>NC_040917.2:5422956-6753405 GCF_004126475.2 Phyllostomus discolor | reverse complement strand
AGGCACGCCTGGCATTGCTGGTTCTCACGTGAGGCCAGAGAGAGAGGTGGAAGAGATGCGCAGGGCCCCACAGGCCACGTGGGCCAGAGCCCTGCCCGGAAGGCAGCTCCTCCAGATGCCCAGGCAGAAGGCAGCAGGCTCGTGATCACGCGAGACACCCAGCCAGTCCACACCTCGCAGACTTCACCCGGTCAACCAGGACAGCCACCCCCCTTATCCGCAGTTTCAGCTTCCCAGGTCTGCAGATATTAAATAGAAAATCCCAGGAATAAGCAATTCATAGGTTTTCACGCATACACCTTCTGAGTGGTGTGATGGCATCTCGTGCTGTTCTGCTTGCTCTGCCCCGACATGAGCCATCTGTCAGTGCAGAGTCGCCACCTGCTGGCCACTTGGCAGCACCTGGGTTTTCGGATTCCCTGTAGTGGAGCATCGTGGTGCGTGGGTTCAGTGGCCCCTACTCACTTAACCAACGGCTGTTGGCCGTTCAGATCTGCGACAGAGAAGCCGTGCAGTGCCTCCTCAAAGGGAGAAGGTGAGAGCCGTCAACCTAAGGAGGCATTTCACCACCTCAGACCCTCACAAGAAGAAGGGTGAGCACAGGACAGCAAGACACTGCTGGCGAGCAAGAGAGCCCACATTCACGTAACCTTCCTTGAAGCACATTGTCAGAAGTGTTCTGTTTTATTGTTAATTATTGTCGTTGACCTCTTACTGCGCCCACTTACAAGCTAAACCATATCGCCGCCGTGTATGGACAGGAGAAAGCGTAGCATGCACAGGGTTCGGTTCGATCCCCAGGGGGACTTGGAACGTGCCCGTGGATACAGAACTGTTTTGAGTCGCCCTGGTCTGCGGCCGAAGCCGTCTCGTCCCTGGAACGGCCCCTGCCGAGGGCTCTCGGGACCCCAGGACACCTGTCACTTCTCGGGCACTGACAGGGCTGCCGTGAAGCAGGGACTGCTCTGTGCAGCCATGGGGGGAGAAGGCATGGCCGTCACAGCCCGTTTCCCAGCAGGCAGAGGGAGAGGTGGATATCGGTGAGGTCCCTGTGCCCAGAAATCACCTCATTCAACCCCACACTTGCTGAGGGAGATGTCGCTGATGCCAGCGTAGAGATGACCTTATGGGGCCATGGTGAGGCCGGCTGGCCTCAGGTCCCCTGGGGGGCCGTCCTCCAGCCCAGCCCACGTGCAGGCGGTCCCCAGGGGCAGAGCTCAGCGAGTGTCTTCTGGAAAAGGCCAGACGGGAATCTTTCAGGCTCTGAGGGCCACGTGGTCCCTGTCCCCACTGCTCAGCTCTGCCGCCGTGGCCCTAAGCAGCCCTTGACCATGCCTAAGCATGGGGTGTGGCTGTGAACCCCTAATATTATACTTACAGAATGAACAGGGGCCAGATTGGCTGCCGGCTGAGGTTACCAGCCCCGGCCTGGCCCGCGCAGCCCCTGGCAGTCAGGACCCCGTGATGTCACCAGCCACCTTTTCCGCAAACCCTGCCACAGCCGCGGGCCAGGCCGGCCCCAGAGATGACTTTCAGGGGAGGGTCTGCATGACCCCCGCCTCCTGCCACGGAGCTTCCCAGAGTGCCTGCAATGGCCAGGGGTGCTCCCCCGGGGTCCACCCGGCTGGGGGCCCTGCAGGCAGACCCCTGCCTGCCCCTGTGTGCAGATCACCCCGAGCACGCCGGCCAGACTGCCTCTCCATTAATCTCTTCCCGAAATTAACGAGGCGATCCGCTGGACTGGCCCCGGCCAGTGAGGGTGTGACATTGTGGCCGTCACACAGCTGTGATCCTCTCCGAACGGCTGTTCCAAGTGGACAGGACAGCACAGCCTGCCAGGGGTCACCGTTATTTACAGCGTGGCTGTTAATGGCTCTTGGCCCCTGGCGCAGTGTCTCAGATTCTGCCGGCCGCTGCCAGGAAGGCCGAGCGAGGGTTCAGAGCCGTGATTGGCCGTCCCTGCAGGCAGTGAGGCTGGAGCAGCAAGAGGGGGAGCCCCTGGGCCCCAGAGACGGCTGTGGGGTCTCAGGAAGCTGACCACCCGTGGGGACTCCCTCCCACAGCTCACTGCAGGCTGGAGCAGACATGTGGCCAGACCATCCCTCGCCCGCCTGCTGCAAGCCTGGGGGTTGGTTGGTTTGTGCACACGGAGGAGTGGCCTGGGGCCTGGCTGTCATGGGGCAGCTCCCTGCATGGTTCAGGGTCACGGCTCGGGGTCACAGGTACATCTACCACATGGTGTCACAGCTGTTGTCAGGCTCCTGGGTCCTCGCCCCAGCTCCACAGTCAGCTGGCAGCATGACCTGGGACAAGTCGCTCCCCTCCCTGGGCTCAGTTTTCCTGGCGTGGGCCCTGGCGTTCCGTGGTTCTGCAGCGACGAGCCGCTGAAAGAGTGCTGGCCTCTGCCCGGAAGCTTCTCTGGGTCCCCAGTCCTCCCGACTGTAATGTCCCAAAGTGTAATGCCTTGGAAGGGGTGTCCTTCCTGCCCACGATGCCTTGTTGCCCACGGGCCCGTAGAACCACTGCTGGGAGCAGCCACACACCAGCTCCCCGGGGCGGCCAGGCTCAGGGGCCACTGCCCTCCCTGTGGTCCGCCGGGTGGTCCCAGACGCCAGCAATGAAGGGGGAGCAGGCTCCCCCAAGGGGCCCCTGTCAGCCTTTGTGCATCCCGCCAGCCCTGCTCCCCCTCAGCCTCCACGGTCAGTTGTGTGTGTCCACCTGGGCAGGTGTGGTACCCAAGCGTTTGGCCCAACACCAGTCCAGATGCTGTGAGATACTTTTTAGATGAGACTAACATTCAATCAGTAGAGTTGGAATAAAGCAGACGGCCTTCCGTAACGTGTGGGCCCCACCCAATCAGTTGAAGGCATGAGGAGGACAAAACCGACCTCCCCAAGCAGGAGGGCACTGGCCGGCAGATGGCCTGTGGACTTGAACTGCAGCACCAGCCCCTCCCTGGGCTGGCCCGCCCACCAGGTTTGCACCTGCCAGCGCCCCCACCATCACGTGATCCTTAAAATCGCTCTCGGTAGGCAGGTGGGCAAACAGACAGACAGACATCCTGTTGCTATTGGTTCCATGTCTCTAGAGAACTCTGACTCACAAATACCTCCTCCCACTGGGACCGGCAGAAGGACAGAGCCCCGAGCAGCCTGTCACGAGGCCCCTGTGTGCTGGGCACTGGGCAGGGACTTCCCATGTCCCGGTCTCACTCCCTCCTCACCGGGGCCTCAAGAGGCCGGCAACCTGTTCCCATGGCAGAGGCGCACCCTGCGGCTGCGAGGGGTGCGTTACGTGCTGGTGATGCTGTTCGGGCTCCCTCTCAGTGTGGTTGACGCTGGTCAGAGCTGCTTCTGCTGCCCGTACGTGGGAGCTGGAGGCCAGCAGCCGGCCCGAGAGGAGACCTCAGAGATGGCAGTGCACGCGTGTTGGCCTGAAGTCCTCAGGGGCTTGGCGGGGCTGGGCCACTGGCAGGCAGGCAGGCAGCCCCTAGTGTGAGGTGCCCGTTGCAACCGCCCACACCCAGCCCCAAGCCACTGCTGCCAGCCCCCTCCCAGGGCTCGTCCCTTCCCGGGCCTAGAAGTGGGGCTCGGAGTCCCTGAGGCATCCGCACCCTCTCGCTGAGCCCTGAGTGTGGCCTGGCTGCTGGGAGCCCTCGGGCGTGGAATCCAGCTGCGCAGGTGCAGGGCCACAGCACACACCGACCTGCACCTGCCCAGTGAGAACGCCACTCTCAGCCCCACAGTGCAGAGCGGACGCCACGCTGCCTGACCCCGCAGAGGTGTGGCCTCGGGACTGTTCGGGGGGAAGTGCACTGGGGCGGTTCCTGTGGCAGCTGCTGCCTCCCCTTGCCTCCCCTTGCCTCCCGTCGCTCGTCACTGGGACCTGGCCCTGCCATGGGGACAGTCACCCTCTCGGGATCTCGGCCAAACCCTTGTTGGGTGAAGCCAAGAATACAATCAAGAAATTTAATTTGCAAACTCATGCTTAGCTCACTTAGAAGTTTCCTTCTTTCCTGTAATAATATAAATAGGTTACGTGTCACCCAGCCCTGGGACTCTTCATTCTGCTCACTCTTCCCTAACCTAGTGGTCCTCAAAGTGTGGTCCCCCCCACCATGGGCAGCCTCAGCGTTACCTGGGGGGCTTGTTAGAAATGCACATTCCCAGGCCTCAGTCCTGACCCTAGGAGTCAGACACCCTGGGGTGGGGCCCAGTCACCTGGGTGGAAGCAAGCCCCACAGAGGACTCTGACGCCTGCCTCCCAAGTTCAACTGCGCTCCTAGGGACCTCTGGGGAGCGCCGATGCTCCAGGCCAGCCCCCAGGTCCTGCTGGCCTGGGGAGAGGGGACAGCCTGGCTGCGGGGACCCTGCAAGCCCCCCTGGTGATTCTCACACACAGCAGGCTGCTTAGCACAATGGGGTGACATGATGTGACGCATGTCGAGGTAGATGTGAATGCCTAAGCAGAGGGGAGGGGCCTGTGCAGTGCCTGGTTTTGCCCCCAGCACCGAGGACGGGCCTGGCACTGTACAAACTGTGCAGCTTAGCTCAGGAGGGAGCAAGCTGGTGCTCTGATGAATGACCCAAACCACAGCTGCTGCGCTGGGCCCGGGTCTTCCGTGCAGAGAACAGAGTCACAGTCCTCAGGGAAAGGAGGAGTGCAGGGGACAGCCCTCCCCTTGCCCTGCCTCCATCTGACAGGGGTGGCTTCAGAGTCCAGGCTGACCTAGGATCCGGGTGCCTGTGTGTTCACCCCCCACAGCTGATGAGCGGGGCCTGGGGAGGTGATCCAACAGTCCGGGCTGTGAGGACATGAGTGGGTGACGAGCGCACCGTCACGAGGTGCCCAGGGTGCCGGGTGAGGCAGTGGGAGCCCCCAGCCTGGTGGCAGCTGCAAGGCGGCGGTTCAAATCCAGTGCCATCGACTTTCTCGCTCTGTGGCCTGGGGCAGCGTGGTTGTCTCCTCGGAATCCGTTTCCCCGTAAAACACGAGGATTCTTGTCTCTGCCTCGGCCTGGCATTTCGTGATGAGTCACGGGTGTGGAGATCCTGGGGCTCTCCGCACTGCCGGCGCTGACGCATCGGCTCGCTCCCTGTGGCTGGGAGTCCAGCCTCCTTCCGCCTCTTCAGCTAGAAGCCACTCTGTCCGTCTGAGCTGGGTCCCCGAGCGAGTCCCCCCTGCTCAAGCCGCCCCAGAGACCGTGCGTGAGCCCGATGTCAGGATGCGTGGAGTCGGGGTCCAGCCCTGAGGCCACTCTCGTCAGACTCTGCTGTCTGTGACCACCGCCCGGGAAGCCCGAGGGGCGGGGCGTAGCTGCTCCCGTAACAAGGGCCTCTGGACGCTCCGAGACCCCGGTTCCGCCCGCAGGCCCGGGGCCCAGAGCTCTGCCTTCCGAATGCACCCTGCACGCGGGCAATGGTGAAGCAGATGGTCTGCTGAGGTCAGCCCAAGGGACAGGCTCAGAACCGCCCCCCGCCCACCAGCATGCGATCGCTCAAAGCGCACAGAATGTGGCAGGTCTGATCCCCACGGCTGCTGCAGGGAGTCCCACCTGGGTGGCTGAGAGCCACAGAGACCGACTCCACAGTGACTGGGTGCCAGACGTCAGGGCGGGGGTCGGCAGGGCCACGCTCTCCCACGGTCTCACGGGGAGAAGCCTTCTGCATCCTCCAGCGGCCGGTGTCTCCGGGCTGACTGGGCCCTGGCCGTGAACCTCGGTCTGTGTCTGCTCTTGGCCTCCCCCACTCCACCCCCTGAATGTCCATCTGTCTGTCTCCTCTCATGCTGTACAGACACTGGCCATAGAATCGGGGCCCTCCCTCCTCCAGCACGACCGTACCTCAACTAATCCCGTCTCTAACCACCCTGCCTCCCAGCCGAGTGGCCCTTAGAGGTGCTGAGGGTTAGCACGTCAACACAGCTTTCGGGAGCACAGTTCCACCCCAGGAAAGAGCCAGCGGGAGGGAGTTCCAAATGTTCAGTGGGAGGGGGCAGGGGAGAGGTGGGCGAGGAGCCCAGAGACCCCCATGGGTGGGGGGCCCAGGGAGGTGGTGGGCGCAGTGGCCCGGTGGAGGCTGCGCCCTCTCTGCACGCTCAGGTCCCTCTCCTTTCTCTCCAACCCCGTTTCCTCCCTGGGGGACCTCTTGGTATTTCCCTCACGTCTGAAGGCGGGCAGCCCTGCCAAGCAGGAGAACAGAATGACTCGGACTTTTGTCTGGCCGGGTTTTTTATTGCGCAGACCCAGGCCACCTCGTTCCACTGGCAGCTGTGCCTTGCGGGGCTGGGAACAGCTCGGCTGGGGAGGAAGGGTTGGCGCCCCTCCCCAGGGAAAGCCATTCCCAGGGCAAAGGTCTGCACCGGGCATGTGGGCTGCACCCGCACACAGCGCCCCCTGCAGGCATGGAGGAAAGGGGGGCCCCAGGGCCAGGGCTCCATCAATGAGTGGGTGCCGGCCTCCAGGACGGTGGGGCCGTTTCTACAGGAAAACCCTGCAGTGGCAGCCACTGCGGCAGGCATCTAGGTCCAGCTGCCATCACCTTCCCCTTTCCTGCTGTTTCCCCCTGAGAAGTGGGCACGTGACTGCTCAGCTCCCAAGTCTGAGTGGCGTCGAGTGTCGAGGAGGCCATGGGTCCAAGTCCTGCCTGGGGACCCGTGCTCTGACCCATGCACTGGTCAGAGCCCCTCCCTGGGCTCTGGGCCACCAGTGCCTCTGCCCCCTCCTCCTCCAGCCTCACCAGTCCCCTGGCTGCCCCCCGAGGCCCGGCCCGGGGTGAGGGTCTGTGCCCTCTGGCCTGCCACTCCCCCCTGTCTTCCTCCGGCCTCACTGGAGTCAGGGCCAACCTGTGAGTCACTGGAAAGGCAGGGCTTTTTCGCCCAGCAAGTGTCTGCCGAATGCTAGCTTTGTGCAAGGCAATTACGTATTGGTTCCCAGGCTAGTCACACTCCTGTGAGAAAGTTCTAGACCGGAGTCCTGACCTCCTACTCAGCCACCTCCTCGGGAACACAGGGGACATTTTAGTTGTCACAACTGGGGCCGGGGGTCCTGGCCTCTGACTGTAGAAGTCAGGGGGCTTCGGAACTTGCTGCAGGGCACAGACCAGCCCCCACAGCCAGGAGTGTGGACCCTAGTGGTCGGCGGTGCTGAGGTGGAGGCGGCCTGGTTGGGAAACGCTTCTCTGGAAGCTCCCATCCACCCCTACCCCTGCCGCCACCCCGGCTGACCCCTTGTCTCTCCTCCCTCGACGTGCCCCTTGTGGTCTGGCCCAGTGGCCTTTACTCCTGTCCTCAATGAGCCCATCCCCAGACCCAGGCACCCACTGCGCCCTCTGCCTGGAGGCCCACCCTCCAGGAGAGCACCCCAGAGCTGTGTCTTTCTGTCACTCGGTGACCTCCTCAGTGAAGCCTTTCCTGACCAGGTGCCGTGCCAGGTGCTGTGCCATTCCACCCGTTGTCAGTCAGCAGTCTGACCTTCATTATTTATGCGCAGGTCATGGGCCCTGCTGTCCAAGGGGCGGACACTCCGAGAGCAGGCCCCTGGTGGGTCACGCTCCCTGCCTGGCTCTGGGTGAGCGCAGAGACACTGAAGCGACTAATGACCAGTCAGCATCCACCTGGCTCCTGTGTTTGGGATGGGCGGGTCCTCCTGTGTCCCGTGCAGGCGCACCAAGCTGTCCTGCAGACATGCTGGGTCAGCCGCACCTGCGGCATCGCTGTGCTTGCGCTCACCGGCAGGCTCGGAAATCCCACGTCCCGATAGGCTGCTGTCACCTTGCACCTGTGGACCCAGCTCTCCTCCAACCCCAGCTGACCCAGCGTCCAGAGCCAATGACCGACCTTCCCTGGTACAGCATCTCCCCGGGGAACGGGTTGGCATCTGACAGCTGCCTACGTGGATTTCCACGTCCCTACCTCTGCTGACCTCCAGCCTCCTCACTGGCCACGAGCCCCCACCTTCCTCCCGGTGTCCAGACCAGCCCTTCCTCGGGGGCCGCCTGCCCTTCCAGCTGGTTCCCCAGTTGAGACCTCAGGATGCCTTACAACGTGGCCAGTGCCACACCCCCAGGAATACACCAATCACCTAAAAACTATTTATTTTGAAATTTAGACTCACAGAATATTGCAAAAAAGCATAGGAAGTGGTCCCACCAGCCCCTTCTCTAGCTTCTCCCAGTGGTGACCCCTTACGTAACCGTGGTACAAAGTCGAAGCCAGGAAACCGTCCTTGGTGAGAGGCTGTTTACTGGGTTGGAGACCGCCTTCAGGTTCCCCAGCAACCATCTCCACGCTATTAGGTGCCTGCGTCCCTCTAACCAAGGGTCACGGTAACCTGCTCACGGAGGCGTGGGGCTCCGAGTCCGGGCAGTCCATCTACGGGGAGGGGGAGGGGGATGGCGCGAGGGGCTGGAACAGGAACTACACTTTCAGCTCCTGCTTGGGAGTTCATAAAGGAGAATCTCGAACACTTGAAACACGGGATGGTATTGTTCCGTGCCTGGCATTGTTCTCGGTGCTTTGTGCATCTCAGCTCTTTAGTCCTTGCAGAAGTGCTGTGAGGTGGATACTGTTGTCATCGTCCCAGGATTACAAGTGAGGAACTAGAGGTGCAGGGGGGTTCAGTGGCTTACCCCAAGTCACACAGCAGTAGGGAGGTAAGCCAGAATCCGGGCCAGCACCCTGGGGTGGGGTCTTGGTGCTTAGACACTGCTCCCATCTTTCCTTGCACTGTGAACTCACATTTCCTAACCGCAGCCAGGCTGTGTGGGGTACACACAACCAGGGGTACACAACCAGGAGTACATACAGCCAGGAGTACACACAGCCAGTGGTGCATGCTGCCAGGCGTACACACAGCCAGGGGTGCACACAGCCAGGGGTGCACACAGCCAGGGGTGACAGAACAAAGGCACTGACTCAGCTCAAGGCCAGCGCTGAGGAGAATGGAACAGTGCCACAGCAAAAGCCGCCATAATAAGGCTCAGAATGCAAAACCTTGGGATCCATTGGGATAAATGGGGGATTGAAAATACCTTTGGCTCGATCGTGGTGCGTTCTGACCACAGCCCCTGCCTTCAGGAGCGACAGTCAATATGAGGCCATCAGGACTGCTGGGGGCGAGGCAGGGGATGCTGCATTCGGTCACTGCCTAAGCATGCGCCCAGGCAAGTTCCCTTCTCCCTGAGGACCCCGTCAGACATAAGAGCGAGAAGGTGGGATCTGCTGGACCTGGGGACCTCCATGCACAGGAGAAAAGGGCACCCTCGGTGACGACAACAGGGAGCCCCCTGCAGACCTGACCTGGACCAGGGCCGGAATGGCAAGCAGGTCCTGGGCCCACGTCGCTGCCTCTCCTCCCTCTCTTCCCTCTCCTCCCTCTCCTCCCTCTCCCGGGGCCCCAGTGCAGGCACAGTCTGGGCCACCCTCTGTGGACATCCTGCCACAGAACACCTCCTTCCTCCTCCCTGTGCTGGTGGCCTCCGTGTGGCACCTGCGTCGCCACTGCACTGCATGTCTGTGATGAGGATGTGGGATCAGCGAAGGGAGGCACCTGGAGCACCTGCTCACCTGTGCACATGCCACGGGCCAGCCAGCGAGGCCTGGCGGGACCCATGGGGCCCGAGGCTGTGGCACTGCCTGTCCGTCCACCCTGCCTTCTTCTGCAATCACCCCTGACCTCACGCCAGTGGGTGGGAGACCTGTGGATCCGCCCACTTTGGGGGCATAATGATTAAAGTAGCCGCTATTTGTCGAGCGCCTGACATGAGCCAAACGTTGTTTGTGCGTTCCAGGATCCAGCGGATGGATCCGCCCCCACGTCGCCACGGGAGGTGGCTCTAGTCCCCAGTTAGCTCCTCAGGTTCAGGACGGCCTCCAGGGGCTGAACCCATCCATCCCAGCCCGCGGCACTCATTGTGCAGACACCCCTGCATCTGCAGGAACCCACAGCCCAGCCCGAGGTCCTGCAGGGACCCCGAGTGCGCACGACAGGAGACTGCCAGCCCCTGTGGGGATGGGCAGCCTGGAAACCGTCCGGGTGGCGTGTCATCAGCGAGACGCCTATGGACTTGACCCAGGAAACAGCCCCAACGCTCGTCCACCGAGAGCGGCGCTCTTCACCAAGCACGGGAAAGCTTTCGCCGAAAAGGGTGTCGGCACCGAGAACGCCGTCGGGAAATGTCGGGCAGGGAATGAGGAGCAGAGGCCGAGACCCTCGCCCTGTGGGGGCGGGGGGCATTGAGGGGTCAGTCCTGGTGCACACGGAGGGCGGTGGGCGGAGTCCCGTGGGCGGAGACACCAGCAGACTGGTGGGAGGACTGCGCTCTTTCCCGCCCTCTGCTCTTCAGAGATCTGTGTGAATTTCAGGATTTTCTCCCCTCGGAGACAGGCTGCAGTCTCTCTGTCTGGAGTGGGGCTGTCGCCATAGTTACCCGTCCAACACGCTTTTCCATTTAGTCGGCGCTGGCCTCAGTGTGTGATTTTATTAAACTCTCAGCAAGGAGGCGCTGCAGTGTCTACCTTGGGAAAATCCTCTGCATTTTGATTTTTTTTTTAATATTTATTAACTGTTTTTTCTCTCACCATGTCCAGACAAAGTAGGACAAGTAATCGTTATTTTTCATTCTTGAGATTTGTCTTAATTATCTCTTATGCACAATGAGCATGAAAATAACATTTGTTTTTCCTCCTCTGGGAATGAGAAGGAGACTGGAGCGGGGAAGGGCGGTTGGCTGGACCCTCCCTGCACCCCACGCAGCTCTGCCCAGGCCTCTGCCCCACACCAGCGGACTGGAAGGCCAGGTGGGTCAGCAGGTCCAAAAGGCCGTCCTCGGTCTGCGGTCCCCGGAGCTCAGCTGCGTGCAGAGCACAGATCCAGGACTGGGTGGCTCCGTGGGCAACAGGTCTCAAAGCCAGAGACGCCAGCACAGCCTGCAGGTCCCCAGCAGGACAGCCAGGCCAGCGAGAAGGGCCAGGTCCCCGGGAGCAGACCCTCCGTGCGCCCACGGTTGGTGCCTCAGGCCAGACTCTTGCACTTGGCCCCTCCCTCTTGTGTCTCCTTCCGCACCCTGCCAGGCCCTCCCCCTGTGGACTCTGAGCCCACCCCTCCCTTCAGAGGCTCCCAGCCTCCGAGCCCCTCCTGCCAGGGAGGTTGGGGGACCAGGAGGCAGAGTGAAGCCCCTTTCGGGGTCATCACGCCATCCTCCTGCACCATGTGCTGGAGTCCCGCAGAAGCCCCGTCTGCCAGGCCAGGGGGCCGGAGGCTCAGCTCGCTTCTTCTCCGGGGCCAGCATTGCCGCCCTCACCGCGGGAGAATCTCACAGGGGGCGCCGATTGCCAGAGATCCCAAGTGTTCAAAGTAGTTACTTTTGCACAAGAGGAAGCCGGTGCGTCTCTTCGTCCAGTGTCTGGATTCTCCCGTCCTCTAGGGAAACACCGATCTCCAAGCAAAGACAAAGAGAAATTCTTTGAAGCCTCAAGTGGGATGTTGTGAAGAGTGGCCACAGGGAACCCGGGATCCCCTCGTGAAGCTATGAGGACCCTGCAGCGCCCCTCGGCCCTCGGTGGGAAGAGCACACTGGCCCCTCAGTCACCCCGTTTCCAGTGTCTGTGAGAGAACGGCCTCCCCACCGGGGTGTGGGGACAGTCCTTTAGACCGCCACTCCTAAGGGCCCCCGTGCACCCAGCTAGCCCACAGTACAGAACCCACCTGTGCGAGCGGACAGACAGCCAAGGCTGTCTGTGGCATGAACCATCTGCATCAGTACCAGGCAGCTCAACCAGGGCCGCTGTTGAAATGCAGGTTCCTGGGCCTCGCCCCGGACAGACTGAGTCAGAGCCTCTGCAAGGGGAGGCCAGGCACCCGCTAAAAACAGAGTCGCTCTGGGATGTCGCTGTGTTCTTGAACTCCGTCTGACGGGCGCTGTCCTGCAGGCTGCCAGCAGCCCCCTCCCCACCCCTGATGGGGACAAGGGGGATGCTGTCTTTGGAGGATTACCCTGGGGTCTGGAACCCGAGTTTGAGTTTCAGTCTTCACAGTTGCAGGGTGATGGGGCGGGGTCTTCATCCCAGGGAGCAGGGACGCTCCATGTGCAGGTCACGGCTTGGTGGCTTGTCTGTGTGCACTGGTAGCACAAGTGACGTTTTCTCTCTACCTTCTCACCACTGGACGAGAGAGTCTGCTCTCGGCGGCCCTCTGGTTCCGCTCGTCAGAGGTGTCCTTGAGTCGTCGGATTTCTCACCGGTTCCAGAGACGAAATCTGTGCCCGGGGAATATGAAGACTGGAGCATAGACGTTTGTTCCAAAAGGGGAATTCCCAGCGTATTTTGGCCTAGTGGGAGCATTTTAGCAATCAGGGCACAGTCCCCAAGGACCGTCCTCGGAAAGGCTGTCATCATAGGGTTTACAGTCCCACTGTGGGCTTGGGACACCCTGCTTATGGCACAGAGAACGAGGCTTGGGTGGTAGAGACAGCACCGTGCGCCCACCCCTGCCCTGAGCTTCCATCTCCAACGCCTACAGTCGGCTGGGCTAGGACCTCGTAGTGTGACTTAAAAATAACACCTGGCTGGCATAGCTCAGTGGATTGAGCGCGGGCTGCAAACCAAAGCATTGCAGGTTCGATTCCCAGTCAGGGCACATGCCTGGGTTGCAGGCCACGGCCCCCAGCAACCGCACATTGAGGTTTCCCTCTCTCTCTCTTTCTCCTTCCCTTCCCTCTCTAAAAATAAATAAAATCTTTTAAAAAAATAACCGTATGGTGCACACTGGTCTGGTGTTTTCCACCAGCACTTACACAGTTTTCCTCACCCACCTTCACTGCAGTGCTACATGACGGGCCAGCCGGCTTCTGCCATCTCCTTCTGTTTTTAATAGACTTTTTATTCTTTTACAGTAGTTTGGGGTTCACAGCAAAATGGAGCAGCAAGTGCAGAGGTTTCCTGTAATGTCATAGAGACTGGACTGCCCCCTCCTTGCTGGGACGCGCACAGCAGCGTGCAGGGGCTCAGGGTGATGCGGTCCGGCTACATCTCCAGGCTCTGGGCCCGCACTCCCTCGGCTCCACCACCCCTGTGACCCTTGGTGACCCTCGGACCTGGGCAGGACAGAGCTAGGCTACGGTTTCAGTGTGCAGAAGAATTTCAGGGAATGTTCCAATTAAGCTGAAGGTCCTCGTTCTTTTTTATTTTTTTATCTTCACTGAGGACATTTTTTTTTCATTGCTTTTTTAGAAAGAGAGAGAGTGAGACATTAATGTGAGAGAAAAATATCCGTCAGCCACCTTTTGTATGTGCCCCGACCAGGGATCGAACCTGCAACCTTTCGGCGTATGGGATGACGCCCCAACCAGCTGAGCCACACCGGCCAGGGCAAGGCCCACATTTCAGATTCCCATCTCAATGAAGCTAACAGATGGGAGCTTAAACCTAAGGCAGAAAAAAAGGCTTTGTTTTCAAAATTAAAGCTTAATTCTCAGGACAGCAGGCTTAATGCAAATGTTCAGAAATGCTTCACTAATACCTGGCTTTCTCACCAGTACTGAGGTGCAGTACATCCAGGTGAAAACACAGCTTTTACATGAGCCCACGGGCATGGCATTAACTCTCTCAGGGTTTTACAGTTCAGGGTCTGATAAAGCAGAGGGTAGAGGGAGTGAGTGGGGGGCTCAGTGGGGAGTGAAGCCGTGTCACCTGAGGCTGGGGGCAGCAGTGGCATTAGGATGCTTTGTCACAATGAGAGGCGGAAGAAAGCTCCTTCCTGGCCCTCCCCTTCCTGAGCTCTGTGGGGCGAACTTAGACTCGCGGCAGAAGGAAGTTTCTCCAGTTCGGCAGCAGCACCCGGAGCTGGATCCTAGAGTTGTTCGGACTGGGTTTCTGCGCTAGACGTTTTCCTAATGCCCGGCCACCCTCCAGAGAGTGAGGGCGAGTGGGCAGGCATGGTGACAGCCTGGGCTCCGGTTGGGTGCGTCTGCTGGTTTTACCAGAACCGGCACGGTCACGTGTGCCTCATGTGACCGCAGAGGGTCGCTTCGGCACCTTTGAAGAAGGGGGCTGATTCTTCGCACCAGACCTCCTGCAGGTGCCTGCGTGGTCTGGGGCCACCGCGTCCTGTGTTTCCTTGGGCACACGGCTGAGCTTAATGAAGTAGGGGCAGAGGGATGGCAGCCTTGACCTTCAGGGTTTCCCAAGTCCTGCCCTGAGGAAGGACGGGATCGGCAGGAGGAAAGGCGTGTCACCCTGCACTTCTGCGTTTCTTTAAACAATGCAACCGCTTTTACTTGTATATGGTCACACCTGCCGCCTTTTCCCTGCCGCTCTCTGGGTTTTAAGGCGAACAATTCTCTGAAGAAAATGCACGCTGTTTTTCACATAGGCAAATGTTTCCGAGGGACATATTTGAATTTTTACAAAAGGATTCTCCTCGTGTGGTCACTGTGGAAATCTGGGGCACCCGGAGGTGGCACAGGCTGTCTCCAGCGGGTGTGCATTCAGTGTGGCTCATGAAACCACACTGCCGGGCGGCCCGGTCAGCTGGTCAGCGAGGTCCCCGTCAGCCCTCTTTCTGTCAGCTGTGCCTGCACCCGGGGTCTGTCCTCAGTCGGGAGAGGGCGGCCGTACCTCGTGGGGCTCATGGAGTAACAGTGATTGTGGCCATGTGAACACTCTCGTCTCATGTGTATAAAGCTCCTGATTTAAGTGCAAAGCACCTCACACTGAACCGCTGGCAGAGCTGTGAGGGCGCCCTGCCCCCACATCCCCCACCCACCCCTCCATCATTGTTGGACAGCATCCCTTTGTTGAATACCTACTATGTGCTGGGAACAGGCGGAACACTTTATTCTTTCTGTTTATCTATTTACCTGCTTTCATTGCTGTAAGAGCCATCAGCTATGGTAAAAAATATCGGCTACAGTAGAAAAAGACATTCAGTTCGAACCTGGATTGGCTGACTTCTAGCCCGTGTGTTAGACGTTGTGAAGCTCTAGCATTGCTTCCTGTTGGTTGGTGCACTACCACCCTGGAATGCCGTTTAAACAGCTAAATAAATGCACATGCTGCTGTATCGTTTGTCAGCAGCACTTGGGTCATTCTCGAGCCATAATGGTCCTCTCTTGTCACTGTCTTTCTGTTCACTGGGGTATTTCTGCCTTCCACGGAACACGGGATCTTCCTAAGGAAATATGCAGCTCCCAGCAAAATGTACGTCAGTACTCAGTCTTCTGGCAAAATGCTCTTCCTCTGTGGAAGGTCGGTGTTTTAAGTATTCAAGCTACTTTTGCAGCTTTGCTGCGACATCTGCAGAGCCCCGCGGCGGTGTCTGCGGTGGAGCGTGAGTGAGCCGACCCAGGCTCTCAGAGCGGTGGCTTTCCGCTTCAGCA
This sequence comes from Phyllostomus discolor, assembly GCF_004126475.2. Taxonomy (NCBI): domain Eukaryota; kingdom Metazoa; phylum Chordata; class Mammalia; order Chiroptera; family Phyllostomidae; genus Phyllostomus; species Phyllostomus discolor. Next base: position 6,738,031 of record NC_040917.2, on the reverse strand, counting down.
CCAAAGGGGAACGCAGCCGAGAAACGAACCCCTGGCGGGCAGGGCGTGTCCGAGGTCCAGTCTGGGAGACCCAGCATTCCGTCTCTTTTCCATCAGCTCGCACACAGTGCCCGTGGCTTGTGACCAGAGTCAGTGCAGCCACCGGGCTACAGCAGATGGGACCAGGGGACCCTGAGGCCCATCCTGGCTCTGGGAGGACCCCAGCTTGCTCATGGCTTCTGGGGTCTGTGCTTCTTTGTCCCTCGAGGGGACTGAGGATACAGCTCCATGGGCCCTGTCCGAAGTGTGGTGCCCCTTGCTGCTCAAAGTGGGGGCCTCAGACCCATGGCTGTGACATCGCCTGGGAGGGTGTTAGAAATGCAGAACCCCACAGCCCCTCCCAGACCAACCTACTGAGTCAGAATCTGCACTTGAACAAGACCCCTGGGCATTTGGTTTGCGCACACAAAGTCTGAGACGCGCTCTCTCCAGAAGCTGCCTCGGAGACCAGGAGAATGGCCCTGCGGCGGGAGGGAGCCCAGCCAGGAAGTCGTCGCGCATCCAAACTACGGGTCCGGAAAGCCTGAGACTTGCGTGGTGAGTTGACAAGTGCAGAGGAAGCAGGAGGAGCGTTCAGGCGAAAGGGGTCAGGCAAGCGTTCTGTCAGCTGCTTCAGGAAGGCGGTGGGACTTCAGACAACGCTTGGGAGGCCAGACCACGGCCTGGTGGGGAAGGAAGACCCATAGGCGTCCCAGGCTCGGGGAATCGCCAGCCGTGGCAAAGAGCAAGCACGTTCCCAGGTACTCCGAGTGACGCAGTTCACTCCGAAGAGGAGAAAGAGGCAGCCCGAAGAAAAGTGGGTGTTCGGGAGACTCGCAAATGCCTTGCATCTGGTGGCTTTGAACGAGGCCCCTCTGAAGGATCCGTGTGTCAGACACCCAGCAGCTTCTGCTGTCCCTGGGGCATTAGGACTTTGCCTGAAGCTGACGGGGCTGCCACAGGGGGATGCACTGGGTCGGCCTCTGCCCCGGAGACTGAGCACTCCCCCCCCGGGGCCACCCTGCAAGCCCACCCTGCTTTGTAGAAGAGTGCCCAGGGGCACACAGTGGCCTGGAAGGGGATGTTCGAGGTGCCCTAGCGTGTGCAGCGAAGGTGTGGAGTCTAGAGACACCCCATGCTCTGGTGCTTGTTGACCTTCTGACCCTGCTCTTAGAGCGTTGGCTTTATTCTGTGTTCACCCCGCTGTTTCTGGATTAAGATGCAATTTCCTCTTGTAACTCTAGTGCTGACTTTTCAACCCCTTCCCTGGGTTTTGAGTGTCCTGCTGGTTTTCACTTTCACTGTCTGGGAAAAGAGGAGTTTCACACAAAGCCTCCTGTGTTATGAGCTTACTGGAAAGGCTGGGGGCTGCGTGCATGCTTCATCGGAGGGCAGTGTCTTGCAGAAGGCTCCCCCTGACAGAGAGAGACACAAAGAGGGACCCCAAGGCCTGAGCTGCAGGACGACAGCCGGCTGACATGCACACCTGCAGGTGTCCGCTGTGTGGCTCCAACAGGCGTTGGCCCCCATGCTGAGTCGGCTGCAGCTGGCTGGTGTTGCTGGGTTTGGCTGGCCAGGCTAAGCAGACCTCGCCGGAGACCGTGCGGCTCAGTTGATTGGAGTGTCGTCCTGTAACTGAAAGGTTTCAGGTTCGATCCCTGGTCCGGGCACATACAGGAGGCAACCAGTCAATGCTTCTCTCACATTGTTGTCTCTCCTCCTTCCTCTCTCTCTAAAAGCAATGAAAAAAAAAGTCCTCAGGTAAAGATAAAAAAAAGACTCAGCAAACTTTGACCGACCAGCATGTTGCTAAAATGTGGCCAACAAGCAGAGCTGATGCTCCGACCCGCGCCCCACCTGTGCATGCTCGGCCAGCCCCCAGCGCGGGGCTCACTTGGCCGCACTCCTCTGAGCGTCGGACCAGCGGGGTACCCCCTGCTAGCCCTGCTCTCCCCTCCTGGTCTTTCCTCCCCGGGTCATCCTGGCACCTTGTCTGCGCCTCAGCATTTCACCTCTTAAAGCTGCACGCAGCTCTAGGAAGCTCGGGGCGAGCCCACCACACCTTGGGAGCAGGAACACGTGGGAAGGAGGGACCACAGGACCTGGGGTCAGAACCTTCTCCTTTCTGCCGCTCCCTCTGCTCCCCACGCTCTCCAGGCCAGGCCTTCCTACCCGTGGTCCCGGGCCCTCGCCTTCTGCACACTCACAGCATACTCACAGCACACTCACAGCAAACTCTGCACACTCACAGCACACTGCACACACAGCACACTCTACACATACACTCACAGCACACTCACACACAGTACACTCAGCACACTCGGTGCACTCACATACTGTACTGCACACACACACTCACAGCACACACACTCACAGCAAACTGCACACTTACAACACACTCAGCACACTCACACTCAGCGCACAGCACACTCACAGCACACTCAACACACTCACACTGCACACTCACACACTCACAGAACACTCATAGCACGCTCACACAGGACACTCACACATAGCTCACACAGCACACTCACACACTCACGGCACACTCTGAACACTCACAACACACTCAGCACACTCACACTCAGCACACAGCACACTCACAGCACACTCAACACACACTCAGAGCATACTCACGGCACACTCAGCACACTCACAGCACACTCATAGCACACTCACACAGGACACTCACACAGCACACTCACACACTCACGGCACACTCTGAACACTCACAGCACACTCAGCACACTCACACTCAGCACACAGCACACTCACACACTCATAGCACACTCAGCACACTCACACTGCACACTCAGCACACTCACAGCCGGCTCAGCTGCCTCTGCTCACTCCACCCTTGTGACGTGTCCTCCCTTTCCTGCGTCCCCTCTGGCTGGAGTGCTTCTCTCCCAGCTCTTCGGAAGCCTGGCTGATTCTTCCTCCACATTCCCCATTCTCAGAGGGACCGCCCTGACACCCCCCACCAAGCACATCCCCTGAAATGTGAGCCCCATCGGGCAGACAAAGGAAAACTCCATCCTGTCAAGGGAAAGCTTCCCTCAAGGCGGTGAAAGAGATTTTATGGGTGACTGTTGACAGGTGGGAAAGCGCTGAGGCCCACCCTGTGTTGTGCAGAGGGGACTGGGGTGTTTTAAAAGGAGAGGGGACCAGGGGGCTGGGCAGAGTCAGGGGACGGGAAAGTTACCAGAAGCAGGAAGGGGCGGACCCCTGTGAAACCATCTGTCTTTGCTAACGGGCCTTTATCGCAGAGGCTGGAAGACAGGGTCCCCCCTCAGGTGTTAGCTGGAACGAACAGGAAATTCCCTGGCAGCCTTAAACTTTCCCAGGCAGGCACTTTAAGGGGGCTCGGGTCATCCCAGGGACATGCCTTGAGCTGCTGGAACCCGTACCAGTGTTCGTTCACATCCTTACAGACCAGGGCTGAGCCCTCACTGAGAGCAGGGCTCAGTGGATCCTGGCTAGAGTTCAGCCACAGAGAGAATCTTTATCCACCTCACCACCCCGCCCCCGCCCCCGTCCCCGGCCACCAGCACAGTGCTGGCATGTGGTAGGTGCTCGGTAAACGCTGGCTGAATCAGCGAACGAGAGAGTGAGTGACGGAAAGGAGGGAAGCCCTGGGTTCTCCGCCCTGGAGGGAGGGGTGCAGAGATGGTTCTCCACCTGGAAAAACCAGGATGCAGGGGGGTGCGGGGGGCTACGGTCCCCGAACCTGGAGTGTGTGCAAAGATGTGTCACAGTCCTCCATGACCTTGGCTTCATATCGCTGATCTGAGGGAAAACACATTTCGAAAGCAGCAGCCTTGGATTGGAACGTGAGCATGTTTGGAGCAGTAACACATCTGTTGTGTGGAAAGAGCAACCAGAAAAACAGAGGCAGCAGGAGGACACCCACAGTTTTCACTCTCAACGTCGGATGGACTGATTTGGATCAGCCAGGCACAGCCTGGTCACGACGGCCATCCGGCTGTCGGAAACCCCTGCCTCATCCTCCCCTCGCCTGTGATGAGCTGGACATGCAGGGAGGTGCGCTGACATAGGGAACCCTCCCACGCTCAGGGCCAGGCCGGGCAAGCTTGTGAGTGGGTGGTCATCCCAGTCAGCTGAGCTGTTTCACAGGAAGTGGAGATGAAAGGTCTAGGACAGCCATCGGCAGGAGTTCAGACTCCATGATCGGCATCTGAAATGCCTGGGAACCTCCAGGAACACAGGCGCCTTCTGCTCAAGTGAGAAACGTGTGGCCATGGAGGTCTTTCGAGCTCCCTCTGGCTGGTCACCTGGACGGAGCGCTGCTCTCGCATGGTGAAACTGGGGCTCGGCAGCCAGATGGGAGGGCGAGCCTTTCCTGGCCGCCGCGCGGGGCAGGCGAGAGTCTGCTCCGGCATCCACGGGGCTGTGGACGTGGCCTTTGCGAGAGCCGAGCAGAAGCTCAGTGACCCCCTTCTGAGTGAGCATTCGGAAAAAGCGAGTGCCAAAGGTCCCTGGGTTGAGCTCTTCAGAGAAAATTCACAAGAGGACACACAGTCAGTCTCCAGCGGTTTGGTCAAGAAATGGGGGCTGGTGCCAGGAATTCGCCAAGCGGCAGAGGTGGAAAGCTAAGTGATCTCGACCCCTGTCCTCCAGGAGCTCAGAGAGCGGTCCCGGAGAGGATGCATTGAGACAAGCAGTCACAGCACCTCTGGGGGTGGGGGACCCCTTGGTGCCACGCTGGGAAAAATGGGTCTGTGATCAAGTAGGCGTAGGGGACCATGGGTGACGTCAGCTTCAGCAGAGTTTCGTTTTGTGTGTTCGGTTTCCATTGCAGGTCTTCTCCGTGCTTTTAATGGGCTAATGCACATTGTGAACCTTCCGGGGGGAGGGGTATGTATTGGTAGCATTCCCCACAGCCCCCACCCCTAGTCTCGAGTGTTCCGGGGAACACATTTTGGGAACTGCATGTGCCACCTAGGTTCTGTCCACACACTGTCACGGAAGCACACAAGAGATTAGCTGTGCCTTGGAGAAATCAGGGAGGCCTTCTCAGAGGAGGGTGCATCTAATCTGGGTCATCACAAGTGAGTGGGCGGAGGTTTCCATCCACAGGGAGGTGCTGGTGCTGGGAGAGGACCTGCAGTGTCAGAAGGCTGGGCCTAGAAGACAGGGGTGTGAGAGGTGGGGGTGGACGAGAGAGTTCTGGTCCACGTTGTGTGAAATAAGTATCCCTGGCCACAGGTGTGGGGGTCCATCCTCTGGGCGAGTGCTTCTCAGTCCTCAGAAATGCCTGGGAAGCTCCAGGAACACAGGTGCTGAGGGGCACCTTGTCCCCTCAAGATCGTCCAGTCAGCCACAGCTGCCACTTCAGGACATGGCTTTCAGCAGACCCGAGGGGCAGCCAGGGTTAAACCTCCTGCTGTGCATGGTGGGCAGTCAGCTGGGGGCTGAATGAACCAGCCAGAGCCCTCCCGCCCTCCTTTTTTGCTGTCTTCCACCTGTCCTTATCCCAACATTCACAAAAGTCAGTGTCCGTACTTTTTACGGGTGAATAATATTCCACTCCACAGATACACTGTGTTTTCTGGATCCCCTCATCAGTGGGTGGACATGTGGGGTGTTTCCATTTGGGGCTGTTACGGATGCTGCTGCTATGACCATTCACATACACGTCTTCATGTGGACACGGGCTTTTGTTTCCCCCGCGTACATGTCTGTAGGTAACATTGGGGGCCAGGTAATAACGATGCTTAACCCTCTGAGGGGCCGCTGGGCTGTCTCTAAGGTGCTGTCATCAGCACACGAGGTTTTCCTCCCCATCTCTCCACACGCTGGCCGGCCCTCCTGGGTTGCAAAGTGATGGATGAGTCTTTGCAGTTTGACGGCGTTTTCCTCATGTCTGTTCATGCTGAGCCTCTTTGTATGCGCTTCTTGGCCACCTTGGTATCTTCTCTGGAGAAGTGTCTGTTCAGATCCTTCACGCATGTATTTGTTTTCATTTGTAGGAAGATTTCAGGGCGGCTTCAGGTTTATGACAAAACTGAGAGGAAAGTACAGAGATTTCCCGTGCACGCCCTGCCCCCACACACGTACTGTCCACTGCGATCACACTGTGGGCCAGCCTGGGGCGTCTTCCACCCAGGACGAAGGCACAGTGGCACGTCACAGTCACACCAAGTCCATCGTGTACATCAGGGTGCACGCCCAAGTGTGCATTCTGTGCATTTGTGCAAACATAGAGTGACGTAAATCTATTGTGACGTAGGGTTGGCTAAAGAGTCTCTTTGTTTTTCTCCATAAAGGACTCGTTTTTCATTTTCACCAATAACTTTATTGGTTTGGATATTTTGAGTATGTCGGCTATCTCCCGAGTGGTATGTTGATTGTTCTCAATTAATGTCTCAGTTTGATTGCTATCAATTTCAACTGGTCTGCCCGACCCTGGAGCATCGTCCAGTGAGAATTCTCCAGCACGAAACTTCGCAAAGCACTTCTGACATGTTTGATCATCATAGCACCTTCTCCATACACTGCACAAATCATTTTTTTGTGTTTCACTTGCGTTTTTCACATTTCTGAAATAATAAAGTACAATGTACTGAACATGTTGCTTATTTTCTTCCATTTTCAATATTAAAACGGCCACAGAAAAATTCACCAATGTTGATTTTTTTTTAATGCATGCTGATATGACAGCTGTCACAATACGATCTGACAAAGTTGATTTGGATGAAATTAAACACAACTAAGTGCTACTAGAGCCATCATATGGAAGAAAACAAGTGAACGTTTTGGCCAACCCACTAACATCACACAGAGTATTTTCACTGCCCCGAGAATCCTCTGTGTTCCACTTATTTATCCCTCCCCCAACCCCACCAAGGGCAACCCCTGATCTTTTCACTCTCTCCTCAGCTCTGCCTTTTCCGCAATGTTGTCTAGTTGGAACCACACAACAGGTACCCTTTTCAGATCGACTTCTTTCCCTTAGTGATATGCGTAATGTTCCTCAAGGACTTTTCGTGGCTTGATAACTCATGTTTTAGCACCGAATAGTACTCTGTTGTCTGGGTGGACCTGGTTTACTTATCCATTAGCCTACACAGTTGAGGACATCGTGGTGGCTTCCACGCTTGGGCACCTAGGAATCAACTGCTATAAACATCTGTGTGCAGGCATCTGCATGGACCTAAGTTTTCAGCTCCTTTGGGTAAATGCCAAGGAGCATAATTGCCGGACCTCACGGTAAAGGTATGTTTAGTTTTGTAAGGACACACTCAACTGCCTTCCGAAGCGGCTGTGCCGTGTTGCGTTCCCACCAGCCATGGGGGAGCAGCACCCCTGCTGCTCCACGTCCTCGTCTGCACTTGGTGTTGTCGGTGTTCCGGGTTTAGGCCATTCTCATGGGTGTGTAGTGGTATCTTCACTGTTCAAATTTGCAATCCCTGATGGCAACTGACATAGAGCATCTTTTTTCATGCTGGTTTGTCCTCTGTGTATCATCTTTGGTGAGGTGTCCAGAAGGTCTTTGGCCCATTTTTTAGTCACCTTTGCCTGTTTGCCAAGTGAGTTATTTGCCTTGTTATGGCTGCATTATCAGAGTCATTTAGTGTTTTAGCTACAAGCTCCTAATCAGACATAGGATCCTGAACCCATTCTCCCTATTGGTTGACTTTTCACTTGCTTGATGGTGAGAGATAGGAGTTTGCTATTTGCCTCTGCCTACCTTTCTGACAAGCTGCCCAGAGCCTTGGACGGCCTTGCTCACCTTCCCTCCCGACCTGAAAGCCCCGCCTCCTGGGAATGTGCCCTGGAGCCAGAAGCATAAACCTTGTCTTTTATATTTCAGGACTGAGATTTTTTCCCCCCAGGGCATAGCTTCCTTTCCTGGAAACAAGGAGTCACATGAAAGGTGCTGTAAGTGGCCTGAATCGTGTCCAAAGTGTAAAACGGAAGCCCAGGAACCAGTGGCCTCTTTGCTTTTGTCCCAGAAGCCTCTCTTTAGGTTATAGCTCCCGTGGATCTAAAGCACTGCAGGCTTCCGAGCAGCAGTGGCTGGGAGACGGCCCCTCCTTGGCCTGTGGGCACTGCTGGAGGTCGATTGAGGTCGTTTCTCCTTACTGTTCCCAGAATAGCCACGGGGTTTTTGTTTCTTTCATCCTCTTAGTTTTATTCCTTATTGGCCCAAATGCAGGGTGATGTGCTAGGTGATCTCCAAAACGCTTTGCACCTCAGAGGTGCTGCACCTTTAAACAGCGCCCAGGCCCTCCTCCTCCACTAGGGCACAGCCGGTCCTCCGTACGCTGTGCCTGACGTCCACTAGCAGGCAGGGGTGAGCTGTCGCCCACGTGCAGCGGAGACCCCACGCTGTGAACAGATCAGGTTCAATGCCGCCTGATCCCAGCATGGTTTGATCACTGCTGTTCAGGTTCATAGGGAGAACTTTCCCGTGCAGCCAACGCCTGGGTGCAGACAAATTCATGCTTTTCTGTACCAGTTCTGGGCAGGGCTGTCGGTAAATATTTTGTAATGAAAGTGGTGTTTCCATTGCAGTTTATGTTAACACCTTAAGCTTACACATTTATGTTTAACTGGCTCCAAGGACAGTTGAGTCAAACCCTTTGAGCTTTATTCCTCCCGCCTCCTTAGCGAATCAAGTGAAGTCTTCAGGGTCCATGGATGACACGCTCCCTACATCCTGCAAACACAGCTGCTGGAAGCAGGTCTTCCAGCCACGGTCACCCTCCGTGTCTCAGGTGTCTTAGGTTGTAACCGGAAAAGACACCAGTGTTCGGGGTGCCTGTCACTACCAAATCCAATAAGCAATGACAACAATTGGATCTTTTGTGGGCGCTTTATTCACATGGCCGGCGATCCGAGAAGATGGCGGGTTCATACCCTAACAAACCATCTTGCTCTCTCTTTCCTGACCAGATCTTTTATAAGGGGGTGGGGAAGGACAAGCAAGGTACGGTGAGGGCTTTGAGATTCAACAGCTGCAACATTCCTGTCCTGGGCAGTTAGCTGTCTCCAAGGGGGAAGGGTAGTCACCTGCTCCTTCCTGGTACGGATGTCTCCAGACGGTAATCTCTAGCCAATGCCCTAGGAGGTCGGCTGCTTTTCCCAGGAGCCAGGATGGGCCTTATTTGTAGTTTCTGAAACGAAAGCTTAACATACGCATTACCTGCTAGATTTATGGCTATTTACTTTAAGCTAAAATTTTCCAAGTCTTAAGCCCCCTATCAAGGTTACTACAAACCCCAAGTTAGAATTCTGCTATCTATGGAGTATTCGGTGCCAGCCCAGTTTAAGTAAGCAGGCAAGGTTAACACAGAAATCGATGAGCCGCTCTTGTGTTTCCCCACATGCGGGGCTTCGTGCAGAGCAGCCACCAGGGTCGGCACTCAGCCCGGCGAGCGAGGAACGTGAGACGTGAATGTGGGCGGGCACAGCCCGTTTCTTTTCTGTGGTGTGCTTTTTTGTTTATCGTTCCCTTTCTGGTAGTTTTACAAAACGATTGGGCTTCAGAGAGGGGCCGGGGGAGGATGGAAAGGGGCTCGCTTGAGGCGGTAGCCAGGAAAGAAGGAGAAAAGCTGGAGAAGAGGGTGAGACTGAATTGTGTCCCTGTTTGTCCGTTTGCACGTTCATGAACTAGGGAGAGCACTTCAGGCCGAATAAACCCGTCTGAGCATTCACATGAACAAGCAACGTGTCTGGGCATCCACAGGCCCCTTCGCAAACACTGAGCCTAATAGTAATGTCTGACCCGCGCTCTGATAATACACAGAAACGTGCTGAAAGAGTGACAGCGATGCATTGTGGGCCGTTCTTCTGCTTTCCCATGGTGGTGGGAGCGCCGGCCTCCCTCCTGGGCTGGGGCCTCTGTACGTCCAGCACCTGCCATTGCGAGGCGCCTGGGCGCCACATGGCCCAGCCAGGGCGCAAGGAGGTGGCGGTCCTCCCATCCAAGACACGTGTGGGCACAGTAGCCTTTCACTCACGTACAGTCGAGGACAAAATAAAACCACAGTGAAGCACGAGCGAAGAGGCGAGGGAGACGACCGGGGCAGGGGTGGGGGAAGCGCACCCAGGCGGCGTGCAGGAGACAAGCGTCCTCAAGAAGCCGTCAGAGGTGGGTGCCCGGCCCGAGGGAGGCCTGGTGACTGTCACCCGGGCAGGAGCTCAGGGCCCTGCCCCTCACTCCTGCAGGAAGGAGCCGGTGCCGACCGAGCAGCAGCACCTTGCTGACCCCCGCTTCTCCACCGGCATGCTCTGAAGCCGCCACACAAGGACCTGGACTGGCCGCGAGCATCCACATCAGGTGCTGCACGGAAAAGGGGCCTGTGTGCACCTCTGATGTTGTAAGAGACGCTTCTAAAAAGACAGGGCCCAATGGCTCTAACAGCATGAACCCAGAAGAGCTTTACATGAAAAGAATAGGAATCCTGTAACCACTTTGAGGAAAAGGCAGTCACGCGCTTCACGAGGCCCTCCCACGCTGAGGGCGTCTCCTCTCTGTCTCCCTCCGCGCTCGCCTCTGCGCGCAGGGGACGCGCACTCAGAGCGCCGCCGCAGGTCCTCAGCATCGGGGCTGACCCCGCCCCGACCCTGCGGAGCTGAACTTGTGAAAGAAGACAACCTTCTCTCTTAGAGAAGTCTCAAGGAGAAAGTGAGTGAATCACTGTCTTTATTTATGGCGGGGGGAGGGGGGAAGTGGTAGCCTATTGAGTTTTTCCTGAATATGCGCATGCACACACATGCATATAAGGGGGGATGCTCCCCCCTCCAAACAGAATTATCTTCTGGAGGGCAGGCTCCTTGTAGTTAGAACAGGCTTCCCCACTAGGTGCGTGTTCCAGGAGCCCACCTGTACCAGTGCGCCAGCGGGCATTGTTGTGAGAGGCTGTGCTCAGCTCCGGTGAATGTCTTGGAAGACTTTCAGCACACTTGCCCACTTTGTGACGGGTGATTTACCGGCACACCTGCCCGCACCACGCTGAGTGAGCAGTTTTTGACCAAAAACAGCATGGCCCCCGTGCCCCACCCTCCCTGTTCACCCAATCTCGCCCCACGTGAGACTTTTTCTATTTCCCCAGCTGAAAAAAGTCCTCAGAGAGAAATGTATGCTGATGGGGGAGAGGTGGAACAAACAACAGCAGAAGCTCTGAAAGACATCACAATTGCCAAGTTCCAAAACTGCTTTTGAGCAGTGAAAAACAAGTCTCAATGGGTGTATTACATCAAATGGAGAGTATTTGGAAGGTGACTGAAGTTTAAACATGCAAGAAAAAACACAATGTTTTATAAATAAATTCTGGGGTTTGGGGGTCTTACACACACACACACACACACACACACACCAGGCGTACATTTAACTCTCCGGACCCCACCAGAAGCTTCAGAGGGTTTGGAGGCTCATCCCTCGCCCTACGTTGTCCCATCATTTCCATGAGGGGACACGGCAAACTGCCTCAGGCAGGTGCGTGAGGCACCTCCAGACCTCTAGCCTCTCCTTGCTTTAGTTCAAAATCTGTGGGACCAAAGCAAAGAACAGCACAGGCTTTGCCTTCAGGATTTTGGTTTGTTGCTTTTGCAGAAAGTGAAGTGCGTTCCTCACATCTAATTAAATTCCGAGACACCTCTGTCCCTCTGTCCTGCGCTGCCTCGTCTCTGACCCCTGCACTCCCTGACACGTTCCCAGGCCCCGCATGCCCTGCTCCGGCCCACGAATGCTGCGTGCGGAGGGAGAAAGGGGCGGTTCCCAGTACGTGTTGTTGGAAAACACACCCGGAGCGCTCTGCATGCTGGGGCCCGTGGGGTCGCCTGGTGACTCTCACTGCGGAGTCTGTGCTCTCACTGGCGAGCGAGCTCACGGAGAGTACCCTGGACGGACATGGTCAGCAGTGCTCTACGGTGAAGGGCTCAGCACGTCCCCCACAGGTGTCACTAGTCAGAACTCTCCTTCCTTGTCACGGAGTAGGAAGCCCCTGACCCCCAACAGAAGGAGCACGTGACCAGAGGTGGTCAGTGAAGCGATTGCCGAGTAAACGCTGTGGTCTTTCCGCACCCAGGCCCTGGCCTCCCGGCCTCCGCCAGCCTGTGGGCTCCTGGGGCAAGCAGCTGGGCAGAGGGTCATGCCCTCTGCTCTGCACCAGCGGCCTGCTCCTGGGCTGGAGGCCTGGGGCACCTCTGTCCACAGGCATGTTCCTGCTGGGGGCAAAACCAGCCCCGGACAAGACTTCAGAGAAGCGATCTAGGCCGCCAGAGCACTTCAGTCACTGGAACTCCACGGCCTCCCCATCTCTGGGCAGGCCAGCTGGACAGTGTGCCTGGGGCCAGGGTGTGGGAGCAGGTCTGCACTGAGCAAGGACGGGGGAGGGGTACGAGGGGGGAGGGGTGGGTGTCACCTGGGGAGGACACACTGGGCGGGGCCATGCACCTCCGTGTGACACTCGGTGCCACCCCTATGAGGACACGCACTGCACAGCCTCCCTGACCCTGGGGGCGTCTGGTGTCTTCCAGGGGCAGAGCTGGCCAGGATCCGGGGCCCAGTGACTTCCTAGCGCCGCCAGCCCTAGCGGGAACCTGAGAGGGAACCGGGGAGGAGAGCCAGGTCCTCAGAGAGGAAGCAGCCAGTGGGGTCGCAGATGTGAGGAGCGGGTGCCAGAGGCCAGAGGTGGCAGCACAGAGCAAGTGCTGGCTGCCCGGAGCTCCTCTCTCTGGGCAACAGGCAGGGCTTTTCTGATCCTTGAAGGGCTGTTCCCTCCAAAGCTGCTTCAGGAAGCTGACTCCGACAGCCCCTGCCCCACCAGCCGGTTCCTGCGTCTTCTTGCCCACGGGGTTCCTCATTCATTCCTTGAGCAGCACTTACACTTACGGGGGCCTGTTCCTGAGCAGGGCCCCCCACCCCCATGACAGCCTGGCAGGCAGCTGAGGCGAGCTCACCAGTCAGCACCGAGGGGCCGGGCAGAGACGTGCAGGGGCGGCCTGAGTCCAGGGGCGACCCTGGACCAAGAGCAGGGTGTCAGAAACTGCCCGGCCTGGAGCCCCCATGTTGCCCACGAAGGTGACCCCGGCCTGTGGGTCCTGGCGCACCCCACACTCAGGAGCGAGAGAGGAGCAGGCTCCTGCCCAAGGACACACGTCATCCTTCTCTGGAAGCCAAGGGTGACGGCCAGTCCCCTTGATGCACCGTGGGGAACCAACCCCAGCCCAAGCCATCCACAGGCTCAGATGTGGGTCAGTGTTCTAGCCCGGCCCACCAGGGGGCGGGGGAGCCAGGACCGGGACAGCAGTCCAGCTGTGGTCGGTGAGTCATCCGGAGGCAAGCAGGCAGCTATTTCTGAACCAAATGCCATCCGATCTCTCTCCTCACCTTGAGCCCACTGCCCTGGCCTCCACAGCACTTCCTCCGAGAGGGAGCCAGGGGGAGCCAGGACGCCAGAGCCCGGGCAGAAGAGGGCAGCCCACAGGGTCCTCCCTCCTGGCACCAGGCAGGTGGAAAGGGAGCAGGGTGAGAGGAGGGAGGAGCAGGCAGTTCTAGAAAGTGCTAGAATCCTGGGTGAGACTCCACCCTCCCTCCCTGCTTCGAGCACCTACTCTATAAGCCACACTCTGCACGAGACACAAGATGTTCAAAGCAGGGCTGGCCCCTCCTCAGAAGGCGCCTAGAGGGAGAGACCGGAACCGTGCCTGATGGGTTCTGCACGCTCGCTGTCCCCCAGGCCCTGGTAGGGGCGCCCGACACTGTGAGGTGCCCACACTGTGGTCTCCATTTCAAAGACTCCCTGGCTGAGCACGGAGACATTAAACAACCTGCCCACTGAATCCGTCCCGGGCAGCGGCCGCACGGACTCACAGAGTCGGGAGGGATCGCGGGAGCTGGCCCGCCCGATTCCCAGGGTGGAACAGGCTCGGGAGCACCTGTGACTGGGGACCAGACACTGGGCCGTCCCTCTGCACCACTGCCCGAGTTGGCACCCAGACAGGTCCCTGAAGGTCCCAGGAGAGGGAGGAGGCACAGCCTGCCCAGCTGTCCGCCCACCCGGGGGCTCCCTCCTGGCCGGGCCACTGTCCCTGGGCGGCTGCCCCTGCTCAGCTCCCGCCGTGCCAGGACCCGGGCCTGCAGGGGACCGAGCCCTGGTGCCTGCCCCTGAGCGCAGGACCCACAGAGGAGGCAGCAGACACCCCACTCACATCTCCGTGTCCCTCCTTTTGCTCACCGTGGTCCCGGCTCTGGGCCCAGCATGACCCTCAGGCTGGATACTGTCCAATCACCATGGAGCAGCCATGGAGGGACCTGGCAGGGGGTGCATCTGGTAACACCTGGGGTTCCCCAACCTTGACGTTCTTCCCTAGAGAAGGAGGGGAAATCCCACTGGGACCCTGACAAGTCTGAGCTGACCCCTGGGGTGCCTTGGCTGAGGAAGGGAAGGGACGTGTGGAGGCGGGGAGGGCCACCGAGCACTCTAACGGGTCCCCGCCCTTGCACTTGGAGTTGCTGAAAGAGGTGATCCGTCACTCCTGCCCGATCGGGAAGGAGCTGCCCGGTGACGGGGGTGCATCTCTCTGGGCCCTGAGACTTTCTCTTGGGGGAGAAGCACCCAGGCGTGCTGCGCTCCGAAAGTCCCCAAGCGCCACTGGCGGACGCGTTCGGGCGGATCCCCTTCCCTGGGCTCCGGAACTACTTCACATCGTAGTTCGTGAGCGCTGGTGACCGCAGGGAGGACCTGTGGCCCTCGCTCTGGTACGCCCTGCAGGACTGCAAACAGGGGTGATATTTCAGAGTGAGTTCATCAGAGCGGTCTGTTTTCTGACTTTTGGAAATCTTAGCTGGCTTCTACATTTTTTATTATTTATTTTGAATGGATTAAGTAAAGAGCTTCACGTAACTTACAACATATAATATTTACAAGTACTTTTCAAACCACATGGATTATGGCCATGAGTGGGTCATAATAAAACCAACTTAGTTGATTAAAGTCAGCATTATTTTTTTTTTGCAATGAAAGAGCAGAACAAAATGAAATGAAATGAAGAGAATAGAGGTGCCAACACGTGGTAAGGGTAGTACTTTATCAAATATTCAAATAACTTATGTATGTGTTTGTACCTGGAAATAGGTTTCCCAATTTTTTAATTGATATATAATTTACAAACAGTAAAATCCACCCTCTTTAGTGCACAATTCTAGGAACTTTGCTAAATATTAATGCATTTCTGACTGTCCACAAAGTGAGAAGCCACTTAAAGCCAGAGTCTACCTACTAGCTGGAGAAACTCATGGAGGCCAAGGTCCTTTGAAGATGCTGGGAGGCTGTGACAGTTCTTATCCGGGAAATTCCAAACGCCAGGCAGGACCTGAAGGAGTGTCCAGCCGCGGATTCCAGAATTCCCTTCTGCAGTGAGGGCGTCTGTGTAAACCAGTCTGACGTGGACCCCAGCATGGATCAATGTGGAGTTGCTTCGCACAGAGACCAGGAAACACAATTGAAAACCGCCAATGGGGTCTCCCCTCCAGTGCCGAAGTAGGGAAACTGAGGCCAGGAGAGGCCCAGGGGCCACTGGGCTTGGCCTCCATGCCTGGCAGGGTTAGAGCTCAAGGTCAAGCTATCGGCTGTTGTTCACGACCTTGCCATGCTGCCTCGGTCTCTGGAGACTCACGACTGCATACACCCACCAACGGGATCGATGCCCCCCCCCCCAGATGGTGCGGTGGGACAGCAGACATTCACACACAGCGTCAGAGGAAAGACTGGGCCAGTGACCACCCTGGACGGCTGACGTGGGCGTGAGTCCAGGAAGGCAGGACAGGTCGTGGAGCAACACAGGTTACTTGCTGAGGCTCAGTAGGGCCCAGAGCCCCAGCCAGCCCCCAGGTGGTGAGGAACCAGCGACATCCCCCTCCCCAATGACCCCCCAGGGCTGCCTGCCTTCTTCTTCCTAAAGGGCCAGGGCTGGGCCCCACCTGGGGGTGCAGATGAAGTGTAGCCCCTTGGTGGTAGGAGAAGTCGGTGGTTTCATTGCCCTTCTCATTTGGGACTCCTCCCATGCTCCCTTTGTCTTCAGTTTGCCAGTGGGAGTAGGGGGTAGGCGGGGAGGCTGTTGGCTGGCTGGGCCGGGTGGGGGTCCGGGGGCGGCAGGGGCCTTGGAGCATAAAACTCATGCCGGCGGTTTGTGAGTTCTGCATCCAAGGCTGATGGCTCTGTATCTGCTCAGTGAACCCGCTTTGGTGTTTGGACTGTGACACTAAGAACACAAACCCAGCTGCCGCTTGTGCGTGTGACTTTCTGTCCCTGGGTCAGGTCACCACAGCCCAGCTCCAGCACAGGGTTTGAAATCGCTGGAGTTCTCCGAATTCCGGTGCGCACTCATACGCGGGCACCCAGTTCACGTTCCAGAACAATTTGTTATTTGTGTGAGTTTTCAAGTTGGTACCCCCACCCCCAAAAAAGGCGTGCACTGAGCATATCTGTCCTGGGGCGGCCAAGCAGGAACTCCTGATTGGAGAAGGGGTGCAGGAAGGTCCTGGGTTTCTTCCCCGTGGGGGTCAGGGCAGAAGGAAGGTTAAGATGTTTTGGTTGAGACGGAAGGGGAGAGAGCACACAAGGCCAAGAGAGTCGAGCACAGAAAAAAAGATACAGCACTGGGTACTTAAAATTAAGGGGAGGATGTGGAGGGGGCCATTGGTCCCTCCTCTTTGATTAGCAGGAGTCGGCAGACAGGAGGAAGTGATGACCTGTGTGTGTGGGAGTGAAGGGCAGAGGGTTAAGTAACAGTTATTTAATGAGTGAAGTCAGGGGTATTTAATAATATTTAATTGTTACCCGTTTGACTTGTAATAACACTGCAGTAAATAGGAAGGACATATCGAAGAAACAAAAGACAGATGTTAACTGGGTACTTTCGATGTGACATGCCCGGTAAAGTAGGTGTGGACAGCGGTCTGAGGAGCTGCTGGTGCAAGCTTCAGCAGTGTGTGCACTGGAAGTGGAGGGCCTGGGGGAGGCCCCGGGGGTCCAGGTCCCCCAGGACGTGCACACCAGCAGGATGAAATCTGTCACTGCCACATTCGAACAAACAGAGATACCTTGACCTGCCTCTCCCTCCTGAGTGGGAATCGCTGGGTGGAGCCTTTGTGTCTTTACATTTGTTATGCAACAGTGCCTCCTTACCCACAGGGGCGTGTTTCAAGGCCAGAAACCACAGCCGGTGCCAAACTCCGTTTACTCCATGCTTTTTCCTACCCATGCACGCCTCTGATAGCGCGTAACTTGTAAACCAGGCACAGCCAGGGGTTAACAACAACCACCAGTACCAAAACAGAGCATTCACAACCATACACTGTGATGAACTCCAAGGGCCTGTGACCTCTCTCTCAGCACCGCCCTCTCCCTGCTTGCGGTGACTCGAGGTGACACAGTGCCCACGCGCTGAGATGCAGCGAGCGGGCAATCACCGTTTATTTCTGGAGTTTTCTGTTTACTATTTTCAGGCCACTGCTGACTGCAGGTAACTACAGTCACAGGATGCCGAACCACAGATGCAGGGGCTGGGGGGGCGCGTGACTGCTGTACGAGAGGACGGCAGAGCAGTTCTAAGTGCACGTTTTCTATTTGTTGGACTTGGACTTGAACCCCTGCTGGGCCACGTACATGCTGTACGGCTGAGGAAATTTTATTTAACCTCTCTTAGCCTCAGTTTCCCCAGATGTGAAACAACGTGACCACAGCCTGACAGAGCTTTTGTGAGTAAGAAGTGAAATGATTTATGCCCAACATTTAATGCCATACACGATGCATAGTAAGTGCTCAAAATCGGGGTGCTGTTAGGTGACACTTGTGTTAGCTAGGGTGTAATCGTTGATCGAAGAATGTTATGAAACAGCAGATGGGAATATCATATTTTAACAAAAAGATCCTTGTAAGTATATGAGATTCCTTTGCTTTAAACTTTCTTGTTCTTAATTCTCACAAGAGGATCCTATAGCGTCATCTCTCAGGGTCTTGGGGCAAGTTCCCTGTGACAGGTGTATGGTGTGGAGGCTGCCACCAGAGGGCGCTGCAGAGACCCTAAAGTCCCTTGCACACAGCCCTGAGAAGTCAGCCCTGAAAGCCCTGGCTTTTGGGGGACTTGGGGGACCATTCTGTTCATCACAGCTGTTCAAGAGGGCCAGTGAAGCAAGAGCCCTACAAGGGAAACTTCCAGGAACCACTCCGGCCAGAGACCTGGAAGGGGGGGTATGCAGGCGGCTGTCACCGGAAACAGTGGGCAGGGGCTGAGCCAGGGAGACCCTGTTGCTCTGAGGCCACCGTCCACCTTCGCCACTCCACTGAGTGACCCTTTGGGGGGTGAGAATGGCATCGTGCAGTAGAACATCACCTCCGAGACAGGAAACCAGGGAGAGTGGGAGGTTCTGACACTCCAGATAAGGAGTTGACAGTGACTGCAAAACCCCCTGAACCACCAAGGACCCTCCAGATCCCCCGAGGAGGCGGGGCCGAAACAGGGGGTTGGGCGTGTGGAGCCACCGTGGCTCCTGCTGGCAGACAAGGGGCCCTTGGGGCTCTGGGCCCAGGCAAGGCCCTCGAACCCCAGCTGCAGCGACAACGGCAGGACCATGGTGCTCTGTCGTGGTAGAATCGCACCTGGGGACTCGGGGTCACTCGGGGCTCCCCTGGGCAGTGATGCAGCAGCTATGTCATTGCCCTTGGCCAGCATCACGGACCAGGACCCCACCGCAGGGTCTGGGAGGACCAGTGACCCCAGATGGCAGAGGCTGGGGCCAGGGCCCGCCCTGCTGCGGCGGCAAGAACTGGGAGCAGGCAGAGAGGACGCCTTCTCCGCCTCCCAGGCCCTGGGGCGCCCCCCCCCCCAGACTGGGGCGGTGGGGCAGGAGCAGAGGTCTCCTGGGACCTTTGTTTTTTTTGCGGCTGCTCTGCTTCTGCGGACTTTGCTCCTTCGTCCCCCCAAAGAGCTGATTCTGGGGACCACATGAAATATTGTGCTCCTAGATTCCAGACCCCCTCGCAAGCGTGGGGTGCGTTCTTTTTTCTGACTCTTACCGTCAGCCAATAATTCAGGAGTTCGCGCAGGGAGGAGTCAACTCTCCACCCGGAGTCCCACACCTCCTTTTCGGAACTTGTGGAACGTGAGGTCAAGTTCTCGGGGCCCTTCCAGTGCGCTGGTCCTGTTCAGGGCTGATTCAGGAGCTGGTAGCGGGCTGGGGCCAGGAGCAGGCTCCGCGGGAGGGGCTGGCTGCGGCGGGCGTCTGGGGCGGGGGCGGGGGGGGGGGGGGGGGAGCAGGTGAGCCCGGGGTGGGCGTGGGGAGCGCATTTGGCGTGACGTCGGAGTTTGCGGCAGCCCAGGCGGGAGGCTGTGCGCGTGTGGAGTGGCTGCGCGGCCGGGAAGATGTGCTCCGCGGGGCAGCCGCCGCAGTGAGCTCAGCGACAGGAGCCAGGAGCGCGGCTGGCAGCAGCGGCAGGGCCTGGGCGGCGAACCTGGCGCTCCTGCACGGGGGAGGCCGCCGGCACCGAGGGCGCTCGGCCGGCCCCAGGATGTAGGCGACCGTGGCTCCTGCTGGCGGACCGCTCACCATGAAGAAGCACTCGGCCCGGGTGGCTCCGCTCAGCGCCTGCAACAGTCCGGTCCTGACCCTCACCAAAGTGGAAGGTAACGCCTGGGGTGGGGGCGCAGGCCTGTGCCCCAGCGGGGTAGTCCGTTTCCTGGCGCCAGGCCCCCGGGCTGCCTGGCCTGGGGGCCGCCGTTCCCCGGGAAGCGCCCCTGCAGTGCAGCGCCTGTGGGGGTGGCCCCTGGCGGCTCCTGGGCTGCCGGGAGCCGTGGCTGCGGGGTCCTCGGGGCTGCCCGGGGTGCCGCAGCCACCGCACGCTCAGACTCCCTCCTGCGCAGACCCCGCACATCTGCTGGCGGCAGCGGCAGTGGCCTCAGCGACTCCCTAGCCTGTGGCGCTGGCGAGTGAGTGGGAGGGTTCCGCAGACACTGCCCGGCGGCCCCACACTCACAGACACTTTCGTCCCAGGTTTGGGGCATCCCCCTCCCCAGGCAGGTCCGGGTGTTGCTGGAGGGGCCACAGGCAGAGAGGGCTCCCTTTGCCCCGAACCTCCAGCCCCAGCTCCTCCGTGGGAACGGGCAGGACAGGCAGAGCAGAGAGACGCCACCACCTGCCTGTAAACAGGTTCTTGCCCCCACTCAGCGGATGGGAGTCAGAGACCAGGCGGAGGAGCCTACCACTCCCTGGAGAGCCAGCCTTACTCAGACACAGCCGGAGTGGGAGGGACCTTGCTTTCCCACGTGGGGGAGGGGGAGCAAAGAGAGACCCCTCTCTGCCCCTAACTGCTCCCCCCAGAAGGCAGTGGGATGGTCAAGGCTCCCAGGGCTCACCAGGCAGCCAGGGGAGGGCTGGGAAGGGCCAGTCCATGAGTAGCAGGGAGAGGACTGTGGAGGCCACAGGCCCAGGCCCTCGCCTGCCCTGAGCTAAGAGCCCAGTGCGGGCCCCATGTGCACGGTGGCCCCGGGGTCTGCCCGCCTGGGGCTGCAGCCTGGAATCAGGACCCCTTTCCGATGTCCTCTGAGGACCCTCTTTCCCTGCATGAGTTCTCACTTGTACCTCGAGACCGAGGACCAGTGGGGGCAGACAGAGGCCCCCCCGGGACAGATGGGTGCCCCTGTCCGTGGAGGCCTGCCTGTGGCCCTCCTGGTGCCATGTCCCCACCCCACGGATGAGGACTGCGAGGCCCAGAGGGCGGACTGACCTTGACTGGCGGGTGGTGAAACCCAGTGGGAATCCCGGGCTGGCTGAGCCCCAGCCCATGCTTTCCAGAACATTGTTTTGCACTAACTTGAGACTATTTTCCCACTTGTCATCGTTTTGCGTCTTTAGGAGGTTAATTCCCCCTCCATGTAGCCGTCTCCTCCCCTCCCCCACCCCACCCCCACCTTGGGAAAGACTCCGTACGTACAGTGGTCTACTGAGCCCGGACTGAGTGCACCTGCCACCTGTCCCGGGAGCAGGGGCATGCCCAAGCTGCATCGGGGACTTTGTGCAGGTGTGGGGAGAGGAGGGGTCAGTCTGCACTTCCCTAGGGGAGCTGGAAGGGTTGCTCACTCACGGGGCCCTGGGGGAAGTTCCCCCACCCCACCATTTACATAAGGCAGGTGGGATCTCCTCCCCAGCTGGGGCAGGATGAGCTGAGCTGCACTGACCCGGACAGGGCTGGGGAGGCCTCCCAGGCTGGGCCCTGTGACCTTGGATGGCTGCAGGGGGCAATGAGTGGCAGGCCAGGCACAGGTGGGGGGTCCCCTCCCCCCTCGGTTGTTGCCAGGTGAACTTTGAGCCCCTGTTCACCCCAGTGACCTTGTTAGCAAACCATGGACTCGACTTTTTAATGGACTGTGGCGCATGAGTATCTGCGGGTGACAGAAAGTGGGTTAAACTGACCGTGGCACAGGTCAGGGCTCTAGACGGTCCTCTTCCCAGGGGCAGCTGGACTTGCAGGAACCCTGGCCTCAGTTTCCTGAACCGCAAAGCGGAAGTTAACGCTCTACCTCAGCAGACCCCGAAATGAGGGGGACAAGTGGCAGTGCCTAGCAGGTGCCCGGCATACAGTAGGTGCTTCCTACCTGCCTGGCAGTCCTCCAGTCACAGGCTGTCTCTTACCTTCGGCACCTTCTTGCTGCCCTCATCGAGTAGGTGTGTGGGTGGGGAAAAACACAATAAAGGTTCGATTTTTAGGAAAGAGGAGGGAGCGGGGACAGTGTCTAGAAGCATCGGCCAAGTTCTCTGACACTAGAGAGCCCTTTCCGTGGGGGACACCTGTGTGTCCATCCACAAAGGACGGGCCAGCGCTGGGGACGGCCTGCGCGCCTCAGCCGGGGCTGACAGGAAGCTCCGTCCCTCCCCCTGGTGCTCCTCCTGGTGGTTTCGCTTGAATGTGACTTTGGGTCTATTTTTTGAAAGCCTTCGCATCCTGTGTGCTTGTTTGCAAGTGTTGAGTCACTTTTTTTGCCTTGGATGCACAGGGCACGGCGGTCCCCGTGCTGTGGCCGTGTCTGTGTGGCCGGCAGACAGGCGCGGGAGGCAGCCAGCAGCAGGGACGCTGCGTTAGCGTGTGGGCGTGTCCTCCAGGGGGGCTCGGGGCACCAGCGTGCAGTGCCTATAAAACCCAAACAGAACTCGAGGTGCCCAGGGGGACTCAACTGCAGGAAGAGGGACAAGATGACTTCTTTTGCCCAGATACTTCCTTCTGCTAAAGCAGTTTCAGGCTCATGGGGAGAGAGACGGCATTCAGGCGGCTAAGTTACCTCGTACAGGGCCGCAAGTCCTGGTCCAGAGCTCAGAGCAGAGTGGCGCCGGGCGCTGATACGGAGCAGCCGAGGGGCCCTCCGAGGCAGACGCCTCGCCGCCGGAGTGAGGAGCCAGGTCAGCCCAGGAGGGGGCGCTGTCTGGGGCAGAGGGCCGGCCGCTGTGTGCGGAGGGGCCAGGCAGCGCCCGCCGACAGGAGACCAAAGCTGGGCCTCCGAGGGGGTTGCAGGCTCCGAGTGAGCACGGCTTCCAGCCCGCTGGGCGGCGTCCGGCCTGTCCGAAAGCGAAAGCGTGTCTTATCACGTCCTTCCCGACTCCCCATTGCACACAGACGCTGCGTATTGATCGGTGACACGGCCTCGCAGAGTGGTGTTCGCCGGGGCCATCTGTGGTCTTGTGTTCAATAAAGTGACGTGCGCCGGGGACGGGTAGCTGAGAGCAGTGTAATACCCGCCGCCCCCCCCCCCCAAGCAGCCGGCAGCGTGCAGTGCTGTGGAAGGGGGCCGTGGGGCCGTTGGCTGTGTGCGTGCCTACACCTGGAGCCGAGCCAAGTCACCTGGCCGATGACCGGAGCCCTCTGGAAATCAGTCCTCTCCTGTGGAAACAGGGTGACAGCACGTCCCTCTGACTAAGGGGAACAGCCGCTGTTGCTGAGGAGCCCACCACGTTACAGGCGTTTGGTTGGGGGACAGCTCTGTTGTCTCTGTTCCTCCCCGCGGAAGGGCGAGCACATTGTCCCAATTCACGGAGGGGGAAACTGAGGCCCAGAGAAGTCACTGGCACAGCGCCAAGCAGTTGGAAAGCCAGGGGTCACGTCCGTATCTGCCTGACTCCAAAACATGGTGAAGCCTCAGCACAGCCGCGTTCCGTCTGTGCAGCGGTGACAGGGACAGCTGCTCACGGCACCTTGCCAGGGCGCAGGGGATGCTGGCTCCCTAAGCTCCCACCACTCCCGGTGACCGCCACGACTTGGGCGACCTCGGGGCTCACAGGGCCCGCTGCTGGGGGGACACTCCTCGAGCCTCTGCTCTAGGGCAGGCAGCCTGCCTCAGCTGTCCCCAGGGCGGGTCTGGCCACTCCATGTTCATGGATAAGTCTGTCTCCCAGGGATGTCCCGTTGTTGTGGGTGGCCCCCGCCCTGTGGGCCTGTCTGAGAGGTGTCTTGAGAAGTACAGTGCCAAAGGGTTCCCACGCCCCCAAGGATTTCCCAGGTTGGCTGGCCCTGGGCCCGAAAGCTCAGTGACAACAGCCATTCGTGTGTCGATCAAATGTGTTCCCTGATATGTGTAAGAGAACCAGCCAGACGTCCCTCAGAGGCCGGGTGGGAGTTCAGTGTGGTCCGTGACCCGTCAGAGCCTCCAAACCAGCAAGAGGTGTCACCGGCGCACAAAATCATGGGCACCCGTGGAAGTGTAATTGTTCAAAGTTCCGTGAGGGGGTAAAACACACAGTGTGTGTCCGCAGAGGGCCAGAGAGCCCACGTTGCGGGGGACTCAGAGGCCACTAGGTGGCGCTCTGCCCGTTACCCTTGCCTGCCCCACTGTCCCTGGCACAGGTAACTGCATGGATGAAGGTGCAGCGTTAGAAAGAGGTCGCCTGGCAGGACCTGGAGAGGTGGTCTTAAGAAGTGGGGGAGGGGCTCTGAGGTCAAGGCAGACCTCGGGCAGATGCTGGGGCCGCAGGAGAGGGGACTGAAGCGGTCAGGAA
The DNA here is from genome assembly GCF_004126475.2 of Phyllostomus discolor. Lineage (NCBI taxonomy): Eukaryota > Metazoa > Chordata > Mammalia > Chiroptera > Phyllostomidae > Phyllostomus > Phyllostomus discolor. Next base: position 6,713,997 of record NC_040917.2, on the reverse strand, counting down.
GGGCGGCCGTCAGAGAGGAGAAAGGCCCCCGACCGTCTCACAGCAGAGCTGCGGTTCAAGGTGGGCCACCAAACAGATCCCGTCCGTCAGTGAGGATCGTTACTAGAGGAACTAGGACGGGATCAACCATACCCAAGTGTGTCGCACCCAGGGAGAATCAAGGTAGAGCCCCGCCCGGCCCTGAAGACTGAGCCAGAACTCGGCAGTGGGGGTGCATCCGAGGGACAGATGGGGAGTCAGTCTGGATTGGACGGGGGGTGTGTGAGGCCGGCGGGGTCTGGAGGGGAGGCTGGTAGCGAGTAAGGAGTTAGGAGAGGGTGTGGTGAAGGCTGGGCAGCAAGTCAGGGGGGAGAGAGGTGGCTCTGGGGATGATGGACAGACAGACAGACGGACATGTGCTGAGCCCTGACGGCCGTGTGCATGGGGACAGCAAAAGGCAGAGGGGAAGGCTGAACGGCCGAAGCAGCATGGAAACCACAGGAAGGGTCCCAGAAGGAGGCGGTGGGAAGGTTAGCAGGTACAGTGGGGGCGGGAGGGGGAGGGGAAGGTGTAGCGACAGGTGTAAGTGGGGGCTGGTCCGCACGCCAGATTGCCAGGGCGGTGGCGGCGAGGGAGGAGGAAAGCCGGTCAGGAGCGTGTCCAGGTGTTCGGCAGAGGCAGGGGCGGGAGGCGTGTGCTGTCTTTAGCGGGAAGGGCAGAGATTTTTCCAGAGCCGGGAGTTTCTGTAAACGGGGGCTGGAGGCTGGTTCCAGGGCAGGTCTAAGGTGTCCCCCAGAGGAGGGTGATGATACCTCTTTGGCCTGGAGGAGGCAGAGGGCACAGGAGGAAAGAGAGGGGGTGGCTGGCCTGGGAAAGGAGGGGCCGGGTGACGTCAGAGACTGGGAGGGTGGGGGTGCAGGGTGGGAGCCGAGGACCGGTGCCCTGACGCTGGTCTTCTCCGGGAGGTGGGAAGGGGAGCTGTCCGCCGGCAGGACGGGTGGGACTGAGGGCTGGCGGAGGTGCAGAGGGCTCAGGACACGGGTGCTGGAGAGCCAGGAGGCACGTGGCTCGTGAAAGCCTGTTTGGTGGGCGTTGCGCTTTCACTGAAGGCGTTGTGTGACTTGGGGGAGCGTGTACAGGGAAGAGTGCTGGTGAGGGGTCAAGACAGGGGTGTCATCCCTGCTCCCCACCTGCTGAGTACCAGCCGGGCGTGTGCGCTCGCCTCTGGGCACTCCGGCTTCTCTCTTCGGAAGGTGAAGGGGGTTAGAAAAGATCTCGCCCTGGCTGGGTGGCTCAGTTGGTTGGAGCATCGTCCCGTAAACCGAAAGGTTGTGGGTTCAGTTCCCGGTCAGGGCACGTGCAAGAGGCAACCAATTGGTCTCACTTCGATGTTTCTCTCCCTCCTTTCCCCTCTCTCTGAAATCGGTGGGCGTGTCCTCGGTGAGGATGAGTAAAAGAACAGGCCTGGCATGGGCTCTGCCCGCAGGAGCCTGTGACGGACGAGCCTGCGAAGTTGCTTGCTCGTTAACAGAGATGGGTTTCTCCACAGAGCTCCAAGGGAGTGATACCAGGGACGAAGAAATGTGGCCTGTGTATGCCTGTGTGTGCATACATGTGTGTGGCAGGTTTTGTGTACATGTGTCCTTATGCATATACATGTGTGTGTGTTTATACATGTGTGCACATGTATACCTGTGTGCACACAGGCATGTGTGCGTGCGTGCCCGTGTGTTTGCCTATACATATGTTTGTGCAGGCGCATGCACATACCTGTGCTGGTGTGTGCACACATGTGTGCAGGGTTTGTGTGTGCCTGTGCACATGTGCTTTTTCATGTGTATGTGTGCATGCACATACCCATGCTTGTGTGTGTTTGCACACATGTGTGCACCTGTGTGTCCAGGTGGAGGCACACGCTTGCAGGGTGGTCTTTGGTGCCTGAGCAGGGGGAATGCCAGCCACGTTAGCGTTTGCTCCATGAATCTGTAGCAGCAGGAGCCGCTGGACTTGACAGAGGACCCCAGGGGCTTGGGGCGGTGCAAAAAGAGGTGCAGAAAGACCCAGAGAGAGCCACGCTCCTTCCACGCCTCACCTGGGGCAGCCCGGGCGTTTTCTCAGGACAGCCTCACTGCCTGGATTGGGATCAGCCGCGTCGCCCTCAGTGGGTGCAGGAGGCTTGGCCCGGGTGGGCGATGGAGCCAAGGACCGTTCAGACCTCAGGGCAGACCACGCCTCCATCCTCCACCGAGCAAGCTCAGTCCTGCTTCCGACGCCCAACTCTGCTGAGCGCTGGAGCTGTGTTCTAGAAAACAGCGCTTTGTTCTTCAAATTAAATGGCACAGCAACCCCTGCCATCAGTTAAAGCCCTGCTCTGTTAGGGAAAAGGCTCCAGCCTGCCCCTGCCCGCAGAGCCCAGACTGCCCGGAGGGGTGGCCTGCACCGGTCGGCCCTCCTGTAACACCCTCGCTCCCCCGGAGTGCCGACCGCGGAACTCGGGTCCACGTGGAAGTGGGAGGAGCCCTCGCTCCGACAAGGGAGAGCCTCAGAACAGAGGAGAGCCTGTGTTTGTCTGTGCTTGTGTGCGGGTCCTGAGCCAAGGCGAGCGCCTGCTGTGTACAGAGGCCTGGAGATGGGGGGCTCCAGAAGGCCGCAGGATCCCACGTGCAGGACCCGGATGACAACTGGCCCCTCAGGCTGAAGCATCTTCCCACCAGGCCCCGAAACATGGCCCTGCCCCCGGGGCGGGGGGGGCAGGTTCGAACTGCATTGTCCCACGCTCACCCACACCCAGTCATTCCTTCTCGAGTCACATTCTCCTGAGGCCGAGAACTTTCCAGGCTTGCCTTAGACCCACCGCAGACCGCAGACCGGAGTTATTCAGATGCCTGGCCGTTGTTCTGCGGCCCCTGAGGAGCTGCAGGGTGGGAGCAAGTGCCGGCCCGGAGTCTGTCTGCTGGGATGGTGTTGGAAGCAGGGACGTGGCCTGGGGTCTCGGCCTGATGCAGCCCAGCCCCAGCTGAGGCTGCTGAGGGCAGAGCTCCGGGGAGTCTGGAGAAGCCGCCACCACCCCACTCCACCCCCAGATCGGCACCCGGGTCTGGGGAGTGGTTTGGGTTTCCACAAACAACTTTGCAGTGGCGGCCTGGTCGGCTCCCGTCTCCGCCCACTGCCCGGGCACCGCTCACAGCAGAGGCTTCGGGCCTGAGCGGCGGGGGCTGTGCTCCCAGCCCGGCCTCCAGCACGAGCCCCCTCCTCAGAAGCCGTCGGGCACCCGCTGTCCTCGTGGGGCCACCGCTTGCTGCCCAGTGGCGTCCCTGGGCCTGCAAGACGCTCACCTTCCCAGGCACAGCGCCGTCCCCACGGTCGCACCCTGGGGGACACCTCAGCCACAATGACGAAGAACCCCAGACGGCAGGCATGTATTTTCTCGCAGATCTAGAGGCTACAAGTTCACGATCAAGGAGCCAGCGTATCTGGTTTCCGGTGAGGAAGCCGGATGGTGGGGGCGGAAATGCAGGAGGATCACGGTCATCACGGAGACTCGTCGTGAGGTGACAGAAACGTTCAAAGATGGGACAGCGGCGATGGCCTCACCAGGCCGTAAAGTCACTGAACATCGTGACGTGCACCTCTCCCTGAACAGGTGAACGTTATGTTTATGAAAATCAGCCTCGAAAAGAGCTGAACAATAACTGAGCATCCTATTGACGGACATGTCACTGGGAGGCGCCTCCCCCCCACACCCTGTTCTCTGTGCGACGCTGGCTCCTTTGCTTTCTGGAGGGTGGGGCACGCCAGCCCAAGGGTGGCCTTCGGCCGCGGCTCCAGGCCCCTCCTCTGAGATGTGACCGGAGCGCGTGCTCAGTGCAGCCGCCTGGACACTGTTTCACGGAGTTGCCACAGGTCCACCACTTCTCAGGCAACCTCAGAAAGCCGCACTTGCGCTCTCCTGAAAGTCTGGAAGAGCCGTGTTACGGGGACTTTCAGTTGAGAGTAAATGATTTTCCAATTTTTCTTGCTGTCTCATGTAATCGACTTTCACAAAATAAACACAGAAAGCACCCAATTCATCATTTTTCTCGGGGAGAAGCGGTGGCTGGCTCCTGAGACAAAGGGTGTGCCGTGGTCCCGAATGACTGGACGGCGACACCAGCCGCCAGCTCTCCTGTTGTGACCCGGAGGTGACCCGGAGGTGCCTTCTCCAGAGCAGACGCTGCCTGCGGGGACCGCTTCTGCCTGACCATCCAGGAGCGAGAACGCTTTTGAATCCCTGGCAGGGGACGGGCACCAAGTGTGGCTCTGTGGGTGGGGGGACTGAAACTGCCTGACCCAGAGACGGCTCGGGCTGGAAGCTCGCACCCAGGTGTAGGCACGGCTCATCGTGCCATGGAGGGCGCACTGGGCACGGGAGGGTGCTCTGCCTACACACACACACACACACACACACCATCTCCAAAACACTCGGCGGAAGCAACTCAGGCCACAGCGCAGGGGGGAGCCCACCTGTCCCCATGTTTCTTGGTGGTTAAGTGGCATGACCAGAGCCTTCAGAGGCGACAGCGAAAGGGAGAGGCTTGACTCCACAGCCACAGACCTGTCAGCACAACCGGGGTTTCTTCCAGTGCATCGCTCCCAGAACCGCTGGCCAAAGTGCCGGGTTCGAGTGGAAGGTACAAGTGTCAGGATTGAGCGCAGAGGGTTATCGGGGTGGGGATGACAGACAGCCTTTCTCCTCGAGTTGGGGTGGTCAGAAGGGCTGGGGCAGGAAGCGGGGGAGGCTCAGGCAGCACCCACTGCTGTCATGAAGGAGGGGCACTCGTCAAACAGAGGGATCTAGGGGCTTGCGACTCCGGAGGGGAGGGAAGAGAAACCGGCCTTCCCTGCGCTGGGAGGTTTGAGAGGCTTTCGTGAAAGGAAGCTGCCCCCTCAGAATTCATTCTCTCTAAATCTGAGCACGAATTGGATGGCCAGCTCATTGCCAGTGACCCTGACAGTGGTGCATACTTGGGGGTGCATGTGCAGCATTTCAAACAGTGGAGAACAAACGCGTCTGCTACCAAGTTCATTGTCAGTCCACACGTATGCTTCAGTTGTGTCTGTTTGTCATGGACAGTGGAGGGGGGTGCTTTCTAAACACAGTGGGGTTGGCATCTGAGTCTGCTTGAGCCCCTTCAGCCCACGTGGCTGAGTGTCCGACCTGCTCCCTGTGTGAGCAGAGCAGGACGGGGCATCACCGTGGGCCCGGGGTCTCGATGTCCTCCTCTGGAGCAGACCACGTGTCTGCCTGACCCTGAACTTCGCTCCCCCGTTGCTCAGAGCACTTCTGTCCTCCATGGGCCTCGCTTTGCCTTCTCTGCTTGTCTCCCTGTTGTCACCACAGCCGGCGCTGGTGGCACCGAGCTGGGCGTTTCCACGACAGTCCAAACCTCTCTGTTTTGCACGTAGGGGTCCTTTCTAGGGGCCATGGGTGATTCCCGGACTGACTGTGAGACCCTGAAGAACAGTAGTCCCGTTTTATGTATCTACTGGCTGCCCAACTCTCAGCACAAGGCACGCGCTTCCCGGTGACTTCCTAGACAGCCGAAAGACTCCGAGGGTGTGGCGGCTACATGCAGCCCCGTGGGAGGGGCAGTCCTTGCTGGTGTGCAGGAGGGTGCATGAGTGTTAGGCGAAAACTTGGTGTGACCTGCATGTGTGCATGTGTGTTGTGGTGCAGACACAATAGAAGAAGAAACGCAGTCGAGTATCAACAGCAGTATCTCAGGGCAGTAAGATTACTAGAGATTGTTTTTATTTATGCTGTTCAGTATTTTGGAGAGTACTTGTAAAGAATATTTTTAGCTGTGGCTGGCGTGGCTCAGTGATCGAGTGCCAGCCTGCAAACCAAAGGGTCGTTGGTTCGATTCCCAGTCAGGGCACATGCCTGGGTTGCAGGCCCAGTCCCCAGTGGAGGGCGCTCAAGAGACAACTACACATTGATGTTTCTCTCCTTCTTTCTCCCTCTCTCCCCTCTCTCTCTAAAAATAAATAAATAATTTTTTAAAAGACTATTTTTAGCTTACACGAGGCAGCTCTAGTTTAACAGAAGTGTTGGGAATGAGTAAGGTAATGAATTTGATAAATGTTTGTTATTCTAAGAGGCCATGAAATAGAAAGTTTTCTGTGAATTAGATTTGGGTGTCTATGCTTTTTTATGGGCTGATTCCGGCGTTTCGCAGTGTGCTGTCCGAGGGACTCCATCCTACCATGGGTGGTGGGTGCCGTTACATCTAAACAGCAGGGGAAGCTCCCACTCTCTGGCTGCTGTTCAGAAAACCCCAAGGTCCATGAGCCCTGGACGCTCCCACAGCGAAGGAACCTGTCTCTGACGTGCCTGGTGTCTCCCAGACTTTCCCGACCATGGAATTCTTTTTCTCATAATGCCTGTTAACTGCATTACACTTGGCAAAGACTGTGCGATCTCCTTTTTAAATGACAGTGTAGGTTTTAGGTTTGAACGCCTTCATTTTGCTTCAGTATATTGCTAGTCCCTTGGGCAAATGATCCAGACTGGGAGGGGGTTAGAGAACAGCTTGTTCAGCCCAGGCCTGTAGGGGCCGTGTAACGAGACGCTGCAGTGTGATTTGGTGGTTTCTGTTCCATCGTAACAGCGACACAGCGTCAGCCATCACCAATTCCTTACGTTTTAAAGCTTCGTTTTCCGTAACGAGGAACCGAGTGTGAAAACAAGACATGCGCCAGAATTCGCTCCACCTGGTCCCGAGTCCCGTCTCCGTGGGACGCCAGAACTGTGCAGCTGCACTTGACTCTCACACGGGCTTCCCCTCTCCACAGCCTTTCCGGAGTGCGGTTTAGATGGGGACGCGGCCGTCGAGAAACCTCCCCAGCCCCCGAGGCTGCTCAGAAATAATGCCAGGCCACAGAGGATGACCCCCAGTGCCTGGTCACCGGCATGTGAACCGAAACTGGATTTGCCTGGAGTTGCGGGGATTCTGTCAACAGTGGAAAAAACGCGCTGGTGGCTGCCGGCCTCTGCCCTCCTCTGCTTCTCCCTGCCCTGCGGCCCAGGACACAGACAGACACACAGACAGACAGACTGCGTGCTGGAAGCCCAGAGAGTGGGTCCTCCAAGGGCTTCCCGACCAGGATCCATGCAGACAGGAAACCCGGCAGGGAGGTTAAATATGAACAAAGGTGACGGAGCACAACGTGCAGGGTATCGAGAAGGACACTGTCTCTCCCTGACGAGCCTCTAGTGAAAGCAGGTCGCCCGGGGCTGGCAGTCCCCGATAACGGTGGCCAACACCCGTATCATAGAGGATCTTGAATCAGGATTTTTTTGCTCCGTAGAATGATTACGTGCCAGAAAGCACGATAGGGAGAACTTGGTTTAGTGCGATTAAACCCACTTCAAGTATTACCGAGTTTAAACAAAATAGGGTGCGATTGGCCCCAGCACCATCAGTGCCCCCCTCCTGCACCCCTCTAGCGGGGCCAGCCTCTGGACACTGGGTGCCCCTGGTGCAGGGTGCCAGGCCGCACGGGAAAGGCAGGCTGCCATCTCCTGCCGTCTGCGTCCGCCTGCGGCTCCGCCCAGCGCAGGCTAGAGCTCTGTGCTGCTTTCCGCCTGACTGACGTGCACACGATGGTGAACAAAAACCAAAAGTGGGAAAGGACGCTTTCGCCACCGTCTCGCGGTCTGCGGGAACAGAGCCGCCCAGCCCGGTTTGCAGAAGTCACACGCACGGAAGGGCAGCGGCCGGGGCCTTTCACAGCGCCAGCCGCCCGAGGCTGTGGCTTTTAAGTGGGACTGAAGGTCGCAGGCAGGAAGCCAGTCGGACACATGAAGAGATAAGAGGGAAAAGTCAATTTCTGCCATACGTGCAGAATGAGATGAGAATCTTGGCGTCCGTGCCTTTAAGTGACAGACAGGGAGCGGCTTCTGTCCAGGCCCTGGGGGCTTTCAGAGGTCAAGGCCTGGGGCTCCCTCAGGGGGGAATCCGGTCCCAGGCGCTGCCCCGGGCTCAGGAGCACAGCAGCTGGGGCAGCGGGCACAGACTGCAGAACGCCACTTCTGTGATTGTGTGTCCCGGAGAAGCATTTCCCAAGGCTAGAAATGCAGATTCTGGCTCTGGGGTTCTGGGGTTAGGCCTGAGGTTGTGCATTTCCAACACGCTGTGGGGGAGCAGGTAGGATAAGAAAACCAAAGGAAATGTCTTTAAGTTTTTTTTTTTAAGATTTTATGTATTTATTTTTAGAGAGGGTAAGGGAAGGAGAAGGAGGGAGAGAAACATCAGCATGTGGTTGCCTCTCACACGCCCCCTACTGGGGACCTGGCCTGCAACCCAGGCATGTGCCCTGACTGGGAATCAAACCCACAACATTTAGTTCACAGGCCAGTGCTCAATCCACTGAGCCACACCAGCCAGGGCTCTTCTATTTCAGTCTTATTTCAGGAAGCTGCCAGAGCCCCCTCCCCCATCCTCTCCCCAGGGTGGCTGGCCACGAGCCTGCCAGTGGGGTGGGTGCCCTGCTCTCTCTTTTGTTTCAGAAAGCTGCCTCCACGCCCCCCCCCAGCCCAACTCCCCCCCACCCCAGGGCGGCTGGCCCTGACCAAGGCAGTGGGGTGGGTGCCCTGGCCTCTAAGTTTTGTCCCAAGGAGCTCCCTCCCACCCCCTCCCCAGGGCAGTGGGTGCCCCGTTCTGGGCCTGAGGAAGGTGTGGAGCCCGCTAACCTGCCCGCCCTCTCTCTGCAGGGGAGGAGCGCCCCCGGGACGGCCCGGGCCCCACGGAGGCCGCGGCGGGGGCGGAGGCCGGGCGGGCGAGCCGCCGCGGCTGCAGGGGCTCGGGGCCGCGGCTCCGCAAGCTGGCCTGGGGCCTGGCGGTGGTGCTGTGCGTGTGCGCCTCCTGGGCCGGCTCCACGCAGCTCGCCAAGCTGACCTTCCGCACGTTCGACGCGCCCTTCACCCTGACCTGGTTCGCCACCACCTGGAACTGCTTGTTCTTCCTGCTGTACTATGCGGGCCACGCGTGCAAGGCCGAGGAGAGGCAGTCGGTGTGGCAGCGGTACAGGTAGGCCTCCCGGCGGTTCCCCGGGCTGCGCCGCTCCCCCAGGGCCCGTGCTCCCGGTGCCGGCGCCGGGGCAGGCCAAGGGGACGGTCCCGACAAGTCACAGCGGCACCTGATGTCTTTCTTAGTGGGACAGGACCCGAGGCCTGAATTCTCTCTCCCACTGGCAGGGGCAGGAACACCCTCTCCTCCGCCCTCGAGCCTGGGAGCTCCCTTGTTTGCAGCAGAAGGCAGCGTCTTCCCGAATGGCCTTGGGCAGGTCCCCGGAAAGGGCAGGGGAGCTCAGTGGCCCCATTCCCCTCCTCAGGCTGGGGATGGGGGGAGCCAGGTGACCCCGCTGCTTCCCGTGCTCAGCTTCCCTCAGGTGCTCTCTGTAAGGACCTGCTTTCCCATCCCCCTCCAACCCCAGTCGCCTGCCCTTTGCGGGTGTGGCTGCAGGGGTCTGAGCACCTGGCCGAGTGGCTGGGAAAACCAAAGCCGCGTCTGCACTTGGCTGACCTCACTTTCTCCTGTGGAGCCCGCTGGTTTGGCGCCCCTTTCAGAGGAGGCTGGAAACTGGGCCCCAGCCCTCCTCCCTCCCAGCCCTCCTCCGGAATCCTACACTGTCGGGGTTGGACCCCGCTCCTCCCCGGGGCTGTCACTGGGCCTCACGGTGGCCCACAGCGGAGGCCCTCCCTGGGCGGCGACAGAGCTTCCCGCTGGCCCCAAGCAGGTCTGCTGAGAGAGAAAACGAAACAGGGAGGGAAGAGTGCCGGCCGAGGTGATCGGGCAGGCCCTGGAAACCCACCTGTGGTCAGTGCCAGTGCGGGAAAACATGTGAGAGCTGAAGGCTCCCCACCCCCGCCCCACTGCCCTCCCCCCAGTTGGCCACCTCCCCCCACCGAACACACACCCTCACTGTCACTTGTCCCATCTCCCATCTTCTTCAGGCTGAACTGTGCTCCGAACTCGCCCTTAGAGGTCCCAGGGCAGCCGAGCGCGTCGCTGGGTCCCGGAAGTGGGAGGTCTGGGGAGGGAGGTCTGGACTCAGCTCGGAATCCCTCCCCCCGAGATCCACCACCGCATCTTGGGTGGCATGAACATCTTGGACGCGTGAGGGAATCTGCACCGGCCCCTCTAGGAGGCCGGGGGGCACACCGGAGCTCTGCCTCTCGAGGAGGGCTGTTGGGCAGCTCGGCTGAGTCACAGGCCAGCCTCACGGGTCCCCTTAGTGCAAAGGACCGGGAGAGACTTCCAGAGACAAGGCATGCGGGCGCCTGGAACCACCGGACGGGAGCCCAGGCCCTGGGCAGGGTTGGGGTGGACTCAGCCAGAAGCTGCTAAAAAGACGCTTACTGCACCTCCCCTGGGCAGCAGCCAACGCAGCCTGACACGGTCAGTGTAGAACCTTCCCTAGGGCCAGATCGTCCTAGGGCCAGATCGTCCCGAGGCAAGAGGACATGAAGGGCCTGCTCTTAGTCCCAGGGAAAAGCGGCAGCCAGTAAACGGCGCATTGGACCGACGAGTAGCCCTGAGCGAGTTTAATGTGTCGTCGGGAGTGTCTGTCGCCCTTCTCTGCACTGACTGGGAGGGGACGCTGCTGCCACTGACGGGGCTCACAGAGAGCACTCGTGCCTGTTCTCCGGGGAGATCCACGGGGAGAAAAGAGCCAGTGCTCTCTCCCTGCCCCCCGCAAACCTACCAGCTGCCGGGGAGCCTCCCTAGGGGGCGGTGCCCGAGGCCGTCCCGCACGCGTGCCCTGAACATGACCATCGGTTCCCACAGGACAAGACAGCGCTGCCGGCCACTCAGGGCAGCCCCAGACCGCTGTGCTGCAACAATGCAGAAGGAAAAAATAAAAGGTCCCGGAAGCTCATTAGTTAAACTTAGAAGGAGATCAACTCCTGATTTTAGCACGTGTGTGCGCCGGAAAGTATCCTGTGAAAAGTGTCTGCCAGGGGAAGAGTCAGACAGGCTGACGGTGACTTCCGGCCAGCTGGAGAACAGGGGTGGGCAGGCCAGGGTCGTTGTCATCGTGGTAACATAACTCAATTAGCGAAGCTGACTAAGACCTTGCCGGGTTTCTGTGATAGAGCTTGGCTCCGCCTCTTTCAAGTTCCGTGTGGCAGGAGGCAGGATGAGGCCTGTGGCCGAGCAGAGCTGCCAGTCTCCCAGCTCTGCTGGGCATGTCAGCCGGGTCGTACCCCCGCTGGAGGGGGGAGGGAGGCTCTCTCTCAGAAAAGGGGGAGAGGAGTCCTCACGCTGCAGGCTGAGGAAGTCACGGCTCTGTCCGGGACCAAATTGAGGGTTTTTTTAAACAGACGGCAGGATTCCCAGACGGCAAGGAAAATGAAATCGCATCCTCCATTTGCGTGCTTGGTCAAAATGAAGGCCAGAGCGGGGAAGAGCTGGAGCCAGCCAAGGCGACGTGCCCCCGGCTGCAAGTGCCCCTCCGGCAGGGAGCTGGGGCGGGGAGTGGGGAGGACGACGGTGGAGAGAGACCTTCCTCACAGAGAGGGACGCTGGGCAGGCACGCCTGCCCTCCTTGAGGTCCTCAGGGAGCAAGGAGGTGGATGTTTCTTCTCTCCGCGCCCTCCCTGCCCAGGCGACTTCGCCGGTGGGTGCTGGGACATCAGCTGGCGCGGAGAGTGGAAAGCACGCGTGTGCTGCCCACAGCACAGAGCCCCTCACGCTGCACCCCTGCGGGTAGCCCCGACCGTGGCGAAGGGCGGACCCCGAATCCCTAGGTCTGCGTGGCTCTGAGAGTCTTTCTTAACTTGCTTTCGGGCTGCAGGCGCTGCTGGCCTGCAAGCTGCGTTTTGGCTGCAGAGGCCTTGGGGCTGTTGGGTCTTGGCTGCAGGTTTTAAACTGCTGCTGATGAGACCGGATGCAGGAAGCAGGATTCACGGTACCGGGCAGAAGTGACCAGTGCCTTGCTGGGGACCCTGAGGTTGTTTGAGCCCTGGTCCTCTGCCACACTCGAGGAGGGGCATCTGGGCACCTCCGATGCTCGTGTGTGAGTGGAAGGTGAGGGTGGTGCACCGCCTTGCACGAGAGGTTCTTGTGTGGTTGGATGTGACACCACATACGTGCGTGCCCTGTAAAGCGTGAAATGCCGTCAAGACGGGAGGAACCCCCACTGTGTTTTGATTCCCCCCGGCAGGGGTCATCAGAAGACGTACCCGTGCCCGGGTCATCAGCCGCCCTGTGGGGGGTCTTGAATGGGCACTGACCCCCCACGGCATCAACATGGGGCCCTACATGGGGACAGGGCCTCCTAGCACCGCCCTCTCGTGACCGGGTACCCCAGTGGGGAATCGAAGTGTGAGTGTGAGAGCCTGGCCCAGCCGTCCTGGGTTTTCAGCCTCATACCTGGTCACCCCACTGAGCACTCAGAGCATCCTGGAGAAACTCGAGCTCCTCCCTCCCCCCAGATGATCCACACCCCGCCCCCACCTTCCCTGTCCTGGCAACAGCTGGCCCCAGGGATGCCCTGAGGAAGCACCAGTGCAGGGGACCGGGGCGGGCCTCTGGCCACAGGGATGCGTGTGGGTGTCTCGCACACTGCAGATGTGACCTGAAGGGGCTGAGCTCCCAGGAGTCTCCTGCACAGCTGGGCCCCAGGGGGCGGCGCTGGGAAGGGGCTGTGCAGGGAAGGGCAGGTGAAACCACAGGCGGCCTCTGACCCCGGGGCAGGAAGACGGTCGCTCAGGTCCGGGAGGCGGCCATGGCTGGCAGAAAGCGGCCCCAGCAGGTCGGGGCCCTTGCCCTGTTTGAGGTCTTCCAGAAACTTCTGCCAGTGGTGAGCTCTTTTCATAAGCAAACGCTGGACCTTCTGCTGTCATGCAGCTGCCAGAAAGAGTGAGCGTGTCAGTGGGGACGGGAGTTCTCCTCGGCCTCCTGTACCAGTGTCAGCCTCCCAGACACCAGCCGGTTAGTTGTGCTCGGGAGACGCTGAGAAGCATCTGCACCCAGAAGCGGGGAGGGCAGTCTGGATGCCTCTCGTCTTAACTCCTCCCAGGCTCTGTGTGTGCATGCACGTGTATGTGTGAGTGTGTGCGCGAGTGCCTGCACAGACTCACCTGGAACTGCAGAGCCTCCTGCAGCTGCACCGTTCGAAGTCTAAGGAGCAGAGCAGGGCAGTTGCACTCCGGAGATTTGTTCTGTGACTGGGCCTCTTTTCTGGACGGGGTGTGGGGACACAATTAGGAGTGTCCCCTACCCCAGGAGCACACCCAGCAGGGGAGTCGGGGAGCCCGAGGAGGTCAGGGCTGTGCAGGGCAGAGGGAGGGCCTGGGTGCACAGCCCGGCGTGGGGTGGGAAGTTCTCGGGGGAAATGGCCAAGGAGCAGTCCCTTAAGAGACGAGCCTTTGGTCCTCTGGGTGCTGAGTCCTGGGCAAGCAGAGCAGCATGCGGCAGAGGGGTGGCTCCCCAGGGGACTGTGACTCGGTGCAGGGGGTGGGGCGAGGGGACAGAGAAGACCAGGCAGTTAGGCGGGAGCAGCCCCTGTGAGCCCCACACCTGCAGAGAGGCCTGACCGCTGGCGTGCGAGTCCGGTCGAGGCATCTGGGGGAGCAGAGCAGCCGCTGGCCTCTAGAAGCACCACGGCTGCCTGCAGCTCTGGGGGGCTGGAGAAGAGAGCAGGCTCTGAGGGGGAGGCGGGCAGGTGGGCGGGCGGCAGGCTGGCTCCCCAGCTCGGTGCTGGGACAGGGCCCAGCAGGCTTTGGGTCGGAAGGGGGAGTCAGACTGAGGCCGGGAAGGGCCGGGCGCAGGACCGCACGCAGGCCAGGCCTTCCCTCTCCCAGCGGGGGACAGGACGTGCCAGATGGCAAAGGTCGAGGGCTGACGGGTCGGAGTCGGAGCTGTGCTCCGAGGCGGGACTCGGGGTGCTCTCCATGTCGGGCTACGGAGTGCGTCCCCTTTCCCGACAGAGGCGCAGTGGCGCTCAGGGTTCCACCCCTGTGGTGGTTGTCATTGTGGTCGTAGTTTTCATTGTCGTTCTTGTCATTGTTGGTGTTGTCCTTGTTGTCATCGTTGTCATCATTGTTGTCATTGTCGTTGTTGTCATTGTTATCATTGTTCTTGTCATCATTGTCATCATCATTGTCTTTGTTGTTGCCATCATCGTTGTTGTCACCGTTTGTTGTCCCTGTTGCCATCGTTGTCATTGTTGTTCTTGTCGTTGTCATCATCATTGTCATTGTTGTCATCGTCGTTGTAACCATTTGTTGTCATTGTTGTCATCGTCGTCATCATTGTCATTGTCAATGTCATTGTTTGGGGGCGGGGCACCTCGTTCCTGAGCAGTAGCGAGAACTCTGGCTGGAAACCCTGAAGAATCACAAGGCCGGTCCGTGGCTTTGAGCTGTAGCCTCTCCGTCAGCCGCAGCAAATTCTTGTGTGGCTGCCCTGTGTCCTGGCCTTTCTGTGGCTGAGCCCCGACACCCTCTGACCTGCCGCTCCATCCACAGTTCCTCGCAGGGCGGGGCCGCTCAGTGGGAAGTGAGGAGGCAAGAGCGCTAGGTCCAGGAGGGTGGGCGTATCCATTGACTCCACAGAGTCAGCCAGGGCTGCCCCAGGGCCGGGCACTCTCCTAGATGCCAGGGGCACAGCTGGGACTGGCACAAGTGAAAGTCCCTGCATTTGTGGGGCCACAGAGAAAGAGGAGGCTGGACTGGCACCCTCCAGCCAGTCCTCCCCTCCCCCCACTACCTACACCCCCCACCCAAGGTCTGGGGCTGCGTGGGTTGGGGATCAGCACTGACCATCCCTGGGAAACTCCAGATGTGGGTTCTAGGCAAGGCCAGCGTAGCCTGAGAGAGACCCCATCTCTTGGTGGGCCCCCCGTGTCTGGGAACTGGTGGCCCTGGCCCTAGGGAGCTGTCAGTCACTGGAAGTGCCGGCCGGCTTGATGGCCACGCCCCACTCCATCTAGCTGAGATCGTCACAAGAGACAAAAATCAGACTGGCCAGAGTGTCCTGCCTCTTCTGATGCTCGTGCAAATCCTATCCTTGTACTTTCTGGACCTTTTTCAATAGAATTATCGTAATTACATTGGCCTCCCTGGCTGTTTCCTACTTTAAGTGGGGCAAAAACAAAATGATTTATGTATTTAATGTAACGTTTAGGAGTACATTGGGATCCTGTCTCGCCTCTAAGTGCCTCGCTTTATGACACGTTTAATGAGTTACTCTCGATCACACATACATCATTAATTTGTAACAAAATAAATTAAAAGCACTGGAAGCTACGGCTCCCCTGCCGCTGGAACGTGTCATTAGAACCATTTTCTGGCATCATTTTGCTACATGTTTCTCTCGAGTTGGGGGAGGATAGGGGTGTTTTCAGAGAAAGGTTTTAAGCGCTCCCAGCGGAGTGGGGACGGGCTCGTTAATATTTTATTGTGAATTACTGTTGGGGGGTTGGGTTTTGTGAACGTGTTTTGGTTGTTTTTAAGCGTCTGGTTTTACGAAGGCTGGGCGAACGCTGGTGTGTTTAAGCCCAGCTCGGAGAGGCACTTGTTTCTGGGGAAGATGCTTTCTCCTGCGTAGGGAGTGGAGAGAAGGACGCGGTGGCCTGAGGGGACAGGAGTGCCTGTGCGTTTTGCAGACCCTTTTTGGGGGCATGTGAGGCGACACAGGTCTCCCTCCGAGAGGAGGGGCAGAGCCATGTTGGACTCCTGGCCACGCCCCCAGCTGGTGGGAGTCCTCAGCAAGCCCCTGGTCTCTCTGAGACCCCAGCGCCTCCTGCCTGCGTGGGCCTGTGAAGGGGATCCCACATGTCTCCCAGCCTCCCTTCTGAGTTGGGCCAGGCAGCTTCCCTCCGAGGGGGCACGTGTCCCTCAGGGCAGGGCAGGAGCAGGCGGGCATTTCCCACCGGTCTCTTCCCTGCTCCGCCAGCTGCAGACACGGGGCTTCCAGGATCCGAGGGGACAGCCTCCCCCAGAAGGAGAATCACCACGTGGCGACAAGCCACCGGCCTTCCACCAGCACTCCTGCTGTGCCAGCCTCTGAACTGAGGGGCTGTCCCAGCCGTCAGCCGTCTGCTGGGAGAGAGAGGAGGTGTCCCCAGGCTACACACAGATGCCCGCACGGAGGCTGGCGTCCAGGAGGCAGGAGGTCTGGTGGCCCCGGAGGAGGGTTCTGTCAGGGAAGCAGCGGGGTCTCAGGGCAGCCCAGTCAGAACCCCGGCTGCTCAGGAAGCTGGTGGGCGTGGGCCCGCTCGCCTTCAAGCCATCGGACGCCAGCAGGGCTGTAGGCCCAGCTCTGCCCGAGCCCTCTGCAGCCGCCTCAGCCGTGGCCTGCCCTCCCCCCCACCCCCAGAAGCAGGGCCTGTATCAGTTCGGCAGAAAACAATGTCAGCCTGGAGGTCAAGGACAGCTCCAGCGAGGTGACGGTGGAGCTCCACCCCTCTGGAACCGGCAGGTGACAAGGACAGAAACCCGAGGTGGGCGCTGTCCGGGGGGCTCCCTGACACCTTTCTCTGTGCCGGTTTTCCCGTCTAAGTGCGTGGGCTCGTTGGGTGGGAACCATGCTGCAGGCCGCAGGCCACGCAGCCACCTCCAGCCCGGGCACAGCCTCGCCCGCACCGCCCTGCCGGGAGACCCAGCTTCCACAAACCCCTCGGAAGGGGAAACGGCCCTCTGCGGAGCCAAGGCATGAGCAGAAGCTGCTCCCAGAAGGAACGGGGACAGCAGGACAGTGTGTCACCGTGGCTCTGGGGATCGAGCGCTGTCAGAACAGGGGCCTTTGGTAGCTGCCGTGAGTGTTCGAGTCCGGTGTGTGGGTGTGGAGGAAGGTCGGACGGTGCTGTCGTGGGGGCCGGGGCAGGGCTCCGGAGAGGCGACAGACTCGGCCTGGGTCCTGGCTGCTGTCTCCCTGGGACACCAACCGTAGCTGGGTCCCAGGCCGGGCAGTGGCTCCCGGGGTGAGAAACCAAGGTGGAACGGCAAATGGGTGCAAGGCCAGCAGAGGCTCCCTGGGCATCCCCAGGGCTCCGTGCCGGGAGCAAGAAAGGAGGAGAGAGAAACAGAGCCATGGTTTCACCCTCATCGTCCGACGGGTTGGTCCGCTGGTTGGTAGCTGGGTTGGCTCGGTGGGTTGGTGGGCTGGTTAGTGTTCGGTGTGGGCTATTTTACAGGGGAACACTGCATAGAAAAAAGGTTCAACAGCTGCTCTGGCTTTGTCCACAAGGTGCCGATCTGTCCCAGTCGTGTTTCTCTTCTTCTTGATCAGACTCTAAGGCCTGAAACCTAAGTCTGCACCTGTCAGGGGCACCACAGCCCAGCCCAGACACCAGATCCTGGTCTTTGCTGCCACTCTGGTGACAGAAGCCGCCCCACACCCCCTGCCCTTCCAGAGTCATGCCCTCCCCACCCCGAAGGCGGGCCAGGGGAAAACATCACCCGAGTGTGGACTCTCAGGTCCGGGTGAGGGGTAGTCTGGTCTCCCCCATGGAATCACGTGTGTGTGCTTACAGCAGGAGGAGGGCCGCGAGGCCACTGCTGTGGGGGAGCTTAGGGGGCGTGCCAGGAAGCAAGCCATCCTGTGAGTAAGTCACAAACTCCTAAGTCCCTGCAGGAAATCGCTGATGGCCAGGGGGCACTGTGTACCCCCTGGGAGTGGCAGGGCCCGGGCCTGGCGGGTCCCAGTCTCCCACCTCTGCCAGCTCTGCCTGCTGCTCTGCCAAGAGGCCTGGGCCCCACCTTGTACAGGGAGGCCCACCCTGGCCACCAGCTGCAAGCGCAAAGATACACATCCTTCTCCTCGGCCTCCCTCTTCCTCTCTGTGTGTTTTAGCTACTTCCTAGTGTTTCCTCCATGCCACATAGAAGCTTCCTTCCCCCAGTGGGAAACAGGGACCCCTCACGTCCTTTCCCTTCTGCTGCAGCGGGGCGGCCCGCCGTGTCCACGTCTCATACCCCAGGGGACCCGTCAGGCAGGGGAGGTGTCTGCCCCCGGCCTCGAGGGTCTTAGCAGATTCCTGTGGTCTCACCTCTGGTGGCGAACTGGGCAGCCATTTCGGGGGGGGCCTTGGACCCTCCCCCTTCCACATACCTACTGAGTGCGTCCCGGTGTGACGCAGAGGTCACAGTCTCTTGGGGTCACCCCAACTGTCTACCGGGGGTTGGGCAGCGAGTCTGTGGGAAGGGGACACTGACGACCCCGCCCCCAGCCAGGGCCCGTGCTGGTCAGGTCAGTCAGTGCTTGCTTGTCAGCCAGTAGCAAGTCAGACAGGCTTGCTTTTTCACTGCAGAACCTCCTGGTGTCCAGAGCGTCGACGTGCCCGGGGCAGGGAGCACGGGGTGTCTCCCGGCAGAGTGAGTCAGAGCGGCCGCGTCCCCACTGCCTGTAACCCAGGGGCCGGCGTTCTCGGAAGCCTGTGTCTGAAGATGATAGTTAATTATCCCAAACAGAATGAGAAGTGCAGGGCCCCTGAGCTGACAGGAGGTGCATCATGGGGCAGTCAGCGAGTGGTGGGGAGAACCCAGGAAGGCTTTCGTTGGGCTGGGACAGAAGGAGAGGCCAGAGGAGGGCGGGTGGAGCTGGGCCGGTTCCCCGAGGAGGGGGCTAGGGACGCACCTGGTCTCACACAGGAGACAGGGCCAGCCAGCTGCAGGGGGACCACAGGGGATCTGTGGGCTATTCCAACCTCCGACCTTGCTGGGGCCTCGTCAAGCTAAACGTTGGGCCTCTGGCAGGTGGCTGGCTGCCTTCAGGAACCTTCCATCTCTCGGGCGGTAGAGGAAAGAACAAGGAGGGGTGCTCCCTGGTCAGCAAGGCAAACAGCTGGGTGCCTGCAGGTTACAGGGACGCAGGAGGGGCGACGGATTCCTCCTGAAGTTCACGGGAGGGAAGCACCTGGTTGGGGGGCATGGAGAGACCCTAAGGGGGGGTCATTAGAGTTTGGCCCTTTGGCCCCTGAGGCGGACGGGGGGGGCACCGACCCCATGGAAACCACGTGAAAGAAAGGAGCCCATTTACAAGCTCCACAAAAACCACTTTAAATCCCTAGTAATGAACCTCACAACATTTTATGGGGCTGCTGTGAAGAGAACATTAAACTCTCCTCGGACTCGACAACATAAAAACGTCAGGCCTCCTCCCTGCGTTCATTTCTGAATTTCACGCTATCCCGCTGCAAACGCCAACAGGCTTGTTTTAGGAAGCAGGCAAGAAAACCCTGGAACACGGGAGCCCAGGGAAGCGTGGCCCAGGGAACTAGCGATGCAGAGGCCAAACTCTGCCAGGAAGCCTCGGGGTCGGAGCCGTGTGGAGCCACACGTGTCAGAAACACCCGTGTGACCGGCGCACAGAAACACGCCGGAACATCCGGGGGCCCGGAGACTGACCGCTGTGGCGGAGACACACGCGGTGTCTCCCGTAGCGAAGGGAAGGCGGCTGTTTCGTAAGCGATGCTGAGACAACTGGGAAGCCATCTAGGAGAAAAAATAAATTTGACTCATACCTCCTACTCGCAGCCTACATAAATGCAAATGGAATTTTGGTGTAAAACCAGAAATTTTATGAGTACTAGATAAAGGCATGAGATAACTCTTTTTTATTTTTTATTCTCACCTGAAGACTTTTTTTTCCCATTGCTTTAGAAAGAGGGGGAGAGGAAGAGAGAGAGAGAGAGACATCGATTGATTGTCTTCTTATATGTGCCCTAATCAGGAATCGAACCCAAGACCTGGGTATGCGTCCTGACCAGGAATCGAACCTGCGACCTCTTGGTCTGCTGGATGATGCTCCAACCAATTGAGCCACACCAGCCAGGGCAAAACCTGGGGTAATTCTTTTATTACCTTCTTTTTGTTGCCTTTCTTACAATGATACAAAGTCTAAAAATTTTTTAATTTAATAAATTATAAATTAAACTACACTTTTAAAAGTTGAAAGACCACTGCTTGGCAAAAAAAAATTAAAATCACCATAAGCAAAGTGAAAAATACAAACTGACAAACTGAGGAAAATATTTGCAATTTATATAAACAAGAAGTTAAGCGATCTCATGAAGAGCACGTACAAATCTGTGTAAAAGTGACCAAGAGCTCAGTACAAACATGTGCAAAGTGTAAAATGTGTAGTGCATAGAAAAGAAAATGGAAATGGTTGTAAATAGACGGAAGAGATGCTCAAAGTCACTCACTATAAAAGAAATGTGAATTGCATCTGATTTTCTTACGTGCCAGACGGACAAATGATCAGATGAAAAGGTTCGGTAACGCACCGTGCTGGCAGAGCGCTGCAGACACCAGTGCTGCAGTGCGTTGCTGGGGAATGTGGATCAGACGCCGAGTGTGGGGTGCTTTGTGAGTGGTGCCCATCGGAGTCGCAGGCGCACTCCTGCTCTGTCCTCGCACTGCACACTAGCACAGGAATTTACACGCAGAGATGCACAAGCAAGTGTGGACCATGACGTCTGAATGAGGCGGCATTGGACATCATTCGTAATTGGCTGAAGGTCAGAGACAAACTGAATATTCATCAACTGGTTGAAGAGGATATGGCTCCAGTGGACTGTGGAATGCTCTTCAGCTGTAGGAACAGGTGCTTACCACCTGTGCAGGCTGAAGCCACGCCCCATCCCCTTTTGACCCTTCTCCCGCCTCTCTGACCTCAGCTCCCTCCCTTCACTGTCGTGGGTGCAGAATGGACTTGCCATTTATTGAGAAAGTTCTCACAGGCATGAGCCCTGCTCCTCTGTCCACCGACTCGGTGAGGACAGCTGTGGCTCTTACACATTTGTTTGGAGACCCCGTGTAAGCGAAGGCGGGCAGAACTGGGCCCCCTCGAGTGCTGTCGTGGAGGATAGAGGGGTGCAATCACTTTGTGGGTGGCTTGATGGTGTCTGTTAAATCCTCAATGGCTGTTAACCACTCGATTCCACGTCTAGGAACTCCTGCTGTTGACGCCCACACGTACATACATATAAGGGCGTTCGCTGCATTCTTTATACTGCGTCCAGGGCTCTGAGTCCATGTTGAGTGACGGTGAGAAAGGGGCCCTAACGCCTGTGTCCATGAGGGGTGTTGGCTCTTTGGCCTCCAGGCGAGCTTGTCAGTGCCAAGCATCAGGTGGCGGACTTCACAGCAGTGGAAGAAACACCAGTTGCGGCCAGTCCGTGAAAAAGACGGGCCTGTCCCACAGAAACCGGAGCCAGTGACCCTGAATTCAGTCTTGCCTCCCGTCTTCCAGGCTGCAGTCTAGAACCCCAGTTTCCCCGTGACAATGATGTGGTGCTCAGGATACGAAACATCTCAGGACTAACGCAACGAGGTTCCTCGTGGGTACGTTCTATGTGACTTAAACAACTGAAGAGATTTACTCAAGAAAAATTAACTGAAGAAAAAAAAAGAATTAGCTCTTTGTCTTAAAGAACCGAAATAAAAAGTAAAAGGCTAGGAGAGACAGAGAATCGTGGGGTGCGTGGTGGTTTTAAAATAGATCCCAAAATTCTTTGATATTCTTGCCCCCGAGAGGTAGAGCTTCATTGTCCTCCCCTTAAGTGTGGGCTGGTCTTTGTGCCTCTGCTGCTGAG
Organism: Phyllostomus discolor; assembly: GCF_004126475.2. Classification (NCBI taxonomy): domain Eukaryota; kingdom Metazoa; phylum Chordata; class Mammalia; order Chiroptera; family Phyllostomidae; genus Phyllostomus; species Phyllostomus discolor. Next base: position 6,692,428 of record NC_040917.2, on the reverse strand, counting down.
CAGAAGCTGGCGGGAGTGATGCAGGGGATAGGGCGTCACTTCCCTTGCATCATTGCTCCGGGGGAAGCCCGCTGTCCCGCTGTGCACCTGGTGGCCTGCAGAGAAGACCCTGAGCGAGGAACTGAGGGCTCCTGCCAGCCCCTGCTGACATCTTCCCAGCAACTACGTGAGAGGCTCAGGGCCAGAAATACCACTACCCCACTCCCAAGTTCCTGGCCCTCAGAAATGGTAAGATGATGAATGCATTTTCTTCGAGCTGCCGAGTTTGGGCGTAACACATGAGGCAGTGAGAGCTGTTCAATACGAAACAAGGTGCTTTGCTGATGATGGTCCCCATCCCCGGCTCAGGCAATGGCGTCATCAAGCCCATCGTCAAAGACTCTGTGTGGCCAGGGCTCGCTGCACTGAGCAACACCAGCACAGTGCAACCGGCTGGATGCTGGCTGATGCTGTAGCATCTGCTGTAACGGCGTGATGTGAAAAATTTTCACTTGCAAGAATCTTCCAGTGCTTTTCAGAGAGCATCTGATTGCCCTGTGTTTTACTTTAAATTTTCATCTCTCATATCCTTTGTCACTGAAAGGATGTGATTGTTGACATTTTGAATACATTTCCCTAGGGAAACCGCATCAATTTAAATAAAATACCCAAGGCTTTAGGAGGTTGGATAGACAGACTGGAAGATGGGTAGATGGATGGATAGATAGATAGATAGATGATAGATATGCAATGTCAAGGATTTATATCCAAGAACTATTATTGAATGAAAAAGCAAAGTATACTAATTATATTTGTAAAAAAATCAAAAGAAGAAAAAATAATATTTGTATTGCTGACATATGCATTAAAAAGTCCCTAGAAGAATAAGCAAGAAACTAAAGGCAGTGGTTAGCTGTTAGCGGGACTGGCACAGAGCGAGTGGCTGAACGGTGTTGTGCAGTGAGAGAAGCACATGCGCTGTGAACAGAGGCTGAGGGGTGCTGAGAACATCACATGCCCCGAGGGTCTTCAGAGCACACAGAAAACGGCAGGAGAGGTGTGCTCGAGGTGAGGCCGAGGGGCCAGTAGGGCATGGACACCCCAGGAGACGCTCAGCCTTGTGAGAGACACGGGCGCCTTGTGTTGTTCCGAGTGAGACTGTAACAAGAAAGGCCGATGCCGCCCCTGCTGCGGGAAGGTGGCGGGATGCTGGCTGGCCACAGAAAGTAGAACTGCTCCCTCTCTCGACCCTTCTCCTCCTCACATGCGTGCGGGACCTGGAGGCTCTGTGGCACCTGGGTCTCTGAGCTTCTCCCGGTTCCGAAACCAGGCAGAGGCTGCTCATGCATCATGCAAAGCTGGCACGTTCTGGAGGCAAAACGCTGCTCTCTGGCCTGGGGCTCTGCGGGTTCTCATTGGCTTCTGCAAAAGCTGGCCTTGGTTGCTTTATTTTACTTTATTTTATTTTTGATTTTTGACTTAATGACCCGGGAGGCACTGAACTTGGCGTGACCCCATTCCTGTGGGCTGGCCGTCTCCTCCCTCCTTGCGGTTCCTTCGAAGCCCAGTGCGTGCCTTCTGTGTCCTTGCAGCGTCCACACTGTCCTCTGCTGTCGAAGCTCAGGCGGGAGCCCATTCCAGCCCCATGGCGCCGGCGTCCCCAGCCCGGCTCGGTCAGCCAGCGGTGCCTCCACCACCCCGGGCTCCGCTTCCCAGAGGCCACCTGAGTGCAGGGGTGGGTTTCACTCATCACTTCTTTTTTAACCCTCCCCCCACTGAGGATGTGTTTCCGTTGGTTTTAGAGAGAGGGGGAGGGAGAGAGGGAAAGAAGGAAATATCAGTGTGGGAGAGAGACACTGGCTGGTTGCCTCTCGTACACACCCCAACCGGAGACTGAACCCACAACCTACGCGCCCATTCTGACACAGCGCGACATTCTGACACACCGGATAACTCCAACCAACCGAGTTGCAGGGCCAGAATGTGGGTTTTACTCTCTAGGTACCAAGCAGGCTTCTCTGATCCCAGAAGGATAACCTTCAAATGGAGTAATAAAAACTTCTCCAAGAAGAGATCAGAATCTACGGAAGGAGAGCTACACTCAGCCACTCTGAGCGTCTTCGAGTCCTCGGGCCTGAGTTCATGCCACCCCAGGGTCCTGAAGGAGGGGGCAGACACGACCGTGGAGGACACTGTACAGACAGGAAAGACTCTGGAAGGTCGTTTTTCAGGTTTCCAAGTGGTGGGAAGTGAGAGTCTGTACAAAACAGGTGTGACATTGTCTCACGGTAAAGCTCACGCATGGATTATTACAGGCTTCGTGAGCACTTCATAAAGACGGGCGTAACCGGGAGCCGGGGCGGTTCATTTACAAAACATGCCCGTTGGTGCGACACCTTTGTCAGCATGTTCTAGCTGATCATTACCAACCTGCGGGGAGCTGTGCAGGGTTCACGCCTTCAAACAAACCTGTTAAAACATCTGTCGGTAGCTAACGCACACAGGTGTGGTAGAGCCTTTGTCATGCCACGATCACTTCTTTTATCCACTGCAGTTTAAAATGTCATCATTAACTACACACTTCTGCTTCATTAAAGGTACTGCAAAGAGAAGGAAAAGATAAGCCCCGGACAGGGAGAAAATGTTTGCAAAGCAGCTGATAAAGAACTGGCATCAAAAACGCAAAGAGGACTTTTGTAACTCAAGAGTAGGATCGCTTCCCAGCCGTTAGCACGACTATGATCGACAATGACAAGAAAACAAAACGTAGCAAGTTGATGAGGATGGAAGGACATTTTCCCAAGTCTCCCCTAAATACTTGAAATGTAGACTAGTCTCACTAAACTTCTTTGAAGACACCGTCCTTGTTAAGTGTTCTTCCTGTAGTTGCTCCATCTTCTCAGCCCCCTTTGATCTGCGGCTTCAGCGGGACCCGACCTGCTCTTCCGTGTCCCTGCCCTTGGATTACTGTTTGTTTGTTGTCTGTTGGGCAAGATTTGCCATTCACCTTGCAACTAATTGCCCTGCATTTGCTCTCAGCCAAAGACGATGGGCCGAGACGTTGGATGGAAGGATGGACAGAGGAGCTGGCGTACCGTGGGGGCAGATGCTGTTGGAGTGGGAAACACTTTCATGTTGCGTCAGCAGTGGCTCACAGGGAGGGATTTCAGGTTCACAAGAGTTTTGCTTCCTGTACGAGTGTGTAACAGCAGAGACACTGTGTAACGGCTTCCTGTACGGAACCTGTACAACTGTGTAACGGCAGAGGCAGCCATAAGCAAGGTGTGAGAGTTTGGAGCAGGTTGCATCTTTTAAATCAAACACGTGGATGAAACTGAGCTGAACTGGTGGCTGAAGCAGTGGGTGGCCGGGATGCAAACGGGTGTGGGCCAGATGGAAGTGGTCGACCTGAACCAGTGTAGGGAGATGCAGTAAACATCACCTGTAACAGTGACCTGTGTGAGTTCAAAATGCTGATTTCAGGTGTTCAGTGCAGATGGCACCTGTGGCTTGTGGTGTCTGTGCTTGCGGGATAAGCCTTGGTTTCACCTCGTCTGCAGATCGAGGCAAGCCCGCAACCCCCGCAGCGCCATGAGCAGCTGGGGGCAGCCTTGTCTGGGCTCCCGGAGTCTGCCCTTCTGGCCGCTGGAGGTGACAGCCGTGCTGCCCTCTGCCCACAAGGGACCATGCAGCCCACAGTGTCCTGTTCCTGCTCCGCTCTCAGAAGGGTTTTGTGTCCAGAGGAAGGTGTATGGGACCACGGAGGAGAGGGGGCACTCAACGCCATTTCATGGTTGACAGAACGGAGATTGTTGATCCTGGGCAAGGCGAGACTTCGGGAGAGCTGATAGCCACCTTCAGACCTTCAAACCGAAAGGGAGAATTCTAGCGTTTTGCCGTAGAGGCAGACGACCTCCAAGAGCCCTTCCCCTGGAAGGTTCTGACTCTCACTGTCGTGTTAAATCTTCACTCTGGAAGGCCTCATCTCAGACATCCCCGTTCTTTCTCCTGCACGCTGCGTAAGCCCTGAACAAGAGCGCGTCACTGCAGTTTCCAAGCAGGCTCATGGCTTCCCACCCCTCGTTAGCTAATGGAGAGCAATGGTGATAGGAGAGGACGAGAGAGGGTTTTCATTCAGTCTGAGCTCAGCTGCCTGCAGGTCCCTGCGCCGCTGAGCTGGTTCCCACTCTCCGCAGGTGCAGGCTCAGGGCGCAGCCTCTGGGACAGCAAGGAAGCCATCTGCTTTGGGCTGACCCCCTTGTCCAGGCACACCTGGGCTGTTTTTACTTCTGGTGGTTATTTCTTTGTTAGTCCCCCTGCTTGCTACATCAGTGATCTCTTTGTTTTGATGCCCATCTCCTGAGCCAGTGAAATCACAGCTCCGATGTGGTGAAAGCAAGTTAATTCTGTCCCTTTTGCCAAGCGTTCATTTTAACAGAGAGTGAGTGGTGGTATTTTGAGGGACCCTGACACAAAAGTTGGCTAAGGAAATGGCCAGTGTGGTCAAGTAGGCAGGTGGACAGCGTCTCGCCTCTGTGTGGTGTCTTTGGGAACCCGTCTACTTAACGGGCAGTTGGCACATCCATTCAGTGTTCTCTCTTCCATGCAGACGGCCCTTCCGTGCTGGTGACTGTGTGTCGGCAGTTTCCAGAGCCTAGTGCGTCCACCCAGGGGGTTGGTCAAAGCACAGACTCCGCGGTCTGGGTCCCGGCTTTCAGATTCCTTCTGCCCGTAGAGGACCCTGGGCTCTGAATTAGAACCAGCACCCCAGGCGAGTCACACTTTGAGGAAGGCCGCTGTGCAGACTCAAGAGCACAATCTGACCTATTCTTCTTTAGTGTGTTCTCACTTAAAGAGAAAACTCTACCACCCTGACCAGGTAGCTCAGTTGGTTAGAGCCTCGTCCTGATGCACAAGGTTGCGGGTTCAATCCCCCGATCAGGGCACATACAGGAGTCAACCGATGAATGCATGAATAAGTCGAACAACCAATCGGTGTTTCTCTCTCTCTCTCCCTTCCTGTCTGTCTCCCTAAAATCAGTAAATTAAAAAAAAGTTTTTTAAATTAAAAAAACTCTACCAGCTTAGACCAAAGGAATGAAGTTGTCCGTTGTAATTCAGATGCAAACTCGGTGACAACTGCCTGGAGTTGAGGAAAAGGTCGCCGGGGTGTGTTGTGGAGCTTGGTGCTCCGTGACCTTTGCTCAGGATCCCAGTCGGCCCGCCGGACCGACCGAGGTTTGGGTCTGTGATCCCAGCACCCTTCATTTAGGGTCTTGAGTTTTGGGTACTGAAGACGCACTGGCCTGGGCTGGGGGTTAAACTGGGACTTGGGCGTGGAATTCAGACACCTGAGGACCGTGGGCAGTTCACTCCATCTTTTAGAGCCTCGGCCTTTTCTCCTGTCGAGATAGGAAAACAGAATCTTCACCCACATGAGGGTTAGATGAGAGGTGGCACCATCTTTGAGCGAGCAGGCGGCTCTGGGAGAAGCCCCACACCCTGGTCCCTCGTGGCCCCCTCCCTGCCCTGCCGAGGGCAGGAACGAGACATGACCCATGTCTCTGCTCTTCCCCCAGCCGCAGCCCCCAGCACACACACCATGCTGCCCTGCGAGGGACGCCGTTAGCCATCAGAAGGTCAGCGTGGGCAGCTTCCCTTTCTTTTCCACGAGGCCAAGCCAACAAAAATGGAAAGGTTTAGTGAAAAAATTATTTTTCTCTTAGAAATGAAAATAACTTTATTAAGTACCATTTTGACAAATGCAATGCCAACCAGGATTTGGGACTGGGGGACCACCCATCCAAGGTGCCCCCACACCCTTCTCCGGACTAGGGGAGGGGTTTGGCCAGCCTGCAACCCCGTGGCAATATGCTGGCAGGAGTGAGGGGTTGCTCTTAGGACACTGTTGCAGCACCCCCAGAGGACATGCATGGGTCAGGAAACTGAGACAAATTAGAGAATTTAACGTCATAGAGCTGGCAGGTGGGGGACTCCAATCTGGGTCTGCTGGCAAGAAATCTGTGCCGCTGTGTCCTCACAGGACGGACGTCTCTCCAGCCTCCAAGCTTTCCGTCCCCCCAGGACTGTTACCTGCCAGGCAAAGAGGGGGCTGTTGGCGTGCGACAGATATTCCCTTAGCACCCAGTGTGCGCCGAGCTCTGTGTGAAGTGCAGGGGTAGAGTGATGGCTGAGACATCACGTCCACTCTCGAGGCACTCGGCGAAGGGCCAGCGCCGGGCAAACCCGTCATGGTGCCAGCCCGGTGTCTGTCTGGGCCAGGTGTCCGTTCTTCTGAGCCTCAGTGTTCCCGCCTGTGCGATGGGGTGAGTGAGGCCAGCCTACAGGGCTGTTGGCTGCGACTGCAAGAAATGATTCCAGAATAATCTCATTACTGAAGGGCGCCCGTAGGAGCCCCGGCCCGCACCTGGCGTGGGGTTGGCGGTCAGGGATGGCAGTGACTGACGGCTGCTGCTTTCGGGCCCAGCTCTTCTTGCAGAAGGAGGAAGCAGCTCCACTCCCTTCCTTACTATTTTCGTCTCATATTCCCCTTCCTGGTCCTCAGGGGCCTCTGGGACTCAATATTGGCAGACTCAGGACCCGGTGTGCCTAAGGAAGCCTTGCTGGTGGCTGTCCCATTGGCCCGTCCCCTGTGGGTGAGCTGTGCTGCGGGGCAGCTTGGGGTGCCAGTTCCAGAACAAGGTTCCTGCTGTGGCCCTGGTTGTGGCCCCGGCTGTGGCCCCAGGGCAGGAGGAGAGACCCCAGGCAGTGCCAAGGCACTGGCTCTGGTCCCGCCCCCTGCTTCACCGCCCCAGGCAGGGCCACCAGAGCTCGGTCTGCATCAGGGAAACATGACTGTTTGCGTTCTGGCATTAGGTGGTTAGATAAAGCTGAGCCATTGTCGGGCAGGTGGCTTTTAATGAAAGGGCTGGTCCCTGGAACAAGAGCGGGCTGTGTGCGTTGCCAGGTTGTCACAATTTGGGGCTATGGTTGGTGTGTGGAGCAGGTGTGCCCTCGGTCACGGGGCTTTGCTTTGGTTTCTTTGCCAATGCGATCAAACACACACACACACACACACACACACACACACGTGATTGCTGGAGAAAGAAGAGAGTTGCTATGTGTAATAATAACTCAGATGATGGTCCCGCTCCCTGCCCAGGCTGCTCCCTGCAGGGCCCACCAGCTCAGCTCCCCCGAAGGAGGGGAGAGGCAGGAAGAGGCCCAGATGGGAACCCTGGGAGCCGGGCACTGGGAGTTGGGAAGGTTTCGCTTCCACTGAGTGAGAGGAGCCTGAGTGTTTAAAAGAGACGAGAAGGATTCTGAAAGAGTAATGTTAAGGAGAGCTGGAAGAGTTTAAAGAAGAGCAGACATTTCTAGTGAGAAATTTAATCCTGATTGAGATGGTTATTTAGTGTGCAAAGTAACCCCTTGGTTCCACCTTCCCAGGGAAACCTTAGGTGAAATTTACCTCGCTGGTTGCCGTGTCGTGCGCTCTTTGCTCGGGCCGTGGGCACCGGGGCTCTGAGCCTGGAGTGAAGGTTGCGCAGGCCTCCAAGTGGGTGCCCCCAGGGCAGCAGCATCCCCTCCTCAGGAACTCCTTAGAAATGTAAATCCTTCTGAGCCACATTTTTAGGCTTGCCTTGGACTCGTGAATTTTCTCTTGAATTTATGAATTTTCTCTTCAGCCAAGTTTAGGGGGGAACTCCATCATAATTCAAGCGTTGCCATCCACCTCGCTTGGTTGCATTTCCTTACCCATCATTTGCATATATTCATGCAGCTGAGGCAGTAAGCACATAAAACCTTGTATCCTGGTAGTTTTCATTGGGCAAGGTTGTTTTTAGCGATGCTCAGTCTTCACAGCCATTGCTTTAATGATGGCAGGATATTGGAACGTGGTTTCTAGACAACGTATCATGATGGTTTGAAAGCCAGCTTCTTTACTGTGTGCAAAAGGGCAATGCATTTGGTCAGGCCGGTTATCGGGGTTCCTGGGCCCCCCATCTTCTCCAGGAGGCTTTTTCCAGGGGTGCCTCGGTCACCCCTGAGCTCCTGTCACAGGGCTCCCTCCTTCCAGCTCCACCAAGTACTTTAACGTCCGTTCTTTTTTTCAACTGAATGTGTTGAGGAGACATTGGTTAATAAAAGTATATACGAAGGGGGACTGCCAAAAACTGAATTGATTTATTAAAGATTGTGCATTTACTCTCACATGTTGAAACTCCAGTCACCTTCCAAGCACTCTCCGTTTGATGCAGTGCACCTATCGAGAAGTTATTTCCACTCGTCGATTTTGATGCCTTTTAGTGCTTCTGCCGTTTTTTGTTTCACCTCTTCCACGTCAGCAGAACGTTTCCTTGTGAGGACTTTTTTCATCCGGGGAAAACAAAAAGAAAGGTCGCTCAGGGCAAGATGAGGTGAATAAGGGAGGGTGGGGTGTGGGGGTCACGCTGTTTTTGGTGAGAACCCCCAGAACACTCAGCGCGGTGTGGGCAGGTGCGCTCGTGAATCACCCATCATGAAATGGACAAACGCATTGAATGAGCCTTCAAAAAAACTCACTGAAGCCAAGCACAGCCTCTCACAACAACACCAGCTGGTGCACTGATACAGATGGATTTCTAGAACATTCACCTGGCAGGGGAAGCCTGTACTACAAGGGGCTGCCCTCCAGAAGATAATTCCAGGGGTTTTTGGGCCCCCCTCCTTATAGGTTTCATGGATTAGACTCTATAACATATCATCTGTGTGTTGTACAGTGTGTTCACCACCCCCAGTCAAGTCTCTTCCCATCACTATTTATCCCCCTTTACCCTCTTCTGCTCCCCCCTCCCCCTCCCCCTCTGGTCAGCACCAGGCTGTGGTCTGAGTCGATGAAAACGTGAGTTCTGACCTTCTGATGCCTGTGGCCTGAAGCCAAGTACGTTGGTACAAAGGAAAACTTTAAACTTTTTATTAAGCACAAGCTCAAACACTTATGGAGCACGCGGGGTAGTACCATGAACCTCCCCATGCTCCCGTTCTTGGAGTCACCGACTCACAGCTAGCGGCATGTCACCTGTTTCTCTGCCCCCACTTGCCCCGAGTTGGTTAGGAATGAAGCCCAGACATGATGTCATGTCACTCATACGTATCTCAGTGCGCATCTCCAAAACAGAAGGACTGTTGTGCCGCCGCCACCGCTGCCGTCCGCCGCAGAACTTGGTGATCTTCCCAAACCAAGACGCCGAACCCACTGCACACGGGCTCGCCTTTCCCCTCCCCCACCCGGGGAACCACCGCGGCACCTTCTGCCTCTGTGTACACCTCCAAGTACTCTCGGAGCCTCGTACCGGTGGAATCACACAGTTTTTTCCTTTCTGTGACTGAGTCATTTCCCTTGGCAATGCACGTCTAACGTCACTTATTATCCCAGCTCACATTCAGCACGATCGATGCTATGTCCCTAGGTTTAGTCACATGGCGTCCTATACCATAATTTCCTCCTTTTTAGCCTGAATAATAATCCATGCCTTGTGTATAAACCACATTTTCTCACCCATCCTTCCATCCATGGACGTTTGGGACGTTTCCACCCCTGGGCTCTTGTGAATAACACTGCTGTGTACAAATGCGTGGGTGTGCAAATAAATCTGTGAGACCCTGCTTCCATTCTTTTGGGTATACACGTGGAATTGTGGCAATTCTGTGTTTAATTTTTTGAGGAACCGCCATGCTGATTTCCACAGCAGCTGCACGATCCCACGTTCCCACCACAGTGCACCAGGTTCCAGTGCTCCATATTCCCATCAGCACTTGCTGTTTCCCGTTTTTTTTTTTTCCCAATAGCAGCCATCCTGAGCTGCTGTGGTGATATCTCTTGGTGGATTCAATTTGCACATTCCTGGGAATGACTGATGTTAAACATCTTTTCATATGCTCACTGGCCATCCGTATGTTATCTTTGGAGAAATGTCTATGCAAGTCCTTTGACCATTTTTAATCAGGTCATTTCTGGTTGTTGCTGTTGTTTGGTCATGGGAGTTTCTTTAAATGTATGTTCTTGGATATTAAGCCATTATCGAATATAGATGATTGGAAACATCTTCTCCCAGTGTGTGGGTGGCCTCGTTTGACTGTGGCCTTTGGTGCACAGAAGTTTGTGGTTTTCCTGAAGTCCAGTTTGTCTATTTTTGCTTTCGTTGCCTGTGTCTTTGGTGTCATATCCAAGAAATCATTCCCAAGCCCAATATCATGAGGTTTCTCTCTCTCTGTTTTCTTCCAAGAGTTGTGTCGTTTTAGGTCTTGTGTTTAGGTGTTTGATCCTATTTGAGTCCATTTTTGTATGTAGTATGAGGTAGGGCTCCAAAGTCATTCTTTTGCACCTGGTTTCCCAGCACCGTTTGTTGAAGAGACCGTCATTCCCCCATTGGATGGTCCTGGCATCCTTGTTGGGGTCATTTAGCCATATATGAGGTCTTTCCAGAAGGGGTCCAGCCATGTAATACGAAAAATAGAGACATTTACTGAAGATGATACAAGAAACACTGTACATAGGACAGTGATGCCTCAGTTCCCTTCAAAGTAGGCACCTTGGGACCTCACACAGTTCTCCCAGTTGCCATCACCTGCCCCATTGTATTTGCCTGAATCTCATCAATCATCTGAAAACTCTTCCCTTTCAAAGGTGATTTTAGTTTTGGGAAAAGCCAGAAGTCACAGGGCATCAAATCTGTGCTTAAGGGGGCTGAGTCACCTGGGTGATTTGATGTTTTGCCAAAAACCTCTGCATGAGACGTGATGCATGAGCGGGCACATCGTCGTAATGAAGCTGCCAGTCGCCAGTTGCCCACAGCTACAGCCTTCTGAATGATCTGAATAGTTTCCATGGAGGAATGTTTGAGCTTAACAAAAAACCTGATGCAGATTCATTGCTGTACTTGCTCAGTCATTTTGAATGTTATGACCACCCAGTTACACATGCTCACTCAACGGCGTCTACCACCCCCACTGACTAGTACAGTGAAGGCACCATTGTTCACGCATGCGCATTCCAGTCCCCTCTCCTGGGCTACCAGTATTCGTTTCTACAGATCTAACATTTAATTGTACATTTGAAGAGCAGGCATCCCACCGTAAGCTATTGGATGAGGCCCTTTGACAGGAGTTGAGCATTTCCTGGTATGGAACTGCCAACTGGCCCTCACCCTTCACACGACTGGTTAGAAGTCTCTTAGATCCAGCCCTGGCTGGTGTGGCTCAGTGGATTGAGCGCTGGACTGTGAAGCAAGGGGTCACTGTATCAATTCCCAGTCAGGGCTCGTGCCTGGGTTGTGGGCCAGGTCCCCAGCAGGGGGCGCGTGAGGGGCAACCATACACTGATGTTTCTTTCCCTCTCTTTCTCCCTCCTTTCCCCTTTCTAAAAATAAATAAACAAAATATTTTTTAAAAGAGCCTCTTAGATACTCAAAACTATGATCACCGAGAGCCGCATTGGTGGAGTCTCCCACAAAGAAAACAAGTAGGACAGAGTAGACCCACCAGAAGGCCCATTGTCATGGTCAAGTGCAGGGCTAGCCCATGCTGAATAGTCAAAATTATCTATCTGGGCTACTTTCTACCCTTCCTTTAGTACCTCCAACCCCATTTGTCCCAACCCCCACCCACCTCTCTGCATCCCTTTCACATCCCCAAATTGCACCCCCTGGTGGGCTGCAGGGCACACTGCATCTGTGACCGTCAGGGCTTCGATGAGGTGCAGAAACCTGTGCCCGTCTGCACTCCTTCTCCCAGGGTGAGCTGAGTTTCCGGGGCTGTGCTGATGTTTAAATCCCCATCAGTGTGTGAGAGCTCCCTGTGAATACTTTCGTTCTCCTGTGTGGGTGTGTTTCCCTTAGTTCAGTCATGCAAACTTGTTGGCACCTCTCAGCTCATCCCAGGCCAGGAAACCGTCTCCCGGCCCTTGTCTCGGGCCCGCGAGCCGGAAAATCGCCCTGGCCTCAGAGAGGGCGCAGCCAGGCTGGAGGGAGTGGATCCACCCACTCGGCCAATAAAGGCGTTCTCAGGCCCTCTTGACTTTTCAGAGGTAAAAACAGATAAATGTACCTGTCAAGTTGTTCACATGTTGAGGGACAGGCTGGGGTTTGGGGCACGGTCAGTGATACAAGCAAATAATTGTGGCAGCATGACACTTTCAAACCGTATCGCCTGCTGTTCAGACGACGTGCTCCTCGCTCCAGCCCCCCCCCCAGAGTCCTGGGAGAAGCTGGTGAACGCCCCCAGATCTCACTGCACATCCTGCAAGCCCCTCAGACCACAGTGGGTGGCCAGCCACTCTGGGCTGCATCAGGGCCACTCGGGAGAGGGAAGCCTGAGAAGCTGCCCCGGACGGCACTCATCTTGCTTAAGAGAGGTGCTGTGTCCAGCAACGCTGACTTCACGCAGGCCCTGAAATGGGCAAAGGCGGCCTGTCCCTAAAGGAAGGGAGGGAGGGCCTGCTCCCCAGCAGCGCGGCTCCGACAGTGGAGTAACTCGTGGTGAGCCGCAGCCCGCGGTGCACTGTCTGGGACCCTGATACCTCACCTGCAGGACTTCAGTGCAAAGTGAAACATTGGATAAAGTGCAAATCACAGGCTCCCAAACATAGCTAGCAGGAGCCTGGCTGTGAGTTTAAAGATGGGGGAAGTGGGAGTCGATCTGGTCCTCGGAGTGACCCAGGGGGTGCCACAGGGGTAGGCTTCCCCTGGGGGTCCGGCTGCACCAGTGTGCAGAGGTGCTAGGCAGTTACGAGGGCTGAGAAAAGGGACTGTGATTTGGTACCACGCACCAACACTGTGGTCACTCCTTATTCTGCAGAGAGTAAGAACAAAGCCACTGAAAAATCACTGAAATTTTGTGAGGCCTCTCAGGACAGACACTAAAAATATGCACAGCCTGGTCTCGTCCACCACTGGATTCCTTCCTGGGATCAGTAGTAAAACGTCCCACTTTCCGTGGTTCTGAGCTGCTTCCTTCTGCAGAAGAGAAGTGCTTTCTTCTTTTATCTTTAATTTTATTGGTGTGTGTGAGGTCCTTTGAGACCCATAAGGGAAAATGGAAAAGATGCTATAACATTTAAAGCGTTATTTGTTATGGGTACTATTTAAAATAAAACCTGGCCTAGAGCAAAAATCTCATCATCAGAGATTCCAGTCTCAAGTTTCATCATAGCGTTAATAGGCTTTGCTTACAAAGAAGAACGAAAATACTGCTAGTGAACCGATCTGGCAGCATCGTACCGATGCATAATGATAACACCTTGACCTTCAATGAACTCCGTGATCGAGCTCTGCTTCATAAATGTGTGAGGACGCAAGCAGAGAGTGACAGAGCCCCTTAGTACTTAAGGATCCCCGGCTGACCGTTCGACTGGAATGGCCTGGAACTGGATGGTTCTGGGAGGGTCGCAAGTAGGATGATAACAGAGCAGGGAGCAGTATCGGCGATGCTTCTGCCAGAAGGTGGGAAAGAGGACATCGGGGTTTGTTCTATCTGCGGGACAATTCGCTTCAACCTCAGACGATAGGACCAGGAAGGTTAGTAGCCAGTCAGCAACATCCGCAGCGCCACCTCTGCATTACCCTGGGGGTCACTTCCTGCCATGGCCTCTTTATATGTGCTCCTCCCGGCACGAGAAGCCACCCCGAGAGGGGTGGGCTGGCAGGAGGGGAGAGGGCTCGGGGCCAGCCCTGGCCAGTCCCACCACCGTCAGGTGGGGTGTGCACAAAGAGGCAGAGGTGGGCAGCCTTGGTGCTCTTAGGGGGTCTCCTGCACCCCGAGAGTCTGTGTCTGGTGACATCATCAGGCTGCTGTCTTGCTCTTCAGAAGACCGTTAGAAAGCAGCGTCAGGTCCTTTAAAACCCCCCTGTGTTTCCCACCCTTCTTTCCCGTCGTGGTGGTAGCCTTTGGGCTCCAACGGAAATGTCACCCAGTGGCAGGTGTCGTCTGGCGAGGCCCAGCTGCCTGCCCCCATTTGCTGTTGCTCTTCGATCGCCCTTGGCCTTTCTCGCTTCTGCCTCAGCCTCCTCCCCCTGCCCCTCGGATCCCACCCACATGCCTGGGGTTCCCCGTGTTGGCCCACTCCGGCTGCCCGGGCCTGCTTTTCTGTTGATGGATATCCCTCCTTCGATGCACTGATCCTCATCTTCCTCGTTATTTCCAAAGCGGACGCCTGACCTCCAGTGCATCTTCCCCTGTTTTTACCGCCATTCGCGTAGGCTGTTGCCTGGGAGGCTCCAGGGTCTGGGCCTCGGGGGATGGCTTTGACTCGCCTTGCATCAGGGACCCGGGGAAGGGCTGGCACAGGTGTGAGCGAGCCATCAACCACGTGATGCAGGTGATAAGTGGTGACGATCTCGGGACAGGTCACATGGAAGGCTGGGGTGTCTCAAAGGCCTTCAGAGGGGCGGCTGAAGCCCACACACAAGGAGTAAGGGAGGAATGGACAGGGCAGAGGTCTGAAGGGCACCAGGCCTTGGTGAGTGGTGGCGCATTCATGAAAGGGCGTCTACGGCTGTTGGAGATGTGAGGGAGGGAACAGCCATCGGGGCATCCCCAGCCTTGGGCTCGGGGTTCATTCCACAGGCGCCCACGTCGAGGAGGAGGTGGGACTGACCAGCACGCATGCGGTGGAGCACTCTCACTCGTCACGGGCCCCTCGCTGACACCTGTGTGCAAAGGCAAAGAGGCCCCACTCTGGGACGTAGTGTGGTGGCGACCCACCTCGCAAAGGCATTGGTGGTCATAGCCGATGTTTACTTGGCATCTAGTCCGTGCCGGTCCTGTCCTCGGTGCTCTGCTCATTCCGGACAGCGGAAGCCTTGTCCGAGCCCCGAGGAGCGGATGCCTTCGTTTTCCTCATGTTGTTGTCACTCGCCCTGGATAACCCATCTCTGAACGGGCAGAGTCAGGAGCTGCGTCTGGGTGGTCTGGCCCAGAGCCCACCCTCCCACCCATTCATACCTGAGGCAGCCCTGGGGAGGGGGTTCCCAGGAGCCTGGGAACGGTCATTGGTTTGGCATTTCATTCCTCTTCTTCAGGCAGTTACGTGGAACACCTTAGACAACCGTAATCGGGAACAATTCTCAGTCTACGTCTCTTATTTCAGAAATGCCATTGGAGCACACACTCCAGCTCCCCGGCGTGACACGGCCTTGGGCCTGGGCGCCTGTCCCCTCCCATCCGAGGGAGACTTGCCACCAGCGTGTGTGCGTGCTCCAAACAGAGACCACGGGCCGAGGGCGACAGCCGAGCAGGCAGTGGTGCCCCGAGGGACAGTGTCTGGAGGGACAGTGCCCAGAGCACCTCCCAGCGTCTCTGTGGCGCTACTTTGCAGGAGGCGCATTTCACATCCTTCCTGCCACTGCAGCTCACCATGCATGCTTTCCAAGCACCTTGGCAGAAAGCTCCGTGAAGTCAGGGCGTGTCCTGCTGCTCTGCTCGTAAGGTGAGGGCCCGGCCCAGTGCCCAGCCCAGTGCCCAAGACACGGGGGACCATGGAACGCAAGCCAGGGTGGGCAGTGGCCG
This sequence comes from Phyllostomus discolor, assembly GCF_004126475.2. NCBI lineage: Eukaryota > Metazoa > Chordata > Mammalia > Chiroptera > Phyllostomidae > Phyllostomus > Phyllostomus discolor. Next base: position 6,676,903 of record NC_040917.2, on the reverse strand, counting down.
GGGGCGCGGGGGGATGAGCCCCGGTCCCAGTGTGCCTGCTGTCTGACAAGCAGACCCACTCTCGAGGCAGCTCGCTCCGTGTGCCCTGTTTCGGCTTGTAGGTGGCTCACGGGCTGGGGGGAGCCCGAGGAGCAGGAAGTGCCATGTAGAAACAGGCAGGGATTTTATGTGAACTGTGTGAAAACTGGGGACGAACCTTCTTCCGGTGCGAGAGGAACCCAGCGAGAGCCGTGTTATACACCACATTTGGTGGCACACAGGCCACCTTCTGGCCACCGGCATCAGTGGTGCAGGCAGGGGGAGAGCACAACGGGGTTCGTGCAGAGTGACCATGGCAGTTTTGGGGTATTTTTCTCTCGCACCAGGCTCTGAACACAGGCCGTTTGAAGTGGCAATCACTCAGTTGCTCAGGGGCAAGGGAGGAAGGGCAGAGTTAGTGTTACAGGGACAGTGCCACCTCCTATGAGGTCGCTGGGAATGGGAGGAGCTTGTCTGAGTGAAGGGGGTGCTCAGAGAACCCCCATCGCACACAGCCCAGTGAGGGAGAAGCAAGCCGGGCTCCAGGACCCCGTGTGGCTGGCGAGGTCAGGGCAGGGCTCCCTGGGCCCTCGGAGCATGTGCCTGGATCCTGGGTGCCCTGTCGGTCGCTATCTGCTGGGCAAGGAGGGGTAATGTGCCATGAACTTGAAAGTGGCCCCTCCTCATACAACACCACGTCCAGCGCAGGAGAGGGTTTCCCACGGTGTGGCTTGTAACAGCCTCGATTCACGAGGGTGGGCAAGCTGCCGCCTAGTGTGGCTTAGGAGGAAGGACGGACAGGGGACCCCGGGCTGCGGGTCTCTCCCCGGGCCTAGGGCTGGGCCCCACGTAATCTTGGGCAAGTCCGCCTTCCTTCGTTATCCAGCTGCCTCGTCGACAAAACAGGAGGAGATTCTGAACACGTCCCTTGTTTTTTTCTGCTGAATTTTTATTCACCAATTATGCAACCTTTTATTCATTTTCCTCTTAGTGTTATTGAGGCATAATTGACATGGAACGTATTTGTTCTCTCAACAAAGTTGCTGAGGGTCTAAGATGCACCAGATGCGGTTCCGGTCTCCGGCGGTAACACGGCGAACCAGACGAGGGGCCTGCCCTCAGGGAATGTGCGCTCCTGGGAAGATGGCAGTGAACAGATGTGTGCACATGAGCACATGCGTACACACACACCTGCACGTAGACATGCACATACACACAGAGGTGCACGTGGGCACACACATACACACACAGAGGTGCAAATAGACACATACACAGCTGCACACGAAGCATATGTGTGCACATAGACATGGAAAACATGCATATGGTGCACACAGACACATATACACACTGGTGCACATGGGCTCACATACATATGCATGTGCACACAGGCACGTGCGCAGGTGCATTTGGCATGCATGTGCATACAACAGTGCACATGTGCATACAATAGGTACACATGAGAACATGTGCACACAATTCCACATAGGCACATATGCATCCATGTATATGCACGTGCATGTATGTGTGTGTGTGCACAAAAACACATCCGAATACACAGGTGTAGGTATACATCGGTGCTCACACATGCATGCATTCACACACACCACCCACATCCCAATATACGCATGCACACACATGTACTCAGACCCATGTGTGCACACAAGTTACACATATAAATATGTGTGCATACATCCATGCAGTTTCACATGATGTGGGTCCTCTGAAACCAATTGTTGGGAAAGATTCTCGGACAATAACAAGCTTAAACATGGGAAGGACAGAAGCAGCGCAGCGTGGGGCGCACAGGGCGTGGGGAGAGGCCGTGGGAAGAGGCTCGGGTGCTACTCCAGCTGCCGTGGGGAGCTGTCGTGAGGTATAGGCAGAGGAGGGAGAGAGCTTAGAGAGCTCCGTGTGTGTGATTCTGCCAGATTTTCACACAGTCTTATTTGAGGGAGCACATGTCTATGCAATTTTCTGGCTTTAACGATAAGGAAATAAAATATGAGTAGGGTGAGCACTCAGCCCCAGGCAGCGGGCAACCCTGGGGCCCGGCTGCCTACCTCCCCCTGGGTCTGTTCACTGCAGTTCACTGGGTTCCTGCAGCCACCAGCTCCCCCAGCTGTGGGGCCCACGCGGTGGCTGCCCACAGCCGCTCACCCAGCGTGGACCCACTCGTGGCTCTGAGGGGCGCACACTGAGCCGTCCTGGCAGGGACACGCTCCCCAGGCAACCTGAAGTTGCAGATGGTTGCCGGGCACGGCTCCTCCCAGCAGATGGGTGAGGCCCTCCTCCCCCACGGAACCTGGAGCTGCCGGGGCAGAGTGGCTTGGGCTCCCGAGGTGACGGGGTGAAATGAGGGAGCTGCAAAAGTGACGGCAATCCTACTGTCATCTGCAAGCGTGAGGCCTCCACAGCCACGTGTCCCCGGAGACCCCGTCCAAGCCTCCCTTTCTGAGGAGCACGCGGAGGAGCTGGTCTTGTAGAGAGACGAGTGTTTCCCAAAATGGGACCAGCGGCCCACCCACGGCTAAGCCGCATGGACCTGGTTAAAGCTCAGAGCCCCAGGTCAGAGCCCCAGGGCTGGCCCAGTCATAATTTCTGGGGCTCCCTTGTTTTGAAGTGTCCTCTGACCAACCCATTTCCAAATCTGACTCCTTGGTTTCAGCTGTTGAATGTTCCAGTCTGGTTGAGTCCCCATCATTAACCCAACTAAGTATATTAGATATTGTCACCCAGAAAGTGCTGGGTTGCGAAAATTTTCGTAAGAAGTGGGACGCCAGAGCTCCTCATGGCTGCAGACACGGGTCTCGGGCAGAAGTCAGACCTCTGTGCTCGCGAAGGCAGCACTGTCTCTCCCACACCCACCCCCCGAGACAGTGGGTCTCATGAGGTGCTCGGGGCTCCGCACACCATGGCGGGGCTGGCAGACTTTCTGCAAAGTGACAGACAGTGAGAACTCGGTTTCTGTTGCAACCAACGAGCTCCACCCTGGCAGGGTGTGTGCCGCCGTGAGAGACGTGCCGGACGAGCGTGGCTGTGCAGCTGTCACCTTCAGCACGGAGTGGCATCGGGCTGGGCTGGGCCATGACCCGGAGTTCACAGGCACTCCCCGATCTAAGGGGTGCAGTGTTTAGAACTAACACACGTGATTCCTGATGAAAGCCCAGACTTAGAAGGGCGTGCTCCTTGCGTCTGGCACAGCCACATGTGGCCCGTGCTGTGACTCCGAGTGGGCTGCACTGGTGTGTCATCAACACCAAGGAGTCCAGGACAAGAGAGCTAACAGTCACCCGAAATTCCCCACCAGAGGGATGAGGGTTATGGGACGGCTGCCGTCCGGTCCCCGCCCCTTGAGAGCGTGTCTGGAGGAGGGGGATGGCAACAGTGATGCAGGAAGAACTGGTGTCAGTTGGACCTTGGGCGACCCGGAGTGGTGCTGCCCACTTCAGTTCTGTGATGGCTCAGGTGTTCTTTCAGTGTTTTTGAATATTCTGAGGGATCCTGTACCACGGAGGCCAGACTACTATTTTTTTTTATTGCTTTAGAGGCTGAATGAGAACGTTTGCATGCATGCTGGACATTGCTGGCCATGGTCAGGAGCAAAGATGGGGCGCCCAATCTCTGGAGTCAAGTCCTGCTGCTGCACTTGGACCCATGGGCCCCGGAGCCCACAGCCGTGGTTAGCGGTAGGATGCTGCTGCCACAGGAAGGCTCTGTGAGGGAAGAACCTGTCAGTCTGGGGGCTGGTTACTAGTGGGATGGCCTGCACCCCCACGTGGCGGCTTCTGGCTCCTGGAGGTGACTCGCTCTGCACTCTGCATTGTCATTTGGGTGCTTTTGTCCTGAGATAACTTGTTGTGGGGCTTGGTCGGACTGGTGGGGGGGCTTAACCAGAGAGGGCAAGGCCCAGGGTAGACGAGTGTGTGGTTTCCAACTTCAACCCCCGCTCGGTGGGGGCTCTGGGCTGCCCTGCTGGGGGCGAGGGTCCGTGCAGGCTAGAGTGGCCATCCATCCATGCCGAGCGCCCAGAGGAGGCCAGACACCAAGGACAGGAGGGGCGAGGGGTGCCGGGAGAGCAGGGGGCCCGGGCCCAGCACGGCATGGGGGTGGGCAGACGGCGGGGCACAGCGGGCTGCCATGAAGTGAGAGGGCCTAGTGAGTTGGCTTCCCTTACCAGCCTGGTTGGGAGCAGCAGAAAGAACATTGTGAGGCCAAGGATGGCCTCACAGTTGAGAACAAAGACTAAAAACGCTCATTTGTGAATCGGCTCCGTGTCCAGTTACACCATCAGAACTTGGCTTTGCTCCATGATGTAAACGAGCGATGCGTACAGAGGCAGCGCCCCTGTCACGGAGACTGGACCCGGAGGGGCCCTCCTTCCATCATGGGACACGAGCACTTCTCTGCCTACAGACCACGGCGTGGCACACAAGCAGGTGGCCCACCCTTAGCACGTGAAAGGAAAAAGTCACCTGTTAGAAATCGGAACCGCTGGCCCACGCTGCATGCGGGTATAGAGTCCAAATTCACTTAAACCAAGCAGGTGGGACATGAACCAAAAAGCCGCCCAGGTCTGGGGAGATCTGTACTAGGATCCATAAAAAGCATGAGGATAGCTCCATAATACAGTATATATGGTATTTTCACAAATAACTCCCAGTTGAAGTGAGCCCCACATCAAAATTTATAAATCATGAAGTGAAAAAAATACTATGAAAGAGGAAGTTAGCAAACCACAACAAACAGTGGAATTCACACCCTGGAAACCACTGAACAAACCAAAAGGAGTTTATTAAAAATCTGTTTAAAATGTTCAAGGAAAAAGGAGAAGAGGGCATTGTATGTGGGGCCCAAATTAAAAGCTAACCATGTAAACATTCTAGAAATTGATGTGTTCTACAATAAACCGAAGGTGGCTGGAAAGAGAATCAGTGATTCAGAAGATGATTCTGAGGAAATCGTCCAGAATAACACACAGAAACATGAAGAGGTAGAAAATACAAAGGGGTGGGGGGAAGAGACCATGGAATGCTAAGAAATAAAAAGCAATAACGTTCCTCTAATAGGAGCTCCAAAAATAGAGAATGGGAAGAAGCATTTAAAAAAAAAGATTTTATTTATGTTTAGAGGGGAAGGGAAGGAGAGAGGGAGAGAAATATCAATGTATATCAATGTATGGTTGCCTCTCGTGCGTTCCCTGCTGGGAACTGGCCTGCAACCCAGGCATGTGCCCTGACTGGGAATCGAACCGCAATCCTTTGGTTCGCAGGCCCGCGCTCAATCCACTGAGCTACACCAGCTAGGGTGGGAGAAGCAATTTTTAAAAAGAATAATGGTCAGAAAAAACTTCCAGAAATGGTGTAAGACATGACTTCAGATTAAAGAGTGCAGCACACCCCTAGGAAAAGTCACATCAAGGGTCGAAATATCCAGACTGAGGAATATGGTTAGTGCACTTTGGCTGGCCCATGGGGCTGACCCCACGTACACGTGCAGGAGAGTCTGCAATGGAGGCCATACCTTCACTGCCCCGTGTCCTGCAGCCCAAGGTCAAGGGTGGGGTCATTCTCGCCAGGGGACATGATAAGGACCGTGCTCAGCTTCCCTACATGCACAACCAAGGCCCCAGCCTCTGATTTTGAGGGTACCTGTCGGGACCCTTTAAGTTAAAAATGAATAAAACCAAATGAGTTTAAGCAAAAAAGTGGGTTTTCCTAGAAGAACGCTGTCGGGGCTCCCAGACTGGATAGGGGAGCTTGGCATCTGGTTGCAATGAGCCACAGCAATGAAGAACCTAGGGGGCTAGAACCAGGGACTCAAAGCTGGTAGGCGGGACCTTGCCCCTGCCCCTCCTGCTCCCTGCTCTCTTCCTGGTCTCTGTCAGCTCTGCCCAGTCCCAGCTTCACTCTCTCTCACTGCGGATTGCACTGGGGTCGGGATAGGCCGCCAGTGGATCTGACCTTAAACTTTGGATTTGCCACTAAAGAATAGACTCCTCTCCACCGGAAATTTGAAAAAGCCAAGGGCTGATCACTATGGCTGTTGGGGGTGAGGGACTGGAACCCAGCTTGGCCGCCTGCCCGATCCTCCCCCCAACACCTGCACAAATTACCGGCCAGAAAGGCACAGGCGGCATCTGCCACTCTGTGCAGGTGGCTAGAGGAGCGCTTCTCAAATGCTAGCATGCACCCGGGTCACCAGAGGGGCCTGTTAACCTGCAGATTCTAACCTGCAGAGAAAGGAGGTCTCAGGTGCAGGCTGAGAGTGTCTGTGTCCAACCAGTTCCAGGCACTGCTGCGTCTGCCACTGGTCCCTGGACGACATCATATGGACCTCGGTCAGAGCTTGGGGGTGGGAGTATTGGGTGCATTAGGAATAGGAGCAGTTCCCCAAAATAACAGAGTGGGGAGGAGGCCAGAGCTGGCCAGCAGAGGGATCTTCGAGAGTGGCGAGAAGCCGCCATGATTTGTGCTTGCCACAGGCAGGGTCTGCAGGCATCCAAGAGGCAAACGATGGCAGATGACCCTGGTACTTCTTACATGCACTCTGAAGCAAAAGCCAGGAAGTATCAGGAGCAGGTGGAGGACAGGACAGGAGCACCAGGCTGGAGGCGGGCCGAGAGTGACAGGAACATGGGGGTGGGGGGGATGGGCAAGAGAGCAGGGGGCCCGGCTGGCTCAGCCCCCGAGAACCTCAGACGGCACTGGTCTGGGCGTGGCTGCAGGTCCCGTGGCTTGTGCGCATGCGCCTCACTGTGAGGCAAGCAGAAACTTGTGCGGCCTCAAGGACCACGTCCCTGCCGGCGTCGCTCCGTGCCTGCCTGCTGCCCCAACTACTGTGTAGCAGCCACTCATCACTTGTACAGCCAGGGCACGCTCAGCGGTGGCTGGGACAGTTGGTCCCTTCCCAGTCTGGCCGAGGATAGCAGGGGCACCATCTGGTTTCTGAGCTGTGGCCACTGCGGACCAGGGTTGTCTGGGTTCTGGGCACAGAGGACGTGGTCAGGGAAGACTTGGGCTCCCCATCATCTGCTTCCTGAACTGCTGCCAATGGAAACGATTGAGATACTTGGTGGAACCTTCTGAGAGGCTGGAGTGGACGTTAGATGCCGGCCACAAGTGTGTGGCATTCCCAGAGCCCCGCTCGAGGGGCAAAGGGTTGCGAATTCCCTCTGTGGGGCCCACACGGGACCTGGGTTAATGGGCTCCGAGTGAAGGGACATTGCTGCCCGGGAGGCCCCTGTGAAAGGGTCAAGCAGGCTGCCTGTCCCAGCCTGGCCTGTGCCCCAGGGGTGACTTCCAGCCTGAGACTTTGAGGCTACTAGGCTGGGAATCACATACTCATAGAGAGAGTGTTGCTGTGAAAGGAACCTAGGGGTCATCTGAACTGGTCTTGCCCTGCACAGATGGAAAACGGAGGTCTGGAGACGTGCAGCCAACCACTCTTCAGATTTAGGACTCCCAAGGCCTGTCATCGGGCTCCCGAAAGGGCACACGAGCAAAATCCTGCCTCTAGAGACCCCTGCCACCCTGGGCAGACGGGCGTCACTTCACGTCAAAAACCTCCACTTTCCTGGAACACGGAGACCAGCGTTCTCAACCAGAGCTGGTTGAATCAGAGCGTTTCAGGCTCCGGGCGAACGGAAGGGAACTCAGACAGGAAGTGCGGTGGGGTGGGAAATAGGGAGGCCCATGGGGGGCCCCAGAGGTAGAGAGGACCCCTGGGGACAAGAGGCAGCAGCTCCATGGGGGCAGGTCTGAGTCTAGGGCGGAAGGAAGCCAGAGCAGGAACCCAGGTGCGCCCTGGAGTTCTGTCTGAGCTACGGAAACACCCCAAAGCAAGGACACCTTGTGGCCATTTTTGAACCCTTGAATCTCCGGGAGTCACCGCGATGCCTTCAAGGGTGGACAGCCCATCACGTGTCTGCAGTCCACAGTGCAGGCCCAGGCAGCGTGGGTGCGGAAAGGCGCTGAGGTCCAAGTCTAACTTATTTTAAAAAGGGGCCCCGGGCGTGTGCCACAGAAATCCCTCCCACTCTGAAGTAGTCTGTGCTCTTCGTGTGGGAGGAGGCCGTTCTGGCGGTGGGCGTGGGGCGGGAGGGAGAGCGAGACAGGCAGACACACAAACTGCCTTCAAGGTCGGTGAGCTCGCACCCGCAGCACAGGCTCCTGGCACCGACCTTGGAAGGCTTTCCAGCCCGTTCGATCCGAAGCAGCACGTTGTGGGATCGACCCGATCTGTGAGCACTTCTGTCCTTGAGATACAGCAGAATTCCATCTCACCGTCCTCGGACGTGGTCTCCTTAGTGACAGCCCTGAGTTTGCAGCCCACATTGAGTTTGTGTCATCCGTTTTACCGCGGGTTGGAGATCGGGAAAACACGGCCCGTTCTTCTGCTGCCGACTCGCACAAATCCTTCCGTCTCACTGGTTTGAAGGAAGCCTGTTTTGGAAAGCAGGAATTTGTTGATAAATATGTGCCTGTGGTTTTAAATAGTTTTGACACAGCTCCTGAAAATAGCCTAGAGCATTGCCCACACATCTGCAGAATCAGTGGCAGGAAATATACCCTAAACGCATTCCTGCAAAACCCAGGGAGGCTGAGCCCCTGACTCCCAGCTGCGTGCAGGCAGGCCCCTGGGGCCCCTGGCCCGAGAACCACAGGGAGGGCTCCGTGGCGATACCCCTCCCCCCACCCCGTGTCCTGGCTGCAGGCATGGCGGCAGCCACTCTCTCCACAGGGAGGATGCCCCTGGCATGACCGCTACTGTTCAGATCCCACTAAAATAAACATGGGGCATGGGGGGCTGAGTCAGAGCCCCTAGTTCCAGACTGAGCCCTGCTACCAGTACCTCTGCCCCAGCAGGACTCAGAGCTTGTCACCTCTGTGCCTGAGCGACATCTGACATCAGGAAACTGGGTCTCCATCGTCCCTGCCAGCACAGGTGGGCCAGTTTTACACGATGGCCACGTGCTAAACTCTCTAGCAATTTAAATGCACTGATGTTGGCAAAATAGGCCTAGATACCAAGAGCTGAGTTTTGCTCACTCACCCCTTACAGTTGGGTGCTGTCCTAGGTCCTGGTGGGTGCAAAGGGGACTCAGACACAGGCTCCTTCTCTTTCTTATTTTTAACTGTAATTTAATTATTGACACTCGTGCAGAAGTTCCCTGCTCCCCCAGCCTGCCCTTTGCTCACCTGCACCCAGTCCCCCCTCCCCTCTGGCCATCACCACATCATGGTCTGAGCCTGTGGATTGTGCATCTACGCTCCTCAGCTCATCTCTCCTGGAAGAGGTCGGTGGTGCATGGGAAGAAATAGTGATGCAAACAGCATTTACGGAACTCTGTGGAGATGCGAGGGGCTGGGCATGGGCTAGAACGGGCAGGTGTGCAGGATGCTGTGGGAGCGGTGGCTGAAGATCAAGGAGGAAGCCCCGGAGAAGGTCAGCACCTGGTAGCTCTGTGAAGGGGACGGCAAGGCAGGGCTGACTCTGAACTTCTGAAGCCTGGGGGAGCATGGCACTGGGCAGAGCCAAGTTCGGTCCAGAGCAGAGAAATGCCTCACTTCCTAAGGAGGCAGAGCCCCCTCTCTGCGCCCTGTGGTCCTCTCTGGGTCCCCGGCAGGAGCCAGGTTTAGCAGGCAGCTCCTTAGGACAAGATATGGGTCGTGTCCCCTGAGTAAGACCTGGGACAGCACACGATGTCAATAGGAGTGACAGAAAGATGAACATGCTGCTAACGGCCTTTGGGAATCCCCATAACATAACATAACCACCTCATCCTCACCCTGGGTGTCGGGGGACGGACTTGGGAGACAGCTGATGGAACAGCTGATTGTATGCTGCGGTACTCCCTGCAGAGCTTGGGCGGGGCTAAGAAGGGAGGGCTGCTCTCCCAAGGCCTTTAAGAAACTCAACCAGGGCCCTGGCTGGTGTAGCTCAGTGGATTGAGCTCAGGCTGCGAACCAGGCATCCCAGGTTCGATTCCCAGCCAGGGCACATGCCTGGGTTGCAGGCCATGGCCCCCAGCAACCGCACATTGATGTTTCTCTCTCTCTTTTTCTCCCTCCCTTCCCTCTCTAAAAATAAATAAATAAAATCTTAAAAAAAAAAAAGGAACTCGACCAGACTTCAGGATAGGGACTTTCTACCAGTGCTCCTTGCTCACTGATCCCTGGAAGGCAGTGTTGGGAGAACAAGTGGGCCCACGTGGGAGCCCTGGGTCCTTCTCTGGGGGAACAGTTACTAGAAAGGCATTTCTCGTGGTCAGCTAGCCGTGCTCCTTTCTGTGCTCCAAAGCCCCAAAGGACCACCCACTGGGAAAAAAGTGGGACCGGCCAGTGGACCAGTGCCATGTCTGTGACAGTGGCAGGGTCAGCTCTGGGTCTCTGCGGGCACCCTCCGACCCCATGTCACCCCAGCATCCTTGTGAAGTCTGGGCTGCAGCTGCCCTTCAGTGGCCGGGAAAGGTACACAGGAATGCGCTAAACATGCCATTGGGCCCTGTGCTGTGAGCCTGGGGCCCTGGTTCCACACCTGCCAGCGCAGTGGAACTCTGCACGAGCCATTGCCGAAGTGGAATCGGTGAAAAGGCACAACTCGGACGTGGAGCCCGGCAGCTGCTCTCTCCAGGACTCGGCGAACCGTGCTCAGTGCTGGCCCTCTGCTCCGAGGCGTGTGCTTCGTTGAAGGTCGGCACTTCCGGAGCCGCCGATTCCACGTCTGCACTAAGGACCCTCATCAGAGCCTGTGTGTCCCCTCTCTGCACAGGAGAGAAATGCCATCCTGCCACTGAAGGTCCCTTGGTGTCCCCACCGCAGAAAACCTCGAGGCCAGTCTCACTGGGTAGGGTGGCTCTCACAAGCAGAGATCCTTGGGAGCAGCTTTATTCCACATGGCAGAGTTTGCACAAACTCTCTAGAACAGGCAGAATGGTTTCTGTACTGGGGGGCTCTTTCGGATGCGGAGGAAATGCACAGAAATTCTGAAGGCCCGCCCTTTCAGGGCGGCCAAACTGCTTCAGCTGGCTGTTCAGTCTCCACCAGTAAATGGAAGCTGCTGGCCATCCTGCTTTTGCTGCTTCGACCCGCCCTGCCCAGCACCACCCTGAGGTGTGAAACCCAGCATTGCTTCGCTGGGACGAGCAGGTTAGCCAGCAGCCCTGTGGGCAGGACCTGGCGTGGGGAGTGGGCACGCTCTGTACTTTTCAGACCGTCTGCTGCCTGAGTGTGCGTGCAGAATGGCTGGGCCCCAGAGGAAGAACAGAGTCCTGCGCGGGAGGCTGGGAAACTCCTCGCTAGTGGGACATGCAGGCAATCTGCTTCTTGAACGTTCCCTCGCCGAGACACAGTGAAGGCCGGGTCCTCCCAGGGAAAGCCTCCGGGAACCGGAGTATCCGCATGCTGAGAATGGCCCCTTCTCTCGGGTCCCTTTCTGGAAGGGACCTCGCCACACACATCGGAGCGGAACTATGTTTCTCTGCCTCTGAATGTCTCCGGCACGTGTCTTCAGAACTGGCCTGTAACTAGGTGGACAGACAGGCAGAGAGACGCAATTTCAACCGGACACATGAACAATGGCTAGAGTCCCTGCTGGCAACAACAACTCTACCGGTTGCCTAGAAGACCTACAATGTAGGAATCGAGCTAATAAAATGACTCATCTTTTCTAATTGTGCTATAAAAGTTCACCTTTGTTATTTATTTTTAGGCAAGTCTTTACAACTCGATTCTGGAACACAGGGCACAGGCTGCGGCTCAGCCTGGGCCGCCCCGGGGGGGAGGTGTGCAGCGCTGACCGCCCGGTCCGTGCAGGCGCGGCCTCGCTCCCTTACACGCAGCAGCAGCTCCCACGAGAAAACCTTTCCGCAGGAAACTTTCCCAAAGATGTCTGAATATGTGCAAAATAAAAGCCTAACTCGTAGCTCTGGTAACTGGTCTGTGCTACGTATGCCCCACTCAAAGCTCTAAGTAAATACAAATAAATAAATAAATAAATAAATAAACCCAGGATGTGAATGCTGGATGCCACCATGAATTTGGGCTGTCGGAAAGGTTTTGTTCCCTAATCTCGGACTCCCCAGTTTGAGAAACACTCATGTTCCCAGAGGCCAACCTTCTTGCTAACGCTGGAGTTAGCACCCGCACAGCTGCCTGCAGTCCGCTCACCGGTCCTCAGGGTGGAGACCACGCTGGCAGGGGCTGCACCAGTCTGCCGTGCTCCCAGGCCGCCCCCCCACTGCCCACCTCCCAAGAAGATCCCGTGCTCTGTGCGGAAGCTGGGGGTCGGCCCCGCATGTGTAAAATGAGCATCCAAGCACACACCAGGGGCTGGCGCCCGTGTCCTGTATGACACAGTTAACTGCACAGACGCGCCCTCTTCTTGGGAGTCACGGCAGGCTCCCTAAGCTGCCCTTGGGTGGTCTGTACCCCCCTCACGTTCTATTATGAATACAGTTCTTTAGGAAAAATTCTGAAAGTTTTGCAAAACTATAAGCTTGACTGTATTTGTCCTCTTTTTATTAGAATAGGAAAAACCGAGAGTAACATAGCATCCAACTGCGGTGGTTTGGGAAGAAACAGGAGGGAGCCGGCGGGGGGTGTGGAGCTGGAGGCCGAGGGGGTGTTTCAGGGAGGAACGACCCACAGTCAGAGGCTCCCAAGAGTAAGGTGAACGCCGGGAAGGGTCTATGGTGTTTGGCAACTCAAGGTCACAAGCAAGCATTCCAGGGGTTTGGGTGAGGGGCGGGGGTAGCCCCTGAGCCCGCGCTGAATGGAGGGGTGGTCCGGGGGTCCGAGGGTGCAAGAGAGACTTCTGAAACAGTTTGGCTCTGGGAGAGAGGAGGGAAGGGAAGGGGCTGACGAGGTGCCTGCTTTGCTTTCGGGGATGTTTCGTGGTTAGCAAGCTCTGACAGGTGTAAAGCGTGACGGAAAGGATCCTAAAGAGAGATGGCATCTCGGGAGCGTCGCTGCGGAGGGAGCACAGGCAGCGGGTCTGGCCCCGCCCGGTCTGAACCGGAGAGAGCGGCGGCGCTCAGTGGGGCTGGGCCCCAGCGTCCATACCCGCGCCTCGTGGGGCTTCTCCTTCTGGGTTTCAACCTGTGCTCCCTAAGCTGCCTCAGAAGCCTGGGTTTCTGCACCAGCCACAGACACTGGGCCACTCCCTTACATGTTTTTAAATATTTTTTTATTTTTAGCAACTTAATACCTGTGCATTGGAAAAGCAAAATAACAGTTAGAAAATTATTATTAAAAAGCAGCCACTGCAGCTCACTCTTAGCTATGCCCAGGTCTGTGGACAGTTCACCTGGCACTTCTACCGACTTGCCCGAATTGAATGTTTCCCTCTGCGTTTCTTAAGGGTGGACGCCCCTGACTTATGCCCCCACCATCCCTCGCCTGATTCTTTCCCCCCAACAGGATGCTGTCCCGGTTCTTGGGTGGTGGTGGTCTTATTATTACCTGGTTGCAAACGGTGCTCCCTGACTCTGTCTCCCTTTGGGGACAGCCTGGCTCTGTCCAGCCGACAACATTTGCCTCTTGTGTCTCACTTACCTTGATCTGTGTTAGTGATGGCTCTTTCCTTCTAATATCTCACCGCCTCCAAAACTGGTCGGTGCTTTCTCTGTGCTTCCTGACCCCAACTTTCCAGTGGACGCCCCCCAGGACGTCTCCTGGGACTGGTCCCTCGCGGTGGGGAGCCCCGCCTCCTGCTGTCCCGGCTTCCTCTCCAGCTGACATGGGTTAGGACAGTCTTTGGCCCTAAAACAGCACAAGGTTCTCTCGCCCAGGGTCCAGTCACCTGGGTCTCACTGGAACTAAGATCCACTCAACCGAGCTATGACCCCCGGTCCTGAGACCTCGAGGGGCCAGCAGAGCTCCATGGGGCCGGGGAACCCTGCCTGCCCATCTGCAAGATGGTCCCCACTGCCCTCCCCCCTTCCAGTCAGCAATTCTGGCCCTCACTCCCGAGTGCTGGCTGAGCCCTGCCACCTTTCCCACCACTTCTGCAACCAGCTCACTTCGGGGGGGATCGAACACAGACCCTCCAATCGATGTCAGAGGGGCTCTATCATGACGGGGATCCTTTTTGTGAGAGCGGGTCAGAGGGAACTTGGCCACCCTACCTGCAGTGCATTCCCCTAAGAAGGGGAACCTCTTGGCTGAAGTATGTTGACATTAATGGCAAGAAAGAGCGCCCGTGTTCCCTGTGGGTCCCACTCAGGGACTGGCATCCCTCTGCAGCCACTGCAGTCACAGCACGAAGGCAGCCGCCCCGGTCCCTGACCCTGGGGAAGGGACTGTTCTGTGAACAGGCGCTTGAGAAGACCCCATAGAAAACACAGCGGAAACTCACGTGGCAGACGGAAGCACCGGCCTGCGGGCCGGCTGAGAGCTTCACTTACATAAAGCTAACGTGGGATCGATTTAGTGTTCCACTGATTTCAAGGTAAATCAGCGATTCCAGTGTTTTACCCAGTGCTGGTTCATTTAGAAGCAACGTCGCGCTGAGTCCAGTGAAAGGTGGTGACGATTTTAGTTTCTCCTGTGGATAAGGAGGGTAAGGATCAACAAAGGCCCCTATCTCAACGGGGATCCTCTTTTGATTACATTGAAAATCACGCCAGGTCTCTTCTGTTTTTAAAATTCTCCTCCCTTACTGTTGCACTTTACTATTAGACAGCAGCTACTCCCCACTCCGGCCTATTTGGTGTCTAGTTACTATGTCTCCCCTTTCACCGACCCCTGTCCTCTCTGGCACCTCCGCTGTGCTGGCCCCAGCCCGTGAGACTGGATGGTGACGGCTGGAGAGGTCCGACGGCTGTGGGGGACGGGCTGTTTGAGGGGGGGTGGCAGTTGGAGGGGCAGGGATGGCTGGAGGGGCTGGGGGCCGGAGGAGAGGTGTGTCCCTGCTCCTCCATCTCCAGGCCCCGCTGGTCCGGCCGCAGACATGCGGTCTTCACTCCCCGACGACAGTCAGGGCGGCAGAGGTGCGTGGGGGGGAGGGGGGGGCAGGCCCCTCTCAGGGCTCTCTCCACCTCTCTGCCGGCAGCCTCCTCTGTTCTCTCCTTCCGCGTGTGGAGCTTTGGCTTGGTTTTTCGTAAGTGCTCTTCCGAATATCAGTGGCCCTGCCCCTAGCGCGTAGGATGGCATCGAGAAATTCTCCTCTTCACTGGCTTCCTCTGCTCACCCTCATGCTGCCAACGCTCGGACCCCCTTTCCACCTGTTAGGCTCCTAGACGGCGCGAACACGGGAACCCGCACACGGTGGCGCAGCGAACTCCGCAAACAGCCTCGTGGAGAAAATGCGGACGTGGCGCAGTGCCGCAGCCAAACCGAGTGAGGTGGTCCCAGGGAGGGCCGCCCCTGCCTGGTCGCACAGGTGGTTCCGGCGTGGGGCAAACTCTTAGAAAATACGTTCTGATGAGTTCTCTTTGAGTATCTGCCTTCCCCTTAAAAAACCCCTAGTGACTAGTGGCGTCCTTCTCTTTCTAAGTGAGTGACAGGACTCCTCAGCCAGTCCCAGTGGAACTGGCCCTCCTTCGGGTCAGACAGTCCCAGCATCCCCTCCCGTCTGGAAGTGTCAGCTGCGAACTGAACTCGCGAGTCACGACATCAGACCCTCGTGTGGTGTGTCCGCCAATGGACTAACGCAGTCGGGTGAAGAGCTTGGATTGCGAGCTATTGATCAATAATGATGATAAATGAAAAGATCCCGCTCCACCCCGTATTTGCTTTAAAAAAAAGACTGGGTGTAGGAACATGTACGCGTGTAGTAACACTGCCTTCTTTCCTGTTTTAGGGAATGCTGTCGATTTTTTGGAGACAATGGCTTGACTTTGAAGGTGTTTTTTACCAAGGCAGCCCCCTTTGGGGTGCTCTGGACACTCACAAACTACCTGTACTTGTATGCAATAACGAAAATAAACACTACGGACGTCTCCGTGCTCTTCTGCTGCAACAAGGCTTTTGTGTTCTTGCTCTCGTGGATCGTTCTCAGGGACAGGTTCATGGGCGTGAGGGTAAGTTCCTTACTATCTGTCTCCTTCCCTCACTCGTGCCCGCCAGACCCGTCCACCGGCTTGCTCAGCTTCATGTGCGTGACCATGAGCCTAGGCTGCTGACCACCCTCCCTCCAACTGGCAGCAGCGCAGGAGCCCGGCAGAGGGCGCCTTGCCAGCCTCGCGGGCCCTCTTGCTTGCAAACCATTCTAGACGAGCATTCATTAAAGCACCTTTCATTTCAAGCATCTCAACAAGCATTCCCTAAAGTGCGAGCCAGGCGGGGACCCAGCCTGGGGTGGGGGTGTGCCCCCCGCCCTGTGTGCTTAGCCCTCGCTCTCTGCCAACACCTCCACAGGCCACACACGTGCGGCCTCGGCAGGCCCTCGGTCTGGACCATCTGCTCAGAGACAGGGTGGATGCGACACACTCGTGCTAAATCCCGCTGTGGAAGGACAGAACAAGGGGGAGTGAAATGATATCCCTTGAGTTACCTTTTGTTGGTACTGCTGAGACTTAGTCAATTCCTTTGAAATCGAATCAAATTCAGGGTAGTCCAATCTTATCACCGTTGCATGAAATATGGTAAATGCAGATCAAAGATCAGCGGAAATATAAGGGGTCTTGCCCTCAATAAAAGGACAAGGTGACATTTAGTCTTGACTGAATCCTGGTGGCTTCTGTTTGTCTCCCTCTCGTGGCCAGGAGCTGCTATTGCCCTGTCCCCACTTTGCCACAAACAAGGACAAAAAGAGGATTGGGCCAAGGCTAGTTCTCTCGTAGTTAGTGGCTCCTTCCTTCCCCTGAGCCCAGGCAGGCTGCGCACAAAGCAAAGAGCCCTTTGCACGGCAGTTTTCTTAGATCAAACAGTGCTGATTCCTAGCAAGGGACCCCCACCAGGCTGTGTTGTGTCCTTCCCTCCTGTCCTGGGAATTATGACATCACCCTGATGGTGGATTCCCGCCCACTTACCCACTCAAACAACAGCGGGGACGTGAGTCAACCGCTGGGCAGTATTTTTAGCTTGCAGTGGGGGGGATTTTGTTTTAAGGCGTAGTGTTAATTTTGGAATTAAAAACTCACTGTGCTGCCACCCAAAAAAAAGGCTTTCGGCAGATAAAGGATCTGATACATCTCCCCGAAGAATGCTGCTGCTGGGTCGTCCCAGCAATAACTCAGACAGCCTTCCCGGCTGGACACCGCAGATGGGGTGTCCCGGGGCCCGCTGCCACCAACTCTCGCGCTTTGTGACTTGATTTTGCTGCATAGAGCCAAGGGAATGCATGGAGCTTTTAGCGTGATTCTGACGTGTAAAGCAAATTGCAAATGAGACCCTGTTCCTCGGAAGAGAGGCTGTAAGGTTCCTTCTGCATGCAAGCACAAGAAGCCATAAGTGTTCTGGGGTTAAGAGAAGGAGGTGCGAAGATACTTGAGACCCTCCTGGATGCGCAGAGGGCAGCCTGGCCCATCGGATCTCTCCTTTGTTGCCAGATGTATCTAAGGGGCTTCCCCTGTGTCTGCATTGATATGGTCTAGCTATCCTGGCCGCTGGGTCAGCTGGGCCTGTGCTGGCCGCTGAATACTGATGGACGTGCAGGGTGGAAGCCTGGGCAGCAGGCCAGGCCAGAGCAAGGGTCTGAGGAGCCGGCGTGGGTGATGTGACTTGGGTCTCTAACAATCATCACGCCTCTTAGAAGGGTGTGGCCTGTCTCCTGAGAGCGGCCCACTCTAACCGTGGTGGCTTTCCCTCCTCTCGTCTTCAGGAATTCAGAAAGCGAGCAAGTCTGTGAGACACCAGCGGCTGGCCAGAGTGACTGACAGGTTCCCCTCAATGAGGCAGGTGGAGATGTTCGCCCAAGACAATGTCTACCTGGTGCGTGGGTTCCCTTAGACTTCTCTCAGACACTGGGTCAGCTGGCACCTTCCACTGAGTCATCTCCGTGGCCTGGAGGGAGCTGACACTGTCCCCGTCCTGGAGGGCTGAGCGTACAGGCTCGGGCACCCAGGCAGGAAGAGGCAGGGCATAAGGTTGGCGGAGCAGGTGGCAAAGAGGATGCGGGTCAGTAAGACAGTTATTCAGATCACAGGGGCTGCGGTTCCTGGAAAGCACGAACAGGCCCAGGCCACACGGGCAGAACAGAAAGAAGCAAATGTGTCTTCTAATGCGGGGCGAGCCCGGCTACTCATGGCCACAGAGATGGCTTTCCAAGGAGCCTGAGCTGGCCCGTGTCATCCTGTGACTGTGAGCTTACGTGTGCTTTTCACACTTCCTGGCTCTTCAGACTCAGGGATTCTGGCACAACAGCCAGGCTCCGGTCCAGAGGCAAGTCTGGGCGATTCCACACTCACGGGCTGTTGGACCTGGGGCAAGTTACTTACCGTCTCTGAGCCTTAGTGACCTCATTTCAAAATAGAGCATTAGTGCTCATCTTCCAGAGCAGCTGTGAGAATGAGATGATGCGCGCCTGGCCCAGAAAACATGTTATCTGTGTCTCAATTAGCGAGGTTAGGTGCGTCAGCCAGTTCTTGGGTTGGCAGTGACCTTGAAGGAGGCAGTTTTGTGTAGGGAAAGCAACCATGGGGTGGAGCAGTTAGGACTCTGGGGTGTGATATACGGCCCCTTTGAAAGCCGAAGCCCACCCAGCTGTGGTCAGCATCTGGATGAAGAGAGAGGTGGCTGGCCCAGCCCAGCCCAGCCCGCATCTCAGGGGGAACTGAAGATGGGATCTCCTGGCTGTTCAGTCGCTGCTCCCAACCACCCAGATCAGCTTGGGCTGTCAAACCAGGGGTCTGATGAAGGAGCGAGGAGACCAGCTGAGGTCATCCACATGGGGATCCTGGACTTTCTCCACGACCACGTTGATCTCAGTCAGGGGCCCCCCAGAATGGTGACTCCAGCCTCTGACCCTGACTCCCTTCTGTCAGGGAGGCCACCCAAGTACAGCACAGGAGGACACTGGACCTGGGGGGGTGGTGCTGGGGGAGTCCTGGGGGGCCACAGCCCAGCCCCTTTTCTAGTCTCCAGTGTAAGAGGGATACACTAGAGGACTTCCAGAGTCCCCCCAAATGCTAATATGCTTTGAGCCCATGAGAACAGTCCAGGAGACTTCTGGTCAAGATAGAGGTATAGAGAGATACATTTCGCTTCCTCACACACCACAGAAAAAATTACAACTTGATCCCAAAACACATAACACCCAGAACCATCAGAAAACCAGGCTGTGTGGAAGGCTGCCAACCGACGATTTAAAGAAGCCGCACTCACCCAGATGGGCAGGAGGAGCAGAGTCACGGAGACAGATGGAGAGGCGTGGAGACACGGTGTGGTGCGGGGAGGTGGTGGCAGTGGCAGAACGGGCCATCCCACGTTCGCGTGTGGGTGCAAATCGGGAGGGACACCTTAGGAGTAAGCAATCCCAGCCCCCGGCCAGACCGCACAGCCCAGGGTTCCGGTGCCAGGAAGAGAAATCCCCATAGGTTCTGGCTGTAAAAACCAGTTGGGGGTGGGGTGGTGGAAGAAACTACCAGATTTTCAAGAAGCTCAGCTTAAAGGGACCACATGGACTCAGAACATACGCAAACCCACCCACTCTGGGACTCACCCCCAGGGCAATAGCTAGAAGGGTGCCAGTCACATATGGGAGGTGGGTGAAGTGACTGGAAATGGGGCAAGTGCCAGGCAAACCTACAGAAGCCAGGCAGGGCACTGTCCCCTCTCTGAGCTCCCCCCCGCTCCCGCACACACACACAGAGCCACAAATCGGTGAAGTGGGTTGCCCCGCCCTGGCAGTTACCTGAGGCTCCACCCCACACACTTTACAGGGTGTCAAAGCAGCTCTACCTAATACACAGAAACACACGCAGCGAGGCTAACCAGTTGAGGAGACAAAGAAATATGGCCCAACTGCAAGAACAAAACAAACCCCGAAAAAGAACTAAACGAAATAGAGATAACCAACCTATCAGATACAGAGTTCAAAACGCTGGTGATCAGGATGCTGAAATATCTCACTGAGTACAACGACAACATAAAGGAAGAAATGAAGGCTACACTAAGTGAAATCAAGAAAAATCTACAGGGAACCATCAGCAGAGGCGAGGAAGTAAAGATTCACATCAGCAACTTAGAACGTAAGGAAGAAATAAGCATTCGACCAGAAGAGCAAGAACAAAAAAGAATTCAAAAGACAAGGATAGTATAAGGAGCCTCTGGGACATCATCAGACGCACCGGCATCGGAATCAGGGATGCCAGAAGGAGAAGGAGAAGAGTGAAAATTGAAAATTTATTTGAAAAAAATGAAGAAAACTTTCCTAATTTGGTGAAGGAAATAGACATAGAAGTCCAGGAAACACAGAGATTTCCAAACAAGTTGGACCCAAAGAGGACCCCACCAGGACACATCATAATTAAAATGCAAAAGGCTAAAGATAAAGAGAAAATCTTAAAAGCAGCAAGAGAAAAGGAGACAGTTATCTACAAAGGAGTTCCCATAAGACTCTCAGCTGATTTCCCAAAAGAAACCTTGCAGGCAAGAAGGGGCTGGAAAGAAGTATCTGAAGTCATGAAAGGCAAGGACCTACATCCAAGATTGCTCTATCCAGCAAAACTTTCATTTAGAATGGAAGGGCAGATAAAGTGCTTCCCAGATAAGGTCAAGTTAAGGGAGTTCATCATCACTAAGTCATTATTACATGAACTGTTAAAGGGATTTATTTAAGAAAAAGATCAAAACTATGAACACTAAAACGGCAACAAATTCACAACTATCAACAATTCAATCTAAAAAAACAAACTAAGCAAACAACCAAAACAGAAACAGAATCATGGACTCGGAGATCATTTGGAAGGTTATCAGCAGGGAGGGTAAAGGAAAGGATGGGGAAAAGGTGCAGGGGTTAAGTACAAATCAGTAGGTACAAAATAAACGGGGAGGTTAAGAATAGAATAGGAAATGGAGAAGCCGAAGAACTTACATGCGCTGCCCATGGACATGAACAAAGGTGGGGATTGCTAGAGGGAATTGGGGTGGGCGGGGAGCAAAGGAGGAACAATTGGGACAACTGTGAGAGCATAATCAATAAACTAATTAAAAACAAAAACTGTCCAAGAGTTGGAAGGGAAAGTGCTGGAAGAAGTACATTTGAACATTAGCCTGTTCTTTCCCTGTTTCATTTTCCAAAGCTGCCCAGATCTGAAACGTCTGTGTAGGCCGGCACACAGTCAGCAAGAGTGGGGGCCAGTTGGGGAGGTGCCCCCACTTTGACTTTGCTAAGAGCTGCCCCGCCCTCCTCACTCCCTCCCAGATGCTCAGGCTCAGACCTGGCTTCCCTTCCCCCAGAGCCTGACCTCCGAAGAGAAGCGCGGCCGTGAGGATGGGTGTGCCAGTGAGTGGCTGGGGCGCTGGGTCCCAGCCCAGGGCTGAGCAGGCAATGAGGTGGAGCCCCACACCAGGTGAGGCCGCCTGCTGGCTTGGGGTCTCCCGCGCCTGTGCTGCTTCCTCTTCTCCAGCTAACATTTCCCCAGCTGACGCAGGGGTGGCGGCTCTCACCCCTCTTGGTCCCATCCATCTGGATCCCCACGTCCTTGTTGGAGGACAGTTCAGTGGGATGCAAGGGGGTGGGAGGGGGTGCACTGGGAGGCACAGGAACGTGTGAGGAGGAGAAGCAGGGGAATTGGGGAATTTCAGTTCCCTTTATTTCTTCCTCAGACTTGGGGTCGTCCCGCTGTAGAAGAAAGGCGAGGGCCACATGGGACCACAGGTTCAGCGTGATTGTCCTTCCTGGAGAGTCCACTTCAGGGCACGAACCCGGACATGCTGCAGTGCAAAATGTACAATGCGCACTTGCTTTTTAAGGGTAGACTAGTAGCCTTTCAAGGAATGGCAGGCTGATGCCCAGAGGGTGGGTGCCCCACAGCCCGAGTGGTCGACCCTGTGGCTTTGCTGGGACCCCTCCCCGAGGCACAGGTGAGGGGGCCACCGTCTCCCAGTGCCACCTGGCAAGATGAACTCACGGGGATGGGGCTCCCCACGTGTGGACCAGAAAGCCGGTGGCCACTGCCCTCTGTATTTCTGCCCCTTCCCCCAGCTCTTCGGCACAGCGTGGCTCAGGCAAAGCTTTCAGCTGTTCATTAGCCAACAGAGGAGAGAGAGGAAGAGGCTGGGATTCTCCCTCCTAAGACTCCAGGAAAGAGTTCCCCCACCCTCGGCCCTGAGCTGGAAAGGCTCGGGTCCCTTCAGAGATGCACCAAGTCATCCGACATTCAGCACCTTCCTTCCCTCCCTGTCTCCCTCCTTGTTCCGGTTCCTTTTGTCTCTGTGGACCCCTGACCCCCTGACTCGGAGCCAGGTTGAATGGCCGCGAGCTGCACCTCTGCACGACCTGGTCTTCGGCAGCAGCACCGCCCCCACTGGCCCTCCACCGCCCGCTTCCTCACTTGCCCTTTCTTGTTCTTGGGGGGAAGCTGCTATTGACCTGCTGCTTCTTTCTCTTACTGAGGAGTGGTGCCCAGTGCACGTGGAGTTTGAGCATGAAACACACGCCACGTGTGAAGCAGGAGGATGGAACTGCTCAGCCAGAAAGAACGGCAGACAGGCGAGGGCGCGTCTCTAGGGGAGGGTGACGCCTCTCTCGGGAGCCTCCGAGTTACGGGCGGTTACGTCATTCCTACGTCATTCGTGAGAATGCGGTAGGAGGGACACGCTAGCGGTTACGTCATTCTTACGTCATTACGTGAGAATGCGGCTGGAGGGGCACGCTAGCATGAGTGTGTAACCCGGGCACTGTGTGAGACGCGCCTGTACTACCTGCACTAACCTAAGAATTTGACCTTTAAATCAAGAAGGAAACTTCAGCTCAAATCTCAGAGGACAGTGGGCACTGGCTTCCCCCGGGATTCCCACTTTCCTGTGTAGATAGATAAACGCTGACTCTGCCCTCGGGCAGGCCTGACACTTGTCCCCCTGCTCTGCTGCACACCCGCTCTGTGACTTTGGGCCAGGTCCTTAACCTCTCTGAACCTGTTTTCATGTCTGTAAAATAAAATGAAAGTGTCTACCTATTTGGAAGGTAAAGGAGAAAAGGCACAGGACACAGGTCCCAGGACCCCGAGGCCAATGTCAGCTGTTTGTGGTGGTTAGCGATGACCGAGGCCCAGTTCGAATGATCCGTGGAGGGACACAGTGTTCCATAAATCCAGGAGTGGAAATGAGTACGCACCTGTCTGCTCTGCCCACTGTCCCCACCCACCAGTGACACTGGTGGAGCCCCGTGACCCCTCAGATTAGAACTTGGGTTGCGTCTGAAGCTACCACATCTTTCCTTGGGGAGGTGCCAAAGGCTTTATCTGCTGTGCACACCCACGACTTCACTCTGCACTCGGCAGTGAGGCTCTCGCTGGTGCCCCCATTCGACCTGAGAGGTCTGTATGGCAAGTCCAGCTGAGGGGAGCCACGGGGGAGGCACCTGCTGCCGCTAAGAAAAGAAATGGCACCTCCAGGGTTGGGACGCAGTCTGTGGCCCGGACAGGCAGGTGGCACGTGCCTGACAGAAGACCCTACTGCTGGCAAGGGAACTGGGACCCACACGTGCGGCCTCACTGCGTCCTGGCTGTCGAGATGGGGAATACAGAAAAGCAAGGTCTCAGGGGGCAATGGCTGGGTGCCGTCCAGGTTCCGTCCGCCAGGCCCTGTCGTGACCAAATAACTGTCTCTGGGATGACGGCCACCTCCTTCTCGAGTTTCCCAGAATCAGGGCGCCCGGCCACCATGTGATGCTAATCGCGGCGCCCTCCTTGCTGCCAACTCTTTCTGGGTCTTCGGCTGGGCCAGACTTTGTCCCCGTTGTAGCGGGAACAAACGTGTAGACAGGGCGGGGGTGGGGCAGCCTTTGCTTGCTGTTCCCCAAGGAGGATAGAAAAGCAGGTGCCCTGTCCCCTCAGTCACTGAAGTCCCCCGACAGTCCGACTTCAAGGGCACTCAGGTGGCCCATCCGGTTCCCCGCCACCGCCCTGACCAACATCTGCTTCCTCCCGCCCAGATCGTGGCCGCCATCCTCGCCATCGCTGGCATCGTGATGATGACCTACGCGGACGGCTTCCACAGCCACTCCGTCATCGGCATAGCGCTGGTGGTGGGCTCCGCGTCCACGTCCGCCCTCTACAAGGTAAGGCGCGGCGCGGCTCCGGGAGATTCTGCGGCAAGGTCGCAGGTGCGGCGGTGGCCGGCCCAGCCCCTAGGGGCACCCAGGGCCCTGCTTGCTGGGCCCTGCTCGCTGGGCTGCGACTCCGCCTCCGCCGTGCTCACAGCTGCTGCCCACCCGGGCCAAACCTTTCAGCCTTTGGGATGACACGGGTGTTGCCCGTGCATCTTCCGAGTGAGTTAGTGAGGTTGTGTTTCGGCGAGGACTGGGGAAGGGTCAGGGACTCCGAATGGCGGCTCAGTGTTCGGGAAGGTCATTCCCCACCAGATGGGACTCGAAGCTTTCAGTATCTGGTGCAGCTTTGTCGTTTAAATGATCCTTCACGTGGCTCTGGCAGCTGCCAGTCCCCAGAACGGGTCCACATGCGTCTCCAGCAGTGTTTGCACAGCGCCACACCCCGGGGTTATAAAACATTTTGACAGAGCGTCAGAAGCCTTAGGAAAGCACGTTGTAACTGCAGGTCTAGAGGAAGTGAGTTTTTCTGCCCGCACCCTGACTATGCCCCCTCCCATCCCCCACCACCATTTCTCCCCTGCTCCCCTGGCTCCCCCCCTTCCAGGAGAATGCAAATTCTGTCCGCTCTCCAGGTGGGGAACCTGGCCTTGAGGACTCAATGAGAAATGAAGCCTTAGCTTTGAGACTTATTGGCCCTCTAGGGATCCAGAGAAAATTAAGTATTCTAGAAAGTTACAGTAAAAGGCATTTTTTCTAGCTGTGAGAAACACAGCCTATGGTGTTACCTTCATGAGCTCCCTACGCTTCCTGCCCACAGAAAGAGGCACATGTGTGGCTTCCCTCTCTGAAACACATGTGCAAGTCTAGTGCCATTCGGAGACCTCAAAGCCACCGTCCAATTGTGTTAGGAGGCCTCGCTCGGCCTCACTGACTTGGCACATGCTGATGGGAGATGGGAGCGTAGGGAACGCAGCCTGCAGTGAACACAGATGCTCTGATGTGACGGATACTGACCAGCAGTATCCATCTCTGCTGCAGATGCTCACCGAAACACGAGAAAAACATACACACAGACAACCGAGTCCTGTGGAGAAATAGGTATGAAATGGCTACTCTCTCTAGTGGAGAGTGCCCAGTTCTCCCGCCCAAGCAGGCTTTTATTAAGAATACAGATACAGTTTGTGAATTATAGTCCAGCAGGGAAGATAAAACAAGCAGTTAGCTTTGAAAGGGAGTGGCAGATCTCCTGCTGGGATTCTGGGCTGAGATTTTGGAGCTTTATCATTTAAAAAGACTACAGGACCTAAAAGGCTAGTTTCATTTCCTGCCCATGCTTTCATATTCTAATTAAAGAGCATCCTCCAGCAAGTAGATCTCACAAGATCTTGCATATTCTATGTCCCAGGCCTGATTACCCCGGGGTTCCTCCGACTCTGGTCCGGACTGCACAACCCCTATTATTTCCACAGGCCTGAGTTGGGCAGAGGAGACAAAGTCAGCTGGGAGGCTTGGATTTCTCAAGGACTCAGGCTTTGACAAAGCCGAGGGGGCAGGAGTCGATGTCGATCACCCCTTCATTTCCACAGCCCCCTGAGTCCTTCCCTGAGGCCTCCTCATGATCATGCCTGTCTTAGGCGATCGCCCCCCCCCCCCGTGGGAAATCTTACCCGTCATTGGCTAACTGATCAAGCATTGGGGGCCGGCACAGAATAGGCAGCATTCATGCCAGGGAAATAAGTTTTGTCTCCTTAGTGTCTCCTGGTTCGGAGGCCTCTTGCTCAGCCTTAGCTATAGGCGGTTACAGTTTCCTGAGACCAGGCAGGGCGGACCTCAACTCTCTGACACTTCCCTCTCCTCTGTGGTCCTCATCCAGAGGGACCTGGAGGTGGAGGGCTGAACCCAGTGACTCCCTGCCCGTGCTTCCTGCACGGAGACCCACAAATACCCGGGAGACGTGAAAAGGCTGAAAAGGGAAGAAGCAGGGAAAGAAGGAGGGACGGAACTGCAGAGACTCAGACTAGACCCCCAGCTCACTCAACACAGGGCTGGACAAGGGTCAGCTTCCGGCCACTCCAGTCACAGCTGTCCCTCTCCTTCTGGTCTTCTGCGTGCGGCAAATGCACAGGCGCCTGCCACTGAGACTTACGCCGTGTCTGGGAGGGGAGGGGCGGAGCCACGAGCTGTGAGTGACGGGCCGTCTCTCCACCTTCCACTCACAGAAAATACCCCCTGCAGTGGAGCCCTTTCTCTGGGGGCAGCGGTGTTCGGACTGTGCTGTAGGAAGTCAGAGGTCAAGTGTAGGGTCCGGAGAGGACTGTGTCATCATGGCCGATACTCTCATGGGTGTGGCTGCCTCCTCTTCAGACACTCTGAAGCTGGGGTACAGTGTCATGAGTACGATGCCGACAAGTGGGAACCCCTGATTCCTGAGGGGGCCGGAGAGTAGTACGGGCTCAGCGAGCACAGTCAGACCCCTGCCCATTTCCGAGGGCCTGGTAGGCAGGGTTTACTTGTCAGGGGCTGAGCACATGCCCCGCGGCCCAGCGCAGGCGCTGGCTGCCTCACCTGTGGCCAGGTGGTGGCCGCGGCAGCCTTCAGCCCTCCGCCTCTGCTTCCTCCGCAGGTCCTGTTCAAGCTCCTCCTGGGCAGTGCCAAGTTCGGGGAGGCCGCCTTATTCTTGTCTGTCCTGGGTGTGTTTAACCTCCTCTTCGTCACCTGTGTCCCCGTCATCCTCTACTTCACCAAGGTGGAGTACTGGAGCCCTTTCACTGACATTCCCTGGGGAAACCTCTGCGGGTTCGCAGTCCTGCTGTTAAGTAAGTGGCACGCGGCCGCCGGGACTCCCCTGGGACTCCCTGGCCCCAGGGGACGGGGGCGGGGTGTGGCTCAGAGGCCTGCTATCCTTACCCCCTGCCCTCTGCCACCCAGTGCTTTTCAAGGTCATCATTTCACAAAGGTAAGCCCTGGTGATGATGATCCTGGGTCCTCTTTCTGGAACCACAGTGGCTGCCGTGCGGCCTGTGCTCACCACGGTTCTGGGCAGTGAACAGTCTCCCCCAGCAGGCCTCCCAGCCCCCGGTGCTGCCCATACACGCCCCTCGGGCGGGGGAGCAGCCAGCCAGTCACGCCTGCTGAGCTGCTGAACGTCAGGATAGAACGTCAGCTCCAGAGCTGTTCACGCTGGCTGCATTCAATAAATACTATCAGTTACCCTCGTTATTGTCATCCTCGTCATGACCCCATAGGCGGCTGGTGCCAGGTGGACATGCCGCCGGGAGATGCATCTTCGTTACTGTCTGAAAGCGCGGCTGCAGAGCTCCTGCTCACCCGGCCAGCCCAGGGTCTGGCTGGCTCCTCCTCACGCGTTACCTCCTCCAGACCCCTCGTCCCTTCTTCAGAGCTCAGGGGAGAGGAGGGCTGAGTAATCAGGGCGTTTGTCCTTAGTGTCTAAGTCCCAGAGCTCTCACAGGAACCCGAGTTCACCGAGTCAAAGCCAAGGGCAGGGGATGGGGAAGCTGGGGTCAGACAGACCACGGACGAGCCGAGGCCAGGGCCGGTCACCAGTAACACCTGTTTCTTACTCTCTGCCTCAGCGTTCAATGTCGTGTTAAACTTTGGGATTGCTGTCACGTACCCCACTCTGATGTCTCTCGGAATCGTCCTCAGTGTACCTGTGAATGCAGGTGAGTCTCTCTATCCGGCATTCTGTACCTGCTTGTCATAGGCACACACGCACACACATGCACACATGCTCACACGAAGCTCTGCTGTGTCTGGTGTGCACTGCAGGCCCCCCTTGTGCACAGACAGACAGCCCTTCTGTGACACGGTGACGTTTGCTACGTCTGCAGCATGTTCTCCCCAGTGGGCTGCTTTTCACTGACCACACGAGACACAGAAGGTCTAAGCCATCTCAGTGCTGACCAGTGTGGGGATCGGCAACGAGCATCCTTAATGTTCATAGTACATGTAGGAAAGTGTGTGGCAGGAGACATGTTAATGTGTGCCGGTGACTTGCTAGGGGAGACCGTCCTCTCGGGGTGCAACGGGTGTGGCGCAGAGACGTGTGTGTGAACTGAAGAGTGTGAGCCTCACTCCCCGCCCCCCGGAAGAGAGAGGGAGACCCCTCCACAGTGGGCCGGGGCCTCTGCTTCCCATGGGCCCTCGTCACGCACCCAGCTGGCAGCTCCCCAGGAGACCAGCCATCACTGTGCACTCACCTCCTCCCTTCTCCGGGCTTACGCCCGCTGACACGGACTTAGGATTTTCTTCCCCGAAACCCCCGGCCTCCCCCTGACCGCCCTGTATGGAGTGTGCCTGGCCAGGGAGGGGTTTGTGAACTGCTCCCCCCTCCAGACCGTTAGAGGTCAGTCTCCCAGGGAGTGGCAGCCCCCGACCCGCCTGTTGCCTGTGCTGCTAACACCCTGCAGGCACAGGCAGAGCAGTTCCCGGTTTCAAAGCCTCCTCCTGAGATCCAGTCTCTCCCCCTTCTGCATCGCATGTCTGTGTGCACCTCGCCTGGTGCTGCCGGCCCTCCGGCCGTGCCCCAGGGCAGCCTGGCTGGGCATCGGGACCGGCACCACCTCGGGAGGCCAGTGGTCCCCACTCATCACCTCTCTGAGCCTCCCTGATCACCTGGCTGCTATGAGAACCACACTAAATAGTCTAGGAGGCAGCACTCCCACGGGCAGAACACCCTTGACCCCCGGGGAAGCTGGTACAAAGTGGCCTGGCTGGTCCATGTCCGTGTGTGCAGGAGCCTCAGACTTCTGAAGAAGAACCCGCCCCCCTCCCTCCCTGTGTCTTCTCACTGTGTGCTCAGCCTGAGAAGGCAGGCTGCAGGAGCTCTCAGACCCGAGCCCACTGCAACCACACCCCCCAGCCAGGTGTCCCCTCACTCACCTGCACCTGACCAGGCTTACCAAGGCAGCAAGGACAGAAGCAAAGGTGTCTGCTGCTGTCTGACCTGTCTGAGCAGGGCCAGCACTGGGCTCAGCCACCCCCTGACCTCTGTCACCATACAGCTCAGGCGTCAGGCCGGCAGGCCACCCCCACCTGCTGAGTTACAGAATGCTCTCCCGTATCAAAAATCAACGTATTTCTCAATTAACTTCTCAGTGAATTATATTTCTCAAATATAAAGAAACTACCATGTTATCGTGGGATGAAAAATGTACTTTTATGTCACTGAGCTTTTTTTAAGGTTTAACTTTTACTCCTTAGTCTTTTTTGGCCCGCCCTCTGGACAAGGGAGAGTTGAGGGTGGGAAATAGAGGAACAGGGGCGGGAGACAACCAGACATCAAACTGGCAGCCGCAGGGCCGCCCCCACCTGGAGGCCTGGTGGGCAGCCGTCTGGCCAGCTGGTTTTCAGAACCCGCACTGTGAAGAAAGCAAATCCTCTCTCATGAGACGATGTAAGAGAGAAGTGATCTGGTGTTAGAAGACAGCTCCCAGTTTGCTCTCTCTGGTTTAGGACGCAGGAGGGAAGGGAGGGGAGGGGTGGGGAGGGGAGGACTGGGGAAGGAAGGGGAGGGGAGGGGAGGGGAGGGGAGGGGAGGGGAGGGGAGGGGAGGGGAGGGGAGGGGAGGGAAAACCCTTGACGCCCACAGGCTTCTGATCCCTTGGCTGTACAGAGAACGGTGGTCTGGGTTGTTACTAAGTGACGGTGGTCTGGGTTGTTACTAAGTGACGTAACACGAAGCCTGTCCCCCACTTGGTTCCTCCCCCGAGTGAGGAATGAGCCCTGAGCTGCGCAGGGCTTCCAGTCGGCGACTGGAGCCTCACACCAGTAGTGTCCTGGGTGGGGGACCAAATATTCGTATTTATTGTCTCTACACACCCAGTTCCAAGGTGGTCTTCCAAACACAGATGTGCATACGTGGTGAAATAATGCTCTTTAATTATAAGAATTCAGTATGCCATTGTAGAAAATGGGAAAAGTACCCAAAATATAAAGAAACAGCCACGTTTTCATCGTCTGCCACCCAGAGGTGGCAGAGTCAAGCTCTGGCACTCACAGAGTGGGGCAGGAACAGGTTCCCAGTTGTGAGTACGTGAAACAGGGTTTATTCCTGTATTATCACTCATCACTGCATTATTCCCCGCACAAACGACTACGACCCTACTTCTGTCCCCGGCCCCACACATGTGCATAACAAGCCCACGTCGCATCTCGGGTCACTGGGGATGGGAGTGCAAGCACCAGGCCTACCTGCTGGAGGGAGCGAAGGCGGATGGGCAGGAGGCGGCCCCTGCCCGCCGGGAGCAGGCCGGGCCAGCCGGCGGCCCGCCGAGTGACCGTGTGCTCTGTCCCCGCAGTGGTGGATCACTACACCAGCCCGATCGTCTTCAACGGGGTCCGCGTCATCGCCATCATCATCATCGGCCTGGGCTTCCTCCTGCTGCTCCTGCCGGAGGAGTGGGACGTCTGGCTGGCCCAGCTGCTCACCCGCCTGAAGGTGCGGAAGAAGGAGGAGGCGGCGGAGGGCGGCGCCGACCCGGGCTCGGGGCCGCCCGGCAAGAGGAGAGGCCGCCCCTCCTTTGCCCGCTGACGCCGGGCTCTGGGGCTCTCGGGGACGCTGGCGCTAGGGATCGGGAGGTCTATTCCCGGCGGGACCGCGGCTGGTGCGGTGTACATACCTGTACAGTTTTGGTAACCTTGGTAAGTCACACGGTATTTATTGGCATGTCCAATCTGCTTGCTCTTCTTCACGTCAGACCTTCCACTTCAGGCATCGGTTCGCAGCGTGAGAGGAACGGGAGAGCCCCCACTCTTTCTAGACGAATGTAAATCGAGACACAGCTGGTCTTGCCTGCCCGGGTTGGTCCGGACGGCGGGCGCTCCTGGCAGGGCAGGGTTTTGAATCTTAGCAACTGAAAATTACATTGCACACTGTGATTACTTTTCAGCTGTGGTAGGTCATATATATATATATTTTTAATACCAGAGCTATCCTCTTAATTTTATGGGATCTCCATGAACCCAAAGATAACGAAGGTAGTTTGGGTGGACAGCTGGATGTGAAGAGGGGGTGCAGGAAAGGAGAGCGGATACCAGAAACCATCGCTTGCACCAGCGGGCGGCAGCTGGAGGGGGACAGGCCCGCGCCGGGTGACGTCAGGGGGGCGGAGGGGGGCAGGTGATCCGAGCCCCCGCCTGCCAGCTCTCCCGCGTCTGTGTAAGGTCACTCCAGAGAAATTACAGTGCCTTCTACAGAATCTCCGTCTTTACCTACGTGAAGCGAGGTGACATTATAAGTCACTGGCGCCGTCTTATAATTTAGATGTAGACATCCTTAAAAACAAATAAAATTATACGTTATGTGTGTGTGTGTACAAAGGTGACAGAGCAGATGGCCAGCGTCAGGGAACGCGGGTCCCGGTGAGCCATGCGCACACGGGGCAGGCTCCACGGGAGGGGCGGACTGTCGGGGGCTTTTACTTCACGACCAAGACCGACAAATTATTTACAGAATCTGTACATCTTTTTATGAGACTTTTAAGCACCAGGCCGTTTACTTCCACAACTGAGCTCTGCCGGAAACTTCTATCTGTGATAGATCTGTCTGTAAAGAGGGACGAGGGGGGTAGAGTCTACTATTTTTGAAGTTTACATTGTTACATACGAAACGGAACCCTTATTTTGAAACGCGGTCATGCCCCGAAGGTGCCCTGTGTAACCACGGAGTCTCCCGTGCCACAGGGGCAAGGGGCACTCATGACCTGAACTTTTTAGCCGATTACTCTTCTCCGTTCCCATTACCTGTTTGGCCAAACAGACGAATAAACCATTTAAAAAGAAGCGTTGGGTGCTGTCTTGCGGGTCATGCGGGTATGTTCCCGCCACACCGGTTCTGACACGCGCTCCCAGCAGGTCCCGCCTTCCGTCACCATCCCTCTGGGCCCCAAGCCACCTGCCCGCCTGGAGGGAGGAGACATCGTGCCGTGAAGACAGATGACTTGCACCAGAGTGATAGAGAAGGCCCTGGCTGGCATAGCTTAGTGGATTGAGCACGGGCTGCGAACCAAAGTGTCGCAGGTTCAATTCCCAGTCAGGGTACATGCCTGGGTTGCAGGCCATGACTCCCAGCAACCACACATTGATGTTTCTCTCTCTCTCTCTCTTTCTCCCTCCCTTCCTGTTCTGAAAATAAATAAATAAAATCTTTTAAAAAAAAGAGTGATAGAGAGTAAGTCCCGAGGTAGAGTTTCCTTCCCCTTCCCCACCACGTGCTATCCCTCCACCAGCGGCCTGCTGCCCCCGGCTCCGCCCTGGGCCTCACGGCTGGCTCCCTGTCCTTCACAGACTGGACCCACAGCTCGGCGGGCACTGGTCTCTCATAGCTGCCTTGGAGTGGCAGCCCGGGCACCTCCACGGACAAGGTCCTCCAACCCAGCTTCCACACCTAACTTCTGCTCTGGGTGTCCTAACCTAATCTAGCCCCACGGAGAATTTGATCTACAAGCTGTGATAACCTCTGCCCCGCTGTTCCAGGCACCTGGGGCCACAGCTGCGAGGTCTGAGGTCCCTGGTTCTTCAGCTGCAGAGAGCTGGGTTTGCTTAGGGGGGTTGAGGGGGGCGCGTGAGCAGAGAGATGGCGAGTCTCTCTAGGCCACCTCGTCCTAACTCCCACCCCTACAGCGTCTGCACACCACAGACCCTTTGCAACATGGGGTCAGAACCAGGAGAGTCGAGTGTCCAGAGAAGGGCATGCCCTGCACAGGGAGCCCTGTGTGTGCACCGAGGGACTGTGGGACCCTGTCTGGGCCCCAAGGCCCTCCAGTTACCCCAGGGAGCAAGCGAGCATGTCCCGTGTAAGCCATAACCTGAAAAACTGGGAAGCCCTATGTTCAAGCAGCTCTACCTCATGTCCCTGCCAGGCGTAAAAGCCGGGGAAGACCTACAAGAACTGAAAGCAGGACTCAGAGAGATGCTTGTGCTCTTGTGATCACAGTGGCATTACTCCCAGTGGCCAGCTGGTGGGAGCGACCCACATGTCTGTTGAAGGGTGAATGGAGGAACATGCGGTGTGCCCATCAGTGTCGATGTCATGTACAAAATAAGAAATGGTCGGCCGAAGGCTGAGACTTGGTGACATGCACACTGTCTTTATACACACAGTTAAAAGTAGGATTTTTATTGGATTGCATTTTAACATGTTATTTCTTAGAGGAATTTACCTTTTCTCACTTTATTGAGATATAATGATATATAATGTATCAGCTTAAAGTGCAAACATACTGACTTGATATTTGTTTGTATATTGCAAAATGATCACAACAATAAGCTTAGTTAACATCTGTCACCTCACAGTTAGTTTTTTGTGTGATGAGAACTTTTAATCTCTGTTCTCTTAGCAACTTTTAAATACCCAATACTGTTAACTGCAGTTACCATGTTGCATCCCGTGACTGACTTCCCACTAGAAGTTTCTGCCTTTAGCCACCTTCACCCACCTCCCACCCCCAGGTTATCTATGAATGTGGCTTATTTAGATTCCACCATAAGTGAGATCACATGTATTTGTCTTTCTGTCTGACGTATTCACTTACAATGCTCTCAGTGGCCCTCCAGGTTGTTGCAAAGGGCAAGATTTCCTTCTTTTTGTGGCTGTATAGTATTCTTTCATAGATGCGCCCTGGGTTCCGCTAAGGAAGACTCACCCAGCGGTGCACGCGTAAGTTGCTTCCGTGTCTTGGCTGCGTAGGTAACGCTGCAGTGAACACGGGGTGCAGACGTCTCTTCTCCGGGAAAGTGATTCTGTTTCTCTCAGACGTGTCCCCGGAAGCGGAGTTCTCACAGCCTACGGTCGTTCCATTTTTAATTTGTTAAGGAAACTGCATGCTGTTTTCCACAGTGTCTGCACAATTTGCATTCTCTGCATTTTAAAGGTACTGAGCCAACATTTTTAAATTGGGAGATCTTACATAAAAATGTGGATTCTGAGGTCTCTTCAATGACCTCTCTTGAAAGAAGCTTCCAGAAAGTTAGGCTTGCATTTCGTAGGCAAAAATCAGCTGACCCCTTATTGTGGCCACAGCCTTCAGCCACGCCGTTCACAGGTATCTGCAGGGGTGTCTGCCCTGGACGCAGCTCGTCCCCATCACTTACCTGGGCTCTGCCGGCCGTTGAGAGTCCTCCTTGCACTGTACGGAGTTTGGGCCCAAGCGCACAGGGTAGCAAGGCAGACCCCGAGGGAGGCACATGCAGACACACGCAAAGATGGCGTGAGCGGCATGTCCACCAGTGTCTGTGGAGGGATACGTCTAGGAGATGGGTGGTGCCCAAACCGTGGACCAGCCTCTCCAGTGCCCAGCTTCTCCTGGCTGACGCACAACTGACCACGACTAAGAGGCATGCCTGGCACACGGCCCACTGGAGGTGGCCCTCCTTCATCGCACCCTGACGGGGCTCCAGGAGGACGGGCATCTGCCCCAATAGTTTATGAAGAGCAGAACAGGGGTGTTCGCACACCTGAGCAGGTAAGCATGGCTTGGTCCCCACCAGGGGCCTGTTGCACCGGTGGCCGCGGCATAAGAAATTAGCTAATGGGATTGAGGGCAGGCTGCCTTCAATACAGAGACTTGACCCAATCATCAGCAAGCAAGCAACGCAGACAGCAAAAGAATCAATATGGAGGGGAAGGGGCATTTCAGCTCCGGTCAGACAGGGGGTCCGAGCGGATCTCATGCTGAAAAGTCAGTAACAGAAAAGGCAGAACTAAAAATAGAAACTCCTTTAACTTATGGGAATTCAGAAGCGTATGCCGTATGGTTGATTTTATTAACATTGGAGTTAATAATAGATGTTTGCAGGAAACACTACCAATTCCCAAACAAGTCGACCACAGGGAATTCTAAGACTCTAGGCTATTGCCTGGTTATTGCACATGTCGCTTATGATGAGACATAATCAATCCTAAAAATTCTCTGTAATGTTCAGGAGTCTATATTTGTACTTACCCTTCCGTCTTTATAACTAGTGTGTCCCTGTCGATGTGCATCTGGAAACCCTTCTAAACATTTAATACTAAAAACTAAAGTGACTTCTTCATCACCTGTGGTGCTCTGGTCGGAAGCAGTATTCTGCTGACTAGTTTGAATACCCAGTGCAATTCCAGCTTTACAGAACCAAGAAGAACGCAGCCGCTGCTGCGACAGCTCCGTGACCTCCCTCCCGGTTCCATCTGTGCCAGGTGCCCTGCGTGGGCGATCGGGGGAGGATTCCTTAGATCCACTTTGGGTCAGGTCTGCAGCTCTGAGCTCGCCTCCCTGGTCGTTGGAAACCCCTGGTGGGGCCACTCTTCTGAGGCACAGCATGCCATCTCCATGCAGGGCCTTTTTGAAACTCAGAATCAGTCCTTGGCAAGGGCTGCCCACCAAGCCCCATTCACTTATTTAACTAGAATTCTCTTAAATGACTAGCCAGTAGGTCACCTAAAACGCCCTGAGAGAATGGGATTGTAGGGCATTCTCTCATAGTAGGCTTTTTCATAGTCAGCTCCTGAAACTGATAGTGCTGCCCTAAAAAATCCCCCTCGTGCCCTGGCTCGAGGTGCCTCAGTTGGTTTGAGCATCGTCCCATGCACCAAAAGGCTTTGGGTTCAATACCCAGTCAGGGCACAATACAGGAAGCAAACTGATGTTTCTCTGTCTCTCTCTCTCCCTCTCCCTTCCTCTCTCTCTCAAATCAATAAACATATCCTCGGGTGAGGATTAAAATATATATCTACACATAGATATATATTGAGGGGCATATATATATATATATATATATATATATATATAAATCCACTTCGCACTCAGTGGTTTATGACAAGTGTCTGCTCAGGCACCTGCTCCGCTGGTGACCGCACTCGGGGGGCGGAGCCTGGGTTTGCAGGCGGCTCCGGGCAGGAAAGGCTCCCGCTGGCTCCGCCCCCGGCTGCTGGTGGAGGCGGAGCTTGCTCCCGGGGAGGTGCGGGTCTTTCCACAGACCTAGCTGCCCTGGTTGGTGGGTGTTTTTATTTTTGTCTTCTGATCTCTCGCCTTTTGTGGTTTTAACTGAGCATTTTATATGATTCCATTTTCTTTCCTTTAGCATATCAGTTATAATACTTACTTTTAAACTTTTTTAGAGGTCACCCTACAGTTTGCAATATACATTCTCAACTCACTTTCAATATGCATTCCCAACCACTTTCAATAAAACTGTAGCTCTTTATGTAACCCTAATTCTACTCATCTGTATGTATCGTTGTTTCATTTTATTTATATATAAGCATGTATATACAAATACATAACTTAAGATAGATACATGAGCATACCTAATTGAATACACTGTTATGTCGTTGCCTGTCGCTATGCCTTGTAGCCATCTCCTTGAAAGCCAGACAGGCTGCACCAGGTGCCTTTAGTGGTGTAGCAGTGTGTATCCCGGGGGGGGGGGGGGAGCACCCACCATCCTGTGAGCAGGTCTCTGTCTGCACTGTGACTTCTCGAAGGGCTTTCCTCCCCTGCCCTTTGGAGAGGGGGGAGGGGCAGGATGGCTCATGAGGCTGGTGTCTCCCTTCCCCTAGTGAGTTAGGCTCTGATGATTAACGGCTTTCTCCGGGGGGCGGGGCAGCCTTTCAAGAAGAAACAGAGGGCCCTGGGTGGTTCACACCAGTTCCTTTCCCCTTCTGCTGCTGGAAGCCTGAGGGTGTGTGCCCCAGATCTTTGCTGTGGAACTCCTGGAGGTAAATCTCACAGTGCAGTGGGGCCCCCTAGGCCAGGGCCCCTGGAGTTTTGAACTTGGCCTCTTGAACACTGAGCTTCCCCACGCTTGTCAATTGCACTTCCTGTTTCCTGCCTGCCCTGGTTCTGGTGGCGGCTTCCACCTGTCCCGCCCTGCCTGCTCTGGTGAGTTTCTCCGTGTTTGTGTCTGTCTGCCTCTCCAGGGCGGGGGGTGGTGGTTTGCTCAGCACCCTTACTCCTCTCTTACAGACCCTGGAAAAGTTGTTTATTTTCAGCCTGTTCCCGTGTCACTTCTGCTGGGTGGAGGGGAGACTTCCAAGCTCCCTGACGTGTGGAACTGGACACCGGAAAGGACCCCTAAGGAATACTTCCCCCAAAGGGCTGAAGGGGGTCAGAAGGCACAAACTTCCGTCCACCAAACAGATGGGTCCTGGGATGTAACGCACGGCGCGGTGACCTGCAGTTGGTGACACCGTCTGCTTATTTGAAAGTTGCTGAGAGTAAATATTCAAAGTTTCATCCCAAGGAGGAAAGTCTGTCACTGTGTGGCGGTGGATGTTAACCTGACTCATTGTGGGCTCATTGCCCAAGATACAAATATCACATCATTGTGCCAACATATATATTGCGATACAATATATTGTGTCAAATATACTGGAACAAATATATGATACATCAGTTATATCTCAATTTAAAAGCTAAATAAATTTTTTTAAAGTTCTGAGGCCGAAGCAAAAACAAGTGATTACAGAAAAAACAAACTGTGCAGACCCAGATGTGTCTGCCAATTCACCTCTGACCCCTCAGTGATGGGTCTGCAGTCTGCAGGCTCCTCCCCATCCCCCCAGGGGTCCCCGCCCCAATCTTGGCCTCATACAGGTTTTCAGCCTCACCCCCCAGGTCCCCCTCGGCCCCTAGAGTTGCCCCCTCACGTGCTCTCACTTTGACTCACGGTTCTAAGCCTGTCCGTCACAGCCACCAACAATTTCATTTTTCACCATAAGACCAAGCCCTTCCATTTTGGGCCACTGGGATCCCCTCCCAAGCCCATGGCCAGAGGCGTGGGGCTCAGCTTCTCCGACCCTGTGGGTTTGAAAATGTGTGGAGGCTTAACCAGGTTCCCGGGGAGGGACTGTGCTGTCATTGGCAAGGGGGAAAATGCACCCCCTCCAGGTGGAGCCCCTCCAGTAAGCAGTAATCAGCCCTCACAGAGCAGAGGGGGAACGCCTCGCAGCGGGGCTGGGAGAGTCGGTCTCATCTGGGGACCTCGGCCCGTGTGCCACGGTCACTTCCGCTGCCCACAGAGTTCGTCCTTACTCTGCGTGGAATCCACTTGCCGGCAAGGTTGTACCTACAGGTTCGTACCGTCCTGCTCTCCCAAACTTGTTTCTGTTTTTTTACACAAGCAGGAGTTCACCTTATGCATTTACTTGTTTCCTAAATACTTTAACAACGGGAGTCTGCATAATTGGAATAGTGCCTGTCTTTGAGAAACTTAGACATGAGAACTATCAGGGCCACCAGACCGTGGGAGACAGCCGACTCTGGGGGGCAGACTCAGTGCTGCTGTGGTCTGGGGGCGGGGTGGGAAGTACTCCATAAAGGAATAACTTGTTGAGTTGGCCCGGACTGGGTGAATAGGGAGGGACCTTAGACACAGGGGGGTGGCGGCGCAGTTCAGGTGAACGGGAAAGCAGGGAGAGAAGCGGGTGTTGGTTAGGGGCGATATCAGGAACGGCAAACAGCTCGGGGAGGGAGAGGGGCATCGGTAGGAGACCCTAGGGCATACACTCTGAAACAGGCTAAGTCCCAGTGTGGGGTCTTCAGTGCCACCCTGAGGCGTCGGGGCATTCACTGGTCAGCATGAGACAGCCCCTGCAGGAGACTGAGCAGGAGAGTCGCATGATTACATATCATCTTCTTTATTTCTGCCCATCGTCCCAGTCTGTTGGGATCCCTTTGACCTTGAATCTATCATGAAAGCTGTGAGCTATTGCCCTGGCTGGTGTGGCTCAGTGGGTTGAGTGCCAGCCTACAAAACAAAGGGTCACCGGTTAGATTCCCAGTCAGGGTACATGCCTGGGTTGTGGGGCTGGGCCCTGGTAGAGGGAGTGCAAGAAGCAATCCACACATTGATGTTTCTCTCCCTCGCTTTCTCCCTCCCTTCCCCTCTGTCTAAAAATAAATTTTAAAAAAATTTTAGAGAAATATCAATGTGTGGTTGCCTCTCGTGTGCCCCCTACTGGGCACCTGGCTCACAACCCAAGCGTGTGCCTTGACTGGGAATTGAACCAGCGACCCTTTGGTTTGCAGGCTGATACTCAGTCCACTGAGCCACACCAGCCAGGGCACAAATAAAATCTTTTAAAAAACAAACAAACTGTGAGCTACCTCCTCCAGCCCCATATCCCTGGCAGGTTAGATACCATCCTCAATATGCTTCATAATTCAATACAAAATATCCAAAAGTCATAGCCCTAGTCACAACCCAAAATGACCTCCCCCCAGGCTGGTGACGACTCAGACTCTGTGGGCCGTGCCTCTCCCCAAACCTGGACACCCGTGAATTAGCAGCATCCAGCCACAGTTCTCAATGACAATAGCTGACACTACTGACTGCTTACACCCATGCGCATGGCTCCCACTCACTGCTTGTTTGAACCCTCACACCAACTATGCGGTGACTGGCACTTGCAGGACTATTCATTGAAACGTCACATCTTTCCTGTCCCACACTTGAATCTCAGCCTTATTATTTGGTTTTCAATCAACCTCCAAAGAAAGTATGAGACAATAGATCCTTCTCAAAAACCTTCAGGCAAGTGTAACTCCTTAATGTCAATCTGGTTAATAGAAAGGCTTAGACGATTCGCAAGATTAATTATTAAACTTCATTTTTATTTGTGTCTATTGAGGCTAAATGAAGTTTTAAATCCGACATAGGGAAATAGTGAAATAGAGTTTAAAACATTGGCCCAAAAACATGATTTTTACCTAAGCGAACCTGAATTTTATGAAAAATTTGAAATCTAACAGTGCTAGCATGAGCCCTTGGTTGGCCTAGGTAATAAAGCAGGTTTCCATGGAAACCCATGGGTCTGTATCAAAGAAACCCCTTGAATTTTAATGGTATGAAGAGCATCATCTAAGAATAATAAGTATTGCCAACTGGAACTTTCTTGGTGGTGGCTTAGACTTCATGCTCACATCTGTTAAGAGTGGTGGTTGTTTTGGCCAGGAAAACCAACCTTTACACATGCAAGTAACATTCAAGGAGCAGCTAAGCACTCTGTCTTATTTCCTCCTTACTCCACAGTTTCAATCCCCAGATGTATTTTGATCTATATTGTAGAGAAGGAAGAGATTTCTAATTATGTTACCCTTTTGCATTGTGATGAGTTAAGTCACAAAATTTTCTTACCAATGGAACTAGTAGATGGGTCCACAGCCTATGATGTTTCTCCCAAGTCCAGGAGATGAAGAGTGTGATCGGAAGACAGGGGTGTGTTCCGAATATGCTTTCTGTTTCATAGAAGAGTTCCCGATAGAGTGCTCTGCTCTGTATTCAGGGAAGTTCACGGAACACCCGTTACCAAGAGCCTGTCTAACATTGCAATGCTGTCTGCTCCCTACCCGCTAATCACGAGGAGGTACAGCTCAGCTGTAGATTTCCTTGCAGACAGGCTGCGATTCACAGCAAATAAGTACAGAGAGGTGAGTGACTTGCCAAAAG
The DNA here is from genome assembly GCF_004126475.2 of Phyllostomus discolor. Taxonomy (NCBI): domain Eukaryota; kingdom Metazoa; phylum Chordata; class Mammalia; order Chiroptera; family Phyllostomidae; genus Phyllostomus; species Phyllostomus discolor. Next base: position 6,636,280 of record NC_040917.2, on the reverse strand, counting down.
TCAAGTAGCTAGTAGAGGGCAGACCCCGGACTTGACCTCCTCAAGTCTGTTTCAGGGAATGCGAGAGGCTAGCTTGTGTGAGACTCAGGGGAGAGGCTATGTTGACTTGGAAGGGTTTCAGCCTCCCAAGTGTGGCCTTCCATCTGGTTTCCAAAGGATCCGTTCTTTGAGAGGACGGGCCCCAGATGAATGAGGGGGTGTGGAGTGAATGACGGCTGTAGTAGCGCTAGTTGTCTTTCACTTCCTTCAGAACAGTTTGTTAGACTGTATTGTGGACAGCTGTCCTAGCAGCGTGCATTTAAAAAACCTTATCAAAATCAGTGAATTTCTGTGTAGCCATTTTAATATTGAAGATGGAAGAGAATATGCAACATTTTTGGCATATTATGCTTTATTGTCTCCAGGAAGAGACAAACGCAACTCAAATTAAAAAAAAAAAAAAAAAGGCTTGTGCGGTATATGGAGAAGGTGCAGTGGCTGATCGGTCAGTGTCCAAAGTGGCTTGTGAAGTTTTGCGCTTGGAGATGTTTTGCTGGGTGAGGATAGCTCCACGGCCGGGCAGACCAGTTGAAGTGGACAGCGATCAAATTGAGACATTAATTGAGAACAATCAGTGTTCTACCACATGGGAGAGACCGACATACTCAAAATATTCCAAATCAATAAATTATGGTGAAGATGAAAAATGTGTATTCTATTTTTACAGGAAAAAACTATACGGACAACCCAATAGTTGCCAGGGTTGCCGCTGTCACTGCCCGTGGACACACACGCCAGAGCACAAGCATCCAGGCTTGCAGAGTGACCGTCAGGGGCCTAGACGAAAATCCAGGGCAACAAAGAAGGAACTTGTAACCACTAAGAACCCAGATGTTAGAGGCAGGGTGGGAGAGAGGCGGTCCCTCCCACGTGTTCGGTGACAGTCCCAAATAGGAGTGACAAGGAGGCCCCTTGAACCCAGTCACAGAGTGGGCTGACCACTCAGCACCAAGGCTTTTCACTTTTTTGTGGATCTGAAAAGACCGGGGCAGGAACAAGTCGGAGGATTTGCTCAAAGTATCTAATGCAGAGACGCTCAGATTGGTGGAAACGCACAGACCTCGGTTGGGGCCGAATCAAAAAGGGATTCCGAGGACTGGGCTTGGGAGTAAAGAAGCGTTAGGAATACCTTCCCTTCTGCTTTTATTGTCCTGCTTCTGTGTGTGCAGGTGTGGCGTGATTTTTAAAATGCACGCCTAAATATGTCCAAGTAGGTGTTAGCAAGTTTAGGTAAGAGTCCTAGGTACAGAAAGCAGTGCTTTTTCCTTTCTTACTGGTACATGAAATAATGGTTGCAAAATACAATCAATACATCTTAGATTTGATGAGACATAGTGGTGTTCTTAAGACTTCTCTTCCTTTATGTTCAGACGAGTGACCTCTAAAATATAGTAATACTAATAACAGTTATCTTTCTTTTCGGTAACACTTAGAGAATTTACCTTTTTAGTTTAGTGCGAGAATGTGCATTTCCGTAAGGACAGGGATTTTCATCTATTTTGTTCCCCGATGTCTCCCAGCCCCTAAAATGGTTCTGGGCACATAGTAAGTCCTCAATATTTATTGAATTGAAAGAATGAATGAATGAACTCTTGTGTGGTGCTAGGCATTGTGCTAAGTTGCTTTGCATGCATAATTTCGTTTAACTTTCACGAGAAATCTAATGTAGATATTACTGTCATCCACATTTTCAGCTGAGGAAGCCAATGTAGATGAAGATTCAGTAATGCCCAAGGTCATGCAGCTTGGCCCTGGGGGAGGAAGGATCCAAGCCCAGTCTGGCTGCAAAACCTACACTCTTCCACAACACTTTGCTGCCTCTAATACTGTCCGTTCTCCCCTTCTTGGTTTCTCTGGGCTCCCTCTGACCTTAGCGTGTGCCTCTATCATTCTTTTTCTTACTCATTATTTAGAGGCTAGCCTGGGTCCCCTCCTAGACCAAGGTTCTCAAGGGCCGAGACCTCATCTGTCTTTATACCCCCCAAGACTAGCGCAGCACCTGGCACCGTGCAGGCGCTTTCTGTCCGTGAAAGCAATGGGCTCTGCAAGCACAGGAGGCATGGCGAAGGATTCAAAGGTTCCTAACTGGCAGGACCGAGGCTTGTGGACCGGATGAGAAGGAACAGCTTGCAAAGAGCGGCTGCTCTGGAGAGGGAATCCGGGGGCCAGTTTTGAACGTGTTGGAGTGATGGGAAGAGCAATGACAGGAGAGGCCCGCTGGGGATTTGGAAAAGAGAAAGCTGGCCCAGAGGTTCTTTTAGGACTAAAATGGAGACTTGCAAGTCTTTCTGATAGAAGCAGTACCGAAGCTGAGAGAGTGCATCTGCTCACCCAGAAAAACAGTGTGAGAAGAAAAGGACGTGTTGGAGCATGCCTACAGGCAGCGGGAAGAGGGCACCAGAGCTCTAAGGGCACTCAGAAGGACCTCTGCAGCAACACTGACGTCAAAGGCGTCTCTCTCCTGTTTGTGTCCCTGAGGAGGTTCTCTGAGAACTGCTTGTCAAGCAGTCAGATTATAAATGAAAGTCCGTGGGCAGCAACAGAGAAACAACCCACACGTGTTCATTGCTCCTGGGTCTGCCTGGCCCCGTGCATCAGCGGCTTGGGATCTGCTGAGTTCAGACTACAGCATGCCCACCCATGGCTGCCTCTGGATGGACAATGGCCAGCACCACCACGGGGGTCCTGCCTCCTCACCCAGACTCCTCAGGGCCTCCTCTCCCCTGCACACAGGCTGGAGATTACGCCCCCTTTGTGCCATTGGATGGCCACCACATTCTTTACTGGCCCGTATTGTAGGTGAATTTGGCCTTTCCATTTATCCTGCATTGTTTTTTTCCCCTTATCACACCTCAACACTTCCCTTTTGTAGTTTTTCTCTTTGCCCGAACCACTTTCTCCACTGGTGAACCCTTGGGGGTAAGGGGGGCAATTATTACTGCAGTTCACATAACCTCGTTGATAATTCTTTGCACCTTAGTCCTACCACCGACCAGGAGGAACTGCTTCGCCACACACGTGCAGTTAGCGTGTGAGTCTACTGACTTTTGACCTAGCTGAGCACATAAGGTGTTAAATCCATTAAAATGTAGTCTCACCTTATATGTGTTCTGTTTTTACCTCTGTACAGTAAAAGATGAACTTTCTCAGGTCAACTGCTCTATTTAAACATTGTGACATACATCATTATATAGAAAAAGCAGACACACTTGCACAGTTTATTTAAAGAATAATTATAAACGAGCACCCAGGTCCGGGCGTGGAGCACATTCAGCATTTCAGAACACCCCTCTGCACCCCTCCTGATCGCATCCCATTTCCCTGAACAGTTTCAGCGTTGGTGTATGTGGCCTGAGCAACATGGTTGCGTTTGCCGGGTTTGCACCCTGACGCCAAGTGTAAACACAGGGCGCCTGTTCTTCAGTTGACTCGCTTCTGTCACTCAGCACTGAGATGGATCCTGCTGTCGTTAGCGACCGGAGTGTGCTCCTCTTTGCCACCATGTCTACCATACGTCCCAGTATGACCAGAGACCATAACTCGTCCCTCCTATTGTTGTTGTGAGCCGTGTTGTAGCTGCACCAGAAGAGAGACGCTGCAGGATTACTAAGTATTGCCACGCTGTTTTCCAAAGCTGTTGTATCCATTTCTACAGCCGTCCCTGTGCCAAGACTCTCCTTCCTCCTTGTTAACACTGGTGACTGTCCATCAGTGTCATCTCTGCTCCGGTGGGCGTCTGGTGTTGCCTGGTTGTTCTTACCTTCCTTTCTGTGGTCACTAGTAAGGATATGCATGTGTGCAAATGGGTCGCTTGCAGTTCTTTTTTGGTGTCCTGCCTCTTTTGCCTATTTTTTAAGCCTTTTGCATTTTTTAAAATTAGGTGCTCTTCTACTGATTTGTAGGTACTCTCTATATATTCTGGGTACTGATTCTTCCTTCATTATATGTATTGCACATTTCTCCTACAATGTGGTTTTGTCTTTTACACTCAATTTTAATGTCGTTGAATTTATTCTCCTTTATGGCTAAAAACAAATCTTCTCAACCCCATACTCATAAAAAAAATTCTCTGTACAGGTCCACGAAATTTATCTGAAATCCATGCAGCCTCCTGCCACCTAAGTCACATTTTTCACCAAATGAGTTCCAAAGAGAGCCTGGCCTGCGGCTCCGGCGCTCGGCACCCTGTCCTGTAACCGAAACGCGGCAGGTTGGATCCCTGCCGTGGGCGCCTGTGAGAGGCACCGAGCCCCTCTGCCTTCAAAGTTTCTCTCCCCCTCCCCGCTCCCTTCCTCCCTCTCCGCAAAGCAATGGAAAAAGGGTCCTCCGGTGAGGATAAAAAAAAGTTCCAAAGAGCTTGGTCCAGCGCTGCTGGCTCAGGCGCAGCTTCCCCAGGAAGCCTCCTAGGAGGCCGCCCCGGGGACAGAGTTCGCGCCGTGAGCCTTCGGGCGGCGCCGGGCGAGACACAGACACGTGGGCCAGGAAAGGGGCGGAGCTCGTCCCAGGAGTGAAACTGCCGGGACTCCTGCGCTGCGGGAGCCTGCTGACCCCCACCTCCTCAGCCCCCAGGGACCGCCCCCCTCGCCGAACGGGACGGAAGTCTCTCCCCTTGTGCCAGAGCGGGGCCGGAAAGTCCCGCCCCCGGACCGTCTACGGCTGCGCGTGAGGGTCCCCGTGAGGCCGGCGAGTGCGCCGTTAGGAGTTCTGCGCCGTCCGAGCCGCAACCTGCAGGCGTGACGACCCTCCGGCGGCGCCAGGAGGTGGCGCCGTGTTCTCCCCACGGTGCTGGGCGGTGCGGCCCCTTTCTCCCGGTCGGTGCCGAAGAGGACCGGTTCTGGGCGGACGGAGAGGTAAGTTCGCTGTTGGCCGGCGGGCGGGCGTGGATGGACCTGGAAGGTTGCTGACCTTCGGGACCCGCGGTTTTCTCGCCTGCGCGTCTGCCTTGCCCTGCTCGGTCATTTTGCCCCGTGCACTAATACACAGAGCAGGTTGGTTCAAACGGCACCTGGTAAAAAGGGCACCGCTACCCCCCATTTTAACCGATGGGATAATGGCTCCAGAGAACCAGGATGCGACCCTCAATGACAGCGAGAGTCCTGTCCGAATGGGCCCCGAGCCGGCTGCCGCGATGGGCGGGGTCAGACCTGGTGGGAAGTCTCAGTTGCCGGCAGGTCCGGTGCGGCCGATGTCGGCTGAGTAGTTGCAGCTGCTCCGCGGAAGTCCGAGGCGTAACTCGGAAAAACCTGGCGTTGGCAGAAACCACCGTAGTTTTGCCTGGCCGCCGCCTTGTTGATGGCAGATGTTGCTTTGGCCGGCAGCTGTAAGCCCGCCGGATGGCAGCCCCGTCCATGAAGGAGAGGCAGGTCTGCTGGGGAGCCCGGGATGAGTACTGGAAGTGTTTGGACAAGAACGAGGACCGACGCTTCGCAGTGCAAGAAGCTAAGAAGCTCCTTTGAATCCAGTTGCCCCCAGCAGTGGGTAAGTCACGCTTGGACGTGTTTCTGATTTGCTGTTGAGATACACAGAGGGTACCGTGCGAGTGGCGGGCTGTGAAATGAAGGCTGTCTTAGGCGTGTCAAGTCAACACGTCAACAGAGGCTGTGAGAGGCAGAGAAAACCCCTTGTGGTCGTCCAGGCTCATTTTATGTCCTTACATGAGGCTGACCTTTGGGAAAAGTTGTCTGGCACTTTAAGGATCATTGAAAAACAAAACACATGAAACATAAGCCCCAAAACCCAATCCACTAAACTGGTAGACTTCTCCAGGATCTTCCTAAGGGCTGATATTTAACCTTGGGCAAAGCTGCTGTCAGCAACTGAAGTGTTCCCAGCAGCCCACCCAAAACGACATAGTCATGTGCCCCAAGTATAATGACGAGTTTAGAGAGTAAATGCCCATGTGGTAGACTCTGCCACCAGCTGCCCCCAAGGCCTCCCTGACAGGCATTCCCGCTCTGTGTGTCCTTAGTGTGGGAGGGGCTGGAAACGGAAACTAAGCTCACCCCCCATCAACACCCTTTGATGGGAGTGGTTGCTGTCCACTTCCAGAGGAGGCAGCTGGAGCTCACGGCATGGACAGGACTTGGTCGGTATGGCCCCTGAGCAGCAGAGCTGAGTCCAAGCCAGGCCCAGCTGGCTGACATGGGATTCAAACTTGATTTGTCTGTGTTTTTTCACAGCATCATGCTGCTCCAAAGCACCCCAGGTCCTTTGAGAACAGATCGTTTCAGAGGTGAAGTGGTCTTTACCTTCTCACACCTGGTGTCTTTAGAGAGGAGCCTGAGGCTTGAAGACCACAGGAAGCGTGTGGTGGAGGGTGGGGTCCTAGCCTTTAGAGAAAGTGCCATGTGTTGGGCTGTGGACTGTGACCAAGTGAGGAGGTGAGGCTGGGCAGCACCGCTGCTCAGGTGAGGAGGACGGTGTGTGCGAAGGCTCGGCAGCCTGGAAATGAGCACCTGCAGGGAGTGGGCGGCTCCGTGAAGGGGCCGGTGGTGAGTTCACAGGATGGACAGGTGGGCGGAGATTAAGTCACTGGTGGCCTTGTTTTACTGAGGAGTTTGGATGTTGAGCTTGAAGGTCCTGAGATACCCAGAAAGATCTTTTAAAGATCTTTAAACGAGCAAGTGACAGGGTCAGACCTGGGTTTCAGCAAGGTGACCCTTGGGAGCAGTGTGACGGATGGATCAAGGAGGCAGGGCAAGCGGGTGAAGAGCTGCTAGAACAACGCCAATGTGAGAGGAGGGCCTGCACCGTGGGGACCTCGAGGGGAAGGAGGTCCGCGTGTCTGGGTGGACAGTGCCACTGCCACTGAGGTGGGTCCTCGGTGGGGAAGCTCGTGGGAGGAGCTCAGTTCTGGGCAAGCTGGGCCTGAAGTGTCGACAGAACCTCTGAGTGGACGTGTCCATTGGGCTGTTGGAGACGGGACAGGAAATGCAGAGGTCTGTCTTCTGCCACAACCGTGTTAAGGACATTGTGCACTCCTGCTGTGGTACCCCTTACCTGTCACAGCCGCCCCCGCCACTGCCACCTGAGACCACCAGAATTCTGCGGCCTGACAGATCTGTTGACCAGGGAGACCGCACACCCGTAGGAACTGGGGGCAGCTCACCAAGCAGAGGGAAGACTGCCGGAGGGTGGGGGGGCGAATGGGGCTTGGGTGACACTGAAACGAAGGGGTTTCCATAGGCTCAGAGCAGAACGGGCTGCGTGCAACAGGTCCTCGTCAGCATGGACTGAAAGGTGGACCAGGCTCTGCTGCCCCCGGGATTAAAGCTGTGCACAGGTGTTCAGAGACCCCTCATCGGGAGCCCAGGGCCAGAAATCCGGGCTGCAGCTCCATCAGTGCCTGCGAGCCTCCAGGGAAGTGTGGGTCTTCCCTGCTGACTGCTGCGTCTTCGAGGGGCGATTTCCCTCAGTCTGTGATGTCAGGAATGGGTTTCTTGGTGAAGGAGGAAGGGGCAGTCACTCAAACGGGTCTCCTGGGAAAGAAGGCCCACGGTGCCCATGCGTCCCTCGGCAGCTGCTCTTTCTGCGTCTCGCCCCAGCGTCGGACAGGGCTGGGCCGGTTCCTGCATCTCAGGCTGAGCTAGTTTTCACTTCCTGGGGCACTACTGAAATATTTAAGGTTTAATGCTAAGAAACACTTCCCACGAAAGAACTAGCGTGTTCTATTCTGACAGTGACAGTGTGCGTTGTTCTGCCTTTGCCTTGCCCTCAGAGCGGCTCAGGCCTGCCGGCTCTGTGCTGGCCTTGATCTCCCGCCTCTGGGAGTGTGCTGTTTCGGGCCTGGGCCTTCAAAACACTCAGGTCCTTTGTTTACTTTTAAGTTCACCCATCCCCTACTCCTTTGCCTCTGTCAGCCACCAGCTTGTTCTCTGTGGTGAGGGGTCTCATTCCGTTTTGCTTTGTTTATGCATGTTTTGGTTCTTTTAGAGTCTACATACAAGTGAAACCGGACAGTAGTTCTCTGACTTACTTCACTCGGCCTCATGCCCTCCGGGTCCATCCGTGCTGTTGCAGATGCAGGACTTCCTTTTTTCACTGCTGAGCAGCGCCCCATTGTGTGTGGGGGCCACGTCTCCTTTACCCGAGAGGCTGGTGGTGGGCACTTGGGCTGCTTCTGTGTCTCCGCCGTGGTAAACAACGCTGCAGCGAACAGAGAGGTGCATGTAGTTTCTCGAGTTAGCGTTTTCATTTGGATAAATATCCAGAAGTGGAATTGCTGGGTCATAAGGCAGTTCTATTTTTAATTGTGTTGAGGTAACTCTAGACTATTTTCCACTGCGGCTGCGCCAGTCTACATTCCCACCAACAGCGCATGACGGTTCCCTTTTCTCCACGTCCTCGCCAGCACTTGTTTACGGATCTATTGAGAGCCATTCTGACGGGTGTGAGATGATGTCTCACTGTGGTTCTCGTTTGCATTTTTCCGATGATTAGTGATGTTGAGCACCTTTTCATGTACCTGCTGGCCATTTCTGTCCTCTTTGGAAAAAAAACTTTGTTTTTAAATCTAGAGAATTTAGTTACCTTTCATTAATTGTATTCATCTTTACCTTTATACTTCCTTTACTCTAAGATTATATAAATATTTATATTTACTTTTTTTACCCCAAAAAACTCTTTGTATTATCGAATCCTGTTTGCTGACATTTTGTTGAGAATTTTCACATCAAGGATATTGGTCTGTAATTTTCTTTCTTCTGTGATGTCTTTGTCTGGTTTTGGTATCAGAGTAGTAGCAAAGAGTGAATTGAAGGCTTCATAGAGTGAAGGCTTCTCAGAGTGAATCTGGAAGCGTTCTTTGTACTTTGGTTTTTTGAAATAGTTTAAGAAGGATAGGTATTAATTCATCCTTAAATGTTGGGTAGAATTCACTTTTGAAGTTGTCTGGTCCTGGATTTTTGTTTGTTGGTAGTTTTTTGATTTTTGCTTCAATTTTATTATTAGTAATGTCTGTTCAGATTTTCTGTTTTTTCCTGGTTCAGTCTTAAGAAAGTTATAAGCTTCTAGAAATTTATTTTAAACTGAATGTGTTGGCATAGTATTCTTTAATTTTTTTTTATATTTCTGTAGTGTTGGTTAGAACTTCTTTCATTTATGACTTATTTGGGCTTTCTCTTTTTTTCCTGATGAGTTTGGTTAAAGGTATGTCAATTTTGTTTATCTTTTCAAAGAGCTAGCTCTTAGTTTCATTGATCTTTTGTTTAATTTTTATTTCTATGCCGTTTATGTCTGCTCTGGTCTTAATTATTTCCTTTCTTCTATTCGGGTTTTGTTCCTCTTCTAGTTCTTTTCGTTGTAGACTTAGATTGTTCATTTGGGGGTTTTCTTGAGAGATGGGCCTGGGGAGCTGTAAAGGTCCCTCTGAGAACTGCTCTTCCTATATCCATACATTTTTGAAAAGTCGTGTTTTCATTTTCTCTTGTCTCAGGGTGGTTATTTCCTGTTTGGTTTTGCTTACATTTCTTAAGAAAGTCTGTGGCTTATTCAAGTGTTCAGCAGGATCCGTAATCCAGAAAGGCTGGTGACTGACTGGTCGGCGCCCACTTCCTACATCAGACACACTCATTTGAAATGATTCTGGAACATAACTAACTGACTTAGACTCCTCAGGCAGTTTGTATTGAATAGTGCATTACATTTAAATCTGTACTTTTGTGTATCTAAGCTGCATAACTTGCCCTATTTCAAACCCTTTTTTCTCAACAGATAAAATATTTTGATAAAAGAAGAGAGTACTTAAAATTTAAAGAAAAATTTGAAGCAGGACAATTCCAGCCTTCAGACTCAACTTCAAAGTCATAAGCTGCACCTGGCCTTTTCAGAAAGGGTGAAGCTGTTCTTTCTGGACATTCAAAATCGCTCCATCGGTTATGGGACAATAGTGGTTTGAATCATGGTGAACATCAGTACTGACTGCTTCTGTGTACGTAACTTAATGATTAAATTGATCGAGCGACAGGAGATCAACTATGAAGAATTGAAATAAAATGGTATGAAATATGCTTAGTTTTAATCTGGTAAGACGTATTTTAATAAAAAAAAATTAAAGCCTATTATAAAGTACCTATTTTTTTGGTTGGAGGATGGGAATAGGCAAATAAAAGATACTGAAAAAAGTAGGTTGTTAGTGCCCTGGGAGTTGCTGTTTTAATACAGGCACACACACACAAAATAAAGATTAAAAGAATATAAAATAATAGAGACCATCTACAAAAAACTTAGCTAATGTCAGACTCAATGATGACATGATGAATGTTTTTTCTTCCAAAAATCACTAACAAGGTAAGGATGTCCTCCCTCACTTCTCCTATTCACCACCTTGTTGGTTTCCTAGCCACCTCACTAAGACAAGAGAGAAATAAAAAGCATGCAAATTGGGAAGGAAAACCAAGTCTATTCATAGATGATAGTATTATCGCTAAAGAAAACCCCTCAAAATCAACAGAAAAACTAATAAATGAATCTTAGAAAAGTGCCAGGAAACAAGGTCGGAATATAGGAGAAAGTCATAGTCATGTGTACTAGCAATGAGCCGTTGGAGTGTAAAAGAAAAAAAATACATCCTTTACAATAACACTAAAAATTTTTTTAAAAAGGAATACTTCAGTTATAGCTTACATTATGTTCGACACCTACAAAAACAAACCCTTGAAATCAGAGAAGATCTAATTAATTGGCAATACATACTGTGTTCGTGGATTAGATGACTCAGTACTGAAAAGATACTGTTAAATTCTCCCCAGTTTGTTTTACCAGTTCAACACAGTCCCAATCAAAACAGGCATCTTTTGTAGACAAGGACTAGTAACAAACTGAGTCTAGAATTTATATGAAAGGGCAAAGGACCTAAGAGAGACACATGGTTCTGAAGAGAACAGAGCTGGAGGATTCATCGTGTGGTCACCACAGTGACCCAGGCAGAATGGTGGCGGCAGGAGGTCGGGCACCGCGTTCTGCAGACCGGAATGGAGTCCAGGCACACACCCGCGCAGTCAGCTGAGTCTGCACGAGGGTAAAAGCAACTGAGTGGAGAAAGGGCCATCTTTCCAACACACAGAGCTGGGAGAATTGGATGGCCACACACAACAAAATGAACCCTGACATTACCTCACCTTTTAAAAAAAAAAATGGATCATAGATTTAAATGTAAAACTTTAAAACTTCTAGAAGAAAATATGGAAGAACTCTGTAAGATTTCAGGTTTGAAAATGAATTTTGAGATAACATCAAAAGCAAAATACATGAAAGAAAAAAGCTGCATTGGATTTGATCAAAATTAAAAAGTTTTGCTCTATGAAAGATTCTATTAGAATAAAAAGAAAATTTCAGACTGGGAGGAAATATTTGCAAATCATGTAACAAAAAGTTGTATCCATAAATGAAGAACTCTTACAACTCTAAAAAACTAAATCGCCCAAGTTTAAAAAATGGGCGTAATGTTGTAATAACCAGTATTAGGTATTAGGTAAAGATGCTTCATGTTGTTAGTAGAGTAGGGGAATTTAAAACCATGATGATCCGTCACTGCACGCCTATTAGAGTGAGTTACAAGTGGGCCATATGGAGTGCTGGTGGGGATCCACGGCAGCAGCAGCTCATTCAGCCCTACAGGGAGTGCAACACGGTGAGATGCCTTTGGAAAACAGTCTGGAGTCCATGAAGTTAAACATGCGCTTGCCTCACGGCCCAGCGTCCCACTCCAGGTGTTTCACCAAATGAACTGTATGTGAGTGTTTCCAGCAGCATCACCCCTAACTGGCCACAACTGGAAACAACCCAGATGCCTGCAGCAGAGGAATGGATACGCTGTAGTGCGTCTGCACAGTACCATGCAGCAAAGAGAAACGAACCGCTGAGTCGCCCAGCACCACAGGTGGACCTTGAATAGATTTTGCTGCTGGAAAGAAGCCAGACCCCAAAGGCTATGTAATCAATACATGCTTCCGTTTACGATTCTGGAAAAGGCAAAACGGGTACAGAAGACAGAACATAGACTGTTTCTAACCACCACTGAACTCTGGGCAAAGGTGGCACATGAATGTTTCGTTAACAAACTTCATAGGAATGATTGTGACCTCGTTCCTGGCTTTAAAAGTAAATGAAAACCTGTCACCTGAGTGTTCTGAACTTTCCAGGGCAGCTGGCTCAGCACCTTGCTCCCTTGTGCGTAGGGGGCAGAGCCACCGCGAACTGCCGCACTCCGCAGCACGCTTTTCCGACAACACTACTTCCGAGGAAAGATAAGATCTTTCAAAAATATATGTTTATTTCCACAATTGCTTAAAACATTTTACTAAAGAAGCAATACAATTTAGCTAAAAATGTTTGAAGGGGACAACACAGTAATGTGTTTAAGGCACATGGAAAAGTTTGGCATTAAATTGTAAGAAAAAATGTACAAATTATCCCAGTAAATTCAGACTGGACTTCATTAGTCCAGATGGTTTCCTTTGTAACACAACGTGTCCGCAGCACCAGCAGCTGACCGCAGGGCCTCGCGGCGGGGTGCCCCTTGCCGGCGGAGCTGCTGCCTGGTGTACTCCCAGACCAGCAGCGCCCCGCTCACGTGCACGTTGAGCGAGCGGACGATGCCCTGCTGAGGGATTTCCACACACACGTCCAACTGCTGGATCAGGTTTGCTGGGATTCCTTCACGCTCGTTTCTGATGAGAAATGGGAAAAGAAAGGTTACTTTTCTTGCAATGAGCAGTATTTTTCTCAGGTGTTCTGTATGTTACTGGAAGAGACAGATTAACAAAATAATTGTAAATTGCCAGGAAAATAAGAGGATAAAAAAGGTTTATGGGTCAATTCTCTGTTCACCTGACCATCCCAAACAGGTAAAATAAAATGAAAAGTAGGGGGCTTTCTGTGAACATTATAAGTCAAAGGTCAAGTGCAGGTGTAGTATCAGGTCGTGCTGGGAGTCCGGGTGAACTAGCACTTCTGAAACACCTCTAGCCTGGGGCCAACAGGAGCCACCGCGGCAGGGAGCTGCGCACCCCAGCAGGAGCAGGGACTTCTCGGGAAAGCAGTACTGGGTCAGGTCGGCGCTCCGCGCGGTCTGCTCCACGCCGATGACCGTGTAGCCTTGGGCTTTCTTCTGCTGCAGGTAATCCCTCAGCTGCGTTGGCTTCACCTTCGTCGTTTTAAAAGAGCAGAGGTTAAATCACTCGGCTAGAGCCCTGCTTGGAATAAAATCAGAGTTTTAAAAACTTTTATTAAACTAAGTTGTTTAAAAGTCTTTTTAAAAAGGAAAGGACAGAAATACACATTAGAAACAAGAACTCCCCCAATTTCATAGAAATTTATAGAAATTATTCCTACATCAACGGTGAGTGGAGCAGAACTCATCTTACTTGCCGAAAAGAATTCTACACGTTACTGATTTCTAAAGAGACAGCCACGTGAAAGTTAAAGGAATAGGAGAACAGAATTGGGCTGTATTTTACTTCTATTTTTGAACTTTTAAAGGCTGGATTGCTATAAACGGCTGCAAGTGAACTGCTATAGGAAGATGAAGCACTACAGAGTTGGGCAAAAAAAAGAAAATGAACATTTTTTAATAACACATCACTTTCCACCCACCTCCACTAAAGGAAGCCACTGTTCTGCGGAGACACTGAGGTGCTGGAACTGTCTGTCGTGGACACACTGAAGGCTGCCGACCACCAGCGCCGAGGCCCCGAACACCTCGCAGGTGCGGCACAGCCCTGCACAGAACAAGCTGCAATCACTGTCCCCAGCACGGGGCTGAGCGCGTCACGTCCCGCACGCCCCTCCCTCCGGAGCGCCCGAGGAGGGCTGCACACGGGGAGACAGCCGACGCGGCAGTGCTCGGCCTGACACTCGCATGACCAAAGGTTCTAGGCGAGCCCCGGACGGATGCTGCAGTTTACCTCCTAGATTGGTTGGCTTATCAATGAGCGAGGCCACCACAATCAGGCTGCCGGTGCACTTCCCCAGCCTGGAAGCCCGGTCCTGAAACACTAGCTCCAGGTCCAAATCAGGAACATTGTTCTTCCACGGGATCACCTTCTTCTGGACGTCAGTCCACTCGGACGGGCTGTCCGCCTCGCCTGAGTTAGAGCCTGGGACGGAAACCAGTAACCCTGAATGTAAACCAGTCTCTGTCTCTCTCTCATATGCTGTATCTATTATATACATTTTACATATATATATATTTTAGAAGTTTAAAATGATAGGATCAGGTTCATTAACTAAATAAAGAACTTGACTTGGATTCAGACCCAATTGCCATTTTCAAAAGTGATTTTTTAAGTTTTCAAATTCAACTCGACTAACCAATGTATCACAACATCTCATTAAAAACATCAGGTACTTAGACACATTTTTTTACATTTTATTATTTCCAAAATTGGGAAACATCTTAGAATTCATCGGGTGTCATGGTTTGCTAGTATTTCTTCTTAGAGGTAATAAAATAATGTGTATCTTACAAACAACAGTGCATTAAATTAGAATTTTGTGCAGAAATACATTCCTGAAAACAATATAAAAAGTCTTTATCCTAAACCACTATACAAGTATGTGGGGGACCATTTCTAAAGTAAAGGACATTTATTCTCCTGCCTGGTCCAGTGAGTACGCAGGACATCAGCAATCTTTCTGGCCACCCTGCTGTCTCAGCACCGACCTCGGCCTCTCCCTACTCCAGACTGTTGACTGAGCAACCCAGGAGCGCTTGGCTGCTGGGGCCAGAAAGTGCTCACTGAGAACCACACCAGAGCACTACGGAAAGGGCACGCACACCCACAACGGGGTCGTTAGTGTCTGGGGAGGGGGCAATGGAAAGGCCCAGAAGGCTCATGGGAGGGGCGTGATGCTGTGCAGAGCAGAGTGGGGCCACAGCTGCACGGTGGTGGTGCCCAGGAGCAGGTGCTGGGCGGGGGAGGTGGCCCTGACTCTGTGAGAGGACTCTGTGCATAATGACGACGGATTGATTCCACAGTGGGAGCCGGTAAAGGATTCAGGAAGGGTGACAACGGAAGTGGTTCTGAGTTTTAGAGAAATCCCTCTTAAAAGCGACATGGAGGTAAGTTGGGGCTGGAAAACCATTAAGAGGCCCTTGCACTAGTCCAGGCAAAGACGGAGACGGTCCAAATTAAGTCTCTGCAGGAGGGGCTGCAGAAGGAGCAGCCAGATCACCACGTACTAGATGGGTGTGGCAAGAGAGAGCACAGGAAGGGAACGGCTGGTATGTGACAGTGACACTGCTAACATGGTGCAGGGGAGGCAAGTGTGACAGAGGCAAACACAGTTTGGATGTGCTGAGTTCAAGGGGCCCGTGGGGTGCCCAGCAG
This sequence comes from Phyllostomus discolor, assembly GCF_004126475.2. NCBI lineage: Eukaryota > Metazoa > Chordata > Mammalia > Chiroptera > Phyllostomidae > Phyllostomus > Phyllostomus discolor. Next base: position 6,620,912 of record NC_040917.2, on the reverse strand, counting down.
GCCCAGGGGGGGGCCGGGCTGAGAAAGACCTGCAAGTTGGGGTGGCCCTGGCAGTGGTGTCAAGCTGTGGAGACTAAACAAGGAAAGCAGGCTGCTGGAACATTCAGGAAACACTGATGGCTAGGGTGAGCAGACAGACAGAACTGTGGTGCCCCACTCTTTGCCAGAACACACAAATTGAACAGAAAGACCCCTTCAGCCTCTTGCCCATCCACTGGCAGAACTCGGCCCACCTGTCCGCACATGCCATCCACCCCCCGCCCCTCCCAGTGTCTGCTCAGCCCCCCATCAGGCTGGCCCCACCCCACTGAGGCAGCCGCTCTTGCCACTGTCTTTTGCCCCAACCTTCACAGGTGCTGCTCTGTTTGGGGGAGCTCCTCCCCCAAGTCCCTGCTGGACACTCTCGCACTCCACTTCGGGCTCAGCTCCGAGTCAGCTCCTTGCAAAGGCCGTCTTCAGCCTGGCACTAGCCCTCTGGCCTGCGTGCTCTCTTTCGCAGCTCGTTTTACCACCTGACAGTGTGTTCGTGTTGGGGGCTCTGTCCTCGGGGAATGGAAGCTCGGTGAGGGTGGGGCCTTGGTCTGTCTGGCACACACAAGGCCATCCGTCACCTTTGCTGAGTGAACAAATTTAAGGTACACAAGGTCCGTCCAGGAAAAGTCCAGCCATTGTTAATATAACAAGTCTGTGTGACATCAATGTAGCCTGGCAGCCAAGGCGCGGGGACTGGAATGCTTGTGCGTGAACAAGGACGACTTCACTGCACTAGTCAGTGGGGTGGTAGGTGTCACTGAGTGAGCATGTGCACTCTGTGGCCATCACATTCAAAGTGACCGAGTGAGTAGAGCAACAAAGCTGCATCACATTTTATGTTAACCTTCAACATTCCTTCACAGAAACTATACGGATGATTCAGAAGGCCGCAGCTGTGGGAAACTGGTGACTGGCAGCTTCTTCACGAAAATGTGTCTGTCTCATGTGGTTTTTTGGTGAAACATCCAATCACCCAGGTGATTCAGTCCCCCTACAGCCCAGATTTGATGCCCTGCGACTTCTGGCTTTTCCCTAAACCAAAATCACCTTTGAAAGAGAAGAGATTCCAGACCATCGATGAGATTCAGGAATACATGACAGGCAGCTGATGGCGCCTGGGAGAACTGTGTGAGGTCCCAAGGTGCCCACTTTGAAGGGGACTGAGGGATCTTTGTCCTACATACAATGTTTCTTTTATCTTGTATCTTCTTCAACAAACGTCTCTTATTTTTCACATCACATGGCTGCATACCTTCTGGACAGACCTTATATGTCTTTAAATGCACTAGAGAACCATCCAGAGTATCTGATAAAACATGAGCTTTCCCGGCTCTCCTCCAGACCCTGATTTACACAATCCAAAGTGGGACCCAAGGGTCTGCCCTTTCAGCAAACTGTCTGAGGGGTCTGGATTACGATTTTAGAGAAACTGTAAGGCACAAGTGGGGGGATGAGAAGTCAGGTTGAGGAGGAAAATCAGGAGAGTAAGAGACGAGCCAGTAAATGTTACACAGAGATCTCGCGTATGAGAAGCGAGCAGCGTCCCGGTTTTCTGGAAGACGTTTCCATGACAGATACGGGGCAGGGAGTCAGAACGAGAGCAAATTGTGACGGTGACGAGGACTTCGACTATGGCTACACGATTATTAAGACCAGCTGTGATTTTAACAATGGGTGGGGGCTTACTCCTTGGACTTTTTAGGCCCCTGGCTGGGAAGGGGAGGAGGAGTTCAGCGGGGGAGGGAGGGTCCCAGGGGAGCTGGGGAAGGAAGGGTAACAGGCGAGGTGACGTCCCACCAGACCAGGAGGGACTCAAGTCACGATCTCCGCCACATTCCTCGTGGGACTAGAAGTATCATAATCGGCCACCAGCTTTACATCATGAAGCAGATCAGGCTCCCTTCAGCTTTTTATGGCAAAGCCAACGGTCACCTAAAAGTGCTAGGCAAAGTCACACTGCATTTTCCCCACTGTCTCCTCCCTGAGTGGAGGAGCGGAGTTCACCACATCAATGAAAATGTATTACCAACACCTGTTCCAAGGGACTTACTAAGCCTCAGCAAGTCAACAGTGGGGAGAATAAAACAAAACATCCTTTTACCTGTGTCCTGCTGAGCCCAGTCCCCCGGTCTCAGGTCACGGAGCTGAGTCGCACAGAGGTAGCCCTGAAGCCCGGCTGCCGGCAGAAGGTCCGTGAACCTGGTGAACTTGTCTATGGGGATCCACTCGTCCTCGACGAGGCCTGAGAGGCGCGGGAGGATGTAAAATATGGTCTGCAAAGAAAATCGTAAAATCTAAATTTTTTCCCTTAAGAATAACAAAGAAATACGTGTTTAAAGCACAACTTATTAATGTAGTTTCCCAAACTGTGTCTGATGGAATCGCACACTTCCTGTCTTGTACAACTGCCTATATAATGTGCCGTCTTTTCTAAGAAGCCAGGGGCTTCACTTAGGGGACCCTTGAGCGCAGGCAGCTCTTCCCCTCTGCTGTCCCCACGTGTATGTGACAAACCACCGCGCCCTCACGGAGGCAGAACGGGTTGGGAAATGCTGGCGCTGAACAGGGTTTGGAAAGCTGCTACCTAGTGATCTCCACTTCTCCATAAGCGCTCAAGTTCAAGCTCTTTTGATGCACTTGAAGTTGAGGCCATTTAGCCTTTCTTGGGTTCAACTTCCTCACTTGCAAAGTGGATAAAGTCAGGTTAAAACGGCACATGAAGAAACGTGTTTGGTACACCGCACAATAAACGATAACTATGTAGTCATCACATAAACAATCCTTTCTTACCTATGAGAACCGAGACCAAAAAATCTCCAGAGGTGAGCAGGCACAGAAGCAGCAGAAGCACAAGTAACAAGAGAGTTTAAAATGAAACAGGTGTAGAACAACACGCAAGTCTTCATATAAGTCTTTAGAATGAATATGAATGAATACGGTTTTTCTTCATGCAATATTTGTGTAAACTTAAACTAGCATGATTGCTACCAGATTTTTAAATAGGCACTAATATAGCTACACACGCATAAAAACACAGAATTCTTAGGCAGCGTTGATTTCATTTATACCTGCGGTTGTGATTCACACCACAAGTGAAGAATAAAAGGGGGGTGACGTGAGAGCGAGGACAGAGGAAGGCGGAGGACCGAGTGGAGGGCTGAGCGAGCGCCAGAGGGATACCACAGACCCCTTCAGAGATGCCGACCAGGGCGCTCTGGGCGCGGAGGGACACGGAGCAGAGCCGGGTACAGCGCCTGAGAAATGCCGACCAGTCTTTGAGATGAAGCACCATAAAGTACGTAGTAGTAATGTTCTGTGGTGAGTATCTCACAACATACAGATCTGTGGTTTTTAAAGGCCAGCCTATTAGGAACCCACCGAAATAATTCATGTGTGCTCAGTCGCTGAAGATACTGATACTTCCAAGTTCTTTAGAAAAAGTTTACGAGGTCAAGTAGTACAATTTCTACAAGTTTTGGTAATTTAGATAGGAAGTTCATTGACTTATACGCTAGTTGTAATAATCATTTTTATGGTTCTTAAAATTATATAAGCACGTTTGGGAAGTGGTGTGTCATTTGCCATGCGGTTGCAGTCACCCAAGAACCTAGAAAGGCAATGAACAAAAAGTAGATCTTTTTGTTTTTTTCATTAACAGTGGGCTTCGTTACAACAAAATCTCACCTGCACAAACGTTCTCACTCATTTCCCTTTAATGTCAGAACAGATTTCTGTACAGAGTTAAGCATGCCCCTTCCAGTGTCTACCAGCCCGACCCTGCCTGAGAAACAGAGAGTGAAAGTGACTGGCCGGTCGCCACTGCTCAAGAGTGAAACGCAAGCAGGCCGTCCGCGTGAAGTGACACGACTGAACCTGGCGGTGTGAAGGGGACGTGGGCGAGCAAGGGGGGGAGTCAGGCTCAGCGTCGCCCTTCCACGACCGCCCTTCAAGGCAGGGAGTGTCAGGCTGTGCGTGCAGGAGAGAAGGCACACGCGGGCGGGCGTCTCCGCTCACCTCCAGACAGTAATCCTCCAGCGGGTGAAATGCCGCGAAAAAGAAGTGGTCTTGGATGCGCTGCCAGTTCCTCTTGGCGTTCCTGGGGGTTGGAGACAGGGTATGAGGCGCAGGCCGGGGGGAAAGGTCAGATGTCTCGCAGAGGTACTGCAGACTTTAGAACCAATGGAAAATACTGTGACCTTTATCCTGAGATTTGTACACCCCTGTCTCCAAGATCGACTGACTTTAAAAACTGACGCTGCATCGGATCTTTTAACATGGAACACAGAAGCAGACACAGACACCTGGGAGTCCCACAACAAATACCGATTCAGCAAGTGTGTGGCCCAGGAGTGCACTGAAAGCGCGGGGGCCAACCCAGCAGGCTGTGCAGAGGCCTGGGCTCCAGCGAGCGTGCTGGCTGAGGGACAGCGGAGGGACAGCACGGAGCAGCTGCCGGACAGACCACTGAAGTGCTGGGGAAAGGGGTTCCAAACGGGGACGCTGCGAGAACTCTGGGCTGCGACCCTTAGGTCTCTGGCGGGAGAGGCTTTTTCAGGAGAGAAAACCACTATGTGAGTCCCTTTCTCTACTCCGAAAATTCACAACACATAGCCAAACTTACCAACTTTCATAAACCAAATTTAATGTGAGCAGGTCTTGAATTCTTAACCCATCTGTCATGTTTTAAAAGGCAAAAGAGGTAAGGATAAAAATACTACGACACGCCTGGCAGCTTTCAGTTTGAATTCACAATCAGCAGCCAGAAGCCTAGGGAGCAATCCCAGACGCCTCCCCGGCGAGGCCAGGCCCCCGGGGCCAGAGCATCTTCGCTCCCCAGAGTGCCCGGCCCCTCACCCCTCGCGGTGCGGACAGCAGAGCAGACGGCCACGCCGCCCACCTCTCAGGATGAGGGATGGAGACCTGCCCCCTCCTTCTGCACCCGTCCTCTTTCCCTTCACTCCCAAGAGTCCCCTGGAAGGACAGCACCCCTGGCTGTGCCCTAGATCCCGGCCCTGGACTCTGCTCCGTGTCCCTCCTCCTGAAGTTTCCTGTCTTCTCTGGCCTTTCCTCCAGCCCACCTCGCCCCTCGGCAGGGACTCGGGAGGTGACGGAGGCACAGGCACACACTGGAAGAGCAGATGAAGAGATGCCTGTTTCCAGGAGGAACGGCTTTGGGGATGGGGGGGCAGGGGAGGGCAGGGCGGCAGGCAGACTTGTTTCCAGGGCACCCGTCTGCCCCGCTCAGCCCTCTGACACCTACTGAAACACCAAGCTCATCAGAAATAAAACAAAGGCCGTCCTCTGGCAGCATGCCCCCTCCAACCACTGTCCTTCCTACACGTTACGGAGACATGGTTTGAGAATGACCACACAACTTTCCTCATTGCCCATTTGTTAACTTAAAGACAGGGATTACTTCAAACATTCAAGTAAAGAAAAAAGACTCTGATGAACCTGTCCCGGGATTTAACAAAGGAGAACAAATGGTCCCACTGCTTTGCCTCGTTTTAATTTGGTTCTGGCCCTGAAGGGCACCACCAAAACGGCTCCGGGTCCCATGGTGCCACGGGGCTCTCACTCCTCCTTCCCACAAGCCTGTGCGCCGACCCCACGCTCACCCGGCTCACAGCTCCGCTCCCACTCTCCTGCCGGCCCCTGGTCCACTCCTCACACTTTTCAAGTTGCAAAAGCAAACTGGGTGAGGTCACTATGGAACATGAACTTGGGAGGGCTTCCCTCTTTGCTCCTCAGGAGGCCCACGTGGCCCTCCCCCCAGTCACCCTCTCTGTCACCAGGGAGCACAGCCACAGTTCCCGCCCCCAGGGGTCCCCAACACTCTCTTTGGCCCAGAAATCCTTCCCTCCACTGCGTTTGCCAGCTTCCCACTCGCCCTGCAGACAGCAGCTCCCACCAAACCAGAGTCAGCGGTCCGTGCCCTCCCGCCAAACCGAGACTTTTCCACCAGAAAAGAGGACTCGCCGTCATTCAAACCCTTTCTTAATTGGTGCGATTACTTATCTGATGTCTGTCTCCACCTGACTGAACTCCCTGAAGAGAGGGAGAGAGACCACCCGCCTGCCTGTGCTGACCTCCAGTCCCCAGCCCGTGCCTGTCCCAGAGCTGACGCTGGGGCGCTGGCCGTTCAGGAGCTGCCTCCCACCAGGCGTGCCTCCTCTGGTCGGTTGTGTGGACTGCATGGTGCTGGGATCTTAAAAAGAATGTGTCGTTTCTCAGAAGAATGTTTTATCACTTAATAAAAACTATGAGCTGAGCTAATTATTTGTAGAAAACAAAACACAGCCCTGGCTGGTGTGGCTTAATGAACCAAAGGGCCGCCAGTTCGATTCCCAGTCAGGGCACCTGCCTGGGTTGCAGGCCAGGTCCCCAGTTGGGGGCACAAAAGAGGCAACTACACACTGATGTTTCTCTCCCTTTCGCTTTCCCTTTCTCTAAAAATAAATAAATAAAACATTAAAGAAATTAAAACACAGCTACCAAGAATTTTGAGCAGGGTCAACAACCAAGACACGTCAACACCAAACAGTAAGTGATGATTTGGTCCCAGAGAAAACTGCACACTGACACATGGATCCTAGCTGCACAGTAAGGATTCCTTCAAGTCCCCATTCAGAGGGAGAAGTGTGTTCTGTTAAAAATACAATTTCACCAATTGTACATTAAAGTATGATTAGGAACAACTTTTGCCGTTGGAGTTTGGCTTACTACATAACACAGATGCTATCCTGGAAAACATTAATGTCTGAATCTACCCCTGTAGACAGCTTCTGCCGAGCATGCACAAAATGCAAGGAGTGATGGGTGCGTGCGCCCCCACACAGGGGGACAGAAAGAGGCATCGCAGGTCTCCTGAGAAACAGCCAGAGCTCCAGGGGCCCACACACACCTGGAAAGTCAGGGGTTGGGGGCACCGCCATGGGGAATCCCTGGTTTCAGGGACTGCTGGGACAGGTACCGAAGGCTGTTTCCCGCCCTCTGCACAACCTGCCAGAGCAGCTCGCCCTGCCTGCTCCTCACCCCTCATCTCTAGCTCGTCCTGCACCTCCCCCCCCACAACCCCCCACCGCTCCCCTCCTCCTGGTCCCCTCCCGTCTACCACATGCAGCTGTATTCTAGGACGTCTGCTGAACTGAGTGTCCTTCTCCCGAGCCCCTAGACCTCCCTTCCCCACGTGTCTCCGCAACGCCTCTTTTCAACAGCTGCAGTGAACGGTAAGGTGGGCCCAGACCATCATGGCTCAGTTGGGTGTGCACCGTCCCACAGAGCAAAAGGCCGACTTGATTCCCAGTCAGGGCACGTGCCTGAGTCGTGGGTTCGATCCCCAGTCAGGGCGCATATGAAAAGTAACTGAACGATGTTTCTCTCTCGCATTGAGGTTTCTCTGCCTCCCTCCCTCCTTCCCTTCCCTTCCCTTCTCTCTAAAAATAAATAAATAAAACCTTAAAGGAAAAAGAACAGCAAGGTGGGTAGAGGGCCACAGTATGTGGCCATGGAGGTACCTCGGCCGTGCACCCCATGAGGCTCAGTCGTGACTCACAAGATGGCCTGTGCTAACTTGCTGGTCAAGGCAAAGGCCGACGGCAACGTGCTGCTGATTTTCCAGACACTGTTTACTATGCCCGACTCGCTGCTTCCGACCTCCACCCATGGGTTTCCATATGTCAGTGCTTTTGGGCATGTAAAGGACAACCTGGTAAGGGATTCTTACCACCTGGGCCCCTGCAGGGAGAAAATCTGGCCCTCCCGGATGGTGACAGTCAGCACTAATGATGAAGTAGAACAGCACCACCTTGGAGACGAGACGAGGCAGTCGGTCCGGAGACCAGCACACTGGGGCCTGCATGTGCGGCGACCTCCCCCAGAAGCGGCTTTAGGGGACACTGGGGTTGGGCACCCCTCCCGCTCCACCCACGGCAGCCGTGTTTCAGGAGGTTGAGAGGGAGCCGCCGACCATCTGAAATGTAACTGAGCTGCATCTCACTGGGCCACCACGTCAGCTCTGCCTCATCCGTGTGACACTACGATGAGCCGAGACGGGCCGCCTGCGACAAGCCGTCCCCTGTGCCACCAGGAGGACACTGCCGGCCACGGGCCCTCACCCTGCTCCTCACCCCGCTCCGTGCATGTTCTCCACTTGACTGAGGCTGGACTCGATCACGGGCATCACGGCGTCCACGTCTTCCACCTGCCACGTCTTACACATGCCCCAGATTTTCTTCAGCGCCACCAGCGCGTACAGCCGGACGCTGAAGTTGTGGCTGAGGCCCCAGCGGAGCACGACGGCCAGGGCCCGCTTCAGGGGGGGCTTCTGGAAAGAGAGGAGGACAGTCCTTCGCGTGGGCCGTTCGCCCCCTTGACCGATGAGGGAGGACGGGGTCAGCAGGGTCAGCACGGACGTCCGTGCACGCGCATTAGCGGGACCCCCCATCCTCCCCCTGAGCCAGACAGGGCACGCTGGCACCGCGGTCCCCAGGAGAGAACCCCCAGCCAGCACTCTGCGCGGGATGCTGCGGTAGTTCCCCATCTCCGGGACCTGGGCAGGGCGGGCGGCGTGTTTGCAGGCTGACCACTCTGCAACCACGAAGTCTCAAAACCACAGCCCCATCCCCAGCCTGTTCTTGGGCCAAGAACGTGAGATCACCCCTCAGGAGCCCCGCTTTCTGCGAAGCTGGAGGCGCTCCCACAGCCAGGGTTCCCTCCATGTCGGGACTCTGAACTGCTCTGCCGTCCCCAGTGCCGACCCTGCACCCACAGAGCACCGCGGGGCGGCAGGGAGTAAGAAGTGGGAAGAAGAGCAACGAAGAGTTTAGGCTTCCCTGGTCCTTTCCCGTGAGCGCACAGCCTGGGGATGTCACGCAGAGCCAGTCCCTGGTCTTAAAATGACACAGCTCGGCCGAGAGCGAAGGGAAGTGAAATGTTAATGTGGGCTCAGAGGGGCTCAAATGTCTATAACACACCGCCGGGTGCCCCCTTGATGTTCCCACCGAGTGGCAGCCTGCGGGGGGCGTCTGCTGATGGACTGAGGACTGAGGACTGAGGACCACCACGCTCTCTCTGGGGACGAGCCGCAGGTGTGCGTGGCCCTCTGTATTTCCCTCCTTCCCTCGACACGTCCTCAACGCTTACCAAAGGCCGCCGTTCTGCCAGCGTGCTGAGGACGCTGCCGGGACACAGACACACACACACACACACACACACACACACAACTGTAACACACACACACCACCACCCCGCCGTGATGAGCGACTGGGACAAACGTCGCCCGCGTCTGAGCAGGTCAGCGCAGTGGCCAGCCGGGCCCAGCCGGGAGGGGCAGCAGTGCCGAGGAGAAGGTGCGCTCGCTGGGCGGGCAGGGAGAGCAGGGGGGTCGCCGGGGCAGCAGAGACAGTGGCGGCTTCTCAGTGACACATGGCGTCTCAGCCCCAGGCCAGAAGGCGGAGAGCAGGCAGGCTGACAGTCCTGCCCGCTTTCCCTCTCGGCCACCAGGACGCAGGCAGAGCCCGAGTTTGTTCACGGCAGGACCCCCGGGGCCCAGAGCATCACGGACACACAGAGAGCACAGATGCCAGCATGACGGAAGGGGTGGGGGGAGGCGAAACCAAGGGGACCTCGTCACAGCGCCCGCCCCACAGGGCCTTGCCGCCAGCCGCTCTCACCCCACCGCCCACCCGTCTGGTCTCCACTCACTTCCAGACCCGAGTCTGCGGGGCCTCCCTGCTCCCTCACTTCCCCCAGCAGGACCCCTGCTCCCTCCCACAACAGGCCTCACAGCTCTCCTCCTCCCTCACCCCTCCACTCCACCCAAGTGCTCGCTGGGACCTCCTAAACCGCGTTCCCACCTTCTCAAGGCACAAGAGCGGCTGCACCCCCTGCGCCTGTCTTCAATGTGGCTTCTAGACGGTTCCTCCTCCTCCATCACGTAAAAACCACGGCTCCCCCTCCCCCGCTCTGAGCACAAAGCTGTGCCCCAGACCTTGTCATAAAACCTCTCACTGCTCTTTTCTCTAACATGTTAAAACCAGGTGTTCCCATTCCCGACCGGAGCGCCTCTCTCCACTCTCCCTGCTGCTGCGCGCTCAGGCCTCACTGCAGCGGGTTCATCCAGTCTCGACCTCCTGCTGCCCAGCTCTGCATGAAGCCCTTAGCTCCCGGCCCTGCTCTTCTGAGACTGTGCCCCCAGCCCTCTGCTGCTCCTGCTCCATCTCCTCCCCTTTAAGCGCCGGTGTCCCCAGCTTCTGTGCTGCGGGTCCTCATTTTCTCAGAGGGCACATCCCTGCGGGTGGCCGAGTGTGTGTCCCTGGCTCCGACCCACCCGCGGTTCCCAGACTGTGGGCCACGGCCACTTCTCTTCTTTTAGTGGAACTTGTTCTTGAGCTGACTGCAGGCTACAATACAGAGATCCCGGGCCTTATGCACGGTCCGGTTTCCCCTATGGTAGCGTCAGGTAGGACAGGCAGTAAACGGGCAGGGAGGAGGAGGGACACGTGTCCCCCACTGACTCAGCAGCCCGGAGCCTGGTCCGATGAGAGTGCTGGGCATCTGGACATCATGAGCAGGGACAGCGCAGGAGCAGGGGAGTCCCTGAGACTCTGTGCTGGGAAAGGGGGCCTCTGTGGCAACTTCGCTGACTTAGACAAAGAGCCGTCGCTGGCTGAGAAAGCCTCCGTAGCTGCACGTTACTCCCCAGGTTTACACGGGGAGGAGGAGGGGCACCTGGAGGCTGACTAAGTTTACAACCCCTGAACCCCCACAGCCAGCGCACTCGGGTTAGCCGGGTGCCCACCTGTATAGCCTCAGCTCCAGTGTGTAGAACGCACTCACTAACACACTCACAACTTTCCCTCCCCCACACGCGGGGCGCTCAGACCAGCCGGGTGCCCGCCTGCAGCTTCAGGCTCATCTGTGCTTCCCAGACACGCCTGCCCTCTCGTTCCCAGTGCGCCTGCGTCTCCAGCTTGACTTTGTCTGTTGACAGCGAGCAACCCAAGAACCGAGGAACAAGCTCGGGTGGGTGCAGTGGGGGGGTGGGGGCAGGGGGTGCTCCTGGCTGGGGCCTCTTCTCCTCCCCCCTGCTCTGTAATGGAAACACTGGCAAACGGCAGCATAACAGCACAACCAGGACGGCGACATCACCCAGCCTCCGGTGCCATGGCAGCTTCCCCGGTTTCATTTGTAGTTGTATGTGCGTGCGCACGTGCACTGGGCTTGTGCTACGTTCCCTACCGCGTCCCCACGTGTGAATCTGTGTAGCCACCACCTCAGTCAGGACACTGCGCAGCCCCCACCCCCGGCGTCCCTCCTGTGCCCTTTCTGACCTCACCGCCTCCTTCCCACACCCCTCCCCCACAGCTGCTTTTGGTGCAACTGGCAGTGTTTTGAAAAATATTTGAATTTTATTTTTTAATTTTTTGAAAAATGTCTGAATTTTAATCTGTCAAGTTTAGCCGCAGGAACAGGACTGGGCTACTTAGGCAGAAACGGACCCTCCTCACAGAACCTCAGGAGGCACAGGAGGAGCAGACGCTGGGCTCTCAGCTGAGCCACCAGGAGCTACACCACGAACCGGCTGCACCCCTCTCACGATCAAGAGCCTCCAGCACCACCCATGCCAGGCCGGGCCTCCCGCCATCCACACAAGCCCAGTGCTGCGCCCACGTCTCTGGCCACGAAGCTCGGACGCCAGGACCCCAGCTGGGCTGCCTCCACAGGACACACCCCCATGACTGCCTTCCAAAGGCCGCTCAGGTGCACGTCACCGGAAGGAAGGCCCAGCTGCAGGAGCGCTGACAGACAGAGGTGGTGGCTCTCCAGCCCAGCGGCCGAGGGCTCCCCAGCCCCAGCGCAGCCCCAGCGCAGCCCCAGCGGCAGCCGGCACCATCCGTGTGCCACAGGCCTTCCAGCCTCCCCCTCTCGGAGAGCACACGGTGCTGCCGTGTACTCAGTCAGTACTCGGCATCCGTGCAGATCATGTAACAGGGAACTGAAGGAATGCTGTCCAAGCGCCGGGGTACATACCCCTCCCCCACCCCCCGATTTCTCACCAGTCTTCACAACTTTAATCCTCAGTCTGGGCTTTATTCTGCTCCCCTGCATTTTCCTCACCTCCTTTCCCTGTCCCAGGGTCCCAGCCAGGCCACCCGACATTTAGCTGCCGGGCCCCCACCCTCCCCTTGGCCGTGACAGTGTCCCGAACTCTCCTTGTAGCGACGTGCATCAGGTCTGGGGCACAGAGGTCAGGGACTGTGCTGACCAGCCCCTGACTGGGTTGGGGCGATGATTCCACGGGGGCCATGGTGGTGTGGGAGGGGACCACCGACACCATCTTCCTCACGTCCCATCCAGGGGACCTGCCACCAGCAGGACTGACCACTGTGGCAGGCCCCACCGTGCGCTCACTGCCCCTGACACCCGCCCTCCACTCGCTGGAAGCAGGCCCCCAGGGCGGCCCTCACTGGTGGTGGGGTCCACTCCCGGTCCTGGAGGGCGGGGGGCGCCTGCGTGAGTTACTAGAATCCTGCACAGGAGGTTTGTCGTCTCTGGTTTATGCACTGAGCCTCCATTTATTGTTATCAGTATGGACCTGCAGATACTGACTTCACACTCTGGGTGGTAAGCCAGTGTCACTTTACTTACTGTGTTGCTCAAGCTGTTTCAGTCTTAGCCATTGGGAACCCATCCCAGGTGTGTGTCTGTGTGTGTCTTTGTGTACACATGTGTCTGCATGTATGTGGAAAGCGTTTCCTGACTTCCTGGCACTATAAGATACTCCAAGTTTATCTTCTGTATTTTCTGTCCCAGTTCTACAATCTGCCATTTCTCCAAGGAGCCCCGGTTCCTTCTAAGAGAGAATGGTGTTAGAAACCAACACCTGGGTGCTGGGTACCTATTACCTGTTAAGTGAAGAAAACCCACAGCCATCCTCGGTCGGGAGGACAGTCCTGTCACCACGGCACCCACCCTGGGGACGCCCGTGCTGCCCGGCCCTGCCATTGGGGTCCTGCTCAGCCACAGCGGTGCCTCCTTTGCTGGCTGACAGGCTCCCCCAGCGGGTAGCTGCCTGGCCGCCACAAGCAGGGCATTGTGGGTGCCCTTCTCCCCTAATTTCCCGGGCGCATGCAGGACCCTGACCTCTGCCCTGTGGGACAGCAGGTCGGAAGCTCATCTGACCCCTCCGCAGGGCTCGCACACACAGGCTAAGTGACAAAGGACACCCTGTGAAGAAGATGGGAAGCCCTCCGTGACTGTTTCCAGGAAGTCTCGGGACAAAAACACAGTCACCAAGCGACAGTGGTCTGCAGGGATTGGACATGGAGGCCGAGCGACAGTGGTCCACACAGATTGGACACGGAGGCTCACAGCATAAATGAGCTCGGTCTTCACTGCGGTGTCTTGGTTTGGATTTTGTTTTTCCCAGAAGATGTTGAAATTGAGATTATTCTACTCCATTCATCAGCATTCCTTTTATGGATGTTTTGAAAATTAAAAATAAACCTAAAATATCGAATATACGGCAAGCACAGAAAGGACTCAATTGAAGACTGCCATGTTGTTCACACCAGATCTGACCGGACCTCTCCCAAAATGGGCCCATTGTCAGCATTCATCTGAACTGACCCCGAGCTCTTAATCCCCGCCCCCCACACGCTGCCGGCCACAATGCAGTGCGCCCGTCACCTCTCTCAACAAACTGTAGGCAAGGTTCTTCCTGCGCATGTTTAAAACGGGAAGTAACATTTAATGTTACCGGGGGCTAGAGCTTTCTTGAAACCGACACACGGCCATTGGGCGGACAGACACCGTAGGGCACCATCAAGTTTACGACTATCGAGATTTCAGAGGTTAACAGGTGGGGCGGCAAAGGGTCTGCTTAGGACTGAGGAAACAGGCTAACAACTACATTGGACTGTTACCACTGCTGAAAGGCAAGCACACACTGAGAAACTCTAGGAAACCATTTTCCCCTATATTTTTACTTCACTTTCAACACTAAACAATACTTCTTATTTCACACACCAAGTTTCTCCTAAAGCTTACCACAGATCTATCTTCTCCACAGATGCAACAATCCAGAATCTACCTGGAAATCTTATTGGCAGGTTTCCTAAAGTCTTCACAGTTGCCACAGTGATGAACCAGAATTGACTAGGATAGGATCTCTGCTTCCCCAGGAGCCCACTGAGGAGACTGCCCGGAACCTGGGAAGGGCGTGGCCTTCACACTCCCGGATGGCGGTCATTTTCCTCAACCGTCAGTCACCCAACAGCTCTCTCAGTACTTTGACCGTAAGTTCCTCTATACGAGTGTTTGTTAAGTAACTACACCAGTCAAGGAACAGCGAAATGCAATAGGAGAAGTCCTATTTAAATAGTCATAGTCAAATACTTGTATAAAATGAACAGCAGTATCACTAAAAATTGCCCTTGAAGGAGTCTGGCAATGCGGTATGTCCCTCGGTGCTTACGTGTGCGAGCTGCACCATCTCACTGTGCGTTCACGTCTAAGTGTGTGCGCACCGGCGGGGGGGCGGGGGGGGGGTTGCAGGGGGGAGTGGAAGGGAAGGGAGAAACTGAAAAAAACGTAAGGAATGCGCCACATTTACAAAAATTAGTTCGAACATATAAAATTCTATTTTGACAGTCAAGTTTAAACTCTTCTTACAATTTAAACTCACCTTCTCTGGGATGTTTTGAGTAATGATGTCGAAATGCGACAAAACTGATAAGAATGTACAGATGCTTGTTTTCAGGTGCTCTTCCCCCTGGAAACGATCAGACACACAGAACAGTCATTCAAGGCTCGCTGTGGTCCTGCCGACCCACCCCCAGCCGCAGCTGCAGCCCGGCGGGGATATGGGATTAAAAGCAAAGACAGAGAAGTTAACTCCCCAGAGTCAAACACCTACATACACAACGACCGGCAGACACTACGAGGCACTAACAAGCCTCCTGTGAGGGGAGGGGTGCGGTTGGGGCACCTCCCTCCAGGAGAGGGGAGGACAGCAGGACGAGAGGGAATGGCCAAAGGGCAGCGGGGAGCAGCGAGAACAGGTGGCCAGTGAGCCAGACAGAGACACAGACCTGAGTGGGAGGCTAAGGCAGCAACCTGGGGAACTCAGGGGACAGGGCTCGGACCTCAAGGGGCCCTCATGGATAACTTTGAGAAGACATAAGGAAAACCTTTGTGAGAACGTTCAAGTGGAATTCAGAAACCTTCCAAAACAGTCATGTGAGATGAACCCCTGACGGATGCCAGACAGACTGGAGAGACTCAGGGCAGCTCAGGGTGGGGGGAGGGGGTGGGAAAGCCCAGCGTGCACGTCGGACACTCGGGAAGCCTGAGTGTGACGGTGAGGGGCGGTGAGAGCTGGAAGGAGAGTTCAGTGTGAGCCCCATGAACAGAGGACGGGACGTGCGTGTGTTCAGTGGGCCGGCCTCCGCCACTGCAGTCTGGGAGCTGCCACGCCCCCATTCGCTCCTGTTGTCCAGCCCGATTCTGCGGCATCCTGGCCGCACCCAGGTGGCGTTCCAGGCCCTCTGGGAGCCGCAGACCGCCTCCGCCCCCACTGCTGGTCCACGGTCCCTCTTTGACTCACGGGGCCGAACTTGCTGCATTTCCTTACAGTGAACCACCCTGACTGGTGCCCACAGAAAAAGGTCTGAGAGGACCTACAAGGTCTGAAAGCTCTTTGTGAAAGGAGGAGACAAACGGCCAGATCACTGGGGACACGAGAGGTGGGGAGGCTCCGGAATCCAGAGTCACCCCGATCCCCTGGAAAACAGACAGGACAGGTGAGGTTAATAAACCCGCAGGTCTGAGAAGCGCTGCAAGAAAGACTGAGGGGATACTGCCCTCCATTCCCGGACACGGAGGGGAGAGGAAGGGCCAGGAGAGGAAGAGCCAGGAGAAGAAGCCTGGGCGTGAAAAGGAACCTGCTTCTGCACAAGTGACGTGGGAACAATCCACCCTGACTTTCACGACTGGGGGTGACATGGCTCAGGGAGCCTGGGAGAATGAAGGTCAACAGGAAGAGGCCAGCTGAGGGAGGGAAATCGCCATTGTTCCGCTGTACGTGGACGAAGCTGACCCTGCGAAGATGACCCTGGGGATGCTGAGCCGGCAGAGACGGGCTGACACGCACAGGGGGCGCAGGAAGAGCAGCTCAGGGCTAAAGGATGATGAGTAAGATAAAACCAAGACAGAAAGCAAGTGTGAAAGGGCCAGAGATGGCCGGCGTCCCAGGCCGGGCAGAGGCACACCGCGGTGACAGCCACCCATGGGGTGGCTGCTGGGACGAGGCTGGGAAGCGGACAGAGAGAGGCCCTCCGTTCTGCTGCTGCTCAGGAGGCCCTCACAGCACAGGCTCAGAGGATGCCACGGACCCCAGTGGCTTCAGGAGAGCAAGAGAGGAGGGCAAAGAGCACTGGTCCTGGAAGCTTAATCGTACAGGGACAGACACCAGGACAGTAGCTGGAAGCAGAAGAATTCATCAGATTAAGAGTGAAGATTTCAGAGGAAAGCCAGTGAAGGAAATGCAAACACTGTGCCTTCCCCTGAAACCGGAAGGAAGAAACAGAAAAGGAAATATGCACAAAGTAGAAGGTCACAAAGGGAGCATGCACTTGGGACCACCGGGCTAGTATTTAGAAACAATCCGTTATTTGTCCAGAAGCCTACATTGTAAACTCCATCACTAATCTTAGTATCCGCTCCTTAAAAATAATTTCTGGAACACACCCATTTCTCTCAATTCCTGATAACAACAACCCTTTTCCATCCTTGTTTTGTTAGAATGGAGGAGCTCTCAAAACCACGATGGTGCGCTCAGGCTGTGCCAGGGATTTCCGTCTCCTACGTCAGTTCAAATCTTGCAAAACATGATTTAGGAGTCAATACCTTGGACACAGGACAATTGACAGTCAAAAGCAACTAATTAGAGCAAAACAAATCTCCCAGCACAGCCAGCATCTTGCTTGATTTAAAAAAATATGAAAAATCTCCCTGGCTGGTGTAGCTCAGTGGATTGAGCGCGGGCTTCGAACCAAAGTGTCACAGGTTCGATTCCCAGCCAGGGTACATTCCTGGGTTGCAGGCATGACCCCCAGCAACCACACACTGATGTTTCTCTCTCTCTCTCTCTCTCTCTCCCTCCCTTCTCTCTCTAGAGATAAATAAATAAAATCTTTAAAAAAATATGAAAAATCTTTACTTACATAAGAAAAGCAATCCCAGAACTTCGGAAAAAATTGAGGGAACTTGTGAAGGATCAATATAATGATCCATTCTATATAATACTTTATGGATGCCTGGTTATTGCTGAAGCCGGCCTGGAAAATCTTGTCAATGATTCTATTCAAGAAATTCTGGGAAAAATAAAATTCAGAAGTTAAATTGTGTTATGGTTATTGTTTTAAATTTCTTTTCACTGAGATATAATTGACATATAATACTGTATAAATTTAAGGGATAAAAATGCTGATTTGATACATTTATATGTCATAATAATACAACCACCATGGCATTAGCTAATAATGCCTCTTTCACGTCACATGTGACTATTTCTTTTTTGTGGTGGGAACAATTAAGATCCAATCTCTTAGCAACTTTGAAAATGGTTATTACT
The DNA here is from genome assembly GCF_004126475.2 of Phyllostomus discolor. NCBI lineage: Eukaryota > Metazoa > Chordata > Mammalia > Chiroptera > Phyllostomidae > Phyllostomus > Phyllostomus discolor. The sequence goes on along the minus strand of NC_040917.2, from coordinate 6,603,241 downwards.
TTTAATTTAAAAAACAGTCACCATTAAAAAAACAGCTTGAAGTTTTATTATAAAGAAGTATCGAATCTACTGCTCTGCAAATAATGACCCTAATACCCGTGGACTGAAATATGGTGATGAGGCTCTTTTACTGAGCACTTCATGTCTTACTCGGACATCTATTCTGTGAGAAAGGTTTTTATCCTCTGTATTTTTACAGGGAAAAGAAAAGATTCAGAAAGTTAAACACCTGTCCCAAGGCTGCGTATCTAGTGCACAGCAGCAGTCAGGGTCAGCTCAAGATGCATCACCATGGATGCCCCGCCTGACAACTGGGACCCCAGGTCGCCAGAGTCGGCAGGACACCAGAGCTGGCAGGGGGGCAGACCAGCCTGGGAGGGACAGAGCTGGGCCTGGCCCCTCCCGCCCCTCTTCCCCCACCCACACAGCCTCCCCAGCTCCTGCCCAGCCTCTGACTCCAAAATCATCCTCCTACCTGGCACAGTGCTCTTAGAAATCACACTTCTATCTGGGCGACTGACCATTTCTAAGTAACAGGCAAAAAGCATTATCCCCTCATATGAGCACACAAAAACATTTATTATGCATATTTCTTTATTTTAAAGGAGAAAAGCTCATCTTGAAAGAATTTCCCATCAGTAGCAGAGGAGCAGAAAAGCCCGTTTTGAGCCCCCACGACAGCAGCATAAAGCAGAGTGTGACTTTAGGCTCGACTTGGCTGGGATTCCACCTGCACGGGCTGTGCCTCCGGTTTCCTGGGGGACACGCCCTGTGGTTCCTGGACTGCAGATGAGTCTGGGCTGCAGACGGTGAGGAACACTCACACTCCCAGCCAGCTCGGCTGGTGCAAATTAGGAGGAGTTAAGTATTTAGATTTTCTAATCAAATGCCATATGAAAGGTTAAACACTTACAGTGTTCCATTAAAATATTGAAAGAAGAATACTCAGTGGGGCCAGGTAAACCAGGGCCTGACTTATTTCTGCAACACCTAATTGCCTTAGTATGCTTTCTGTTAAAAAAAAAAAAGTTCTGAATGACTTCAATTTTAAGAAGTATAAATTTTAAGCAATTACTTTCTCCATTTTAAAATAGTACGTGACATTGTCTACTAGTTTCATGTGGAAACATGCTTAAAGGTACAAATATAATAAACACTATACCTGATCAAATCTGGGGAAAAGGACCAGCAGAACCTGCCACACTCGGTTTTTCACTCTGTGTTGCTGAGAATTCACGTAGTGCCGCGCCCTAGACGTGGACGCCAGCTCATCCTGGGGGCAGGGGAGGGAGTTTACATTAAACCACTCATTGGATCTGTGATTCACGAACACCAAATCCACGACGACTTCACACTCAGAAGGTCAAACTGGCCCCGGAGACTGTCGTGTCGTCCTCCGAAAGGCAGAAAGGAGTGTACGAGAGCCAATTCTTAGTTTTCAAAAAAGTGCATGTAGTTGCTTAACTTTACCTGCTTTTAAAATTAGAAAAGGAACTATGTAACTGCAATATGAAAGTCTTCGGAAGGACACATTATTCCATTGTGGCCATTTAAGGGGGACATGGGGCCGTGCGGTGGGACAAGACGGAGGTATCGGACAAGTCTCTCAAGGCACCAATAGGCACTTCTCCTTTTATGCCCCTTTGTCTCAGGTGAGTTCAAAACATGCATCTGCTACCGGATGAAAACGCCAGGAAAAGAGCGCCGCGGGAAGCAAGCTGACAGGCGCTGCCTTCGCCAGGCGGAGAGCGGCAGTCGCGGGGCTCAGGCACTAGCAGAGCTCACGCCCGCGCATGCGCTCTGCCTGCTGGGGTCCCCGCTGCAGTCAATTCTACGCGTCCTTCAGGAAACCAGCGAAACGCCGCTTCCTCTGAGATAGCGCTCCTGACACCCACCGCGCAAAGGAGGACATTTTGGCATAAAAATACCTCCTGGGTTTCATATAACAAAGCTGACCGATGTATGGTGAACACTGCATTTCAGTGCAGGTGACTCTGTGGGTCGCAGGGTCACCAGTTACATCTGGCGTCAGGCGCTGCGTCTGCCTCGTGTACTTGACTTCACAGCACTCTCTTCTCCCAGCCTTACTGAACCCGCCCCTCAGACACTGTCCTGCTCATTTACCAGTGCCTTTGCAGACTCACAAACACTGTTCACATTATGCCAGTTCCTGCATTATCACCTTTCCACTCTACTGTTTACCCAAAACAATGCAAGGGTACATCATTCTAAATCCAACTGGTTTTGACTGGTTCTGGAAAGTACCCAGAGGGAAGTTCAGATAGTGCAGGGAAAATATTCTTGTTCTCCGAACCAAACCTGAGTTGGACAACTACTCACCAACCTTTAACTAAAAATATGGAACATAAATCTCATTTTTTCCTGATAAAAATATTTAGAAATACAAATTTTGTCACCATAAAGAGCACATGTTGGATTTTGACTTAACTATACAACAAAGGTACTTTAAAGTAAAAAAAAAAAAAGCATATTTACTTTATCTAATAGCTTGATTGCAAGATCCTCCATGAACAGTTTATGAGACATGTCAGCACCATCTAATAAACACAGGAATTTGACAGCACAGATTCTGACATAATGGTCCTCTCTTTGGGTACTAGAAGTATAAGATGATAGACCAGGTTAATACATTTTCAAAACAGAAAAATACCTCAAATATTAGTTTCAAAATATCAAAACCTTCCAAAGTTTTCTAAAATTAAGTAGGCCCATAATGAATGCAATGCTTGTTAATTCAGTACAGGCATTAGAAGATAACGAATCTATCGAAAGGACGGCCTGTACAGAAAGTCTGAACGGGTATGAATTCGTCCAGATTTCTGGAAAAACCACGCATGCACAGCTGACCCTGGGCTACTGATACCTTATCAGTGGACAAAACAGACCTGCGCTCCAGGGGCTACTCCTCAGCCAGGACCATGGACAGCTCCACACCCCTTGGGGCAAGACCCCGCCTCTAGCGCCCCATTGGCTGCACTACAAATGCACGTCCTCTACGTGAGGAGTGAGGGGCGTGTTCAGGACTCGTGCTCTCAGCATCCCAGCGTTTTCAGTGTGCAGATGTGGAAAGATAAAGTAAGTGAACCTCCAAAGTTCACTGTAACTGTTATAATGTAAGCAAATGCCATTTTACGTTAACAACAAAACACTTCCCTAGCAGAAATTGAAGTTAGTTTGGAACCATCAACTAAAAAAAATTTTACTTTTGTTGCTACACTAAACTGATAAAGGAAAAAAAGATCAATTTAAAAAATTAACAATGAAAATATATAATTTTATTTTTTAAAATATTTTATTTTCTTTTTATTTTTAGAGAGAGGGGAAGGGAGGAGGAAAGAGAGGGAAAGAAAATCAATGTATGAGAGAAACATTGATCAGTTGCCTCTCACACAACCCCAAATGGGGACCTGGCCTGCAACCCAGGCATGTGCCCTGACCAGGAATTGAACCAGTGACCTTTCGGTTCACAGGCCAGCATTCAATCCACTGAGCCACACCAGCCAGGGGAAAAAATGTATATATACATGTATTTTTTAATGTATATTCTTAATGAAGGATGGAAGATAAAACATAGGTATGGCACTTGGAATAATACACACTGTGACAACTGTAGTTGGACACAACTATCATTTGTTGTCCTAAATTCTAAAATCAAAGTGAATAATACAACACCATCTTCTTTATAAACACCTAAACACACAGATTTTTAAGAAATTATTTACTTATTTCTTTTTAGAGAGAGGGGAAGGGACAGAGAAAGAGGGGGAGAAAAACATAAGTGTAAGAGAAAAACATCGATCAGTTGCTTCTTGTACAAGTTCCAACTAGGGACCAAACCCACACCTCAGGCATGTGCCCTGACTGGGAATCAAACCCATGACCTTTCGCTTTGTGGGACAACGCCCAACAAACTGAGCCACATGGGTCAGGGCTACACACCCCGATTTTTTTAAAACTATGTTAAAAAAATAAAACTTGCCCTGCTGGGTGGCTCAGTTGGTTGAAGCATCATCTGTACACCAAAAGGTTATGGGTTCAATTCCCAGTCAGGGCACATACCTAGTTGTGGGTTCAGTCCCCAACCAGGACATGTATAGGAGGCAGCTAATCAATGTTTCTCTTTCTCTCTCTCTCTCTCTCTCACTCCCTTCCTCATTCTTTAAAATCAATGGGCACATCCTTGGGTGGGGATTAAAATAATAATAGTAAAAGTTTTAAAAAAGCTATTTTGACAAGTTCCAAAAGCATTAACTCAGGGATTAGATGAATAGTCGTATCCCAGAAATCAAAATTTTAGGGCGTGTTCCAAGAGTGATTTTATTTTTGTGTAACCACTTAGACTTATTATATGGTGACTTTTAGCCAAAAAAAGAATAAAATATGTGTGCTGATAATTACCCTCCAAGCCAAACAAAGAGGAACAGAGGTTTTTATGTTCCCCGTAGTCCTTTCCTTGTTTATGCTGGGTTCTGCACTCTAAATTTTTTAAAGTTTATCAAATCTTAGCAAATAGCGACAGATCTGGAGGAAATATATTAGTGGAATATAGTTTCTAACACACTTTTGAAGGCTCATTCAGTGTCTTACAATAGTAAACTCTTATAATGTTTAGCAAATGCTGAAAGGTTTCCACACGATGGCCAACTCCAAGTGCCCCACTTCTGACAAGACGTGGAACCCCCATAGCACTTACTTTTCAATGACAACATTTGCTGCACAATCATGTCCGAGATTTTCTATGAAGGTCTGGACGTCCTGAATGAGTCTGTCCGTAAAAAAACATTTGACACACACAACAGCTTTTAGACAGAAAAAAAAATTAAGACTTGAACTTTAAAGTTAACTAGCACTTTATATTCTGCTCATTGAAAGTGCCAAAAGAAAAACGACTCCACCCACGTAGGTGCTCACTATAAGCTAGGACAGGCGGAAAGGACGGTGCCTTTACCTCTGGTCACGCCTGAACACAGTTCCGAACACACAAGCCTCGAGGACCAGCTCGCCGTACTGTTTGGCAGTTGACAGAGACCCGGGGGTCACCTCTGAAGCAGGAGCCACCCAGGACCGGCAGCAGTGAGTTATCAGGGTGTTGAAGACTCCGGTTTTTACAGCAGACATCTCAATCATCTTGTACATAATCTGGAAGGGAAAGAAATGGTCAGTGTGGCCTTTAACTGAGTTAGTTTTTTTCCAAAAAAAAAAAAAAAATTACTGCTGCAGAAAACTGCCATGTGAGTGGCTTCAAACGATAGTTCTAACATAAGCGTGAATACGGTGTGCAAAATTAAAAATCCTCATCATTAGAATTTTGCAAGGTGCTCAGTGGTCACAGACCGTGAATTTCCACGTCTCCGCAGCAACCACACCTGACTGGCGCTGATGTTCACCCAGAGCTCTCCCGGAGAAGCCACGGTCCGCACAGAACGGAGGGAAGGAAGCAGTTTCGGCCTCTGCGTTTTGTCAGTGGCCTCCCTTCCCGAGGCAGCAAAGACCTCGGCCTGTGAGTGTGTGCTGGGCCTCAGGAGAGGGTGGAGAGAGGCGGCGGGGATGGCAGGGTCATAAAGGGTCTGCATTCACTTGCCCCTTAGGTAAAGGCACAGGTGGGTTCCGAGGCTTGACGTCATTCCGTCGTGCTGTGTTCCCCACTACGGGGATCAGCGGTCCTCAGCGCAAATGCCTCTGGAAACCAGAAGGGCCCCGAGATTGGGTTCCATTCACAGAAACGTGTCTTATACGTGGAAAGCAACAGCACAAATGCAGTGACCAAAGGCACCTGGCATTCACCCTCGGTGTCCAGAGGGCGTGAGGGATGGCATGGACTGGAGAGGGGTACAGGCCAGTGCATGGGCTGCCCCTGCTCAATGCCAGGGGGCCTGCTGTCATGCAGGAAAGACCGGGGCTGCCAGACCGTCCATTTTCCAAGATTTTCATATACATTCACCAATTCTGAAAAGCTGGCAACTCACTCCAGATTTTAAACATGGTATATGAACCAAATAACATACGTTCGTGGGGCAGATGTGGCTCATGGGCCCCCCTCTCACCTGCTCTTTGCCAGCTAGGATTTCCTCATTCTTACTCATGACATTGAAGAAGGTTCAAATGTTAACTGACTGAATAGGTAACAACAAATCTAATACGCAGTTACAAACATAACCCTTCTTCCTCATGTGCTACGAGGCCCCACAAATTACAAAGACAACCACTTTTTAAATTAAATGCATTAGGTGGCAGTGGTTAATAAGATTACATAGGTTTCGAGTGTGCTTTTCATTTAAAGCAGTCGAATTCATAGAAACAGAAAGGAGAATGGTTACCGGGGGAGGGGAAGTGGGGAGAGGTTAATGGATACAGTGTTTCAGCCCCACAAGATGAAAAAGTTCTGGAGATCCGTCACAACAATGCAAATATACTTAACCTTCCTTAACAGACTTAAGTCCAGTTAAAATGATAAATTTTACATTATGTGTTTTTTACCCCAATTAAAAGAAAGTTACCTCTTTTATTTTGAAATATGCCTGGCCCTTGATTTTTGCAGCGATGGTAAGAACTTTGGCATCAAAAACAAACTGGACAAAGGCTTTTAAACTAGACCAGAATATCAGCTGAGTGTTGCTTAAAGAACATATAACCTTCCACGCCATGTCGAAAGCCTCTATGCAGAGCAATTCGGAGGAGGCCAGAAGCTGGTAGAAAAAAGAGACAGAAATACATAACTGTCATTTAATTTCAGAAACTGACTACCCCCCCCCCGATTATTCCTTAATTCACGGCTCACTGTGGCTTACCTGGGGAACCAAAAGCTTCATGCAGTGGAACACAGGTAAGACCTGGTCGGAGGGAAGGATGGTGAGGGCTTCTAGCGCGGACTGCAGCGTCCTCGCAGGCATCTCGACGGCAGGCAGGACAGGCTCCGGGGGGCCACCCTCTGAGGGCGGCGGGAGGGTGTGGTACTTTTTCAACAGAAAGGAGAGGCAGACCCACTGGTCATGAATATACTGTGCAGCTATTTTCCCCCATCCTTGGGAAGATGACGATTCTTCAAAGTCACTGAAACGAAAAGAAAGTCACTGCCCGCGCTTCCTCGGTCCGTCCCCACTTCCTCTGCACGTGCGCACCACCCTTTCACGGGGACGCGTGAGCAGACACTGTTAAACACCCGTCTACCAGGACACAAGGAAACCACAGGAACTGCGATTTTTTCTAACCACTCTAGAAGCAGGTACTTTCACTCACTTTACACGACTCACTAAGAACTGAATGCGGAAAGTCCATGGGTTTCCAGTAGGGGGACGAATAATGTGGTGACACGGGATCACCCTGAAGGGAACCTCGCCCCACATTTCCACAGCCCTGTCCTCGGAGTCACGCGGTTCCCCCGGGGACTGGAACAAGGATGGACTCCCAGCGCTAGCGGTGGGGATGCCTCCCAGGGACACGCTGCACTCGGAGGGGGCGGGGACGCACCTGTTCTGCTCCTCCGGGCACGGCTTCGGCAGCATCTGATTGAGCGGGAGGGAGGCCAGGAACCTCTCCACGGGCCCAGCATCCGGCGGGTCCGGCTGCAGCTCCAGCTTCTGGTCCGTGACCTTGCACACCGTGGCCAAGGCCGCCATGCTGACTACCCTCTGCACCTGCCCCCCCAGCGTCAGCTCCTGGGGAGGGAACACAGCACCGCATGCACCAGGAGCCGGTCTCAGCGGGCCAGGACCCGAGCCGCCCGCCACCTACGACGGTCCATGCCCTTCCTTCCCTCCTCCTGCTCCTGAACGGCAGAGGAAACAAGGGAAATCTGGCGCACACCGTGTGGTCTGGCGCTCCTCTGCAGACTAGTGAACGGAAGCATCCACAGTGGCAGCCAACACCCAGCGGGCAGAGGACAGGGATCTCCTCCCTGGCAGGTGGGTGCCCGGGGCAGCACCCGACAGACCCCCACCTGTCTGAGAGTTCAGACTCTCTGCTGCTTCCTTCTCAACTACCCCTCTGGACCCAAGAGCCCCATGGTGAGTCTCGCTGTAACTGCTTGGCTGAAGTATGTTTTAAAAAGGCTCCGGGCACATGTGCACATAACCCCTTCAATGAGCGGCACACTGCTTTGGAAGTGGCATGGCACAGCCGTCAAGGGCTGGACTCAGGAACCGCACGGCCGAGGTCTGGCTCCTGCTCTGCACTTAGGACCAGCATGACTGTGGACACGCCTCACACAGTGTGTTCCCCGTGAAGCGCAGCAGCACAGAGCCCGCCGCCAGGGCCACCGTGGAGACTAAGTAATGGGGTGTTTCACGTGGAGCACCCGGGGTTCTTCATGGAGGAGCACAGAGGGGGAAACCAGGACAGCCCGGCTCCCTGCTCGGGGAAAGTCAGCCACCTGCAACCACGAGGCAGGAGCGCAGGCAGCCACAGCTGCTGCGCCCAGACCGCAGCGGCCCTCCCGACGCTGCCAGCAGTGACGTGCGCCAGAAGGAACCGCCGACCCCTGACCCCACATGTTCTCTCAGCCCCCGGAACATGGCACGTATCTCTACAAGTTTTACACAGCAACGCAACCAACACACGGAATGCAATTTACTGTTGCTTTTGCGCCACCGTGGTCCCTGTTAACCTTCACGTAACTCCACGAATGACTACAGAAAGCAAGCCCACCTTCAGAATTACTGTGCGTGGTCCACGGTTTGGGCCTTTCCTGTCTCGGATGTGCTAACCTGTGCTAGCCGGGATGCTATCATTTTCAGGGCAGTTCTTCAAAACTTCCAATTAGGTGACTAGAGCAATCACATAGTTTCAATATTTTAATTAGCAGCCCAGAGTCAACTATGACTCAGGCAAACTTCAGCCAGCACTTACCCTGTGCTCGGTAAAAACAGCCCACGTTCCCTGAGGACTCTCTACATCCCCGACACTGTGCCAGCATGGACCAGCTGGCTCAAAGGCTCCCTCAGCCCTGCACCCCTCCCCTGTGGCTGTGGCGCATGAGGCCCAGGGAGGTTCAGTCACGTCCCCGAGGCCACCCAGCTGGCGAGGACAAAGCCGGGATGCACCCCCGGGAAGTCTAAACTCCAAAGCCTGTGCACTCTTGGCCACCAGGCCTTGTTACATCACGTTTAAGAAAGGCTTCTGTGCTCTGAAATCTGGTGCAGAAGACGCAGATACGTGAGTCCCTCCATGAACAGGTGGACGGAAGTAAACACCATAATGAAGGCATAAGCAGCAGCAGGAAAAGGCAGAAAGGAAAGCGTGAGGCCCTGACCCAAGAAGGCCTCTGAGCAAACGTGGCCTGAGCTGGACCCACCAGCTGCTGGCAGACGCACACTGGAGGGAGGACACTCTCAGGGGAAGGATGGGGCACAGCGGCACGTGCCTGCGGCCTGTGACACTCTGCCTGGTGGCCCAGAGGGATGCAGCCCAGAGGAGGGTAGCGGACGACACAGTCAGACCAGGAGGCCGAGAGCCGGGCTGGGGGCTCGGGACCCCAGGCCCATGAGTGTGGACACACGAAGGCCCCTCCCTGCTGCCTGAGCAGGGGACCTAGTGCGGACCCCCTTCCGGGATCTGCACGGCGTCAAGACTGAAGCCGGCACACTTTTGTCGGATATCCAACACGAGGGGCGTCCCGATCCTCCTCCAAGATGATGAGCAAGGGATACCATATTACAAACTAGGTCTCAGCAGATGCTTTTTATATCAGAATACTGTGTGGTCATCAAATACGCCTTATCCCACAGAACTACAAACCCCGGATCACAGAGCAGTACCTGTCCACCATCTGTGTCTTGAAGATGCCGAACGCACGCGGTTTTCAAAGGAGAAACCACTCTCCAGACGGGGTTGCCTCTCTTCCACCCAGCCTCCCGGTGGAGACCTGTGAGCTCCGTGAAGACCTGCAGGTACAAGCGGCCACGGTCCAGGTCGGGAACCTAAGGGAGACGAGAAAACACTGAACGAGCAGGGCCCGTGAGGTTCACCAACCGCGGGAGCACGGACAGGAAACCATTCGTTTCCAGGCACTAAAACCGCACATCGATGAGAGAAAGACGCGTTTCCCCCGAGAAGCCTTCCGTCCGCTCCCCTTGGGGGCCAGTCCTCCCTCTCTGTGCGTCCACAGGGACCTGCCCTCTGCACGGTCACCTTGCAAACCGAGAGCGACTGTCTGGCTCCCACCCGGGCTATGAGACCCGGGAAGGCAGACAACGTTCCCCTGATCCCTGCCCCCAAGGCGAACACGTCGTCAGTGAGGTGATGAGGCTTCCTCTGCTCCAGGCAGGTCGCCACACTCCCCTCTCACAGGGAAGATGACCACCCCCCTCTGCTAAGAGGACCACTAAGGTTCAGGGAGGCCAACCAGCTTACCCGGCATCTCAGAGCCAGCCGGGGGAGGGACAGAACCAACCGCAGGTCTCTTTGAGCCCAGGCCCCCAGCAGACCTGGGTTCAGTCCAGCTCTCCCACTCACCAGCTCTGTGCCCGACCACAGCCACCTAAGCTCCTTAGCCCTCAGCTCCTCGTCCACACGACAGGGAGGGACACATCTATCCATCACCGGGTTCTTGAAAGAACTGAAAGTATGCTAAATGGACCGTCATGGGGTAGCTGTTATTAGGCCCTAATGATTATTACTATACCAATTACTATACCCTCGGAGACCACGTATGGCACACAGGAAGCACATACTTCATGAATGTAACCAGCTTTCACTGAGCAGCCACGTGTGCCAGGCACTCTGCCAAGGGCGTGGACAGTGCCGGGGGTCCCTAAGGTTTGGGCGCCAGCAGCTGCTTGGCTTGACAGCACGCTGACTGCGAGGGGCACCCAGAGAAGCTCCCGGAGGAATGACAGGGGTCTGCGGTGAATGCCTAAGTGTGAGAAATTCGCCTCATGTTTTCAACAGCAAGAGGCTGAGCGGGCGGGAAGGTCAGGAGAGGGCTGGGGAGGGGCAGAGACAGGCGGGTCCCTGGCCAAAGGGAAGCTGGGGCTGCATACAGACAGGGTCTCGGGGACAGACAGCAGGGGAGAGAGTGTGGGCTTGGAAGTGGCCATGGAAACTGAGACACCCCGAGAACCTCGGCCCCTCCATGGGAGCAGGAGCAGGGGGGGACGTGGGCGAAGAGGCTGCTGTGAAACTCCGAGTGACCCAGTAGATGCACGTGATCAGGGATCCCAAACCCTCATGTACTGAAGGGGGCGTATGTCCAGACAACTTTAAACTACCAAACACTGAGTGTATTTTTTTAAATCTTTGCTTCTAAAAGATGAGATCACATTAACCTTTTCATTTTTGAAGTTATTTTTAGCTTCCAATTCCAAACAAACAGAAACACTTACGCTATATCACGGGCACAGTGGGGTTTGTTTTACTTCTTTTGTGTACGTCTAAAAATTTCCATAATCAAGATGTAACAATACTGACAACAAAGTGACACTGGAGCAAAGTAAACAAGTTACCATTTTCATTTAGTTCAAAATAAACACGCCCCACCACAGCTTTCATTTCCTCAAACACTCCTCACTCAGAGGGTCTTTTCTTCATGGTCCCTTGCCTTCCTGTCATAACACCTCAGGTCTTTCAGGATAAAACCTGTCTTTTTCTATGTTCACACATGCTTATCAGCTATTAAACAGATGCACTTAATTGGGTATTCTGATAAAAGCTGTTAAAATAAGTATATTTTCTAACATTATTGACAATGATTCTAATTGCTTCAACATTGCTCCCTAGGGAACTCAACGAAAAAAGACACTTAAGAATACCATTTCTGTAAGACTTGGCATTTTAAAGACATTTTTGGACAAAGGGACGAACTTCACTTTTTTCACACAGCCCAGAAAGCAGGGACGGTGTGGAGAGAACAGAGCCTGAGAGACAGGCGCGTTCACCCAGCACCCTCTGATCTCCGGCCGCTGGTTCCCGCCCGGATGCATCTCAGAGTCCCTTGCGGGGCTCTGCAGATGCAGATGTGGCGATGCCGCCCGCCCGCACCTGCCGCACCAGTCCGGGTCTGGACCTCGACACCAACATGCCTCTGTGCTCCATGCTGCCCGCAGGCCTGGCACCCGAGCCTCCGCAGACCCCAGCGGAGAGGGGCAGCCCCCACCGTGCAGTGAGGAAGCTCAGGCTCACTGAGCGACCCCACTTTCCCAAAGCCACGGTCACCACCCGCAGGGACCGGCACAAGAAGCTGCATGGCTCCTAACTGCCAGCGTCCTGGGCCGGCTCTCAAGGAACTGCCCGTCACAGTCAGTCCTTCTCCTCTGAATATGGTGGCTGGGCCGGCGGTCACCGCAGCAGCCACGGAGGTGCGAGACCCACCCCCCATGAATACTCACGCTGCTCAGCTCACTCATGGTGAGTCTCCTGAGGACGAACTGGGAGATGCTCTCGGCTGAGGCCGCCACGAGGTCCTGGAGGAGCGGAGACACCTTGTCTGTGCGGAGAGAAGTGCAACGGGGCGAGTCAAGGGGCGCTCTGGTGCGAGGCACGCCCGTCTGTCTCAGAAGGCACGACCACAGGAAGCACACGGGTGGGTCACGCACCAAAAACGGGTTCCGAAGATACAACAGTCCTGAGCACTGTGGGAGGCTGCCCTTCTCCTGAGAACCCCGTGGGAGCCGGCGGGGTGGGCTGCAGACCAGCCCACACAGTGTCTGAAGCACAGTTTACAGACCGGACAGGTCAAACGTGCCGGTGGTGAGACAGCAGGGGCCTGAGAGCTGGGGGTTTCCTGGCCTCCACAGGTGGGGCCCAGGGGGTCCTGAAAGTGGGGGCACGACGGCCAGAGCAGGACAGGTGCACCCCAGGGACACAGATAGCGAGTGGTCCGGAGGCCCAAGGAGGGGCGGTGCACAGGAGACTGACTGGCTCCAGGACCGCAGGCTGCCAGGGACCCTGGCTCCTCCACAGGCCGGCCCAGGTGGAGCAGGCAGGGCTCCGGACAGACGGAGCTGCCAGGGCTCCAAAAACAGGCTACAGGGAACCCAGAGCCATGGAAGCTGGGCCAGAACCGAGGCCTCACCCCAGCCAGGCTGCCCGGGTGCTGAACAAAATGCCAGCACACCCCGGAGGATTTATGCCAGACCCGGAGTCTCATCACAGAGCGCTCAGGACCCCCAGACACACCTGCCAAGCCGGCACGGGAAGCATCGGGCAACGCCCAGGAGAGACCGTCTACAAACGGCACCTCGGAGGCGCCAGAACAACATGACCCAGGCTTTAAAGCAGCTGTGTATAAAAATGCTTCAACAGTCAGCCAAGAACACTGTTGAAATGAATGGAAAAATAGAAAGTTTCAGCAAAGAAACAGAAGTTCAGCATGAAAAGCAAACAGAAATTTGGTCATTGAAAAGTATAACAACTGAAATTTAAAAAAAAAAAAAAAGACCTCACTCGATGGGATCAACCACAGGAAGGAGATGCAAGAGAAAAGTCGGTGAACTTGAAAACAGATCCGTGAAATATGCGATCTGAACAACAGACGGAAAAAGTGATTAAAAAGTAAGCAGAGCCTGGGAGACCGGTGGGGTCATCACGAAGGTCCAGCACTCATGTCCTGAGAGCCCCGGAGGAGAGCAGGCTGGTGCTGAGAAAACAGCTGAGTGAAAAAACTGGCTGAACACTGTCCAAATTCAAGTTTGGGAAACCTAAACATCAGTAAGCACAAAGAAAGTCCTGCCCAGACACAGTTTAACCAACGTGCTAAAAACTAAGTACAAAGAAACACTCTTGAAAGCAGAGAAAACAGCACAGCGCTTCAGGGATGAGACAGCAGGGGGCCGGAAGCAAACCGAACATCTTTGCGCTGCAGAAGAAAAAGATCTAAAAAATGCAGTGTTATATTCAGTGAAAATATTCTTCAGAAGGGAGACAAAGACATTCTCAGACAAAGGAAAACTAAGAGAATGCATCGCCAACAACAAGCCTGTTGTAAGAGAAATGCTACGAGGTGTGTGCTTGTTAGTTTTTAAACACAACAGATGTGACATCAGACAAACACAGGGACAGGGAAACGGACACAGAGCAGAAGGCCCATCAATCAACGGGTCAGTGGAGCAGGCTCTTCTCCTAAGTTCTTTAAAATCTGTTCAATGGTTGAAAGCAAAACCTCTAACACTGTCAGGTAGCGTTTTCAACAGATGCAGACAAGACAACTGTAACAGTGGGCAGGGATAAAGGACCTGCATTCACTTCAAGGGGTAAAATGTGAATTCTACCTGCACGTGAAAAGTTGGATATGCACAGTGTAGAGAAAATGAGCAGAACACAAGAAATAAAATGGCAGGCCTAGACCCAACCATGCAGTAATTAGGTTAAATGCAAACAGTCTACACCCATGAATGACAAAGACTGTCAGAACGGACGGAAAATCACGCCCCGACTACCTGCCGTCTGAGGCACGTGCTTGAAATAGAATGATCTAAGTACAATAACAATAAAAGGCCAGAACAAATACACTGGGCAACTTCTAACCAAAGTGGGAGTGGTATATTACTCTTAAAGTGCAGTTCAGAGTAGAGAAAGTCACCAGGGACAAAAAGGTACGCCACGTGGTGACAGCACGCAGCCCCTCACGGGGACACCCCTGACAGCAGGGAGCAAAACTGGCGAAACTGAAGGAGGAAAGACAAATCCCGAAGTACAGCTGGAGACGGCGACGTCCCCCTCTCAGTACAGAAGGAGAAAACAGGAACCCCGCTGGGATGTAAACCGGAAAACCCCGTGAAACTCTGGGTATGCAGAGTGTTTCACGGTGGCATTTAGAGGGCCCTCCACCCAGCCGCAGCAGCAGCACACGCGCTGTTTTCAAACAACACGGAACGTGCACCGAGAGACCCTGCCGTAGGCCATCATGCCAGCCTCCGTGACTTTTTAAAGACTGAAATTGGGCAACACCTGCTCTCTAACTACAGTGGAATTAAGAACCAATAATTGAGAGATAAATGCCAGCCCTGGCTGGTGTGGCTCAGTGGATTGAGTGCCAGCTTGTGAATCAAAGGGTTGCCGATTTGATTCCCAGTCAGGGCACATAAGTTGGGTTGCAGGCCAGGTTCCCCAGTAGGGGGCGCACGAGTGCAACCACACAGTGATATTTCTCTTAGTCTCTCTCTCCTCCCTTTCCTTTCTGTCTAAAAATAAATACAATCTTTTTAAAAAATAAATAAATAAAAATTTTAAAGGGGCATTATTTGTGCCAGACCCTGTATATTGGGGCTGTGCTTATTAACTTGATTCTACCAATCCAAATAAAATGGAATGAAAAAATGAAACAAAAAGAAAAAAAGATAAATGCCAACGCGACACCTTGCCTAGGATAACAGCGAAAAGGTATCTTACTTAAACTATCCAAAAACAGAACTCATCTTTTCTCCAAAACCTCCTCTGACTCCAGTCTTCTATCTCGGGTCCCCCTCCGTGCCCTCAGAATGAGAACATACCCTGGGGAGGCTCACCCCCCACCCCCAAGAGACACACAGACGGGGTCCACGTGGCACCGTGAGCAGCAGCAACCCACTGAGCACCTCCCCGTGTCCTGCAACAACAGGACAGGGCATCACTGAGCAATGCCGGCTACGCGGCCTGAATAATGAAGTCGAAGACAGGACGTGGAGGAATTTCAGAAACACGCGAGGTGAAGAAAGTTACAGAAGACTTCTTCCATGAAGTGCCATTCCTGTAAAAGTCACATGCAGCAGAACGAGACAACACAGTGTTGAAACCTATAGATCTGGTGAAGCTGCTTTTTAAAGAGCACAGACGCGATACAGAGAAAAGCCAAACGAGACGGCGAAAGCCACAGACGGAGGAGTAACAGGGAACTTTGTTCTTAGGTTGGGCGGTGAGTTCCCAGGTGTTTATTTTGCATCATAACAAGTACAACCTGCTGTGACTCAAACATCGCAACAGTATTCCAGGAGGCATCACGACCCAGTCCTCCACCTGGAGGTGCTGAGCCTGGTCACACAGTCAAGGCAGGGTGGTGGGCAGTAATTCTGACAAACATTGTCACAGAGCTTGCGCCCCTTGCCAATGCAGAAGGATAAAAGAAAGAGGGTTTTTAAAGGACGGTTACTGCTGAGCCACTTATGTGAGGTCCCTGGAGGAGGCAAGGCCATAAATACAGAACTGCAATAGGCGGGGCCTGCACTGGGCGGGGAGGAACTTGGGGAGTTCCTGGTGAATGGCAGCGTCAGTTCTGCACGCGACGAGGGCTCTGTGGGTGGAAGGTGGTGAGGACAGCAGAGCAGTGTGCGTGCTCAAGGCCACGGCCCCGCAGGCTTGACGAGTAAGAGGGTACATTTTGTTATGTTTACTCACCACAAAAAATAAACACACACACACACACACACACACACACAATGCACATCAAATGAACCCAAATTTATGCCACTACGGAACTGAAAATCTCGTAAGAAGTCACCATTCTCCATACAGCATTTGTTTCTGCAACCATTATCAAGTATATCAGAACGTAGAAACTAGTTTTACTACTTCACAGGCTTGTGTTAAAATCTACCCTCATCAATAGTAGTATCCTCGGGTGTAAACTAATACCAATGTTTCTTCAGAATTTCTTTAAATGTTAAATGTCTTCAATTCCAAGTGAAATGGGTTGGGAAGGACTGGAATCAAGGTTTCCCCACCAACACGCTCCTCCGAGACACCTGCTGCGTTCTCAGCCGCTGGCTGACGCACCCCTTAGTGCCAGGAGGGAGGGAAGGGCCCGAGGCTTCTACCGACACTTCCCACAGGGAGCGTCTTCTCCTCAGAAGGTGCCCAGAGTTCGGCATATTTAAAAATAACATGGCTGTCACCCTCACCCTTCAGCTTACTTTCTGCAACTGCCTAGTGGCAATTAGAAATGCATCTTGCTTAAACACACATGAAAGAGTGATCATTTCCAATGGTCTAAAAATCAATGAGCAAGCATAAATTTTAAAAAATAACAGCAAATGAAATCACATTCTAAAATCAACAGTAACCCGCAGATGTACGCCCTGGACTGCCAGCTCCCTGGGGGCAGAACTCTGCTCCTCCCGCCTGTGTCCCGGGCCACCTGCCAAAAGCATGAGGTGGCCTCTTTGTTTTAAAAGGCCGGGAACTTCCTTTCGTTCTCAATGCCAACTGCACACCAAGTGGGGGGCCGGAGAAGCCACCCCTCCTCACCGTCTGGGGCGCGGGGACCTCTCGGCGCGCCGGCGTGCAGGAGCATCACCAGCAGCTGCAGGCACCTGTCGGCTTTCAGCACCGGCATGTAGGCGTTGGCGCCCAGCTTCCCGAGGGCGTCCAGGAGAGGGTCCAAGAACATCCTCAACACGTTCTGCGTCCTCCGCTTCTCACTAGACATGGAAAAACACAGCCGCATTAAGCATTTCTAAAGGAGAAAGAAATTATTCCCCAAGTATAGTTTGTGGGGCTGGTAACTGATGGACTCAGTGGGACAGAATCACTCTGGTGGACGATCCGAACACCCGGCGCCTCACAGGACTGACGCCCCTCCCGACTGCACGCCGACCCTGCGGCCTGTGCTGTCCCGGGGCGAGGAGCGTGTCACCAGGTGAAGGCACAGGGAAGAGCGTGCGCACGCAGCTCTGCACACACGTGCGAAGGAACGTCCTCTGCCTGTTTCACCCGAGCATTAAAGTGCCAGGACCCTGCCTCCACATTGCAGTATCAAACAAAAACAAATGCAGCCCTGGCTGGCATAGCTCAGTGGATTGAGCACGGGCTGCAAACCAAAGTGTCACAGGTTCGATTCCCAGTCAGGGCACATGTCTGGGTTGCAGGCCATGGCCCCCAGCAACCGCACATTGATGTTTCTCTCTCTCTTTCTCCCTCCCTTCCCTCTCTAAAAATAAATAAATAAAATCTTTTAAAAAAAAGAACTGAAAGGAACTTTTAATAAAAACAAATGCTAGTCAAGGAGATGAGATGTGTTAATGAAAAAATATATAAAGAATTAAGGATTTATAGAAAACCGTTACAACCAACTTTAGCACTAAAACTGCCCAGAAGAGAGATGTGACGTGAACCAAACTAATTGCGTGTCCTGCGAACACAGGACCCAAGGAAGCTGCTCTTCACAATGATTATAACCTCAGAGAACCAACCCACTCACATTCTCAAAGTATAAGTGAGACTGTTTTATCTTTATTCCCTTTTTTACTTACACCTTTTACAAGGGAATTAAATCCAGTCAATGTCTTCATCTTATCTTATGCTATCATCTTAGAACCTATTTTTCTAATATTCTTGTATAAAACCAGTAATTACTGAATAGCTTTTTTAACCATCTCAAATAATTTAACTTGCATTTTTTAATTAATAATTGACTATTAATTTACTGTTAATTTATAACTAATTTGTTGCCAATGTCCAGTTCCCTCCTTTCATACAACACATTGTGGTCAATCCCATGCCAGCCGTGGAAAAGTCTGAACACCCAGCATGAATCTGAGCAGCCTGTTTTCTTTCTTGGAAGCTTTGTTCCAGGTTCAGAGCGCTCACCTGTACTGCGTCTTCATTCCTTCCACGTCCACAGCCAGCAAGACCATCAGGGCGACCAGCCTGGCTTCTGCCCAGTCGGGCATCCAGCAGGTCTCTCCCGCTGCAGGAAGGACAGTCGAGGTTGAGAAGCGTCAGCAACACCCTCACAGAGGCGGTTTCGGACACAGGCGGACGGCGGAAGAAATGGGTCTCACCGATATTGAACTTTTACAGAAATGCAGCTGTGACGGAACGGCTCACGGCCACACACACTTAAAATGACAATTGAGCTGGGTGTGGCGGCTAAGAAAGAGAGAGGCAGGTCAGGGAGCCGAGCTGTCCCTACAGAGGAGGGACAGGCAGGTCAGTGGCCCCCGGCAGAGACTGGGCCCCACTGCAGGGAGCAGAAAGGTGCCCGTGAGCGGGGGCCAGGGGGCGGGAATGACCAAGACGAGGCCACAGAGACAGGTGGAATGACAAGGGGCTCTGTGGGCCTTGGAAAGGGTGTCTGCCTTCACCGTACAGGCAAGAGGAAGCACAAGGGCACCGGGAGCGGGCAGGCATGCCGTGCCCTCCTGCATGTCTCAGGTGGCGAGGCTTTTACAAACCACAGGCCTGCGTCAGGTGAGTCTGCCCACGCTGTCTTCCAACAGCACCTGCTCACTGTGTCTCTCTGCCACGTTCTGGTCATTCTTGCAACGTTTCCAACTCTCTTGTCTCGACCTGTGATCGGGGGTCTCTGACATCACTACTGTAACTGTTTGGGGGCGCCACAACCGCACCCATGGAAGGCGGCAAACTTACTCTGTGAAGGTTGTGTGTTCTGACTGCCCTGCTGGTAGCCCCCGTCCCAGGGGCCTCCCCGCTCCCTGGGACACATCCTGAAACTGGGCCAATGAATAACCCTGCACGGGCTTCTCTGTGCTCAGGTGCAGGGAGGTCACAAGTCTCTCGTGTTAAACCAAAGCGAGAATTGGCCCAGCTGAGGGAGGAAGGCATGTCGAAGCTGAGATGGAACACAAGATAGGCCTCTTGGGCCAAACACTTGGCCAGGTTGTACATGGAAAGGAAAAGTTCTTGAAGGTGCCACCCCAGTGAGCACACAAACGGTAAAGCGAAAGAGCCTTATGGCTGACGTGGAGAAAGCGCTGGTGGTCTGGATGGAAGATCAAGCCCGCCACAGCATTCCCGTGAACCAGGGCCTAACCCAGAGTGAGCCTCAGCCCCTCAGTGCCGCGAGGGCTGAAGAGGGAGGCAGCTGCAGAAGGGGAGTCTGGAGCTGGCCCTGGTGGGCCCCGAGGTTCCAACATAAAAAGGGGTCTCTGGATCATCAAAGCACGAGGTGAAGCAGCAAGTGGGGGTGCGGAAGCTGCAGCGAGTTCTCCAGAAGATCTAGTAGGATGATTAGTGAAGGCGGCTGCCCTAAACACAACAGAGTTCTGATGCAGATGAAACAGCCGTGTATTGAAAGAAGGCCCCACCTAGGACCTTCACAGCTGGAGATGAGAAGTCCGTGCCTGGCCTCACAGCTTTGGAGGACAGGATGGCTCTCTCGTGAGGGGCTCATGCAGCTGTGACTCTACGTTGAAGGCGGTGCTCACTTAGCACTCGGGAAATTCTAGGGCCCTCAGGAACTATGCTAGAGCTGCTCTGCCCGTGTCTACACACGGAGCAGCAAAGCCTGGAAGACAGCACATCTGTTCACAGCACGGTTTACTGGGTATTGTAAGCCCGTTGTTGAGATCAACTGCTCAGAAAAAAAAGATCCCTTTCAGAATATCACTGCTCACGGACAATGCCCCGGTCGCCCAAGAGCTCTGATGGGGCAGCTTCACAATGAGGTCAGTGCTGTTTCCATGCCTGGGAACACGGCACCCACGCAAAGTTAGAAGTTAGAGTGATTCTAACTTCCAGGTCTTATTATTTAACAAAGACACTGAATGCAGCTGTACACGGGCCTGGGCAAAGTACACCGGAAACCTTCTGGACAAGATGCACTATTCCAGATGCCATTACAAATATTTGCGATTCATGGGAAAGGGTCACAATGTCCACATTGGTGGGAGTTTGAAAGAAGCAGATTCCACCCGCCGTGGATGACCTCGAGGGGTCAAGGCTTCAGTGGAGGGAGTAACTGCGGATGTGCCGGGAACGGCAGGAGAGCGGCATTCAGAAGCGGGGCCTGAGGACCGGGCTGATTCACTACAATCTCATGATGAAACTATAGTGCACGAGGAGCTGCTTCTTGTGGGTGAGCAAAGAAAGAAGTGTCTTGAGTTGGAATCTACTCCTGGTGAAGATGCTGTGCAAACTGCTGAAGTGGCAACAAAGAACTCAGAATATGACATGAGTTTAGTTGATAAAGCCGCAGCGGCGTTTGAGAGGACTGACTCCACTTTTGAAAGTAGTTGTTCGGTGAGTAAAATACTATCAAACAGCATCGCATGCTATAGAGAAATTGCTCATGAAAAAAAAGAGTCAGCCAATGCCTCAAAGGTCATCGTTGTCTTAACAAATTGCCACAGCCACCCGACCTTCAGAAACCAGCACCCTGATCAGTCAGCAGCCCCCAACCTCAGGGCCAGCCCCTCACCAGCAAAGAGTACAGCTCACTGAAGGCTCCGGGGACAGTCAGCGTGCTCTAGCAACAAGGTAGTTTTTAGGCACAATGCTACTGCACGCTTGAGAGATGACAAACAGTACAGTGAAACATAACTTTACGTGACTCCCGTTACTGCGGAGGTCTGGAGCTGATCCCCCAGTATCTCTGAGTTCTGCCTCTACACACAGAAGGGAAGAAGACATTTGTAAGATCAAAGTTTGTACTCATTGCTCTCTGGGCATGACGTGGAAAAAGACTGCAGGGGAAGCGAGAGGAGATGCCAGGTGACCAGCCAAGAGGCGAGTCTGGTTTCCGGCCGAGAGGGGAGAGCCCCTGCACTGCACCCAGCAGGGGCGCGCACAGACACACGGGCTCCGGCACCCCAGACCTGCGCGCGAGGCCCGGTCCCGCGCTCGTTAGCTGCGGGGCCTCGCGACAGGCCGTCCACCTCTCGGGGAGTCTACGGCACCTCCTATGAGATCAAACAAGTGAAACCTGCAGCTTGCTTTGGGTTTATTATAAAAATTAAATAACATATGTGAAGTTCCTAGAACAAGCTTTGGGAGAGAGAACTTGGTTGACTGATATAACTGATATTTTACTATCTCAGAAAGCCATTAAATAAAAAGAGTCATGCGTAGATTTCTTTTTTCTTTCTGGCATATTACTGTAGTAAAACTATACTCTTCACATCCACTCCCAAGAAAAATTTAGGTGAGAAACCTAGTTTTCTAGCCCAGTGATTCAAATACTTAAAACATCTTTACAATATTTTAACATATTTTAGAAGTAATTTAATATATTTTGATGTGAATTTATTGAACGAGTATGGGAGAGAAACAATACCAAAAAAATATATTTGTATGTAGGTTAACTCAGTTTAAAAATAAAACAAAAAATAAACTTTATTACATATTATTTTTAAAATGCTACGAAGGCCATTTACTTACCACCAATAAGAAATCTGCTTGTATTTTTTTAATCTAAATACATAATCTAAATACTTTTTGGTGCTAGTCCAAAAAATTTAGTTGGTTAAACTTCTAAGTGTTATAAAGGTGAATCTTTTACTCATATTTTTAGTCTTGGTAATGCTTTATATCCCACACTTACATTAAAAATTCATTCATAAATGAAGAGTAAAATGAAACCAAATGCCATTACACTAATTGAGTTCCCCACATTTTCCAGCAATCACATAATCAAGGCACCCTTCGAGTTCAAGGGAGGCGGGGGAGGGGTGGGGGCTCTTTGGGGCTCTGGGTGAGAGTGGAATGTTTCCACTCCTCGAGGGCTCGAGCCTCTTCTCCTCCGACCCGCTGTGTGGGCTGGGAGTGACCGGGCGTGACCCTGCATCTGGCAGGGGCAGCACACGGCGGGGGCCTCTCAGTGGCTGACCGGGGAGTTCTCGCCTGCCTCCCGCAGGCACCAGAGCAGGCTTCTAGAAACACCGATCTCTTCAGAAAGCCCAGCAGTTTTCAGAAGCTCAGTGGATTCTCCCTGATTGTTACCTGAAAATCTCGTTCATCCAATTTTGAGTACTGAATCAGATCTGATGCTGTGATATGCTCTGAGTTATAAGACAAGTTCTATTTTAGGGGCTTAATCTATGTTTAAGGCAGTAGGGACTAATACTCCTTTACTGTGATAGGCCTAGTAAAAGAATCTCCCAAGTCATAGCACAAAAAGTTGACCAGACAACAGAGAGAATAAAACATAAAAGAGAAATGTTTGAAGAAGGAAGAACAGGTATCTCAAGTACTTTGGGGGGATAAGTATCTGATCATTTAAGAGCCAGCCCACAATCAGACTAAAGAAGTCAGTAAATGAAAACGAGGTAGCCTGAGACACACCTAGGAAAGTGAAGACGCATTGAATTCAGAGATGCAGGCCACCCAGATGACCGTGGACGAGGTGATGAAGAGGAAGCACTAGGAACGCACACGGAACCCTAATGATGACCGGACCTGCGGCCGGCGCCTCCGCCGTACAGTCTCACTCACATCCCCAAAGAAGCCGCCAGACTGACCTGTGCCCGCTGCCTGGCAAAAAGGAAAACTAACACAACCAGCCCTTCAATACTTTTCTCTAAGACTGCTTCTCACAGTCAGGTCACGCTAAACGTGACCCTGTGGCGACGAAGGGAAGAAGAGCTGACAGAGCGACAAGGATTTCTCCTTCGGAGGCCCTCAATGCACCGCCGCAGCCTCCAGCCCGCAAGAAACCTGGTGACTGTAGAACAAATTACTAGGCTGGTTTGTGTCCAACTCCTACTCTGGCCACTTATTCATTTATTAAAGCATACAACACAGTTTAAATCTCAAATCTGAGAACAGATAAAGTGCAAGTTAGGGAGCGACATTTTAGTGTCCTGTTATTCACAGTGTCTGGCTGAAAAATATGTGTGCATCAGAAAACTGACACATTTGGTACAGCCCGTACCTGGCTCTGAAAGCTAGTTAGCAGTTCTTTGACAACATTGTGGTTAGACTGATCCAGGAAAATGATTCCAGACTCACCTTCCCAAGCAGGTGGCTTCACATACTCTTCAACCAGGTTCTTCACAAAAGCATTCAAAGAGCATGTCTCCTGAAGTCCGACGGAGCTGCAGGTTGAGGGTCGCCCAAAACGGCTTTCATTAACACGCAGCCACTCACAGAGCTGGAAAAGACCACAGCTGTTACTTTATTTTAAAAACCTACCCCTGGCTGGCGTAGCTCAGTGGATTGAGTGCAGGCTGCGAACCAAAGTGTCGCAGGTTCAATTCCCAGCCAGGGTACATGCCTGGGTTGCAGGCCACAGCCCCCAGCAACCGCACATTAATGTTTCTCTCTCTCTTTCTCCCTCCCTTCTCTCTCTGTCTAAAAGATAAACGAATAAATCTTAAAAAAAAAAAAAAACCCTAAGCAGACAAAGAATTTCAATGTCCCAAAGCCAAGTTCTCTTCCACAATAAACTGAATTTAAGTGACTGAACACAACGACGTAATAAAGCATTTATCGTCATGAGAGAGTTGAGTAGACAGTGGAGGCAGAGAAAAGTGTGTGTGTGCATTGTCTACCCTCCATTCAAGATTTTATAAACTTCATTCACAGGCAAGAATTTTTAAAGCATCTAACATAAAATGCACATTGTGACAGGTATTCCAAAGAACATCTCTGCGCAAAATAACACATTATGTAAAACAAATTATAACCTTAAGTTAAAATTCATTCTAGCTTCACATACTAAAACAAGAATGTCTATTTTTGAGAGAATGTAGAATTTGAGATATGTTATAACTAAAGTTCCTACCTTGTCACAAGGTTATTTTTTATCATATATGTATTTTAAAATAGATTCATTTAAAAAAGAAATTCTGCCCTAGCTCTTCTCCATAACACTTTTTAGGAGACCTGCAAAACCAAGTCACAGAACTTTAAACAATTAATCTTTGATCACATGTAATTGTGAGTTTTTGTTTTGAAATCTATCTTCTTAACATTCTTTCTACAGTACATCTTAACGTGCAAAGTTATACATGAATTTAAGTATGAAGTAAATAATTATGTCTTTCTAAAAGATAAGAATTTTTTAAAAGTATTTTTGCCTCCATTAAAGTATAACCCCAAATTACAGGTAAGGAGACAAAATAATGATGAGAAATAATAACACAGCACTCGATGAACGAGTGAACCAGTGAGGACTGGAACCGACACCCGCACGAACCAATGACGGCAGCTCAGCACTGGAGGGAGCCACTGGGGACAGGTCTTTACCGAGCAGAAGGTCTGACACGCAATCTGTCCACAGTGGGAGCAGCTGGCATCTCTTTCCACAGAATGCACTTCTTCTTACATGCCTCTCAAACTGACCACACTACTAAGTTCCTTAATTATTGCTATAAAATATGTGGCTTTCCAAATCTTGTATTCCCACAAGGACAATCCTATTATAACAAAATTATTGAAGTAAACTCATTCATATTTTATTCTTTCCCTCTATCGAATCTGTCACAAAATTCAGAATATTTCCCTTCAAAGTCTCTTCATGTCAGACTTAGGGCTTAAATGCCATCTACCTGGCATTCCCAGGCACACAGGCTCCCTTGATTTCCCATTAAAATTCAAGTCACAAAGTCTATCTGGACACTGTCAAGAGAAGGAGAAGACAAGCCGAAGAGTGAGAGAAAATGTTTGCAAGACACATCTGAGCAAGAACTGGCATCCAACATAAACTCTTAAAACTTAACAAGAAAAACAAACAATCCAATTAAAAAATGGGCAAGAGATCCGAAGACACTTCAAGAACTCAGAGCGTACAGATGGCACGCAGAGTATGAAAAGATGCTCGCTGCCACACGTTGTTACATAACTGCTAATTGAAACAACCCTGAGCCACCACTACACACCTAATGCGATGGTGAAAATCCAAAACACCGGCACCACCGAGTGTTGGTGAGCATGTGTTTGCATTCACTGCTGGTGGGGATGCAAACGAGCACAGCCACCTTGGAAGGGAGTTTGGTGTCTCTCGCAAAACTGTAAACGTTCTCTGACCATACAATCCAGCAACCGTGCTCCTTGGCATGTAGGCAAATGAGTTGAAAAGTTATGTCCACACAATAACCTTCACATGAATGTTTATAGCAGCTTTTTTCATAATTGCCAGAACTGAGAAGCAACCAAGATATGCTTCTGTGGGTGAATGGGTAAATAAACTGTGGTACATCGGAAAATGGAGTATTATTCAGTGATAAAAGAAACAAACTATTCGGCCATGGAAAGACGTGGAAGAACCTTAAAGTGCATCAGAGGAAGAAGGCAATCTGAAAAGGCTTCACAATGTATGGTTGCAACTATGTGACAGTCTGGAAAACGGACACCACAGAGGCCCTAGGGGGCGGGGCGGAGAGAGGGAAGAACAGGCTGAGCGGAGGGATTCCCGGGCGGTGAAACTCTCCAGGATGGCACTGTAACCGTGGGTACGTGCAGTTACCCATTTGCAGAGCCCACAGAAGTCACAACACAGGCTGGACCCTAATGTAAACTGTGGACACGAGTTAATAGTAAGGTTTCTATTGTAACAAATGTAAGCAAAGCAAGAAGCAATAAAGACAGATATTAATAAAGTAGATAACTGAAAAATTAAGTGGAACACATAAAGAAATCCAAAGGTCAGCCTCTTAAAAGCAAACAATTAAAGGCCTGGCTTATCAAACCAAAGGAACAGACAGAGGCGGCTGTGGGGTTTACGCTTCTATGGGCTACGCAGTCAGAAATGTTACAATGTGTTTCCTCACTCAAACCTGACCGCTCATTCCATGTACCAAATCAACTCCAGAGGGTTCGCCACAACTTACAAACCAATGCGACCAACAGAACTTATTTGGATACGTAAACGAAGTTGAGTATTTGAACAAAGTGCAAGAAACAAACAGAAAAATACATTTACTGAACATTTGGAAAAGGGTAATTGAATTGGATATTTGAAATCAAGAAATTGTTAACATTTTCAGTTTAGTAAAAAGGGCCTATCTTGTGCCTTTTTAAAGTCCTTATTTTTTAGCAGTACATAGTGAAATATTTATAGATGAAATAAATTTTGAAATGAAAGTCTAGCAGAAGGAACTGATTAAATAAATTCCAAAACATTTAATCAACCGAACTTTTAAATATCACATATGGGAGAATTAGCAACATGTTAAAATGCTCATATACATAAAGATAAAAACAAAATTCAAAAGAGTAATTTTAATTTTGTTTAGAAATATCATATATACTAAAATGTCATTTTAAATATACAAATATAGTAAGAAAGCAAGAGTGAAAATATGCATGTATTAAAAAGTTAAGAATTAAAGCAAAAAATGTGTGGGCATTATAGGTGATTATTTTCTTTTATCATTCTGTATTTTTCAGGTTCCACATAATTACATGCATTGTGACCAATAATAGAAGATGAAATTCTAATTTTTTTAAAGATTTTATTTATTTATTTTTAGAGGGGGAAGGGAGGGAGAAAGAGAGAGAGAAAGAAACATCAATGTGCAATTGCTGGGGACCATGGCCTGCAACAGGCATGTGCCCTGACTGGGAATCGAACCTGCGATGCTTTGGTTCACAGCCTGAGCTCAATCCACTGAGCTACGCCAGCCAGGGCTTTTTTTTTTTTTTTTTTTTGCCAGAATTATTTTAACACAGGCCAAGCTGATTTCTCTTGCTTCTCTCCAGGCAGACAGAGCCAGCACTAGCTTCTGAAAGAGGTCATCACATCCCCAGCCTCAAGCACTGGAGAAGCACAGAATAAAAAAAATAAAGGGTCCTGAATGGAAAAACACGTGACCTACAGGGAGCACAGACTGGAATGTGACCGAGCACACAATAACGGATGAGAGCTGAAATCAGTAGCACGAGTTGGGTCCCACGACTAAAAACAAAGAGGAGGAGGAAGGGGGCGCTGCAGAGCTGCCGGCGGTGAGACCCTCAATGACTGCAAGGCCCTGATGCATTGTGGGAGGTCGGACGGGTGTCGGAGCGCAGGGCAGAGTCAGCGACGGACAAGACAGAAGCCATCACAGCGGGAACGCCGGAGGTCTCTACCCTGGGCAGTGACTGCGGGAAAGGAAAGACATGCAGGGTCTCGAGGTGAACAAGAAACATAAAGTCAGAAGAAGGACGAAGTACCGAGATGTCAGGCTGGGGCGGGAAGTGGGCAGATGGAAGTGCTACGGGCTGACGGGAGAGAGAGAAGGGGTCGGAGTCACTCACGGCTGTCGCGTCTGCCGTCATCACTGCTCCTCACACCTCTCACCCCTGGGACCCAGCTCTGCCCTCCCGCACCCCTCCCCCTCCCGCGCGTCTGCCTCCCTCCCAGCCTGCCTGTCCCCCACCCCCGCCGCCTCCCCCGCCATGAGCTCTCAGCTGCATCATCAGTTAGTTCTGCTCAAAGCAAATGTACCATTTTTTAAAATCTCTGTGGATAGATAACAAAGCAATTGTTCTATTTTGTGTAAATGGCTGGTGATGAATTCAATTAGAAAACAATTTTTATAAAGATTTCAAAGACCTTCTCATCAAATTATTTTCAACCTCACCTCTGTCCACAGTGACGTTCCTCGAGCTAAGGACTCCTCTTGTCTCAGCGACAGGAGAAAAGCTGAGATGTCGGAAAGTGACACTTTTTCCTGGGGTGGGGGAGGGAGCTTTTTTAAAATTACTCATTTTAAAACTTTCTAGTATACTATTTAAAGTATCGTTTAGTGCAATCTAAAGAAAGCTACTTTTTAAAAACAGAATATTGTTTAACTTTTAAAATGAAAATATTGATTACAAACAACACATTATATAAAAAAAGATTAATTTATAAATCTGTTCTCCTTAAAATCAAGGTTACTATCTGAGAGACAAGATGGTCACAATCTAAAAGCAAAAACAAGACATTCTATAAGAAATTACTCATTACTTAGGTCAAAAGCGATTCCCACTTTTCAAAGCTACAGAAGTGACCCTGTGCCTTAGGGGAGCCGGCTAGGCCTTCGGTTCCCTTGCGGCTGCCAGTGGGGAGTTAGCACGACAGGCCTGCGATTGTGTCCATTCTGTTTGCCCGCCCACTCCTCCCAGAGGAGACTCTCAAGGAAAGGAGGCGCACTCACCACGTCGAGCAAGTTCATGGCTGTCTGGAGCAGGTAGCCCTGCGCCGCGCCCCGCAGCAGGATCTGGTGCGTGGCCATGGTGCACTGCAGCACGTCCCTGGGGGCAGACAGCACACGTTTCCGCAGCCAGTTCTGGCGGTGGGAGTCCCTGACAAGCTGTGTGTAATTTCTACTGTGACTCCTGCGGGGAGTCACTGCCCGGAGGATTGCAAAGCCTGTGTTTTCCACTAAGGGCTCCCATAAAGCTCCATTTTAATATGAGACAAATCTTTTTTAAAACTACTGAGGCTATAAATGAAGATAATTTTACATTTTAAAAAATATTTAGTAATCAATACTTCGGTTTGATATTTCATCTGTTGCTTCCATTGATGTATTTTTAAAAACTTACTGTCTTATTTTAAAGGGGTCAAAGGGCAACAGCATGTGCTATGGCACATACGTGAATTAGGGATTCATAGAACAAAGTAAGCTCAACTGTATGAATAGATGTTCTAATTTACTTTTTTCTTATAAAGTTAAAATGCCAACGTTAACTAAAACCATTCACTACGGAAAACCACAGGGGAGACCAAAGCCGGGTGATGGGAAATCACGCCAAAACCCACACGCAGGCTCAGTTACCTGAGAGCGAGAAGCCCCTCCAGGCCCAGGGCTCTGCACCTGGGGATGCCGGCCAGGGCCTTGGACAGAAACAAGATGGGGACAGCACACCAGTGTCTACTGGTCATCTTCTGAATAAACTTCAACAAAAAACTACCTGAAAGGAAAAGTTTTAAAGTGTCATCGCTGCCGCCACCCCACAGGACAACAGGCCCCCCATCAGTAGACATTCAGTAGGAAACTCGAATCAACAACCATGATGACATGGACCCCACGCCCACTGAGACAGCGGCCATCGAACCGACTGGCAGTGGCCAGGGCCGACCGGGAGGCGGGGACACTGCTGCGGGGAGCGAGGCCAGCGCGGCCGGCGCACCGAGCAGTCTGCTGGCTCCTCTGACGTGCCCCGGGCGTGCACTCGAGAGAGTGGGAAGCATGCGTTCACTCGAGAACACGCATGTGAATGTCCACAGCAGCGGTGTTCACAGTGCTGAAAGGGGACAGCCCCAATGTCTACCAGCCGATGCGTGCATCAGTGAGCGGTACCCACACAACAGGGTCTCGTTCGGCCACGAAAAGGGACGGAATATATTGACGGATGCTTATAACAGACATAAATCTTAAGGACGTTAAGCTAAGTGAAAGGAGCCAGACTCAAATCAAAAGGCTCCTCACTGCACGGGCCCGCTGACCCACACTGTGCAGGCAAATCCGCAGAGACGGGGAGTAAGCAGGGCCTGACAGGAGCCGCAGCAGGGGGGACTAGAAGTGGCGGCTGGTCCTGGAGCTTCTCTGGGGTTGATCGGAATATTCCGGGATTTGTGAATAAACCAAAAGCCAGTCCACACTGTAGAAAGGTAGACTGCAGGGTATGTGTATTATATCTCAATAAAGCTATTGGAAAAAATCCATGTTATTTAATTGTATTCCTACTTAGCAAGACAAGTACATATTCTACTCTGTTGTATAGATTCTAATAACCATGAAGCTATATATTTTTAAGGAGGTGAAACATTAATTTTTTTACTGTTAGAGGCTATTCTTCTGTAGGGGCTGTTAAAGAAAAACAAGGTAAGAAATATTGCTGGTAACTGGCTGCTGGTACCGGCAAATAATGATACTAAATTTTCCTCTCAGGCAATTTCTTACCTACCCTGGATCTAATCACTGTAATTTACTTTTCCATTTTAAAATTTACTTTTCCATTTTCCACGTTTTACTGCTCTAGTTTAAAACAAAGGGACGATGCTCCATCCTGCCTTCTGTGCTGATGTGTGACTTCTAAGGACACCCAAGCCATGCAGTTAGTGAAATGGCTGTTCCCTCAGATCATCACCGTGGAGTGACATTTAAGGAATCCCTGCAAGCTCCTGAAAGGGTGTCGCATGTATTTCCTATCCTCCAAAGCACCTGGCACAAAACCAGATGCACTTAAGACAGTCACCAGAAATCACTGACTGAAAAAACTACTAAGTGAAAACTAAGTGAACATTTGATTTTACCTGCCTCTCTTCTGCTGGACTAACAAAGTTTCTGCTTTTTGCCAAACACCTTGCTCATGACACAGGAAGATGGCAATGGGCAGGCTACCTCTTCAAATTCATTCAACATGTTTACAAGTGCCTACTATGTGCCCGGCACTGGCCACACACACACACCAAGCATGCAATCCTAGGGGCCCCTGACCGCCACCATCTCAGCCACATGGCGCTACTGCCGGGCAGACATTTGGGTTGTGGGTAACGCCGCTGTGAACACTCACATACCTGCCCTTGTATGAACGAGGCGTTCAGTTCTGGAGTGCACACCTGGGACACAAGGCCTTACAAAAGCAGGTGTGGTTTTCCTTCTATCCTCCCGCGTCAGTGTCCACAAAGGGACAACTGCCCACAGTGAATATTCTGTTCACAACTTTTCCTCACCCCGGGTTCTTCCTTCCTCCCCCCGGTTTTCCTGATGTCAGGAGGCCAACAGAAACAACCAGGAAGACGGCGCACTGCAGCGCACACTCTAAAACTCCTTCCACGCCAACACGGGGGATGAGCCACGAAGGAACGTGTGCTCAGTGACAGTGCACGTGCATGTGAGCCTGGTGGTCTGCACATGCCGGGAAGGAAACTGCTTCGGCAGTACTGAGTGTGAGGGCCAAGGGTGGGGCTTATCACCAAGATACTGAAACACCGTTTTCAAACCAATCAGGTTTTTTTTAGAAATCTTCGCTGCACATACTCTTTAGTTCTTCTGGAAGAAGAGACACGTAAGTGACTAGAAACCTCTGTAATTTCAATCCCAGTGGAGAGCCACTTCCCATCAGCTGGCCCGGCGACCTGGAGACGAAGGGGGAGAAGACGAGCGTTCAAAATCCCCTCACAGACCAGCATACCAGAACTAGATGGACCGCAGCCCCACATTCTTGCAACATTGAAACAGTAACACCAGCTGCTCTTTCTGAACCTGCTTTTTATTTCTCAAATATTAGTGAAATACTGAGGATCCTTCTGATTCCACACACACCAGATCTTCCAGGAAAACGGAAATGAGTCGGTCACATGCTAAGTGGCATGGATTTCCTTTTTATAACACGTCCCCTGACACAAGTACGTGAATCTTGCCAAAGAGAATCATTTTTTTAAAAGCCTAAAAATGATCATTTAAAATTACATTTTATTATGCTCTATATATAATCCAATGCTTTTAAACCTCTAGATATTAAATAAAAGAAAAACATTTGCAGAAAGACACATTAGTAATCGGTTACTTTTGTAAGAGCATTTAATTAACATCTACTAAAGTCATTTTTTTGGTCCTTCCGGAAACATTATCTATTTATTGAACACATTAGCGTGCAAGAAAACAGAGGGCGTTTCATGAGAGATGTGTCTGACGACTCCCTCCCTCACAGGGCGCCGAGTGGGTTTCACTGCTCCCCAGCTGTCTAAGATGCTTCCGAAAACTATTCAGCAGCAATGCGTTATTTCAACACTAAAAGCAATTGGCAAGCAAAGCATTGCTACACTCCTTCAATATTTATCTAATGAGACTTAATACTAATATAACTTAGCACAGACAACTTTAAACCTTTTGAAGAAACTGAAGGTGGGAGGTGTTTTCCTGTTTGGAGGTACACCCAGCAGAAGACTTGCAAGGATAAACTTGGTCAAAGTTAGAAAGACAACCTAATTTCAAAAGCAAAGGAAATGTTTACAGTGATAATTCAAGAGGAGAGATGACACCCAAACACTGGGAAGGCACAACACTGACAGACCCCCTCAACCGCGTCAGCCTTTCCAAAGGACGAAGGCGGCAAACCCAGGACGTGTGACGGGCAGTGGCTGCCACCGTGGGGCAGGGAAGGGGGAAGTCAGGGCGAACCCTGTGTGCGCGGTGCGGGACGGAACTGGGTGTGCGAGTGTGGACCGCGGTTTCCAGTTCAGGCAGATGGAGGCGCCGACAGACACTGGAAGAGACGCGGATCCGTCCGCTCTGCAGACAGAGCTCGGAAACAGGGGCGCCCCCCAGGGAGAGATGGCGACTGAGCAGACGTGGTAAAACATCAACACGTGGGGAACGTGGGTGAGAGGCAAGTGGGGATTCTTTGCACAATTCTCACAACTTTTCTGGAAGTCACAATAAAAAGGTAAAAGAAAAAGGAAAAAAACGTTTAAAGGTTGTTTAGCCCAAGTCACTGCAAGTTCCAAGAGGGCAGAGGGAGGGGGGAGAAAGGAAGCTATGGAAGACGTGCGCTCCGAAGCCCAGGAACGGAGGGCTCAGGTAGGAAAGGAGGAAAAAGAAGAAACACTCACTACGAGAAAGGCAAGAAGAATGATAAACACAGAAGAGGAGACACAATAAGAAAAAGCTGAATATCTGCTACGTAACATATATTATGACCAAATGCATTAAACAGTTTGGTCATTTTTTATAAATGTTAAATTTATATGTCAAATAAATATGACTGCATCGCTACTAAGTAACATCACGTTTGTTTACCTGCTATATAGAGAGCTCTCCGAAAGTGCATCCATCAATGGTCCGATAATAAACTAAAAGAAAAAACAAGTATTTGAAGTTGAGTCATCATTGTGATTTTGAAGCCCGAGTGCCTTAACTGCACCTCCTACTGCAGGGCAGCAGACCAGCCGGGACCAGTACAGCTGACCCCTTACTACACCACAGGTTAATTCACCATGGATGGTCTGGGAGGGTCGTCCCTTAGTTTCACCAGAACAACAAACAAGTACCGAATTTTCTCACCTGATAAAAATGTATAAAACAGAGAGTTCGTGCTGGATCAGGAAGGAAGAAAGGAATGGAAAGAAGAAACACATAGTGGCAAAGAAAAATCGGAAAGATACCCAAGAGAAAACGTGAGGCTCTGTGCCTGGAAGACAGAGGAGGGGGAATTACATCTTCAAAAATACTCCTAGACGTTGGTTAAAGCAGGGAGAGCAGGAAGCTCAAGGAACGGGGGAAACGGGGTGTGTGTAACATGGTGGCATGCTCGGGGGAACTGGGAAGGGAAGGGGGACACGGCACTGTCCCCGACCAACAAGCATTCCTGTGCACCAGATGAGTGTGCGAGGTTTTAAAGGCAGTGACGGTGGATAATAAGTTGTTCTCCTTATACTATAAACAGAGCCACTAGGGCCCGTCGTCAGACAGCTGGGGAAGTGTACTCAGCTCACCTCGAAACCAGAGGTGAGTCCCAGGTGGTCACGTGACTCACACGGCACTTAAGACTTAAAATCACAGCTGTGACTCTCACAGTCGCTTTGCCCTGTGGGATTTCTGACAAAGAGCAGTACAGGTGCTGGTAAAAGATACATCACTATTTCACACGCACAACAAAAACAGCTCAAAAGGCGATCTCTGCTTCGTGCAGTAGATAGACAGTGTTAACTCACTGGCCCAAACTGGGGACACAGATCACTGCCGAGCCCCCCCTACCCCGGTGTGCACCCTCTGCCTCACAGCGTTTACCATGCTGATACCAGAGAGCCACTTTCACAGTGGAAATGCTGCAGGCAGCCTGTCGAAGCTTTTTCCACAATGACAGCTAAGCTTCGAGAAGGAGGACTGGTGTTTGCTTATCTACAAAATGTTGCTTGCTGTCACCGAGGCCTAGCATGTTGTTTGACGACCACGTAAACGCAATGCAACGCCTGGACACAGGGAACAAGGGGAGGACACGCTGCCGTTACCTCGGAAACGTCTGGCGAAAACGGAAGCGCCTTCGTTTCATAGAGCTCCAAGAAGTGGATCACGCCTTCCTTGGTCAGGATTTTGTTCTCACTCTCAAACATCCGTTTGTAAATGCACAAGTGCCAGGAGGGGTGAAGGAGCCACCGGCTCTCAGGGAAGGTCTCGGGCTGACACGGGAGCCCCGCATCCTGTTTCTCCGGGTGGACTGTGTGGTCATAAACAAACACACACACACACAGCACGTTAGCGTCGCCGCAACACCACACAGTGGGTCTGCGTTCAACCCCATCCGAAGGTGCTTCATAGCTGGGTAATGACCACAACGCCGCATCGGCCAGCGTTCCAGCTTCAGGCAGCTTCACTTAGAGAGACTGCAGGAGATGTCAGCGCTGCCGCGTGCACAGAAATTAGATACAGCCCCTGCACACAGGTTTCCGACACAGGTCGGAAATTTACATGTGGGGTGACTCCAATCAATTCTTCTCTCCCCTGCCTGACTCAATCCAATTTTCATTTAGAAATCTGAAACCGGCACTCCTCTGCTTGAAGCCTGTGAACGGCTTCTCACAGCTCACAGAACCAAGTCTGAACAAAGGACGGGCTGAGCGGCACAACTGCGCCGCCCTCCGCCCCCATGCCCACCACCCCGCGCACGGGGCCCTGCGGCCTCCCCTCACTGAGCTGTCCGGTCCGGGGCGTCTGCACACAGTGTGCGCCCTGCGCTTGCGCTTCCGCGCCGCTCCTAAGGCGGCCTTCCCCGCTTGCCTCTCCCAGGGGCGGCCCCACTCACTGCACCCTCCCCCGCGGCCCCTGGTTTGCTGCTTGCATGGAACTTATCATCAGAATAATCTTTTCATGGAAAACACAAAGTCAAGTGAAAAATAGGACACCTGACTCACCACTTTATCCTAGTGCTAAGTATCTATTAAGTAAATATCTAATTGAGTGGGGCGTGGAGGGGAACTGGGATAAATATGTAACTCAGAGATACCGTTAACTCTTTAGACACATATTTTAATTTTATTAGAAAAAATTCAGCATTTTTAATTCATGGCATTCTATAAATAAATTGCCCCATTATTTGTAATTTACACCAAGATACTTGTTCAGCGCTTTGACAATGATAATTTTTCAAAATTATCATATGTCACTGCTATTTGATTGCGTTTGCCAAGGGCTATGGGCAAAATGTGGTAATAAGAGAATCATTTTAATAGTAAATGCCTAAGTGAAGTTGCAACAGGATTCAATTAAAATCTAGCCCCAGGTGGGAAAATATGGTCTGTGAAAAATCCCAGTGTCTCAGGAAGCCACCACAGCAATCAGCTGAACAAAGCTCAAGTCCTAAGGGGTTAAACTATTATGAGTGTAATTTCCTAGACTAGGCGCTAAACCCTCCACACAGGTTAATTCTCGTGTAAACACAATAAGGCAGGATTTTATCATTCATATGAATATAAAACACTGTTAGCTGGCATTTAGCTGTTTCAGCAATCTAAACCTAATTCCCTAAGATAATTTTAGGAGGCTCTAGTTTCGTTTTATTCAGCCTAGAAAGCTCTAATAGTACAGTACTGCTTAAGGGCTTAAAACCACGTTTAAAACTGTATGTTGCAATTTCCTCTTCCAAAGAAGTCCAACATATAGAACTGAAACCCCCAAAAAGTAACTCTAACAACGAAACAGATCTATTAAGAAAATAAGAATGGAAAGTGGTTAAAATACGCAATACCAAAGAGCTACTATTAAAAATGCAGACTATACTGCCATTAAAACATTACCAGAGAGTCCTTATCTTTCAAGAATGTACCCTGACATAACCACAGGCTGGCCCCAGCCGGACTGGCTGAAACTGGGTGATGGGGTTCATCTTCTCCTTCTGCAAACGTTTGAAATTTTCCGTAATCAAAAGTTTAGAAAACTGCCCATACCTCTAAATCACGGAAAACTCCGCGGCCCTTTCAAGTCATATTCTCGAGGCTACCTACGGGACATATGCAAATGTATTTGGATAGACTGCTAATCCCGAACGAAGTGTTACAAACAATCAGTGCAGAAGGTATGTGCTGGAATGTTAATAGCAGGCTCTTATTTCTTTAGACTTTCATGGTTTCTCCCAATTCTCTATAACGAGTAAGAGTTAGTAATAAGATCAGGGGGGGAAAAACTACAGATGTTATTTAAAAAAGTCAAACTAAAAGTAACCATTACCGTTTTCCTCTGACACTGAATATTCAAACAGATTGTTTAGCTTTGGTAAAACGGGCTTTATAACATGTATCTGAAAACAAAAGCAAAACGACATATGAAATGAAGGATCATCTTTGAAAACTCAAGGGGATTTTCATCTATTCATACAAGCACAGACCTTCCGTCTCCCACCCCCATGTAAAAAATAGGCAGAAGGTGCCCGACTCTTCCAGCTTTTAAGTAATACAAATTCAAGTATGCAAGAGTGGGATAAAGCCAATGACTGCAACCTGGAAAACAGCGACAGCAATGTTACATCTACACAGTGACTAGCACACAGTGTGTTGAGAAACCCTCCACCATCCTGGGAAATAGGGCTGATGACACCAGTGTATTACAAAGGGGAGAAGACGCTGAAATGTATTCTCTCTGTCACTCAGGGTGCTCAAAGGCACACATTTAGAAGCAGAGCCCCTTAGGGTTCAATGTCCTTCACACTGAGACTATGTTGCAGGGACAAGTCTAGTTTATATATCCTTCCCAATACAGGTGAGTTTCCAAATGAACAGTGGAGGTCTCATGGATCTACTGGCTAAGGAATTTGGAAATGCTTTTTCTTTACTCCTCATCTCTACAATTTTATACACACACACACATACACACACACATACACATATCTATATATTTTAACATACGTGAGTAATTATTTCGGTCTGCACTCAACGCACATCTGAATGGACACCTCCGTGACTCCCCAGCTGGCTGGCCCCCTAGTGGTCTGCAGCTTACAGGCCGGGGACTCCTAGACCAGGGTTCCCCAGCACGGTCCCCAGGGCAGCAGCATAGGTGTCTCTGGGGACCGTGTAAAACACTCCAGGTCACAGGTGCCACCTAGACCCGCTGAACCAGGCACTCTGGAGACGGGACCCAGGAACTTATACTTTAACGAGCCACCTGGGTGACTCGAATGAATGTTCAAGTTTGAGAATCACTGCAGTAGATGAAGTCCCTTAGGAGCTTCCTCTCAACTCAAAAATTCCATGACTCCACAAAAACTCATTCAAAGTCAACTGAAAATGATTGTTCAAGCTTCCATTCTCAGGCCTAGGTTTGCACAGATGTAACGACGTAAAAAGAGAAAAGAAAACCTACAAAATTAAAGGGCAAATGTTTACTTAATAACAATTTACCTCAGCAGTGCTTCAAGTAAAATTTTCCTAAGTGTGTATTTCTCTGGAGATTACTCATAATGAGGAGAAACTAACCCTTCAGAAGCAAATGTCAAGAGAGGATCAAAAAAGACTAAATTCTATGAATGAAAACTTCAGTCAGTTAAAAGTAACCTTTCATTTCCTGGGCTTACACTCGATCTTAACTTTGCACTTATGCCGATTTAGTTCACTTCTGTTCTTTTATGCTAGACCCAAGCTGGTCTTTCCGCGCTGCTTTCACAGAACGTTTCAGAAAATAAAGGCCGGCTGCACGTAGGACTTGTTAAAATAGGAAGACACTTACCTGGTTTCCTTCTAGAGTTTCCAGAATTAAAATATAGTTTTCCCAAAACTTCAGAAGTTCGTCTTTTCTCTTCTCAGACCACCAAAACAGACTTGGGCCTGTTACAATTTTAAAAAGAAAATTACTTGGCAAATTTCCTAAGTTTCTCACCAATAGTAGTTCTTAAAGTTGGGCCACTATCACCACATGCTGCCCCCTCTAAGGAGGAGAGGCCACGGGTCAAAGCCTTGACCGGAGGCTTGGGTGAACAAGAATCTCAAAAGGAGACTTTTTAAATACATATATATATAACTGTTTTAGAGTTCTGGGTAAGAATGAGACCAACGCAAACTCTACTTTTTCTCCCTAAGAACCTCACTGCATCAGTAAAGGATTTTTCAATAGCAAAAGCCCAGTAGAATAGAGAAAACCAACAGACTCATGAAAATTAAGTATTAAGTCGGCACAAGGAAAGCCAAGAAGACTTTGGTTTATAAGATCACCTGAGACCTAAGGAGCTGACACAACAGTTGCTTCTGTAAGCGGCGTTGAAAGCAAAGCTAAACGGAAGAAGATTCGCTCCGTGTGTCTAAGAAACAGTCTAGGTGCCAGGGCCCTTTCCTGCGCTTTT
Organism: Phyllostomus discolor; assembly: GCF_004126475.2. Lineage (NCBI taxonomy): Eukaryota > Metazoa > Chordata > Mammalia > Chiroptera > Phyllostomidae > Phyllostomus > Phyllostomus discolor. Next base: position 6,564,394 of record NC_040917.2, on the reverse strand, counting down.
TCCCCTGACCTGGAAAGAGACTGGAATCTAGTCTCTGGAGAAGGTAACATAGGGGCCTCTGAATTGGGATGCACGGGACACGCTGAGGTCAGGGTGAGTGCCCTGGGAAAGCCGGGATCAGGTGGACGGGTGCGCACCCTGGGTGCCAAGACCCCCTCCCACATGCCCCAGCCCCATCCCCATCCCCATAACAGCCGTGCAGGTCCCAGATAGCAGTCTGTCTGCCCAGGCGGACACTGCCTAGCGGGGGACTGGGAGGCCTGCGGGGAGTCTGGCCAGCCCCAGAGGGAAGGCCTGAAAACTCGAACATCGGGGAGCACCTGGCAGTGATGGTCACAGTCCACAAGCAGCACTCACGGGCTTCGAGCCAGAGATTTGATATGTACGGTTCCTGCTTCGTACACACAAACAGGCATCTAAGGGCCACCGGGCCACCTGGGGAAACCTTGATGTTAAAGATCAAGACCAAAACAAACAAATAAAAGGAAATTTGGAAGAAACAAAACTATGCAGGAAAGAGGAAACCTAAAAAAAAAAAAACCTTTCACTAACATCTTAAAGGGCAGTAAGAGAGGATAGTGCAGGGATGTTGTAAGAATGGGACACTATTAGAAAGGATGTTCCCAGAACAAAAAATCTCACGACAATAAACTTTGATACAAGAAACTCAGAGAAAGAACTGGAAATGAAGTTGAGGAAATCACCCAGGAAGTAGAACAACAACAATTATATATATATAGTTGTTGTATATATATATATAGTTGTTATATATATATATATGAAAGAAAACCTGCTTTTTGAAGACCGGTCCAGCAGACTCAAAATCCTAACAGCACAGAAAGTAAAAAGGGAGGGAAATCAAGATAATTCAAGAAAAAGTCCCCCAAGTGAAGAACGCGATCTCCCAGGAGGGCAAGTCCAGCAGGTGCCCCGCACAGGGATGCAGCGCGCCAGGGACACAGACCCTCCCAGCCACCACGGGGAGAAACAGATCACATGTCGATCAACACGATTCAGAGTGGTTTCAGGCTCTGCAACAGCAACCATGAATGTCCTGTCTTCTGAGACAACAGATCGATGCCTTTAACATGTTGGGTGAAAATGTTTTCCAAGCCAGAATCCTACCCCCAGTCAAACCAGCAATCAAAGGTGAGGTCACAATAGAGGCACCGAGGCTGCTTGGTCTCGGCTTCGGCCAAGGATGCAGACAACCCCCAGAGAACACTGCTGCCATTCTGACAGAGAAAAAGCCGGAGAGTCTAAGACATCCCAAACTTCTGAGAGCTCTACTCACACGGCAATTCCGAAGAACAGAAAGCTTCTCCAAGAACAGACAGGACACACAGGACACACCTTTAGCTGAACCCAAGAGGAAGAGGTGGACACCAAAATAGCAGTTTCAAAATGAAATTTTGACAAGTTTTTAAAGGCCAGGTGTGGACTAGCGTGAGAGTTAGAAGCCTGAGAATCACCGGGGAGTCCAGACCACACACCATACCAGCTCTTCCCCTCACACCTCCCCAGGTGCTCCTGGGACAGTCTGTGGGCAGCTGCAGGCACCCCAGGGAACATGCACTACACTGTAACAAGCCAGTAAACCAAAAAAGAAGCTAGGAACTCCAGGACACGGCGCCAACCTGGGCTCAGGTGAAGGGAACAATCCCCAGGACGATGGTGAAGGCACATCTAAGAGGACTCCAGGAGAGCGTTCAGGGAACTTGACCAGATGCCTGATGATCTGGTTTCCCACAGGAAAGATGTAACCAACTAGCAAAGACTCTGGGGCTGACGAGGTTGAGGTGGTAAGAGATAAGGAGAGAATAAACAAATTTGAAAAGGACATAACTCTAGGAAAATCTTTCAGGTAGGAGAACAGCGTAGTGTGTATTACATAGATCGATCGCCTGTGAATAGTATTTTCATAACCACAGTGCTGTAAATGCTGACCTCCCATTTGATGGAAATTATTAACTATAACAATGGATTTTATGATAAAAGTACCTCATTTCAAGACATAGGGGCCAATGCCAAAATAATCAGCTGAAGGGGTGAAGGTGGTTTTGCCCTGACGTGGACAGCAAGTACGGAAAGGCTACAGCTTCTGTTTTAACACTACAGAACAGCCAGCCCTTTAAGGAGTATTTAACTTCGGTGATCCTGACAGTGTTTTCCAGTGAAGACGCTCACAGGATGAATGGTCACCAATCTGAGCACTGTTAAAAAATTTACTCTCCAATGTTTTAAACTTGTGTGGAAATTTAACCTGCTCACGACTTCAGCCAGACAAAAATCTTTTACCAGCAATAAACGAATAGGTAGCCACAGCTGAAAAAAGAGGAACTGGCGATGAGACAATTTTTGAATCAATCTATTTAGGACTTCGACAGCTCAAAACTAGACTGAAGACAATGGAAGTATATTTTCACACATTTCAGTGAGCCAGCCAATCGAGATTAACATGCCAAGTAAAAGGGAGGCCTTGCTATTTCATCTACTCCTGTTCTGTAATAAGTGTAGGGAACACAGCTCAGAATGCTTTAAAAATTATTTAAAACCTGACCCATTCTATTGAATCACTGGCAAAAATACCCTCAGTAGGTTGACTTAGGACTGTACAGCTAATAAATGCTAGTAATCCTGCTCCTAAATCACCAAGTGAAATTTCAAAGTAAAAAAAAACAAACAAAAAAAAAAAAAACAAAAAACTGGCTAGCGTAGCTCAGTGGATTGGGTGCGGGCTGCGAACCAAAGTGTCGCAGGTTCGATTCCCAGTCAGGGCACATGGCTGGGTTGCAGGCCACGGCCCCCAGCAACCACACATTGATGTTTCTCTCTCTCTTTCTCCCTCCCTTCCCTCTCTAAAAATAAATAAATAAAAAATCTTAAAAAAAAAAAAAGTGATGGTTTCTAGGACAGCATTCTAACACTCCGGACTCAGTTCTCGTGGTCTGTCCAGGTGAGTATTTTTCTCCACTCTGCTGGCAGCTGTCCCTTCCTGTCTGTCCCAAGGGACCCTCCACGACAGAGTGCACATTTGGTTTTGTGAAATCCTGCGTGGGTACAATTCCTAAGTCATTCCACGGACGCAGCATTCCACCCTGCTCTAGGTCGCGGTTGGGAAATGCACTGTCTGGGCTGCAGTGACTTGGGTCACTTCGTAGAACGCCCGCTTACATGAGGGTCCCCAGGTTTTCGGACGCCATGGGGACCACGGGAATAACCAAATTCGCCCTGGATGGAAGAGACGACCTCGAGGGGCTGGTATTCGGACCCAGGCTGCCTCCCTCCCACAAAGTCAAGCAGGGTTGGGCTGCGGTCAGAGAGGCGGATACCGTTTCCTTCCCGGGGTCCAGAGCTGCAGTCCGCGCCGTGCTCGGCCGACACCTCCACCGCCCGCTGCAGCAGGTAGCGCGCGCGCTTGCGCGTCAGCGCGTCCTCGGCGAGCGCCAGCCCCGCCTGCACCGTCTGCCAGAACCGCGTGCAGCATCGCGCGTCCGGGCTTCTCTGGTGCTCGTCGGTCTCCGGGAGCAGCCGTTCGGCCAGGGCGCTCAGCACCTGCAGCCTCGGACCCACGCGGCCCGGCTCTGTCGGCGACAACAGCCCGCCCCACACGGCCCGCAGCACTGCCCCGCCGCTCTGGCCCAGAGCCGGCAGCAGCCTCCCGGACGCCAGCGCCGCCGCCTCCCCGTCCCCGGCCAGCGCCAGGGAGAGCGCGGCCTGCGCCACGCGCTCCAGCAGCTGCCCGTCCTCGCGGGGCCGGAGGCAGGGTCCCACGGCCGCCAGCACCTCCACGGCTACCTCGGCAACCCCCTCAAGGCCGGGGGCTGGCCCCGCGGCCAGCAGGTCGCGCAGCGCCTCCTCGGCCAGCGTGGTCGCCAGCTGAGAGCCCCCCGCGAGGCGCGCGCACGAACGGAGGGCCGCCCCCGCCGCAGTCAACAGGCGCCGGCGGTGCGGGGCCGGCGGGTCGCAGTCCGTGGCTCCCGCGGGGCGCGCGCGCAGGCCGCGCATCAGCGGCACCAAGTACCCGGCGGCGACCTCGCGCGCCGCCTCTGGGAGCGCGTCCCCGCCGCCGCGCACCGCCTCGTCCTCGAGTCTCTGCAGGAGAAAGCGCAGGGTCTCCACACGCTCGGCGGACGCCTCCCCGCGGCACAGCGTCGCGAGCAGGACCCGCGGGTCCCGGCTCTGCGCGAGCAACGCTTCCGCAAGGACCCACTCCATTTGCCACGCGCGCCGCCGACTCCTGGCGCCCAAAGGAGGCTTGCGCGTGCGCGGCTGGCCCAAGCGAGGGAGTGCGCGTGCGCGGCTGGCCCAGGGACGCGCCCGCAGGGACCCGGCTGCAGCCCAGCGCTGGTCCAGCTCTGTGCAGCGCGGGCTTGGTCCACCTGCCCTGCCAGGAGCCTAGACCTTCTACCCCTTTTTGACTAGTTTTTAATAAAACGTCAATGCAGTGTCTACACCAGCTCCATCGACTTTTAATTGGAGATTGGCCTGCCCGAGGGCCCTAAATCGTCAGGTGTGCCTGTGAGGCACAGGTACCCAAGGAAAAAGTTGTCCATCACAATCACTTGGGAGCTTATCTTCAAAAACTTGCAGACTGCTGCCGCCTGCAAAGAAACTGACACAGTGAGGTCTAGCATGGGTGGCTGACATCTGCATAAAAATAAATAGCGAAAGCACAAACATGACTTAGAGCCTCTGAAATGCGCTATAGCTATGTGCCAGGGGTAGGGCTGAAAACAATGCCCACGCCAGCGCTTGAAGTCAAGTGCCCACGGCGGTTTGGCATGCGGACCTGCCCACACACAGTCTCAAAAATAGCACGCGTGTCAGTGTGTTCTGTATATCTGACAGCACCTACTGCTAAACACAGACAGAGAACTACGTTAGCGTGCACGGTCCTGGTGTGGTTCCCAGCTCCGTCCCCAGCAAGTTGCACCCGTGGCTTGGGTTTATCTCGGCTTTTTGTCACGGTGAAGACTCCCCTTTAGTCAAAGGAGGGAACACACTCCCGCTTTCAAAGCACTTGCCATGTAATCCACACAAGGGATAAGGGATAATTTAAAGGTTTTAAATGTGAAGTTATTTTATATAATTTAATTTTGGTTTTACATGTTCTTTAAATTTAAACTTAACTGACATCACACACATGCAAGTTTTTTTCCCCATATTTCAGTCGCTCACTTATCCACGGACTATGCGTAAATGGTTCCACTGTTCTATTCCATTTAGAATGTGTCAGCAACATCAGTCACCTTCAACATATAATGTGCCATAAATACCGACTTCCCCCAACAGTAGGCTCTTCCTGTGTCTGTCAGCGAACGTGGGCAATGATCCTGAGCACTTAACAAATGGAGGTGTGCAAATGTAGCCTCTGAAAGGGCGTTCAGGACCACTGGTCATTAGAGATGTGCAAATCGAATCTTCAGGGAGACGCCACTTCACACTCATTAGAATGGCTACAATTTAAAAGATCGAAAACACCACCTGAGAAAGACCAGGGATGTGGAGTGACCATTTACATACGCACCTTACTGGTGGGTGCGTAAAAGATCCAATCACTTTGGAAAGCTGTTTCTAAAACAGTTAAAATATACCTACTTTATGATCTGGCATTTCCACCCCTAGGTGTTGGCCTAAAATAAATGAAAATGTATGCTAACAAAAATGCTCATACAAGAATGTTCTTCGCAACATTACTCATCACAATCAAGAGCTTGTAACAACCTAATGTCCATCAGTTAAGAATGGATAAACAAAGTGTGATCTAGTCACATAATCATGCTATTCAGCAACAAGAGAGAATGAAGCACTAACCCACGCAGCATGTGTAAATCTCAGAAACACAGTGTTGAACAAAAAAGCCAGGGACGCCAAGTTCACTTACTGCATGATTCCATTTACATGGAAGTAAATAATGCAAGTCACCTATTGGTTAGAAATGAGAGCCGCAGTCATCTGTCAGCAGTGCAGAGTGACTGAAACAGGACACTTTCTGAGGTGATGGAAATCACTTTTTATAAAAACCCTCACCGGAGGATACGTTTATTGATTTTTAGAGAGGGAGGAAGGGAGAGAGAGGGAAACATCGATGTGAGGCAAACATCAATTGGTTGCCCGCCATACGCGCTCTGATGGGGGATTGAACCACAGCCTACGTGTGAGCCCTGACTGGAATCGAACCAGCAACATTTTGATGTACGGGATGACACTCCAACAAACTGAACCACCTGGCCAGGGTGAGATATTTTATCGTCTTTAGGGTGATGGTTTTATATTTGCCAAAACTCCTTCAATGGAACACTTAACATCGCTGCATTATGCTGTGTGTGAGCTTTATCTCCATTTAACACAATCGCATTAAGAAAATAATAGTAAGTTGTTCCATGTAGGTGTTCCCCGTTACCTACAGACTGAAGCCGTCCTGTAGAGCGTGCACTGACGGCTCCTGGGGACCTGGTGAGTGCCAGCCAGCCTCCTAACCTAGCAGTCCTTCTCCCTGCCTGGGTATTTCCCACACCTGCCTCTTTCCTGATCCACCAAGGTAGGCACTGGTCTCCTGTTGGGATCCACCCTGACTGGTTTCAGAAGCTGTGACGCCCCCCACCCCCCTCCATGGCTAAGGCTGAGTAAAAGACCTTGGGACCATAAGCTACTAAGGAGACAAAGCTTATCCTACTGGCTGGGGAGCCACCTCTGCCCACTTTACTTCACCCTGCTTGGCCCTGGACGGATGACTGATCAGTCAATGACCAGTAAGATTCCTCAAAGGAGGGACAATCTAAGACAGGCACAGTCACGATGGGGCCATCAGGGAAGGACTTGGGAGACTATAGAAAAAGCGGGTGATGGACCCTCACCCCTTAGCTTTGACAAAGCCTGAGTTCTCATTCTGTCTGCAAGAAATCTCCTAACCTCTTGGCTGCCTTACTTCCCCTGCCTGACTTAAGCCTGAAGCAATGACAGAGGGTGGTGCAGCCCTGGGCAGGAACGGGCGGTTCCCTGGGGCTATCAGGCCTAAGAAAGAATGCATAAAATACTGTGAAACCTGCTTTGCTAAGAATACCCTCAGTTTTCTGATAAGGGACCAAGCATGAAATGAGTTTGTTTCCCCAAGTTTTATAGCCCTTTAGCTATCTGACCCTGACTCAGAATAAGCCCTCATAGTTCTTTGAATATCATCTATTGTTTGACCCTTACTGCCTGACAATGACTGATGAGCTTTACCTGTATTCCTACGCAAATCGAACCCAGTAAAAGTCCAGTCCAGGCGCTTCTCCTCCGAGAGACGAGCCACCCTTCCTCCCCAAGCAGATCATGTCTTGGTGGACTTGTTCTCATCCATGATGGATGGGGGGCTCTGCTAGACAAAGCTCCCCCACAGTCTCCTAATTGCGAAACTGCCCCTTTTTTTGTCCTCCCCTTACTTGACTCTGTTGAGGGTGTCCTCTTGAAACCCTGTCTTCCTCTGGCTTTTTGTCAATACCTTCCTCCTGTTTTTTTTCATTTCCCAACTCCCCAACAGTTTGTTCTCATCGCTTTCAATGAAGACCCCACTTCCTTTTCCTGACCAGTTTTTGTTGATGTTTCCAGAGTTATATCTTCAGGATTCTGTTCTTCTCCCTCTATCAATTTCCCCTAAGTGACTTTACTAAAACTATAGATTCTGCCACCATTTATATACTAATGACGAAAAAAACAAAACACCCTACATCGCCAGCTCAGATCTCTCTCCTGAGCTCCAGACCCATCTACCCACCTGCCCGCCAGGGCCTCCATCTGAGCATCACTCAGGGCAGACTGCACCTCGTGATCCCCGTTCCTCCGTCATCCTCGCCCCCACCCCACGGGCCTCTTCCTGGGCACCTCCTGTTTAGGGGAACGGTCATCATTCACATGGTTGCCCAAGTCAGAAAACCTGGGGGCCGGTAGGCTTCCGACTTTCTTCTTTGTCCCATGGATGTGCTCCCCTAAATCTATCCGTGCAACTTTCAAAATCTCTTAGCATCCCCTCCTCTGTGGCCCCCACCGAGACCTTACTTTTAGACTCTTCTCATGTGTTCAGAAGCTAACAGCAGTAACCTCTGCCTCACTCACTCTGCACTCCCACACACACTTCCTATCGCCCCCAGCAACCCCTGCTCCTCAGAAAAGGTTTGAATTTCTTAGCAGGACATCCAAGATGCTGGTGAGGTGGCCCCCTGCCATTTCTCCCGACCCGTCCTCCTCATGCCCCTATACACCTGGAATTTGAAGTCCCTGAAACTCATGTGTTCTCACTTTGTCTTTCAAATGCCCTTCCACCTGCTGGAAAGGCCTACAACCTGACTAGTTTTGGGGGGTTTTTTTAAGGGAACATTCAGATATCATCTCTCCAGAAAGTCATTTCTTACTGGCTCACGACATTTGTCACACAGTGTCCTAACTGCAGGTTTACACCTCTGCCCGCCCTCCCCCCCACCTCGAGCCATCTGAGGGCTGGGCAGGGCTCAGGGAGTAGGTCTTTCGTCACCTCAGTGCCTGCACCTGTAGCTGTGTCATGCTCAGAAATGCTCACTGTGCAAATGGCCGTCTCCTACTTCTCGGCAACGACCCGTGTTCTTGGCCTCTCTCAGACGCCTTCCCAGTGCTGCTGACCACACCGGCTGCTGCTTCAGCATCCCCTGACTTCGGCTTCAGAAATCATGGCCAGTACTTATCAGACTCATTATACAGAAAACATGATAATAAAAATGCAGTAGCATTTTATTCTCAAAACAACTCAGAAATTAAGTGCCATTATTTTTTTCATTTTACAAGTGAGGAAGCTGAGAATGGACAGCTTAAATAAACTGCCCCAATGTCATCAAAAACAAACAAAAAACAAACAAAAGGCAGCAGAGCTGTCTGATAAGGAGCTGTGCACGCTGCTGTTTTACCACCGAAACATCGAGAAAGAAAAGCATGCAGTCACCCCGCCCGGGTACTGCTTGCCCAACCCCTGCACCCTGGGGTGCAGCACCTGGAGGGCACGCAGTGAATGACTGCTGTGCGGACGGATGAATGTGTACGTTCCTGCCACCGCTTAGGAAGCTGCTTAAGAATCGGGGTTTTGCTTGAATTCATTTTTGTGCCCTGCACACCAGACATCACACCAGAACCATGGTAGCGACTCAGTAAGTACTTAACACTGGATGAGTAAGAATACATTTTTACAGTGATAGTGTTACAAGTGGAGAGCCAGAACCTTTCCAGTGAAGTCATTGCGCTCGAAACGGGAGCGTCTGGAAGCGGAAGTGCTTGTTGCCTGGGTCAGCACGTGGCACAGTGCTGCTGGGACAAACAGGGGAGAGCAGCGTGGGACCTGCCGGCGACCTCCTGGTCCTCGGGGAGATGTGTGGCTGCATCAGAGGTGTCCTGTGAGCAGGGTTTACAATAGTTGCTTCCCCTGCTCCTTGTGAGCTTCCTATTCCATCGTAAATGAATTCTGGTTGAATGCCAAGAACGGGAGCGAGGATGGACAAGCCTTACTCCGGCCACCCTCTGTCCAGCTCCTTGGCTGCAGCTCCTGCATTAGTGCATTCGACTCTCTCGCATCGCTTACACCCAAAGGCAACCTTGTTCTGTTTCGTTGGGAGACAAATACGTCCCATTCTGAGAAGATGCTCTGCCCGTGCCGTGTGCTGTGGCTGTGAGCGGCCAGCGGTGGCCTCTGAGGGGCCAGTCCCAGGCGGTGCTCCCTCCTGCCCCTCTGGCCCTCAGAGCTGAGCATCCATCCTGCTCCGGCTCACAGACACCCACATAATTTGGGTCTTCGGGTGTCAGTTGCCTATCCCACCGATGCTAAGTCTTCCCGGGAGGTCTCTGTGGATGGCTGTCCCGGTGCCCTTCTCATCCGGAGCAGTACGCCTGTATGTTGGGAACCGCCCTGACTGGTATCAGAAGCTGAAACCCCCGCCTAGGCTAAGGCTGAGGGAACGCCCTCGGAACCGTAAGCCAGCAAGGAGACAAGGGCTTGTCTCCCTGGCAGGAACGCTGCTTCTGCTGCTTTATTCATAACTGAACCCCAAAAAGCTTGGTCGGTTAGCCAAAGATGGGTAAGATTCCCCACGGGGGGAACGACCTAAGCCAGGCACGATCACTTTGGGAGGTCCCCCAAAAGAAGGACTGGGGGGCTGCAGCAAAAGAGGGTGACAGACCCTCGCTCCTCGGCTTTGACATAGCATGAGTTCTCATCGTCTGGGAGAAAATCTCCTTATTGCCTTAGTTCCCGTGCTAAGCCTGAAACAATGACAGGGTGGTGCACCTCTGTGCTGAAAAGGGCAGATTCCCCGGGTGATCAGGCCTAAGAAAGAACATGTAAATTACTGTGAAACCTTCTTTGTTTAGAATGCTCTCAGTTGAATGAGAGGGGTCCAAGGAGGAAGTTTGTTCCTCAAAGTCTTACAGCTCTTTGACCCCGACTCAATAGACCAGCAGAGTTCCTTGTTTTCTATAGTTCCTTACTTCCCCCTAATGAGTACTGTACTTTACCTGAATTATTATGCAAAATGAGCCCAATAAAAGCAGGTATGGACGGTAAATCAGGGCCCTCCCTACTAGGGGGGGATGGCCATTTCGCCCCTACTTCCCCACAGAAATTAGTTTGTCTCTGTGTATGTTTGTTTCTCACGTGTTTTTTGGCGAGCCATCCACAGTGTTCCGTGGTCACTGCTGGCCGGTGACCCACGCGCAACACCTGTAGACCTGAGTGTACGACAGGGCCTCGAATTTTAATCGACTCTTCCATTTCCCCCATTTAAAATGGGCACTGCTTCCCCTCCTAGTCCGGGTAATGGAGAGAGGAGCTGGTGACTGGGAAAGACGAAATGACTTAAGGAAAGTGACACAGGTGATGCCCTATCAAACATCTCCTTCCTATAAAAGTGTTTGCAAGACCTCAGTTGCTGTTGTGTCCCCTGCAGGGACTTGGCCCTCCGGGGGGGTTCAGAGCGCCTGCACAGTGAGCGCTAAAGGACCAGGGGGTGTCCACAGGAAATAGGGAATGATGACGTGCTGACCTGAGATACTCCAGGGCTCAAAGCACTGAAAAAGTCCTTACATGCGTGCACCTTGGCCGCTTTAGGGCCCTGGAAGGAACGGGCAGCTGCCTACCAAAAACTCCGATACATTTAGAAGCCTCCGTTTCTCTGGACGGGAGGTGGCGCCATTGCCAAGGCAGGGTGCTCAGTCACCCTTTCGGCTCAGTGTTCCCTGGCCGAAGCGAAAGGCAGGCGGAGAGAGGAAGGAACAGCAATGCCGCAGCAAGATTCCCGCCGCCTCCCGAAAGTCTGAGAACGGGCGCCCGCAAGGCCTCCGACCAGGCCGCCTCCCGGGACGCCCTCCAGTCTCCGCAGCCGAGACCGTAGCACGAGGAGCAGCAGCAGCAGCAGCAGCAGCAACAGGCTCGTGTGAAGGGCGCCATCTAGGGAACAAGTTCCCTGCGGATGGACGCCTGTGGCGGACACCGTAGATTCTAACCTAGGGTCCATCCTCCCTGCTCCCTGGCTCACAGCTCCCCGCTTTGGTTCCCGGTGGCAAATAGATTGATCCCGCCCCCTCCCCGCCCCCCGCCCAATGGCTCATGCTTAGGCAGTGTGGGGGAGGAAAAAAAATATTTTTTAAGATTTTATTTATTTTAGAGGGGAAAGGAGAGAGAAAGAGAGAGAAACATCGATGTGTGGTTGCCCCTCCTGTCCCCCCCACCCCCACACTGGGGACCGGCCTGTAACCCAGTCCTGTGCCGAGACCGGGAATTGAACTGGTGACTCTCTGATCTGCAGGCCAGCACTCAATCCACTGAGCCACACAGCCAGGCAGGAAAAATAAATTAAAAAAAATTTTTTTTTTAATTCTTCTGGCTGTAATAATAATCAAATTCACAGGAGGCAGATTAGCAGGAGAAAATAACCAAGTTTATCACATGTGTCCATAGGGGGGCTCCCTAAGAATAGGGGAGATGCTCTTCTGGACTGAGGAGAGAGGGACAAGGGTTGGGACTTCAAAGGAAAGGTAGGCAACCCACAGGCAGGTGAGAACGGGCAAACACATGGCAAACAAAATCTTTGGGGGGGGGGCTGTTCACTGCAGAAGCCCTGGGCCCCAGCGGAGTGCAACCAGCAGGTTTCCCAGGTTCCTCTTTGTCTGCCACACTTAGTCTGCATTAGTGTTTTCATGCTAAGGTGATGCTCCCTCCCTTTCAGCAGGCTTTCCTCTCCACATTCCTTTAGGTAGGTTGTGTTTCTTTAAATTTGTTTCTTTTGTGGTATTTGATACCACAAAAAGCATCATTTGACAAACTCATCTCCCCCTCAGCAGCCACCATGGCTGTCTGTCCCCTGCTTTCCCAACCCCCTCACATCTGGGAATGGCATCACGGTGTCCCCGTCCTGGACAGAGAGACTCAAGTGGAAGTCTGCAGGGTTTGCGTCCTTTGCTTTTGCTTCCTGATGAAAGAGAGACCTTCACGCCATGGCCCTCCTGTGCCCCTCCAGGGGTGCCCTCTGTGGACCTGCGGCAGCCACCTGGAACCCAGGGACAACCGACAGCAGGTGACAAACCCTGCGTGAGAGGTGGCAGGGAAAACCTAGAAAGAACCTGGGCTCCTTGGAGCTGCTCACCCAGCACTAGCAAGCGTCCATTCCTGCACTTCGTGTTCCAGGAGGAAAATCGGGCCCCATCAGCTCCAGCCTCCTCGTCGGTTTTCTGTACTTGCAGCCAATATTCCTGTCCGATGTGGAACTCCCGCCCGGTGGGTGGGGGTGAGGGGCATCTACTTAGCGTTATTAGCTCAATAATGAGGCTGGGAGGAAGAGAAAGCGTGCTCAGCCAGTCCACCTCCGAGGGAAAATCAGAATTCGAAGGCTCTCCGTCACTATCAGAATCTCCCATTCTGCTGCCTCTGGCCCGGGAGCAGGTGGCGGTACATCCAGTCACACCTGGACTCCGGTTCGGTGATGAACTGCGACTCCAGGGCAGGCAGCTGTCGCTGCAGGGAGCGGGTGAAGCCCGGGGAGCTCTCAGCAGTGTGAGCGTGCTGGCGGGGACTTCAACGGCTGCCTTCGCAATAAAGAAGGAGGCAAAACCCATCGCCGCTGTCTCGAACTGCTCTCTTTAGCTGAACTTGGACGTATCTGGCCCATGAAATTCTCACCGATCCTAGCGGCTGCCCAAGTAGCTTTTCCTGGAGTCCTGGAAACTACCTCTTCCTTCTTGGGAAGTAGGTGCCCTTTGGGAGGGCTTGGTGTCGGGATTCAAACTTTCGTACCTCGGAGCCAGAGGGCATTAGCAGCTATTGCTGGTTCCTCACTGTGGGTGGGATGGGCTCTTAAGGGGAGCTACTGAGACCATTTTCAAGGTTCGTGCAGAGATATTGCACAGTTCACTTTTCCTGCTTCTTTAGAGAAGTGGTTCACACCCCAGCGAGCGGGGGCCGTGGTGCCCTCTCCTCTGTGAGGCAGCTCCAGGCCCAGTGCTGATGTTGTGCCGTGCGGCACCCACATTTTTTCTCACTTACAGGTTTCTTTCATGACCTCTCTTTCTTTGTGAATGTGACCGTAGAAGTACGGTTCATTGTATGAGTCAACCTGAAGGCTGTGTTGGCTGAGATTCCTATTATATCAGTGAACTTCGAGTACAGCTGAGTGTCCTCCGTCATGTGGGTGGGGCTCATCCAGTCGGTCAACTGTCCAAACAAAACAAGCAAACACGCCCAGTCTCCCGAAGCAAGAAAAGAGTCTGCAGCAGGTGGCCCTCGGCCTCCTCCTGGGTCGCCAGCCTGCTGGGCCTCGCCACAGGCTCGGACTCGCCAGCCCCCATATTTGCATGGACCAGTTCCCCGTAATAACTCTCTTTCCCTGTGTATACATGCACGTGTCCTCTCGGTTCTGTCTCTCCGCAGACCACTGGCAGGTGCACAGGTTCCCCAGCTGGTCAGTGCTTCCAGAAACATTGTTCACTAAAGGAATGCCGATAGAGTAAAAAGGACAGATATGTTTACTGAACAAATCAAGTTCATTGTATTTTATTATTTTATTTTTTATGCTCACCCAAAGACATGCTCGTTGACTTTTGAGAGAGGGGAAGACGGGGAGAGAAACGTCAACGTGAGAGAAAAACATCAGTCAGCTGCCTCTCACACTGCGCCCCCACCGGGAGCTGAACCCGCAACCCGGGCCTGCACCCTGATGGGAGTCGAACCCGTGGCCTTTCGGTTGACCGGGCAACATTCCAACTAACTGAGCCACACCAGCCAGGGCATCAGAAAGTTCATTTTAAAGGTTGCTGTGCTCTAAAGTCGGTAGTATCCTATCTTTCAAATGATGGGAGATGTCGTCTTGTAAGTTGTGTTGCTCTCGCGGGCTGAGAATTGCTTCAGTGTTTCTGAGCGTGTAGGAAACAGGTAGTATTTAACTATTTCACTTTTTTCAATCAAGTAAGCGATCAGTGGAGGTGTTTGTTCACATTATACGTCCCTCCATTATACGTCCCCTACACGGTTTACAAGAGTCGGTGCAGTGGCGGTTTACCGCCCTCCCCCTGCCCCAGAGCCAGCACCTGCCCAGGTGAAGGGAACAGCGGGGGGTTGGGGGGGAGTGATGGAAAGTGAGGTAGAAGGAGACAGATGGCCACTTAGCCTTGGAACATGCAGGACACCTCTAGCAGGAGGTTGAATTTTCAGTATGAAAGGCGGCGTCTGAAGATACTCCACCCGGAGACCACACTTTGGAAGAGACCTCTTCCCGCTCCCTTCAGAACTGCAGACCACCCCCCTCGCCCCACACACGGAGCACGCCACCCCTCATCCAGCAGCAGATGGTGGGAACCACAGTAGGCTGAACATTCTAGCCTCACGTCAAACCCAAAACTTCCGCAGGGGAAAGCTTTTCTGAAAGAAGGCGTCTGTTGACCACACGCTCAGGCAGGCGCCAGGTCCTTTGGTCTAAACCAGCACAGCCCAGGGCCGGACGGAGGAGGCAGCGTGTTTGCCACCCTGGGGTTGACGCACTTTTATACTTTATGTTTTAAGGAGAAAGCTGTAAGCTGTTTTGAAAGAATTTCCACTGGCTACAGATGTGGGGGGTAGGCAAGAGTGAAGCAAGGCCAGTCTGGGAGAGGTGCACTGTCCATGGGGAAGAAGCGCTGACCGCCTCTGACCACCTCTGACCGGTTACGGACAACAGGGGAAAGGGTGCACCACGCATGGGCAGCGTGAGGTATGGGGTCGGGCCGCTGCCTGGAGGCAGGTCCAAAGCCCCAGCCAACACTCAGATGTGTGAGCAGTGCTCGCTAGCTGGTCCTCAGCTGTTCACAGGTTAACGGTTCCTGTCCCTCTGTCTCTTTGACCCTCCAGGGCCTGCGGTCTAACTCAGGACACCTCCCACAGTTTTCTCTGTCCTGCAGGGGCCTGATCCCAGAGGGAAAAGGCGTGGGGGCGGGGAAGAGGGGAGAAGGGTGGGTAGAAGGACAAAGCACCTGTGGGGCGGTGACACCAGGGAGTTGTTGTCCGAAGTGCCGCTGCCCCCCACATACTCAGGACACCAGATCCCTCCGCAAAGTGCTGGCCTTGCCTGCCGGGGACGTAAAAGAAATACCCTTCGATCTTGTTTTCATTCAGTTTTGAAATCTAGCTCCCAGGAAAGCAGCACCCAACGCAGCATTTGTTCTGTTGCTGTTTAGAGCTGGCGTTGGGCGTGGCGGGGGTGCACGTCCCTGCGGGTTTGGCCCGGACGGCGGCGCTCTGTGAACCTCGGTGCCGGCAGGCGGGCACTGGGGCAGAGCTTCCAGGACTCACAGCTTCGCCCTGGTTTGCATCAGGGGCCTTACAGACACCGGTTGCCTTTGCCTGGGCTCTTAGCACTGGGGTGATCCCACATAGAAGAGGTCCCCGGAGGAGTCAAACCCACGGAGACAGAAGCTAGAAGAGGAGTTGGGAGGAACAGGGCGGGGGGGGGGGGGGTGGGAATCGGGGACCCGCTGTTTGAAAGGGCAGCCTCTCCTTGAGGAGGGACTGGCAGGAAGAGTCCCCATCGACGCAGGCATTCTGGGGCTCCGGAGCCAGACTGCCAGGACCCATGGCGGGCGCTTGGCTTCACGTGGGAGAGAGCTCAGACGCAAGCACAGAGTTCAACGTGGAAGTGAGTGTGTCAGTGAAGCGGTGAGACCGAGAGTGGGCTGCCCTCAGGCAGAGCAGCGCCCCTGTAGCAGGATTTGCTCCATGTAATCAGGGGACAGGGTATTCAGGGAGGGGGAAGAATATTCAGGATCTTCTGGGAAAGGGGTGGAGACTTCTTGGAAGAGCCCCATTTTGCGTCCTTATATGGGCTTTCCGTTCCCAGTCACCCCCACAGCAAGTTCGGTGTGCTGCTGTTTACGGTGAGCGCGCAGTGGGGCTGGAGTCAGGGGCAGGGGAAATTCGTTGCCCTGTTGGATCGAGTTGGCGTCTGCCGGTTCTGAGACAAAAGTTCAGTGGGGGCTGGTCTTGCGCTCTTCCTGACAGGCCCTGCAGCTTTTGCTGGCTGCAGCCGTGTCACCACACACCCTCTAACAAGGTCGGTCGGCGCGTCACAGAGTCAGGCTGGCTTGTCCGGCAGAGGTCTGGGCGCCTGCAGTGTGCCCGGCACCGTGTTGCGGGCAGTGGGTGTCCCTGTCCTCAAGGAGCATCGGTCCGAACAGTTTTACGAGTCACTGGTGGCTGCTCGGATACCTTCTGTGCAGGAGAGGCTGCGGCAGGCCCAGGGCCCACGACCAGAGGGCCCAGCTCCTCTGGGTGGTCGGGCTGGCTTCCCCAATAGATGGTCTGTCAGCTGACACATAAGAGTGAGGGGAATTGAGCAGTTTTCCCATTGCAGACACCAAAGGAAACTGGAGACAGGAGGGAGCAGGGGCCCGGCTAATGTGGAAGGCAAGGGTGTGTGGGGGAGGGGGGAGGGGGTGCAGTGAGAGCCAAGACAGGCCCGTGGGCCTATGGGCCATGTTGAGAATTTCAGGCTTATCTGTGTGGGAGGCACCATAGGGCTTTTTTGAAAGAGGTGGGATGTTAAATGATGTGATTTTCATGGCTTAAAAGTGTGAAGCGTGACCCTTGTGGAAAGTGTGACCCTTGTGCAGAAAGAGCAGGACTGCAGAGGTGCAGCAGAAAGCCTGCATGGACGCCATAAGCCAACAGCATTCAAAGCCTATTTCATTTTTTTTAATGTGGTAGAACACACAACATAAATTTACCACCTTAAACATTTTTAACTGGACAGTTCAGTGGCATTAAGTACTCAGATTGTTGGTTTCCATTGTGCAAACCCGAAACTCTGTCCCCATTAAACATGAATGCCCCATCTTTCCCTTCCTGCCAGCCCCAGGCAACCACCCTCCCACTCTCTGTCTGAGTCAGACTCCTCCAGGGACCTCGTGCAGGGGGAATCCCACGGTGCTTGTCCATTGTGCCTGGCTCGTTCCACTTAGCACAGTGTCTTCAGGGTCCACCTGTGTTGCAGCCTGTGTCCGGGCTCCCTTCCTGTTTGAGGCTGGATAGAACTTTACCACATAGACAGGCCACATTTTGTGTGCCCACTCATCCACTGGGGGGCCCTTGGGTGGTTTCTGCCCCTCGGCTGCTGTGAGAAATGCCACTATGAACACAGGGGTACAGGTACCTCTTTGAGCCCTGCTTTCAATCTTTGGTTGGACTAGATCCTCTCAAAGGCTGGTTTTGAACCACCTCTCCTTGAACAGCACTGCCCCAAACACTATGAAAAATGAATACAGTGCAGGCTCAGCCAACCCAGCACAAGACAAGTTAGAAGTAGGCTATTGGGAACCGCCCTGCCTGGTATCAGAAGCTGTAACCCCCACCAAGGCTAAGGCTGAGGGAATGACCTTGGACCATAAGCCAGCAAGGAGACAAAAGCTTATCTCCCTGGCAGGAGTGCTGCCTCTGCTCCTTTTACTTCACCCTGCCTGGCCCCCAATGCTTGGCCGGTTAGCCAATGATGGGTAAGATTCCCCAAAGGGGGAATGACCTAAGACAGGCACAATCACATGGGAGGCCCCCAAGGAAGGACTTTGGGGGCTACAGCAAAAGGGGGTGATGGACCCTCGTTCCTCAGTTTTGACAAAGCCTGAGTCCTCACTGTCTGTGAGAAAATCTCCTAATCTCTCGGCTGCCTTACTTCCCTTGCTCCACCTAAGCCTGAAACAATGATAGGGTGGTGCCGCCCTCTGCTGGAAAGGGTGGGTTCCCTCGGTGATCAGGCCTAAGAAGAATATGTAAAATCCTGTGAAACCTGCTTTGTTTAGAATGCTCTCAGTTGAATGATAAGGGTCCAGGGAAGAAGTAAATTTGTTCCTTAAAGTTTACAGCTCTTTGGCCCTGACTCAAAATAGGCCCTCAGACTTCCTTGTTATCTATTGTTTGATCCTCACTTCCTAAAATGAGTAATGAGCTTTACCTGAATTCTTATGCAAATGAAACCAATAAAAAGCCTCTCCGGTGGGGGAACGGGATGCTCTCCCCACTACAGTGAGTGGCCATTCCAGTCCTACTTCCCCACAGGGCCTGGTTATCTCTGTGTATGTTTTTCTCACATGTTGACGAGCCATCCGCAGTGTTCTGAGGTCACTGCTTGTCGATGGTCGCGTCAGTAGGCAGACAGCACGAATGAATGGGCCCCAGGAAAGCGATCTTGGAGGCCAAGAGCAGGATGAATCAGAGCGGACAAAACTGGAGACAAAGGCCCAGATAAAGGCCAGACAAAACTGGAGACAAAGGCCCAGATAAAGGCCGTGGCAACACCCCAAATAAGAAGAAGCTGGGGTTTTAAGCAGCACGATGCCTGTGGGGATGGAAACCCATGTGCTCCTGGGTGATCTCAGGGCACTCTGGTCTCTGAGCCCACATTGTGTCTCTCTCTTCAGCCTCTGGGAGAGGTCGGAAATCTCTCTTTGAGGGTCACCTTCAGTTAAGGGCTATTTCTGTCCACGGCAGCCCCTGGGTCCTGGCAACATACACTCCCACTCGCAGGGCTGTCAAAGGGCAGCCCCCCAGGGGCCACCCCAGGAGCTCCTGGTGGTGCAGCCCCTCCAGCTGCTGGGCATGTGCCTTTTAGATCTGGAAACACTTTGTGGAAATTCATCTCTCCTGCTTCCTTCAGGCAGAAAATCTCGATCCCAAACCTTCACGCTGGACGACACAGTGTTTGAGAGTTTAGCTCCCTGTCTCCCCTCACTGTTGCTACCTTGCATCCCCATTCCTCTAACAACACAGAAGTACCAGGCTTCACAGCCCCGACGCAAGCAGCAAACAAACTGCCTTTAATAGAGTCCCTAACCACATACTTTCTGTTTTTCAATTACAGTCGGCAGTCAGTGATGCTTCACATCAGTTCCAGGTGGACAGCACAGTGGTGAGAGATCAGGCACGCCACAAGGGGGCCTCCTTGCTGTTTCCAGTGTCCGCCTGGCACGGTGCTCAGTGACTGAGTCCCTGGCTATAGGAAGGGCGTGATGTGAGGCTGGGACAGGAAGTTGTCCAATACCCGGATGGTAACTGGGAAACACAGAACTCAACGCCGCCCCCAAAGTCGTGCTCTGAGCTCGAACTTGAACATGCTCCGAGTGGCCCTTAGATCCTGGGTCTATCTTGAACTTCTCAGGGGAGTCCAACCTTTTGGCATCTCTGCACCACAATGGAAGAAGAAGAGTTGTCTTTGGCCACGCATTAAATGCATTGCAACACGTAATCACCAAAAAACCTCAGAATGTGGCCTTGGCTGGTGTGGCTCAGTGGACTGAGTGTGGGCCTTTGAACCAAAGGGTTGTTGGTTTGATTCCCAATCTTGGGCACATGCCTGGGTTGTGGGCCAGGTCCCAGTAGGGGGCGCACAAGAGGCAACCACACATCCATGTTTCTCTCCCTCTCTTTCTAGCTCCCTTCCCCTCTCTCTAGAAGTAAATAAATCTTTGAAAAAAAATCCCAGAGTGTGTTAAGCAAATTTACTTTTTTATGTTCAGTGACATTCACAGCCATCCTGGGCTGCAGGCAGCCCATGGGCCGCAGGTTGGACATCCCTGAAGGATTCCTTTTAAAGCCTCCTTTGAGAACATGCGAAAGAAGCTTAAAAAGTTCTACCTGAACATTTTGTTCACTTGGTGCCATTGAGAACTCTGAGAAAACCTGAGCCACGCGATGGATGACAAAACCCTCAACATGTCAGTTACTTGTTCTTGTCTGTGGGGCTCCCTGCAGAGAGCTGGCCCACAGGTGTCTGTGGCCGGCTGTGCTCTGCAGCACTGGAGAGCCTCCCGGTGTGGGGACCGGGGGACCGGCCACGTGCCGAGCTGGGAGGACGACACAAATCACCCCTCCGATGCTTCAGCTCAAAAACTGCAGAAGAGTTGAGTGAGTGGCACACCGTTCAAGGACATCACATGGCTTTTACCTAGATTCCCCGATCGCTAATGTTTGCCCGTTTGTGCTTTCCCTGCCCCCCTCCCTTGCCCTGTCTCCATTATACACGCGTGTGTGCGCGCGTGCACATGGAGCTGTTTGAAAGTCAGCTGTGGGCACCGCGCCACTCCGCCCTAAGTGCTTCAGCGTGCGTCTTCTAAGAACAGAAACGTTACTCTTTATAGTCCCCACGCTACGATCATCCCCAGAAATAATAACGCTGATCTGTTAAAGGAAACATTTTCAAAAAGGTAAAGTCAGGACTCTTATCCAATTATGAAGCAAACACGTGCGAAAGATTTCATCTAACTCATGATTAACGAGGGACCTGTACGATGTCACTGCCAGTTCAAAAGACTGTCCAAGAACAGACGCGTGCGCAGGGGAGGACTGTCGGGAGGAATGAGCACGCGGGGGCGGGACTGGCTTCTGCACGTCTCAGGGCAGAGGTCATTCTGCAGTTATCTTCCACGTTGCTCTGGCCTCCACAACTTAATGAGTCGTAAAACAGATCAAAGGCGAAGGGAGGCACAGAGCCCTCTAGAAGCTCAGAATTAGACAACCCTGAGGGGTGTGCTGCAGACCAGGGGTGAGCAAATGTTTTCCATAAAGGGCTAAATAGGAAATACTTTAGTTTTTGCAAGCCATATGGTATTTATTACAACGACTCAACTCTGCTGTTGAACATGAAAGGAACCATCGTCGAGCCCCGAAGGAATGCATGTAACTTTGTGCCAATAAAACTTTATTTATAAACACAGGTGGCAGGCCCTATCTGGCCTGCTGGCTGTAGTTTACTGACCATCTAAAGAAGAGCTACAGTTTTCCACTGCAGCACAAATTTTCCCCAACAGATACAAAATATAAGATGTGATTAGGAGTTGAATCGGGCGCCCCTCAAAATTCATAGTTGACAATAGTTGAAGTCCTCACTCACCCTCAGAGTGAGGGTGACCTCAGAATGTGGCTGTATTTGCAGACGGAGCCTTTAAAGGGGCAGTCAAGGTAAAAACAAGGTCACTAGGGTGGGCCTGCATCCACTACGACTGGGGGGGAGATTAGGATGCAGACACAGGGAGAAGGCGGTCATCTACACACCAAGGAGTGAGGCCTCAGAAGACACTGTGAGAAAAGAAATTTCTGTGGTTTCAGCCACCCAGTGAGTGGTGCTGTGTTACGACGAACACAGGTGTCTTTCCCTTTTGCAAAGATGGCTCTCCAACTGCAGGCAAGTAAGTAGGATTAACCCATTCCCCCTCAAGTCGCTTTGTCAACTGCAGTATCTTCAAGAAGCATTTAAGGGTGGAGGAGGGGAAGGTTTCCGTGTCAAACATGTTCAGCAATTCCACAAACCCTAGTTCCTTCCTGGGAATCCACTGTAATCCCAGTACGTCCCATCGAACTGCGTGGAAGCAGATCTCCCAAGCTCACAAAGCCTCTTAGTTTTAGAGATACAAGCCTGGGTAATAAAACCAGTGGTCTTAACACATGCTTTGGAAACACCAATGTGAGCAGAAAGCAACACCGAGACTGAGAAGGTAAAGATGCCTGTGGCCGACCTTGGGAAGTGGAGGATTCAGAGGCTGGAGAAGAGCGTGCAAGCAAGCTCCAGGAGGAGGGACAAGGACACCAGCCTGCGTCACCACAGGTGCTGCTAGAGGAAGGCAGGTCCTGAAGGAGCATCCTTACCTGCTTCCAGAAGATTCTGAGGCCTCCAGCATGCAGTCCTAGCATAAGGACTGGAATTCAGACACCTTGTCCTTGGTGTCTGAATTCTGGGGCCCGTGATGAGCTCCCACCAGGACTTGAAAGTCCACGCTGTGTTCTTTCTACGGATTAAATTATGTTAATAGAGTAGAAGCCGGGAGGATGCATGCGATGTCAGCCTTATGCCACCAGATGGCGCACGGGATCCACCGTGCAGAGGCGGCCTCTGACTGGAACCAGCGTTGGCCCACGCCTGCAGGAGCTGAGTTCCCGTGTCCTGTTAACCCAGCTCCTCCTGTGCTCTCCCTCCCGGGGACACGCCCGGAGCACTTCCCCTGGTCTGAGGTTTCTGAGGCCGGCCACTCCCTGCACATTCGTTTTCAGGGCCACTGGAGGTGGGGAGGACTTGGCTTGCATTCTGGAACCCACCATCCTGGTGAAACAGGATCGCCAGGAAAAAAATCTCTCCAGGATTGTTTATTAGGGCGACCACATGTCTGGCAGGAAAGGGAGCCCCGCGCACGCTGTTCCTCTGGTATTCCCGCTGCTCGCGTGGTGGGTGCGAGGCTTTTACGTAATCGCAGACCTCAGCCCGAGAGTCCATGGTGTTACTCACCCCACAGGGCATGAAAGGAAGACTCGCGTTGGGGGTGGTTACTGCTTGCCTGGAGCGCTGGAATGAGCCGTGAGGCTGGAGGCCAAGGGACGCGGGCCACCCATGCAGTGAAATAATCCCCCAGAAATGCAGCGCCCGGAGTGGAAATGAAAGCAGAGCAAACAGTCATTCGGGGCACTTCCTAAGTGGTGCAACAGTCACTGGGTCTCCAGTCCACGGCCTTGGACTTGGGGTGTGTTACCTGGGCACAGGAAACAATGGGAATGAGCAATGGGAACTGTCGTTGTCCGGCTCTGAGCCCTGTTCCTAGTCTCACAGCCATGCATAATTACTTAGTTTTTGAGAGTGGAGTGCGTTTCTGTGGCCGGGTGACGCTACAGAAAGGCTCTGAGCATTGTTATTTTCTTCTTTGTTTCTCTTTCTGAAGTAGCACCCGGAAGGGAAGACGCCATATTCACAGACATAATGGCCAACGTCTTTGACCCATCAGAGACTTGTGTGAATAAGGAAAAGCAGAATCTACTATTTATGTTGGCACTTATTGATATGGCAGACACTCTGTTACGTGTTTTATAAGTACTTTCTCTTTTTTTAAAAGGTTTTGTTCACTTAACTTTTAGAAGGAGAGGAAGGGAAGGAGAAAGAGAGGGAGAGAAACATCCATGTGAGAGAGAAACACCCATCAGTTGCCTCTCGTACACGCCCCCTTGGGAATCGAACCTGCGACCCAGACATGTGCCCTGACAGAGAATCGAACTGGCTGGAGACCTTTTTGCTTTGAGGGACAGTGCTCAACCACCTGAGCCACACCAGTCGGGGCAGTACTTTCTTACTGCATCTCCGTGGCAACCATTTGGTGGTTGGCACTGGCCCAGTTTTTCGGATGCAGAGCCTCGACTCAGAGAGCTTCCCAGTAAGCAGCTCGCCCAAAGCCGCACAGCTAGCACATGTGAAAGCTTCCAAGTGTGCCTGGCTGCAAAGCCTGGTTTCGGTGTCCACCACCAAGGCACCTCGTGGACTCA
This sequence comes from Phyllostomus discolor, assembly GCF_004126475.2. Classification (NCBI taxonomy): domain Eukaryota; kingdom Metazoa; phylum Chordata; class Mammalia; order Chiroptera; family Phyllostomidae; genus Phyllostomus; species Phyllostomus discolor. Next base: position 6,540,591 of record NC_040917.2, on the reverse strand, counting down.
CAGAACCTCCAGAATGGGGAGGACCCAGAGGCGGGCCCCTCTGAGGAATGCAGCAACTCTCTCCCAGAACTTCAAAGCCGAACGAGCACAAGGGAACCTGAAGTCAAAAGCTGATTACAAAAAATAGGAGCAAGACTTCATAACGAGACAGAGGGCCTGAAATAAATATAAATGCGATAGATTTGTTTCCATTTTCTTTAAAAATGATGTCTGGACATATAAGTCGTGAGCGGGATGGCTGTAATATTCTGAAGTCGTGTGTATTGTAATTACAAGTGAGTGAGAAGAGTGCTATTATGACATCCCCCCAACGCCCCAGGTCCCAGAAGGGGTGAGTCGTGGTAGAAGCTCCCCCAGGCCCGGACAAAGCTCACTGAGTGCAGTGAGGGCAGGGGGCCCGCCCCAGGCCGCACACGTTGGTGGTCGAGGTAGACATGGAGCCCAGCGCTGTGTGTCTCCCTCGCGCCTCCGCCCGCTCGTCCTTGTCCTTGCCACCTCACGCGCCTCGTCGAGACTCGCTCTGTGTGAATTTGGTGAGGAAACTGAAAACCAGGTTTCAGTTTTCATTGCATGCCGGAAACTTGGCCTGAAAGCACTCGAGAGTTCACTGCGGTCTGTGAACCCTTCAGGCGGATGGAGCCAGGCTTCTGCCCCGCATCTGCCCCCACCGAGGCCAGGAGGGGTTCGTGGGCCTGGGTGGGGACCAGGTTCAGGGCTCCGTCCCCGGTGCAGGCGCTGGCTGGACCACAGTGGGCAGCCAGGCCTCCGCGGTGCAGTCCACAGCTAGTGCAGCGAGTCCCTCTCAGCTCCAGCCAGAATGACTCAGGGTTGGGGGCGGGGGACAGAGGAAAGGGGGGGGATGATTTAGGACCCCTCCCCCACCCTGCACAGAACATTCATTTGCAAATGAAGGTGTGAAGGTTGCCGGTGAGATTTATCTTGGTAATTAAATGATGTGGCTGGTGGAGCACTCAAGTTGTAATTCCTGTAACATACTGGAGGGACCCAGGCCCTTTTGAGAAATGTCTCCTGGTTTACCGTTTTCGGAAACCATTTAGGTTTCGGTAGGACTTTCTGTTCACTACCTGGTAACTTCTCAAAGCCCTCGTGGAAGGCAGGCCCCAGTGCCAGCCCGTCTGTGCCCCCAAAGATATTCAGTCTCCATGCAGAACACAGGCTGTGCCGGCCCCCTCCACCCCACCCCCCCACTTTCAGAGAAGGGACAGGAAGGTATCCTTCGAGTGGCATGGCCAGGGGGGAAGTGTTTTATTTGCAATCACTAAGATCCTCTGCAGAAACCGCTTGAAATGATCCAGTTTAATTAAAGGAACAAGGAGAGTTATGAAGAAACCAGGTACAAAGACCAAACCAAACATCTTGCAAGATGCCAGTTCAAGCTACTGTGTAGAAAAGTCACGGCCCTTTCCCCTCGCTGGCGGGCTGGGGTGCACCAATACCCACGGGGCTGGCCGAGAGAAATACGGAGAAAAGCAAGAGCCTGGTCATGTCCGAACAAGGGGGTTGGTCCTTGGTTCGTTAACAGCTGCCTCCTCTCCCAATAGGCTGTTTTGCGTCCAGAGAGACTCACTCATCTGCAGATGTGCGCTGTGACGAGGCACGTCTCCCAGAGAGCCGTGGGCTGTGGTTTTCTTACCCCCTTAGTGGCACGAGTCTCCATCAATAACCAGCCCCAGGACTGAGAGTGGAAAACACACCTCATGCAAGAGTGAACTATTTTCAGCATTCAAGGTGCAGCTTGCTTGTGGGACATGCTGAAAAGCTGGGCTGTTTTTGTTTTTGTTTTTTCCTATTTGTCCCCTTTCAGGGCTTTAAAATACTCCTCCAGTTCTTTGGTTCTCTGAGAGAAGGCCTGAGTGTGTGTGTGTGTGTGTGTGTGTGTGTGTAAGCTCAGAGCCAGGCACACCCAGGGCTGGTTGGCAGTGATTGTGCATGTGAGTGTGTGTGTGGGGGGGGGGGGGGGGGGCCAAGCGCTGCCGTCTCCCTCCACGTCTTTGTGATCAGGTCCCTGTGACACCCATGAAGGCACCTAGTGCAGGGCACTCGGTGAGGCCCGAAAGCACCGAGTAGCCATTCCCCTTCTCGCTCGGGGAGGACAGAAATGCCCAGTAAGAGGCACGAGGAGTTCAGAGAGGGCCCTTGGGTGCGGCGGCCAGGTGAGGAAAGTTCAAAGACAAGGGGAGCTGGCCAGCGGGGGCGTGAAGCAAGCCTGTGGCTGAGGGGGAGGGGAGCCAGGAGTCAGCACGCAGAGGGGCGAGCGGATGCCCTGTCCGTCCCGGGAGGTGGCTGGGATGCGTGAGTCTGGTGGGGGGGGGGGGGGGTCCCACGCATGCTCGTTTACTCAGGAGGGTGCTTTCTTATCCTCAGAATATGAGTACAGCTGTAACAAGTGAATGTCTGATGGAATGGTCAAAGGCGTAACACACTAACGTACCAACCACGAAGGAACTCAGCTCTTACTGCATGTGGTTATTGGTGAACGTGGAAGATGTCTTCTATCGGTCTCCGGCCCAGCTTCTAAGCAACCTGAGGCGGGGGCTGCCTGTGGCGCTTTTAGGTTCCAGGCCCTCGGAGGTGGGGGCAGCCGCCAGCCGGGTCAGGTGCCCGAAGGTAGAGGTGCCACCTGCAGGCAACAACCGGCACTCACCTGCAGCTCCAGAGAGGCTCCACGGGAGCAGAGCGAACGCCCTCAGACCTGCAAACCGGAAGACGAGACTCACTGGCTACCCTGGTGGGCCTGAGAGCTGTCTCCCCACAAACACCCGGCGAAATACCCAGGTCACCTGTCTGCCTCCTATTCCAGCTCCAGCCTGTCGGGGTTTCTGTCTCCCCGAGGGAAAAGCTAACCCTGGCATGAATGGAGTGGAATGCAATCATTTTCATGGACTGTTCGGCTAAAACCCACATTTTCAAAGACATTTCGTGCTCCGGCCTGAGTGATATATTGACATCTTCTGAGCTCAGGAATTCCTGGGTGGTGGTCCGAAGGAAGACCACAGGGTCAGACCCCATCGTGGGAGGCGGACAGCCGCATGCAGGAGGAGGCTGCTTGGTGGGGGCAGGGAGCATGGGGGGCAGCGTGGAGGCCAGGGTCCAGCTGTGGCCGGCCCAGCTGCAGCCCAGAGCTCTCACCAGAAGAGCGGGCTGAGCTCTGTGTGGCCTCCTCATGGGCCTCTCGGCCAGGGCCACAGACCCTAAAAGACGGAGAGGTCCCTCTAGGGAGAGTCAGGGGACAGATGGAGAGAGGACAGGGACAAAGGCCCTGGGGAGGGGGGGAGTGTCAGGCAGGGTCCCCAGAGGGAGAGCCCTCCATTAGCTCACAGTGAGACCGGACAGTTGTGCCCACGCCACCCAGGCACGCGCCCGACCCCCAGAGTGACGGCGCTGACCGGACCTAGAAACCTGCCGCGTCACCACCTCCTCGCACGGTTGGGGAAGGTGCATTCAAGCATTCGCACGGCTCGCAGGCGGTCGGGTGCTTAGGCAGCGCCAGAGTCATGTTTTTAACATTCATAACATCATCAGGACTATTTAAAAAGTTGCAACGTATATCAGCACGACAGTGGAGTCCAAAAACATTCTGTTGAAGTGAAGCAGACACGGAAGTATAATTGCAAGCAGGAACAACGTGGCCTAAAAGCAACAGTGAGGAACCGCAGTAAGGAGAGAGGTGGGCGCCAGCCGGGCGCGCGCTTCGACCCAAAGAGTGAATCGTGCTATCCCTGCTCAGGTCTGCGGAGCTCGAGGGGGTGAGCGGGAGTGGGGGCTCTACAGGATTCGGGGCTCCCGGCTGGTGGTCCCTGAACACATTTGCACCGTCTTATGTAAAACAAACAAACAAACAAAAAAATCCTTGTACCACTTGAATTTGCCCCACCTCGCTCACCTGCCTGAAAATAGGAAAGGTCACCTGCTTAGGAAGACGCGTCGGAGCTAGGAAAAGTCAAGGCCGGTGTGCAGAAGGGCCGCCCCGGACCAGCGGCGGGCCAGGGGGCGGGGCCTCCGGGGGCCAGCGCGGCTGTCCCGGGGTGGGAGCGGGCAGGAGGACGCCGGAGCGCCCGGGCTGTGCTCCCACGAGGGTCAGCTCCTCGGGGGCTCTAAGGCCGCTCCCGCCGCCCCAGATCCTCAAATGGCACCTGCGAAGTGTTTGGCGTGACCGCGCTAAGAGAAAATCAACGCTCGGGTTCCGAGACCTTCCCCCAGGGGCCGTCTTCCCATCCGTCTTCTGAGGATTGTCCGGGGAAGCGAGTCTGGGGAGCAGCACGAAGGGCCACCCGACGGGGCTCCTTGCGTTCCCCACGCGGCCGAAACGGGGCCGAAGCCCCAGGAGCAGTGAGGGTGGGAGGGACCCGAGCGTTAGGTCCCAGGAACCCGGAGCCGAGCCCGGAGTCCTGGTCCCCCCAGCAGCCCCCGCAGCTGGTTAGGTTTGTGCACCTGCCCGTCCCCAGATGTTCATAATGAATCATGGGTTCTAGGAGCAGATTCTGATAACAACTGAATGCACTTAAATTGAAGAACTAGCCACCAAAATTATGAGTGAGAACACTGCAGAATCTAACACATATGTATATTTTAAATGCTATATAAATGACAAATGTTTAGGTTATGAACCTTCAATATTATATAGGAAACTTTTAAAATAAACGAATATTAGCTATCGTGTATTACACCAACACATAGTTATTGTCAATTCATGTCATCTTACTGTGATCTATGCTGACTGCATATATTGTTATTTTAACTGTCGATACAGGTTCTCTTACTGTTTCTATTACTTCGGTGGCTTTTTTCTCCTCTGTCTCACTTTCTTTCCATAAAGATACACACACACACACACACCCATAAGCATCTTTTTTTCTAAGTGATTTCAGTTATATCAACAACTGTGAGGCAGAGAAAAAAGGTAACAAAAGTTTTTTTCAGCTTTATTGAGGTATAATTGGCAAATAAAGCTACACTATATCTAAGGCATATGATGTGATAATTTGATATATGTGTACATTGTGAAAGGATTCTCAAATCAAGTTAACTCATCCATCACCTCATTCATTTCTTTATCAGTGAGAAGCCGTAAATTGTACTCTCTTAGAAAATTAGAGACTTATCAGCTACAGTCAGCACGTCCTGCATTAGACCCTCAGACCTTACTCCTCTTATATTTGAAAGTTTGTAGCCTTTTACCACCCTCCCCCATTTCCCTCACCCCCACCCCACGAACACCCACCCTACTCTCTGCTTCCGTGAGTTTGACTCTTTTTTTTTCTTTAAGACTCCACATGTAAGTGCTCCCGTGCAGTACTGGTCTCTCTCTGCTCTCCAGGGTCAGCCACGTTGTTGCAAATGGCAAGATTTCCTTCTTTCTTTAAGGCTGAATAACATATTGATAGAGACAGAGACAGAGAGAGAGAGAGACAGAGGCAGAGACAGAGACAGAGATAGAGAGAGACATAGAGAGATAGAGACAGAGAGATAGAGGCAGAGACAGAGATAGAGGCAGAGATAGAGACAGAGACAGAGAGATAGAGACAGAGAGATAGAGAGACAGAGAGACAGAGAGAGAGGCAGAGACGGAGACAGAGAGAGAAATAGAGGCAGAGACAGAGGCAGAGATGTCCTAGTTTCCTCACTTGCCCACCTGTCGAAGGACACGTAGGCTGTGTCCACACCTTGTCTGCTGTGAACGATGCCGCGGTGGCTGTGGAAGTCCTGCCACAGCTGTGAGACAAGGACACTGTTTCCGTCGGCTGCGTGAACCCGAAGGGGGCTGCCGGATCCCAGAGCGGCTCTGACTTTAACTCCCCGAGGAGCCCCCACACTGCTTTCCTCGGGGCTGCGCCGGTGCACGTCCCCACCAGCAGCGCACAGGGCTATCCCTCCTCCACAGAGTCACGGGCGTTTGGTGTCTCTCTGGTCTCTGTGGTGACAGACCTCTTTAACAGATGTGAGATGACACCTCGAGATGGTCTGCGTTTTCCTGGTGATCGGTGGTGCTGAGCACCTTTCCACGCACCTGCTGGCCATTCGTGTGTCCTCTTTGGGAAAATGTCCATTCAGATCCTATGCCCACTTTCTAAAACGGGGTTATTTGGTTTTTCTGCTAATGAGTTATGTGAATTACTCGTAGATTTCGGATAGTAACCCTTTATCAGACATGTAATTTGAAAATACTTTCTCCCATTCCATAGGTGCCTTTTCATTTTGTTGTCCTTTCTTCTGCTCTGCAGAAGTTTCTGAGTTTGACGTAGCCCCGCTTGTTTATCTTTGCTTCTGTGGCCTTTGCTTCTCATGTCAAGGCCAAAAAATCATGACCAATGACAAAGAGATTTCCCCCTATGTTTTCTTTTATGATTTCAGGTCTTACGTTTAAGCCTTCGATTCATTTTGAGTTAATTTTTGTGGATGGTGTAAGTAGGGTCCCAGTTTCATTGTTTTGCATGTGGATATCTAGTTTTCCCAATACCATTAATTTGAAGAGACTACCCTTTCCCCATTGTATATTCTTTGTTGATAATTCATTGACCCTATACGCATGGGCTTATTTCTGGACTATTCTGTTCCATTGATGTATGTGTCTGCTTTAATTCCAATATCATACTGTTTTGATTTCAGTAGCTTTGTGATATAGTTTGAAATCAGAAAGCATGATGCCTCTACCTTTGTTCTTCTTTCTTGAAATTGCTGTGGCTATTTGGGGTCTTTTGTGGTTTCATACCAATGTTAGGATTGTCTTTCTTAATTCTGTGAAAAATGCCATACAATTTTGATGAGGATTATATTAAATCTAGATTGCTTTGGGTAGTATAAACATATTAACAATATTAATTTTTCCAACCTAGAGCATGGAATATCTTCCTATTGATTTGTGCCTTCTCCAATTTCTTTCATCAATGTCTTATAATTTTTCAATATATAGATTTTTCACCTTTTTAAAAATGATCCTCACCTGGATATGTTCATTGATTTTAGAGAGTGAGGAAGAGGGGAGAAAGAGAAAGAGAAACACTGACATGAGAGAGAAACTGTGACTGGTTGCCTCCCTTACATGCCATGCCCCAACCCAACTGGGGATCGAACCTGTAACCTAGATGTGTGCCCTGACTGGGAATTGGACCTGCACCTTTTTTGGTGTATGAAATGATGCTCTCCAGTCAAGTGAGCCACCCAGCTAGTGTGATCTTTCACCTTTTTGGTTAAATTTAATTCTAAGTACAACATTTTCTTTTTCTCGTGCTTATTGTAAATGGCATTGTTTTCTTAATTTTTCTTTCTGACACATCATTGTTAGTGTATAGAACTACAACTGATTTTTTAATACTGATTTTGTATTCTGCAAGTTTACTAAATTTATTCGTTCTAACTGTTTTGGGGTGGAATCTTTAGGGTTTCCTCTGTATAATACCATGCCACGTGCAAACAGGGAAAATTTTGCCTCTTCCTTTCTGACAGAAGCGTTCTTTCAAGGCACAGACCGAACTCGAGGAGAGGACGTGGGCAGGAGCGCGAGGCTGTGCCCACCTTGGAGACTGCACAGGCGCTGCCCTTCAGCACAGCCAGGGGCTGGATGCCCTGAATGTCAGGAGTATGTAAAACAGAAGATTTCATCAGTCACTCAAAGACATAGATTTTAAATGCAATTACTGTATGTAATTAGCTGTTTCATCTTCAGAGCGGTGAATTTGGAATTTAATCTCTGATTGCACAGAGGAGAATGCTAAGCAGCCTACTTCACAAAGGGGCCGGTGTAGCTGTTTTCCGACGGCTGGGTTATGTGGCCACTGAGGACAGCTGTTAGGGAGAAAAGGATGGGGACAAGGCAATGCCACCTGCGAAACACCTCGCAGGTTTAAACTCACATTGCAGGCACGGCCCAAGTGTCCTCTCTTTGAAGACTCCCCACCGCTTCATCCATCCCGGTAGGGCCCATCATCCCCACCTCAAGTACTGAACCCACCAGTGCCACTGGATTGCGCCCACTCTGCTCCACCTACAGGTCAGTGGGGGTGGGGCCCTGTGTTGTTGAACTTGGCTTCAATCACAGAGCACAACCCCTGGGCCACCGCACACTCCACGGATGAATGAATGAGTAATAAGCAAGGGCCAGATTTACAAAAATAAGCAGTTTATGAAAATCATTGTTTTCTATGTCCCTGAAGAAAAATGAACCATTTAAATTATATTTATCTATGAGTCCTTTTTCAAGGTAAACCTTGTTCGTTCATAGGTCAGGTGGTGCCCTTCTAGCATTCTTGCCAAATGCCCGTGGTCACCACCGGAGAAATCACAGAGACCTAGATTTTCCCTGATGAAGCCTCCGCCGGCAGGGCGCCTGGTGACACCTGTGCTCAGCGAAGACCAGTGACGTCAGGAGAGGACCTCAGCATTTCTGGAAAGAAATGCAGCCCCGGTGCTCAAATTCAGATTGTCATCTATGGAAACCTGGCCCTTCCATGGAACAGTGAGGAGAGCCTTCCCAGGACCCGTGCACAGCAGACGGTGGTGTTGCAAGATGATCTGTGTGTGTGTGTGTGGAAGGCTGCTCGTGTCCCCTCTCTGTCCATCCCACTGTGGAAGAAGTCCAGCTGTGTTTTCAGCAAGGCCGGAACGTCACCAATGTCCAGTGTTTCTGCTTCACCTGAAAGCTCAGGCCATCGGAGCCCCTGCAGCCTGCCGCATGCCCAGGTGAGAGAGAACGCACCACAGTCACAGAGGGTGAGGGTGTCATGGGGTAGATGAGACCAGGAGAGACAAAGAGAGCACTTCTTTGTCCCCCACGATTTTATTAGCTTGGGTTTGGGATGGACCAGGTACATTTGCAAAAGAACCATTCCATTTTCCAAGCTTCCTGGGGTTTTTTATTTGTCCATGCCCTGGTCAATCCTCTGTTCCCCGGGCCACACGGACAGGCCTCTTTGGTCAAGCCCCTCCCCCTGGTGCCATTCTGACTTCCACAGTGCACGTGCCTGCCCCCTCCTGCCCCCCCTCCCCCAGCAATCTGGCACCGGAGGGAGAACGGGAGAGGCGATCATCCCCTCGGGGCACAATGCTGCGAGAAAAGCTGTGGCTTCCCGGTGAAACAAACAGCTCAGTGCCTGGTTCCCTTTGCTCTCTTTTCTTTGCTAATAATTAGCTCCTATTTACTGTAACAAGATCACCAAGAAGTGACATCATAAAAATATTTAGAAATGGATGAATAAAGATAGCCAGCCCATCAAGTTCAATGGAAGCTTCATGCGTTGACCTTAGTTCTAGTGTTGGTTTATAATGTATCTACAAAGTTATTCTTAGTCATTACTGGAAATATAAACACATAAGCTTTCTGAGGACAAGAAGTGTGCCTGTGGTGTTCTTTGGACCGTAGAAGGTGCTCAGGAAAGACTTTCCAAGGGACGGAATCTGTGCGTGTGGTAGCCGTTGAGATAGAAGTTTGCCATTGAAACATTGTGAGCTACTTCCCAGGAAAAACGTGTCAATGAACCAACCACGGGAAGAGCATAGATGTCAGGCATGAACAGATTAATGGTGTTTTGGTAATGATGTTTTTTTATTCCCTAAAGAATAAAGAAACTGCTAACATTTGCAGAAAACACAAAGCAAAAAACTTCCCCCTGAAAACCTGAGGCTTTGCCTCAGCACCAGGGGCACCTCTGGGAGTGTGGTGGCGGGCCCTGGCTTGCTCTGGAGCACTGGCCCAGTCTGCACTGGTCCCAGAGGCAAAGCCGCAGTGGATGGGGGAGCAGTTGGGCCTTGGAGAGAAAAGCTTGGGGCGCTCCGGGCAGAGCTGAGTGTGGTGTCCGCATCTGTGGGCATGTGCTGCCATGTGCGGTGCGTGAGGCTCCGCATCACTCCCGCTGCCAGTGTCAGTGGCAAGAAGGCCCCACCAAGGGTTCTGAAGACCAGGGTCTCCACAGGGCGACAGGAAAGGCCTGTGATCTCCACATGAAGGGATTTGCCAAATGACTCATTCCTAAGCCGGAGAGAGAAAATGGATTCCCAAATCAGCCTGCTCTCAGGTGTCAAATGCAAAAAAAAAAAAAAAGGACATTCCAGTTTTTCTGGGCCCAGTCCCTGGGCCGTAGTCCCTGTGGTCAATGAGAGCTCTGGTTACTGGGCTGGTTTATCTGACCCTCAGAGCAGAGAGCCCAGACCCCCGGGCACTGCAGATTCCTGGGGCTGGAGTAAAAAGAGCACAGGCCTGGGTGCCCCTCACCCTGGGTGCACGTGTGTGTGACCTGTACCTGTGCACCGTGTGTGTGTACACATGCATGTGCATGCTCGCTCGTGTGCATGGGTGTCCATGGGCGCATGCATGTGTGTGTGGCAAGGGAACAACAGTTTGAGCGAAGAGAGGCGAGGCGAGGCCTGACCCTCGACAGCTGCTCACTCTTCTGGGACACGTCCTGCAACCTGCTGGAGAATTCAGTTTTCCATCTGTGAAGAGGCGATAGCAGCAAACACTGCACTGTGTCCTCGGCAGAGGTCGGTGGAGCCTCCCTACCCACCATGGACTGTGATTCCGTGAACCCTCCATGCTTCCTGCATCTCTGGAGTGCACAGCCTTGGCCCCAGGTAGACCAACCGCACGGCACAGCCAGGTGCCCGCAGCTAGGGCTGGCGTCCCTTGAGGGTAAATTGGGGCTCCTCGGGTGGGACTGCATGGCTCCGACCCTCTCTGCCAAGGTCATGGTGGTTTGCGGTGTTCCACCCACTGTCCTTCCTGCTCACCAAGCGCACACGCTGATTCTGATAGATTCTCCTGGACGCAGACAGGATGAGTGCTTACCAGCCGCTGTGAGAAGTCTCCCTGGAAGTCCTGGAAGTGACGATTGCAGCAGTGACTGAGGTGCCCCAGTCGCTTCCAGGCCAGGTGCTCCCAAGGGGGAGGGAGGGTGAGTCCAGCTCAGTGCTGTCCCAGCGCCAGGCCGGTTCTCTGCCTCTGGCCCCGTAGCAATGGTTGGGCAGCTCCTGGCTGCCTCCCTGGTCCTGCCAGGGGACAGTGCAGCCTGGGGACGGCGCGCCCCGGCAGGCCTAAGTGGAGTGCAGGGAGGAAAGCTCTCCTGGGCGCACCCAGCTGAGGGAGAAAAAATAGAGAGTGTCCAAGTGACGCCCCCTGGAGTTGAGCCGCCTTGTTCCTGCTCACGTCCACTCTGCAGGTGGCCTCAATGGTCCTGAAGTCTCTCACACCCCACTGGACAGGGGCGAAGAGGACCACGGTCTGCCCGGGCCAGCCCTGTCCCTGCACCAGAGCAGACTGCTGTGCCGACAAAGGCAGAGCTGGTGCGGAGGGGTCTGGCCACCCCATCCCAGGTCTGCCGCCCTGCTGGCCACACCAGCAAAAAGTCATGAGAGTTCTCTGGCCTTTGGAGTTCTCACTCTTAAAATAAACAAGGAGCTTAGATTTCACTAAATCTCTGAAAATTCCTTTCAGTGGTAAAACCCAGTGATTCTCAATCTCTCCCCTCCTGGGCAGCCCAGTCTCCATTCTCCTCCCATCAGCCACTGGGACCTTCTTCCGTGGGTGGTCCCAGGAGGCCAGGTGCTGAGGGCACAAGAATTGCAGAACAGAGACTGAGTGGTTACATCAGTCGGCAGGTGGTGTGCTCAGGAGCCCCGCCCAGAGGCAGGTGCCATGGCCACGGAACTCCCAGAGCTCTTAGCGCGTTTCTGAAAGGCTGAGACCGGCGCCCCCAGAGGCTGGTGGCGACAGGCGCCCCTCCCACAGTGGCATCTGATGCTCACCCCGGGGCGTGGCTTTTTCCCAAGGGTCCCCTCGCGGCCGCTCACCATTAAGTGAATTTAGTAACACCCGTACTTCCCCATCCCCCCAAATGACCAAATGACTTCTTTCTAAATTTCAGCCGCTCAAACTAGGGATAGTGATTAATTGCTATAGCAACTGCGCAGCAACGTGAGGTCGGCGCGCCGCGGAGGAAGCCGAACTTCGGCGAGCTGTGTTCGCGTGCAGCAAGAAGGAGGGGCTGTTCGCGTGAGGCTCTTTCACCTACTTGGATATGGTAGTTTTCAGTGGAAAAATATACCAAGATGAAAGTGGAGATCGAGTTTCCAGGGCAGCAAATGGAGACACATGGGGAAAATGAGGAGATAGTTTTCGTGAGGGCCATGGTCGACAATGGCTCTCAGCAAGCCGGGGACGCTCAAGGTCACGGCCCACACGTTCTTCTGTCTCGCCGACTCTCTGAGAGCAAGGTCAGAGAGCACGGCGGACGTGGAGGCAGATGCCAGCCAGTCTCCGCCGGCCGTTTGTTCTATGAAATGTCACACTGTAACAGGATAATTGGAGGGTTCGGATAAGCTGGGGAGGGGACAGGGCTTTTCCTAGGGAAGATAAAAGCGGAGAGGCAGCTCTCGGCACTAAGCTGGCGGCCCCGCTTCTTCCAAAATAGGGCCTCTCCCATGCAGAAGCAGAAACCTACACCTCCTCAAATCCCCTCGAATGTTTTGAATAGAACACACACGCATTTCATGAAAGAGACACATTCTGAAAGATCACAGCGACGGGGCGCGGCAGCTGCGTGGTCACCTAAGTGCTTTTGGAAGAGGAAAAGAGCTATCCAGCATTAAAGATTCAGGAATGCCTGTTGACATATTAAGGAAACAACCTCAGGGGACAGCTGACAAGGCTCCGGGAAGCATTACCAAGGGAACGGTGACGCAAAGGCGGCGGTTCTCGGAGGCTGGCGCGCGGCCAGGCTCCCCGGCCTGACGGCTGATGTCATGCTCATTTCTATCTGGGTTAGCGTCGCTGCGATGTCAACCCTGGCGGCTCCGCCAGCTGCAGTCAATACCGGCTCCTTCTCCAGAAGATAGTGGAGGGAGAATATATAAGATATATATACACACACACACACACAGAGACAGAGAGAAAACCCCAGGCCCCGGTGCACTGAATCCTACACACTGTGCCAAGGACAGGACAGGAGGAGGAAGGGGGTTTCTCTAGAAGAAGCCCCGTCACCCACTCAGGTGTCTCCCTGCTGAGTGAGTCCAATTGTCTGCGAACGATGCTGCTCCTCCATCAGACCCGTTTTTCTAAGCTTAACTCCAGGATGGGCCTAATCCCCAGCCGAGCCGAACAAGGAGGGAAGAAAACAGAAGATGTTGGGGGGGAATGAGGATATAACGATTTTCCTCATTATTGAATCAATGGGCTGATTCCTTTGAAACCTGTGCACGACAGATCCTCTTTAAAAATTTCTTTTTTCAAGACCACTGCTTTTCAATCATTGTAGAATAAATAGGAATAATAATTATGCAAATGTTCATCAGTCGCGGATTGAATACTTATGCTGAGTGTCCTCTGTGATGTGTGGAGGGCCCTTCATCAGGGGGTGATGAAGAAGAGCCCCTTTTATTTTGTGTTATTTTCTTAATCCTCGCCCAAGGATGTGTTTTCATTGGTTTTTAGAGAGAGCGAGGAAAGGAGACAGAGAGAGACAGCGAGAGGGAGGAACATCCATACGAGAAAAACACTGATTGGTTGCCTCCCATGTGCGCCCCGACGGTGGATCGAACCTGCAACCTGGGTATGTGCCCTGACCGGGAATTGAACCCACAGACTTTTGGTGTACAGCACGATGTTCCAACTAACTGAGCCACCCGGCCAGGGCAAGAAGAACCAATTTTAAAAACCCACTCCCGTGATGAGGATTCTTATTGGTTTACCAGATGATACCTAGGAGGAAGGAATCTACGTTGCCTGACCCAGAAGACCAACAGCAAAAGCACCCGGGGTTCCAAGCTGTCAGAGTAAAAGTGAACAAACCCAAATAGTTTTCAAAGAGGCCAGGGGGTGGGGAGAGAGGAGGGATGCGCGCCAGCAGAGACAGTGGCGGACTTGTTTCTCTGAGGACAGTGGATGGAAGATAACGAGGTCATGGCACTCAGCTACATGGAGGGAGCCCGCCAGGGGGGCCCCTGACGTGATCAAAATGATACATTGTTAGTCTCCAAGTATTATAAGCACTTCTAAGGTAGGTTTTTTGCTCTTTTTCTCGACGGAAAGAGTTTAAGCTTCAGGGAATCTCTAAACCATTTGAATTGATAGGAAAAGTTGATGGGTATGTTTGTATTTTTGTGCGAGGTGGGCGTCTAGCTTTCATTAAATTCTCAGAGGGACCCCAGAGCCCCCCCCTCCAAAGGTTAAAACTGATGAATTGTAAGCGGTTCAAGATGCTTCAGAGATTTGATCTCCAGTGTCCTCTGCCTCCCAGTGAGATAATTTATTTACAGGTAGGAATGGAGAGGCTCAGCTTGCTGGCCCGAGGTCAGCAAAGCAGCCGGTCCGGTCCACTGTGACCCGTGACTCGAGATCAGAGTGCCTCCGCGCAGGAGTTTCTGGCCACGCCCGTTTGTTGGGACTGTCCCCTGAGAGCTGTGCTCAGGGGGAAGGGCTGGCAGGAGACTGGTCCCATTTCAGCTCCGCTGACACATCTGGCTCTGCACCCTGACCCACGCCCACCCCCACGCCCGCCCACACTCCTGCTGCCCGAGCCTCGCTGGAATATGGGCGAGGCTAGGCAGATGGCTCCATCCCACCACTTTAACATCTTGACAGCATCCCAGAAGAGTGTCATTTTAGTATCCCCTTTCCCTGATAAGGCAAAGTTTGCTTCAGAATCTTGAAACACTTTATAGCTGGTGGAAAGGATACAGAACAGGAAAATAGGGAACACAGGTAGGGAGGAACTCCCCAACATTGTCGAAAATAGGATACAAATCCGTGCCCAGACGCACAGCCTGGGCTGTTCCAGCCCCGGCGTGGCTCCCTGAGCCTGGTTCCCCGGGCAGAGGCCAGGGATGGGCGGCGGGGGGGGGGGGGGGGGGCGGCGGTGGGAGCTGAGGAAAGACCTCGGACTCGAAGGCGTGAGAATGGGCATTTTGTCTCTCCTCTGAGACACTCATGTTTAACATCACTTTTATAGCTATAAAATAATACGTGTTCCTTGCAGAAAATTTAGAGAAAACAAAAGTAAAAAGAAGAAGAAAGAAGAAAACCTCCGCGATCCACCTCTCCCAGGGGTCCTCCTGAAGGAACAAGGTTCGAACCGTTGCTAGGGCTCGCCCCCCATGTTTCTGACTGTGAACCTGAAGTCACAGGCTCAGTTGCTTGGCAAGGAAATACGAACGATAAAAACCATGCGTGCCTGCCTCCCGGGGCTGTTGCCTAACGCGAGTAAGATTATGGATGTGAAAATGAGAAGGCTCACTTGTGTAACAAACATCCACGTTACAGATGCAGGGGGTTTGGCCACTATCCTTACAGAGTGCCCTGCTGCCTCCGCCCTCGCAGCTGCTACAACAACACGCTCACGAACACGGCTTCTCCAGCCAGTTCCTGCTTTGGGACTCACCGTGGATCCCTGTGGCCTGTCATTGAACTCCAAGTGTCCCTGGTCGGCGTTCCTCAGTGCAGAATTCAGTCCTGTCGTAAATGCCACACACTGTGGTGTTTCACACAAATTCTATTCCATCCAAAGAAACCTTAGTGTCATTCACACCCATGTGGCTTGGTTTATGTTCTGGAACTTTCTACATGTCCCCCCTCCCCCATAGGACATGTCAGCCCACCTTACAACACAGATCACTTCAAATGCTTCACTCCGGACCATTTCCACCGAAAGGCCACATGCTGGGGGAACTGGGGTACCCTACTCAGGCTTGTGTTACAGGCGATAACCTTGTGTCATGCCACTTAAACTTACAGCCATCTTGTGATTTTTCTTTTGGAAATTGTTGTTATCATCCTCTACATCCTTTCCTAAAATGCTTCAAAAACAGAGTCCGCACAGCACAGGACGTGAATGTTCTTTGTTGTGCAGGAATTTGCTAAGAAAGGCGGTGTACCATCACTGGTATTTTCCCTGCACATCCTTCTCAATCCGCCACGCACTGACGGCGAGTTACAAATGCGCGGTACATTTGGAGATACATTGTTTGCCTATCTCATGTGTCTTCTGTTGAAGGCATGCCGACCATACAGCACCGGTTTGCCCCTATGACTTTCCAACACAAGACCCCTCGTGTAGTGAAGAGTCCGGAGACGTCCACAGTCCAGACCAGGCGGAGACACAGGACACTCCGCCTCCTGTTTCTCCCTTTGCTGTGACCGTGTGCGTCCCTGTGTCAGGTCTAAGCTGTGCTTCCAGCATGTCACACCCAAAGACGTCTCAGGCGTGTGACTCAGAGCACGGCGGCTCGCTCAGATTGCATCATGTTCCAGCACGCCTGTTTGACTGGACACGGGAAGGCCGGAGAAGGAACCGGCAGGTTTGCTCATCACAGGAATGCACTTCCCAACGAGTCAGCGACTTCACGCGGAGACAGGGCTGTTGGGACGATTCTAGGAACTGCGAGCTCTGAGGTGCGCACGTCACCCACTGAGCCGGCTTCCAGGCCATTCGAAGTGCCTGTCACTTTCCACCTAAATGGCCACCGCCCTGGGCTGAGGCTCAGAGAACCCAGGAGAGAATTTAGAACCGGCCGGGCCTCGTGTCTGCACGGGGCGGCCCAGGGCGGCCCGGGGCGGCCTGGGGCACAGCGTGGAAATACCAGTTCTTTAAAAAACCAAAATTGTTGATTCTTTCTCGGTCAACAAAACTAAGGCGATGGTTAAACAAAGAAAATGAGTCGATGTTCTTTTCTTTTTATATTATCTTCAGTTTTTTAAAATGCATCTGTCCGTTTCCTTTAAATAAGGGCAAACTTAGCCTAGGAAACCTACACTCCAGATCTCGTATTTTCAACGGACATAACCGTCGCAACGACAACCCCTATTATCATCTACACTATTATCATTTGTTCTAGGTGTATTTCCTGCACGAATCTGATCTTAACACGGCACAGCGGACCCTTCCCTGCCGGAGGGAGGCGCACTCAGCGGGGTCTCCAGGCCTGGGCTGTGCCGCTCTGTCCGGAGCAGCTGCGTGGCCCTGGCTGAGTGGGGATTCTCACGTGGCCCAGGAGGGCACAGACTCCTGAGAGCTCGCTTCCTCTGTGGGCCATGCGCAGACTCACAGGGGACTCTGCCAGTCAGCTCTAGAGGCTCCACGAGAGATTGCTGACCTAGAACTCAGCTTCAGGGTAAAACTTTGAAGGAACTTTGCAAGGGGCTCTCTCTCGATCTCTCTCTCTCATGTGCACATAAAACGCATCCCCCCACCGCCCCGTTTATGGGAGAGATTTGGGCTATCGCTCAGGCTAGCCTCGCTGGGTGTCATTGAGAAAAAAACAAAACTCTTGGCGATGTGATCACCTGTCCGTCTTTGGAGACAGCAGCGTGTCATTGACCTCGGGCTCCTTGGTGATCTGTGTCGGGACAACGAGACCTCCGTGCCCACGGTTTGTCCTTTCAAAGTCCCCCGCCCACTGTCTCATTGGCCCGGCCAACAGCCCTGCAAGGGCTGGGCCACAGGCACGGTCTCCCCGCCCTCTGCAACTGGTGAGCTCACACCCATCCATCTCAGGGACGGGGACAGGTGGGAGCTGAAACCTCAGTGTCCCAGCTCACTCTTCTCCCTTTCAGCCCTTGTGCTCTTTCGGCTGTGACCGATCTGCGCTTCCCTCCGCCCCAACCTGCAGAGGAAAAAAAATGCCTTTTTCCAGAGGGTGCTCTGGAAGGGACTCTGTATCTTTAAAACGTGAATTCATTTGCAATCATTAAATTTTCAACACCCATCAATTATTTTCCTATTGTGTGCCTATTGTTCTTCTAAACATAATGACAGATTTAAAAAAAAAAATCTCTAAGACTGCCTTCCAAGCCACAAGTAGCTTATTGTGGTGGGCAGATTCCCGGGCTACCCCGGCACCCCCTGTCGGCATCAAAGGTGATAGGATATCATTCCTGCGATTTCATTAAGTAATGTGGCAAAGGTGAAGGGATTTGGCAGATGTAATTAAGATCTCTAATCGGTTGTCGTTGAGTTCATCAAAAGACAGGTTATTAGCCTGGGTGGGTCTGCCCTAATCAGATGAGCCCTTTAGCAGAAGGTCGAGAGGGCAGAGACTCGAAGCAGCAGGTCTCTCTCCCTCAGGATGCAAACTGCCAGGAGAGCCACAGCTCTGGAGAACTGAGTTCTTCCACGGGAGCCGGGGAGGGGCCCGGGGCCTCCCTGACCTCAGCTCCACTGACACCCTGTAGTCCCCTGGGGCCCCGTGCAGAGGGCCCAGCTAGCTGACTTGCTGAAGCTCTGTGATAATAATAAGTGGGTGTGTTTTCAAGGTGCTAAGTCTGTGGATATTTGTCACACGGCAATAAAAGACAAATATACCTGCCTTGACTGGTGCGGCTCACGGGGTTGGGTGTTGTCTCGCTAAGCGAAAGGTCACCGGTTTGATTCCTGGTCAGGGCACACGCCTGGGTTGTGGGGCCAGGCTCCCTGTTGGGGTGCATGCGAGAGGTAACCTACTGATGTTTCTGTGCCCCTCTTTCTCCCTGCCTTGCTCTCTCTAAAAATAAATAAATAAAAATCATACTGAAAAGTTTAAAAACACATATACTTATGATCTAGGAAGGAGCTGCTATTCAGTCTGTGGCGTCTAAGAGTTGTTAAAAATTACTTTCACTTTTTGGAGTGTTGCATCAATAAGATAAGTAGGTGACATATGGCGCTAATAATCACACTGTGGCGATAAAAACCGGTGTCGTTATTTAGAAACAACTGCGACAGCCCTGCTTTGCTCTCTCTTTCCTCCCTCCCAGTAGGAAGGTCATGTGGCTGACCTCAGCAGTCACGCTGAGGAGCATCCGATCACCATTCCGAGGCGGCATCTTTAATTTCTCTCCAGCTGCAGCCGCCGCCTTGGGCAGGAGGAGCTGGGTTCTGCGCAGAACACCAGGAAAAGCTTCCTCTGGGACTCCGGGCGGGGCCCGCACCCACTCCGCACCTGTGGACTCCCCGGGGCGGCGCCTGCCCCAGAGCCCGTGTCCGCAGGGACTCGTGAGCCCACCGCGGGGACTCTGCACACGTCACGTGTACAAAAGTGGCATCAGCCCTGGGAGATGATCATCAATTTAAACATGTCAGGTGAAGTGGTTTGTCTGTAAACACTGACGGGTGGCTGTGACCCGAAAGCTTAAATGTTGGCGACCCTTCCCTCCTTCCCTAGGGTAGCTTGTTACTAAGAGTGTGGCATTTCCTTGAGGTCATCTCGAGGGCTAGTGAGTAGGAAGGTGGGGGGACTTGAAAGCCCCGGCTGGGTGGGGGGCGTCTCAGGCCCACTCGCAGGTGTCCCGATGCACTGGGGGCAGCCAGCCGGTGACATGCATAGCACAGCACGCAACGGAGCTCACAGGCAGGCACAGAGGAGACTGTGTGTTTCTGCCTGTGCCCCCACGGGGACCCCTTTTGACAACAAATGCAAAAATGGCATTAATGAAGCAGAATGGGGTGAGAATCAACAGGCCAGAGCCTCGGGCGGTGGCCCTGGGGAAGCTGACGGGACACCAAAAATAGGCCTCAGCACCTGCCACTGACCATGCAAACGTGGCTGGGTCACTCAGCCCACCCAAGCCTCGAGTCCCCCCCCCCCCGGTGAAAACCAGGGATCTGCAGGCACCTGCCTCCGGGGAGACGGGGACAGAGCCGCTGTGAGAAGAAAGGGGGAGAACTCACACCAGCGTGCCAGAGGTGGCCAGCGCCAGCAAACATTCACGGTGATGAATCACAGAGGCAACCCTAGAAGGCAAAGGACAGGAGGGACTAGTCAGGTGTCACAATGTCTGGGAACGCTCCCCAGTCTGACTCGTATTCCAGAAAGTCCACGCTCCCTTCATGACCTCACGCCCAGCAGAGCTGTGGTCTGAGCCCGGGGCGGGCACACAGGCTGGGGCTGGGCACGCAGAGCCGCCAGCATCTGCGGGTGGCTGCGGTCCCCGCCTGGGCTGGTGGTGGCGTTGGCCAGGCCCTCTTCCCCGTCACTTCTGTCTTCCCTTTGTCACCCCTCCCCCAGGCCCCAGGCTCCTTGTGCAGTGGCCTGACAGTGTCCTTCTGCACGCCTTGCTGTTTGTGCTTCCGTTGTGGCTGGACCCCCCTAATTCACGAGGCCCCGAGTGTCCTCCAGCCCTGGAGGGCAGACCCCACAGAAGTCTGGGCGGGGCTCTCAGGCTGCTAGGTCGCGGGGCCCACTGGGCCGGCGAGAGGAAAAGCCCTCCAGTCGTCTGAGTTTAAAATCCCCGAAGGGCGGTCAGAGCGGAGAAAACCGCGCCGGGGCCAGGGATGAGGGACGGTCGGCGCCGCGCACGTGGGGTCGGAGACAGACCCTGGCCGCCCTGGGAAGGGGCGGGACCCTGGCTGGCCGGCGGCCCCGATCTGTGTTTCCTACAATTCTGCAACAAAGATCCAGGAACATGAGAAAAGGAAACTCAGAAAATGTGTCCTGTGATCCAAATTCAAGCCAAGAACAGGACGGATAACGTGAGCCAAATAGAAATGAGGCCAAGAGTGCTTTCTTGGGGCCCCAGCTTTTTTCTTTTTCTTTCTTTCTTTTTTTTTTTTTTTTTCTGTAACTGCCCAAACCTGTTTAACTGCTTAGTGTGAACCATAGTTCTGGGATACAGTTCGCAACGGGAAGGGAATTTAATTAGCTCCGGCACCTTCTCCTTCAATCTTAGGTCAATGGAGACAAGTGGCACATTATCAGTGATTGCGGCCGATGAGCTCGGAAAGAAAGGGAAGACAGCGGACGGGAGGGAGGGAGGGAGAGAGGGGAAGGCAGAGAGGGAGAAGCAGGTGACACGCTTTCATTCAGGGTTATACTGAGAGAGGTCGCCCTATGTCAGCTGCAGAAAAGCAACCCCAGTAAAAGCCCAGAATGCATTGTGTGCGGGCCTGGACCGCTTCCCACCCACACCCTCCACACCATATTCGCAGTAATTTAGGAATACATTTCTAAATTAGGGCTTGAAAGGTGCTAATAACCACCCACGTTTGTCTACTGCTTTACAGTCTGCAAAGCAGGGGCATGATTATTGTTACATTGGATTCTTCAGGACCTTGCTATGAGGAGGTTGTTACTGTAGCATTTCATAAGTGAGGACGCTGCTGAGGCCTGAGAGGCGGCCACCTGAAGGAGGTCACGAGGTTTCCAGTGTCCAGGACAGAGCCTGACACCCAATCGCATGACTCTCCCCAAACCTTGGGAAAATGGCAACAAGCAAACACAGAGAGGGAAACTGAGGCCGAGACTAACATGGCAACTTGGCGGAGTCACACAGCTGACACCACCAGCTCTTAGAACACTTGAGCGTTTCAAATTACTAGAATCGGCACAATTACATAACATCAGAAAGACCTCCAGGAATTGAAGGGTGGGGAGCCGCCTTCCGGCCTTCATGGAAAGGCTGAGGACCAGGAAGGAAGCACACACAGCGGAAACCAGGAGGGGCCGGCTGTACCTTCTGGCTCATCTCAGGCCAGCACAGTGACCTGTGTTCTATGAACAGTGGCACCCCCTGCACTTCGGGGAAGAGAGTGCCACTCAGGCGCTGGAGAGCAGCCCTGAGCCACCCAATGCATCCGAACTGCAGAAGGAGGCAAGTCCCCACTGGGCACCAGAGACAAAGTGGTGCAAACCTAAGTCCTGGACCGGAGCGAAAGCCTGGGCGGAGCCGGGATCTGACTACCAGGGCCAGCCGATCTGTCCCTGGCTTTCACTGACCCGCTGGGGCGTGCCCTTCTGCTCTTGAAAATGCCAGAGTGGCTGGCAGGCCTGCAGGGCCCCAGACCCGTGAGCGGCCCCTCCCAGCGGGTGGCAGGCTCAGGCTCCGAGAAGCATGTTCTGCCCAAAGGTTTGCTTCCCCCCTTACCCACCCCCACTGAAATCCCGCAGCAAGGCCCACATCCAAACTACTGGGCCTGCCGAGGGGAGGGTATACGTTTCTCCTCTTCCAAGTTCTTTGGCTGCATTTCACTGTTTTTCCTCTCTAGACATTAGGCCGTCCCACGATGTGAGATGCCCCTCTTTTCTCGAATTTCCAGGAAGCACAATTGCCTCCCACGTGTTAGATTTAATGTATTCAAAACCAAAGTTTGAGGCTATTGCTCCAATTCAGGAAAAATTGTGAGCTTGGCAACCCAAATGGAAGAGACAAAAAAAAATGGTAGTGGATTTTTTAGGGTGTTTTTCTCATTTTGGTTGTGTGTGTAGTTTCAAAAGTGTATAGAGAATTCAGCTCAAAAGCAACTGCTTGGAGAGATAGAAACTCGTGTAATTCATGTTGTGCATAATGGATTTGGCAGGCCCGCGCACAGAAATTTCCAGAAGTGTTTTGCGTGGCAGCAGCTCTTAGCCAATTCACATTTTTTAGCTGTCCTGGCCAGCTGCCCAGCCTACAGAAAAAGTCTTGTATCTCCACAAGTTTGGCTGGCCTCTCTGACGAGTTTCCAAACTGCATGGCAACATTGGATGAGCTTATTTTTAAGTGCCAGAAAAACTCCTGCTACTTATATTGTTACTAAATACCAGATGTGCTTAATAAAGAGCGAGCAGAGCCAAACCGAGAGTAATCAAATACCTATCATTAACATTTTCTAAAAACAAAAAATGCAATTGGAACACCAGATTACTGTTTTTCTTGTTTGCTTCACGCCCTATTACTGGAACCCCTAGGGTGACGGGAACGGGACTGGGGCGGAGAGGCCAGCCCTGGCAGCGAGCGAGCGAGGGAGACGCTGTTTACAGTCACACCCCGCGCATCTGAGCCGCGTGTGAGAAAGTGGGGCCCGCAGATTGCCCCTGCCCCTCGGCTCACAGCCCCCTTCGGGGGGGGGGGGGCTCTGCAGGCCGGGGCTTTCGCCACCCTGGAAAGCCCTGAGAAGCTGAGGTGCACTTGGATTGACCTCGAAGGAGAGACATGTTGAGGGGACGGACGGGAGGGTGCGGTGGGCCTGGGCAAATGAGAGGATGTGCAAGAGTTGGAGGCTGCGCCTCTCCCGCTGGAAGGGGCTGAGGCGTTCGGAAGGCTCCGAGGAGAGCCAGGGTGCTGCGCGGCTTCCCCCGGCGGGCCTTGAAGGATTGCTACTGCAAAACCTCCAGTTCCGTTTCCTCCGCCCTCATTGCTGTAATTCACTCTTCCTCCACCCTTTCTCCCTCTCTTCCTTCCTTCCTTCTTTCCCTTTTTCTCTCCTTCCTTTCTTTCTTCCTGTGTTTTCTGGGAATCCAGTGGGAAGAAAACTGTGGCTGGCGGTGTCTGACCTCGTGCTCGTTCAAGGTTGCATCTCCCTCCCCCAACAACAACCCGGTGACTACAATCTTCAAGCCTCTATGGCTTCCACTTTTCCTGGTCCCTTCCCCAGACTCAGAGTGGAAAAGACTACCTCTCACCCCCAGGGTCGGAGCCCCCCGGTAGGGGGCCAGCCTGGTGTGAGGGGCAATGAGAGGCAGAGATGAGTAGAGCAACGTGAAATTTTACAGACGGAGGCGGAACCTCGCCATAAGAAATTGGAGAATTAATAACTGTTCTGAAAACATGTGTTACCTGCTTTAAGACAACTCTATAAATGTAGGAATACACGAGTCAACCCTGCAGAGTGCTTTTGAGAAAACTGTGACTAAAAATGCACGACAATCCAACCGTGCCCACCCCACGTGCCAAGCCAAGCTCGGCGAGGGCACGGCAGCGTCGCTCTGCAGTGCGCAGCCATTGGGTAGGCAGGCCTGGAGCTGGGTCTGGGCAGCAGGGAAACACTCTGAACACGTTCGAGCAGCTGTGAGTAGTAGAGGAACATGGGGCTGACGTCTCCCTGTTTTAAAGTTTCCTTCTAACTGCGGCCACGTGCATCTCGCACAGCCAACGTGCTCCTGGAGAGCCGGGGTGGAGCACACGCTCCCCGGAGGTACGCTGTGAAGGGTCTCTGGATGCCCCTGACTCCGATGGAGGACAGGCTGTTCGTGAGGAAGCCACAGAGGGAGTCCGTCCCCGGCTGCACTCGGCTCTGCCCCGGCCCCACGGCCGCCGGGCCCTGGAGGACGTGGTCGGCAGGAACAGCACTGCTTTCATTGTCCGGTCACGGGAGGAGGAAAGGGCCGGTCCCCGAGAAGGGTCAAGAGCGGGCTGTTTTGTTCTCCAGCAGCAAAACAGGGAGGCCACAGGAAACCACCCCAGCGACCAGCTCCGCTGAGGGCCAGGGAAGGCTGAGCCTGAAAACAAAAGCGGAGCGCCGTCTCCTTGGAGCTGTTTATGTTGCATAACTCAGATAAACACAGCCGTGCACGGACCGTCCCCGGCGGGGGCCAGGGCGGGGGCCAGGGCGGGCAGGCCCGGGGCGTCTGCTCCGGCCTCTGGTCAGAGGCGGCTCCTTTCACCCAACAGCAGTAACAACAACACACGGGGCCGAGGCGGCAGGATATCCCGAACTCAGGCCGCAGGAGGAGCCCTCCCAGGACGGGTGAGGAGGCGCCTCCCGTTTTCTCCGGCTCAGGAAATCAGTCCTTATCAGAGTGACGAGAGGAAGCAAAGCTGACACCAGAACGGTTCCTTCCATTGGCAGAGGAGGGGACCCCCGCACCACCGGAGAGCCGGCAGGAGCACCGTGCTGTCCCGGGGGCACAGATAGGGGCTGCGGCTGGCTCTCTGGCCTCCAGCCCCTGCTCAGCCAGGCCAGGCAGGGCCCAGCCTCTGGGAGCCACGGGCAGTTGACGTTGGAGTCTGTGCGAAGAATGAAAGTGTCAAAGCTACCAACTCGGGTCACGAGCCCAGGCCCAGAGGCCCCCGCGCCTGAGCGAAGTCCCAAGCCCTGAAATTGAGAGCAGGCGAGAACCTTCCGAAACATCCTTGCTCATCAGCAGCCTGCGCCTCCTGGGACAGCGAGCGCTGTGGTCTGCCAGGGACCAGAATAGAAATAAAAATTGAGAACACAGCCTCGCACGGGCGGATGCATCGGTTGCCAACGGTTTGCCCATAGTAGGCTATGAGGACATGCAAGGGGACATTCTCTCTACGAGGCCTGTGTTTAAAAATATATCTGGTGTCAGCGCTCACCGGGGAGGGGCTGGGGAGGCGCTCGTCACCCTGTGACTCACTGAGATCACCAGCCCTTGGAGCCTGCCCCTGCGGACCGGGAGCCCTCCACCCTGCTCTGAGCACACTCAAGTTCCAGGACCACGGCTCTGGAAGCCGCCCTCCAAGTTCTTCCTCCCCAGTGCACTTGCTGGACACACACAGGGCCAGGGGGACGGGGACGGGGGCTCAGGGATGCACTGCGCTGACCCCCTTGCTCCGTGGCTGTGTCCCTAGAGACCGTGTGTCTCCCTTCCCCTATTCTCGAAGGAGGACTAGGGCTCCCACCCCCGTCCCAAGCACGTGGAAGAGGAACAGCTAATGGAAGTGACTTAAAAGCTCTTGGCAAAGATGAAGGTCAAGATCAGGTGCTGAGTGATGCCTCCCTCGCCTACCCTACCTGACATGCCGCCTGAGGCTGTGCAGCTGGCTGTGGCTGCAGGGGGTGGGGGTGGGGGGTGGGTTGCCACTGCAGGAACCACTGAGGTGCAGGCGTTGTCCCAACGTGTGTCGGGTGGAAGACACCAGGTGACAAGCTGGAGAGGCTGGGAGGCTGCAGGACCCACCCCTGGGCCCCCGGGGCTTGGCACCCCTTTCCCAAAGGAGGTGGATGTGAACAGATCAACATGGCAGGGTCAAGTTCGAGTCTGCCTGAGCGAAACCCTGGGACTGCTTCTTGAAAAACAACTGGGACGGGCGAGGGGGGGGGGGGGCAGCAGTGTAAGGATGCCACAGGGAAAGGGTCCCTGGGGGAGCTCCCCAGGGAGCGGTGTGCGTACGGGAGGCTGTGGTGAGCCACGCGGAGGACAGACGGGCGGGGGTGGGCCCAGGCCCAGGTGAGCTCCAATTAGCCAGAGGTCACGAGCAGCGTGCAGCGCGCAGGTGTGAAATCAGCAGTAACGATGATGATGGTGACGACGGTGACAATGACTGCCCCTGTGGGGAGTGGGGCCTATTGAACAAGAGGTGGTGGGTGGAGCCTCGGGGAACCCTCACCTGTACCGCCTGCCACATGGGACGCTGCAGGGCTCCCACACCTGTTTCGTTTTGGGTGTTTTTGAACAAGACGCAAATCAGGTTTTATGGTTGCCAGGTATTTGCAGCTGCTTTAAATCTGGTTTATTCGTGAGCAAATGGGTGGCAGGACATAAAGACCAGAATGATGGGGAAAATCTGTACCTGAAGCTGTAACACCACGGGGGTGAAAGGTGAAGCGGCCACAAGACACCCCCAGGTGTGTGGAGCCGCCACCTCTGAAGCAGCCGGGTGAATGCCTTCTGCAGAAGCCCCTGGACTTGACTCTTGGCTTGGCTGCTGCCTAGGTGTGTGAACTGGGGCACGTCAATTAACCTTCGTGAGACTCAGTGGCCTTGCCCATAATTGGAGTTGATGACCTACCTGCCAGGATGCTTAGGGGTGGTCAAAGGAAGAGGCAACCCCAGGTAGCGCAATGGATGTGAGCTGAAACAGCAAAATCTGAATCTGTCCTATATGGTGTGACCTCTTCTCTCCAGGGGGGGTGCCACCTCCCCATCCCCTGGCAGGTGGGGTTATGGAGGCCTCCTTCCTCAGCCCGGGAGCAGGGGCAGAGCCCAGAAGTCAGCTGCCCCCCGCCTTCCCCGAGAGCTGTGAAGGAGCCCAGCAGCTTTGGCATGCCCCCTGTAGCTGGAGAGCTGGCTGCAGTGGTGGGCTGTCGGCATGGGCTGTCAGTAGCTCGCAGTTGACAGATTCGCCTGCGTTTCTCTTGGACCCGTGGGGCTCCCCGCTGCAGAGAGGCACACCCTCTCCCGGGCCCCAGCCCCCCGGGAAGCAAGGGCCCAGAACGAGCACAACAGGAGGACCGAGGGCTCCAGGGAGAAGGAGGCTCGTTGTTTTCTTTCTGGATGAATCTCTAGGCTGCAGCCGCTGCGGCGAGTCCCAGGACTGCAGCCAACCTGTCTGCGCTGGGGCTGTCTCGGCCTGCTCTGTGGAAAGCCGAGGCTTTCACTGTCACCTCTGTGTGCCCTGCCCTTTCTTCGGGGCTCACAGATGTGGCTCTTCGCGGGCTTTGGGTTCTGAGTCTCTTCGGTGCTGAAATCCAAGGTCACGTGACATCTGGGTCGGAAGGAGCCCCCTGCCACCATCCGCGCAGAGGGCAGAGCTGGGGGCGGCGCTGGCCCCGAGCCGGCCCGAGGAGGTTTCTCGGTGCCACCCACTTGGCGGATTTTTTTATCCGCACTCTTCATCGCCAGCCCGCCAGGCAAACGACAGCGGCCATCGCAAGCTTGATACAGGCTTGTCTGACAGGCCCGCGCTCATCCCGGGCGCCGCTGCCTGCCTTTGAGAGAGGAACCCGGGCAGAGACGGTGATTTTACACTGATTCTGTGCTGCAGTTTGCTGGGGGCTCTAAACCGCCGCGTCTCCATCACCCCGCTGCGCGCAATGAGGGAGAAGATGGGCCATGCGTGCGGCTAATGCGTTTGTAATAGACACGCACCGAGGCCCCGCTCAGCTCTGAAGCAGGGGCCCTCAGAACCCCACCGCAGGCTGAGGAACTCCACGAGCTACACACAAGCACATTCGAAAGAATCCATAGCACCTCCCCGGCTCCGGCAGGAACGGCGGGCTGCTGTCTGAAGCCTTGGGTGGGGCAGCTCCATTATGCAAGCCCTTATTAGAATGTCTTCATGCCCCCCCCCCCCCGCCCTGGCTGCGTGAATCCGTTGGGGTGTTTTAGGCAAACCCAAAAGTAGGAGGGTCTGAGTCCGGGATGGACCTATCAACACAGTGAGGGTCCGACAGGGCCCAGCTGAGTGTGAAATTCCTCTCCGGTGAGCGTGAGTGAGTGCTGTGGAGGCCGGCAGGGAAAGAGTCTCAGGGCTGGCGAGGCTGGCGTGGATGTGCTGGGAAGGACAGAGGCCCGTGGCCGGCCCGTGGACACGGCTGTGCCCCGTTCGGCAGCAGGAAGGGACGACTGTCCCTGACCCGTAAATCTGCCGTGGACACGTCCCTGCATCACCTGCCTGCACTCACCTGGAGGCCACACTGCCAGGCACCTGATCCTTCTTCCTGCCGATGGCCTGCACTGCTTCATGCGCAGTGATTCAGCTACAGGTTTTGGCTGTACAATGGTGCAAAACTGATACGCGTTCAGGGGAAACCAGACTTGAAATTCTGAATTTCGATCTCTTCCCAGGCTAGTGGTGCACCTACGACACCCTCTGGTGATGCTGCTGGACAGAAGGGCGGGGGCCGTTCCCCGGTTGCCAGGTTGTCACGACGGCCGACCACAGGGGCAGGGGAGGTGCGAACTGTTGGCATCTCTGGGCCGCCCTGGAAGAGGAGAGTCGTCTTGGGCCACACAGTCCATACATGGTGACACATAATCACCAAAAAACTCATCGTCATGTTTTAAGTACATTTATGATTTGGTGGCAGGCCGCATTCACAGCCTTCCTGGGCTTCCTGTGGCCTTCGAGCTGCAGGTTGGACACCCTGGGTGCATTTGCTGTGTCAGAAAATCTCACCCAACCGTGGGCTGGTGGGAGTGTTCCGGCATGTACAAGGTGGGCGGGGCTAGGCTATGACATTCGGTAGGTGCATTTCGTGCATTTTCGATTTGTGATGGGCTTGTTGGGACAAACCCCATTGTCAGTCGAGGAGTATCTGTACTATATCTTGTCCTTCACTGAGTGTATCAGTTCCATGGGGGCAGGAAGCCATCCCCAGCCCTGTAGCTGTAGGCCCTGCAGCTCCTTCCCTGGGCTCGGCCCGACCAGGACCCAGTGACCGCCTGGAGTAGACCAGGGACCCCCACACAGCCCTCAGGGGGCTTCACAGGTGCCCACGGGCTTGTACAAGGCCACGCAGGGCACTTCCTGGTGGAGAAACCCCAGCTCGTTCTTGGCGGGACATCAGGGTGTGGACTCTCTATCCCACCTGCCTTCTCTCCCTCCGGCCGTGGCTCCACCCAGCTGAGCGAATTGAGTGTTCTCGGGCCTCTGTGCTCCACCGGTGCCATTCCCTCTGCCAGTGCCGTTCCCTCTGCCAGGCTGCCTTTCCTTCCTTCCATCCACGGACTTGTCCTTTGAGTTCTGGGTCCACTGTCCCCTCCCCATGGACCTGTCAGGGTCCCTTGGGCACCCTGACGCCTCACTCTGTGGGCCCAGTGCACCTTCTGGAGGCCTGACGGGGAGGCTGGGCCGGCCACATTGCCATGGGGGTGGCACTGCCACTTGGCAGGTGTGCCTCTCATGCGTACCTGAGGGCTGGACCCCCCAGCTCTCAGCTCTCAGCACCTGCCTGGCACTCGGGAAAGGGTTGTCGAGTGGATGGGGTTTCCACCCTCGGCAGGCACGGGGCAGCAGCACGGGGGCCCTGTATGCAACTTGGGGACAGAGCAAAGGGGGCCCCACCGAGAGACAGGATGGACGCTCCAGAGGGAAGGCCCGGAGACACTCCTGAGAAGCTGGGCAGCCAGGGTCCATCTTGGGCATGATTTTTTTTGGGGGGGTGATGTTTGCTTCCCGGTCCCCCAGGCCCATCTTGAGAACTTGCTCCACTTGGGGGGTTTCTCTGTGTTTCATTTCCAAGTCTCCACACAGCCGTCTCCTCACAGCCTCCAGCAGTCCACGGGGTCTGCGGAGGAGGACGGTGGGGTGGGGGCGTGCAGCAGGGTGCTGGGTGGGGGCCGGGAGGAGGGCGGCGTCTGCCCTGGAGGCGGGGAGGTGGGAGCAAGGGTGGCGAAGAGGGTGAACCCCAGCGGGCTCCGGTCCCCGCCCATCCATGTGGCACGGTGAGATCTGGTTTCCAGAGGGCCCAAGTGGGCAGTGTCCTCCCTGAGAGCCAGCGGTCACCTGGGGGAAGGGTCCAGGCGAGCCTCAGACACACCTATGCCTGAGACAGGTCACTTACCTCCCCTCGGGGAGAGGACAGCGGTCACTGCTCAGGAGAGAGCTACGTCACCCTGGGGGACTCACGAAGTCACAGAGAGACACGGTCCCAGAACCTTGGCATCACAGGGCCTGGGAGCGAGCTAACAGGTCACCTGGGCCCAGCACCCCTTATTTTAAGAATGAAAAATATCCCCAATTAAAACAAAGACTTTCACTCACCCACTGTTTCTATGCTGGAGCCCCAAATGAATGCAAATTTGAAGATGAAATCAAAGAAAAGTGCCCTGGCTGGTGTAGCTCAGTGGATTGAGCACGGGCTGCGAACCAAAGTGTCGCAGGTTCGATTCTCAGTCAGGGCACATGCCTGGGTTGCAGGCCACAGCCCCCAGCAACCACACATTGGTGTTTCTCTCTCTCTCTGTCTCCCTCCCTTCCCTCTCTAAAAATAAATAAATAAAATCTTTAAAAA
Organism: Phyllostomus discolor; assembly: GCF_004126475.2. Classification (NCBI taxonomy): domain Eukaryota; kingdom Metazoa; phylum Chordata; class Mammalia; order Chiroptera; family Phyllostomidae; genus Phyllostomus; species Phyllostomus discolor. Next base: position 6,510,214 of record NC_040917.2, on the reverse strand, counting down.
AAAAGAAATCAAAGAAAGCTTTTTTAACCTACGACCAGTGTTCATTTGCTAGGATGTCTTACTGACTGAGTGGTCGACATCTGGGGTGTCCATACATCCATCTGTCCATCTGCCTGTTGGTCCATCCCTGCCTTCACCTAGGGCTCACCCAGTGAGAGACTGAGGCAGTCCCACGAAGATCGCAGCTGCGGTTTGCTCCGTCTCTCCTCTGTCCCCGTTGTTCCTCCTCCCCCTGGGGTGAGAGTCTCAGTGGGGCATGGCACACACGTGACAAAGGCCGGGGGACAGCCAGTGCCACGGCGGTGCTTCTGAAACCCTCCAAGCCGCCCGCACGCCTGTGGTGACTGTCACCAGCCAGGACGGCCTGACAGAGCCTCTGATGGAAGGGACCTCTGTGAATGTCCCCAAAATACCTTTCTCTTGTCCTCACAACACCTTCCAGTGTCCAAACAGGGGGCACATGGGCGCAGCTGGGGACACAGATATATAAACAGGCCCCACTGGAAACTGCCAGGCCAGGACGGCCAGCCACCTGGTTTCTGCTGAGGGTCACGGAGTAAGTTCGATGTTACGGTTCATTGGGAGAGGCACTGGTGCATCTGTGATCAATAACGACGTTCCTTTTTACAGGAGCTAAGATAAGGGTAATTAAATCTTGGGCTCCAGGCCATATAAACCGATCTCCGTGGAAGGGCAAGGATCAATTTAATTCTGCGGGCACGACCCCACCCAGCCCTCCAACAGGGTGGCATCACCGGCCGGGTGCATGCCGGGAAGGCCCAGGGAAAGCAGGCAGATTTGCTCCAAGCACCAGGCCTTAACCGCCGCACCAATCAGGAGCGCGGACGCCGCGGGCCTCGAGGCGGAGGCAGCGTGGCAAATCCAGAGCTTCACTCGGCTTTTCTCTGCGCTTGGTTTATTACCCACAATCTGCACCGGGGCTGTTCTCGCACTTAATGGCAGCCCTGAATCACTATCTATTTCCCATCTTCTCCTGCAAAACAGCAACCCCGAGCTGGAGCTTGCCATCAATACCGGGCCCCATAAAGCCACTGCCGTATAGATGCGCCTTTTTTGTGCGTGTGGGTCTGATTCACTAGCGCCTTGGCAGCCTGCCAGGCTCCGGGAGAGGAAAAAAACCATCCGGAGCATCCCAACAGCCTCATTTTGATCTGTGATGCCCAGCAACTCATTTCCACTTCACAGGCTCTGCTGCGAAAGACAAATCCCAGACGCGCAAGGGGCGGGAGGAGAGGAGGGCCGGGGCGGCTGGGAGGAAAGGGCGGTGGAGGAGGGCGACGGAGGGAAGATGAAAGCAGAAAAGGGCCGCGTTTATTAAGCTGTTTTTCTTTTGGTGAAAAGAAGCATTTATCAGTGATTTCATAGATCATGTGAGAGGTGGCTTCCTGCCAACTTCCAAGAATGCAAACAACCCGCTGACATCATATGCTAAAAATAGCCCGGGCTTTGCTTTAGGTGAATAAATAACCCCAGGAAAGGACTAGCTTCTCTTCAGTTAGATGTTTATTATGATCAGGCTGTCAGGCTTGTTTAATCAGTAAAATCACGCTCAGTTCCAAGGAGAAACGGGGCGTAGAGAACCCCTCAACCAATTTCAGGAGGTGGCTGAGGGCACCCCATTCCCGTTGCCCTCCTGGACAGCCAGCTGAGCCTGGCTCTGGTGGGGGGAGTGTGATTCAGTTGTCGGGGGTGCTCAGAGCCTTGGCGTACGTGTGTGTGTGTGTGTGTGTGTGTGTGTGTGTGTATTGCATGTCCTCTCAAATAAGGGAAGGTCACTGAACACCACCACAGGCTCAGGTGTGGTCACGAGCTCTTCGTGAGGCCAGGGCAGAGGTGAGAGGCCACCAGGGCGAGGGTGGGGCGAGGGCTGAGGTGCAGACAGCCGCGGCATTGCTGAATTCTGCAGGCTGTCAGCTGAGGATGCTCCTCCAATGGCAACCGGACAACCTCAGCCCGCAGCTCCAGGCCTCTGTGGCATTGACACCACCCCTGCCCCAGCTTTTGCGTTCCGCACGTTGTGTCGAAGCCACCTGAAGAATTAGGATTTGTAATGAGGCCTGAGACTCCTGCCTCACGTACCTGCACTACCCTCCTCCCTGTTCAGCCCCAGGCTCTCGTGGAGGAGGGGGAGCCATCCTCAAGGGCTTGGAGGTACTTGGAGGAAGGGGCAGCTGGAGGGAGAAGAAAGGACACGAAAATTAGCGCAGGGAGATAAGGAGCCTGAGAATCAAAATAGCTACTGGAAGGTGTTGGATCCCTACTCACGTCTGCAAGATTTCTCTTCACAGGCAGGGATACAATAGAGGTGGTTACTATGGAAACGGGTGTAAAGGCAGCCCAGAGAAAGGAGAGGGCTGGATATAAAGAGGAAAGAGGAAAAGGCCCATAACACTTTTAAACCATCAAAGAGGAATACTACGGCAGGCACTTCTCGTCTCCTGCAGGGAAAGAAAGTTATTGAGCTTCCATTCTGGAGGGGGCAGGGGCTCTCAGACGCTGTAATCCTTCCCCCACCAGCCTGGCCGTGGAACCTGCTTTCCTGCAGCTCACGCCCTGGACAGAAAAAGCATCTCCAGGTTGCTCCGGGGGGCGGACTGTGCAGGAAACTGCATGCCCCACAGGGTTTGGTCACGCAGCTTTCGGAACGACCTTGGGGAGCAGGTCATTTTTCTGGTTGTTCATCACCTGCCCGCCTCCCAGACAGGAATGACGAAGCACTTTGCTGAAGAAAGGAGACGTGGTGCTGTTGGAGGCAGAGACAGCACCGAGCGCCCAGAGCCCCACGTCCCCCGGAAGAGGCGTGAGACCTCAGCCAGCGCCCCGAGTGCATCCCGGTGGGGCCGGGACAAGGACAGAGGCCCGAGCCGCGCTCGCACCCAGCCAGCTCCACTGTGCTCCGTGTGGGCATTAAGGAGATGAAAGCCTTTTCTCAGCCGGAGGGGCGGTTTAACACACATTCATCTTCCATCCCGGGGCTCAGGGATGCGGGCCCGCGGCCCTCTGTTCGTGCCGACGGAATGGGGCGTGAGCCACGGACGTCACTCACCGTTGTACCGCGGCCCCGTGGGACCAGGAACAGACCAAATGAATTATAATGAAATTTACATCACCCCGATATACACAAAATATGATCATTTTGATATTTTATATCCTTTTTCACTACTAAATCTTTGAAAGCTGGAGCATGTTTCACACTTAGAATACACCTCAGTGGCTCACATTTCAGGGGCTCGTGGTCACGTGTGGCTAATGGCTGCTGTGCTGGGCAGCACGCCTCTAGAATTTTCCATCAGAGACGTGAGAAATGCAAAGTAGGACCAGAAAACAGGTCTGTTGGCTCAGACGCTGACTCTAACCGCTTGCCCATGTCACCGTGGAAGCAAACACACATACACACACACACACACACACAGCAGATGGTCAGTCTCCATGCTCCCGTTTGCTGTTGAACAGTGGCCAGTCTGTGATGAAGATGAAGGATTTCCACTGAGCAGCCTCAGTCCCTGGCCCAGGGACATTAGACAGACGCAGGTCAAGCCACGTGGCTGCCCCCTCCTGAGACACTTTCTGAACCTTTCCGACTTTTCCTCCACGGTGAAATGGGACTCCTGTTAGGTCCCAGGGTTGCTCATTTTAGGGTCAAAAGATACACTGCCCAACGCTGTGTCTGGCACAAGACAGGTGCATTCACTCAAAGCACTCAGTAGGCATTTATGGAGCCCCTACTGTGTGCAGAGCGCTGCTCTAGACGCAAAGACGCCGGGACAGGTCCCTCTCATCCAGAAGCCCGGGTCTACAGGAAGAGAAGGACGGTCTGTACCGACAGGAGTGAGGGTGACAGCAGATCTTCGTGGAGCACAAGGAGAGCCTGAGAAGAGCCCTAACTCAGCTGGGAGGCCGGGAGGACCGTGGAGAGGGAGGTCCCCAAGCAGACCCTTAGAAGGGCAGGAAAACGCAGGAGGAGCACTAAGGCAAAGTGGCAGCGATCCGGCCTGAGGCCACCCTCTCAGCCTCTGCATCCCCAGGCACGGTCCAGCAGCCTTTGCCGACTGACAAGATGGGGTTCAGGCTGGATCTCAGTCCCCCAAGGGAGCAGAGCCCCCCAACACCACCGCCGGACAAGCAGCCCTGGGGCCTGCCTGACTCCCGGCCTCACCTCCGGGTGGGAAAATGGTAGGTCGCAAACAATGGCTCCACTCGAGACGAGTGCAAGCGTGACGAGCCAGGAGCACTTGCCCTGTCGTTCCAGCCGTCACTGGTTCTCTCACTGTTGAAAGTTTGGCGTGTACCCCAACTTGCATCTGCAGAGGACCAGCGCGTCCTTGCGAGGACGGGCCTGTGTGCCTGCTGGGGACAGACGGGTGCTCCCGCTGGCTGGCCTGCTGCTCCCAGGGCCCATCGGATGTGCCTGGCTCCCGTGGGGCCGGTGGGGAGAAAAACAGAGCAGAGCATGTTTCTAGCAACTGGGAGCCATTGACCGGACTTACAGCCTGGACCAGCGAGGAGCATGCCACAGCCTGAGGGCAGGAAAAGGGCCAGACCCACACTCCCACGGGCCCGCAGCCCTGGACTGGGTAACTGAGCTCCTGAACACGGAGGCAGGACTGGGCTCCAGACCCCTCACGCATGCCCAGGGACGGAAACGTGGCACGGTTCTCCTCGGGACTCTGGTTTCTCCCCGCCTTTCCTATTGTTTCCAGATGTCAGGGAAGGAACATGCCTTCTCAGGCAGACCTCTCCGTCCTCCGGGTGATTTGCCACCCGACCTCTCATCCGCACTGTTCGGAGCCTCACAGGGAATATTGACAGCAGATGCCCCTGGGGTCACTAACCACCCGGCGGTCAGGGACCATCTTCGGTTTTGGCACCAGATGGCCCCCGATTCCAGGAAAGCCTCCACTCCTGGGCCGACTGGGACAGTCGGTCGCTGGCCCCTGGTCCAGCTTCCTTCTTGATGCTCAGAGCCAAGCGGAGAGACTGTGGCAATCACGTCAGGGGAGGGCCTTCCTCTCACAACGAAGAGCTGTCCCTGGGCCTAGTTAGCAAGGAATAGCCCAGCGCCGACCAGGAAGGAGCTGGTCGGCAGGCGGACATCCGAAGGAGAGACAGCTCCACCTGCCCAGGGTAGTCTGGAGTCAGGGTGGGCGCTTGGCGCCCTGGCCTGCCGGCAGCCACTGTGTCTGTGCCCACCCCCACCCCCAGGCAGTGAGGGGCCCAGGAGGAGGTGGAGGGAGAGAGGCGGGGCGTCGTGTGCTGCCCCGTGGCACGCCCTGAGCCCTGCGTGCGTGCACAAGCCGTGGTGGGCTGGCAACGTCCAACAGCTGCCTCTCTGGGGCAGGGCGGAGTCCCGATGGGCAGCGTTTGCCAATTTCTCTGGTGTAAATGCTTCGCAGCTGATTTCCAGCTACCAATGTGATATCACCGAGTGGAGTGGGGACCGATACACACGTTTGACTCTTGTGAGCAGGGCAAGCAAGCGGTGTCCTTGTCCTGTGTGTGTATATGTGTGTGTGTATGTGTGTGGCTGTGCCCATGGCCTGTGACGCAGCCAGCCCTGCACGGGACCCCTCCAACGAGGCTCCCACTGCGCGCCAAGGTGACAGCAGCGGTTGACAGCCACTCGGCGGTTCCAGAAACCCAGCTTACCCTCGGTACCTCAACCATGTACAATGAGAGTGACCCAGAAACACGGGTTATAAGGGACGGGATCGACTCTGAGAATTCGAATGGACCCAGTTGTGAAAGGGGAAGGCTGCTTCTACCTACCGAAGCCAAGGCAGAGTCAGAGCTGCAGCCTCCCGCGCAGAGAGCGGGAAGTGGGGGAAGTTGTGTGATGTGTGCCGGGGGAAAATGTGACAGGAAAGCAATTCTTTTTCTTCACTATTAGAAAACATGACTTTTGTGGGTATAGCCTAGAATCAATTATTAAACTTTCTGGATAAAGCATAACTTGTACACCGTAAGGGGGGTTGTTGATTTCACTTAATGATAAACAAAACGATGTTGCACCGGCCTGATGAAGACAGTAAGTCAACCTTAGATGCTCTGGCGCGTGATGTTGCTGAAACCACAAATCTTAGGGCGAAGCGTTTTCCACTTCAAATATGCAAAATGGAAACAAAATTTAGTAGCGAAAGTAGAATTCAATATTTAATGACATAATTAAGTCTTATTAATGGTGGATGCTCTTTCGTTTGCAGATTAAATATTCACAACAATTACTCTCTCTTTCATCTTTATTCCTGAAGCAATGTGTTTTTCATAATTATTTGTTAGGTATTTTCATTAACATTTGATGAATATTAATAGCTGAAATGAGAAAGGCTCTATGTTTCTTTGCTGGAACGACTTCACGGTGGTAACAATATATAACGGTTTCTAATGGGCTCAGCTCGTCAACGTTTGCATCGCTGGTTCTGCTGCCACCGAGTGGAAACGTGGGTCTTCGTGAGAGACAAAGGACCGTCGTCACGTTCTCCCATCGGTCTTTATTATCTATTTATTTCCTTAATCTACTGCTCTTGATATGGCTTCGCTGTGGGAGAACTGTGAATTGCAAACCTGCAGCTCAAACTGGTAAGTAGTGTTTTAGGTGGAACCTTATTTCGCGTTAACGCTGGCTTGCCGGTCTCTTCGGAGGTCATTGTTCGTTTCCCATTCTCACCTCCTTCACCTCAACCTCACCGGGTCGGTCTGTCAGAGTTTATACGGCCTGGGACGCCCTCTCTCCAGGACATTTAGGGCTCAGACGATGGCCTCACAGAGGTTTTCCTCCTGTGACAAAGGGTGCCGGGTTTCCGTCCCGGACGGTGTGAAACAAACGCATCTGGACTTCCTAATTGTCCTCATGCACAGTGAGTGCAGAGAGCAAGCAGGAACGGGTCTGATCTACCAGGGCGTGAAGTGCATGCAGCGACCATCCTTCCTGCACCACGTGTGGCGGCCACGTTGCCCGAAAGCGCATCACCCCAGGGCCGTCTGGGGGCTGCGTCCTGTCCACCCCCACCGTGGCCCTCCCACTGCGGATGGCTGACCACGGCGCGGTGTGGCATTTCCTGAAACCTTCAGTGCATTTTCCCCATGGGGAGTGACACTGCTATATTCTGGCCTCTTGGCGGGCCAGCCACCGCATTTCAGAGCTCTTCCGCCCAGACCCCTGCTCAGCATTCTGCAGCCGGAGAGCCGGCATTAGAGTGCAGACAGAGTCGTGCTGATCAGAACAGGACGCCCTCTGCCTTTCCTGCGAAAGCCTGCTCTCTTCTGCAGGGGCGTCTGCACCCTTAAAGCCACAGCCTGCTCCAAGGAGCTCGGAACCCCAGAAACGAACAGCAGGAGATTGGCTGGCAATTAGCGACTTCCAGATAGTTTACATTTTAAGTTTAGAAGGACCCAGGTTCATCTCAATAGCAACTACACTCTCCCAAGAATCTATCAGCTTTGTCTGACTCTCATGAGAACCCTGCCAAATGGGGGAGGTTACCCCGTTTTCTGGGTAAGGGGAAGCTCAGTGGCTGAGGTGGACACAGCTGGGATGGAAAGCCGGGTCTTTCCAGCAAAATCCTGTGCTCTTCTCATCACAACTCGATATCCCCTCCGGCATCCGCCATTCTTCTCTGCGGTTGTACGGGACAGAGTTCCGGATGAACCTCACTGGTAAGGGAAGCTGAACACCCACAGGCATGGGCGAAGGAGGCAGTCCCACCCTGTTCACAACGCCAGTGCGTGAGCCTGGTGGGCAGGGAGACGCCACTACATGCGTCCCCGACCCACAGCCATGACAGGTACCCACACAGCCGGCCCTGGGCCAGAAAACTCTGCGCTCCACTAAGGTTTTTGTGTGTGAACACTTGTCCTGCCAGTCACGCTGTCATCAAGCGCTGTGAGAAGGGCCAGGCTTAGGTCTCTGCGTGCTCCCCAGCCCCTTACAAATGGCCATCCTGAAATATCTAGAACTCAATGTTTTTTTAAGATTTTGTTTATTTATTCTCAGAGAAAGGGGAAGGGAGGGAGAAAGAGAGGGAGAGAAACATCCATGTGTGGTTGCCTCTGGTGCGCCCCCTACAGGGGACCTGGCCCACAACCCAGACATGTGACCTGACTGGGAATCGAACCAGTAACCCTTTGGTTAACAGGCTGGCGTTGAACCCACTGAGCCACACCAGCCAGGGCTAGAACTCAAATTTTAATCATGTGTGTTTAACCATTTATACTCAAGACTTTCCAGTTCTGGCTATTTCCAGTAACAACACCTGCTCTCACTGCCACCAAGAGCCCAGCTGTGTGTGGGGGTGGGGGGGCTCAGACAAAGGTGCCAAAAACCTGGAAACAGGGCTGAATGGGCGTGCGCCTGCTGGCCCAGGGGAAGTGTCAGGACACATCTTCACAGCGTCACATGGGCCTCAGTCGTCCCCTCCTTCGTTGAGCACACACATCAAGCAAAGCTGTGTTGTCGGGCCCCACAAGGACGAATGTGGGATGGTCACAGCCCGGGCTGGACTGTGCAGCCGGCGGTGCCTGCCGACCGCACACGGTGATGTCAGGCCTGCCCCTCTCGCCCGTCTGTAATGTCTCCCCTTGTCCAGCCGCAATGTGACCATGCTTTATTACCTATGGAGCCAGCACCGTATTTGGCTCTGCACGCAAGATTGATAGAGCCTCCTGTCACTAGCCTCACTCAGGTGGCAGCTCTCCAGGCCTCCTCCTCACCCCTCCCTCCCTCCCTCCCTCACCTCCCATCAGCGAGGAGGCTCTGAAGAGGCCTCCCATCCACCACTGTGGACCCTTTGAAAGGAGCCGGTTCTGGGAGAGGAGGGAGCCGATGACAGATGCCCAGTTGGCCTCCACGCTCAGCACTGGCGGGGCCTGGTGACTCATCTCTGACATGCAAGCTGCTGACAGCAGTGGGCCTTTCTGGGATCGTCTCCCTCCCCACCTAGCCTCAGTTCTCGGTCTTCAGAGGACAGGCGTATGATTCACGACCTTCGGTGCATGGGGTAGAGTCCAGAGACTAGGGTCAGTTATACTGCCTGGTGGGAAACGGTCCCATGTGGAGCATGGAGGGGATGAAACAGCTGGAAACCACATTCGCCGTTTGTCCTGCAGTGAGTCACTAAAGCCTCCGGGTGACTCGACTCTCTGCGAATCCTGCAGAACTGTTGTGACACCAGACAAGGAAAGACACTGTGGAAAGCTGGAAGACAGTGAGGCAGAGGGATGGTGTCCTGGTCCCAAGGTGCAATGTCTAGTCCTTGCTTTGCTCTGTCACGGGGTGTCAAGTTGACCTTGGTGTTGTGTCCTGAAACTGACACCCATCACATGAAGGTTCACAGTACCCAAGCCAGTGAGCATCTGAGTTATTAACTCGCTGAAGGTACAGAGAGGTTCCAGGAGCTAAACCTGGAGGCTGGGAGCCTGGAGCTGCAGGTGCAGAAGGAAACGTGCGGAGCTCCCGATGCTCATGGAACCCCACCCCCCACGGAGGCTGAGGTTCAGTGGGTGGTACTGCAGTCTTTCTGAAACAACCAACGAGTTCTCCAATTCTCTGACACCACGTGGGGGTCCCATGGTTCCCTCCAGTTGTGACAGTAATCACCTGGAGTCAGGGCAGGCCCCACCGGCTAACGGCAGGTCCCATATGACTGACTTGGCTTCAGACGCCAGCTGCCACGGGGTCCCCAGGCTGCCCAATCCTCTGCCCGGCTGCCGGCCAGTTCAGGGGTTCCCACGACCTGCCTGCAGGTCCAGTAACTCACGACAAGGACTCACAGAATTCAGGAAAGCATTTTCCTTACAAGGACAGTTGACTATAAAGGATAGAAATGAACAGCCAAGATGAAAAAGGGAGGACCAGGAGGGTCCCCAGCACTGGAACTTCTCTGGAATTGGGGTGCATCACTCTCCTGGCTCACAAAGGTGTTTGCTCCTCCAAACACCTCAGAAGGAACTCAGAAGCTCCTCCAACCCACAATTTAGCGTTTCTTACGGAGGTGTGATTGATGAACTCACTGGGCATTGGGACCGAGCTCAATCGCCAGCCCCTCTCCCTTCTCTGGAGGTAAGGATGAGGTGAGGTGGAGCTGGAACCTTCTAATCATGTTTTTGTTTCCCAAGGGAACCCCTAGGAGTCCTCTCATTAGCAATAACGCAGGGACGGTCAAAGGGCTTTGCTATGAAGAACTCTCCTATTGCACGAAAAATCCCAAGGTTTTAAGAACTCTGTGCATCTCTGTGACCTTGGGCAGGGTGCCCGCACCTCTGAGCCTCTGTCCCTCAGTGGGGTTATAACTGTAGCACTTCCGGGCTATGATGGGATACGAGACACTTTAAGACTCTGCCTTGCACATATTAAATGCTAAACAAAGTTTAAGCTGCAATATTGGGTGATGATGATGGTGATGGAGGACATTTCAGAAGAGTGAGAAAGTGTGTGTGGCTGAAGGACTTGCTATATCGGCCCCAACTACCCCGTGATCCGGGAGACATGGGCTCGCTCAGACGGCTGCACACAGACTACCGGATGACTGGCTCGCAGACAATTGCTTAATGGTCTGTGGGGGACCTGTCCCCTTCCTGCCACGGGAACCACGGGGCTCCTTTCTCCCAGACAGCTTCCTCGAGGCCCAGACACTTTGCTGGGTTTGCTTGGCACGGAATCCAACGTTGACAATGCTCCTCATTAGAAAGAGCTAATTTTTAGAACAACAGCCATAAAATAAACCAAAAATATTTTTAAACAAGGGAAAAACACTTTGTGTCTCATCAAAACAGGAGGGAGTGGGCCAAGTATGTAGAAGGAGGTCTTCCAGCTTCTTGCTTCAAAACAGGGCCGAGGGAGGCTGGTGCTCGGGTGTCTAGACACCTGGAGGGAGGGCTGTGAGGACCCAGAGACCAGCGGTGGCCTGGTTATTGGAGGCTCATTGGTTACACAGGGCCCCGGGGTGGTCTTGGACATGTGGGCTGAGTGGAGGGTGGGACCCGCACAGAGGACACAGGTGGCTCAACGGCCGGCACTGGCCACTCCCTCCCTCCCACCGGGGAAGAATAGGCAGCTGAGTGGCAGGTGGGAGATCTCAGGCTGATTGACATTCCTCTGCACCCCTCCCCCGACCCCCATGCAGCCTCTTTCCCTCCCTCCCTGCAAAGAAGTGCCAGCGTTTTGGGAGATCCCCCAGCGTGAGGCCTCGGGGCTGCAGTTGTCTGTCATCCTCATCTTTGTGGCATCGTGGGAGCTCTCTGAGAGCCTGGGGCTGGAGGGGGGCAGGGACCGAGCTCCGCCAGGCCTGGGCCCAGCTCTCGGGACTTCTGTAATGGCACTCCTGACTCTGGGGCCAGGACTGGGGCCAACCCAGCCACAGACCCCTGCCCCCTCCAGCTCTGGGCCCCACATGGGCCAGCACCAGGCCCTGGCTTTTAGCTCACGCCCCAGTGTCCCCTCTGTGAGAGAAGGAGATGCCGGCAGGCTGGGGTCTGGTGGTGTAGTTGTTTGCCGGCTCCTTGGCCTGCAGTCTGGAGACTCACTCGAGGGCTCTCGATAGCAGGGAAAATGAGATTCTCGCTCACGCGCCCAGCTGTGGAGTGAACGCTTCGCTCTCCTCCCGCAGCTCCTCAGGAAGCCAAGGCAGACGCTTAGGGCCTCCCCTGGGGTTCAGGATAATGGAGGCCAAAACCCGACACACACCAGCTGGCAGCTCTGTCCACAAGGTGCCAGCCACACGGTCACCTGCAGGCTGTGCCCAGCCGGCAAGGCTGCGAGGACAGCGGGAAGCTGGGGTGGGAGGGGGGCAGGCCTGAGGTTGGAATGGGCTCCAGCCAACAGACGATGGTCAGTCTCGACGCAGTGCGGGCTCTGGGCTCAGGGTTACGGGACGGCACCGAAGGCAGAGCCTGACAAGGAGGCTGGGGGTGGGCGGCAGAGGTCAGACTTTGGTGTTTTCTGTGGACACAGATCTGCTCGTAATTCACAGATGCCTGGGCCCGGGCCCCTGAGGGACAGATTCACTTAAACCCCTCCTCCAACGCTTACTTGGTAGGTGGGGGGGAGGGGGATCAGGGGAGTCATCCTGTGGGAATCACTGGCCTCCACAGTGGGGGCACAGGATGGTGGGATGGGAACCTGGGGAGACTTCTGGGCAGGGACAAGGAGGAAGGGCAGTGGAGAAGCAGAGGACCGTGGGACACTCTGGGCCAGGCCCCACTGGAGCAGGGACACTGTGACATCCCTGCTGACAGGGAAACGTGCTGAGGTCCGGGTGGCGTCGTGGTCATGTGACCCACGTAGTGTCACAGGCCCTGTGCTTGGAGTTGAAGGCCTGTGGTCTTCATTTTGAATTTTTTAATTTTGTCTTTGTATTTGTGTTTGAGCATGGGGCCCTGTTGCTTCATTCTGCACGGGGTCCTGCCGCTCAGGAACCCAACCTACTGGGGTCCAGGGAAGGACAGGAAGTTTGGGCTTGAGGAGGGCCAGTAGAGTTGACCAAAGAGATGAGCAGTGGCTAAATTGCTGAGGTCCCCAAGGGCCCCATCAAGGAGCTCGGGTTTTCTCCCAGAAAGGAAAGGATGAGGGAACGGAGAGGGAATGAAGCAGTGAGGTTTGCATTCCACCCAGAGCCTCTGGGCAAAGCGGGTCTGCACGCAGCTGGGGGTCGACCAGGAGGCTGTGAGGACCAGGCCGGGACACCAAGGGCAGCGGGAGAAGGGGCAGTGGGGAGACACACGAGGGGCGGGTGTGGAAGGGGAGGTGCGCGTGGAGGAGGGTGAGGGGTCGAGGGTGGCTCCTAGCTTTGCAGCCTGAGCACGGCATCACCGGGGTCCCACCAACTGCAAGAAATATGTTGCCTATTTTGTTGGTTTGTCATTTTCTTATCTGCAAGGGTGTTCACGCTAAGAAGGTGCCAGCATTGTTCATGTGCGTCCAGAGCTGTTTTCCAAATACAAAAATAACACTTCTCCTTTAAGAAAGGCAGGGGGAAAGGTAATCTGGTCCCCAATTCATTTACCTGTGTATTTATGGGGTGAGAGCCAGTTTGTGGGTGAGAGGATGGAGCGTGCAGGGAAGAGGGGTCGAGAGGGGCACCCCTAAAATTGTCCAAGGCACAGACAGCTTCCACGACAGACCTGTGATTTTGATTGCTTTTTCTGTCTGCCCTGAACACCAGTTACTTTTTTCTTTTGCTAGAAACCCAGCATTGACCTTGAAAATATCATTCACATTGGTAAACACACTCCGGTTGCTTCACCAGACGTGGAAATCTATGCTCTGGATGTGACCTCGAGACACCCTTGCTCCAAAAACAGCCGCCGACAGGTCTCAGCCCGGATGGGCAAGCGTCCAGTCGATCTGAGGCTTGGGGCAGGGAGGAGTCGCCGTCTAAAGCTAATGCGTTTACCGGAGACCCTTTGATCTGGAATCAGGCTGCGGATCCTGTGGGGCCAGGCTCGCCAGCAGGAACTGTCTTCCCCCAGGCATCTCGGGGCCTGGGCTTTGAATAACTCCATATTACAAATGAAAATCACCCTGAAATATGAATGAACGATTTTTAGAAAGAAAAAATAAGACTTTGCTCAAATTGGACATTGTGGAACTGGCTTCCTCTGAGCCAATTTATTTCTCGGCAAGATAAATTAAATTCAGCTGAGAGAAAAGCCCAACTCAAACCAGCACTCGTAGAAGGCATTAATGAAATATTACTCTTAATAAATCATGGTTATTCGACAGGCATTGAACAGCATTTCCTGTTTACGAAAATAATACGTTCAGATTGTAGAAATTTTGAAGATACAGAACAGTACAAGGCGGAAAATAAAATTACCCATGAGCCACCACTCAGAGATAATGTTGCTCACATATTGAGGCTTTTTTTCTGGCCTGTTGTGGTGCACGCATCGTATATTCTTTTCTAAGTTGTTCTAAAGCGTTTTAAAGATAGAAATCGTGGATTAAACTATCACGCTCATTTGAAAACCAGATTTGTTTAGCAGCCATATTTTAAATCCATTCTTTCCTAATTAAAGAAATAAAATATAGTCAGTGAGGAAAACTTGTGAAACACAGGAAAGCAGAAAGGAAAATGACACAAATCGCGTGAATTCCAGCTACAGGGAACTATGGAGGAGGTTTTGGTATGTACCTCCCAGTGTTTTTTTCCACGTGTATATGTGCTCTTTTTATATTTATATTTTTTATATTTATCGAACAGCATATCCTGCTTTGCTGTTTGCCGTTTTACTTAGGTGATACAGAATAAATACTTTTCATAAAAATAAGTGTTCTTCTACAATATCACGTTTAATGGCTGCCTCGATAGTCCTCCTCAGTATAGATGTGTAATAATGCACCTCGCCCATCTCCTGTTGTGCGGTTTGTCAGGTTGCTTGCAATTTCTCCTGCTATAAACAATGTTATGATTAACGTGTGTGTGAATAACACCTGATTATTTGCTTATCACAAATTCTCAGAAATACGATTACATTAAAGGGCATATCCATATTTGATAGATAATGCTCTATTGCCTCCAGAAACGCCGTGCTAATTCGTACTTTCACTAGTTCAAGCTTTTGAAAACATGACTTAGCGGCAAATACAATAGCCTCTGTTTTGTCGTTTGGGACCATCGAGGCAGAAATCAGCCTCGTGGGAGGGCTTCACGGGAAGCCGGGAAGACAGGCTGCCTTCACATCCACCAGGGATGCAGGTATGTGTGTTTGGTGTATGCTCTTACTAGTTCTCACAACAAACCAAACAGGAGTTACTTTTCATTCCACTCCCAGGTAAGGAAAGTGAAGCTCAAATCTCTGCCTTTCCATCGGGTCGACCACGTTTTCTCCACGACCCTCACATGGCAGCCCAGCGGCGAGATCATCCAGAACCCCCTCCTGCCCACGCCAGGCGTGTCAAACCTTGCAGAAGCAAGTCGTGCATTTAAAACACATCGGCGGTGGAAACCGTCTCTCTTTTGATAAATGCAGCACAAAAGATCTTGCCCCTGGATTGGTTCTTCAGGTAAAAATAGCTCCCTAGTGCAGCCCTGTTTTCTTAGACCAGGAAGGCGGGAAGGGGCGGGGTGGGGGGCGGTGGAGAAGAGAAACCTTCTGCCCGAGAGAGCACTGAGCGAGGTGTAAGAGCATGTCTTCTAGGTCAAGGTTGGCAGGCATCCCGCTTTGACTCAGAAGTGGGGAATTCGCTTTGGTTTCCTGACTGGGTTGCCTTGTTTATCGGCCACAGGGCAAGAAACATGTCACAGCAATGAAAGAAGGTTGACATGTCACACTGTGGAAAAGGGAGTGTTCAGCGGGCTGAGTCACGGGCCTGCTGCAAGGGCAGTGAGACACCCCGCAGAAATCCGGAGCAAGCTGCCAGACTGAGGGGTTGAGTAACCCAGAGAAGCAGGTCTCTGGGTGACCTAACACACCCTAGGCGTTGCGCAACTCCTGGATGGCGAAAAACCACAGTGAAAACGTTTTGAGTGGATGTACCCTCACTCTTCCTTTGTCTCAAAAATCAATCATCAGGTTGTGCAGAAGTGGGGCGTGGGACAGGCTGGGGAACCTTATCTAGAGAACGTCAAATTCACCCCCATTTGGATGCAGTCTGAATCCTGCATTTTTCTGTTTTCTTCTCCGCCAGCTGTCATTGTTGACATCCGACCGTTAGTATTTGAAACGGCGGGGTGCCAGCCATGAGCCTGGCAGCCTAGCAGGCCAGTGCAGGGAGGCGGGAGACAGCAGGCTCACCTGTCTGGCAGGGGAGCCCGGAGCCTGCTCCTCCTGGCCAGCCCCCAGCAAGCCCCCAGCAAGCTCCCTGGAGGAGAGCGTGTGACCTCTCCAGCAAGCTCATCACTCTGTGCCTCAGCCTCCTCTCCTGTCCGATAGGTCCCATAGTAGGTACAAGAAAGGCGGAGTTGTTGGTTCATGGCTTATGACAAGCCAAGCACTGCAATCCGCTAACTGAAGTCCATGGCTGGCCACATCATGGGCCACTGTCCAGTGTTCAGCTGCCCTTAATTCGTGGGGAGGTGGGATAGCTCTAGGTCAGGTGTCAAAGGCATTGTTAGTTCGAAGTCCATCACTTATTATATACTTGCTGTATGCACTTACTACCAGTGGTAGTAGCAGTAGTCATAGCAATAATAGTCGACCTTATTTTCTGCTTTGCCAATTACACCAACTTAATCCTCACAGTAACTTATTGACACAGGCAATAGTGTTCGCCTTATTTTACAGATGAAATCAATGAGGCTTAAAGAGGATATATAATTTGCTCAAGGTCCCACAGCATGTAACTGCGGAGCTGGAATTCGCCCAGGCAAGCTGTTTCCAGAGCCTGTGATCCCAACCATCATTCTGCCTTAGTTTCTCTAACATGGTTTTTCTGCCCACGGGAAACTTATTATTCGATCAGTGGGTGTAAAGGGCATTTTTCCTTGTCCGTTCAGCATATTTTTCGGGGAGAGAAGTGCCCTTATCCTACTCCACGAGCTTCTATTCAGGCTGTGGATGAAAGGGCCGGTGGCCAGAATCACCCAGCCCCCCAGCAGAGGGCGGTCCCCACAGAGGACAGTCAGCCAGCGTCCTTGCTTTGAGTGATGCACACACGACGTGAGGAAGCATTTTTCTGCCGGAGTTGCTTGCCTAGGGCTGCCAGGGGCCCTATTTCCTGGCGTGTGGACAGGCTTTTTTCTTGGACATAAGAGAATGAGATCTGCAGATAAAGAGAAACAGAAAAAGGTCATCGGAAGTAAAGTATGCACAGCCACTTAGGATCCCTGGCTCCAGTCCAGAGGCCCTGGTTCTGGTAGTCGTGCCTTCAGATCTGTTATCAACCCAGTGTTTCAACTACGTAAACCAATTAGAGTCTCGTGTTTGCAGGAGTTTGGGTTGTTTTTCTCAGTCGCAATCAAAGAGGACCCCCTCCCCCATTCGAGCGGGGAGGGAGCATGGGCGTAGCTGCAGACAGAAGGGGCGCAAAGGTGAGGCGGGTCACCTATTAGTGAATAAAACAGTGTTGAGTGAGACACCACTCTGAAAAATCAAGTTCACAGGACATTATATTAAAACCTGGCTATCCTTTCAAAAGGCTTTGGCCCAGCTCGGGCCAGGTGCTCAGCGGGCTGGAGCGTCATCCCGGTCAGGGTGCGTGCCTAGGTTGTGAGATCGATCCCCAGTCGGGGCACATCCAGGAGGCAACCGATCCATGTTTCTCTGTCTCTCTCTCTCTCAAATCACTAAAAACGTAGCCTTCGGTAAGGATTTTAAACAGAGTATCTGGCCCAAACCCCTCATCTTACCGATGTGCAAGTAGATGAGGTGGCTTGCTTGACGTTGGGTCGCGAGCTGAGGGTCTGGCTGGTTTCAGGCAGCCTCAAACTTCCCCCAACCCTCTCCTCACCCCCCACTCTGCGACTCGGACAGGCGGGGGAACGGGCAGACGAATCCACACACAGAAATGGGTGTGTACACAATGGGCGGACAAGGAACAGATCAATTTTTTTAAAGATTTTATTTATTTATTTTTAGAGAGGGAAGGGAAGGAGAAAGACAGAGAGAGAGAGAGAGAGAATCATCAATGTGCGGTTGCTGGGGGCCATGGCCTGCAACCCAGGCATGTGCCCTGACTGGGAATTGAACCTGCAATGCCTGGTTCGCAGCCCACGCTCAATCCACTGAGCTATGCCTGCCAGGGTGGAACACATCAATTTTGGTAGATGGATGCATACAGACCGATCCCTAGGTGGAGAGATAGAAACGGTCTAAGGGGAAGATTTAAGTGTCTGATACAAAAGCCTTTAGAAAATTGAGATCAAACCAGGAGACAGCATAGTGGAAAAAACACGGGACTAAGAGAAAAATCTAGACTGTTCTTCTGGCCCCGTGTTCAGCAGCCGTGAGCCCTTGGGGAGCCCCAGAGCCTCCGCTGGATCTCCACTGGATGTATAACGGGGCCGTGAGCACGCAGTGAGCAGCGTAGTGAGAAGGGTGTGCACTGGGAAGGTGCGAGGAGGGCGAGGGGCTCCCACCTGGTCAGGACACCACTGCAGCCGTGTCTTATTCAGACCTGGAGCTCCTGAGGGCAGGGGTCGTCCTCATTCCTTCTGTGTGCCAGCGCCAGACACCCAATAGGTGTTATTAAGGTGAATGAGCAGATTAGCAACGTTGTTTTTATGTAAATGCTATTCCTCACCAGCATGGCCCAACCCAGCTCACAGACCAACCAACGCAGACACTGAATTCGACCCAAAGTGACACACGCCCAGAGGGCAGGGTGGCAGGGGGGTGTCCACCGTCACCCCAGGCCTGAAGGGCATCATCTTAACAAACTCTGGGGACTGGCTGATTCCTCTTAACCTCCTATAACCTCTAACCCAGTTCTGTCTGCTTGTTCTTTCTTTTAACGCATTCGCATTTCCTCTCCTCTCGGAAATGTCCTCTAAACCTGTGCACACCTGGGGAAAAAAGACACTGGATGCTTACTTCACAGAACACATCAAAGGCAATTTTCATTAAATTTCCTATTTCAATGTCAAAAGACAACTTTTTAAACTTTTTGACCATGGAATGGGGAGAGAGGTTTTTTTAAAAGCCAGACCCCACCCCCTCAGCAAAAGACATGCAATACCAATAAAAGACTGATACATTAAAATTTGTTAAATATTCAACCTCCTGTTCATGAGAAGCTGACTTAGCGAAGACGTTGCGCATGCACGGATGTCCCGCATGTTTGGCGTTACAGCGCACAGGCGAGGTGTTGGGCCAGATGCTGAGGCCACGCCCAGCATGCCGAGGGTCAGGATGGCACACACCTGGCAGGACCTCGATGTTCACACCAGGGCTTTACCTAGGTCCTTTAGGGGCTGGGGGATAGCGGGTGGGCGGGCGCATGCAAACCCTTCACTACCTGTGGGATCTAACACCCATGACCACACAGCCGCCATGAGCTCCTTGAGGAAACGGAGCATGTCCCATGTCTGTCTGCACCTTTGGGGCCTCAGACCAGGCCTGGCACACGCACGCACAAGACCCTTAGCTTGTGAAGGCACAAAAGAGAGTGTTTCCACCAGGGACTTTGCACCATTCCATGCTGACTACCTGGTGGCTGTCCTCCAGCCTCTGTTGGTCATGACCATCGTGGTCCAAAAACCAGAGCCATCAGGGGACCACCCCCAGTTGCAGCGGCATCTGCGCTGCGTTTTACAGTTTGCAAACTACTACCAAATGCAACCGAGCGAGGTCAGGTGCTATTCATATTTTTTTCTAGAGGAGGAGACTGAAGGTCACAGTGGTTGTGACTTTTGCAAGGCCATGCACCTGGTAAATCCAGGACTTGGGATTCAAGGTAGAGAAAACAGAGAAGGACTAATTTGTCATTAAAAATAACTATAGGAATACGGTAAAATGAAGAAAACTCTTGGATTTTTTTTAAGATTATTTATTTATTTATTTTTAGAGAGGGGAAAGGAAGGAGAAAGAGATGGAAAGAAACATCAATGTGTGGTTGCCTCTTGCACGCCCCTTACTGGGGTCCTGGCCCACAACCCAGACATGTGCCCTGAGTGGAAATTGAACCGGTGACCCTTTGGTTTGCAGGCTGGCACTCGATCCGCTGAGCTACACCAACCAGGGTGACTCTTGGATTTTTAATAGGGATGGTTCTGCCATGAGTCATATAGTGAAGAACCCATAGAAGCCAGGAGGAAAGCCCCCTCTTGGGCATTTGCTGAGGTTCCCCACTCTGCACGAACACACACCTCTTGCTTCTGAGTTGGATCTGACTTCCCTCATGGGTTAAAACTCCAGCCCCCAATATTTTTCGAAGGCCTTTCCTCAAGTTTGGCGAAACTGTCAGTGACAGGGTGGCACTAAGAGGCGCCCTTTAATTCCGGGCCAGCACCAAGCACTTTGCATGCAACATCCCTCTTAGTTTCCCAATGGCTCTATGAGGTCAGTACTATTTTTGTCCCTAATTTGACGAATGAAGAAACTGAGGGACAAAGAGATGAAGTCATATGCCCAAAGTCACCTGCTGGTAAGTGACAGCCTGCAAACCAAGTTGCCTGCCTCCAGCCCCCTCGCCCTCAACACTACCCTCAACTACCCCTCACCAGGCCTTTGCCCGCATGTCCCTCCTGGATTCATGGGCCTCTGTACCACCTGCTGGCTCTGCAGCACCTGAGCTTTTTGAGCTTAGAGTCCTGGGTGACAGTAGTCCCTCCACCAGCCTCTACCCGAGGAGTCTCAAAACAGAGGCGGCAAACCCCCAGAATCTACCCCCCAGGAGCAGTAGATGTGCCTCCCAACTCTCTCCCTCAGGATGGAGGCCCTCCTTCCCCCAGGGCCTGAGGGCGTGGCTGCTGAGTGCCCACAGCTGAGACTCTGGAACCTGCCCCCGCCAGGCGGTCCTTCTCCCCCAACTTCCTGGGAGCGGCCACATCCGATGACTGGTGGGCGCAGAGGCCCAGCGGTCTAGCCTCACTGGGGCCAACTCCCAAGGGCCGTCCAGCCCAGGTTTCCTAAGGGACTGGGCAAGGCTCTGAGCAGCCTCATGGTTCGATGCCTCCCGCTCCCCAGCTCTGCTCCCTCCACTGCCCAGCAGGTGCTGGACCCCAAAGGACTCCCCAGTAGATGTGCAGCCTGCACACTACAGCCTCAGACTCGGGCCCCAGGTGCCCCCGCTAACACAGACCCTAATCACACCTCTCTGTGCCTCGTGCGCTGAGTGGCAGTGAGGCCTGGGGCAGGTGCAGTCTCACCTGTCCCAGTGTCGCCCTCCTTCTGCCCACCCAGTCTCTGGCACTGTCATCTACATGTTGACCCTCTTTCTTTCATTCCTGCGGTCCACTGGAATCTTCTGCTATTCATTAACCAAGCTTAGGGGAGTCACCTCGACCTTTGGCCCAAAACAGGCTGTGTTGTTTTTCCTCACAAAACGTCCACTACCCCTGACCACGCCTCAGGGTGCCCGAGCCTGGCACCCAAGCGCAGCAGATCCTGTTTTTGACGGTGTGGCCTTTGGGTAACAGGCACGCTGGAAACACGCACACAAGACCTGGGCATGCGCAGGAGCGGGGGGGCCTTTGGTCTTGATGACGTCGTGCCCATACCAGTAGATCCCCGCGTCCTTGGCTGGCGCCCCGTGTTTTCCCTTAGCTCAGGCCTCATTTCTCCCCTGCCCCCAAGGTGCCACCACAAAGCCCGGCGGCCTCTTCCTCTCCTGCCTCTTTTGCTTGAATCTGTTGTGCACTTTGCTGGCAGACTTATCATCCTCCCACTGGGGGGGCACACGAGTCTCGCCCGAGCGTCCCAGATACCCTCCCCCATGCCCCACCCCGACGTGGCTGAGATCCTCACTGGCTGTGCCTGGCTATGGGGCAGCTAGCTCTTTCTGGCCTCTGGGATGCTGCCCACTCTCTTTCCTTCAAAGGCTCCGGAAACAAGTCCTGACCCAGACGGAGAGCTCTGGCAGCCTGGGCTGCCCTGGCCCAGCTTCACGCTGGCCTCCCGTAACAGACGGGACAGTCATTTGCATGCTCCGTCCTGCTTCCCTCTAACTTGTAAGCAGCTCGGCAGGAGCTGCACCCCGATGTGGGCGCCGGACCAGCTCGGACACACAGTGGGCTCGCACGAGGGAGTGGTTGAAGTGACTTGTCACCTCCCAGGGGGACCCTGGTCATCCTCTTCCCCTTCTCCCTGCCATCCCACCAGTCTTTCTATTCCCGAAATCCATAGATATCGAGGTCACAGAATATAATGATTTGGTCAGAATAAACACTCCCTGAAACGTGCTTGGGAAGAATGATTTAAAGCCTAAGGCGGAGCAGAGGGAAGATGAGGTCCCTGCTTTAACCTCCAACGAGAAAGAAAGTTGCAATTTTGAAATGATGATACTCAAACAGTGGACCAAACCCAAGGTGGAGAGGGACCCTAAAGCGACACAGGGTAGGCTCTTCAGAAATCAAAGACACAGAAGGCAAACGTGCAGACAACTTCTGGAGAAAAAGGTGAATGTTTTACTGAAAGGATTCACAACCGTTTGCCATTTCCTAGACCACTGGCTACGGATCACCCCTCCAGGCTTGTGGGGTTGGACTTGGGGCCTGGCCCCATGGGTTCCGACCGCCCCTCCCCGACAGTTCAGGCCGCTGCCCTGCCCCACCCCCACCCAGAGTCCCAGCGCCCAGACAGCGATACCATTATCAGGCTGCAAAAATAACCGTCTCGCATTCAAAGACACTTCCCCCCCATTTCCTTGGAGTCAAGTTCCCCTAACAAACGGCTGGAAGCTTCTGATAGGAAGTAAAGCTCAGTTGAGCTTCTGAGACAATAAGCAAAAGGGGTGAGATTCAGGGTTTGTGAGTAGGCTCAGCAGTGGCCTGAGTTGCATTTGGGCCAGCTGACCTGTTCCTCCTCCGCTGGGCTTTTGTCCTTCCCCACCACGTCACGGGGGACTTCTCCCCAGATGGGCAGCCCTGTGTCAGGGCTGGCTCTCACATCCTGGCACCGGCCCAGGTGGTGAGAAAGGAGCAGCCTCCTCTCCTCCACACTCTCCCACAAGTCAATGTCAAAACTGGCGCAGGCCCAGTGTTTCAAAGTTAAGCCACCCAGGAGGGGTGCAGTATTGAGAAATGCTCCAGACCAAATTCAAAGTCAGTGAGGAACAAATGTGGATAACGGCATCTGCAAGAACGTTTGCACGCCGCAGAAAACTCATCCTGATAAATATTTGTCCGCAGCATCCCTCGTGTCTTCATCGCAGACCTGCCTTTGCAGACAGATGGTCGAGGGAGGCCCTGGCCCAGGCCTCACATTTTAAAGGGCTCCCCGCGCACACGCACCAAAATACACAGAGGCACTCCATCACTCGAGGAGTGGTGCTCGGTGCAGACGCAGCCACCTGTCATCCTCAGCATACACTCCTGTGGCCAGCTCTGCTCGGGCCCCAGAGGCCCCTCTTCCCATCTGCTGTCCTTGAACGAGAAGGCACTGGAGAACACGTGCGGGCACCACGACCACCCTCAGAAGTGACCACGGCTCTGCTGGGGAGAGCGGCCTTGAGCAGCGCCAGTGCTGGGAAAGGAGAGAAGACGACTGCACTACCTTGCAAAGCTCTTCCTCTGCGGCAGCAGGGAGGCAGTCAAGTCTGGCCTGGTGGCTCATTTCCCAGCAGACCGACCGGCCCATTCTCTCGGTCTCTTCACGTCCCGATGCAAGGCTCCAGGGGGACTGAAGGTCACACAAGTGCGTGCAACAGCTGTGTGTGCGTTTCAGCCAACATTCTGCAATGTTACGCAACTCGTATTTCTCTTATTTTTGTGTGTACAATATAGTTCTAGATGTAACAAGTGATGTGTAAAACCAGTTTTTGACATTTACAATAAACGGACTTTCCTAGAATTGCAGATCGTTGTTATTTTTATAAAAACATGCAATAAGGTGGAACTGAATCACTTAAAAAATTTAAAAACCTTTCAGATCTATTTAAATGCTTTTATGTCAACTTTTGATCTTTCCTAAGTAATTTGTATTTTGCATTTTGGTTGCAATAGATCATTTTCAGTATTTTGGGAGAAAAATAGCTTTTTGGAAAACATACCTAAGATAATTAAATTTTAACTTGTAACATTAACGTGTAGATGAAAATATAGTCAAATTTCATATATTTTAATACAATTACATTTATTTTTAACCTGTTAGGTTAAGGCTACCAATGAATCACAGAACGTGACGATCTTGATTGTAAGAATGTAATTAATTATCTTGCTGAAAACAAAGGCAAGAAATAAATTTTATTAAATAAATATATAATTTTTAAATGTATGTGTTCATTCTTATTACTCACCCAGACATTGCTAGCCAAACAATATCCCCGACAGGCTTCCGAATGATCAGATTCCTCCCCGTTTGGCATTTTGCTAATTTTCACTCACAGAACAGCAGTGGCTCCACAGATGTTTCCCTGTCGGGTGCTGTGCAGACGTATCAAAGTGGACGGCTTTCAAATGCCCGGACACAGGACACTGGAGCCCCAGGCCCGGTGACGGCCCGCTCTGGTGGCTGCCACCGCAGTGTTTTCTGGCTTTGACTGAGTGCTCCCTGGGGACCGGCACCTACTGAGTACTTTAGTGAGCTTTCCCTGTCATCCCCTCAGTCCTGCTAGGGAGGCACTGTCCAGGGTAGACGAGAAGGTTGGGACTCTGGCGGGGGGCGGGGGGGGTCTCCTGCCCGGTCCCCTCTCCCCGGCTGAGGCCCCAGGCCATGTCTGCCCCCTGCCTGCTGCCCAGACCCTTTGGTAAATGCTCTCATTGTGTCCCCCGGTTCCGCATCCTTTTAAAATGTCAGGATTAATAAATCTGTTGTGTGTCAAGCTCACTGGGTAATCTAAAGATGCGGTATGCTATGTGTAAAGAGATCCTTGCTGGCCCTGGCTGGCGTAGCTCAGTGGATTGAGCGCGGGCGGCGAACCAGGCATTGCAGGTTCGATTCCCAGTCAGGGCACATGCCTGGGTTGCAGGCCATGACCCCCAGCAACCGCACATTGATGTTTCTCTCTCTCTCTCTCTTTCTCCCTCCCTTCCCTCTCTAAAATTAAATAAATAAAATCTTTTAAAAAAAGAGATACTTGCTAAATTACATGATTAGCACAACTGTATTTTTAAAACCTTTGAAACAACTAAAAGGCCTCACACATTTAATTGCATTAGTAACTGAGTTAATAAATGTTGCCTGTCCACTTTGTGGAATATTATGCAGAAATGAAAATGATGGTGACACAGGCATTAATAACATGGACAATACCCATGACAGATCAAATCTCAAGTGAAAAAAGCAGCATATACCATTTATACATATCATGCATCAGAATTATATAAAAATTAGTAAACAAGTGAAAACAGACACATTTGAAGAAAAAAGAAAAATACAACTAAATAATACTAGTTGAGTTTAACAGTAGGTATTAACAACGTATTAGAATAATTTTCTGGCTTATTTGTTTTATTTTCTATTTTCAAAGTGGCTTGGGATTAGAGGAGGTTCCCACTGGAAACTATTGTTTATTTAGAGAGCGTTTTTTCTGAAACCGGTAAGGATGCGTGCGGGCACAACTCCCTGGGACCTGCGGACAGGCTCAGCGCCCGGCGTCCCGGGCTCTGCTCGTTCTTTAAGATGAAAGCTCCCTGTCTGAGGAGCCGCTCCCCAGACCGGCTTGCTGTTGGCAAGATGTATTTTAGAGATCAAACGCTCGGGGCTTTGTCTTATAAATTAGGAGGGGCAGAGATGAAAAGAGCCGAGGGTCTCGGGGCTTTAATGCAAACTCTGCAGGCAGAGGAGTTCTATCACTTTCCAAAGGCAGCGCTGCCCATCAGAAGCTCTCCAAGGACAGGGAGCCACCCCACTCGGTCAGGGAACTCGAGATAAAAGCAGGTGTGATCAGAGGCCTGCTTTCTGCAGTGATCACAGCTCCCAAGCCTTTGAGAGGATCCTGGCGCTCTCCCAGGGATGTGCCAAACAGGAAGGAAGCCTCGAGGACCAGGAGGCCATCTGTGGAGAGCTAGGAAGGACCCCCCCCTCCCGCCCCCGCCACCGCCGGAGGAGCTGGGACGGAGCCCTCTTTAAGAGCACTGGCCACGGCCTCCGTCACACGCCTGCTTCTCCTGTGCCGGTCTCGCTTTTGAACATCAAGAGCACCAAAAACTTACCCACTGGAAAACCCATAATCTGCACTCTCTCTTCTCGTCTCCCTTCTGTGTACCAGCTACCATGCTACATCTGAGGACACAAGGTCAACTTCAGGCACGGGCCTCGGGGACCTTGAGGTCTGTACCTTCCCCCTGAAAGTAAGGTCTTGCCAGAAGCTTGTGGGACATGCAGACTCTCTGGCCGCACCCTAGACCCACGGGCTCCGGATCTGGGTTTTAACCGGTCCCCTGGGTGTTCGTGGGCAAGCCCAAGGCTGCATGATGCAGTTACAGTAAGGCTGGGGTCGACGTTGTCACTTCGCTTTCAGGAACTGTTTTTTGCTTATTCAGCGACTGTCACCCAGAAGGGTATGTGAGTGTCATGGGGTCCACAGGCTCAGTCACGGGGACAGTGATTGCCCATGGGAGCGGAAAGTCCCTTCTGGGAGGCTCCGTGGAGGGGACAGACGGGCGGGGAGCAGTGAGGAGAGGAAGTGGACCCGGGCTCCTGCGGAGGGGAGGTCAGGGGAAGGGGAAGAGCGGGCAGCCTGGACCCCAGCAAACGGGCCTCCCTGGTGGCTGTGGCAGGGCACAGCATGCCTTCCAAGTCACTTCCCGAGCTTTGCCCCCAAACCGAAGATGGTTCGCTCAGCCACGAAGCGGAGGCGGCCTTCGAGGGCACTGGGACTTGCCAGGAGGGGCTGGTGCTGCTGGAAGAAGGGTCCTTAGGGATGACAGGATTGGGGTTTTGGAGGGGAAAGTTTTCATTTTGTTCAGCTTGGCCTTCCCTCTACCTAAATGCATTAATTTCGAAACAAAACACGTGCTCCAGAAAGGACGCTTCAGGAATAAGAAGATGTTAGAGCTTTGACCAAGGCTATTCCCTTCTTGGTGTGGCTCCAGACCTTACTGGTGTCAAGAAGTGCCAGGCGTGTCCAAACTGGGAGCTGGAGGCTAAGGTGCACAGTCTCCAAGGCTACAGCATCCCCAGACACAGTCCGGAGCAAACCCATCAGCACACGGTCATTACAGAGCGTGCTGGGGCCTTGCCTTCCTCTCAGCTCTCTGCTCCATTGTTGTGTTGTGGAAACCAACTCTTGACTTTAGAAATTCCTGGGAGGGAAGCCCTGGCTGGTGAGACTCAGTGGACTGAGTGCCAGCCTGCGAACCAAAGGGTCGCCGGTTGGATTCCCAGTCAGGGCACAGGGCTGGGTTGAAGGCCAGGTCCCCTGTAGGGGGTGCACGAGAGGCAACCACACAGTGACGTTTCTCTCCTTCTCTCTCTCCCTCCCTTCCCTTCTATCTAAAAGAAAAAAATTTTTTAAAAGTTACTGGGAGGGAGAAGTATAGACAAAGATTACATCTTCCTTCCATAGGAAATTACATATATACAGAAGTCCCCCCAACCTGAACCACGGTTTTGCTTTCTGAGGTTGCAGTTACTGTGAACACATTAAATGGAAAATTCCAGAAATAAACAGTTCATGCGTTTTACATTGCACACCTTTCGGAACAGTGTGATGAAGTCTCATGCCGTCTCTCCCCATCCTGCCCGGAGCACGAGTCACCCCTTTGTCTGGCGTATCCGCACTGCAGACGCTCCCACCCGGCATCAGCCCAGTTACTGGGGAGAGAGCACCTTTGCGTGACTTTTATTGCAGAATACTGTCATCTGTATTTTGCTTTATTATTATTGTTAACCTCTTACTATGTCTAATTTACACAAACTTTATCTTATGCGTGCACATATGCATGCATGCATGTATGTAAATATGTATGTAAATATGTATGTACAGGAAAACACACAGCGTGGACATGGCTCGGCACTGGCTTCGGTTTCAGGTGTCCACTGGGGGTCTTGAAATGTACCCCCTTCAGGAGAAGGGGAAGCAGCTGCATGGACATTGTATGTGTTGTAGCAGACTCGAGACTGTTTGGCATGTGCAGAAAGAGTTCAAGTTCGTTTGCTCTAGATGAAAATAAAGACAGTGAGCTTCTTTTTCCTTCTAGTGTGTGAAGACACCACTTACAAGGTGCCCATCTCTTGTACCCAACAGCTGTGCTCCCCAAACTTCGTACAGACCATCAAGAGTCCGTCAAAAGGGCCAAGTCCAAGATGAAATTCCTGAGAAAGCTGAACGGCTTGGCACGGGAGAGGAAATATCTGAAAATGCCCAGCAGTGCGCCCAGCACGGGGAGAGAGACAGCCCACGTCGCTCCTGGAGGAATGCGGCTGCCCATCAACCCACAGGAACTCGTGAGCCCACGTTATGCTAAGTCAAAACCCCATGGAACGCTTACTTTGCATTGTGAAGGCAGAACAGCACAGTATCGTTGAAAATCGTTGTGCGTTGGGTTCACACGAACCTATCCTAAGCCCCCACAACCCCTTGCAGGATGTGTGGTGAAGTGCTTGCTCCTTCAGGACCAGGGTCACAGACTCACGCCTCCCCCGGGGGGTTTGGGGCGGGGACGGACGGAGGGCCCGTCTATGAGAAGAAGGACCCTTTCCCAGAGGGTGGTCAGGTCCACGCCCACTCACCCTGTGCCTCGGATGAGGAACTAGGCTCTGGACAGACAATGACCTCATTTACGGTGACGCGTTTTGGATGGCTTCTGTGTTAGTCTCATCGGGCTGCTGGCACAGAACACCACGGAGCAGCTTCAACAGCAGACATGGGCTTCTCCAGGTTCTGGGGGCCGGCAGATTCGATTCCTGGGGGAGCCCACACCCGGGGGCTGTCTCCTCACCGTGTCCTCACGTGGCCGAGAGTGGTCTCACTTCCTCTCCTTACAGACCACCACGCCCTCCTTGGGGTCCCACCTTCACAACCTCATTGCAATCTAACCGCCTCCAAGGGCCCCGCCTCCACACACCGTCTTCCCACTGGGGGCGAGGGCCTCCCTGTATGAAGTCGGGGGCGGGACGAAACGTAACACAAACGAACCTTGTAGCAAACGTCACCAGAGCCCTCTGCAACAGTGGCCCGATGACAAATATTCAGTCGTTCGTTGACAAACCCTTCTGGGCCACCAGGTTAGTCATACTGCTTTGGACGCAAGCAACCGGACACCCTTCTACTTAGCAGCTTCCCACGGGCCTTAACATGAAGCCCTTAATCGGGCCCATTACAACACTTGAAATCCAGCTTTGGTACTTTTCCTAGCCATCGCTCCCCACTTCTCCGTATTTTCTCTCACCCCTTCTAAGGTCCTCCTGTTGAACGTGGGACCCCAAGCGTGTCGGCGAGCAGTGCTCCCTCCTTGTGCCCGCACACACCTGCCCCTGCAGCCCCTGCTCGGACACAAATGCTCGGACACAGGGTGAGCGCCCTCACTGGGCGGCCCTGGAGACACCAGCACTGGGGCTGGATCTCGGGACGAGCAGAATGGCGGTGGGAAGGGCCGGTGGGCGCCGAGGCTGTGGGGCCAGCGGGGCCAGAAGCAGTCTTGGAGACGCCCACACTGGTACTTGTGCCAGGAATAGACAGTCTTGTGTTTTACAGGGTTCATAGGCAGTTAAACATCCATCTTCTTACAAAGGGGAGTCGAGTCTAAATATTTTAAAGACCTTTTCATCGAAGGTAACCCCGAGGGCATGTGAATAACGCAAGGATGGAGTTTAGGCTCCCTGCCTCTCCCTCCAGTGGACGCCCAGAAGGTTGGTTCGATCTCTCTCTTAGTTACTACCTTCACAGAGGGGTCTCACCCACACCTCTCTCATGCTCCACCCGCCCCCCCAAACAATTTTCAAGCACACAGCGGAAGTCCATGACACAGCAGATGGCCATCTGAGCCATGTGGGCATGTGTGCCCGTGTGCCTGTGTGTGCCCGTGCGTGTGCCCGTGCGTGCATGTGTGCCCACGTGTATGTCCATGTGTGCCCTTGTGCATACCTGAGCACATCTGTGCCCGTGTGTGTGCATGTGTGCTTTCCCGTGTGTGTTTCCGCACGTGTGCTGGGAAAAGGGACCTGGCAGGACAGGGCGAGGGAGCTGTGTTCCCAAACATAGGCAGTGCCTCGGCTCGGACACTGACACACCCCGTAGGGCCGGGGGGACGCAGTGCCGGTGACATCTTAAGCCAGGAATCCCTTTCACCCACGGCAGACAGAGTATAAAAATATCTCCAGCGGGCATCTTTCCCAAAAGGGGGAGGCAGTTCACTTTTGAATGCTGCCTATTTAAATCCAGCTCTGTCCACTGAAGGAGGATGGGTTTTAAACTTCCCTGAGGTTTACTTCCCAGGGTCCCCGGGAGGAAGGAGTGCCCAGTCGCCTGCGGGGAGCCCGGAGGGAAATGTTGGCGTCCCTGTCCTTCCGCAGAGGAGGGAGGTGGCCAGAGCGGGTGGACGGAGGGCAGGTGAAGTTCTCCTCTGGCCCGGATGCCAAGTCCCCTGGTGAGGCCCAGGGCCAGCCGGGCAGCTGGCCGTCCCAGCCCAGCCAAGGACCCCTCCCGACAGAGCCCCCGCCCACCGGGGCTCCGGCTTCCTACCACAGCCACTGGGGCACCTTGTCCACTCCTCAACCGGCCTTATTTTCAAGCCACCCAAAAATAACAACATTTGATACCAGGCCTCTGAAGGCTTTGGCTGGGGTCATGTTTCCAAATTCTTGACTTAAGGGTTGTAAATGAGAACTCTTTTTTTTTTTTTTCCAGCCGGGCTATTTTTTCCCTGTTTTTTTTTTTTTTTTTTTTTTTCTTGAGATGTTGGGAGAACCCCAACCAAGGAATCAGTGCTTAATGGGTCACAGGGTATGAATAGTAGTGTTGAGACATAACACAGGACTCTTTGTACTATCAGGCAACTGAACCTAAAAAAAAAAAAAAAAAAAAAAGGAAGAAAGCTTCCAAACAGACCAGTGAGCATACCAGCAGGGCCTCTGCGTGGGAGAGCTGCATCGCTGAGCACAAGCCCCTTCTATATTTGTCCACTACCGACATCTATTTACAGCCCGGCTGCGCCCACAGACGCCCTGGTCATCCAATCGGGGCTCACAGAAAGTCATTCCGCATAGATTTTTGTGCCGCTGGTAGGTAGCAGACATAAATTCAGCAAATAAAGTGAACGCTGAAGTACAAATCCTGAACCCCGGGTTCTTGGCCCGAGTCCCCGAACCCTGCCCGGTCCTTTCCATATCGACCTGCAGCGGGTGGGCACAAACACCGCCGGTCACTCACAGTTGGCCTCAGGGACATGTGACGCCTTGAAACTTAAGGTAGAATCTGAGGGCTTCTTTGAGGCACTGTCTAAGTGTCAGACAGTATCCTCATTAAACTACATTTTCCTCATGTGGTCAGTTCTTTGGTGAAGTTCTGCGGAATGATCTGAAGTATCTGTGAATTTGTGACCAGTCCTTGCACATGGAGGCCTGGAGGGATCCCAAAAATCAGCTAATTACGGCCGGCCTGGTGGTCTGCGTCTGGGTGATGACGGCAAGCCTTGGGTGACGTCACAAAGGTGCCGACTTTTACGTGACAATGACATGGATCAGCTCGAACTCCAGCACTCTCCCGCCTTCCGTGCGAGCGTCTAGGCTGCAGGCCGTGTGACCGAGCAGCTGACAAGTGCAATAATTCTCAGAATTCTGTGGCTCAGGATATGTGCTGGCTACTGAGAACGGGGTTTGTAGAAATAGAAAGTTCAGGTTACAAGCCTACTGGGCAGAAACTCGAACTCCTGGTGCTGGCAACACGCCCCGGGCTGTCAGGGGTGGGCCAAGGTTCTGGCCACTCAGTGTCCTATGTTTAAATTCTGAGCCTGTAAGCGAAAAAAGTGTTGGAAGGGTTCCCTTACCTTTGGAAACTGCAGAATAAAATCTCCTTTGGCAAAGAGCCTCTTTCTTTGTGGGCTTTCCTGCAGGCTCGTTGGGCAGGATTTACCTCTGGCTGCCATGCTCCCTCCTCCACAGCCATCTTTTGGTGGGTGGTGTACGTGCGTGTGGGGGGGAGGGGTGTGCTGTAGGGTTAGCACTCTTATTTAAATTGTTGGACTAACCCAAAAATTAAAACAAAACCATGGAGGGCCGAGCGGGGTCCACGCTGCACCGTGGAGGTGCCCCAGAGGTGGTTCTCCCCCTCAGTGAGGTCTAGTATTTCAGTAGCTGGTGTCTGAGTTGGGTTGCCGTGGAGAGGAGCAAAGAGGGGTGCAGGCAGCGCTGTGTGGTCCTGGCACTCCTGAGCTCGGGTGCAGCCCTGCTCTGGGCTCTGGAGCCAAGGATCACGCACTGAGCATGCACCCGGCACTGAGGCTGTGCCGAGCCCTTTCTACGTAGCTCAGTGTGTGCAGACTCCCCGGGAGACTGCTGCTGTTCTCACGCCCAGCCTCCATAAGGGAGCGGAGGCTTAGATAACTGTCCAAGATTACCTAGCTAGTTACACTGCGGAGGCTGAATTTGAACGCACACTTTTTCATGTTAATATCTAGGCTCGCCCTGGCTAGTGTGGCTCAGTGGGTTGGGCACTGTCCTGCAAACTGAGAGGTTGCAGGTTCCACTCCCGGTCAGAGCACATGCCTGGGTTACGGGCCAGGTCCCTAGGTTGGGCGTGTGAGAGGCAACCGATTCATGCTTCTCTCACAATTGAAGTCTCTCTCTCTCTCTTTCTTCCTCCCATCCCCTCTCTCCAAAAATAAATATTTTTTTAAAAAATCTAGGCTATTACTGACTTTGCTAAACTCCTTTTTCCCATGCCTCTTACCCTCAGTCTGGTGCAACACAGCTGGGACTCAAGGATGTCTCTGGGGGAGGGTGCTGTCAGAGAAGCTGTGGGGATGAAGGTAACAGGGTCATACACACCTAAGGTCTGGCCCTGAGGCGAGGGCCCCTGGCTCCTGTTCATGCTGTAAGTGCCGGGCAGCCCTGCAGGGCAGAGTCTGGGAGCAGTCGACTCCAGCCCCGGTCTCCCCGACGAGGTCCAGGTTTCCAGGCCCTGGGACTCCTGGCACGCAGTCTGCAGACAGCGGGAAGCAGAGCTGAGGCGGGAGCTTGCCTTTAACGCATGCGTGGTGGACGCTGGCGCTCGCACGGAGGGTGCGAGGTGGGTCCATGCTGACACTTGGCACCGGGAAGAAAGCTGCCCGGGCCTGGAGTGACTGAGCGCACGTGAGAGGCGAGCTCACTCTCTCTCAGCGCCGTGAAGCGGTGAAAAGGAAATCTGCCTTTCGTGGCACGTGTACGCACCCATGAAACAGTATTTAAAAGTATCTGAGTGGGTGAAGATAAACACGAGACCGTGCTCTTTTGCTTGATGCTCTCCTCCAGTTTAAAAAGCAGGAGCGTGCTCTGCGGCTCCGCCTCCAGGGGGCCTACGCTGGCTGGCGTCCTCTGGCGGCTGGGACGCCACCCTCGCCTCTAAACTGTCGGACTTGGAGACACAAACATCCAGGCCTCAATCATGCCATCTCGGCTCCCGCAGGGAATAAAGAGTTCTGAAATCTTTACTGCCTTCAACCCCGACACAACCAGCAGCCTGGAATAAACAACCCTAACGGGCCATTTCGGGTGTCTTCCTCGGGTTTAGCGCTCCTGGTTCCAGTTCTGAAAACCTGTTGATCTGCCCGGTCCCTGGGAGGCTGAGCTTCCTTGCCACCTGGATCGTGTCCTCCTCCTTGATGCCAGGGCACCCAGCTCGGCGCCTGGTGCCCGCATGTGAGCAAGTGCAAACGGGGGGCGGGGATGGCAGGGAGGAACTAACGGAGAGGCACAAATCCTGCCTCACAGATCCACGCGGGGACCCTAGGGTGACCAACCACAGCATCTTCTGAGCACCCAGACCCATGGGCTCCCCGCCTCTACTGCCTGACACCTGGGGCCCTGCCCCGGGATCCTGTCTGATGTGCTTCTATCACCGACTACACATCCTGCCTCATTCTGGGGGCCAGCGGGGTCAGGTTTTGTGTTGGCCCTGAGTTCAACAGCAAGTCATTTCTATTCACCTATCTGGCCCTTTCAGGTCAATGGCCCCTATGTTTGGCCTTGGAGTCCCCACCCCTCGTCCCCGCTCTAACTCAGCTCCATCCCCAAGCCTTACCAACTCCTTGGAAACGTCTCCTCTGCTGGCTCTTTCTCTGCCACCTCCCAGGCCAGTGCCCTTGAATGGGACTGACCTAAGGACCCAGGAGCCGTCTTGCTCCCTTCTTCATCAATACCTCTGCCAGGGCCACCTGACGGGCTGCTGTCCTTATGAGCCCCCGAACCCCCATATGCATGACTTCCTGGGTCCAGAAGTCCCACCTCACCCCATTCAGTCAAACTTCATTCCACCATCCCCCGCCCCAGCAATTGTCCTGCAGTTACAGCAGCCATGATTCTTCTCCTTGGGCCCAAGCCTATGGCGCTCATTTCCGCTCTGTCATCCCTGTCTCCCCTCTGGCGTGCCCCCTCTGAGCCTCCCTCCGTCAGCTTTCTCCACGAAGACTTCCTTTGCCTCCGCTCCTGCCCATTCCCTTCCGGGAAGCATGCACCCAAGTGTGGGCCAAGCCCCGCTGCCTCTGTTCAAATGCTGCCTTAGATCACAGCCATGCTCTGCGCTTCAGCCTGCAATGTCCAAACAGATCCTGCGTTCTTCGAGAACAGGGTCTGCATCGTATTTATCGTGTGTTCCTCACAGCACCTGCCGGGGGAGGAACTTACAGAGGTTGTGTTGTGTGGTAGGCTTGTGCGTGACTGATCTCTGCTGAGGAAAATGAGACAAGTGTTAATTAAGAAATATGATACATATTTTATTTGGGAAAATTGGGGTTTGCAATGGATGTTTTGTTTGCCGTGGCGGCTGCTGCTACTTCTTTCGTTTTTTCTTTTTCTCTTTCCCCCACTTTCTCCTCTTCTGTCACATTCATCAAATCTCTCCCTCGTGGTCCAGTTCTTATCCTGTAGACTACGAGACTGCTAGATCTTAAAAAATTATAATAATCTAAACTCCTCAGTGCCTCAACAAACAGGATGCATACAATAAACGTTTGTCAAATGAATTAATTTGTGAAACTTCTGGTATCTAGAATCCTGAAAATCCCGAAGCATTAAAGCCAAATACCTTCCCCTTTGTTCTTAATGCCGAAACACCAGTCTTTCAAGGTTTTAGTCCCCTGAGCACCGCATCCACTGTTGTTTTTCGATTTCCCTTCCCTTCTTCCACCCCGATTCTGCCCTATCCAATCCTGTAGTGTCCTCTTAAAAGTGATTATTTGGCTTTTAAAACACTCTCTTATGAAATACAGGTCCCTGATTATTAATTACAATTGTTGGGCATTATCATATTTGCTATGGCAAGAGTTAATCCACTGAGATTAATCAGTGAAAAATGCACAATTTGCGAAATGACCTCTGTATACCCTCAGAGAAAAATTTAACGCATTAGCAAGAGATGAGGCTGTTGGTGCCTTTGTTGTTAGACTCTCCAAAGGTGATTATGCAGATTTTTAAAAACCGCCTTGCCTTCCGAGGGGAGCTGCAGAGGCTCGGGGTAGGAGTGGTCATCGCTATTTCCCCTGAAGTACCCTGAACGCCACCCTGCAACTACAATGGAAGTTTAATGCTGTGGCACGCCAGCCTGATGTTGGATCAGCCTGCCACAGGCCCCCGCAGAGCTCAGGAATTCATGAGCGCCCTTGAGAAAGCCTAGACAGAAATCAGGAAGAGGAAATCGGAAACACGTATTCCACAGGCTGCCCTGCTCCATGCACGGCCAGTATGGATTTTATAGCTAATAATTTATGTTTTCTTTGCGATAGCAAGCCCACATTTAATTCAGCACAGCAATCAACACAATTGATTCATAAAAGCAAAATTGCCTAATCAATGGACTAGAAATACAGTCACTGTGAATATAAATTCTTTCCTCTTCTAATGATCCCGAGCTAATCATTTCAACCCTTCTGGCTCGGCTTCCTGATTACACCGGGAGGATAAAGACGGCAGGGAACATGACTCCTCCATCAGCAAACTGAGCATGAAGAGGGGAACTGTGGGTAAGCAAAGGCTGGGATGCGTCTCAGCCAGTCCGTGACACATCTTAGTATCTCCTGCACTGATAAGGCCCGAGAGTATTACTTGTAAACGCTGAAAAAGTGGCGGGGGGTGGGGGCGTGTGAGAACATGGGATTTAGAGCTAGATGATCTGGGTTTAAATAGAGGCTTCTCATTGAGCACGGACTGCGAACCAAAGTGTCGCAGGTTCAATTCCCAGTCAGGCCACATACCTGGGTTGCAGGCCACGGCCCCCAGCAACCGCACATTGATGTTTCTCTCTTCTCTCTCTCTCTTTCTCCTTCCCTTCCCTCTCTAAAAATAAATAAATAAATAAAATCTTTAAAAAAATAAATAAATAGAGGCTTCTCTAGTGACTATAACTCTAAAGTCACTTGACCTTCTCTTTGCCTCAGTTTTCTGTTCTGTAAAAAGGGCTTCTCACACATTTGTTCTGTGGTCTGTTTTGAGGATCAACGACCCAGGAGAAGCAAAGGCCTTGTGCATCGCAAAGCATTGCGGGTGTGTTCAGGCGAAGGATGTTTCTCTTCTGCACAACTTAGAGTGACGGCCTGTTTCTAGGGCCGCACGTGTGTCAATCCCAACCAGGTTTGGCCCCCAAGAGCCTCTGTCCTTAGCCAGGCATGAAGCTCTTTTTCAGGAAAAAGCACAGGTTTTTGCTCCCACGCTCTAGGGTCCAGCGTGGGGTGCTGGTCCCTGCAGCACCGCACTGACGGAGTTGCTCAGGCGCTGGAAGCCCCTCGCCACTCGGGGGCCGGTGGGAGGGTGAGTGTGCCGGGCTGGGCCTCATGCAGAGAACACTGTGCTCTCAGAACCCGTGTACTCTTCAGTGAGGGTGCAGCGGTCCCCTCCCCTGGCACGCACTGTGAAATGCCTGTGCCAGGCACTGCAGTGGCAGCATGGTGGAGAGGGAGGTGGCACACACAGGGAGGGGCAGGCAAAAGGGGCATTTTCCAGCTTGTTAATAAGGCCTGCCACTTCAAGTGTGTGTGTGTGTGTGTGTGTGTGTGTGTGTGTGTGTGTGTGTTTAAATAAAAACAAATTACAGGTCAGAATCTCAGACAACCCCACACCTGGGCTGCCCCGGCATGCCTCCCAGCCACCTTCCTCCTGCTTGTTTTGCCCCTGCCGAGCCTCCCCATCAGAACAGCGTGCAATGTCCCCCTTGGGGTCAATCCGTTCAAAGTCTGCCAGTCCTGACAGCTGTAAAGCTGGCTGCTGTGATTGCAGCCCTGGGGATCACTCCCTCAGTGGCGGAGAGGCAAACAGATCTTGAACAAGGCAGTCTGACACAAGGACAGGTCTGCCAGTCGACCAGCTGCCATCCCGCCCTGTGGACTGATGGCCCTGCCTGACATCCACGGGAGGCGGGGGCAGCTCCCCTTCTTCTGGGCAGCTGTCCTCTCTTTGGGTCAGGCCTGCTGCCTGTGACCCTGAGACCACTCAGCCCAGTGCGCATGTATACGGCACTGTCCCCATAGGATTCCGTGTTGCAGGTGCCCCTGGTTTGCGCAATGCCACCACCCTGCTTTGGAGCACAAAGGTACCTCCCACCATTGAATCCACTCCTTGGCCACTTAGCAGCTGCTAGTTGTGCTGGGATTGATCCCACCCTCAGCTTTAGGGAAGACCTTAAACTAGATGCCAGTCAGGGCAATCTGCCTCCTTCCCTGGGATTGGTTAGGGCATTGGGAGGCCTAAGCCAATCAGAGCAGGCTATTCCCTTGGCCACAAGATGATGTCAGGACCAAGCCAATCAGAGAGAAGCTTGGCACTTCTTCTGGAAGAGATCCTCAGCTCTTTCTCCTTGAATGTGAATGAGGAAGCATGTCAATCATCTTAAATCTCTAGGGAGGCCTGTGTGAAGATAACATCAACACCAGGAAGGCAGAGCCAAGGGAACCGGGGGCAGATGAGGCTCAGGTCTGAAGGGAGGCAGACCTGAAGCTGGCCTGCCTGTGGGTTTTTCATTCCCAAGAGCCAACAAGTTCATTTAATAGTTTAAGCGTACTTGAATGGGATGTTCTGTGACTTTGCACTTAAAAGCATCATAACTGATAGCATCACGGTCTGGGTTGGCCAAGGCAGGAGGAGAAACCTTAGAGAAGACCTTGATGGTTAATCTTGTATGTCAGCTTGCCTAGGCCAGAGTACCCAGCAGTTTGGTCAAATACCTGTCTAGATGTTGCTTTAAGGTATTTTTAGATGTAATTAACATTTAAATCAGATGACAGCAGATTGCCCTATACAATGTGGGTGGGCCTCGTCCAATCAGCTGAAGGCCTTATGGACAAGGACTGAGGTTTCCTAAAGAGGAAGTTCCCCCAAGACTGTAACATAAAAAAAACAAAACAAAACCCTGTTTGAGATTCCAGCCTGCAGACTTCAGACTGAATTCTACATCAACTTGTCCGTGCAATTTTAGCCCCCGAGCCCACTCTACAACTTTAGACACACCAGCTCCCATGGAAACATGAGCCAATTTATTGAAATGAGTATCTACCTATCTCCATCTCTATAAAATACGTGCCACAGAATGAATAGGGGGAATAGGACAGAGCCTGGGGCACTCCAAAAGGTGGTGAGATGAGGAGGCAGTGAAGAGTGGCCAGTGGGGCAAGACAATGAAGAAAAGGCTTCTGGAAGCCAGCTGAAGGCTCGGTCTTTTCACAGCTACCTGACTCCAGCCCTCGGCCCAGCCCCGGGGATGACTACCAGGCTGACCACCTAACTCAGCGGCACCTCCCACATGCTGCACATCACGGTCTACCTGCTACATTACATATTCCTGTCGATCAGTTCCCCCAGCAACACTGGGAGGCCCGCAGGTAACCCAGTGGAGATGAGAGCGTTCGACACCAGGGTTAAAAAGAAGGGGCTCTGGAGCTGAAGCGTAGGCACTCCGATTCCAGAGCCCGCGTGCTTCACCGAGAGAGAGGTTTGTGAAGAGAAAGATTAAGTGAACTAGTGCATGAGTGAGAGTAACTACGACCCATTGTTGGTTCCCTTTGTGTAGCTTTTTCTCTCTACTCTCTCGACTCTTGCATGCACCATCTTTTCTCCTGCTTGTGATTCTTTTCGTCCACGATGAGTTTCGACCTAATTCTGTGGAAGTTCTCAACTTCCCCCGCTCCCCCAGCAGACTCACAGATGGATGACCCCTGGCCCAGTCTGGTCATGGTTGACCCTCAGCTTGGGTACTGTTTGTCAACAAGACCTCGAATGAGTTCCTTCCACTGCTACGAATGAGTGGGGTTCATGGTCTCTGAGGGTCCACGTGTAGAGAACTGTGATTTACAAGAAAATGTAATGATTTTTTGTAAACCCAACGTTTTTACTGAGGTCAAAATTCCGTGAAGATGTCCTTTTATTTTCCAACTCACATAAGTTTTTTTCATTATTTTAAAAAGGCAATATGTTCAAATATATCCTCACACCCTCAACCCCCTTTCCTACCTGCCAGCAGCCACACAAATACCATCCCGGCTTTTAAAATCATGAAGGGGCTTACGTAAACTATCTTTCACCAAATGCATCTGAGCACAGACACTTTTAAGAAAAATACCCATTTCCTTTATTTGTAGCCTGCATTTTTATTTTATCTCCAATAGGACTGTACGTGCCCCAAGGTGATGATAACTTCACAGAGCATCTGGTGGGAGGCTTTACACCCAGACGCAGGCCTGAGAGACAACACGTCTTCACCGTGACAGCAGGGGGAGCCCCTTCTCTCCATGTGTCCAAGCTGTTGGCTCTGACCCCTTTCAAAATGTAACTGAAAGTCTGTATTTTTAGTTGTATGTTTCACTGTGCCCAACTTCCTGACGGGTATCACATATACCCAGTGCTTTCTCGTGTCTGGCTGGTCACTGAGAAGCCGAAAAGCTGTCACACAGATTTCCCAGTTTGATTCCTTAACCCCACTGAGGTAAGTACACAGTCATTTAAAAAAATATATATATAGAAATAAGGAACAGAAGCACAAAGGTGAATTGAATACCCTGAAATGACCACACAAAGCCCGAGAACATTCAGAGATTTCCTGACCTCGATCCCAGTGTTTCTGTGCATCGAGAGCAGAAGCGGACCCTTCTGCGTGTTTTCACGAGCCCGTGCACTCGCGTCTCTCAGCAGAGCTCCCTCCCAGAGATCTCTGGTGGCGGCAGCGCCGCTGGGTCACCACGAGCAGCCACAGGAAAAGAACAAGAATAACTTCCCAGGAATCAAATTGCACCCTGGACAGGCTTCCATGTTCCTCGATAAAACAATGTAAGGAGCGACTGTTCCGTGTGATTTCCAGCGCCAGCTTCTAAATTGTGTTTTGTTGCCTGTTATCTGGAATGATGACTGCAATGGTGAAGGAAGTCTTTGGTGGGCTTGCGTCTAGGTGTTCTCAAGCCTGGTGAAAGGCGTTATTTATTTATTTATTGTTTATTTATTTATTTATTTATTTTAGCTTCCCATTTCTTTAGTTACCACAGCCGCTTTTTAGACGGTGCCTACAACTATCACACAACACAGTCCACAGGGAAGCTCCTATGCCCCCACTCCAAGACTCGTGGTGAATGTCATTTCAATGTCATTAAAAAAAAGAGAACAGGGGCCATACCTGTTATTGTTCTGGAGATATTATTGTAGAATATTATACTGAATAATTAACACCAATCATAAGTTAATTTGGTGGCACTTCGAGTGTCCAATGGTACTATGATGGGGGGACTTTTTTTCTAGTTTAAATTAAGGTTTCTCAATTTAAAAAAAAAAAAAAAGGCAACTCCCCTCTGGTAGGCAGTTGCTGCAGCGCTTGGTGTCCCCATATGAGCACGTCCTGAGGCCTGCTGGGTAAATGCATTTTATGACAGGCACCGTGCATTAGCGTGCTTTTTGCTAAGACGGGTGCCCCTTCAACAGGTCTGTTTACTCCACCAGCATGGAACATTTGCCTTATTATAGCCACAGTCTTTGGGCGTGGGGGTGGGGAGCAGCATCATGACTTCCAAAAAGGGAGTGACATTTGGGGCAGCTCATCACGTGCCCGCTCCAACTCCGCAAACGCGCCCAGCACGGCGGGCAGCAGCAGGGTCCTGGCAGGCGTGGCCCTGGCAGGCGTGGCCCGGCTGCTGCTGACGCGTGTTTGATCTTTTCTGGGCCGCAGGGCTCGCCGCCCCGGGCTGCTGCGCACCGGGCCCGCAGCCTCGCCGGCGGGAGCCCGGCCTCTGCCTTTATTTGGTTCAGGGCTCGGGGCTGGCGTCAGAGCCTCCACGTGCCTCCGGGCCGCGGTCCCCTAATTATAGCAGCGGCAGCTGCGCTGGCCCGGCTGGCGCTTGGGGACCCGCCGGGAATCGGGGCTTGACGCGGGGGGCGGGGTGGGGGGGAGCGGTTAGCGAACGGGATGGCCCCGAGTCCCACCGCCCAAGGTCCCCCGCCGCCAGGCCCCTAGTGCGCCAAGTAGAAGCGGGGTAAGACGCTGTTCTGGCCAGGCGCGCGCGGCCCAGGAAAAGTTCTAGAATCAGTCAGTCCTAGACGCACTGGAAACCGCAGGCGATGGAAGTAAGGTCGCCTCTTCCCCTTTTCCTCCCCCTCCAGTAAACACGGCCAGGCAGCGCTAGCAGCTGTTTTCCTCCTCAAAAGAGGCGGGGGGGGGGGGGGGGGGGGGGGGGGGCGGGGAGGGCGAGGCGAAGCCCTTCTGAGCAACAGCGACAATTAAAAAAAAAAAGAAAACTCTACAATTTGACCATTCTGACCTCGCCTCCGGTGTTTTCAACTAGCCTGTGATTTGTGTGATGAGAGTGGCTCCCGCGTGATGGGTGCATGCTGAGCGAACTTGGTGTGTGTTACCACCTTGGACTTAGGACTGTGCTCCCAGGGAGAAGTCACCATAACTCTGCTTCCCAGCCTCCTGGAAGGAAAACAAGCTCTTGGAGGTGGTGAACCCTTGTCACTCTGCACCCTTGAGCATGCACCTGTGTCGGACCTTCAGCACCAAAGCCCATAGGGTGCACCCCACTCAATGTAGGTGTCAGATAATCACAGCGACAACCATGCGGGGTTGATGGAGGGAACTTCTGTTATTCCGGACCTTCTCTGTTACCCTCCTGTGAAACTCTGATTCCATTATATGGGGGGTCCAGTAAGTCTTTATCTTCTGTCACACACACACAAAGCTAATGGAATTGTAGTTTGGAGGCAAAAAGGGGATAAAAGGCTTTTAGCGTGGGTTAAGGCACCAAAGGCCTTTTTCTGCTTGGCAGCCTGCACAGTCTGGGAGGCCGTGGAGGACGAGGCCTGAAGCCAAGGCTGTGTGTACAGAAACGCCAATTATTCAGGCCCACCCAGCCCCTACTCCAATGGTCCCCTTCTCTGCAGAGCTCTCAGTCCTGTGGTTAGTGTTTTTAAATCATACCATAAAAGAAGGTACATCTCAGTAACAAGGCTCACTTTTAATGGTCTTTCCATACATTGAAAGGAATTTAGAACCTTACTACTTCCAGCGAAATGCTTATGAATTTGTTCTTTTCCTGGAGATGTAGATAGCTGATTACATTTGAACTGTCATAGCGAAGATGTTTTCTAAATGGCAGGAAACTATGCAGTGACCTTCCCCTTCATGGGTCGGAGTCGCTACCTGAGCGCCTGAACAACACAGCGTTGACATGCCGTGTAGGATGCCTGTCGCAGTAGGATGCGTCTGAATGTTCACGGATAGTAACAACATGGTAATTACTAAGTAAAAGTGGTAAGTGATGGGATCTACCGATTATGTAACACTGCTCATTTCCCCCCAAAATACAAACTATATTTAGAAGTATTCAAATGTGACATTAGTACTCTATGCAGGCTGTCTTATCTCTGGATCAAGGGCTTCTGCTGAATGGCTTGGAGGCTCTTTAGGTTATGCAATTGAACTTCTAAAGCCCATTCAAAGGACGAGACCAACCAGAGCGTGGATGCCTGCGATTTATACGGGAACTTGGAGTAGGAATTTTGGAGTCCTGCCTCTAGACCTTGTCTACCCTGGGACAAAGTCATCTCCTGGAGGATTTTCATGGCTGATTTTGTGATAAATGTTACGTGCCCCCAAGACTTGTTATACTATGACTTTGAGTTTTAAAGGGCTTTTTTTCCAGATCAGTTGTATTATGAAACAAACTGTTTATACCATTGTAATAGGGTTGCTCTACTAAGGAGATTTCACTCAATTCTCAATCTGTTTTTCAGACACAGAGTAAAATAGGTTTAAGACCCAATGTCTAAATGATTCCAAATAATGATTTGCCTATGGTATACGTTTTGTCCTCAAATAACTTTCTATGGCTGGTATGGATTGTTTTATGCTCAGTGCCATAAAGAAAAGCAGTACACAATATTCTGCGATAAAGACAACTGGAGGTGGAGACTTCATATTCTTTAAAAATAAAAAATAAGTTAGGAAAGCTGTTTTCAGTCGTGTTAAGTTGTATTGTCATGGGGGAAGAGCAGGTGATAGAATGATGGGTTAACACAAAGTTCACTGTTAAATTAGGTGCAAATGAATTTGCTAACGGGAAAGAGGGAGAGTACAGTATCCCCAATTATGGATTTACTTGGGGATTAATAAAGAAATCCATAGATAACCCATAAATCCAGGCATTTTCCTTCTTTCAACCCCTTAAATAATTCACAAATTGACTTTTTTTTTTGCATTTTTTGTGCCTTTTAAATGTGAGAGATTCAAAACTTTTGAGGAAAATGCAGGCTGTCAACAGGAACGAGATAGTTGAAAATCTGGGAAGTCACGCCCACAATTTTTATTGGACTGTGTAATCACTTGTATTGTAATCAGTACTACCGCTGTCAGAGGCCTACCCAGTGGCACTGAAGGAGTTAAACAGCATCCCCACCCTCCTCATTTCTACAGCCTCAGAGGATGAAGTAGGTAAATACGTGTTCTGTTCTTTGGTGACTCTGACCTTGGTGTGTGACAGAGGAAAGGCGTGTCTTCACACTGTTCCCATGAAGAAAAGGC
This sequence comes from Phyllostomus discolor, assembly GCF_004126475.2. Lineage (NCBI taxonomy): Eukaryota > Metazoa > Chordata > Mammalia > Chiroptera > Phyllostomidae > Phyllostomus > Phyllostomus discolor. The sequence continues at coordinate 6,466,539 of NC_040917.2, read as the reverse complement.
AAGCAAATGAGGGTGACTCAGGACTTCTAGTGGCCTACACGCAACTGAATGTTTTTCTGAATGATTCCACGTATACACTTTGGAATCAGGAAGAGAAACATTCTCCTCTTCACTATCCAAATAAAACCATCCATAAATCACATGCAAAACAATTTTGAGTAACGAGGGATTTAAAAGTTGTTTCATATTTTCCCTTTAACTTTTTTTCCCCTTTAGGGTATAAACAAAGACAGCTGCCACATCAAGTGTCTGTTGTGTGTGTGTGTTTTTTTTTAACTGGAAACTGAATGCAATCATAAGTTTACTTTGGAAGGAACTTTTGAAATTTAAAAAGGACTTCTGCAAGCTACACTACTTGAAATTCCAGTAAAAATAAAATCTAGCATTGTTAAGTTAAAAAAACGTAACATGTAACTTAATTATGAACCATTGTGTTGTGTATTATAATCTATAATTAGTAAGAATACTTTTGTTGAAAACTGCCTTAAACAGGCTACTAAAAAATACTAAAATCTAATGGTAAGTTATTGGACCACCTCTAATCAATATATATTCAACTGTTGTTGTTTGATTTAAAACATATAGTAAGTCTAGGCCCTGACCAGGTAGCTCAGTTGGTTAAGAGCATCATCCCAATAGGGCAAGGCTGCAGGTTCGATCTCCAGTCAGGACACATACAAGAAGCGACCCATGAGTGCATAAACAAGTGGAACAACAAATCAATGTTTCTCCCTCCAAATAGTAATAGTAATAATAGTAATAATAATAATAAACATAGCTAAGTCTATGTATACCCACCCTACCCTCTAACTCAGAAGTTTCACAACTTCCTTTCATAGAAAAGTCTGCTCACAGCCATTGCTTAGCAGACTTTACTATTTACTCAATAAAGAGTAAAAGCTGCAAACACCTGGAAATTTCTTACTATGTGACAGTGGAGTGTGGTTCATAACGTATCTCCTGTTTTCCACCTTTTATCTGTTTATAAATTCTGGCTTCAGGTGATCCATAAAGCTCAAACATGGCTTTCTGGGACTCTGTTCCAGGGCTTTCCGAAGGACAGGCTTTTCCTCCTCTCTCGTCGCCAGTGCCTTTCACTGGGCCCCACAGAGCTGCTGCGGTCCAAAGCTTCCCAGAGAGCAGCTCCACACATCTTGACAGTCTGCGATGGCGTCACTGTTTTCTCCTTCCAGCCCACTATTGCAGCAGGCTGGCTCTACTGCAAGTGGAACAATAAACAAGTGCTTTCTGGCTGTACTTTGCTCTGCTCTCCACTTGATGTTTACCCTCCCCAGCTGCCCTTTCCCCGGGCCCTAGCCCGCTTTTCCCTACCACCAGCTTGCCTTTTCGTTGTGTCCTTTATCTCCTGCCCTGCAGCTCCAGTCAAACCCCCCAGACCCAAACCCACACGCCCTTTAGTCACACTGCCACCAGGGATTCAGGGGATAGCCATTCTAACCTTACTCTGAAAAATTAAAAAAGGCCTCAGAAAATGTTCAGTGCTCCCAATTTTATTTTTATTTAATGCTAAAAGTTAAAGGAAAAAAAGTACTGTAAATCTGACAAATGACAGAATGCAGGTGATAGTTCCACAGCGTGATTTTAAAATATAATCATGTTGATATCTGAGATTACACTCACTGCAGTTAACATGAGTTTCATCATATATAGAAAAAGTATCACCTTTAACTTAAAAAAAATAAAGGAAAGGTTAAAGTTAAAAGGTGGCACACTTTTTAAAATACTTGGCGGCCAAGAAAATGTATATAATAAAAGTTGTAAACCATGTGTACGTTCTCATAACTTTTAAGGTGAGGCCACATGAAAGACAGTACATATGTTAAATCCTATAAATCGGTAAAGCAAAAAAGGGAAAGCTTCAACACCCATCCCCTAATATTCTGAGTATTAAAAGCACAGCTGAAATATTAGGATCTGAAACCTGATACTGCCCGTGTACAGTAAGTAGTTTTCGGACATTTTTATCCAGCTGTGGAGAATCTCTGTACTGTCATCAGGTACGACAGAAGATCAAACCCACGTCCCAATGTTAACTTTTCCACTTAGGAGAATGCCAGAAAAACAACCCAGATCAACACTCTCCAGCTGCAAGTCTTCCACGAAGGCCACCCAAGGGGCCAGGCAGACTCATGCAAATCTAATTTTTTAATAGGAGTAACCTCTACACACAGCCCTTGAAAGCTGTTCATTTTCTTCCCCTTAGCCCTCATCAGCACAGAGAATGATGGGCTGTCTTTTCCACAGCTGGATAAACTTATTCAAAACAGCAGGATGATTCTTTGTTATTCTTTTTGGAAAGCTATCTATCTGTATCAAGATTGCAAAACATACAGATAGCTACCACAAATTAGGTCAAGTGACTGATAAACTTGTAACATCTTAGAGGTCAAATTTCAGTTTATAATAAAGTGCCTAAATGCACATTTATACAACAGACCATAATAGTTGAATTCCTTACAGATATCTTCATGGGCATGTAAAGCTGACTCTGTTTCTGCATGTGTACATTTACATAAGAGAAACCAGTCTGATCTGAGTCATAACTACCCCAATTAAAAAAAAAAAGTAACAACAAACTGGTTAATCATGCAAGTCTGCTGGTCATGTAACAATGACTTGTAACATGAACTTATACGGCGTTCATAGGTGCACTCATTAAAAACACTATGAAAAATACTGTATTTGGTGCAGTATCTGATTTTCAAGTGTTAATAACCCGACCACGAAAAAATATTTGAGCCATTTTAAAAAGACAAAAACAGAACTAAAAAATAACCCAAAGTGGGTCACAAATCTCTATTTTCAAATTAAAATAGAAGCTGGGTTGTGAACAATACACAGAAGTTGTAATAGACCTTGAAGCAATGATTCAGCCTAATTATAGGGCCAAGTTGCAAACACCTGAACGTAAAAGGACTTAAAATAGTGTTCCTGTGGATGTTAAAACAGCACAAAAACAAGAAAAAAAAAACCCAGTATCGCTCTGAGACAACTATTTCTAATAACTGATTATTTATTGGTTAAAAAAAATCATTTTACTGATGCAAAATAGTGATCAAAAGAAATCAGTTTACAAAAGGCTTCTAAAAATAGTTGAGAAGTGGAACCTGTCTATGATGTCAAACCTTTCTTTAATTTTCACTAGTTTATCATTTTTTCCCAGGAGAACTGTATTATTCACTTGGTATTTCAAACACATGTAAGGAGGAAATTACAGGTGTCCTCCACCCCCATTTGGGCTGTCACTGATATGCCCACGGGCAGTCCTGGCAGCACCCCGTGCTGCTACTGTCATTGTACCATACTGTAGTTAGCACTCACGAGAAACGGTGTGGTCGACAGCATCAACAGCAACAGCACTACAGGTAAGTGATTAAAAAAAAAAACAACAACACACAAAACAGAAACGAAACCGACCCCACAATCTCCAAGTTCGCCTGGACTGGAACTTCTCTTGCAAACTCTTTCCCGAGGACATGACAACAGCAGCAACAACAGAGCTCCGGGGTGTTTACACGGAAGAAGGGGCGCTGCAGAGCCAGGCCCTGGTCAAAGATGGCAGTGCCATGCCGTACACGCCACCATCCTCGCCACCTTCCGTCACTGAATTGTGTATTATGTAACCAACTAGCATGCAGCATTATCATCTTACAACTGATTACGTGGGCAGCGAACAGTGATCAACTTTGCCTTCAAAAAAATTTAAAAAAAAATTCCCCTCCAAGCCAGTCCCAAAAATCTCTCAGCAGCAACTCTCAGGCAGTCCTCCATGTCCCAACAACCGAACTTTCAGAAAAAAAAAAAGACTCCAAAGCTAACGTTCTGAGGGTGAACGTGGTGTTTCCCAGGGGCAGGCCCACTCTGCAACAGCGCCCCTGGCCTTCACCTCCTCTCCTCCACCAGTTAGCTGGCCTCCAGCCTGAGAAAGGGGGCAGCAACAAGGAATAACAGACAGTAAGGCGATCTTACAATGTCAGAAAATGTATTTGGCTTTTTTTTTTCTTTTTAAAGTAAGTGCATACAAACACAGCTAGAAGCATTTTGGATTTTGCCAAGTGCTCTAAAAAAGCAGCGCAAGTCACAGCCTACATGGAACGGTAACTGTCACCAGGATAATAAAGCACAGAGATATGCTAATAACGTTAACAAAAGAAGAAAATGCCTTTATAAGTACATACCTTTTGTCGTCAAAAAAAAATATAGAAACACAATGTATTCAAAAAAATCAAAATTATACAGCCATGTTTATGAAGTCTACATTTCCCTTGTCTTGGATATATATATATATGGAGATATATATACAATTCAAGCAGTTTTAGTTAAGGGTAACGACTGGGCTTTTCGGAAACTGGAAAGTCACGAGTCTCTTTCTTTTTTCACTTTCACATCTCCAGCAAGGATGGTGGCAATCTCCCCTTGCATGAACGCCCAGGGGACGTTGGAGCCCACAAGAGGGCATTTTTCCCCACTGGGACAATAGACCTCTCCACTAGCTCCCTGCTGTTTGATGCTTTGTCTGGAGCAAGGGAAGCAGAACTTGTGTGAAGGGACCGATGGGCACTGCACAAAGTGGGTGTCCTCCAGCCGCTCGTGGCAGAGGGTGCAGCACAGGGGAGCACTGGCTGCCAGAGAGGAGTCCGGGAGGCTGGCAGGGTGCACTGGCTCCAGTCCTCCTGTGCTGCCGGCCCCCTGGCCCCCCACCTCTCTGGGGCCTAGCCTTCTTTGGTTCATTGAGGACGGAGAGGGTGGACTGCTGCTATTCCTCCTGGTTGTGGAGTGAACCTGGTTGGCATCCTTCGAGGCGTGACTACCCCCTGCATTGTCTGCGACTAAGATCAGGGCTGCCATGGGGGACTGGCCGTTCTGGGCTGCTTCGGGCGGTGTGGTCCGGTTGGAATGAGGTGAGGCAGTGGGCGGTGGTGGAGATACAAAAGAGGACGCAGGGTTAATGGGGATCTTGAGCCCTTCAGCGGACGTGGACAGCCACGGCTGCGCCTCTCCATTGATTTTAGGGGGCCCGACTTCACCTTCTGGTTCTGGAGAAGGCTTCCTTTTCCTTGCTGTTCTTGCAACTGAAAAAAAAACAAGCAAATAAAAGGGGAAAAGAGGAAATAAATGAACATGCACTGAAAAGGACCATTTGTTAAGGTGAAACAAAACTCACCAAACAGTTCTATCATCTAAAAGCCTGTATGCGAAAACACACGAGTTTCAAATACACGTGCAACTGAAAACACTTCTGGGTTGGCTCTGAGGCTCTACAGCAGTTTTTAAAACGCCTCAGAAAATGGCTCACATACAATTGCTTCGTTTCTACATACACATGCATGCATGTCCCCGGGTTTAACTGTGGAGAGGAGTGCTAAGGTCCCCCAACAGGTTGAAAGGTGACTGGCGCCCTCCTGCTCCCATCCGAGAATGTGCTGGGAAAGGAAAACCCTGTGTCAGTGCCTATCGGCCCAGTCTGACTCATCTCTGTTGTGCTGCTTCAGCACAAGAACACGTTGCCACTGAGCAGTGGTTCCGCCTGGGGCAGAGCAGGAAGTTGGGTGTTTGTTGTTTCTGGGTTAGGGTAAAATGGTGAATGGAAAGAGAACACCCCCACCCCCCACCCCACCGCGGAGCATTCTCGGTCCCTTTCTCCCCTAGGTCCCCTCACTCCACTGCCGCCCCTACCTGCTTTAGACCCGTTGGCCCCGTTGGCCTCGAACCCCAACAACCTGCCTGCAGTCAGGGTCGGCTCCTTCTTAAACTTGCTCTCGAAGGGCCCCGAGTGGCCGTGCTGGTGCAGCGCCAGCAGCGTGTCCCGCACCGTCTTGGGTCGGTTGACCCAGTCCTGTTCTCCTGGCGCGCGGCCTTTGCCCGTGCCCTCGGCGCCCAGCTCGGCGGCCCCAGCCGCGGTGGACAGGCTGTCGGCCGGGCCGCGGTGCGCTGGCGGCGGCGGCTTCTCCTTGGCCGCAGCCTCACGCTGCTCGTGCTCCGCAGCCGCGCAGCTCGACACAGACGCCGGCCGCTTGTGAGCGCCCAGCTCGGCGGGCGGCGCAGAGCTCAGGCCGGCGGCTGCGGCTCCTGACACGGCGGCCAGTGAGGCAGCGGCTCGGCCACTGAGGCCGAGCGCGGCGGGCAGAGGCGCGGCCGAGCCGTTCATGAGCGGCACCAGCGTGGGCGGCACGGCGTGGCCGCGCCGCGGGTTTGGGCTCTGGCGGTTCAGCTCCGGCGGCTCCTCCAGCTTGGAGAAGCCGTTGGGCACCAGAATGCCGTTCACCGGCTGCGGCGTCGGCGGCTGAGCCAGGCCCGCGGCCGGCCGGGCGCCCCCGAAGTCAGGGCCGAGGCGTGGGGGCCGCTCGGTGGCGGCCAGCGGGTAGCGCTCCAGCGTCTGCGGGGCGCGCGGGGCCGCCTCAGGGCCGGCGTGGCCGAGCTGCTGCTGCTGCTGCTGCAGGAGGAGGTCTTTGGCCGAGAGCGGCGGCGGCTTCGCTGCAGCCGGAGCGGCGGCGGCGCCGGGCGGAGAGCGGCCCTCAGGGAAGCAGCCGTGGGCCCGCTTGAGCTGCCGCGCCGTCTCGATGACGAACTCGACGCGGTCGGCACCCTCGTAGTTGACGCAGCCGCGGCACACGGGCTCCGTGAAGTCCCAGATCATGGCCCAGGGCATGCGGGGCAGGTCACACAAGTAGCACGACTGCCGCCGGGACGCGGCCGCCACCGCCACCGCCGCAGCCATGTCCGCGGAGCCCGCGGAGGAGGGGGCGCCGCCGCTCGCCGCCGGCCCCGCGCGCGCCCTCCTGCCCCCCCAACCCCGCGGCTCCCCCACCAGCGGCGGCGGCGGCCGCAGGGGCGGCAGGGGAGGCGGCAAAGGCAGAGCCCGCGCGGGCTCGGCGCCCGCGCAGCGCCCCCGGGACACGAGGGGCGGCGGGCGCGGGGCGAGGGGCTGCAGGCGCGGCAGCACGGCCCCCCGGCGGGCGCGGGTGGGCGGCGGGCGCGACGGCGGGGGGCTCGGCCGGGGCCGCGGCGGGCCTCCAGACCGGAGCGAAGACGGGCCGCGCGGGCGCGGGCGAGCGCAGCAGGTCGCGACGGCGGCGGGCGCGGAGTGCGGGGCGGGGGGCGGGGAGGACGGGGGGCGGGGGCCGGGGGGCGGCCGCCGAGGCAAGCTCAGCCCGAGCGGTGGGGCATGCCGCGCCGGAGCGGCGGAGGCCGGGCGGCGTGGAGCCGGGGCACGGCACGGACCCCGGGTCGCTCTGCTGCTCCCTCACTGCTCCGGGCGTCGCCGCTCTCCACCGCGCGCGTCAGCAGCGCCCAGCCCGCCTCAGCTCCGCCACCGCCGTCGCTGCTGCTGCTGCCGCCGCGCCGCTCCACTTCTACAGACTTGATTCTTCGACAGCCTCGCACAGCGCCTGCGCGGGCTCCCTCCCCTCGTGCGCGCGCGCCCGCCTGCCCAGCCCTGCGCGCGCCCGCGCGCGCCCCTCCCCCGCGCAGAGACTCTTTGGAGAGTCCGCTCCGCGCCGCTCGGGTGGCGCGTCCCAGCTAAAGGCGCTACAAGTGCGGTCTGCTCTGTTGTAATCGCCCAGCGACCTCAACCCGGTCGGAACTCCTCCCTCCTGGTTTGGGTAAAATTGTGCTAATACTCGTGTTTTTAAAGCGGGGCCACTTTGTGACTTGGTTCCGACTGCACTGCCTGTAAGCGTGGTTCACAGGGTTTTAGGAGTTAGACTGTTCAATAGTGCTTTACACTCGTGTGTCTTGGAGCCGGGCACGCGCCGCCGACCCCCTGAAGTTTTCCTAACACTGAATAATAACTTCCCAAGCCTGGGACCTTGTGGGCGGGGGCGGAGAACGACCTCCCGACACCGAGGCCTCCCTCCCGCTCGACTTCCCCTTTTCACCAAGCGCAGTCCGCACAGCGCCAGCACCGGGCCACTTATGTAGGGCCCAGGCGGGCGCGTGACGTGGGCGCGGGGCCGAAGCCCGCGTGCGCCGCTGCCGAGTGCGCACGCTCCGCGCGGACGTGACTCGGCGCTGCTGGTGCTGGCGGCCTCATTGAGCGAACGCACATTCCTGGGATCCGAGTCTGCGGCCAGCGCGCTACGTCACTGCGCAGCCCCCGCCCGCCGGCGGCCCTGCGCCTCTAAGCTCCGCCTCCCGGCGGCCCTGCTTCTGTAGGCCCAGCTCCCGGGCCCCGCATGGGTCCGAGGTAGCGTGGCGCGGACCGTGGGGTGTGCTGCTGCCCGGGCCCGCCGCTTGCGGGCGTTGTCAGAGGTGGAGCGGATGTGCGCGCACCACGCGGCCCGGGTCAGGCTCAGCGCCGGTGGGGGGAGTCCGCGCCTGGCGTGAACAGCCAGCCCGGCGCGCCCCGCCACGGTTGGCAGCCCTAGCTCTGCCCGGGCTGAACTGAGCACTTGAGTTTCACACTTGCATCGGGAGGAGGAGCTGGTGTGTATTATAGTAAATCACTTTTGGCCGGTCGTTGGTTTTACTGACTAATAGATGCAGGCTTAGTCACTCTCAGTTGGGACTTTGACACTTCAACTCTGCAAGGGCGGCCTCTGGAGCCGCTTTTGTTGGAAGATGGGCCCACATGGCTCCTCAGGACTGGAATGAGCTGGTTAAGTGTGGGAAGAACAGGCTACTAATTATATTATCTTTCCTACCGCTGGATTGGTAGGTGGAGAGAGAAAAAAATCCTGCTGACGTTTCTCTCTAGTTGTTGCTATTGAAAATGCCAGTTGCTTCAAAGGATTAACCACAAGGAAGAGGAAAAACACCCTTAGAAAAACAGTGGAGGGAGCTGCTTAAAGCACATGAAAAAACCTGTTTGCAATGGCACAGAAAACGTAATGTCAGGCCTAAATGTTTTTCAGGCTAACGCCGAATCTCTTGGGGATTTCCAGAGAAGGTGTGCCTGCCATAGAGGTCTCCCCCTGTTCCGGATCCTGCCTTGCAATTGCAATCCTGCCTCACGCCCTCCTAGCTGGGGAAGCACCTGGGGACAGTGGGTTTGGTAACTCCTGGTCCCAGTGGTAGTACCTCTTTCAGGGACCTGTCCCTTTGGTCACTCTCCATGGTGACCGCGTGCCACATTCTAGCACGTGACTTGGCCCATCTGGCCCAAAGGGGATGAGGCCTAGTCTTTGTGCTGCAGAGATGAGCCATCTCGGGCACCCCCAAGAGACAGCCCCACAAGGCAGCAACAGAAACATTACAAAACTAGGTGTTAGAGCCATGGCCTAATTATACTCATTTACCTGCAAGCAGTGCTAATACCCTCCAGGGAAAGCCCAAAGTAGAAATACTGACATGCAAACTCTGCCTTGGGAGGTACTAAGTAAGAATTTCTGTAGAACAGAGCTTTTTTTCCTCCAAATTGAGGGCAGTTCCCTCTTATTCTACACTACCAGTTTAATGTCGAAACAGGGCTGATGTAACTTCCTTAATGAAATGCCCTCAGGAAAATGGAAAGGCTAGTTTATGGTCTCTCTCTGGCCATAAAAGGATCCAGCATCAAGGGGGTTAAGGTTGGCGCAAGGGGGATCCAGAGCAGCAATTCCTTATATTGTATCAAGTCTTTCCTGCTGCCTGGCCTTTCATGTAGCTCTGAAGCAGCTTTATCGATGTATGCTAAGTAAACACAGCTTTGTTTTTGTCTCCCACCCCCGCCCTCCCCGCCCAGCGCAGCCTGGAGCTGGATACCTTCCAAAGCATGGCTGCAGCAGTCACCGCCTCCTCCGAGCACAGGAGCGGGGTTTCTAGGGTGAGGCAATGCGTCTGCAATTCGCAGAGACAAGGCAGTAATTGTAATTGTAGTTCATCATGTGATGACTTATGAAAGAGGAAGTCAGTATGTTTTAGTCACGTAGACTCTGCCCTCCTGCTTAAGGCCCCAGGTCCTCTCCGAGGAGAATTATGATAATCTATGCCGTTCACAGTCAAGGTTACCAGTGTGGCTGCGGTGAGCCCCCACCCATCCTTACGTGGACGGGCAGGCGGAGGCTGTGCACGGTGTGACAGGGCAGTGGGCTGAGTCTGGCTTTTAACCAGAACGCTGAAATGCTGCAATTCGACTTAAGAACTAAAGGAAATGTCCTAGGGGGAATTCTCCTGCTGAAAGTCTAGATGAAGCAACAGCCTTTACCAGCCCTAGTATCTAAGATTTTAAAAAGTGCAAATAAAAACCACAATTTAAAAACAAAAGGAAAGCCAGTCGGTAGGCTCCTGATAAGGCAGGAGTAAGAGAAGTAATGGGAAGGTGAACCAGAGGAAGCAGCTCTACGCAGTACAGTAGCTCAACGGGAAGGACAGGCCTGACCTCCCTCCCACCCGGTTTCCATGGGCTTCACTGTGTGCGCCTTAAATGTCTGAGATCTGAGCCTGCTGCTCCCCGAGGCTCACTGCAGCTGAGAGGCTCTCGTACTGACGGTGGACAGGGCCCTGTGGAGACATGCTTCTTACTAGAGGACGTGCAGCCCGGGGAGGGTGCCACCCCCTGCCCCCAGCAACGTGTGGGTGGCTGCTTTGCCGGAGGTGATATTCCAGGGACGGCCGAGTTCAGCCTTCACCCTATATCCACATGTGGGATCGCAACCTTCATTCTTCAGAGAGCACTCTCTATTAATAGCACGATGTTGCAACCACGCTAAAGCTTCTTAAACTCTGACCTTGGCATATTTGAAGGAGAAAAAAAATGCAGTGACGCGGCCTTTGGATTTCTGTGGCTACCGTCCTAGGCTCCTTGTACGTGAGCATAAGGCTGAAAGAACACGTGTGATACTCAGGAATTTTCCACTTTAAAAAAGTTGTGGATATGTATTTGAACATTTGTTTATATGAATACATCTACACATCCTGTGGAGAGTCAGGACATAAATGAACCTTATGTAATAGATAAGAGAGCCTTTCTTCTGAGTAACTGTTTTATGAGATAATTCTGTTTTTCAAATTGCATATATACTTTTTTAGAAATACTTTCCCTTTGTTTGACCTCTCCCTGTAGCCTGCCTCCCCCGTGCACTGAAAGTGTTCAGAGGTTAAAGAGACGTTCGCATGTGGAGGAGATGAACTCTCTCTGGAGGGTCTAAGAACCAGGCCAAGTAAAGTCCACGGAGCGCTGATCATCCGAACATTACACACAGAAGCTGTTAGTCACCAGCCTCCGTGTAAACCCATGTACAGGTCCCCGTCAGGGTGAAATTCGGGGTCTTGATGTAGGTTAACTGCCTTACTGTGTCAGAATTTAAAGAGCTGAGGAGAAAGTACCAGACAAAGGAGAGATTGAGGTCACACACTCGCTCGGTCTGCAAGGAAATTTGTAGCAGAACTGGAAGGGATTCAACAGCCGTTTGGTGCCAGAAGCCTCCTATTGACTTTTTGGAAGGAGCAGGATGAAATGCACTTTTCTGGAATAATATCTGGATTAGGGTCTAACTTATATTTTAAGACACTGAGCTCTTTTAAAAGATATCAGTAGGAAGACACTGAGAAAATAGGGAACTAACTTCACACGTTTGAAAATATTAAAGTGGTAAATTTTCTCTCAGCTTCAAATTTTAACTTTCCTACTTATACTTTCAGCAGCAAGGGAACTGAAAAAAATTGATGTTAAAATTCTAAAAGGTTAAAAATAATATGATGCCTTTGTATTTATTTTATCTTCCATATGGACATTTTAAAAAGCAATTTCAAGAGTAAATTCTTTTCTCTTGCCATCTTCGGAAACTAAAAACATAGGCATTCAAAGGTTAAGTGATTTGCCTACAGTAACACTGAAGGCGAGTGTCAGAGCTGAAATTTAGGTGTGAGTCCTATTGTCTAACAACATTTTGCTGGCATTTTGCATTTTAAAAAATCACATAGGCACAGTACAGAGGCCTAGCACAGGGGTGTTAACATTTGTGAGTGTTAATAAAAAGAGTGTTAAGGTATGGCTATCTGTATATTTATAGGGGAAAAAAAAACCTGGTGTATTTCCTAGGGCACCAATCCAAAGACGAAATGTCTGCAGCAGTGGAAGGGGAAGTCGAGGGGGGAGACGGTGGCCGCCACACTGCCCTGTGTGACAAAGTGACAGCCACCCCGAGTCGGTCTGCATGGACCTCAGCGGAGACCTGATGATGTCGTTGGGATCAAAGAGTGGGTTCTGGGATGCACCGGTGGGTCGGTGAGGAAATGGTTTGGGCACTCACCAAACTGCAATACTGCACCTCTAACTCTTTAGGACCCATTTCCTTAAAAACAAAGAGGAAACCCTCATGAAATCACCTCATTGCTACTGCAGGACTCCGAGCCCGGCTGCTTTGCCTGGAGACGGATGAGCAGCATGGGCTGCCGTGCACCGAAGAGAGAAACGCGTGAAGTCAGATACAGCTTCATGGAGCTGTAAGAAGCAAAACAATCACAACTTCTTAAACTTTCATTGTTATTGTTTGTATGTCTCAAGAAACAGAAATTAGCCAATGTGAACTGGGCCAACTTTCGCTTCGTTATTTGCAAGTATGTTTTGTAAAAAAAAAAAAAAAAAAAAAAAATCTGCAGGAAAATTTGGCCTTTACCAGTAAGATTTCAGTAATCTGTTCTGGGGTCATATTTGCTCCAGTCTAATCCAACAAAATAAATAAATAAATAAATAAACAAATAAATAAAGTAGTGTTATCATTTAAAACAAGTATGTGTATAGGTGATATTTCCAACCATATCCAAAGATCTAAACATTTAACAATAAATGTTTTCTTCAAACTTTTTGTGAGGGGTCAGTTTTATGCATAACAGAGAGCTCCCTGCAGAAGGAGAAAAGGAAGGAAAGTTAAAAGGGCTAATTGTGGGCTGTAATTTATTAACTGAAGTGAATATCCGGATGCAATGGCCGCATGGCAATACCTTTGCCAAAGGCGGTGCAAACCCACGGAGAGAACGAAGATACGCACTCAGCACTGCAGTTCACGCGGGGAAGAAGGAAGCTGAGCCCGTGGGGGCAGACAGCCTGCGTCTGAGTTGCAGTCCAGACTACTGGTGAATGGAAATAGAGAAATAGATTTCCTAAAATGACTAAAAAGCTTGTCACAGACAGCTAAAATCCGAATACAGATAAACGCTGATGTGCTTCTTGGCTAGCCTCCTCCCTCGGCCCTTCAAGCGAATTCCTGAGCTGACAGAGCTGGTTCCGAAACTGCAGACAGTGGACTTCCCAGGGGCAATTCGCTCTCAGCACTTAGGAGAGAGCTAGATCTTAAACGGTTTTCAGATTGCTTTCATTGTTTCTACCAGGCTGCCTAATTTGTATTGTCAAAGCCATTCATTACTCTTAACAATGACTTAGAACATCAGTGTCTCTTTACTTTTATGAATTTGGTAAACCGAGGCATCAGGACAATAAGGACTTCGCCTTCAGACGAAGAAAACGTGCAGTTAAGACCTAGAATTCACTCTTCTCACGCTGCAGTTCTTCCTTCAGCCCACTGGTGGGGCTACCTCCCATTTCTCCTGTCTTCGCAGGTTCTTTTTAAAATACATGCAAATATCCACACAGGAGATGGCTGAGGTCTCTTCACCCACCTGGCATGAGACCTGAAGCAGGTCACTTGGACACTCTGGCCTGTGTTGTTTTCTTTTTCTTTTTGAATGTCTTCAATTTATTGATTTTAGAGAAAGAGTAAGAGAGGGAGATTGATGTGTTGTTCTACGTACTTACCCATTCACTGGTTGATTCTTGCCCTGATGGGGGATTGAACCTGCAACCTTGGTGTATCAGGATAATGCTCCAACCAACTGAGCTACCCAGCCAGGGCCGGGCCTGTGTTCTCGAGTGGACCAGGGGATGCTAAGCTTGATGCCATTTCTGCTAGGAGCTTTGGTGGGGTGTGTGGGCTGGTGGGAGACCAGGAGAAGCGGGCACACCCAGCCCAGCAGTCTTCAGACACACATGGTATCACAAAACAATGCAGAAAAATGACCAGTAACTGCCTGCCCATTGTTTGGGGGCACTATGCCACCTTGTGAGGTGAAATGGCTACCAGATCATCACCTTCTCTGAGAGCATCGTGTCTGCTTGGCGTGGGCTCCGGTCCTAGGCTCGGAGCGTCTAAACCACAGCCTGCACTGAGTTCGAGTTAGCCAGGGCAGCAGCATCTGTTATCAGCATTAATATGCCAAACCGAAGTGCTTCAAGGCCTATGGAAAATATTTCCACAAGAAGACTGCCTTATTTTATACACACACACGTGTGTGTGTGTGTGTGTGTGTGATGGGCAAAGATTCACTATACTGTGCACAGGCCTCTCTGATTACTTAAGAGAGTCTCAGTAGAAGAAGAAGAAAAAAAAACAACAGTTCCACAGCAGTACTAACAACACTGGGCTGAATAGGTCAGCAGGATGTGGAAATTTGTTTTGAGGTTTTTTGGTATTCTCGCCCAGGATTCTACTGCTTAATAGCTGTGTGGCTTCTTTGCTGGCTATACACTGACTTTATAAAGGATGTTACGAGAGTTAAGTTCTAGGAATCCTGATGTTTCCAAATTTGTTGTGACTTCGTTAACTGTCGTGAACTTAGATTTATAAACTTCTGACTTTTGTTGATTTGGGTCTGATTATGAAAAAACAATAAAGTATGTTACATTCTATGTTTTCCAAAAGTGGTGGCGGTGGTGGTGGGAAACTTGTGTAATGTGTCATGTCAACTATTCTTAAAAAAATAAAAGTCAACAAAAGAGCCGAGTTCTTGACTTTCCATCTGAAGGTTCCTCCTCATGTGTAAGTGCGTGCTCCAGAGCAAGACTTCCAGATTCTGTGACTTCAGAGGGAAGAGAGGGGCAGACGGGCAGCCCCTTCTCGCTGGAACAAGAGACATTCTTTTAAAAGCCTGGAATGCCAAAGCCCTCTTAGACTGAAAACATGTCAGCACAAGCCTTTCTGGGACGCTGTCAAGTGGTTTGGGCGCAGAATTCTGCATTCCGTACTTTTGAAATTGTTTTCTGTTGGCAGACGACCTCTTGATTATTTTCATGTGGTGGGTGTTCAGGCCAACCTCTCCGGTTCCAAGTAATTTAAAAAAAAAACAAAAAACAAAAAACCAACAAGCCCCACACTCTGCAAAGTGTCCACATTTCAGCAGAAAGTTACAGGTTGGGTGAGTGCTGGGTGACGTCTGTGAGCCTTGCCACACAGTTCGGGACAAAAGTCAGTTCCAAGGCAGACACATGTTACCTCGAGTGCGTCATCCTGTTTGTTAGCAGTGTCACCGTGTTAAGGAATGAAACATTACAGTTACTGCAAAAAGGGTTCCCATTTTCGGAGCTGTCGTTTGCCCAGTGAAACTGACCGGTGATGCCCATGTCTTTTTGGACACAGGCGGGATATGGATTAAGGGACACATAAGTGGAGGAACAAGTGAATGGGGGTCCGTTCCCCTGACTGAGAAGCATGCCGCTGCCCCCTCGTGCAGGAGAGAGAGCGTTAGATATAAGCCAGGGTCACCCTGCCCAGGGCCACTGTTGCTAGGCAGTTCTGACTCGTGAGTTGGAGCACTGCCCTGAGTGAGTAGATTGGACAGTACAGGCCTGGTTAGGTTAGTAGTAAACACTCTGCCCCCCGACTTCCCACCGCCAGGAGTTCACTGTGCAGGTGCCACTACCTGTGAGTCCCACCCAGAGGCAGCCCACTGAAAACCCTGCCAACCCAGGCCTGCCTGTGGACCCCATGCCAGCAGACGCTTTGGCGTTTCTCTTGACCACCAGCAGTGTCCTCAGTGTGCCCCACAACAGAGAGGCATGATCTTGGGTGCTGGTTAAAAAAGAAAGGTTTCATCTCGTTTCCCTTTGTGGGAATTACTTTTTATTTGCCTGTTTTATTGGGAACTTTCCCAGAGGCTTCTATACCATGAGAAACCAGTATGGAAGAAGACAAACAGGGCAGGCCCAACAGTGTCAGAGTTCTCTTAAAATATTTCATTTTGCAGACCAGGAATACAACTTGTAAATCATTTTTATGCCTCTATTATGGTACATAAATTAGGATATCTTAGGAGAAGCCAATAAAGCCAGCCTAGGGAAGAAAGTCAGTTTCTTTCTTTAAGCTTCCCATAGGTAGTATAATTTAAACAATTCTATGGTAGAGTTTCAACACCTCCGATGGAGCACTGTTGTTTACGAAGTAAGAACAGTAATCCTCATGTAAAAGGCAGTGTTGCTACCCTAGACAGCAGGTGGTGTTATTAAACACACAGGCAAAGTCTAAGGTCACAAGGAACTAACAATTAACCAGAAATACGATCTGTCACAGTCGTTTAATGGGTAACCTACCTGATATATGCCACTTGTATTATTGTGTGTGTAGGGAGGTATATTGTCAAACTCACAGCGGTTACAGAGTCAGCTTCGAAATATTGTAATTATACTCCACTTAAGCATTTAGGGACACCAACAAACCAGAAAGAAAGTGAAAATCTCCTCGTCATATTGCTTTCTCTTGCCTACTTGGAACAAGGCTTTAACCAATTCGGATGGCACAATTTCATGCCTATGCCTGAATATAATTGGTCTCCCCAAACCTATACTGTCAACATGTGGGATTTCATCACTGCTGGTGTGAGTTGTTCTAAGGCCCCCTTACATTATCCTAGACATCACGATGCCCGAAGATTTTGTAGCGTGAGGGTGATCAGAAGGGACTTGGGCACACTCAACGGCCACCAGGGACAGCTGGAAACGGTCGTGGAGAGGAGGGGTGATAAGTTGTGGGGGGGCAGTGGGAAGAATACAGTCAAAGACTTCCCAGTAAGAAACCGAGACACTTAAAATCCAGAAGTGGGCTCAGTTTTTATTGTAAAACAAATACAAACATATCAATAAGGCGAGACCTGTACACATACAGCCTGATTCTGCGGGAGGGGTTTCCAAGGCGCATGTACCGCAGAGAATACGCTCTGAGTCTCCTTCTCAGCCTCTTAGGACGAGGAACTGAATCCTAAATCCTCCCCGAGGAAAAATGGAGAACAGGGCAGCCACCAAGAGCAAATCCCCAAGAACAAACTGTTGGTTAGAACTTGGAAGCACGGACCTGGGCCCACGGGCAAGCGCTCTCCTGTGCATCGGAGAATTGTGACTCCGGCCCCCGGGTCTGCCAGCCCGGAAAACAGCATCTGGAGAAGCGGAGCCGTCCCAGGGCCCCACGGGAACAGAGGACGGGCAAGGTTCGGAGGTCGCTGGCTAATCAGAGTAAATACGTGGGTGGATTCCAGTCCTTGGAAAAAAAACCGTTGTAAAATTTCCCTGCCGTTGGATGTGGGCAGGAAGTCTGAAGCACAGAAAAGGCAGGCTAATAAGAATCTTTCCCTTGCAAGGTTTCACATAGTTAAGTATGCTTGTTTACATTTCTCCGAATTTAAATTAACTAAGGAAAGCGCAGCCTCGGAAGGCGGGGACTCCCAAAGTGAGACCTCCATCTATAAGCTCAGATGGCTTGATGTGCCATGTGGCCAGGACTCCTGCTGAAGCTTCCAGCAGCCTTGCGAAAAGCCAGTGAGATACCCTTGGGCTGAATGAATGAGAACTTTCTGGAGAGCGGAAGACTGGTGGAGGTCCAGCTGGAAAAACATATGGCAGCAGAGGCGGAGAGAGCGCTTCATGACCAGGAGCTTCATAAAAAATGTCTGCAGGCTCAAGGCAGCCGTTACAACCGAAGATCTTACTAAGCATGATGGATGTTCTTACTTCTAGGACGGCCTCCAATTCACCTGGACCGCAGCCAGCCCAGCATCCTCAGGCGCCGCCCCCCGCCCACCCCCAGGTGGGGGGGACAGCACGGGGACAGCCTCACACCGCATCCCACCTCCGGGCCTGGAGTCCTTGCCTGGGCCGCCCCCTCCCCCCCACCCGGTCCCCTGGAGCACAGGAGGTGGCAGAGTGTTGTGTTGTCTTGAAAGGAAAACAAGAGTTTGCGAGTCTCTGTGGACAGTGTTTTATAATAGATGAGTCAGGAGGGAAAATGGCTGTGGTCAGCTCTCTGCTTCGCCACACGTGAACTCAGATGGAACGTTTCTGGGCTGCAGAGCCACACAGACCAAGCCCCGGGAGCCGACCCCGGTGGCCCCGGGCTTCGGCCTCAGACCCCGGAGGAGAAGACTTCTTGGTAAATGCACAGCCCGGAGATTTTACATCACTTCCTCCCGACCCAGTGTCCCTTCCAAAACAGTGGAAAGGAATATTTGATTTTCCCATGTTAATTCTCTATACTAACCATCGCTCTTGGCTAATAACCATTTGTATCTGTTACTGTCAGAATGCTGTATCCCTTAGAAAAGAGAGATTGGGACGAAGTTACTCAGAATGTAAAAAAAAAAAAAACAAACAAAAACCCACCCTGGCTGGCATAGCTCAGTGGATTGAGCGTGGTCTGCTAACCAAAGCATCGCAGGTTCGATTCCCAGTCAGGGCACATGCCTGGGTTGCAGGCCACAGCCCCCAGCAACTGCACATTGATGTCTCTCTCTCTCTCTCTCTCTCTCTCTCTCTCTCTCTTTCTCCCTCCCTTCCCTCTCTAAAAATAAATAAATAAAATCTTTAAAAAAAACCCACTTGATCAAGTCTGTAATTTACCAAAGGATTGTAAAAAAAATGCTAGTAAGTTTCTCTAGAGTACCTAACTAGTATTAGGTTTTTTAAAACGGTAACCAGCATACACTTTTTAAAGGTGCATGCATTGTGTTCAGCGTAGCCACTGTTAACATCACCGTTTTTCTTGAACTGATAATACCGTCGCCCTTGCAACTCCTCTGACAGGGCTCCACCACCATTCTCTGTCAGCTGTGGCAACCGTAGAAGCAGCAGCAACCATTGTCACAGCAGCCGGGGCCCCACTTTCCCGCCCCATCATCCTGGCGGTTCTCTCTGGCCGTGTCCTCACATTTCCAAGGGGCGTGTTCTCATTGCTGGACAGAGAGAGGCCGAGAGGTCAGTTACGCACGCTCCATGCTGACCAAGCACCTCCACTTACTTCTGGTAAAAAAAGAAGATTACAGCCCTTTGTGTTTGGGTTGTGTTCTTCCTCTTAGGAGCTCAAAGCAAAACTGAGACAGCTAACGTGTATGTATGTATGTGTATACATCATGATTACTACCATATTGTATGTCATTATTACATATTATTAAATATCCCTATACTACATATTCAAATATACAGTATTTTAAAATATATATATTTAAAACAATGCCAGGCAGTACATTACTTGTTTATGAAGAGTTTTCCATCCATCTGTCCAAAGAGGGCGGTGCGTGTCCAGGTCCACCTGGGCCCAGTGGAGAAAGGCTTTGAAACCTGGCACTTCTAATGGTCAAAGAGAGAGAACAAAGTCACCCCTTCTCGAGAAAAGCTTTCCTCTTGGCGGGGGGGTGGGGGGGGTGGGGGGGGCACCAGGAATGCAGAACTAGATCTGGGCTGGGGCGTGGCTAAATGTTAGCCTTTTTCGAGGGTTCCAGCTCCTCCGGTGTCCCCCAGGGAAGTCCCTCCGAGTGTCCGTCATGGCCAAGTAACGCACGCTCTCCCCGCTGCCATGTTACCGTGTCAACCAGGCAAGTTGCTTTTCTGTGCTTCATTCATTTGCCTCTGTAAACTGATACAATACCTACAACAAAACCAAGTGCCCAATACCTACCTGGGAGACTCGCTAAAACGCCCCGAGACCGTGCAGTGTGGGTGGGTCTCACCCAGCAGCTACGAGTGCAGGGCCTGCGGGCAGAGCCCCGGGATTCTCATGCCGCTCTCACCTCCCGTGCGATCCTAAGCACGTTACTCCAACTTTCAGTGCCTCGGTTTTCTTCTCTGTGAAGTGGGTGTGAGACAGTAGTCACTGAAGAGTTTGCGGGGGGGGGAATTGAATGACATGCGAGGTGCCTGGAACACTGCCAGGCACACCCAGCGCCCTCCACTAACACTGGCTTTGGCTTTGGTTCCATTCCGTCTTGCCAGCCGGGGCCGAAGCAGGCCCTCGTGCCTGGCCAGACCGGGGGAACACCCCTTGCTGCTCAGAGTGTCCCATTACCCCGGGAAGTCTTTACCACCGACTCGGCCGAGCCCTCATGTTGACTGTCTTGGAGAGACTTACCTCTCCCGGCCTTCCTGCATCCTCTGCTGCTTTGGATAGTGCTCCATGGGCCCTCTTCCCCACTTGGGCTGCTAAAGTCACACCCTCCACCTGCCGAGCCCAAAGAAGTAGGAACTGCAGGAGTCCCTCTGTGTGTTTTGTCATTGTTAAAAAATGATGTGTGCCCTGTCTCCGTCACCCCCGTCCCCGGCCCCATCCCTCCAGGCTGGAGTTGTCAGGCCCCAGCACACAGTGCCTGCTCAGTAAGCATCCGTGGCCCTGCCCCAGATGGCAACATGACGAAGGGCTTCCACCTCCCTGTCCCTCTGGGTCGCCGTGGCTCCTCCTGGATTCCAGTTGCCTCGGGGTAAACCCCGTAAGTGTGTCTGACTTGTCATCCAGCCTTGTCCTCATCTAAGACTGAAGTTCTTTGTGGTTAAATGTAACCTGCTTCAGGTTTCCAATTTTTGTCTTTGTTGGGGGGTGGGGAGGGGAGACATTTTTGAGGTCTAAATTTCACTCTATTCAGGAAACAGGTTTAGGAATGAAGCCCCCACAATATCAAAACCACACATACTTATTCTGGAAACAAACCCTCTTGGGATGTACAAGAGGCCCTTTAACAAGGAAATCATATCCTTGAGAGGCGCGCCCAAGGATACGCATCTAAAAAATGAAGTCCTTCCTTAAACACAGTAAAATCTACGACGACTGTTGCTTCTCTCTCACCCCAAATCCCTCTGCAACACATCTCGATTCTGGGTCACGCCAACTGAACACGGTCGGGCGCCTATGAAAGTCAAGGTTAATGAAAAGATGAGCTTACAACATTAAAAAAAGAAAGAGTGACCTTTCCTTTACACACACACTTTCTGAAGTCAAGCGTACCTGATTTTTTAAAAGAACGCGCACTCTTTTGGATTATTCATACCATTAGACACAGTAAAGCCCATGATACTTTTAGGGACCCATAAAAATATCGTAGTTTCTTTTAACATCACAAGGGAGGAAATGATAGAACAATCATGGATATATGATAATCCATTCTAGATTGTATTCGTCTCTCTACCACTGCAGTAGTGGGATGTAATTTTGAATGTTTCCATGGAGGAAGCAGCCTACAAGGGGGAAGCGCCCGTAACGTTCCCAGGAGCCACGGAAGTCAGACCGCCGCCCCAGCCAACCTCGTTCAGGTTCACACATCCTCGGTGGGTGTTCCTGGAATGCTTCCGTGTTTTTAATTTCTGCGTTGCCCCGGACTTAGTCTTTGGTTTTCGCAGTTTTGTTTTTTTCCTATTTACATTGGTCCCTCAGAGACCTCATCCATTTCATTGCTTTTGTTCACTGTCTTTATAATGATTTCTTTTTTTTTTAATATATTTTAATGTGGTGTTTTTTTTTAAAGATTTTTATTTATTTATTTCTAGGGAGGGAAGGGAGGGAGATAGAGAGAGAGAGAAACATCAATGTGTGGTTGCTGGGGGCCATGGCCTGCAACCCAGAAATGTACCCTGGCTGGGAATTGAACCTGGGACACTTTGGTTCCCAGCCCACGCTCAATCCACTGAGCTACGCCAGCCAGGGCGTTCACTGTCTTTATAATAATGATGTCCAAATCTCTGTCCGTGTCACATTCTAACTTTGACCTTTTGTCTGCCCATCGGGCATTTCCACTTGTGTCTCTCGTCACCAGCTCAAAACCAAAAGACTTTATGGAGCTCCTCTCCCCCTGCTCCTCAGCTCTCTGTTTCTCTGTCTCGAAATCCCCACCAATTTCTCGGTCCTTACAGAGCAGGCACCTCCCCTTTCACTCCCTTATCTGAGGACCAGGCGGGGCGGAGCCCTGGGGCCCAAGCCCACCGCGCCCACACCCACCTGTCCTAGGTTGAGTCTTGCTGCCTTCCCACTGCCTAGCTTTTCTTGCCCCTCCTTATCAGTTCCTGAGGCGGGCTCCTGGCTGGCTTCTCCGCATTCCAGCTTCCTCCTACAGCAGGACTCCTGACCGACCACCCCAGGGCGGATCTTAGCACTGCTTCATCCTTTTCTTCCTCTGCTCCCAAATTCTACCTCTTCAGCCCAAACTCCTCACCCAGTTTCTAAGGCCCCGCTCTGGTGGGCCTCTCCATCGTGGCCCGTGTGTCTCCCTGCCCATGAACACCCACCAAAGGTGGCAGGTGAGGACTCCCTTCACTCTCCTGCGAACTGGATCTGCTGGGTTTGGCTTTTGCTCATGTTCTTCCCTTCATTCACTCACTCAGTAGTTTGAGGGACTGCCCTGTCCCAGGCACTTGAAATGTCCCCTTACCACCCATGCCAGTTCTACACTGCTTTCAAAGCTCAGGTCACAGAGCCCTGTGATCGCTGGTCTCTCTCCTCTGGTCTCCCAGGGTACATTGGACAGTGTCTCAGAACTTAGCACTTGGCACGTATGTGACATGGGATTGCTTGACTGTGTCACGTGTGTGCTACTGGTTAGACTTTTGTGAAAGTCTTGACTTACCTTTCCTATCGCCCAGCTGCACCTGACACCCAGCCCAAGGCTGGGAATCAATAGTAACCACTATGTTTCAGGGGCTGACTGTGCAAAATCCAGGCACTTGTCTGTGTTCTACACTCCGTATACGCTTATCTCTGAGGCTGATGGCATCGTCCCGTCCTTACAGGGAGGAAAACTGAGGCTCAGAAAAATTAAGTGGCTTGGTGAAGTTTACATAGTCATCAAATAGCTAAATTGGAATTTAAGTCTAGGCCAGACATAATCCAAAACCTATGCTCTCAGCCTCTTCGTTAAATTAACTACTTTTGAGTGGATTTATAAATAGTAACGTCTACTCATTCTCATCTCGATGTCAGTTCTGTTTGGTTTCTTCTCTCCCTTCATAGTTGAAAGGCCTGTGATTCCATTCTTTAAGCTGTGAAATCAGACCTTTCTAGAATCTCATCAGAACAGCCCACCACACTTGATTGTTTGGGGTGCACGTGTGTATGGTTTCATACATCGAGCCCAGAATGTTCCCCCCCAGCCAGTACCATTCTCTCTGGCAAAGTCATATATTTTGTAAATTAAAACCCAAGGTTTTAAAAAAATAAAGAACAATGGAAACAGAGCGAAGAATGTAAAAGTAGCATCTCACAATGAACGCTTACATACAGAAGTTCACAACCAGGGACTCCCCCTTTGAGGGTGAGTTATGTGAGGTCACTGATACTGTGTGTCTCTGGTTCCCTGGCTGGTGTCTCTGAAGCCTTACCAGCTGATTGTGGAGCACATCTAGACCATTAGAAAGCCTTCTATAACATTAAGAAAATATGAAATTGTTTAATATTTTAACTACATAGTAATTTTATGTTAAGGACATTTGGTGGGCTGAGAAACCCCTGGGATATTTGCAGCAAGGCATCATTGCAAACAAGGTCTGTGGTACAACTCAGGGTTCTAGAACATGCCATCTCATTGCTGGAAGACGAAGTATTTGCTTACGAGCTTTTCAACGCAACTTGTCTCTTGTCACAGAAACTGATGCCTGTCTCCCAATGTCCGTCCTCTTTCCTTTCTGGATAACAGGACCTAGTTTTTAGCTGGACTCATAGCCCTAGTGGCTGGTCACCAACTCGCATCTTCTTGTGCACCACCAGGCATCATTTCCCAGCCTCCCCTGCAGTTATGCACAGCCCTGTGCTTCTGCCCTGGCTATTGGTGCACGGAAGTCATATGGGTCACTTCCGGTTCTGGCCCACAGAAACCTCCCTTGCCGATTCTCCATGCCCTTTCCCCCTTTCCAGCTTGGTGCAGACGAGTAAGAAGACGGTGGAAGACAAGTGTTGAAGATGGTAAAGGAGCAAGATAGAAGACACCTGGGGCCCTCAGTCACTACCTGGGGAACCACCTGCCAATCAAGAACACTATTTCAGCCCTGGCTGGCATAGCTCAGTGGATTGAGTGTGGGCTGAGAACCAAAGCATTGCAGGTTCGATTCCCAATCAGGACACATGCCTGGGTTGCAGGCCACGGCCCCCAGCAACCGCACATTGATGTTTCTCTCTCTCTCTCCCTTTCCTCTCTAAAAATAAATAAAATCTTTAAAAAAAAAGAACACTGTTTCAGACTTTGAGGGGGAAATAAATTTATACCATGTTTGAGCCACTGATTATTTTTTGGTTCCAATAATAAGCTACAAATACCTTACTAACACAGACATCAGAAGTAAAAAAAAAAAAAAAACATGTTTCCTAGCTTCTCTTGCTAAATGTAGCCAGGGAACTAATTTCTGGTCAGTGCAATGTAAGCAGAGTGTTTTGTGCAACTTTGCAGGAGACTGCTTCAAGGAAGCTGATTTGGGGGTGGGACGGGGAACATTTGGTCTTCCTCTGCTTCCCCGCTGCCACTGTCTAGAACTCGGACACGACAGCAGGAATTCCGCTGAGCATCTCACCACCCTGTGGTAGAAGCCACTTGCCAAGAAGATGGAGCTGAGAAACAGAGGAGATGAGGCCCCTGCTGGGCGCGGGGCTGCGGGACTCATCTGGACCCTGCGCCCTCCCACCGCTCTCTCCTGTTGGAGAAATCTCTTGTTGAAGTAATTTCTTTATCTGAGATCCAATGTATGACGTTTTCTCTCTGTAGATCATGCTTTTGGTGTCAAAGCTAAGAATTTTTTCCCTAGCCTCAGCTCTCAAAAACATTCCCCCCCTTTTTTTTTTCTAAAAGTTTTAAAGATTTGTGTTTTACATTTAAGTTCATGGTCCATTTTGAGTCAATTTTTGAATAGGGCATGAAGGTAACATTGAAATTTATTTTTGTGCCTATGGATATCCCATTGCCCCAGCAACATTTGTTGAAAATTCCATCCTTTTATTGAATTTTTTTTGCACCTTTGTCAAAAATCGGTTGGGCATATTTGTGTGGGCCTTCTATTCTGTTGCACTGATCTGTGTCTCTCTGAACTAATGCCACATTGTCTTGATTACCATAGCTTTATAATAGGCATTAATATAAGATAAAGTGATAACTCATCTTTTATTATTCTTTTTTTAAGGTCTTCTTAGCTCTTCTAGGTCCTGTGCCCTTCCATATAAATTTAAGAATAAGCTCATTCATGTCTATAAAACAAGAAAACATTACCAGAGCTTTGATAGAAATTACATTAACCCAATAGATCAATTTAAGGAGGCATCATTATTAGATTGAGAATTCCAATCTATGAGCACACTATGTCTCTTATTTTATTTAGGCCTTTAAAAATGTCATCATGTGTTTGTAATTTTCTACATACAGACCTTGTACATGTTTGTAAAATTATATATAGGTTCTTTTCAATAATTGTAGATGGTGTTATATCTTGAATTTTGTTTTCTAAATGTTTATTATTAGTCTATACAAATGTGATTGATTTTTGTGTATTGATTTGCATTCTGTAAACTTGTGGAATTCACTTATTAGTTCTAGGAGTTTTGTTTGGATGATTCTTGGGATTTTCTATATAGACATTCATGTCTTCAAATAGGCACAATTTTATATCTTCTTTTCTAATCTGTATGTCTTTGTTTCTTTTTCTTGTCTTATTGCAGTGGCTAGAACTTCCAATTTTGTGTTGAATAAGAGTGGTGATAGTAGACATCCTTTCCCTCTTCCAAATCTTTGGGGGCAAAGCATTCAGTGTTTTAGAATTAAGTATAATGTTAGCTGTGTGATTTTTTTGTTTTGTTTTATTTTTCATTTTGTTTCTGATATTTCTTTGTGGATACTGTTTATCAAGTTGAAGTAGTTCTCTCTATTCTTAACTTGTGCTGAGAGGTTTATGGTTTTTGGTTTTTGTTAGGGACCAAATGACTTTTCTGCAATTAATATAATTACATGGTTTTTCTTTTTTAGCCAGTTGATATGATGAAATACACTGAACAATTTTCTAATGTTCAACCAGCTTTGCATATCTGGAATAAATCCATTTGGTTGTGTTCTATAATTCTTTTTATACATCATCGGTTTCAATTTGCTTATATTTTCTTGAGGATTCATGAGATATAATAAGTCTATAGTTTTCTTTTATGATACCCTCTGTCTTATTTTGGTGTCAGGGGGATAATAGTGGCTTCATACAATAATTTGGGAAGTGTTCCCTTCTCTTTTATTTTCTGAAAGAGATTGTGTACCTCTGGTTTTAACTCTTTAAATGCTGGGTTTAATCCTCCAGCGAAAGCATGTGGGCCTTCAGATATCTTTTTCTAGACATTTTTTTATTACAAATTCAGTTTGCTTTATGGTTATAGGACTATCCAGGCTATTTATTTCATCTTAATTGAGTTTTGGTAGTTTGCGGTTTTCAAAGAATTGGCTCGTGTCTTCTAAGGTGTCATATTTGAAAACTTTTTGCCTCTGCAGTGTCTGCAGTCATGTCCCCGCTTTGTTGCCAATACTGAGTCTTCTACGATCTTCTTTTTGTCAGCCTCACTAGAGGCTTATCAATTTTATTACAGTTTCCAAAGAACTAGCTTTTTGCATCATTGACTTTTTAAACCATTTTCCCGATAGCAGTTTCATTGGTTTATGCTGGTAACTTTAACTGCTGTTAAACCCACATTGTGTTTATTCTGTCCTCCACTTTCTACTTCCTTGAGATAAGAATTTTGATATTTCGCTTGAGATGTTTGTCTTTTCTGATGCAAACGTTAATACTATTAATTTCCCTTTCAGCTCTGCCTTAGCTGCCTCCCACATGTTTACACTTTTTTTTGAGATTTCTTTGACTAATACAAAAGTTGGTTTTTTAATTTATAGTGTTTGTGGATTAAAAATAACAATTTGAATATAGTGAGTAGATGTCGAAGAATCAAATTTAGTCATTCTCAAGGGTCCAACAGATCAAATATAAGGCACAGCTAATACTGAAATTTTGAGAAGATAAAGAAAATGAGAACGGAACATATAAACATTATTAGTGTCTTCCTGGAAAATGATAATATCTATTCCACGAAAGAGTTCCTCTCATATTTTTCTTTGCATTTATTATAAATAGTGATTGTTTTCTTCCCTTTTTAAACCTAAATTGTTATTTGTTCTCTGTTCAAAAATAACTCAACCAAGTAGGTTTTCCTGCTACAGCTTATGATGTGAAAATAGAAAAGAATTTCACTATAACCTTTTTGTTTTATTTTGTTTTTATCTACATCTGCTGTCTACACTCTTGTAAGAAGGAGTTAGGAATTATAATGCTGTAAAACAGGGGTGAACAGGAAATGTCCCTGGACAGCTTGGATTTGCAAGAAAAGCAAAGAATGTAATGCTGACTTGGTTACTAATGAAACACTAATCAGAAATTCTATGAAAGGAACTGCACGTTGACCTGTTGTATAGTTCCTTTAAAAAGCTGAGGTTGAGCCCTGGCTGGCGTAACTCAGTGGACTGAACGTGGGCTGCGAACCAAAGCATCGCAGGTTCGATTCCCACTCAGGGCACATGCCTGGGTTGCAGGCCATGGCCCCCAGCAACCGCACATTGATGTTTCTCTGTCTCTCTCTTTCTCCCTTCCTTCCCTCCCTAAAAATAAATAAATAAAATCTTAAAAAAAAAAAAAAAAAGCTGAGGTTGATTCTGTTGCTCTTGACCAGAACCTCACAACGATTTATATTATTTTTGTGCAGTGTCCGGGACACCTGTTGCTTCTACCTGCTTTACAGCCCTTCCTTCCTGAGATAGGAGGACTGTGGCTTCTTTGGAAACTCACACCTCCCTGACTCAGGCCCCCTCCCTCTGATGGGGCCCCTCTCCCCCTGGGGCCCAGGCGTGGGTCCCCAGGAGCGAGTCCAAGTCAGGCGGGTGAGAAGTGCAACCCTGCTTGCCGATGGGTTCAGAAATGAGAGTGTTAGGAGCTGAGCCCGTCAGCCCCAGGAGTGACGCTAGGGGAGGAGAAAGTCTCTGCACGAGTGGATAAAATGATAAGGCTAACCTAAGCGCTTCTGGTAAACACCTGGTCAAAACCAGGAAGTACCTGCTTGAGGACGAAGCCAGGAGAGGGGAAGGCAGCGCTGAAGGCTGGAGACGGGGTCCCGGAGGCACTGTTCTCGGGGGTGGCGCCAGCTGCATGGACCGCCCACTCCCGAATTGCTCTTCGTTTGGCTTGGACTTCTGTCACTTGTAACTGAGCACGTCCGTCATACACTTAATGTGTTATTAAACTGATGAGGACATAAAGATTCTTAAAATTCCTTCATGAAGCTTTCTCAGATTGGAAAGGGGATGACTATTCCTCCCAAGGAATCTCTCAGGATCTGTGCTCATTCACCACAAAATACATATGAGCCTTTTGTATACATGTTCCTTTCACCTGTGCACAACTGGAAGACGTTTTTAATATACTGAGTGTTCTTGTACACTTGTCCTAGCAATTCCCACTCGGTAGTTGGGGCTCTGAGGAACATGTTTTTGTAGCATCCAGCAAAGTGTCACTTCTAGAAACTTCTTAGTAACAGTTTCCCAGGACAGGCAAGGACCACTTCTGCCTACCAACCTGCCAGCCTCCTTCCTGCCCCTCACGGTGGTGGGGCGGGGGCGGAGTGGAGGGGTCGTCCTGTACCAGCTGCAGGAAAGCTTTGCCTTCAGAACTCAACTTTCCTGGGAAGACTTGCTCCTGGCGGGGCCAGCCCCTCCTGCCTGGGGTGCACCGTGTTGATGTTCCCCACGTCCCATGGAGGACCTGGGTCCCCACATCCTTCCACTTCTGTGGTCGGTCCAGTGGGGCCTCGTCCGGAGCCCA
Organism: Phyllostomus discolor; assembly: GCF_004126475.2. Taxonomy (NCBI): domain Eukaryota; kingdom Metazoa; phylum Chordata; class Mammalia; order Chiroptera; family Phyllostomidae; genus Phyllostomus; species Phyllostomus discolor. The sequence goes on along the minus strand of NC_040917.2, from coordinate 6,437,711 downwards.
CAGAGGAGCAGCTCTGAGAAGAGCCAGCCAGGAGGCCTGGCTGTGGGCCCTGTACTGACCAGACTGGACCCTTCATGACTGTGTGTTTGCCTAGAGCTGACGACTGAAGTGGGCACAAGGTGGGCACCCTGCTGCCTAAATAAAAGCCTTCACAGGGCGGCACTCGGAGGAGCTGCAAAGTGGGCTCAGTCGGCACAGTGGCTGTAGCCCCGGTTTAGAGGGTGACAGTCAGGAAGGGGGAGCTGGGTGCACCAGGTGGACAGGGAGCTGTACTGTGTGGGGGCTCCACCCACAGAGCCCCCCTGTCTGCCATGGATGAGGATAAGTCTACCAAGACATGATCTGCTTGGGGAGGAAAGGTGGCCGATCTCTCAAAGGAGAAAGGCCAGCAGCCTGTTCCTCAGTGGGCTTTTACTGGGTTCAATTTGCATTGGAATACAGGTAAAGCTCATCAGTCATTGTTAGGAAGTAAGGATCAAACAACAGATAACATTCAAAGAACTACAAGGGCTTATTCTGAGTCAGGGTCAGTTAGCTAAAGGGCTATAAAACTTCAGTAAACAAACTCATTTCGTGCTTGGTCCCTTATCAGAAAACTGAGGACATTTTTAGCAAAGCAGGTTTCACAGGATTTTATGCATTCTTTCTTAGGCCTGATAGCCCCAGGGAACCGCCCGTTCCTGCCCAGGGCTGCACCACCCTCTGTCATTGTTTCAGGCTGGGGAAGTAAGTCAGGCTGGGGAAGTAAGGCAGCCAAGAGATTAGGAGACTTTTCACAGACAGAATGAGGACTCAGGCTTTCTCAAAGCCCAAGGGCAAGGGTCCATCACCCCCTTTTTCTATAGCCCCCCAAGTCCTTCTCTGAGGGCCCCTTCATGATTGTGCCTGTCTTAGGTTGTCCCTTCCTTGAGGAATCTTACCCATCATTGGCTAACCAGTCATCTGCTTGGGGCCTGCAGGGTGAAGTAAAAGGGGCAGAGGCAGTGCCCCTGCCAGGGAGATAAGCTTTGTCTCTTTAGTGGCTTATGGTCCCAAGGTCTCTCACTCTAGCCTACTAACTAGAGCCATGGTATGGAAAAAAGCTAAATGAATTTTTTGGCCAACACATATTTACCATCATCTTCCATGGAGATGCAACTGGCAAAGAACTCACACCTGTGCCTTCGTGGGAGAAACTCACTCTTGGGCATTGAAAGACATGACCTTGGGTTTCTTTGAACTCTAGCTTGGTCCCTGGAGCCCTAAGTGACAGGCATGACCAGTATCAGCTTTTTTTAAAATCTGAAAATCTCACTGATATTGTGATTCTGCCATTCAAACGTGGCCACAGTTTCTTAACTTTTAGAGAAATGTATGTTACTCTCCTTTTAAAATCCGCCATCCCAAGTGATAGCCTGCTGTTTCCTGCATGAATTCACCTTTGCTGCTTTCTGTGGTTCTCCGTGAAGGGTGCTGTCACCAGCAACAACCAGTAAGTGAAATAAGACTGGATGTGAAACCAGCCACATCGGCCTCCCGGAGGAAAATGGAATGGTTGGCTGTTCCTTTGCTGCCAGAATCAAGGTATCTTTTAATATGAAATGTGAAATGTTTATAAACCCCAGGGGGCTGTGAATTAGTTACTATGTTTCTTATTTTGCCTATTCCATACCCCTGGTTAAATGACAAACCCTAAGACTCAGGGAACCAGCCATTCCATTTCTCAGGGCTGGATTTCCTTTTCCAGGTGAGGGAGTTTTGGTTAATACCCCGAAGTCCCAGCTAAATCCACTTTTTCTCTGACTTAGTGATCCTATCAGCAGAAGTGTGTACATATCTAACTTCCTGAAATGTGGGAATATATTTTGTGACTCTATTGGTATATAATATGAAATTATTCGGCATACATTTTTCAGAACAGATGTCTGTGTACTGTAGAAGACAGAGTTAAAAAGTGAAATGAGGAGAGAGATTAGGACTCAAGAAAGTGTAATGAGAGGCACTTAGGAAAAGGTGTCCATTGTAATGTTTAAAACCCAAGTGACCTAAAAAGGAGAAGGAGAGTATATTTATTTATTTTTCTTTTTTAAAAGGATTTTTTAAAAGATTTTATTTATTTATTTTTAGAGAGAGAAGGGAGGGAGAGAGAGAGAGAGAGAGAGAGAAACATCAATGTGCAGTTGCTGGGGGTCATGGCCTGCAACCCAGGCATGTACCCTGACTGGGAATCGAACCTACGACACTTTGGTTCGCAGCCCGCACTCAATCCATTGAGCTACGCCAGCCAGGGGGAGAGTATATTTATGACTGACACAAGCTAAAGGTGCTGCGATGCAATTAGAAATCCTAGCTGCCTTTTGAGTGTCAACGGCAAACTTCATATTATCCTACACAGAAGAAAAAGTTGAAATGACTCTAACTTCAAGTTATCATTGCACACAGCCAAGCACCGTGTTCAAAAATGACTATTGAGTTTCCTTGGAATCAAAACCTTTTCTGTGGCAGACATGGCCCGTGGCATTTCTGAAATCTGCTAGGATGCTGGAAAGAACATGTAGAAAGACAATCATTAAAAAAATGTGAGCGATGCAAAGTCAGGAAGTCGTCTAGGATTCTTAATTCAATGGAATAAGCATTTGTTATTTGCTTTTCTAAGACAATAGGCCTTTGGTTTTCGTGTGTATGCCAGCTTTGAAGTCAACTGCGGACAGAGAAACCCCTGGTTCCATGCAGGGTCCATCGGATGCCCCCGTGCCGCAGGTCACAGGCCCCCAGCGGCGGGCAGGGCCACAGGGGCCGTGAAAGCAGAGGAACCTCTGTGGCAGGTGCGGCTGATCCGCAGGGTGCATCCCAGACTCCAGGGATGGGAGACACTTAGATGGTCTGGGCTCCAGGAAATGTGGCAAAAAGGGCAAAAAAACCCAAAAACCTGTCATTTCTCGTCTTCCTTTAGATCTTAATCCTCATGTGTTTTTAAAGAATTTTCAAAAATATTTGAAGATACATGTAGCAAGAGCTGTAAAAGAATTTCTATCCCTTGTCCTAATAGTTCTGCTTCTAGATATTTATCTTAAAAAAATTATCAGAAGTGTGTAGAATGATTCATGAAAAGAAATTGTTTACTGAAGCCTGGTTTATAAAATAGGGACAGCTAATAACCAATTCAATGTTCAAAATGGGGAAAGACTTAAATAAATCACAGCCCATCCACATGATGGAACGTTGTGTAGATATTTAAAAATCACGTTTTCAGAGATAGTTGTTGACATAGGAAAAGGCTCGATCCATAGTGTTCAGTGCAAAAGGCAGATACAGCCCTGGCTGGATGGCTCGACTGGTTGGAGCATCGTCCTGTAAACTGAAAGGTCGTGGGTTCCATCCCCCATCCCTCTTTGGAGCGCGTGTTAGAGGCAACTGATCGATGTTTCTCTCTCACATCGATGTCTCTCCCTCTCTCTCTAGAAGCAATGAAAAAAAAGTCTTTGATTGTGGATTAAAAAAAGGCAGTTACACAACCATATGAGGATTTCTTATAGTTATAATTTTAAATATGTATGCATGCATGCCTATGACTACATACAGAAAAAATTGGAAAGAAATAATGTTAATTCATTATCTCTAAGTGGCTGGATTATGAGATTATAGGTGGTTCTTTCTGGTTCTTTATATTTTTCATTTTTGAAAGATTCCCCCTGCAGTGAGCCTGTATGGCTTCTAATATCAGAAATCTGAATTTTGAGGTTATGATATTCACGTGTGTGTCTTTAGAAGGACACATTTACCCCTAAACCAGAAACATGGACACCATGCTTTGGCTTCAGCGGTAGCGAGGTAGAGAATTATGATTCAACATTGTATTTCACACATTAATTATGAAAAAAATGAGTACATATTTACAAGGCACGCTCTAATTCAATCCACCAATGCTTACTGAGCGCTTGTTATGTGCCGGGCTGGGAATTCATGCCCAGGAGCCTGGGGCCTCCGAGAACACGGATGTCAGGTCTGGACGGTGGCCGTCCCGTGCTGCCGAGGAGCGAGACATGGGACGTTGGACACATTGCTCCAAGGAGTCTACCCTTTGCCCAGTGTCTACGACCCAGGCCAGCAGCTCAGCTGGGTCTCGCTGGAGCGTGGCGGCAAAGCTCTTGACCTCCCGTCACGACCTCCTGGCTGCTCGGTCATCTGCTGCCTGTCTCCGTGGCACGTTCTAGTAGTCCACGAGGCTCGGTGTGCAAACTGCTGGTGTTCAGCTCAGCGCGTTCTCGAGTGCTGTTCAAGTGCTGGCAACGTGGTGTTTCCATCTGTGGTTGCTGTGTTTCTCCAGGGGGTAGGTTGACAGGCTGGTCATTTCCAAAGTCGATTCCCCTCTCCTTTCCCTTTCTCTTCCTCTTTCTCTCCAGCTTACACAATCCTGTTTTCCAGTGGCTTTATCTGCATTTGTAAGTAGGAGGAAGCAGGGGTTACTTGGCCCAGTATCTGCACAATCAGGTCTTCACGGCTTGAGATGGCCTCAAAAGTCAGGGAGGCCGGAGCCCTGGACGTGCCTGCCATGGCCTGGGCTCAGAGCACACCTCCAGCCCCCCGCCCATGTGGTCCGTTTGCAGGGAGACCCCCGAGAAAGGGTGGGTCTGACTGTGGACAAGTCACTTGCTCGCCGTGGCAGAGCCTGTGGTGAGTGGGGGGAGGGGGCATCTACCCCGAAGCTGCCCGGGGTGTGGGTGGGGCAGGGTCCTCCCCTCCATCCAGGCCTCTTCATCCCCAGCGGTTGTTTCCCTCAGCCCTTCCATGCCCCTTGGGAAAATGCAGGTCACTTATAGGGGTAAATGGTTAGGCCTCCGGGGAGACAGCATAGCCTGGTGGTTAATCAGCAACCTTGTTTCCAATCCCATCTGCGTTGTTCACCAGCGGAGAGTCTTTCACGAACTTGACTTCAATTCCCCAAGCCTCGGTTTCCTCATGGGGCGTGGCCAAGCGAGCAAGTGTCTTCAGCCCAGTGCCTGGCGAGGGAGAGCCCTCTCTAAAGGGCAGCTATTATGGTTGTTCTCTGTTCTCTGAACGCGCAGCATTGTCACAATGCTGCTCCTGTGAGATGTGTGCGTGTAAAGGCGTGTGCACGTGCGGGAGTGTGTATTGTGTGTCAGAAGAAAAGGGGTGCGGCTGCAGAGGCTCGATTTCAGAGCTGGAGGTGAATTTCCATTCCTGAGGAAAATGCGAACATTTCTTCTTCTGTGTCGCAGGGAGAGGCAATGTAGACTTCCCCACCGGCGTTTCATCGCCTGAAAGAAAACATTTGGCGACAACAGGCAGCGTTAGAGGTCCATCCGTGAGCTGAGCTAAAAGTGAAAATAAGTGGAAAGGGGAAATTTTGTTTGTTTCTTAAGGGAACCTCCTCCTCCCATCCCACAGCGCTGACCATGTAACCTTCACGCTCACGTGTCCGCTCTCCAGTCCCTCCTCCACGGGTTGGTTTTTCTTTCTCCCTTTCTTTTCCTCTCGGGTAACAGTGTCTTTAACAGTGGCTCAGCCATCCAGAAGCGGAAAAGCTCTGAGGTGACCCTTGAAGGACAGGAGTGGGCACGGGTCACACCCTGTGCGATCGTGGGCACCTGCACACACCCAGCAGCCCCCCCACTGCGGCACCCCAGCTGTCCCGGGCAGACAGCCACAGGGGAGGGCCAGTGCTAGGCAGCTGGCAGCTTGTCCTGCAAAGCACTAAAAAAAAAGATAAATAAAAATAAGGAAGAAGGAAGGAAGGGAGGGAGGGAGGGAGGGAAAGGACATTTTGGGTGGACCACTTTCTAAAGTGTAATTTAACCCTCTCCTGCTTTCTGAGGCTCTGGGAGACCTACTTTCACACCCTTTTTTCTTTTCTCGGCCCCGCAGTCATTCCGAGAGCCGATTCTAACGCTACCGAATAGTAAGGTTACTCAATGACTGGGTCGAGATGGATATTTGCTCGCAGACTAAGGCCCGGGCTGCAGTGTCTTCAACAACCGTGTCTGCATTTTGCATTTTCCTGTGCTCCCTCCCTGGGGCGTCAGCGGCGGCTTCCCTCGGGCTGTAAGCCTGTAGCAAGCCCCCTCTGCAGGGACGTTCTGGTCCCGAACCGCTAAGGGCGTGCCCGCGAGACCACGACCCGGGTCAGGTTGTGTGTGCCATGTACATAAGGGCTGTTCCTCCTGTGAGAGAAGCAGTGGGAGAAAATCATTCCTCAAGTTTTGCTGTACTTTTAAAACATGCCTTGTTTCTAAGCTATTTGCTGGATAAGTGAGATTGTGCCGTGGGCTGTTCCGTGTCAATAAAATGTACAGAAAGTATTACCAACCCCTGTCGGCTGTGCGAGGTGGGTCATCGGTTCCTCAAACGCTGCATGCAGATAATATGCGTCTTCTGTGTCAAGTTTTGGAAATGTTAATAGTTCTGTGGATTGAACTGACATGAGAGGAAAATATCTCAAGTCTCCTTCAGTGATTTCTATGCTTATAAAAATGTGCTCAGCGCATCAGAGGCAGCGTTCGCTCACAGGGGGAGAATAGCCGCAGAAACCTGTCCGGGGCGCTGCCTCCCCACTGGGGCTCGGGCCCCCGGGGCGGGGGTGGGGAGGATGCCCTTCCATGACTGGCCATTTCCGCTCAAGATTCTGCTGGTCAAGAAGGCCATCCAGGCAATCGCCGGCCTTTCAGGATTTCCTGGCAGAAACTGCAACGAGTACTAACAGCCCTCGGCTGGGAGCCGTTAGTCACCGCACAGTGTCACGTTCAACTCGGTGGTGCTCCTGATTGATGACCTTGTCCCCTGTCCTCCAGGGCGCTCTGACCAGCAACAGCAGCTCGGGAGGCTGTGGGACTCGGAGCACACTTCCAGGAAGACCCGCACGCTGGTCCCTGGCCCTGGGGGGTCCTCCGCCAGCCCGACCCTGTTCGTGTTGGCTCTCACGCACGTAACAGCCACGTGGTCCACCTGGCGGTCAGTGTGTCCGTCTCATGTGACAGTTTTACCAATGCAGATGAAGGCGTGTTCACCCCAGTTCCACGGCAAGTCACGTGCAGACACACCGGGGGACGTTTTCAGCACACACGCCGGGTGTGCCCTCCGTTACATTTCTTCCAGTGAAAGTGGGGGCGGGAATGCCAGTGATGGTCAAGTGTTCAGACGATGTTAAAATACTCCCCAGAGATGGTTCACAGTCACCGCCGTCAAGGCCGGGATGGTTGCCACTGTCACTGTGAGCACCTGTGCTGACCGTGGACCCGTGTCCCAACACAAACCCGGACTCAGCATACAGGGGCACCAGGCTGCTGCCGCTCATGCTTCCTCCCTGCGGCAAGGGCACCCTGCAACCGGAATTTTAAAGTACGTTGGAATTTAAAGGGATTTCACAGACTGGATTTCATTGTGTTTCCCACCCTCTTTATTTAAAATTTATGCCTCGGTCACACTGTGTTAAACACAGCTCTGAGTGCTTTCAAGGGCTAATTCACTTAATCCTCGTAACAACCCCGTGAGACAACTGCCGTTACCCTGGTTCACACTCCTGTGAACTGAGGCGCGCAGAGCTTAAGCAATGCGTCCAGGCCACACTGCTAGAAGGAGGTGGGGTGAGGGGGTGAGCCCCCGGCCCGGACCAGGAAAAGTGCAGACCCGCCACGCTGTGTGGGGGCCGGTGCTGGCAATTTTCTCAGACAGACTGAACTGGAGTTGATGGGTAAAATCTGTAATGCGTTAGCTCCTTAGGGCAGCCATAACAAAGCACGCCAGGCTGGGTGGCTTAAACAGTGGGAACTGACTTTCTCACGGTGGCGAAGGCTGGAAGTCCAAGATCAAGGTGCTGGCAGGGCTGGTTCTCTCTGAGGCCCCTCTCCTGGGCTTGCAGATGGCGTCTTCTGTCTGCGTCCTCTGCACACGGTGTTCCCTCCGTGGGAGTCTGCACCCTCATCTCCTCTTCTTACAAGGCCGCCGCTCGTCCTGCATCAGGCCTGACTCGCACTCGTTTTACCGTAATTAGCTGGTACAAGACTCTGTCTCCCAGTGGAGCCGTACTCTGAGCGGCTGGAGGCTAGGGCTTCAAGATGTAAGTTTGGGGAGACGCACTCAGCCTGTAACGCCCGCTGAATAGTCACGAAGGGCCGACCAGTCTGTGAAATGTGCTTCCTGTCCTGGAAGAAGAGACAATATTCAAAACGGAAGTTTATTCCAGTGACCAAGTAGAGACGGCCTTTGGTTTCTCCTAGATGGTTAGTCTGACAAACGTCCCCACTGTGCGGTGGATGCCACGACAAGGGAGTGTAGTGCGGAGACCGGTACTTTACCTTGACTTCTTCCTTTCCTCTCCTCACACCATGTGGGGGAGTTTGGGGGGACTGTCCATCCATCCATCCATCCATCCATCTTCCATCCATCTGTCTGTCCATCCACCCACCGGTCATCCCCACGGGCCACGGAGCGAGGAGTGGAGCAGTCGTCTCGTGCAGGCCTTTAGTACTTCTCCGCTTCAGCCTTCTCTCCACAAAGTGTGTCTGTGAAGCCGCCTGTAGGGAGTTTGAAGCAGTAGAAAGGGAAGAGCTTTATGGCAAAAAAATGCATGGTAAGCTGTCTTTCACTAGAAGTTATACCCCAAAGATGAACACTCAGAGATACGTATGAGGAGCAGGTGGGTGTACAGGTGAGGTGTTCACCTCACAGCGTCTGGCATGTTGCAGGTGGTTACAAATGTTCAGGGAAAGGAGGGAGTGAGGGAGCGAGGGAGAGAGAGGAAGGAAGGAAGGAAGGAAGGAAGGAAGGAAGGAGGGAGGGAGGGAGGGAGGGAGGAAGTAAGGAAGGAAGGAGGAGGGAGGGAGGAAGGAAGGAAGGAGGGAAGGAGGGAAGGAAGAAGGAAGGAAGGAAGGAAGGAAGGAGGAAGGAGGGAGGGAAGGAAGGAGGGGAGGAAGGAAGGAAGGAGGGAGGGAGGAAGGAAGGAAGGAGGGAAGGAGGGAAGGAAGAAGGGAAGGAAGGAAGGAAGGAAGGAGGAAGGAGGGAGGGAAGGAAGGAGGGGAGGAAGGAAGGAAGGAGGGAGGGAGGAAGGAGGGAAAGAAGGAGGGAGGGAAGGAGGAAGGAAGGAAGGAGGGAGGGAGGGGAGGAAGGAAGGAAGGAGGGAGGAGGGGAAGGAGGGAGGGAGGGAGGGAGGGAGGAAGGAAGGAAGGAAGGAAGGAAGGAATCTGAAGGAAGGCAGGTATCAGGCCCCAATTTTTCCTGACAAGTGGCGTAAACGGGAACCGACAAAGGTTTAGCTCCCTGCGATGACCAACCACAGGTAGCACTATAATTTCACTCTTCATGTACGAGGAAACATCATCTTGCCTCTCCCGGTTGCAGCTCTAAGTCTGCAGGTGGGGGACGCCTGTCTTAGCTCTGCTCGCAGTTTCTGCAGCCCCAGCCCCGGCGGCGGAAGCGCCCTCTGAAAAAGGGCTGGAGCACCACACCAGGGTCAGCGTCGGCACCAGCCTTTCCTTCGAGCCCCTGTCGGCTTCAGTCCCACAAAACTAAATGCAAATGGCACGCACTGGTGAAGTGGCCAGCACGATGCCGAGTAACTGTAGCACTCCTTTATTAATATTAATGCACTGCAGGAAACGTTTGGCAAACCCGATGTTCCGGTACTGTAAGTTCAGCACAATGTGACCGTTGGCTAAATGCTGGGCTTAGCTGACCCCCCATTACAGGGGTGACTTCCCTTCCGCTTGGGTCACGTGTGCTGAGCTTGGGGAATGGTCCCTGTTCTGCTCTTCCGTGAATGGACAGAAAGGTGAGTCCAGAAAAAATTGTACCCTTACGTCCATCTATATCTTGGGAAATGGCCAGATGGTCACTGTGGTGGATTATGATACACATTGTGCACAATATCTGTTCCTTCCACTTCGAAAGGGTCTGCTTCCCTGCCCATGTCACACCTCCTCACCTGTGGAATGTGCATCCCTGCCTCCCTGTCGGGCTGGCCGCGGGACTCACTTCGAGTGACACGTGAGGAGACATTGCATGATGCATGCCATTGTGAGCGGAAGCCTTACATGTGACTGTGTGGTTCGGCGTGGTCTCTTCCTTTTCTGTCCCCTCCCCCAAGACAGCAGCAGGTGCCGTATCGAGACTGTCCCTTCAGCTGACGCAGGGGACACAGCCGCAGCCAACCCAGAGTCCCCAGATAGCCTGAGTGGGAAATACATGACTGATGCAAGCCGCCGGGATTTGGTGGCGTTGGGGGGGCTGTTAGGTCTGAAGCTGACGATACAGTTACACAAGATACTGCTGAATTTGCACGAATGAAACAAGGTAGCGTGTGGGGGCAAGAAGACACTCCCTTGCCAGCTGGTGAGGACTAATGTATAGACATGGAAAAACACACAGTGTACATGGCAAAACATGTGCTGAAACACATGCTTTAGAAAATCATGCTACCGCCAATACACAGGGGTGGGCAAAAGTAGGTTAACAGTTGTGAGGTCACAAAGCACAAGAGTTTATTCTTGTGACATTACTTATTAATTACGTGTTATTTATTTGTATTATTTGCAAACCTACTCTGCCCACCCCTGTACACCAAAGGCCTGATGGAAATAAGGAGAAGACATTCCCAGCAGAGCGGGTCTTTAATATAGACAGAGCTTATTTCAGACTGGTATCTCCCAGAATTTTTGTTTCATATGTGTGTTTTTTATGTGTATATTTATGTATACTCACACCTAATGCCATTTTCGTACCCTAATCCCCAATTCCTATGAGGCCCCAGTCTTGCCGAGTGAGGCTTTGCCAGTGTTTTTAAGGACTGCATGGCTGGTGACAGATTAGAGCTCTGCCATCCAGCAGGGTTTTTTATTTTAATCCTCACCTGAGGACATTTTCTCATTGCTTTTAGAGAGAGAGGGAGGGAGAGAGGAAGAGGAGGAGAAGAAGACAGGGAGAGAAAAACATCTATCTAAGAGAGAAACAGATGAGTTGCCTTCCATATGCACCCCAACTGGGGATCCAACCTGCAACCCAGGTGTGTGCCCTGGCTGGGGATCAAACCCACAACCTTTCAGTTTATGGGATGAGGCTCCAACCAACTGAGCCACGTGGGCCAGAGCCATTCAGCTGATGGTCTGATGAGGGTTTATTGAGTATAAATACTAGGAGAAATGAGGGCCCATGCCAAAAGTTAGAGCTTCTCACAGAGTAGGAGCTACTCTGAATGAATGTGAATACCATAAAATTAGGGGAGAGAAGGGGTAAGCTTCTACCAAGGTTGTTCTCGGTGTACGTCATTACGAATGGTCTCAGAAAGATGAGCGTCGCTCACTTTAATTGAGATCATTACGAATGATCTCAGAAAGATGGACACGCCCCCGTAAGTATTTTCTCGTGCCTGCCAGTGTGCCCACACAGCCAGTGGGGGTTGTGAGGTGGAAGGAGATGTCTAGCATGTTCGAGAGCATCTGCTCTCGGTTTTTACGTGCTGCACCCCCCACTCCATTGTCGAAGGCTTGGGGGTCACCACTCTTGCCCCCGTGGTTGGCTCAGGCCCACGGCGACGGCCTCCCCTTCTGCGCTGCGCCTTCTGCTGAGCTGGACATGCCTGGGAGGGGAAGACCGTCCATGGCAGGCAAAGCATTGAGACCACGTGCTCTGGAACTTGGAGGTGAGTCCCTCACATGGGGCTCGGGTTTCACGTGGAGTGAGCACCCAGCAGAACTCGTACAACGGCGGCGGAGAAGGCAACTCATGGCTTCCTCCTCCTCCTTCCACCTACAGACTCTGTCTTCTGCCAGGACCAGGCCGGTCACATGTGTCCTGCCTTAGGAGCCACCGCACGGCTCACGATAGAGGCCAATGGTCGGTCTGCCGGCCCGGCGCTGCGGCTGTGAAAGGCTCCTGAAGTCAGCACCCGGGGCAGCCTTCTCGCCGGCCGGCCCCGGGCGAGGCTGAGACAGAGGGCAACCGTGCTGAGGAGGGGGCAGGGCGGGGGCAGGAAGAGAGAGAGAAGCCGGGGCCTCAATCTTTGCATTAACCCTCTATATTCACTAGCCCTTGAACTCCTCTACCGCCACACTGATGATGATGATGATGATGCAGGTGACACATCTTTTTGCTGGGCCCACTTGGATGGGTCTTCTGCTCATTAAAGCTACTAGAGTCATCTAGAATGACCCTCTGACCTTTCACCCTTTCACAGATGACTCGTCTGAATCGGCTCAGGACGGGCTCTCCCCTGGCGGTGTCTAGGGGCTCCGTGAGGACATAATAATGTGCTCGTGAGCAGGGTCCACTCTTTCTGTTTCTTCGCTTTGTGTATAACGCACAGGCTGCAGTGGGCACCCAAGGGAGCAGCTGCTCACTGTCCCCACAGCAGCTGTTGAATGCATGAATATGTTCTTTGGAGATGGGGTAGATGCTCCTGCAGGGAAAAGCCGAACACCCGGGGAGGATGGCCGTACTCGTGTGAGTCCCAGCTCTGGCCTTCCCAGACAGAGCCAAGTCTCCTAGGCAACCAGACTGTCACCTACGCTGTGAAGCAAATCCTACGAAGACAGCCAGGAGTTTGCCTTCCGCCTCTCCCCTCAGTGAGGGTGCACCAGGTGCCAGTGAATTTCACAAGTAGAACATAGTAAATGTGCTTTAATTCAATGAAGTACATGGGAAATTAGACATAATTAATCACAGTATGCCTCCCACTTACCCCGGCAACCAGTTAGGTTTATTATAGCTTCCCTGGTATCAGTATTAGGACACCCCAGGAGTGGCCAGAGCTGCCCGTTCTGTGTCTGGGTCCCCACGGACCTGCGCACTCTGTGGAGGCCACAGCCATGCCTGCCTGGATCCCTGCTGGGTCCCCAGGTCCTCCCCACGTTCCCGTCTTGTTGTGGGTGCTAGACACCTGCTTGTGGGTTGAATAGCTGATGAGCTATAGTGCAGGCCCCAGCACTATGAGGGGTCGGCCCGTGCCCCGGCCAGGCAGGACCCCTGGGGGAGTGTTGTCTTAGGGATTCAGAAGGAACATTGAGTGGATGCGTTAGTGCATGGAACTCGCATGTAAAGCTTTTGTGGAAAGGGGCACTCAGGCATCTAATCCTAAACAAGAACAGGAGTCCACCACGTGGAGAAGACCTTCCATGTATTGAGCAAAGACTGTGCTTCTAATACTGTGCTGTGTGTTTCAGACATCGGTTCATTCAAGGCTCCCACTGCCCCACAGCTGCCGTGGCTAAGGTGATTCTGATGACCCTCACCCCCTGGCATTCATGCCCTCCTATCGTCTCCTCCCCTTGAGTGTGGGCTCGATTCATACACTCACTTCTAACAGAGTGTGGTGGAAGGAATGGGATGTCACTCACAACACTGGGCAGTCAAAAGACTGTGGCCCTGGCTGGTGTGGCTCAGTGGACTGAGCGCCAGCGTGCAAATCAAAGAGTCGCTGGTTCGATACCCAGTCAGGGCACATGGCTGGGTGGTGGGCCAGGTCCCCAGTAGAGAGTGTGTGAGGGGCAACCACACACTGATGTTTCTCTCCCTTTCTTTTTCCCTCCTTTCCCCTCTGTCTAAAAATAAATCAATAAAACCTATAAAAGACTGTGGCTTCCATCTTGCGTGCTTGAGCTGTATGCTGCAAGCTGTCCTATAAAAGGCTCACGGGCAAAGAACCCAGGGAGGTCTTCAGCCAATAGCCGGTGAGGAACTGAGACCCTCTGTCCAATCCCTGCGAGAAATGGCATCCAGCCAACCACCATGCACATGGACTGGGAAGAGGAGTCTCCCCCAGTCAAACCTTCAGGAGGGACCCGCAGCCCCAGATGACAATTTACTGTCAACCTACTGAGATACTTTGAGCCACGAGTTCCCAGCTACGTCATGCCAGGCTTCATAACCCCACAGAAATCGTAAGATAATGAATGATGATTGTTCTAAGCCACTAAATTTGGGAAATAAGTAGCTCCGCATCAAGAGAGAAGTAAGACAGGCAGGTGCCAGCATTATTTGCACTACACGGAAGAGGAAACAGAGCTCCAGAGAAGCCGGGGAATGATGGTGGGAAGCCCAACACTGTCCTCTGGCCGGAATAGGAACTGGGCAGGATGGCCAAGTGCCCGGGCTTTGCCAAAGCCAGAATGCCTCCCCCTGAGCCAGGTAAAAAATTTGAAAGGGACTGAAGGGAAACATTGTGGATCATGCAAGCCACAACAGAGCACCGCATTCCACTGCTCACACAGACAACCTCGCTACCTCTCAGGACACCTCTCCAGGCATGATCCCTCCAACAGCGATCGCTGCTGGCTGCCGCTTCTGCACTCTAGCCCTCGGAATTATGCAAAATTCAGCGATGTGCAAGTGCGATCGAATTTATATAATGATGGTAGGTAGTGTGTACACGCACATGCATATGAGAATTTGGGATTGTGATCGCTCCTGTTATCTACAGCAGTGTAACCAATCACCCCAAACGCAGAGATTTAAAGCCACGGCAGTGCTCCCTCACTTCCCGTGGTTCTGTGGGCCGGAAAGGTGGCAGGTCTGGCACGGGGCTGCTGATGCTACCGCCACTGGAGGCTGGGCCCACTGGGGGCTGCTCCGGCACCGTACCGCAATCTTCCCCCAGCAGCTCTGTGGGCTCCTGCCCCGCAGGCTGGTCTCAGGCCCCTGAGACTGCTCACTCTGGGCCTGGGGCTTCGGGGACGAGTGGGCAGAACCCAGGCGGAGCGGCTTCGCCTTCGTGCACCAGACATGGACTCGCAGATCGTCATTTCTGCCACACCCCACGGGTCCGGACCATCACAGGAGCCTGCCTGGTTGGCAGGGGGCGAGGCAGAGACCTGACCTCCCCATGGGAGGAGTCTCAGAGAATCTGCAGACAGGTTTGTTGTTGTTGCTGTTTTAAATTTTATTTATTTATTTTTAGAGAGGGGAAGGGAGGGAGAAAGAGAGAGAGAGAATCAACGTGTGGTTGCCTCTCCCATGGCCCCCAATGGGGACTTGGACTGCAACCTAGGCATGTGCCCTGACTGGGAATTGAACCTGCGATGCTTTGGTTCGCAGCCCGCGCTTCATCCACTGAGCTACACCAGCCAGGGCCTGCAGACAGGTTTTTAAAGGGCCACAGTGGTTCACTTGATCAGCTGTGAAATGCAGGCGCACCCCGAACAGGGCCGCTCAAGCAGTTCTGGGGACAGAGAATACTAGAGCTTACACGTCTGCGCTTTAGTTCAAGCCTTTCATGCTACTTTTGTGGGTAGATAGATAGATATGATTTATGAATAAAAATATCTTGGGGGATGTGCCCAGAAGCTTTGCTGATGAGACGTATAATTTAAAAACTTTTTCCCGTATTACTGAATAACTTTCCCAGGGCCTTGCTTCCTTTCCCCACTTACCAACGAATGAAGGACCCTCTCTATCAAGATCTACCAATCAAACTTGAACCCTTTTAAAACAAGAATGCTCCGTGGAGGTCTATTTTCTAACCCACTCAGTGGGAGGACATTAAGGGGGATTCCGGCGTTCCCGCTTTCCCGAGCGATGCCGTGCCGCTCACCCTTGTCCCGCGTGCCACGGCCTGGTGTTGCCAGCATACTTGTGGGCTGAAGGAAGCAGTGGAATTGCTGGGTCAAATGTTATGTACATTTCAAGTTGTGATTGCTATTGCTAAATTGCTCGTAGAAGAATCTTAATAGTGGCCAAATGACTGCCAATGGACAGTCCCCATAATAATATGTATTATTATGCCTCTTTCTCCACATATTTTCCCAGGCACTGACTTTTATAAAACTTTACAATCTTTGCCAATTAGGTGAAAAGGGGTATCCTGTTATCACTTGGGTATGTGTCTTTAATTTCAAGCGAAAGTGCTTACCACACATTTGTATCAATTTGCTTTTCTTTTTTAAATCCTCACCCAAAGATATGTTTATTGATTTTTTTTTTTTTTTTGAGAGAGAGAGAGAGAGAGAGAAAGGTGGGGGAGAGAGAAACGCTGATTGGTTGCCTGGTGTATGTGCCCTGACCAGGGACCTAACCCACCACCTTTCGGTGGACAGGAGGGGTGTCCGATCAAGTGAGCCACCCCGCCGGGGCTGTGTTACTTTTCTTGTAATAGAAAATTGAGCGATATTCTTTGCTGGATTTTTGGTTGGTTTATTCTGCTATTGCTTTATTGGTTTATACTAGCTCTTTGTAATTTTAAGGAAATTAACCCTGTGTCTTTCATGTCTGTTGCAAATATTTTCCCTGTTTTGTCGCTTTTCGAAGGTACTTTTGTGGTGCACAAGTATGTACACTTTTAAGGTGTAAAATTTTCAACCTATGGATTCTACACTAGAAAGGACGTCTCCATACAGAGATAATCAGAAAAGGCACCGGTGACTTTTTGACCTTATGGTTTCATATTTCATCTCTGAGGTTTTTATCTGCATGGAATTCATTGAGAGTCAAGAGTAAGGTAAGAACTAGCTTAAGTTTAATTTCTTTTTCCAAGTGGCTAGCCAATAGTTCCAGTGCCATGTGTTGAATAATTCCTGATTTCACCAATTTCAAGCAAACTCTTGCTAACTTACCCTAATCTACACCCACTGCTTGTCCAATGCTGACCAATCTGGGCACATGATGATGACCTAGAACTAGGGCAGAAGCTACCGTTGAGCTTCGGGAAAGGGGAGAAGATTGAGAAGGCCTGTCACACCACTTCTCCCCACTAACAGACTCCTGCCCCGCCATGGGGGCTGAGCTCAGCGTCCCACCCCATACCTCTGATCCCCAGGTACCCGCCCCCCCGTCTGTCCTGGGCCTCTCTGAGAACATTTTGGTATGTCTGTTTGGCAGTTCCTTTGGGGCAGCTGAGGGAAATCAGAAGTAAAAGAGACTTCCAAATAATGGGTAGAGTAAGTCCCGTGTCTGGGCTTGAAGCCCTGTTCTACCCTTTACTGGCCTGTGGCTATTTATCTCCGTCTCTTTGGACTTCAGTTTTCTTACAGGTAAAGGGCGAAAAACCATGCCCACTGCCCAGGGTTACTGTGGTAGTTAAATGGCTTAAAGCCCTGACGCAGTCAGTATTCACCAAGTATTAGGTATTTCTCCTCAGTTCTTGATTATATTTTTCCCTTCATGGTCAGAATGGATCCTTCAAGAACTTTCTGAAACAGGGAAGGGGGGCCTTTTCACAAGTGAGGTCATTAGCTCCCAGAGGGAAAAGTGATGACCAGGGACCATGTACGTTACGTGTAATAATTTCTTTAATTTCCATCCCTCCACGCCCTCCCTTTGGCAAGCATTAGCTTGTTCTCTGTATCTGTCGGTCTATTTCTGTTTAGTTTGGTTTAGTTTAGTTTGGTCTAGTTATTTATTTTGTTCTTTAGATCCCACATATAAGTGAAATCATACATGGTATTTGTCTTTCTCCGACATTTCATTTAGCACAATACTCTCTAGGCCCATTCATGTTGTCGTGCATGGCAAGATCTCATTTTTTTCTTAATGGCTGAGTAACATTCCATTGTATAAATGCACCACCTTTTCCTCCTCCATTTGTCTATTGACTGACATTTAGGCTGCTTCCACATCTTGACTGTTGTAAATAATGCCGCAATGAACATAGCGGTGCTTATATCTTTTCAAATTAGTGATTTTGTTTTATTTGGATAAATACCCAGAAGTGTGACTGCTGGAGCATGTGGAAGCTCTTTAACTTTTTGAGGAACCACCATACTCTTTTCCACAGTGGCTGCACCAATTTACAATCCCACCAACAGTGCACGAGGGGTCCCTTCTCTTCTCATCGTCGCCAGCACTTGCTGTTTTGTCAATTTATTGTTGACGGTCATTCTGACAGGTGTGAGGTGGTATCTCATTGTGTTTTAACTTACATTGCCCTAGTTAAGTGTAATATTTTTTTAATTTAATTTTTTAAGTTCCATCCCTCTACCCCTCTCCCTTTGGCAAGCATTAGTTGTTCTCTGTATCTATGGGTCTGTTTCCATTTAGTTTAGTTGTGTATTTTGTTCTTTAGATTCCACATATAAATGAAAGCATGTGGTATCTGTCTTTGTCTGAGTTATTTCCCTTAGCACAGTATCCTCCAGGTCCTTCCATGTTGCAGCAAATGACAAGATTTTGAGCATCTTTTCTTATGTCTGTTGGCCAAGTGTATGCCCTCTTTAGAGAAACGTCTATTCAGGTCCTCTGCCCATTTTTTAATTGGGGTTCTTTGGTGTTAAGTTGTATAAGATCTTTGTATAGTATGGCTATTAACCCCTACTCAGATATATTATTTGCAAATATCTTCCCCCATTCTGTCAGCTGCCTTTTTGGTTTTTGATAGCTTCCTTTACTGTGCAAACAATTTTCGGTTTGATGGGGTTCCATTTGTTTATTTTTTTTCCCATTTCCCTGTCCAGGGAGACATATCCAAAAAGATGTTGCTAAGAGCAATGCCAACAAGTTTACTGCTTTTGTCTTTCTCTAGAAGTTGTATAGTTGTAGGTCTTACCTTTAAAGGCTTTAATTCATTTTGAGTTTGTTTTTGTATTTGGTGTGAGAAAGTGGCCCAATTTCATCATTTGGCATATATCTGTCCAGCTTTCCCAGCACCACTTGTTGAAGAAACCATCTTTACTCCATTGTATATTCTTGCCTCTTTTGTCGTAGATTAATTGACCATATAGGCGTGGATTTGTTTCTAGGCTCCCTATTCTACCCCATTGATCTATGTGTCTGTTCTTATGACAGTGCCATGCTGTTTTGATTACTGTAGCTTAGGATTATAGTTTGGCAGCTCTTACCCACGCGATCCTTTTCTGGATCAGTGCACTATGCGTGGCCACCCCGAAAACCAATTTTGCAGACTGCTTGTGGAGCGCGTTCAGGAAAAGCTACCAATCAACAAAATGAATTACTTTGTGCCTGTGAAGGTGAGTAACTATAGGACTGTATTGACATGGCCCTGGTCTTGAGGGCAGGGAACGGCTCTAGGCTTTCTCAGTAGTCCATGTGACTTGGCGAGGTGGGGCGAGTGGGAGAATCCTCTGTGAGATCGTCACTCCTGCCTCTGCTGATACGACAGAAGCTAGGACTGGGCTGAAGATACCTTTCCACTGGCCTCATCTAGGCCGCTTGGGAGAAGTTACATCCTTGCCGGAATTCACCCCTCACCTAGACAGAGACGGCTGCTGGACTCACGTGCCTGGACAAGTGCACCGAGACCCGAAGGTCCAGGATCCGGGCCAGTGGCGAGGGAGCTTTGGGAGAGGCGCAGGCACCTCCTGTCCACACTTGAAAGGTGCAAGGAGCGTAGGGCAGCCCCTGGGCTCATCTGAGAGAGAAAGGCCCTCCCACTGGGGAGGGGCCAGCCCCCCCCCCCCCACCCCACACACACACACACCATGGCAGAAGCAACAGAAGCAGCATCTGGGTTCTCCGGGAACCTGCAACAACTCGCGAGTTCCAGGGGCTGCAGGAGCCCCCGCAGCCTCCCTGTCCCACTGCTCTGCACCCACTCCTCTCCCCCACCGAGCATGGGCCCACACACAGAGACCTTGCTAGCACTCTGGGCTAGTCAAGGACCCAGATCTTCACCTTTGTTGGGAGCCCCCACCCAGCAGGGTGCTGGGAGGGGGGAAGGGAGAGGGGAGGAGAGAAGGGAGAGCTGGCAGGTGAAATCTTAGTCCCCCTACCCCCACCCCCGCCCCCACGAGACTGTGCACCCTCAGAGCCTCTGGCTTCACAGGAACGGAAGTGGCCGCTTCGATGGAAAAACAATTGCATTGATGCAAAGTCTGCGGCCACAAGACCCGATGAGATGTGGATCCAGTGGCTGACAGAAAATCAGGTGGCCCAACACAAGAATTTCAAGTAAATAAAAATATGACCCCCACAATGCAGAATCAAGGGGTTGCAGTGACTTTTTTTTCAGGCCGAGGATATTTCCCATCACGGATATTTCTCATCGTTCGATTCCTTGTTCCTGACTTTTTTATTCACTTAACAATCACAGCCATTTGCTGAATAAGGTTGCATGACTCCTACCTGTTTGTTCAAAGGGAGGAAAAGGCAGCTCTGAAATGAATGGCTTCATTGATTCAAATTAGTACAGAGCCCATCCAGCAAGACCACCCAGGACCCTGCACCAGCCCTTCCCGTCGGGCTCTGAAGCAGAGTGGTCTTGCAATTAGAGACCCCTCTGTTTCCTCAAAGATGCTAAAGCGAGGCGGGGCATCACCCAGTGGGTGACATGGCAGCCACCGGCCCTGTGGGTGGTGAAGCAGGAGGGGCATATGGAGGTCACAAGTGTCCTGGAGGAGGAGGCTGGTCACTGGGCAGGGAAGGGGCCCACTCCCTCACCTGGGCTGCTGCGGCCACGGAACGAGCCACCACCGGGGACTCAGATGGAGCGACGCCAGCCAGCTTGCAGAGAGAGCCCCGTAAGTGTTTGGGTGTGGGGACGAGTGAGTGCCCCCAGGGTGCCGTTAGAGCCGGAGGCCGGCGCCTGCGGGAAGGGGGCCCAGGGGAGCGAGGAGCCGCCGGGTCCCTGAGGCACCATGTTGAATTTCTCAATCTCACTTTGTTTAGCTTGGGGAGAACATTTTTTCGGTCCTGAAAAAAACCCGCTGTGGTTTCTCTCTTACTGCCATCCTCTATAATCGCCGCTTGCAAGAAAGAGTTTCACCATTTTCCCATAAAACCAGAAAATGAGGATGTCGGGCAGACATTCTTTGTCTCTTCCTTTCCAATGCTGTCGGTCCCCCCGACACAGGCCGACCGACCCTCTGCAGGGTGGCCGGTCAGCCCGCTGTGCCCACCCGTCCCTCATTCACTCCCTCTGGGCTCCGGCCAGGCCTTGTCCCGCCGCCCCACCTCCCGGTCTGGCTTCCTCTTCCAGAAACCAGCTCAGCGCTGTCCTGCCGAAGGCACTGCCCAGTCGAGGCCGAGGTAGCCTGGGGCCCTGCTGCGCGCCCGGTGCCAGGACAGCCCCGGGCCACCTGCCAGCTGCGGGGAGCTCACCCCTTCCTCCCCGAAGTCCCCCCACATTCCTGCAGTCACTCCTGGGTGCGTCCCTTCTCCCTGCGGGCTTGCAGTTCACCCTCCCGCAGACAGTGGCCACGCTCCACGGCGGCTCGTTGCTTTGCACAGTGTCATTCTGCACCTGACCCCACGTCAGTCCGCCGAAGCCATGTCACACGCGTGGTGCATGGCACACGCAGCCTCGTCTCCTCAGCCAGCGCCCTGGAAGGGATTCCTCTGGCCTCCCAGCCACTTTCTGTTGCTCGTCCCCTCCCCACAGGTTTGCTCACACCTTGGCACCGCCGTGCTGCTGACTGACACCGGTTCTGTCTGTGCTCCCTCCACGGGGCGGGGCGGGGGTGAGCAGCGCCTTAGTCAGCGCCCCTGGACTCTCTTCAATTGTTCTGCGGCTGACTCACCGAGTGCCCATGGACTAGTCACTTCCCTCTCAGGGCCCCAGCTCCGCCGGCCTCCCCAGGCTCTCGGCATGGCTTCAAAGAATGCGGCTAGTGTAAACATGACGTCCCCAGTCCTTCCGGGGAGGGGGGGGGGATCGAATTCATTTTCCAAGTGTCACTTTGGAGAGCAGAAGGGGGCGTTCAAGATTGTGCGGGACGGGCTTCAACAGGCTGGTCGCTGGCGGGTTCCAGACCTCACGCAAAGCTCGCATGGAGCGAGCTTTCCTTAGCTTCTCACCTCCTCACTTGTGGAGACAGGACAGCAGCGTCCTGCAGGGCTGAGACTAGCCCGGCTCTCCAGGGGCCAGAGATGCAGGTTGCCTTCCGTACGTTTCTAACCTATGTGCAGAAGTCGCCGGGCACAGCCCTCCGACACCCACGGGGTAATCTGAGACATGGGGGGTGGCTCAGCACAAAGCTGCCCCTGTGACAAAGAAGGCTCTTCCCCGATGGCTGTTAAGTCCCAGCCTCCAGGGTGCAGCCAAGCCCCGCCCCTCTGACGTGAAACTGCTCTGATAGCAAGCACTTGCCTGTTTGAGGGTGCGAAGTAACGTCCGGCCCAGCCATTAATCTGGGCCTGGGGGAAGGGCTAGCAGAACGCCGCTGTGGCTCTAGGGGGTCTGAGCACCTCGGGAAGAGGCAGAGGTGGGAGTGTTTGCACAAAGGGTCTCTGCACCCACAGTTCCTCCTCGGGAAGGATACCCAGGCCTGAGCGGGGAACCAGGATGCAGCATGCAGCCACAACCAGGAGTCGGCAGAAACAGAGCCACCCCGGCTTGGCTGAGAAACCAGATACCAATTCGCCCTTGAGAAGCTGTTGCTCAACCCTCCGGCTCCTCAGGCTCCACAGCTCTGTGGCAGGGGCCCGGCCAAACAGCGATCCTGGGCGAGGCCAGCCAGCCAGGCAATGCCAGCCCTCCTGGGGTCAGGCCGGGGCTGGGAGGGCCCCGGGCCACCCTGTGAGATGCCAGGCGCTGGGCAGAACCCCAGGAGGGCAGGTTTTTGCAGCTCCCATTTCTGAGTGGAAAGTGCAGGTTGTCCAAGACTGTTGAGCAAAAGACTCAAGCGCCTCCAGCCCAGGTCCAGTCTAGCTGGAGCCCCGTGGGGGCCCAGGGATGCCGGGTCCAGTCACAGGCCTCGCGGGGAAGTGGCGAGAGGTTTGGCCGGGAATGGTGTCCAGGTGACGCAGTCTCAGGGGGAGCCCTGCACCCCAGTGGGTGCACAGTCGGGGCCGTGGGCTTCGCCACCAGGGAGCCCCACCAGCCTCTCGAAGGGGTTGCTCCACTCTGGGGGGCAGAGGATTGGGGGGAGAAAGACAGCACAGGAAGCGTCTCTCTGCGTTTATCTATTTTCTTTTAAACATAAACGGAATTGGAAATGACCACAGGGACGCCCAGGGCATTCTGACTGCCAGTGCTTTGGGACAGCAGGTCGTCTAGCCTTCCCTCCGCCCTGCACACTGTCGGCACCTGGCGAATGGCGGCGACACCTGTGTCTCAGTGGCCGCCCGGCCAGGGCGCCTGAGTGCACAGCAGGACACGGCGCTGGTGCAGCCTCCTTCTCATCAGAGGGGGGCAGGCTGCCTCGATGCAGAGGCAGATCGGGCAGATTACATCTAAGGGGGCACATGTCTCCTTGGTCCCGGAGCTCAGAGCCACACCCGGGGAATGTGGAGAAGAGACAGCCACACCCCCAGCTCAGCTGTCTGTGAGGGAGACCCCCGGGAGCCCCAGCCTGCCGGCCAGATTCTGCCCTCACCGGTCTAAGGCCACACGACCGAATGTGCGCTTCCCGTCTGCACGCTCGCGGGTGCTCTGTCCAGCCAGGGGTACGATTCAGCAGCTGGTCCTGTTAGTCCCTTTGATTTCCTGTCACTCAGCCCCAAACGCAGAATGGCAGAGGAGGTGACAGACAGCGTGGCCATTTCCAGAAGGTGAAATCGGGAGGATGGCGGTAAGAGAGGCCGATGGGGGGCGGGGAGAGACTCACTCCAGACGAGGCTCATCCTCGCCACCGTCCAGGTTTAAAGATCCAGGTTCACGGTCTCAGGTCCCCGGGCTCTGAGGCTGTCCCAGCAGCCACGTGGGCGACAGGCATCTGGGCCAGAGGGAAATGCCGCAGCTTCTCAGATGAGTTAGAGTGAGTCACGGGCCCCGGCCTCTTTCTAGTGACTCAGGACAGGGCCCAGGCAAGTCGTGTGACACGGAAGCCCAGCTGGCGGAGGGCCCGGAGCCGCCCTGCTCTGCATACAGGGCAGGCTGGCCGCCCGCTCAGAGCCCACTGCCCGCACAGCTGCCCGTGGAGCCAGGGGGCCTTATCCCCACCTTCCCCGACCGCCCCCGTCCCCAAGTGGGGCCAGTCCGACCTCCCACAGTTCATTCGGACTGAGCCTGATTGTGCTGCGCTCAGCCACGCCCTCCACGTGGCAGCAGTGGGTCGGTGGGGGCGGGGGGTGCCCTGCTGACATCACACCCCAGGAGGGAGCAGACGCGCCAGCGGGCTGAGTCAGGGTGTCACCAGGTGCTCCTGAGGACGGAGGCGGCCTGCTCTTGCGCCAGGGGCTCTGGGTTCGGTGCCGTCGGCTCAAGCCAGAGCGAGCGCCTGTGACCAAACCAGGGCGGGGTGAGTCACCGGGGTGCCTGGGTGCCATACTAGTGGGTCCCAAGAACACGAGAAATAAAATGGCTAACCATCACGGCTGGTCGAGTCATTTATTTATTCAGCTAGGAGCTTCCACTTCTTTCTAAGAAAGCCAAAGCTACGGGCGGGGTGGCTTTGGAAGGTATCTGATCAAAGAAAGACAGATTTGGGTGAAAACAGTGTAAAGCCTTGACTGCCCTGGACCCCCAGGCAGCCATCGGAAGTTTGCGATCTAAAGGAAAACAAACATGATTTTCTCTTTCTTTGCTCTCCCATGGACAGGATGAGTTTGTCTACAGGTTCAGCCATCCGGGAGGTCTCTGATTCAAATGGTGGGTGGTTCGAGGACCAGCCAGGAGGCTGGCTGTGGGATGTCGGGTTCTTTGTCTACTGGGGCCTCTCCTGATCCCTTGGGGAGCTGCGGTGGAGCCTGCAGCCTCTCCACCCCTTGTCCTGTGGCGGGAGGTCAGGAAGCAGAGGCAGGTTGGCCAGGCTTGGGCTTTGGGCTCCAGGCCCTCCCCCAAGGCACGGGCTGTGTGGGAAATGGGTGTGCAGCTCAGTCGCCAGAACAGGCAGCGAAGGGGAAGGGTCGGTGCAGCTGCCAGGGAGCTCGGGGGCAGCTTTGAGGGGAGCGGGAGCTGGGGCTGGAGCTGGGCCTTGAAGAGAAACGGTTGCATCAGGAAACCAGGAGACAGAGGGTGCACTGGGCACGGTGAGAAGAGGGGCAGATAAACCAGGTGCAGAGTTTGCGTGGGGGAAGCGAATGGCCGGCCCGGGACACTGCAGGCCGAGGTCGCGGGGACCGTGGGCAATGAAGCGGCAAAGGCAGGTCTCAGCCAGCCTTGGGCTTTGTTGGCAGTCCGGCAAGGGACCAGGAGAAGGGCTGGTAAGGAGGGTCCCACTCCAGGAGACCGTGTTTATTGAGAATGTTCACGTGCCAGGCCCGGGGCGGGCCCCAGAGGTTCAGCCACAGGGAAGACGTGGTCTTAGAGGGTTTCTAGGTGCAGGACAGACCGGTAAGAAACAGGTACTTGCGGTAAAACATGGTAAGTGCCGTGGCGGAAATATTCACAGGGTGTCATCAGAGCCTAAGGTCAAGGTGTGGACGGTCAGGCGGGAGGTGGGGAGAGGCAGGTGGCGAGGTTGTTGGTGACAGGAGTCTGTTCTGTGTCCCCGGAGCAATGGCGAGGGGCAGGGGAGAGACGGGACGGGCCCAGGGCGTGGCCGCACAACGTGAGAGGACTCAGGAGGCAGGCGGGTGGGTGGGGGAGGCCACGAGGGTGGACATCGGCTCCGTCGGCCCTGGGCGAGGCCAGCAGGCAGACACTGGGAGGTCGAAACACCCAGAGAGCTGTCTAGGTGGCTGGGGTCGGGGAGAGGCTGGAGCCTAGGAGGACCCGGGGTGCAGGCCCTCCCAGAGCCTGGGGGCATGTTCGGGGAAGCTGGTCACCTCTTTTAAATAAATCGGTTCCTTCTTTTCATTCACAAAAAGAAGAAAATTCCCCCAGAGCCCCTGAGACCACTACCTCTGCTAATGCTTGCAAATACTCGGCCAAGTATTCTGTGAGGCTGTGACCGTGCCGCACCCATGGCTCCAGGCCCCGCCCGCCGCCGCCCCTCGCCTCCCAGAGCGTGTGCGTGTGTCTGCGCGGGAGCTCGTCCAGGTTGGCGCCGATGTTCAGGTTTTTTACCTGGTTCCTTGGAGAGGCTCGCTTCGCTGCTGTTTTCTTCCCCAGCAGCAAACTTGGAAAACGTGGATTCCCTTCTTTTCTCTCACTCCCTTCTCCTTCTCCCCTCCCTCCCTCCTTTCCTCCTTCCTTCCTTTCTTCCTTCCTTCCTTCTTTCTTTCCTTCCTCCCCCCGCTTTCTTTTGCTTGTGCTTCATAGTTCCATCCTCACTGCTTACCTACATTCCTTTTTTTAGTTCTTTTCCATTGCGGCTGACTTAGTCCATTGCATTAGTTTCAGGTGTGCCACACAGTGATTAGACACTTGCAGACCTTGGGACGTGACCCCCCATTGGTCCAGTCCCCTCCAGGCACCGGACACGGTTACGTGTCATGGCACTACTGACCGCGTTCCACACGCTGCACTCACAGCCCCGCGGCTGTGTCTAACTGCCCGCCGGCCTCCATCTCAAGCCTCCTTCTCCAAAGTCGTGGACGGACATCTCTTTCAAGTCCGTGTATTTCCTCTTTATTGAATGTATTGGGGTGACACTGGTTAATGAAATGATACAGGTTTCAGGGGCACCCTTCCACACACCCCCTCTGTGTGCCATATCATGTGGTCACCGCCCCAAGTCAGGTCTCTGTCCGTCCGTCCGTCACCAGCTCCCCCCGCTGCTCTGCGTGTTGCAGTGAGACGTGCACCAGTGGATTTCTCTAAGGCCCAAACCCCCGGGAGCTCTGAGGCACCTGCTGGGCAGAGGAGCGATTCCGGGTGTGGCAGCTGTTGCTTGGAGGAGCTGGGTGCCGGGCGCTGAGGACTCCCAATCAGAGACAGAGGCGAAGAGGAGGAGGGGAAGGAGCCGTGGGCCAGGCAGGTAGAGGCGCTTCCCGAGTTTTCAGAGCCCGGAGAGGGTCTGAGAAGGGAACTCCGGCACATTGTGCTTACAGAGGAGAAGGGGCACAGGGTCCGGCCCGCATTTGGAAAGCGTTGTAACATGGGACGGCGTTTAGGGCAATGTTTCAGAAGCAGCCCGGCCTCCCCTTGGCAGCGCGACCACCGGGTCAGTCTGCACGGCCTCTCCCGAATTCTCATTGCCCTGCCCCCTCCTTTAACCCCATGACATTCCCTTGTCCAGTCGTCATGACAACAAGCTCTGTCTGTCCCAAGTGCCCGCCGCTGTCCCCAGGCCTCATGTGGGTCCTTCTCGGGACCCTGCCGGAGGTGGGTGATGTTATTACAGACAGAGAAGCGACCTCACTGTCCGAGGTCACACAACGAGTACGTGTCAGAGCCTGGGCCTCATCACCTGATCCCGAAGCCATTTTGCTAACACTGCGCCCCCCCCCACCCCCAGCCCCCCCCACCCCGATATGCACCTTCAACCCCACACCTGTCCCGTGGGGGACGGGCCTCAGTGGGATGCCACTTTGGAGGCCCCTGTGATGCTCAGAGAGAGCTCCTTGAACTTGGATCTGGGGGGTGGGCCAGCAACTCTGAATGTCTTGCAGCTCCATGTTCGCACAATCTCTCCTGTGGGCCAAGCTGGGATCCGCTCAGGAGAACCCCTTGCCTTTCCCTGAGCCGCCGTCCCAGAGATGGGCTTGGAACGTGGCCTTTGCAGGGCAGCCCGGCCTGGGGCGCGTCAAGGCCCGCCGCTGGTCTGACGTCCTTGGCCCGGGCCTCGGTAGGGACAGTGTGTTCCGCCGGCCCTAATCTAATTAGACACTGCTGCAGCCGCTCTGCCTGTCCCTAGCGTGCCACCGAGAGTTCACCGTCCCCTCCCCCGACGCCTCTGCCGCTGCCTGTGTGTCGACCAGCGGAGCCGGGGCTGATGGGGTGGAGAGCTCGGTCCGGAAGAGGAGGCCACCGGCGCTGACGTCTGCAGAGCCCTCCTGTGTGTCTTCAGGCTTTGGAAGACTTTCACTCGGGGCGGCAGCCCTGCCCAAAGTCCACCCACGCCCCCTCGCCACACGCTTCCTGCCCAAATGTCAAGGTTTTCATTTGACCATGATATAACGAGCTGCAGAAAATTAAAAACAGCCAAACACCGTCTTATTTACAGTAATTTTCTATTTTCTGAAGCCGTCACGAAAACCTCCCGATCACACCAGCCACCAAGGAGCGGCCCGGGTCCCCGCAGCCACAACCACAGCATAAATCAGCGGCGGCCGCGAGCTGGCTCCCCCACCCGTCCCGGGCACCGGCGGGTGTTTCCATCCCATGCTTGTTCTGCAGCAGGGAGCTGGGGCCGAGGGAACGCTCAGTTCCCTTTCCAAAAAATGGGGACACTTCAAAAAATATCTCCACGTAAGCAATCGGGGTCCAGAGGGACAATCACTCCCACTCGTGGGAGGCCGGGCTCGGGGTTCAGCCTACCACAGCCCTGAGTCTGTGTAAGGCCGTCCATCACGGGCGGTCCCCACTCCCACATTCGTGTGTGGGAGTCCTAACCCCAGGTACCTCGGAATGCGGCTGTGTTTGGAGACCGGGTCGTTAGGGAGGTAATTAGGGTGAAATGAGGTTTCCAGCGTGGGCCCTCGCCCGGCAGGCTGGTGTCCTTAGAAGAAGAGGACGAGACACCGAGGAGGAAAGGCCACTCGGGGACACAGCAGGCGGGCGGGCGGCCGTCTGCAAGCCGGGGGGTGAGAGGCCCCGGGAGCAATCGAACCGGAGGCCGCCTCGATCTTGTTGGACTTCCAGCCTGGGTTTTGAAAAGACACTTCATTTCATAGTTTGGGTCCTTACTCAGCTTCGTTTCCCCTCGAATATAGAACATAATCCCAGACCTCAAAATAGACCACGGGCATGAAACTGTAGTGTGATCTCCGGACATATTGAAGCCTTTTTTTACCCTGCTCAGTTACCTTCCCCTACACTCACTCTTTCATACTTGTCCAGTACAGATTTAATTACTGTCACGTGCAGTGAGCCTCTGCTGTTTATCAAGTGGCATCCCTGGAAAGTTTATGACAAACCGAATTGCCTTCAAGCGCATTGTATTTTACCGTAGGAACGACAGCATAATGGAGAGGCTTACTCTTGATCTAACAGCAAATGAATGGTCGATACGGCCGTAAGATGTCACGAAAGCAAAAACACAGCAGTTTTAAACCTCCATTATTGATTATAAGAGCAAAATTAATGCCCAAGCTGTTTTTAAATGGGATTAGGTGGTGTATATATATATTTTGTGGCGGAGCAGGCTCCGTGTGTGTCTGTGAAGTGTAAATTTCCCTGTTTTTCTGCCTCTCCCCTGGCGGTCCCGTCTGTATCGGCAGCAGATTATGCTTAATAGATGAGACTCCAAATCGACACACCTTCGCCTGTAGGATCAAATTGAAACCCCTGAGCACCACAGTTCCCATGCAAGAGCCTCAGCCACCTCTTGCCCTCCTTCCGCTCCTGCCCGCCAGCCCCTGGGTAGCAGCTGGGGCCCCGAACCCACCCTGTCTGTTCCTGCCCAGGTGCCTGGGTTTTCTCCGCCTGCCCCATCCTGGCCCCTCTCTCCACGCACGCAGACCCCACTGTTTCTTCTGGGCTCTGCCCGGCTGCCTCTGCCTCCCAGGCCTCACGCCCTTTGACCCCCTCAGACTCCCCTGCCTGGCCCCGACCCACAGGCGGGTGGGTCGCCGTGCATGGAGTCGGGGATCCTCTCTGTGCTGTTCCAGCTGTGGGACTGGCTGCTCTGCCTATGCCCCACCTCAGGAAAGAAAAGGGAGAGGCACCGGCATCTGAGGAAGACCCACTCTGGGCCGGGCCCCAGGTCTGGCGCTTTGCCGTGTTTTCTCATTCACCGTGTGTGGTCGGTGCTAGGGTTCCCGTTTAGTAACTGAGGGCACAGAGGGCGCGTCACTTCTTCAGGTGACCAGCTGCAGAGTGACAGAGCCAGAACTGAAATGCAGAAAGTGCACAGGAGGGACAGAAGACTAGAAACCAGGAGATTGCCCATTCAATGAACCTTTCTGAATCGCCTCGTATCCCGTTAACCAAGAGCACTAGCTGTGCCCCCTTCAAAAGAGGTGCGAGTTAGCTGGAGGCGCGTTTTTTTTTTAAGATTGTATTTATTTATTTTTAGAGAGGGAAGGGAGGGAGAAAGAGAGAGACAGACAGACAGACAGACATCAATGTGCGATTGCTGGGGGCCGTGGCCTGCAACCCAGGCATGTGCCCTGACTGGGAATCGAACCTGCGATGCCTGGTTCACAGCCCACACTCAATCCACTGAGCTACGCCAGCCAGGGCTGGAGGGGCAGTTTTGAAAGGCTCTACCGGCAGCGGCAGCATCATGTCCCTTGGTGCTTGCAAGTGTCTGCAAGTGTCTGAGCACCTCTGTGCTTATCGAGTGTGTGCAGCGACACCAATCTCCACCCCTTCTCTAAGACTCACAGCGCCTGTGAGTGTGGCCTGCCTGTCTCCCTGCACTTCGCTGGTTACAGCCATGCTTGCCTTTTCTGCTCCAAAACAGAAACCCCACCACAGAGTTGCCAATGTTTCCAGGTCCCAAAGGTCATCAGATGGCCCACGCTAGGCTGCACACACAGGCAAACGTCGCTTCCCATCCCCGGGAGCCCCTCCCCGAGGTCTGGCATCTGCTGGGAGCACTAACAGCCTCGGAGGTGGGATGGCCGTGTGCTTCCCGCTCCTGGAATGATAACCGTGATCCTCAATCACGTCCGTGTCTCCCAATAGCATGGTTCCCCGAAATGGGCTGTGACCCGTGCATGGGGGTGACTACCGGCCTCGCCTCTGCCGTCCGAGCTGCCTGAGACCAGAGGCACCGGTCACGGGCCGGGTCGTTTCCTACAGCTCAGGACTCTCTTGTTGTAGATTTCGGCTCCCAGAGTCTTCCCACACTCCGAAGGTTTGCATGCTTTACTCAGCCGCCTTTATGGGCTGTTTCTTTTTCTTTGGGTCTTCAGGTTCCCTGCTCTGTCTTCGTCCTTCCTCCTACGACCTCCCAGCTCAGCTCCTCGCCCGTGCTTTTTCTCTCTCTGTTCCCATCGCCCTGTGATTCTGACCCTCGGCTCTCCAGTCTGACCTTTGGAAATGGCCCCCAGCGGTCTCCTCTTGCCCTGGCGCCTGGAGCTCCGGTCTCTGAACCTTTGCAGCCAGACCTTCCTCCTGTCCATTGTTTCTCTGCTACCTGTCAATTTTATCTACAGCACAAAATCTTCATATTTCTTAACTGCAGCTGCAAGAGTTCGGGTTCCCTTTGCAGGAAACCTGCTCACCCTTCGGAGCCAGCACACCTGGCCGTACGAAGTCGAACTCATGTGTAAGGCGGAAGGGTCCCCACACTCGGCACCAGCAGCACGTTTGCCCACTGTGTCAGTCACTTCTAGACACACAGTTTATTTCTGCCGTGCCTCCCTGTTCTCTGAGCTTGCCCAGCGATCGAAATGAAAGCTCACCGAGACAAACCCACTTTTATCCATTTTGCCCAACTGACAGGCCTTTTGCAGTCTGCCTCAGTCGACCCTTCATAATTTTAATGGGTCCCGTCGATCCGCCTTCCCCTGCCGCGTCCGTGAGTAGACACCTCCCCGGATAGACATCAGATGGCTTATCCACATGGACCAGGCTATCGACCCTCTTTTCTGAGGAACACGTGCTTTTCAGAAGTCAGGGAACGTGTGTATTCCTCCTTCTGCTTTTCCTCCTCCTGCTTTCTTTGGCAGGTCTGCAAGAAGGAGGAGCCGAAGGCGAGAGGAGGTCTGAGTCACGGTCTTTCCTTCCTCCTCTCCGTCCTCACGGAGCCCTTCCGCTGCCCAGAGCTCGCCCTCCTGCCTGCCCTCGGGCTCATCCCCCACCCCCCCCCCCCAGCTGCCTGTTGCGCAGCGTCCCTGCGGCCCACTGCTTCTGCGATGGCCCAGCTGGCCTGGCGGCCGTCATCCTTGGTCCACGCGTCCTCCCAAGAGCCCTGTTAAGTGGGGACGTGATAGGACCAGGGTCGCCGTGGGACTGCTAATGGATTGCTGACAGACTGAGTGGACAGAGGGTCAGAGCCACCCTTGCTGTGGGTGACAGCTGGTCTTCCTTGGTCAAACAGGCCCTGCTGTGCCCCATGGGGACACCCTGCCAAGGTGGCCGGGCCACCAGAGGCGAATGCTCATTGCCCAGGCGGAGCCCCTCCCTCTGCTTCCTTACTGATAGACAGCTGTCCCCTTGCGTGGGGCCGCCTGGGGCAAGGAGACGTTTTCTGTGCTCCTTGCATATAACCTCTTCGGGAAATGATTTACTTCGTGGCTGGAAAAGGTGGGCCTTGTGTGAGCCCAAGAAGCAGCTGGGTTCTAGGTGCCCAGCTGACCCACCTGTACCGGCTGTTCAGGAAAGGAGAGCAGGCATGTACATAGAGAAAAGAGGCGGGCCCAAGGGTATAGGTCAGAGGTCGGTGTGAAGGTGAGAGCTGAAACTCAGGTCTCTCACCATTAGAGTGCCCTACCCCAGCCAGGGGAATAATGGATCCTAGGCAATAATCATAATAACTTTAACCCGTGTGCGCTCTTTTATGCGCTAGGCATTGTTCTAATGATTTAAATGTATTAACTCATCTAATCCTCACGTCAACTACAACAGCCCCATTTCGCAGACGAGGAAAAGGGACGCTCGTAAGTTAAGTGAAGTGGCCAAGGTCACAAGGGAGAAGGGTGGGTCCCAGGACTCAAAGCCTGGTCGCCTGGGCCCAGAGTTCCTGGTTTTACCTGTGTGTATGTGTGTGCGCACACTTGGGTGTGCACGCTCGTGTGTGCCTGTGTGTGGGGGCAGGAGAGCCATGTTCCAGAGACAGACGTGGACGTGTGGCTAAGCCTACGGCTCACAGAGTTCCTCTCTCAAAAATACCCTGGACTGGACAACGGCTCGAACACCTACCCTTTACTGAGCGCTGATTAAATCCTCTCTAACTCCTACAAGGATTCCAGGAGGGTTTTCAGAGTGTAGGTGAGACAACGGAAACTCAGAGGAGCAATGTGCCCGGGACCCCTCGGGGGTGGGGCGGGGCGGGACTAGAGTCCAGAGGCCACGCTCTTCCCAGGAAGCCCGGGGCCGTGTTGGGAAAGACCCCGTCCCCTTGCCTGGTGCACAGGCCGGTTGGATGCTCAAAGACCTCATTCATAATTCTGGGGGGCATTTTCACTACTCGTGTCGTCCAAAGACCCGTGTGCCTACGTCATCTGACTGATGGGTTTAACGGGATCTGATCTGACTCTGCAGGTCCCTGGAGGAACAGACTGGACTCTCCTCGGCTGATCATTTCTCTACAGAGCACACGCATGTCTGTCCAGAACCAGCGAGACAGCCCAGGAAGAGCCTCACGCGCTTGTCCCTGCAGAAGCTGTCCCGGCAGTGAGAGGAGAGGAGGCAGCGTGGGCTCTGCTTGGTGTTGCCTCCCCCCATGCAGGGAGGGTTTTGACTGACCAGAGTGAGAATGTCCCCTGGGCCTGACCTGGGCAGGAAAGAAAAGCCAAATTCCGCTGGTGAACTCGTGTGGCTTCAGGCAACCTTGGTCTGTGTGGGGCGCTGTCTGAAGGAGGGTGAAGGTGCAGGACCTGGGAGGGAAACGGAACTGGGGCAGGCAGAGTGGTGTCTGTCTCAGGAGTGGCCTCCAGCCTGGTGTGGGGACTTCCTGTTCATCCCCCGGGGCCAGGAGGTCCAATGGCTGGGCTGCAGGAGCCGCCTCACGGAGGCCCTGGGAGAAGGGGCAGGAGCTTTATGCTCAGTGGCAGGGGGGAGGGGGGTATGACAGTCACACAGCCTGGAGGAGGGGGTCGTCTGAGCGTTCCAGGAGGACCCAGGTGTTCCCAGAGAGGGAAGGCTGATGCTGACTGATCATCCGTGGGGGCACAGAGGGGGTGGTGGCAGGGCTGTTGGCAGTCACCTGTGAGACGCCCCTCAAGGCCCACAGAAATTCTGGGTGTGGGGGACTGAAATCCTGTATGCCTTGTGTGTGGGGGGGTTGGTCAGAGCCATGAAGTCTGGGTTGTCGCTATTAAGGTGACTCACTAGAATCCATAAGCCATTGGAGCCCGGGCTCTTAGGAACGTCATCCAGACGAGTGGGGTGGTCCAGGACTGTAGGTGCAGGGGGCCGGTTCGGGTTCGAGCTCAGGGGTACGGGCATTTGCCACAAGAAGATGGGTGGACAGGTAGATAGGTGGTAGCAAGATAAGATACATATGTGTATATTTCTCTTTAAAAGCCTCTCTCAGGGCCTTCAGTTCTAGGATCATGGATACGACCCAAGTCACGGGGGCTCTGAGTGTGGAACCCTGTTTTCAGCAGACTCAGAGAAGGAAAGTGCACAGAATCAATCCTGGGAGCAGCGAGGGTCCTGGGAAAGCCCCTCCTTGCAGAGGCTGGGGGCACGTGAGCCGAGCAGACGGCGTGGCCCCCTAGGTGTGTGCACACAGGGTTGACCTGGGGAGCACCCCGGAGATGCCCGGGCACCTGGGCTATCCTCCCAGGCATCCAGATACAGACACACTCTAAGGACACGAGGGCTCCGTCTGCAGGAGCTCAGCCCGGGGCTCCGCCTGGGGCTTTCAGGCACATCTGATGCTGTCCCCCTGAATTCCCAAGCCAGTGTGAGAGCCAGGCCCCCGTGCAAGCTGGGACAAGACCCTCCTGTGCCTTCACCAGTTCCAGGCAGACCACCAGCGGTGCTGGGCGCAGTCCACATGTCTGCCGAGTCTTTCATCTTAACACTGTGCCTTGGAACTTTAATTAAAGGATCCCAGAAAGCCGATTCCTAAAGGAGGCTGGTGTTGAGCCAGGCGCTCGTATAACACACCTCCTTGCCGTGGACAGGGGCACCAGAGAAAGCATTTCTGCTGAGTGGAAGGGGCTCCCCTTCTTCGTCTGCGGTGTGCCCAACAGGCTTGCAATCGTCGTCAATAAGGATAACATTGTCCCGCCTTTGTTCTCGTTCTTTCCCTCTCTGTCCTCTCCCTCTCTGTTCCCCTTCGTACTCCACCTGCAACTCCTCATCTTGGAGAGAAATGGAGATTTTTTTTTCTCGGAAGAGTGCTCCTTAGCAGACTCCCTGGCGGGGCATGGGTCAGCCTGTTTGACGGAAGCTTGCAGGACGGTTCCTAACAGTCTTCTTGTCCTTCAGCTGCTCTTGCCAAGCCCTTGAGTGCTTTGCCAGAGGGAGAGCTCTCTTGCAGGTTTCAGGAGCAGCCTTCATTTCTGCACGAGGCAGGATCGGGGGGAAGCCAGGAGGAAACTTCACTAAATATAAGGGAGACAGCATGGATTAAAACGGAAGGAGGAGGAGGAGGGAGAAGAGGAGGAGAGTTACCCTATCTCATTTCCTGAGCCCAGTGACTTCCAGACAAGGGAGGAAGGTTGTTGGCTTTGTCTCCTACTCCTGTGGAGCCCCGGCCTCTCTAGGAGTGGGCTTTAGGTTTTCAGGAAACCTCCAGGCTCCCCTCCGACTCCTTATCTTCCTAGCCTGCTTCCTCTAATTGAGAGTTATCAGTTCCCAGATAAATTGCTTGGGGGAGTAGGGAGACCGGTGGTGATGAAGGACAATGGGTGGGGCCCAGGGAGGGAGCCACCCGGCAGCAGTGCATGCTGGGGGTTATAGTTCTCATGTACTCCCTGGGGGCAGCTCGTCAGAGAAGCAGGCAGAGAAGCCTGTGCTGGTGCATTTGAGCTGTGTCTGGTCAATGGCAGCTGGACCCAGGGACAGAGCTGGGGACGGGTCAGCTCAGCCCACCTGCGCGTCACCCGAAGACAGTTCAACCTCCTTTTCCTCACTTATATTTTCCACTCGATCTGTGCATGGGTGAGTTGTTTTCAAGTTTTCTATCATTTTCCCTATCGATTCATACTAACCTTGGAACGGGTTTTGTTTTATATCTGTCATAGCTAAGTCCCTCGGGACTGAAGATTTATGTCTGTTCTCTGTTTCATTCCTGATGGTATTCTTGACTTATTTCTTTCAGTCTTGAATATTCATTTGACTGATTTTGTGATACTTACTTTCTTTTTGGTTTGTGCATTACCTGGTGAACTGGACCAGTCTTTTCATATTTATTAGTTAGTTTGCCTCTTCATAGGCAGTATGTAGTTGAATTTTGTAATAAAACATGAATTAAGTAAAAGTCTTAATAAATCGATAACTACAGAAGATATTAAATAAGTTGTTGAAGAGGTGGATTCAAGAGAATCAAAAGTAGCAGATGCATGTAATTTTATGGGTGACTTTTTTTTTAAAGATTTTATTTATTTATTTTTAGAGAGGGGAGGGAGGGGGAGAGAGAGAGAGAGAGAGAGAGAAACATCAATGTGCAGTTGCTGGGGGTTATGGCCTGCAACCCAGGAATGTACCCTGGCTGGGAATCAAACCTGGGACACTTTGGTTCCCAGCCCGCGCTCAATCCACTGAGCTATGCCAGCCAGGTATGGGTGACTTTTTTCAAACTTACAACAAAAAACTATCATTGCAGAACATTGTCAAGTGTGTAAAGCTTTCCAGGTCAACGTATAAATTTGTGTAATCTTGTAACAAACCCGATAAATCTAGAACCCAAAAGACAACTACCAATCTCATTCATAAAGTACAGATAAATTTTTTAAATGTCTTAGCAAATCAAATCCAGCAATACATTAGAAGAGTGATATATTATTCCAAGGAAATTATATTACAGGAATGCAAGGATGGCTTGATATAAAGAAACTAATACATAATTTATCACACAAAAAGATTTGAGAAAAGAGTCATAATTTCAACAGATATTAAAATAGCATTTGGCAAAACTCAGTACTTATTCCCAATAAAACCAATTAATAAACAAATACTCAACATCACAGTTAAAAATAAAATAATGAAGATGTTTCCAGAAACAGATAAGGATGCTTATTATCATCACTGTTGTTAAACATTTTTCTAGAAATTTCCATTATAAGATGTTTAGAGAAAGCAATAAATAAAAATATCAAAAAGAAGAAAAACATATTGCAAATCATGTCATTGTCTAAAGAAAACTACAGTTTTCTAGTATAAGCTACAAAGAAATTATTTATCAAATACACACGTGAGAGGCAGTAAATCTTAATGACCAAGGGCCTGGGCTCAGAACCGCTTTTTGAATCCTGACTCTGCCACTTACTAGCTAAGTGACAATGGAGAAGTTATTTAACTGTTAAGGCTGTTTTCTCACCTGTGAAATAGGAGAGAAACACGCCTCCTATGAAGT
Organism: Phyllostomus discolor; assembly: GCF_004126475.2. Lineage (NCBI taxonomy): Eukaryota > Metazoa > Chordata > Mammalia > Chiroptera > Phyllostomidae > Phyllostomus > Phyllostomus discolor. The sequence continues at coordinate 6,400,773 of NC_040917.2, read as the reverse complement.
AAGTATGCATATCACCCCGTTGTACCGATGAGACCAGGCAGGCACAGAAGAGGTCAGGCGAACTAGCCTCACACAGCTGGCAAGTGACGGAGCCCGGCGAGAACCTGACGCTGAAGCCCAGCCTCCTAACCGCGAGCTGCACCCTCTCCCTCATTTTCCTCTGTGAAGTGTGGAAAGTAGCTATACCACTACTATAGCAACGTAAACAAATCGGTATTTCCCTATACCAGTAATAACCAATTGACATTATATTTAAAAGACTAAGTAAATTCAAAACAGCAAAATGACATAAAACGCTAGAAATAGACCCAACAATAAAAGTGAAGGACTGATATAAAGATTTTAATGCAGGACATAAAAGACCATTTGGACAAATAAAAAGACATGAAATTTCTTGGATGGGAAGACAAATAATAGGAAGATGTGAATTCTTCTGAGATAATGTATACATTTAATGCAATTCTAATTAAAAATCCATGGGATTTTATTGTGTTGGAATTCAACAAAGTGACAAATATTATATTTGCAAGAGAAAAATGAGGCCAGAAATGTTTGGGAAGTGATATAAAGGAGAGTGACCTGCACTGACAGAGTTCAAAGTGTTTTATACAAACATAATGGTTTAAATTATGCAATTCTACAGCTAGCCAATAAAGGAAAAAGTCCAAAAACAAACCCAAATATGTTTACTGCATGACAGAGACACTATTTCAAAGATCAGGGCAGGGGAGCGTACATAACTTGGTAAAAATTAGCTAAAAGGAAATGCAAGTAAAGTACAACAAAAGAAACAAATGCTGAATTTGCCTTTGTGCGTGCTTTAAATATATGGTAAGATATAATTAACAAGTGAAAAGATAAACTGCTAACGTATTTGCACAATATATTCCCAAATCCTCCTAACATATAAAGAATTGATAAAGTTAAAAAAAAGCTAAGGACAAGAAGGAACAGAAGAATAAAAATTAATACGGTCAGTAAACACACCGATACATACTTACCCAATGAGTAATAAAAGGCAAGCTAATCAGAATAGTCTGTGTGGAAAATGACAACCATACACACACACAAGGGGGGGCAAAAGTAGGTTTACAGTTGTTCATATGGAAAATAATACAACAATGAACAAATTATAGTACAAGAATAAACTGTTTCATGTAGTCACATCACCTCTGCAAACCTACTTTTGCCCCACCCTGTATGTGTTTTATCAGCAACGACTAGTTTTTTTTTAAAAAGCTGGAAAATTAATCTATTCTCAAGAGCAACCAATGCCATAAATTATCAAGTTACAATCCTATCGAAAAATGTACTTTCTAAATGTCCTAACACGTGCAAAAGAGTGGATTAAATAAGGAGCTGTATAGTGGCTCTGAATGGGAATGTCAAATATTGTAAACGTGCAAATATTACAACTTATTGCAAAGAAATGGACCTCGGTGACATGGATGACCTCCCAGGCCCAGGCCAGGAGAAGCCAGCGACACAAGTTTGTGTTTATTGTGTTTTTCCCTTTACATCCAAAAACAGGCAACACTCATCTGTGTGATCAAACTCAAATAGTGTCGTGTGGGCCGTTTGTCACTTTTCATTTCACACCTGAAGAGAAAAGAGGCCAGTACCTCTGTCTAAATAGTCAGGTATTGCATGTTTTAAAAATCCTTGTGGCACACTGGTTGCAATTACTGTTCTAAAGTCTAGCTCCATGGGTGCTTAATATTTATTGAGTGAATGCATTAGAAGAAAATGCCAGTGAATATTTAACAGATATTGGGCTGTGAACGGACATTCTAAATGTAAACAGAATGGGAGAGAAAGCATATTTTTTAAAAGATTTTATTTATTTATTTTTAGAGAGGGAAGGAGGGAAGGGAGGGAGATAGATAGACAGACAGATAGATAGAGAGAGAGAGAGAGAGAGAGAGAGAGAAACATCAATGTGCGGTTGCTGGGGGTCATAGCCTGCAGCCCAGGCATGTACCCTGACTGGGAATCGAACCTGTGATGCTTTGGTTCGCAGCCCGTGCTCAATCTACTGAGCTATGCCAGCCAGAGCTTTAGAAAGCATATTTTTTAAAAAACTGATATATTTAACTGTATAATACTTAAAACTTCTCTAAATAAAATGCAGCAATGGTATAAACAAAATTAAAGGCAAACAAACAAATGGGCGAAGTTTTGGTAATAAACATGAAACTGAGAATGAATATCTTCAAGAGGCAAGGCACTTAAAACTCATAAAGGAAATAATAACGTCCCTGGGGAAAAAGAGGGATAAGCAAATGTACAATTTTGCAAAAAACTAATGACCACTGGTATATGAAAAGATGGTTGATGCAATTAATAATTGAAGAAATGAAAGCTAAAATTGTAAAATGCCAAAGGCCTCCCTCCCTTCCTTCCTTCTTCCTTCCTTCCTTTCTGTCTCTCTCTCTCTCTCTCTCTCTCTTTCTTTCTTTCTGCCTCCATAATCTTTCCTCCATTCATGCAACAACTATTTCTTGACAGAATACTAGGCTGGCATGCTTGGGATTTCGTAGTAACAGAAAACAGCCACTGCCCCTGGCTGCAGGGAGCTCACATTCTAGTGAGGAACACAGAAGACAATAAACGTGTAATTGGATCAGTATTTGGTCCGTCAGGTGGTGATCATTACCATGGACACTACAAAGCCCCACTCTGTGGGGCTGCCGACAGTGGGGGAGGCTGTGTGCATGGTAGGGGCAGGGGGATTATGGGAAATCTGCACTTCCCGCTCAATGTTGCCCTGCCCCCAAAACTGCTCAGGTCTGGGAACAATGACAGAATGAAGCAGGGTGGGGGGATAGGGATTCAGGGCTGGGGCCATGGCTGCCAGCAGACATGGAGTGACCTGGGAAGGTCTCTCTCGCAAGGTGGGACGTGGGCACAGACTTGAGGAAGTGGGAGGTGGAGCTCCTCCAGGGCACAGGCCGGTAGCCCAGGCAGGGCAGCAAGCAAAGGCCGGAGGCTGGGACACTTTTGGTCCTTGGGGAACAGCCAGGAGGGCAGTGAGACGGGAGGGGTGTGAGTGGTGAGCCTGGAGGAAGAGGAGCAGGATGGGGGGGGGGGGTTGAGGGGGAGCAGGATGGAGCAGGGGGTGGGGGTAGTGCATGGTGGGGATGGGAGCAGTGCTGGGGAGGGGCCAGGGGACCAAGCCCTCCCGCCCATGACTGTGGAAAGAAGTCGATAACTTGCTTTTGGAGAAAAATTTTAAATACATACAGAGAACCTTAAAATTGTGCCTATCTGTTTTCAGTAATTGTTTCAGTAATTTCTCTTCTAGGAAATTATGGTAATAATACAATCAAATCTATTGACAAAAATACACATATAGAATACACATCATGACATTATTAATGTACCAAAATAAATGAAAACCATTAGATAATAATGGACTTGTCCAGAAATTACAACACATATATACTTTGGAATAACATGAAGATTTTTTTAAAAATTATGTTTTGCAAGAATGGCAATAATAGGATAATTCTTGCTGTATAATACTGATGAAAAGCAAGGTCTACAAATTATGTATATATAATTTTATTTTATATTTATTTTATAAATGTACAATTTTATTTTATATTTATTTTATAAATACAACTTTATTTTATATTTATTTTATAAACATACAATTCATATTTTACCTACTTTTTATTACATTTATATATAATAAAATCCAACTTTTTTAAAGAAATAAAAATGCATAGAAAAACTAAGAAGGAATATATTTAAAATTAATACATTTTTTCTGGTGTGGCAGAAGGTACAATAGAATTATGGGTAGTTTTCAGTTTCTTCTTTATATTTTTCTGTAATTTTTTGACAGTAGCCTAAACTTTCCTTTCTAATAATAACAGTAAAGATTTTCTAAAGCATTGGATAATAGTTACTAAAGTAAACGTGTTATTTAAGACACGGGCTTCAAATGAAGTTGCATGTGCCTCTGTCTCACCCAGCCATGTACTGGGAATTAACAGTTTCCCTCCAATCCAATACTTTGATCATTCTACCAAATCGAGAACAAACTGGAAGTTACGCTGAGTCCAAAATGCAAAGAAGAACAGTGGTGAACTCCAAGAAAAACCTCCCGAATTATTTACAAGTCAGAGGCCAGCGCGTTCCTCTGCGTCTCCTTTGGGGAAGAGCGCCCCACGTCCTCAGGGGGGACTGACTGAGGCATCTCATGCCTGTCCTCCTCCCATTTGCACCCTGAATAGTCTTCCCCGCAAAAGAGAATAAAGAGCTCAATGACGACTATTGAAATGCCTGGCAAAACTACACACAGACAAACACAGAGGCCGATGGAGTATGAACAGTCCGTACCCAAACCGTCTTCCTGACCAGCCGCTGACATCCCCCCGGCCCCAGACCGAGACGTCGGGATGAAGGTGACGGAGCCAGTGGAGGTGGCCAGCTGCAAGGTTGCGACCGAGAGGGGACTCAAGTCTGTCTGAACAAGACGTGCGCAGGGTGCCTGCCCCGAGCACAGAGGAGCGCATAGGCATCTGCCCATCTCCCTGAACCTGGAGAAGGCGATGTCTTCCTCCGGGTGTATTCTCCTCCCCTTTTTATTGTGCTCTAAAACAGGATGGTCCTCTTCCTTCTTTGGATTTTGAAGCTATTGGTGCTTTTTTATTTTTCCTTTTAAGGTTTGACTGCTTTAGAGTTTGAAAACGAACACACTTGTAGCTATTATGGGAAGACAGCCTGACTTTCTGGAGCATACACACCGTGCAGCAGGGTCGCCAGGGGCTCCGGTCCGGGCCTGGCCCTTAGGGTGGGTCTTGCTGTCTCCCTCCCCTCCCCGGGCTTCCGTCCCCGCACCTGCCAATACAGATGCCAACACCTGCTGTGCTGTGAGGTGCATGGACGAAACGAGATGAGGCTTTGTACCCCTGGGACTCGATGCCGTTTCGGGTCCTGCTGCCCTCCTCACTGGACCGAGTGCTGTTCGGTCACGGCTCTTGGGGGAAAATTGGGGCAGAACACTTGGTAGGCCAAAAAAATTGCTGTGCAGCCTGCTGGTACAAAAATTATAAAGATAGGCAGTGTACTTTATTTTTAAAGAATGAGGACAGGAACACGTATATGAATGACCCATAGACAGTGGTGTTGGGACTGACTGTGGGAGTTGGGGGGCGGGCTGGGTGGAGGGGGGCAAAGGGGGAAAATTGGGACAACGGTAAAAGCATAAACAATAAGATATTTCAAGTTAAGAAAACAGTGAGGATAGGGGTTGCCATCATTCATTTGCACTCTCTGGGCACCGTAACGAAGACTTGTAAGAAGGTATTTGATAAGCCACTTTGGGGACCGCCTCCCTGTGTATTAAACTGGACTAGTCTGAAAACAGAGCTGGAGACTTCCATTTCTTTTTTCTTTTTTTTTTAACTGAAGGTTTTTTTTTTTAAAGATTTTATTTATTGATTTTTAGAGAAGGAAGGGAGGGAGAAAGAGAGAGAGAGGGAGAAACATCAATGTGCAGTTGCTGGGGGCCGTGGCCTACAACCCAGGCCTGTGCCCTGACTGGGAATCGAACCTGCGACACTTTGGTTCGCAGCCCGCGCTCCATCCACTGAGCTACACCAGCCAGGGGCGAGATTTTCATTTCTAAAAATGGGGTGGATTGGATCACCTAAAATCTCCCCCACTGCGAAACACCCAGAAATGCTGGAAACTTATGACACCCTTTTAAAGTTATCATTTGGATTCCAAGAAAGTCAGAAAAATCCCTGGGGTAAAAAAATGGAATAAATGTGAACACCAAAACAGTAGGCATGAATGGACGTTTTCACTGCCTCCCTAGGGGGAGGAGTCAAAAGATTGGAGGCTGTTCATCTTACTAGGCAAGAGGACTTTTCTCCCTCTCTCAAAGTCACGTGCACACACACACACACACACACACACACACTCGTGGAGTATTATGAGTCCCCTATACATCCATTGACCAGTTCAATCAAAATTTTGCGCCATTACATTTATATCTCTTTTTTTTAAATATATTTTATTGATTATGCTATTACAGTTGTCCCATTTCCCCCCTTCTCTCCCCTCCCCCCTGTACCCCCCTCCCACCCACATTTCCCCCTTTAGTTCATGTCCATGTGTCATACTTATGAGTTCTTTAGTTTCTACATTTCCCGTACTATTCTTGCCCTCCCCCTATCTATTTTCAACCTACATTCTATGCTACTTATTCTCTATACCTTTTCCCCCTCTCTCCTCCTCCCACCCCCCTGCTGCTAACCCTCCATGTGCCCTCCATTTCTGTGGTTCTGTTCCTGTTCTAATTGTTTACTTAGTTTCTTTTGGTTTTGCTTTAGGTGTGGTTGTTGATATTTGTGAGTTTGCTGTCCTTTTACTATACATGTCTTTTCTTTATCTTCTTTTCTTAGATAAGTCCCTTTAGCATTTCATAAATAAGGGCTTGGTGATGATGAACTCCTTTAACTTGACCTTATCTGAGAAGCACTTTATCTGCCCTTCCATTCTAAATGAGAGCTTTGCTGGATAGAGCAATCTGGGATGTAGGCCCTTGTCTTTCATGACTTGGAATACTTCTTTCCAGCCCCTTCTTGCCTGTAAGGTCTCTTTGGAGAAATCAGCTGACAGTCTGATGGGAACTCCTTTGTAGGTTACTGTCCCCTTACCTCTTGCTGCTTCTAGGATTCTCTCCTTCGTTTTTACCTTGGCTAATGTAATTATGATGTGCCTTGGTGTGTTTCTTCTTGGGTCCAACTTCTTTGGGGCCCTCTGAGCTTCTTGGATTTCTTGGAAGACTGTTCCCTTTGCCAGATTGGGGAAGTTCTCCTTTATTATTTGTTCAAATACGTGCTCAATCTGTTGCTTTTCCCCTTCCGATTCTGGTACCCCTATAATTCGGATATTGGAACGTTTAAAGGTGTCTTGGATGCCCTTAATCTTTTCCTCAATTTTTTGAATTCTTATTTCATCATGCTTTCCTGCTTGGTTGATACTATCTTCCTTCTGGTCCACTGTATTGTTTTGAGACTCATATTCCTTCCTTTCACTATTGGCTCTCCTCCGCGTGTCTTCCTGCATCTGTTTTATGGTAATCTGCATTCTTTCATCTAGATTTCGTCCAAAATCCACCAGTTCCGTGAGCTTTCTGATCACCAGTGTTTTGAACTGTGCATCTGATAGATTGGCTAGTTCTTGGTCGCTCAAAAGGATGAGTCCTGGGGGACTGATCTGCTCTGTTGAAAACATGTTTTGTTTTGTTTTTTTCCCCTGTCTCTCCTTTTTTTTTTTTCCGGTCTGGTTGCTATTGTTATGGTGGGGGGCGGAGCCTTAGGTGCTCACCCGGGCTGGGCACCCCGGTCGCTAGATTGTGACGTTATATGTGGGGGCGGGGCGGGAGCGGGAGCGGGGCGGGAGAAAGCAATGGCAGTAGTTCTGTTCCCCTGGATTCAGACCCTTGTCTGGGCTTCCGGGCCGCAAGTTCTGCCCTGGTCCACAATCACTGCCCCTCTGGGTCTGCCAGCTGCAGCTTGCGTACTCAGGGGTCACCTCTGCCTTCTTACGCGCCCGATGGCTTTTGCGCCGATTTCGCGCCAAACCTTCCCCCAACCTCCGCGCGCCGCCGACCCGAGCCAGCCCCACGCCCGCCGGCTCATCTTCTCCTACCAGTCTGGATGAACGCGTCTACTTCAGCTTCTTGGCTGCCCGACTTCCATTCAGATAAATCCTCTGCCGGATCTGGGTGTTATTCTGATTGTAAATTATTGTTGTAAATTATTGGTTTTCTAATCTTGGTTGTACAAGGAGGTACGATGCGTCCACCTATTCCTCCATCTTGCCGGAAGTATATCTCTTTTTTTATTTGTGTCTTTACGTCTGCTAAAGTGTTTTACATCAAATCTAAGACATGTCATTTCACTCTCCATACTTCTATAGGCATGTCTAAAGTGATGTATATTTTAAAACAGCATAGCAAAAGAGGGACAGACATAAAATTTAAAAAAAGAATTTGAATAAAAGCCCCGTGATGTTAAACTTGCATTGGAAATAGTAGCATGAACGGATTTGTGTTCATTGCTTAGAGAAAAGGTCTAAAACAAATGAGAACTCAGTGGCAACGAATGTCTGGTTACTGCCTTTTGGCTGGTGCTAGGAGGTGCCCCAGGATCGTCCTGGACATCTCTGTTCCGTTCCAGCAGCCGGCCACTCCTCCCAGGGAGTCCTCACTCTGGTTAGTAAGCAATGGCACTTAGCGATTGGCCCAGAACGGACACCGGTGCTGGAAGGAGCTGGCAAGGGTTTAGAAGCAGTTACTGTAACTGTTACCCATGTACCGCAACAGGAAGAAAGATATGGAATATATTTTTTAAATTAAATTTCTAGAGATGTAAACCACAACTATGAGATAGAATGATAGCATTAACAGCAGGTAGACTTTATAAAATAAAAGATTTGTTCACTTGGAGACATAAGCAATACAAACTATCCACAATAAAAGCAAAGAAAAAATAATTTTTAAAAGATTTTATTTATTTATTTTTAGAGAGGGAAGGGAGGGAGAAACAGAGAAAGAGAGAGAGAGAAACATCAATGTGCAATTGCTGGGGGCCATGGCCTGCAACCCAAGCATGTGTCCTGACTGGGAATCGAACCTGTGATGCTTTGGTTTGCAGCCTGAAAAAATAAAATTTTTAATGAAAAAAGCATCAGTGACCTGTGGTATAACTTTAGGGTTTTAATGTATGTGTAATAGGGTCCCCAAAGGAGGGAGGGGACTAAATATTTGAAGAATCTGATCAAAACTACCCCCAATATGATGAAAACTATAAATCAAAGGATGCAAAAAATTTCTAGGAACCTCAGGCACAAAACTTATGAAGAAACTGACACCAAGGCACAGAATAATCGAAAGTACTCAAGACAAGTGCCAAGAGAAAATCTTAAAGGTTTTCGGAATAAAGACCTTACGTACAGAGGAACAATGCAAAAATGACAGTAGACTTCTCACATAAACAGTGCCAGTGAAAAGACAATGAAGCAACATTTTAACGTACTAGATGAATAAAGATATCCTTTTTAAAGAAAAATGATGGCAATTGATTCAAACTCACAAAACAAGTAACTCTGTGACAATAGGAAAGACACATTGGTCTCCACTAGAAGTTACTAATGGCGACTGTTATGAAATATCTGTGGAGTTCTTTTGGGGGAGCCCTCTTTCTGCCTTTTGGGGCAACCAGGCACCCCAGAAGCTCTCCGAGGCCAGGCGCCCCTTGGCGACCACAGAGCCGAGGTGGAGAGAGGGTGTTCTTGGGTGTTTGACCGAGGACGCAGCGGAGCTTCTTTTTTTTTTTTTTTAAAGATTTTATTTATTTATTTATTCTTAGAGAGGGAAGGGGGGGAGAGAGAGAGAGAGAGGGAGAGAAACATCAATGTGCGGTTGCTGGGGGTCATGGCCTGCAACCCAGGCATGTACCCTGGCTGGGAATCGAACCTGCGGCGGAGCTTTATGAATTGGTTTTCTCACTCCAGGGAACTCTGTTCTACTACCGAGTGGCTGCCTCCACAAGAGCCCTGCCTTTAAATACGATTTTAGATTTAAAAATATCTATTTTTTGTATGTATGTTTATTCTTTGTTGTGGTATAGATCTCACTTTCTTGTTTCATTGAAAACTGTGCACGGCTAATTAGTATACTTACTTAGCAATAACAACAAAACCAAGGATTTATCGAGAGCCTGGTGGGCACTTTCGTAGCTGCTGGGGACATGGCCCTGCTGGGCAGGGGGTCTGAATTTACGTAAACGACACTGTGCTCTGTGGGGGGATCTGTGTCCTCCCGTCACTCGTCCGTGCTATCCTACTACGAGCCACCCACACGGAGTTCACGCTGGTTTCGTTGTTCTGCTCCCTGCATTGTATCCACCCAACACCCACATCAGTCCCCCTGGGGAGGAGGGGGCCAGGGATGTGCTGCCTACAGCTCTTCACGACCTTGAATGAGACTGGAATTGACGCCCTTGGTCATAGCACACTATAGCTCAAGTTAATTCGGGCTATGTGCCGGGTGCGGGGCTTGCTGAACAGAGCCAGCTCGCTCTCTGGAGGGTCTGTACCCACGGATCCTCCTACCAGCATTTCGTGGACGTTTCTGCTTCTTCAACCCGCAACAACAGTTGCAATTATTCAGTTTAGTATTTTTTCCCCAATGTGATGGATACAAAATGGTATCCCAGTGTGGACTTTATTTCTTTGATTTCTTGTGTGACCATTACCTCATATTCGGGGTTCCCCTGGAGTGAGTTGTATTATCACACTAATGCCGATTTTTAGATTTGATCTCCTACTGTGCTTCTTTTTTGAAGGGTACCGATTCTTCCACAAATTAATATAGTCAATGTAATTCCAATCCCAATTCCAGCATTGTGTTAGAGCGGTCCCACACCCCCGCCCTGCCCCAGAGGGTAAGCTGCGGCCACCTCCGGGTCTCCAAGCACGCAGCCGGAGTCCAACTCAGAGCTTGTAGACTGGCCCTGTGCGTGAGCCGAGGCCCGGGGAAGAGGATCCCGCCTAGTCAGCTGGCCGCTCGGTGAAAGGCAGGGGCCAGGCATGGTGGTGGTGCTGGCCGGCCAAGGCTGAAGGAGGCAGGGATGGGCAGCCAGAGTTCTGAGCGACCAGGGCATCCCAGTGTCATCCCATTTCTAGAAATAGGCATGAGGAAAACGATGGACTACAGGAATAATATCTACAACTTTTTCAGTTAGAGTATTCCACCCTCGAGCTTTCCCCCGTGGTTCTGTGGGTTCATGCTAAGCCCAGTCTGAGGCTTCCATGTCCGTGGCCGATGACCGTCTCAGCCTCTCCCAGGGGATGAGGGCGTAACACAGTTCCTTAGAACAGCGGGCCGAGGGGGCCCCGGAGGAAGCTGTCCTTGCCCAGTGCCGACCACTCAGATTGGGTGCAAGCGTTGCGAGGGCGCCATCTTCATTCTGCATGCTGATCAGTGAAACTCAGCACGAGGGTTGCAGGAGATGCCGCACTTTCTGTGGTTATGGCTGCAGGGAGACACTGGGTGCAGCCTTGCTGGCATGGCGGCTGACTGAGCTGGACCCCAGTCCTTTCGGCACAAGCTGGTCAAACCCGAGTAGCTCCAAGAAGACCGGCCTCGTCCTCCACTCTATGACTTGCTTAAGGGCGTGTGTCTGCATCCCAGGGGACTGCACGCTGCCCGAGGGTACAACCACGTACTGCACCTCTTTGCCTCTTGCACAGAGCTATGCACAGAATTAAGCACTCAATAATTGTTGTTACGGGACCTAATTAGAATGAGTAATCAACACCGGACGTCAACCTCCTTGCCTGAACTCTGAGACTGCCACAGGCCCTGGCCTCGCAGGACACCGACAAGGGTGTGTTGACCGAGTGGGAGACTGTGGAATCCGTGGGGAGGACCATGGATGCAGATACGCAGAGGAAGACACAGTGCAGGAGGGAACCGAGTCAGAACAGCAGGAGTACCAGCAACCCATGGGGGGGTGCACGTTGCATCCGTCACACAGGACCTCGCTCATCTCCGAGTCGGATGCTCTGGTGCGCTTCTCCCCGGCTCAGCTCCTCTCCTTGGCTTCACGGGCTCTGAGGCCAGCCCCTGAGTCGTTGGGCCTGCAGGTTACGTTTGTTAGTCCGGTGATGGATAAGGGGCCCAGCCAGACCACTGAGGACCATGCCAGCAGACAGAGCCTCTGGAGCACTGTGAATGAGGAGACTCGGGGAGGGGAAGTGGCCCCCAGGAGCGCAGCCTGTCGTGGTGGACAGTGTTGGGAGCTCCCGTAAAGGCCCTGAGGTCTCCTTGCTGTCGTCAGGTCCTGCCTTTCCTAGCTCAGCTTTTCTTGCGTTTTGACAAACCCTTAATAATACATACCTTTACCCGTTTCCTGTATTCTTTCTAAAATCCAGGGCTACTTCAACAAGCTTCTTAGATTTTGCAACCAACAGAGCAGCCGAAGGAGCGGTGTGGAAAGCAGTCCTGTCAAAGCTGGTTCACGTCCTTGGCATTCAGTGGGCCAGTGCAGGCCCTCTGGCCGCCCCAGCAGATGGTAGCCCTGCGGTTGGCAGGGAGGCTTGAGTCATCCGGAGCATCTCAGATGATGGAGGCTTCCATCGAGCAGGCCCGAGAGGGCCCAGAATAGCAGGGGCACCGTGTGAGGTCAGGGCGACCTGCTGTCCCCAGGGGTGCACCACTTGGCACTGGACACCTCTGTCCAACTGGCTGCACACCACAGCCTTCGCTCCTGGGACAGCAGTCGGTGCGGCACCAGATGCCCCTGCGGGGCTCCGGACTGAGCTGGCTGCAGAAACCTCCGAGGTCCTGTATCAGCGACGCAGCTTCCCGTGCACGCGACCCTGCCATCTCTTCTGGAATGATGGGGCCGTCGGTTTCTGAGGCTCAACTGAAAGAGTGTGGACCCCATTTTTAAGCCACAGTCTACTTCCATGTAATGTTTACCCCCAGCTACCGGCACTGGACCTTGGCAGATGCCCATACACGTGGGCTCCGTTAAAGAATGGAGCCAGCTCCTCAATCGCAGGACTGGAAGAATCACTTGCATCTCCTAGATCTTTCTTCTCCCGGGCTAAATATCCAGGTCCTTTCGATCATTTCTCCTGTGACATCATTTTGAATCCCTTGCGGCCTCTGTACCTTTCTCTGGGCTAGTCTTAAAATGTGTGGACCCTGCACCTTTGGGGGGTACCTGACGGGGAGGAAGGGGGTGAGCCTCACATCCTTTCCTGTTTAGGAAGGCATTCGCCTTCCCAGCGCACCTCCTGTAATGCACTTGTGTTGGAGCCCACCGAACCCCTCCAGTCATCCTCCGACCCGCTGTGTCATCTGGAGGCACCAGACTGTCCGGTCGAGTCCTTCCAGCCAACCCCCCTTAGGGTCTCATCCTCTGTCAGCTCCGTGAGGGAGAGCCCCGCCCTCTGCCACAGCCAGGCGTCCCGAAGGTGGCCTCTGACCTGAGCTGGGCCAGGGAGACCCTTGCCCAGGGCAGCTGATCTAGTGAGGAGCCTGCCTGGAAGGTCGTGGAGACGAGGAGGTAGCTCTTGGCCTTTCGGGGCGATTACGAGAGATCGGGGAGTCAGCCTGCGGAGGGGCACGAGGACAGCTCCAGAGAGAAGAGTCCATAAGGCCCCATGGAAACTGAGTCACAGAAACTAGCAATGGCTGCTAGTTCCCACAATTCCCACAGAACCTCTCTCAACGAGCTCCTGTGAGCTTTCTCTGCGGTGAAAAAACCCTCTTTTAAAGTAAGATTCTTTGACTGGATTTTGGTTCTGAAAACACAATCTTTCACTAAGACTCAGGCTGAGTCTTGAAGCTCTCTGGGCTTAATTTCCTTACGGGTAAACCGAATGGACGGTTCAACGTCTCCTTTCATCCGAGTCTACCGCTTATTTTCCCACTCTGAACTCCTCTACTTGGAGAGTGTTAAATAAAAACTGAAGTGCGTAGATTTGTAAGTTATCCCGGTAAACCTCATCTTGGTTTTGGTGAACCTTCCAAAACATCTCACACACTGGAGTACGGTTGGGTCCTTCGATGACCGTGTAGGGAACAAGGAGCACTGAGAGTCGTGGGTTCCCACATCGTGACAGAAGTCTGCGTGGTGGCTGTCTCTCACCTGGGGTGAATGGTCCGGACATTTCATTTATCGGGGGATTAGAAATTCATTCGTTCACTCATCATTCATTCATCGTCGTGCATTCATCTGTGAGTCCATCAGAAGTTAGCTGTAGAGTGAGGGTGTGTTTGTCCAACGTCAGCAGAAGATGGTTCGATGTCCTGGGACTCACTGAGACAGACGGCCACCCCAGCACAAGACGTCCACACCCTCAGGGCCCTGGAAGTGGGCTCTGGTGCGTGGTGACGCGCAGCCACAGCCAGTTATGCAAGGTCAGGCACATCGCGTAGAGGGCGGGTGGCACTCAGGCCCGCCAGTTTGTTATTTGTTAGCAACACGGACAGAAACACTTGGTGGGAAAGAATGCAGGAATTCGGCTAAACGGAGCTTTTGCCTTATCTCCAGACTCCAGTTACGCAAGGCCGCCCCCATCTCTCGTTACCTACCTCAGACACATGAAACATCAGCTCGGAGTTCAACTTTGGCAATGGGCGTTGGGGAACAAAGGAGAATCTTCGAGGCAAGAACTGGGCACTGTGTGCAGTTTGCACACCCTCGTTCACTCAGGAAGGCGGGCGGGCAGGAGGCAAGATGGACTCTCTTGCCACAGCGTTAAAAAGCCCTGGGAACGGGAACGGGGGTATTTTGCACACACATGCTCTGAGAAAAACGAGCCCTCTGATAGGTGTTTGGAGAGGCCTGAGGAAGAGGGGACGAGCAGAGAGAGGAAGAAGGGGCTGACATCTACCTACAGCTGCCATCCACGGGGAGCTTCTTGCCACCGGTTCATCCGGTAACCGTGATGCTCACGGGAACCTGCTGCCGGCCTCTGACTTCCTCGTGGCCGGCCAGCCCACCCTAAGCAAGCTGGGCACTCGGACCCCACGCCAGTGCCCCGCCTGCGTCAGAGCGCTCAGGGCTCCTGCTCTTCCCACCCCTTCCAGCAGGACCATTGCTGTCCTGTCACTTAAACCGCTAGGCCTGCTTTAAAACCCACATCAAAGGTCAGCCCCTGTGGCGACTTTCCTGCCTTCCTCCTCGGGGACCGCCATGCTGCGCTCAGACTCCGTGACTTGCCTTCAGGCACGTCCGACCCTCCTAGCGCAGTAGGCTGCCAGGGGCAGTGATCTTAACCTGCACGGGAGCCGCAGGCCTGACCCGGGGCCAGGCTCGTGCTCCGTGACCAAACATACTACGTGATGCGCAACGAGTAGGATGAGAGAAGAAATGCCTTGGGGACCCTCGGAGCCCAGAGGTGGAGGAGTGGCATTCCCACTCCCATCCCCATTTATGCTGCAAGACAGACTTGAGGGCTAGAGAAAGTCCGGAAGCTACATGATGAAACGGTACTTGGATGGAGGGGTGGTCATGGCTGGGGGCTGCCAGTGCCATCTCAGTCTGGTCTAGCTGGTGAGCTCAGCTCAGTAAACTTGAGAGGAAGGCTTTGCCACTGGTCATAGGTGAGTCACTGGTGTGTGCTTATCACCACGGCTGCCCAGGGCAGGGCCATGGAGGGAGAAGAAGGTCAGGATCAGCCTTGATGGTCTAGCAAAGCAAGAACAAGGGCGCAGGCCTGAGACTTCGCCCATTCAGCTCGGCAGGCGTCCTCTGCGGGCTGAGCCCTAGGGCCTGGTGGGTGGGTGTTTCCCAAGACAAACCCAACCCAGAGACTAGAAATCCAGAGCGCCAAGTGTGACCAAAGACCAGCTAGCAAAGCCATGCATCGCCAAGCAGAAGACACTGTGGTTTGCAGCCAAGACCAAAGGAAGGAGAAGGTTCAGGAACTTTCTGGGCAACAGCATCGAGAAGAAAGCTGACTCCACCCAGGGAAGTTCTGCAAGAAACAGGCCCCACCGCACAGCACAGGGCAGAGGGTCCTACAGGAGGCGTGTCCTCCAGCACCGCCTCGGGGGAGGGCGTCTGCAAAGGCTTGGGGCCCGTCGGGGGTTGAGGTGACACCACTAAGATGTGACGGCTGACACGGAGGCGGAATGCACAGAGGTGAATGGGTGGCTCAGAGGCCTTATTTATTATTGTTGTTCCTCCCCTCCCTCCCAGTGGGTTGTAGGAGGGGCTTTGTCAAGATGTCCAGGCCCAGCCATGGAACAGCCGCATGAGGTTTGTCGCAGGGCAGCAAGGCAGAAGGCAGCGCCAATGGAAGCAAGAGAGTATGGGGTCAGCTGGGCAGTACGGACCCGGGAGGGCGAACGATGCTTCAGCCCTGGGGCCTGGAGCAGAGCGGTCAGGAGGGTCCCTGCAGCCCCGTGGCTGCAAAGGGGTGAGCACGGTCCAAGGTGACCAGGCCCGGGATGGTTTAAAAATACCAGCAAGCCCACCGCCAGCTAGTGAATGGCATTACACCTGGAAACATTTGCCAAGGGACTGGTGTATCCCCAGATACACCCAAGGTGACAGTGGATGGTTCTGTCAACAGAAATGGCACCAATTCCAGGCCACTGCAGAGCAAGTTCAACGTGCGTGATAAAGCTAGGCTCCTCTCCACAGCACGATGCACGGCTGCAAGGAGGGCGATCCTCATGGTTTTCTCCTCGAGCCTGTGCCTCCATCCGTCATCACCCACTGCTGGGGGCCGGGTGCACCAGGCAGGAGGAGAAGGCATTGCCGAGGACAGGCATCCATACAGAGAGACAGAGGCTTTCCAGAGTCTGAGAATGTTCCCTTTATTCATGTGTTTGTTCCATGGTTCCTTCCATTGTTTCTTTTGTTTGCTTGGTTTTGTATATTCCTGAGGCTCCAGGGCCTTCTTCTAGGTTCGGAAACCCCAAAGAGTGAGTGACCAAAGTGTGACTTGTATTTTTGGTTTTCTAAGTTGGGACATACATTAATATCATTATATTAATAATAATACCTATATTAATACATGCATACATACAAATATTAACACATAAGCATACATACATTAATATTTTATGTTTGCCCAAATTCGTTTTGCACGGAGTTCACCAAGGTTTCCCAGGAACCAGGGAAACCGGAGCAGGATCTGTTCAAAGCGCACATGCTCACCAGGAGCAAGACCGTTGAGCCACGCGGGCTTGCCTGGGTTATAAATATCTGTGGCCAGCTTCATGAGTCAGTCACGTCTTTGAAGGGACAAGCCCGTGCCGAAGAGGGCCAAGGGTCAAGATGCGCTTTCCCTCGGGCGCCATGGTGTGGTCGGCCAAGTGTGTCTGCCCACACGGCCTGGAGATGCACGGGAAATCGCCTCTAGCAGCTCCTCCGGGGTGCTTGGTGCCTGCGGCAGCCGGGAGGCCGGGAAGGGAGAGTGAGTGGCCCGAAGGTAGAAGGGACAGGAGACGGGGGACACAGGGGCCAGGCGGCCAAGCCTGATCCGAGGAGACCGCTAGAGCCATCCAGCTCCTTCTTGTGGGCCGGTTTTCCTTCCGGGTGAGCCGGCTCTGAACAGGGCCCTTCTCAGGACTGAAAATGGCCCATGAGCGCATACCCAACTCTTTGTGCCTCTGATGAACGGAGCAGAAGAGGACCTTCCGGAGAACCGCAGTCCAGGCTGACGCTGCAGAGCAGCCCAGCGATCTCTCAGCCAAGGGGTTGGAGAGGGGCGAGGCCGGGAAGGAAGGGAACAGAACTTGAGCTCATGGTACCAAAGGGACACAGCCTTAAGGACAGCAGTGTTCCGATCACATGATGGCATGACAGGAAACAATCAAGGCAGAAACCAATGAGGAGGCCCAGGACGCTTCTTTGGAAAAACCTAACGAGGCCCCTGAGCATCAGCCAGGATGACGCAGGGCTGTTTGCAGTTGGCTGGAGAGCTGGCTCCAGGGAGAAGTGGGGATCACACGCCGCCTCTGTGTGTGCTCAGGGCGGCGATTCTGGAGCTGCCCCGGCCCAAGCCGAGCGCCGAGGCCCCTGTGGGCCAAGTAAACAGGGAAGAGGGCCTCCCAGACTCCGGCCCCAGCATGCAGGGAGGACTGCGGGCCCATGACATCATGTTGGCTGGACCATGCTTCCCAGAACACTCTGGACAGCCCTTCTTGGTGAAACGGACAGCAGGCATCCCGGCGGGATGAAGAAAAGGCCGACAGAGCCCGCGGAGAATTCAGGGCACGGGGAGGCATTCAAAGGCCTCATCAGAGTAACCAGCACTTTCCTGTTTTCGGGGCATTTGGCGTAATTACCATGTCTGTGTTCAGCATGGGATCCAGCTTCCTGCGCTGACTCAGGCCGCACAGCCCGCCTCCCCCGTGTTCCTGCAGGTCACGCATCTGCCCTGACTCATGCCTGACCGTCTCCTGTCTCTGCCACACTCTTCCCACCTTCGTAATTCCGTACTGGGTCTGCAATGGGATTCGAAGGCAAGCGTATAACGTTAGCTAGCCCCTGTCGTCAAGGAACTGAAAGTCCATTGGAAGAAACAGGCATGCCGATCGCGTCACGGCCGTGGAAGCAGAGGTGGGGGCCTGAGCCTGGCTGGGCTGGCGGGGTTCCCAGGAGTGGAAGCGGACTCGGATGTTCCCCCAGAGACCCCGGGTGTGCCTTTACTCCTGGAACCAGAGGTGGAAGCCGGGTGGAGAGTCACTGTGGAAGACTGCACGGGGGTCTAAAACCACATGAAGCCACAGTGGCCAGCAGTGGGAAGGGAAGAAGGGGCACTGGGCCGGAGTCAGGGAGTGGAGTGCCAAGGACAGCAAAGGGGGCTCATGCCAGAAGTAGCGGCCATCCACAGCTCTGGGGGTGGCGAGGACCGAGAGTGTGGTGGGTCAGCTGGACCGACAGGGTCAGGGGTAGAATGCCAAGAGGGGCCAGATGTAAGAGATGATTCAGGAGCAACTGGACATGAGACGTGATGGAGATGGAGGCATCGCAATGACCCTGAGGTTCTGGCTTGGGGGCTGCCTGGTGGAGGCGAGAAAATGACGTCGTGAACCACCACACCCATCGGAAAAGGTGGCTTCAGGGGGAGGGTGATGGGTCCCATGGGCATGCTGAGTTTTAGGTTTCCAAGATGGCCAGGCAGACGTGTGGCCCGGGAGACAGTAGGAAACACAGTCCCTGGACGCCAGGATGTGAGCCTGGACTGGAGACCTGCTTCTGGGAGCCACTAGCCGGGGGAGAAAGGGGTCACCCACAGAAAATGAGTGGCAGGTCCTGGACTAAATGTGGAACTCACCGAGACCCCAAGAGCACGGGACAGCCATTCAGTGGGTGCGGTGGCGAAGGCTGCAGCGCAGGGCAGGGCGGGAGGAGCAGCAGAAGGCGGAGGGCGGAGCCGGTGAGTGTCTCCTTCCAATGTAAAGCTGGGCGGGAGAGTGAAGGGCAGGCGTGGGAAGGAGCGGTGGTTGGGGAAGAAGGTTCTTTTAGAGTAGGGGGTCTTTGGCATGTGTGAAGGACACGGGAGAGGAGCCAACGAGGACACAGGATTGAAGTTCAGATTAGAGAGATGGTCACAGGAAGGGGGAGGTCTCAGGAGAGGGGCGGGGGAGGGGTCAGAGTCATGGCCCTTCATCTCCTGAGACAGAGAGAAAATGTTCAGACGGATGGGTAGGTGGTGGAGCTGGTGGGCGGGCAACACCACATCCCTGTTCTCAGAGCTGTGCGTGTGTGTGCGTGTCTTTGCACGAGCACATGTGTGAGTATGTGTCTGTGTGGTGCACACCATGCTGCCTTGCACTTAGGACTCGGTTTTCTCTGCTCGTTTCAGGTGTGGGAATCTTCACACCCTCAGACGGCCAGCTCGGTGAAGGCGCGGGCCGAGCGAGTCGTGGGTGAGCTGGGCCCTGCCGGTCACTGCCGTCGTCTTCTCTCATGTCCTCCTGGCCGGTCCTGAGGAAACGCCAGGTGCCCAGTGCTCCTCACTCCCGAGAGCCGGGCCGCGCCTTTCAAGGTTATTTTTATTGACCTGGAGCATTTTGCAAACACTAATTTAATATGAATAAGATGAGGAGAAAACCCCTACTTACAATTGAAAAATAATAAGTACAGAGTGGAAAGAGAGGATATATTTTTTAAAAGACAGTTGCCCCTGGGTGGCGTAGCTCAGTGGATCGAGCACGGGCTGGGAACCAAAGTGTCCCAGGTTCGATTCCCAGCCAGGATACATTCCTGGGTTGCAGGCCATAACCCCCAGCAACTGCACATTGATGTTTCTCTCTCTTTCTCTCTATCTCCTTCCCTTCCCTCTCTAAAAAATAAATAAATAAATAAACATTTAAAAAATTCTACCATTTAAAAAAAAAAGACAGTTGCCCTTTCTCTTTTAAATGACTGTCTTCTTTGGAGCTGGGCTGAGCCGTAAGGTCCCAAGGTGGCACTTGGCTTCCTTTGGTCTTGCAGCTCCCCTCCAGTCCTTGCCGCTGGTTGTGACAAGGCACACAGTGCACTGTCACCAACTCCGTGAGCCTTCAGCAGCCTCAGCAACCAGGGCGTGGGAGGTGCCTCACCGTGGAGCTTTGGCACAAGCCTACCAGGAGTGCCCTCTATATGGCCACCTGCCCTCAGCTGTCTCCCTCCGGCCACTCGGGGCATTCAAAGTTCACCCCATTTGTTTTCAGCACTTGGTTACAGTTCAGTTAGCATCTCAGGGGGTGCTCACAGCTTCCCATCACGCATGGTCACTGATGGTCATTCATGTCTTCTCTCCCTCATGCATCACACCCTGAGTTCCTAGAGACCAAGGCCCATGACTTACTCTCTTTCCATTGCTGTCATAGCAACCCAATTAGGCCTTGAATAAGTATTTGCTCCTAAAGAACTAAATGGTTCACTGTTGCAGGTGCTCACGCATCTCTGAGCTCAGCTTTCTCGGCCGGGAGGGGAGGCAGCTGGACTGGGTTCTGTACGGTCCTGGCAACTCAAACATCCAAGTATGTCACGGGCCTATTTCCCTTCCTTGGTGCAAACAGAGTCACTCCTGAGAGTGAGCCAGCGTTTCAGCCCTGTGCTGGGGCAGAGAGGACTTAGAACTTAAAATCTAAATGGAGAGACAGAGGTAGCCCAGATTAGAATAGCCCCAAATGTGACCAGCTGCTTGTACTGAAGTCTGAGCCATGCGGCAGACCCCGGAGACGAGAGGGCAGACAGGACAGCGATGCCAGGCGTACTTGGGTGAGCAGCATCCCTTCAGGGATTCTCTGCTGTCACCCCAAACACCCTGGGCAGCACAGCCCTTCACGTGGCTTCGGTCCTTGCCTGACCATGGTGCGGAGGAAGGAGAGGCTGGAACTGGTGATCACACTTCCTTCTCAGTGGCGAGCAGAAAGAGGACCTAGAACAGTGGTGTTTTGATGGCAGAACGGAAAGGGTTGTCTGAGGAGGGTCCGGGTGCACCACTGGGTGTCAGGGGGCTGGGAAGAGCCTGAGCAGCAAGAGGATACTGGGACCTCGTGGGAGGGACACAGAAAGTCAGGTGTCAGGGAGAGAGAAGGGGTGACAGGACACTACCAGGGCCAACGTGATTCATTCTGCACCTGCCTCCAGGGCAGGGTGGCCCCACTAAGGTCCTGAAGGAGCTGGAGCAGAACAGAAGTAACTTACTTTGCAACGTGGAGCCAGGAAGTGGGCTGGTGTCCCTGCTGTTCCCAGTTGTCCTCCAGGAACCACATGGGGTGGGTCCCAGGACCCCGAGGACACCCAAATCCACAAGCGCTCACGGCCCTGCACAGTGACCCGCACGGGCAAACAGAGCGCCACAGGGCGTGGCCGCACAGCACGTCACCGCGGGGGCTGCGCAGTGCCCAGCGCCGCACATTCAAGTTCCGCTCTTTGGAACTCCCTGGGTCTTTTTTTTCCCCAAATACTTTTGCCCTGAAGTTGGTTGAATCCAAGGTGAGAAACCCACAGCCACGGAGGGCGGCTGTGCAATGTGTAAGTGTTCCCTGTGCCTCTGGCCAGCGCAGCAGATGTGCAGGGCGGGCAAAGCAGGCTTGCAGCTGTGAGTGCACGAACCACAGTCTCCTCTTGTGTTATTACTCATCCATTACTGCATCGTATCTCCACAGGAACAACTGGAGGCTTCCTGTGGCCCACCCTGTATACGGGCAGACAGGGTTCCAGCTCCCTCCACCCCTGCCCTCCTTCCACGTGCACCTCCCGAGAGCAGACTGGGGGAAACCCCAAGGAAACAGTTTGTGGGTGCGCTGGCGCTATTGCAGGCCAGTGGCTCCTGCATCATCCCAGGTAACAGAGCCAGTGCCCCTCCCCCTCCGCCTGAGGGCATTGCAGCAGCTCACCCAGGCTCTAGCGGGGGCCAGCAGGGAGGCGGAGCTGCAGAGGGCTGGAGGGATGGCCCTGCGAGAGGGCGGACTGTTGGGTTAGCGGAACGTCTTCTCTTTGGGGCTCCGGCTCTTCTCCATCCCGAGGCGCTAACCTCAACTTCGCCAAACCCGGAGACTCTGTAGACGACGCACGAGGCTGTTCTCTGGGTTTTGCAGATCAGACCCGATGCTGGTCACACCGGTTAACAACGCACAGTGGGTGCTATGCCCACAGCCGCAGCGCGAGGCCCGCTCTGCACGCAGGCCCAAGGCTGAGGCCTCGCTGCCCAGGGCGAGGTCTCGGTCTGGGGAAGCGTTTCTCTCTTGTGCATCCTCTGTTTGTCCCTCTGTTTTCACAGCCCATGTGGAGTGCCTGCCTCATTCCCAGCACCCCTCCTTTTGCTGCCGAAGTTTCAGCTGAAGCAGCGCAGGAGGGAGGCCACTACCCACCAGGCTGTGGGCTCCTCATGGGAGCTCGGCTGCAGGTGGGGCGGAGAGCCCTGGGCAGCCCTGGAGGGAGGCCCTGGCCGCTGGGAAGGAGGGGGGCAGAGACGGGGGGGAAGCACCTGCGGCCACATAGTGCCTTCCCCGTGGGCTCAGCCTGTCCTCCCAGCTCGCCGGGCACAGTATGTCCACCTTCAGTCACTTGCGACATCCAGGAAGTGCCCTTGAGTCTTGGCCTGGAGCCCCGTGCGGGCTGGCTCCAGAGGGGCAGGTTGGAGTGCTCAAGGAGGGAAGGCTCCTCCGTGCAGTGCAGGCCGTTCCAGCGCTGAGTCCAGTTGTCCTCCGTTCTGCAGGGCTGGGGGCGGGGCCGGGGGCGGGGCCAGGGCTCTGCAAACCCCCTGGAGTCCCAAAGACTCGCAGCCCACAGCCCCGGGCTTGGTAGCGCAGCGGAGGAAGGGCTCTCAGGAGAGGGGTGGTAACTACACAAACGTGCCTCGCACAGGTATTCCGCCGTGACACATGGGTCCCTGTCCTTGTGGGAAGAACGGGAGCACGCAAAGAAGGAACCGGAATGATGACTGTGCCAAGTGCCATAATGAACCCTGGTGGGGAAACCTCTTCTGGACACAGGGGCATGGAAGGCCGTTCTGAGGGGACGTTTAAGCCAAGACCTGGAAGGTGGGAGGTGAGAATTCCAGGGAAGGGAAGGGCGTGTCCCGTGCAAAGGCCCCGAGGCATGGGGGAGACCTGAGGCAGGTCCAGGGTCGCCACATCTCTGTTGTAGTCCCCCTTACAGGCCCCCGAAGAAAAGTGTGGAAGGAGAAAAACATGCGTCCAGCACCATCAGGCCTCGCCAGCGTCCTCTTTTCTAGTTAACGTGGGATGGGGATGGGTGGCCACCGAAAGGTGCAGACCAGGGTGTCGGACGTCCGGCCTCCTGAGCAGACGGAGCACACGCATCAGGCTGCGCTGCAGGGATGGAGGAGCACAGAGTTCTGTGTGAAGTACACAACAAGAAGCGCCCCAGGACCACCCACCCTCTGCCCCGCAGCATTGACCCTGCATGATCGAAACAACCACATGGAAGCAAGCGTTCCCTCTGCTTTTCCCCTACCATCTTCTCCCTACCTCCAAAAACATATTTGAAAATCCACTGAGCCTTCGCTATTTTCAGTTTCCGCTGTCTGTTATCTAACGCACGTAGCTCCTGGGCATCTGAGCCTGTTTCCACTTGTGCACATTCACTGGTAAGTAATGGTGATAACCTCCACCCGACACGTCAGATGCTCGGGCACCAATCGCTCTGTCAGATTGCGATTCTTCAGACTAAACAATAGAACTTCAATTTGCATATGTTTACCAGGTTATTGCAAAAAAAAAAAAAAATGAAAAACCCGCTTCTGGGCGTATGGAGTAGAGCGCAGTGATCCTTTTAAACCACAGTCAATTGCCCAGCTTTGCACTTGACTGAGATTCAGGCACCACTTAGTTCATGAGACGATCTTACTTCGAGATTTACAGCCATGCCTCTGGTCTGGAGCAATCTTACTCACCATCCCCCAGCCCCATTTCTTTCCTGTCGGCCCCAAAACCCACAAGGCTACCTTTAGAAATGATGAATCAGGAATAATGAAATCATGAACTGCACCCTCCTAAGCTGGGGACCCAGCTGTACCTTTTGGGGAATAAGGATCTAAACCTCTGTGGCGAAGTCCCTGCTGGAGACGAAAACCTAGGGGTCATTCGAACAGAGAGGGTTCTGGGAGTCCCGTGTCGGGGGTCAGGGCTGTTGAGAGAGCACCTGGGGCTGAAGGAAAGGGGGCCCAGGAGGCCTCGGACACCCACGTGACTGGACACGCAGGTTCCGTGGAAGGAAGCAAAGCAGAGGAGTGTCTCCCGTGAGCACCCAGGGAAAGGGGGCGTTTCCACACGAGGGAGCAATGCTGGGTCGAATGTTACAGGGGGACAGAAGGAGGGGTGTCCTGAGAGAATGCCCTCGGGAAGGCAGGCAATCCGGAGATCCGGGCAATCTGAGAGAGACCAGTTCCAACAAGACGGTTCCGGGCAAGGGAAGAAGCCAGGTCTCACTGCACTTGGAAGGTCCAAGAAGGAACTACGTGGAGACAGAAAGAAAGGCGTCCGGCCAGGAAGCGCTGAGAAGTCCCCGTGGGCCGGGCTCTCCTGTCCGCAGGGTGCACACCTCCCATCGTGCAGCCGGCACCAGAGCACCTTCCTGGAAGCGTGAGCTTCCAGGGAGACACCCGGACGGCAACGACGAAATGCGAAATGACAGATTCTGGACAGAGCGTGGGTGGCAAGAGTCACGATCCGGGGGAGACACCATCCTCACCCGCAAGGACGTCACCATCCAGTGTGCCTGCAGCAGACAGTCACCCTGCAGCAGACGGGAGAGGGCTCGGACCCAGGGCTGTTGCCCTCAGGGTGCCCGGAAGGAAAGGAAATACGTTTTGGGGGGGATTGCGGAAGGCCTCCATGGGAAGCCGGCGCTGGACTCACAGCTTGAACACTGGGCTCTAACGGCCGATGGGATGGCAGAAAGCATCTCTTCAGGCGGAGTTTGAAACATGTAAAGGAGAAGCATCCGGAGATACTGTGGACGTTAGTGAAGGAGGAAGCACACAGAAAAAATCCAGAGTACAGTCAGGCTAACCGGGAAAGTTCCCTGGATCCGGGCCTTTCCGGGACTTGCTAATCACCAGATCCAAGCTCCCTGGCTGGTCCTGGCCAGATGGCTGGCTCCACACCTTGGAGCGCGTTTTGACATTTTGACGTTTTGCCTTCCACGGCGCGTCCCCACACAGCCGTGACGACAGCGGCGGGACAAGCCTGCCCTTGGTTCCTGTGTGTCCACACGTGTGTCCAAGTTCTCGACAAATCTACCTGTATTCTGTGATCCCTTGCCTGGTGCTCCTTGGGTAAGGATATCACGCTGGCGCCAAGGAAAATAAAACAAGGATGAGGGCGTCCACGGGGCAGCGGTCATCGAGCAAACCCTCAACGAGTGCCCGCTTCACGGGCCTGTTTGTGGTTTCGTCGTGAAGACCACATACGCCCTCTTAAAAAGACCGCAGGTCTTGATCCGCGTTTGTTTTTGGAAACATTGTATTGTATTGAAAAATATCGTGTAAAGAGAGGCCTTGATGCAAAATATAGGAATGTGAGGTTTAAACCTAGCTGCATAATTTTAAAAAATTATATCCCAACTTTAATGAAGGCAGTGGACCTTAATTTAAACAAATAAATGATTAGTGTGGACTACCAACTATAAACAAGACCGTAATTAACAACGTAATTATCATTCTTCCCATCTCAGACATCCTGGACTGAATGGCTGCTCTCTCCTGATACAAGAGGCGCAGGGAGCTGAGGTTTTGGCCGGTCCCACCGGCTGTTTTTCTGACACACAGAGCGCACAGCAATCAAGTCAGCCCCTCCGTCTGGGCCCGAGCATCCAGGGGCCCGGATGTGGCGGTGCAGCTTCAGGCCCATAGAAACTTGGCCTGCGTCCTGCAGGGCATGCGCCTGGCACCTCTGTGGGTCAGCACATGAGCCTTCGGAACAGCCCAAACAAACCATGAGGAAGTCCTGCATTCCGAAACAAAGGGGCTGGAAGCTGCGGGGAGACACGCGCTGCCATTGTCTGGTTTGAGCCAGGATGTGAGCCGTCGCCTGGGAAGAAAGTCACGTGGAAGACGCCCTAATTGCAGGGCTGACACTGTGAGGACAGGTCCTGTGAAAACAGGACAAAAAAATAAACAGCAAGAAAAAAGTGCTCCCTGCTTCCAGCTGGGCCAAAAGAGCAACTCGCTCTTGAACTTGTCCAAGAAATGGACAAACCGGGGCGGAAAAGGAGAAGGAACACCAGGGCTGAGTTCAAGTTTTCAGGAAGAACATGAGTGCTGGGTAGGGAAAAAAAGCAGAGTATTTTAGTGCCAGCCCAAGGGGAATAGGGTGTGTTTTTATAAACACGTTTCCTTCCCCCCTCCTTTTTTTTTGTTCGGTGTAGAAAAAGAAAAAAAAAATGAGCCCATTTAAGGAATGAGGAAGGAGTTGAAAGCTAAATGGCTGCAAATTAGATGAGCTTTTAAACTGCTTTTTCAAAATTATCTTAAACACGAAAAATACAGATAAGGGTGAAGGACGACTGGGAAATAACGAAGATGTTGTCGGTAAACAATTGATAAGGTAGGGCTCGGGGAGTGTTTCGAGAAATTAAAGATATGCAGATGAGAGGTTGACATAACACAGTCCCGAGGTAGTTAGTGGGACTTGCTACAAAATTTGCAACGCCCCAGAGGCAATTATTTTTCAAATACCAGTTAATATACTGGGGGGAAGAACAGGAGCCTGAACATTAGATCACATCTCCCACGTGTGTGAGGAATGCATGAATCGCTCTC
Source organism: Phyllostomus discolor (assembly GCF_004126475.2). Classification (NCBI taxonomy): domain Eukaryota; kingdom Metazoa; phylum Chordata; class Mammalia; order Chiroptera; family Phyllostomidae; genus Phyllostomus; species Phyllostomus discolor. The sequence continues at coordinate 6,373,989 of NC_040917.2, read as the reverse complement.
AGAGTCGTGCATGGGCCTCGTCTTTTTCTTCCTCTCTCAGTCGCAATGTGACAAGATTGGTTAAAGCCGAAGGTGTTTAACATGCCTTTTGGTGTCAAATAGAAACAGAGGCACATCTTCCAATAAAAAGAAGGAAACGGAGGCACTGAGTAATCAAAGGAATTGGTGAAGGTCGAAGATCAAGTCAATGCCTAAGTTATGACCCATTTTCTAGAATTCAGGTAACTCAGTTCAGGAGAAGAAAGAGTGTAGAAGGTGACCGCGTCTCAGGTGTTAACAATGCAGGCTGGCCAATGGGATGTGCGGTGGGGGTGGGGGGCTCCCATTTTAGCTGGAGCCACCAGCGCTGGCAGCCAGGTGGGGAAAAGACCATGTCTGCACTCCTAACGCGACCTTGGCCTTCTCTGTTTTCTGTCCCACCTTTTCCCACCTGAGAGACCCTCGGCCGAGGTCAGGGCTAGAATGCAAACACCAACTCACTCTTCCACTTCCTGGCCCCAAGTGCCTTTCAGAAGGACCCCCGCCCTCCTATGTGAACCGCAGAACCCCTCTGCGCCTGCCCTTTTCACTGCCGGAGCAGCACAGCCCAGAGAGGAGTGACACGATCTACTGGTTCCTGCTCATAGACCCAACCAAGGGGGAGTGAGCCTTGAGCAAGCGATAGCTGAGTGCAGGCTCAGAGAATTGAGATGATGAGCAGGCGAAGGTGGACAGTGGGCACCCCTGGACCCCGGATAGGCATCTCTCGCCGAATCACCGCATCCTGAGCTGGCAGGAAACAGATGCAGGCCTCCACGGAGTCCCACAGTGGTCTCCGGGCCCCCTCAGCTGCGGCCCCTCCGAACTGGGCAGCGCATTTCAGGCCTCCTTGCCCGCACCTCCCGCCCCTCCCGGCCGCCCGACCGGATCAGCGTCAGGGTCAGTGTTCCCAGTCGGCTGCTGCATGGTGCTGGGGGGTTGATGACAGTCAGCAAAGACAGATCGTGCCAGAGGAGAATGTCCTCTTCTCCTAGGCTGACTCAGCTCGGGACAGGAAGACACGGGGACAGCTGGCATCTGGCGAAGCCCTTGATTGTCCCCATGAAATATTAACTGAAAGTGGCCTTGCGTCGGCCCGGCACTAAGAAGGTCGCCCAGGTTGAGCCTGGGAGGCAGCGACACTGCGTCAACATGGAGAGGTGATAAGCACGGCGCCTTTTCTCTGAGCTAATGCGGTTGGTCGAGTGCCATGGGGACAGGCTTTACACGTCTCCACAGACCCCTGTGTTTTTATGACAACCGTCTCCATGACAACCAGGTGTCCAGACACTAAATGGATCTCAGGGATATTAAATCCCAGCCTGGTGAGGGGAGCCCAGCTGACTGCAGCCTGCGCAGAGCCATTCTTACTCTGGGCAGGTGGGTGGGCTCAGGGGAGTGGGGGGGTTCCCTAGGGCCCAGCAGGGGGCACAGGGAGAGTGTGATTGGAAAGAAGGCTTTTCCTGATCATTTTCACTTGTGATCCAGAAGAAAAGGTAAATAAATAGCAAGCAAATGAAACTCACACGAAACTAAATGCGGAAGTGTTACAAGCACCAGAGAGACGGGAGAAATTATGTCAATGGCCGCGGAAGAAACAGCAAAGTGAGAATTGTCCTGGAAAGCCCTGAATAGGTCCATCTGGGGCCCATATTCCAAAGTGAGAAGGGAGGGCAAGCTCACAAGGCAGGGTGAGGGGGAGAGAAAGGTGGTAATAAAGTTTAAAGCAGGGATACCACAGCGCAGCCCGGAGCAAAGAGCTGAAGTTGACACCTGCCCACCCCAGGTTGTTCAGGTCACCCCGAGAGCTGGCCCAGCAAAGGACAGCAGGTGACGGTGGGCACGGGAGGGGTGTGGGGAGCCCGGGGAGCGGCATCTTCCTAACTCAGCTCCTACTGCCAGATGCAGGGAGACAGCGAGACACACCAGCTTCTTCCCAAAGGTGAGCTGAACCCTGCCCGCACCCAACAGTCATGTTGCGGCTGGGGCTTCTTCTGCTTTGAAGTGATGCCCAGGTGCTGAGTGCACAGGAGGAGAGGACAATGCCATCCCAGGCAGAACTGGAAGGAAGGGAGGAAGGGAGGAAGGAAGGCAGGCAAGCAGGCAAAGCTGATGAAGTGGAGCAAAGGGCTGGCTATGCAGTTGGAAGCCCAGCAACATCTAAATAGGCTGCAAATGGCCTTTTGGAGGGAACTCCCATCCCTGTCATAATCGAAACCAGGACAGGCCAGGCGGCGGGGAAGCAGGGTGGTGACCCGTGGGTATCATCAGAGAGGAAGGAGGATGGACGGCCTGCCCGTCACAGAGCTGAGTTTTAAGTGTGGGGTTCGTCTGTCGCGTGGAGACATGGCCCCCAGAGCTGGGTGTGTTCAGGGGCAAAGCTGCCCTCTGCCAAAGGGCAGGGAGGGTTAAATCGGTAACTGTCAGCACGTCTGGCAGCGAAATAAAAGGAAACCACATTCTCTATGAATGGAGGAGGAAGCAGGGGGAAGGTAGTTGTTTCTTTTTCTGTTTTTAAAACATGAGTAAGATTCTCAATATGTTTGAGATTATTTAGCAAATTCTCTGAAAGGGGCCTCTGGTCACCAACCAACAGTTTGTGGAGGCAGAAGCCACAGCCTCCCGACTTCCCGCCCCTCCCACCCCAGGGACAGCGAGCCGGGCATCACGGGGGCCTCTGTTCGGCTAACCATGAACAATTCATAAAAGTCCAGGCCCCGGCGTGATCGGCCCGGTCCTCGGAATGTTATTAGAAAATCCTATTTCTGGTCTGTTATGAAACAGAGGTTTTGATGTGCTGCCAGGTTTGGGGGGAATTCTGGAAACGGAACGCTCTGGCTGCTCCGAGAAGCGCCGGCCAGTGGGTGTTACATAAAGCCTTCCTAGCAACTCAGGTTCATCACAGAACGCGAGGCTGCAGTGGAAAAAAGCTAACACGTTAATGCAAAACATGAGCCAACCGCTATCCCCATTTGCTCTGAGGCCAGCTGGGAATGCGTGGGGGCGGTTTAACCCTCGGCGCCCCGGCCAGCTGGAGCCGAAGGGCACCTTCGGGCGGACCTCGCAGAATGCAGGGTGGCTCTGCCGGCCTCGGGAGCAACTGCTCTCCCTTCCCTGGGCTGCTCCCGGCCTCCCCGGGCAGGCGCTGCAGAAACACAAGCAGGAAGGTCACGCCGGCCCATCCCTGCCAAGAGAGACGCATCTGGTGGCGAGGCCGTGTGTTTGAACGCCAGCGATGAGAATCTCCTGTCTGAGAGCTTGGATCCAAGACGGTGCAGATCAGGGTCGAATCCTTTCCTGGGGATGGTTGCCAGCTCTGGTGAGGTTTCTGACAAGCACACGTGGCCAACTGTTTCCCATCTCCCAGGTCTGGAGGGGGAGGGGGAGTCAAGGAGACCTGGCCGCAGGGAGCACCTAAAACATTGTTTCAAGGCCGTGATGTGTGTGACCTGCTGACCCAGGACGGCCAGCCCGAATTGCAGGGTTACGGAGAGGAAGAGCTGTCCCAGCCATGAGGATGAGTGTGTGCGGCTGGGTTGGGACGGGGCGTGCGGGGGGGCACAGGTCAAGAAGGAAGGGGGCTGAGGTGGGACTCAGGTAGACCAAGGAGAGGCCGTTGGAGACAGGCAGTGGCTTGTGGGGGAGGGGCCGCCCTTGAAGAACCTGCCTGGGCCCTGAAGGCTTCTCTGGACCCGTGCCCACTTCCTCGACCATCAGCAAGAGAAATGTCGCTTTGTCTGGGAAGGAAAAGAGTGGTTTTATAAAGTGCCAGGGCCCTGCGCCCGTGTGAAGGCAGGCACCCAGCGGGTGGGTCACCTTTCCTGGCTTAAGTCAGATCGGCGCAGACCTGGAGGGTCCATACCCCTTGTCCCCCTTTGCTGAAGAGGCTGCCAGGGTAGAAAGGGTAAGCGCTGCTTCTGGGCTTTAAAACAAAGAGACCAACCCTAAGGCATTCCAGCTGGACGTGATGCTGAGCCCACGTAGGAGGAGATGAATTTCTACTTGAGGTTGTCCTTAAGAAGTCACCAGAAAGCCAGCAAGCAATTTGCACTGAGATGCCTCTGGAAAGATCTCACGGAAAGTGCAGACACTGGATGGGGCGCGCTAACGGAGGCAACAGGCCCTCCCGAGGAGGGCAGCGGGAGCCAGGCCCAGCCCCCAGCGGCGGGAGGTCCTGCTGTGCCCACCGAGCGCCCAAGAGAAGGGGGCCCCTCCGTTGCTCACAGGCGGGTGCCTGCCTGCGGGCCTTGGCGCTGGCGTGCCCCGGGGCCGTGGAAAACTGTGCGCAGCCAGCACGGCCATCGTGAGCCAATTTCCATTGAAATGAGATCAATACTACTCATTTTTCTCTAGCTGGCTCCCGAGTGATTCATGAATCTGAAAACTAGTTCATGAATCAGAGCGGCAGGGCTGGGCGGGGAGCGCTTGTGCGGCCGGGAACCTCCATCCCTCCGTGAACCCCGCCGCCGGTTGCATAACGCTCGCCTGCCTGCTCGGCCGGCCAGCCTTTCTGGAAGCAGCTTTTGGCTTTTACCAGTTCACCTACTTTCCTTCTCAAGAGGAAAGGATGCCACTGTGCACAGCCTGCGTGTCCTTCTGCTCAGTGGGTGTCTTCGTGCCCTTGGTGTGGCTGCGTGTGTCCAGACAATGGTGTTTGTCTGCACACTGTGTGTGTGTGTGTGTGTGTGTGTGTCCCGGGCCATGGGCCCTTTAAACCTGAACGGGAGCCAAGTTCATCTCTCAGTGGAGCTTCTCGAGGAAGCAGGAGACGGGCAGTTGGAAACCACAGGCCTGCAAGTGCTGATTACAGCCTGCGAAGGAAAATGAGATTTCTATCTCGCAGGAATTCAGTTATAAAAATAAAATACAGCGTCTGGCTTGATTCAGCTAAATGTACAAGCACCAGGGCGTTTTAATTTAACAGCAGAGCCGGACAAGAAGAATGACCTAAAACACCGCGTTTGGAGAAAGCCAGAGGAGAGGGGGCGGCTACAGGAAGGAAGTGGGCGTGTGTGTGCGTGTGTGTCTGAGGGGGGGAGGGAGTGTGGGGGGGAGGAAGGGAGGGAGGGAGGGAGGGAGCCAACGGCCCTGCTGGCGGTGCGTGCGGCGGGGATGATGTCATTGGAACAGTTGGAGGAGGGAGCAGAAAAACAGCTCGGGCTGTGCTAATCCTGTTTGCTGCCCTGAAGGGAATGGACGGCGGCCAAGGCAGGGAGTTCTGGGAAACCATATAAGGCTGCCAAACAAGCTTTGCCGCCAACATTAGGAACTGACAGCTTTGTTCTTTGTAACCTGGCTGCCCGCCAGAGGCCTCATTTCGGCTCTGCGGCGTGATTAGCCTGGACGGCCGCCAGCCCCGCGCTGAGAGCTCCTTTTCTTCTCTCCGAGCGCGCGCTCTCCCCCCGGCTCTCGCGCTGCCAAACATGCAGCGGTTGCCATGGCAGTGGAAAGTAAAGTTTAAAAAAAACACAGCCAAGTGGGAGGCACGCCTTTCTCCAGATGCGCCACATGAGCGGGGAGAGAAGGCAGGGGACCTATTCACGGGCTTCGCCGGAGGAAGAAAACGCTGGCGGGGCCGTCCGCCTGGCGAGGTGACTCCAGGATAAACACGGAGGACGGCGGCAGAGACACGCCGCCTGGCTGTGCACCGCGCGAGGGGCCGGCTCCCAGGCCCTGTTTTCCTTCCCTCCCTCCCTTCCCGCGGCATTGTGCGCTGCGTAATGTGAAACGGAAAATGTCATGGTTTCCACTGGGAGCGTGTCCACGGCTCTGAGAACGCTCCAGAAACCCGGGCCCGCAAGCACGGAGGAAGCAGGGAGGGGGTGGAGAGGGCACGGGCGGTCACAGAGGCCCCTGGTCACCAAGGTGACCCCAGTGAGCAAGAGCTGGCTTGCAGCCACGGCCAGCAAGGCTCTGCTGGCCGCTGCGGTCCTGCCGGCCTTGACCCTCGTGGGCCCTAGGCCGGGCGGGGTCTGGGGTACGGCGGGAATCCGAGGGGCCCACCGAGGCCTGCCCCCTGAGCGGCAGGGCGGTCCTCTCTATCGCCTGCCACAGCACCGACGGTGTCTCACGTTACAAGGGGACCCTGTGAAGAATCCACTCTGCTATTTTTAAGGCGGCTCGTTTTTCACCTGCTTGGAGAGTGGAACATCTCCCGGGAGGTGACAGGTCGTGATCAAAGGCAGGTCTCGAGGCCGAGAGCTGGCAGGTCCCAAGGCAAAGGTTACTGAGAAGGGAAGGCCGGTGGCCAGCTTCCCCCCCAAAGCAAAATTTGACACTCCTCACCCTCGGGGTTCAGCGAGATTCTCAGAAAGACCTCTCCTGGTTCTAGAAGTTGCCTCAGCAGGGGCTGACGGGGCTGTTTCCTGGCCTCGTCAGGCGGAAGACAGAAAGGCCAAAGCAGGGCCGGGCTGCTCCCCACCCCCCCCCCCCAACCCGCGACACCAACAGACCACAGCTGGCCTCTGAAAGGGCCTCCCTGGCCTGTCAAGCGTGCGTGTGACCGATGCCCGGGTCCAGGAGAGAGGTGGAGGTGGCGGAAGGAAACAGCTCCAGGCCGTGGGGGAAAGTTGGCAAACAGGAATCCCCGATCCTGCCCTGTCCGTCACAGACTGGCCGCCTGCCCCAGGAAGCCCAGGGGCCTGTTTGGGGGGGTGCTCCTCTCAGAGGGTGGCGACCTTCCCCAGCCCCACTGTCCCCCCACCCCTGGGCCCTCACCCCTGCCCCGCCCTGCCTGCCACCCACACTGCGGACAAGGCCGAGGAGACCTGGAGTGAGGACGGAGAGCGGAGGCCAGGAGGGCGGGACCTGCGGGCTGGCAAGGACGCGCCGCCCCTCGTGTGGGGAGCACAAGCAGACGAGCGTGTTGCTAGGCAGAACTGACCCACTGACAAACCTCGGGCTCCTGGGAAGCGGGGAGGAAGGACGGGCCTGGGACCAGAGCCGAGACGTTGCTGTCGTGCCCTGCCCTGAGCCAGGGGCTCCACGCCCTCGGAGCCAGGGACAGACAGGCCCCTGCGGTCCAGGAGTCTGCCCGAGCAGCCACCCTGCACCAGAGGGTCCCGCGGCCCGGGACCCGGGCAGCCTCGCTGCTGTCCTCTGAGCTGGTTCCCGTGCAGGGAATGCTCCCTGGTGACCTTGCAGAAGCACCACGGAACCACATGACTCTGTGTCCACCTTGGTACGTGGGGACTGGGTGACACCACACCTGTGAGCCTATGGAAACCTGTGGCCTCCCTGGGTGCTGCCCGGACCGGCCCTGCCCACCGCGGGCGAGGCTGGGCACGTGCCACCCTGGGCCTTGTCTGCGGAGCTCGAGTTCCCCTCTGCAGGTGCCAACGCAGGTGGGGTGGGGGGCGGTGGGGGAGGGCTGTTTCCTGGGGGCAGGAGTTGGTGGGGGGAGGGCAGCGGGCAGGCCGCCTGGCCCCACAGAGGTGACGCCGTCTCCCCCAGGGCTCCCCTTTCCTCGGGATCCGTGAATCGGACGTAGCATGCGTGAAACAGCAGGAAAACCGTTATCCTCATGTGCAGATTAATGGAGGTTTCCTATTAGGCTTGTCAGGCAGACAGAGCAGGAGGACCCGGGAGGGTTCTCTTTCCTGAGGAACTGAGAGGAAGCAAAAACAGGCCCCGGGGCGGGCGGGGGCCGGAGGACGCAGTTCGGAGCGGCAGGACCGTGCTGGCCAGACCATGTCTGCGGGCAGGAGACCTGCTCCCCCGCGGCCCTCGGTTTCTGGCGCTGCTTCCGCTCTCCGTCAAGAGCCCCGTTTAATTTCCCGCTTCACCTGCGTGGTAAAAATAATTACGTGCAGGCATTAAGCCCGCAGTAAAAGTCAGTGTACAGAGAGATTCTATCTTTGCCTTCTGTCATGGCAAGGCTTCGCAGCCAGAAATAGAACACAGGGAAATGCTCCTCTTTGCACACAGATGAGGGGAGCTCATCGCCGGCCTTTGCATGTCGGCGACCATCCAGGGTCAGGAATTCAGGCGTGGCTCCTACCTGCACCTCACCGGGGCCTTCGACCGGAAGGCTGCTGGGACGATGGTGCAATAAAACGTTGGCACCGTAGAGGCGGCTTTCACGGGCACGAGGGTCCTTCTTCATTGCCTGGCCCTCAAGCCTGAGCCAGAGGGAACATCCGGGGGGCCCAGGAAGGCGCTGTCAGCCCAGCACTGGAGCACCGGACCCCCATCCACCGGCCAGCTCTCCCCCCACAGGGTCAGCTGGGCCCCAGAAGCCTGCTCTGTTCCCAGCAGGAGTGAGTAGAAAAACTGCCATTTAAGAAACTGGTTCTGAGGATTTTTCAAAGAGTCCTAGGGTTTGCACTAACATGTGAACGCTGGTGACTCAAGGTGCAGAATCTCACACCTGCCCTGCTGCCCCGAGCACACCATGGAGCTTCGGGAGGCCACGTTCAAAGTCGTGCCGCCCAGACAGCTCCAGGGTTAGTGAGCAGGTGCACCGTTCTCATGGCGAGGCTTGTTTGACCGGTGGGACGGGGCCTCCCTCCCACTGCAACTGAGGGAGAGCCGCCAGCTCCGTGCGGAGGCCGCGGGAACAGCTCCTGGCCGTCTCATGACTCGGGTGGGCGCTGGCCCCTGCGGTTGGCTGGGCCTCAGCCACCGAGCTCCTGAGTGGCCGTGGAGGGGCTCCCGCAGTGGGCCCAAGGGCAGACCTGCAGGGGACACTCAGAACCCCGGAGAGGCCCTGCTCCTTCCTCAGAGAAGCCCGGCCCGAGTGCTGGTGCTTAGATTCCCTCTGGGCCTTTCAGGGTTGCACAAAAAGGCACCTGTTAGAGCGAGGGGAGTCCCTTGTTGCCACGCAGAGTGAGTCCAGGTGCATAAACCTGTGCTGACGTCACCCACAGCCCTTCCTCCCGCCTGCTCGTGAGAACACCTGAAGGGAGGGAGGGACATTTCCCTCGCCTGCCCGCAGAGAGGGCCGGGGCTCTGGGGGCCCCCCAGGAAGGAGGGACTAAGGGGACCTCCCCGAGTGGCAGGGCCCCCCTATTCTTTCCTCTGGCGGACGGATGGACCGGATGAGCAGGGAACCTGGCGGCCGTGGGCAAGTCACACACGTTTTCGATTGTCCTGGTTTCCCCATCTCGGTAGATCACACCTCTAAAGCATTTGATGATTCCGCAATCCAGTGAGAGCCGGGGGACATATGTTGAAAAAACAACCACCGCCTGTGGCAAGGCACGGCGGTGATGCCTGAGGGCGAGTGAGCGACAGAGGCAGAAGCCGGCGGCGTCCTGACAGGAAGCACTCACCAACCCTGCCGTGGAGGCCCGAGTCCTGAGGGTGTGGTGTCCGGATGTTCCGAGTGCCCAGAGACCCGGTCGGGCTGCCCAGGTACGGATGGCGGGTCCTGTGGGGGCTGGCTCTCTGACATGCGGCTTCTGCGCGTCCTGCTGGCCGCAGCAGGCGAGCTTTGTGACGGCCAAGGCTGCGTTCCAGGGCCCGTGTCCTCCGTGGAACCTGGCAGGGCGTGACCCTGCTGGAGGCGCCAAAACCTTTCCTCGGGGGGCCGACACCGAGAGGAGCAACAAGGCCCCAACCGGTGCATGGTCCTCACTGCACAGTCTGGACTCCGGGAGTCCCCGCCCCGGGCTCGAACACGGCTCCTCGGACCAGCCACCCTCAGCCAGCCTCACAGAGGATGGGACGCACGGTCGCCTCAGGTCGCACGGGCCCCTGAGCGGCGGTGATGCAACGCTCACCTGGCGTCCACCCTCCCCGGAGGAGGCGGCCTGCCAGCAGACCAGAAAACGACCCATTTAGTCACGATGCTTAGTCACGGCCCGAATCTGGAGCACTTAATTCTGGAACCGTGGCTTTCACCGCAGCGGCGAGCTCATTCCCACAACTTCATGTGCAGAAACTGTGCAGAGGCTGGGGGTTTTTTTCCTGGTTTTGAAAGATAATGAGCAAAAGTCTCTAATAGTCGGCCAGAATGTATCCTTGCAACCGGTGTAGATGTTTAGCCAAGTGATACTGTATGGAATCAGGAAAAAGCAAGTATGTACACGGTCTCCATCTCCTCACCAGTGCAGGAGATAATGTAAAACTGCAGGAAGCGCCGGCAGAAAGAATAAACTCGGGCTGTCCCACCCCAGGCACGCCGTCCCCAGCCTGTGCGAGGAACACCCTTCCGCCGACCGGGACAGCCGGGCTGTGGGACACGCCTGGTCAGTGCTGGGCCGGGCCCCTGGTTCCCGACTCACCCGTCCCTTAGCATCCACCACAGCGCATCTGCTGGAGTTTAGGTCAGACGGGTGGGGCGACTCCAGAAAAAGTCACAGACTGCCTGTGGCTGCAGGAATTTTGTCCAGCCCGTGCCCATTCAGTGGACATCACCTAGGTGCAAAAATCACGTGGAGGGAAGTGTGACCGAAGGGAGTGTGGTCAAGGAGGGGTGCAGGAGGTGATGGGGGCAGCCTGCCTCCACCCTTTGGGAGGAAGGACTCAGGCTTGTCTACATCTGTGCTGTGATGATGCAGAACAGCACCTCCCGTCCAGGTGGGGGCTGCTGCCCGTACCTGCCTGCTGCAGCCGGGCAGGGCCTGGGCCTGGGCACGGGCGCCCGCAGACATGTCTCCTGCAAAACAGGCCACTGCGACCCAGCCCTGCCTGGCCCGGGGTCAGCTCTGCCCTCCCGAGGCTCAGCAGCTGCAAGGCAGCAGAGGGGCGGGGAGCAGGGGATCCCCAGGCATGAGGAAACCAGAGTTAGTCACCCCAACTCACAGGGAATACGCTACAGCTACACTGTAGGCCATGTGAGGTTACTTCAGGACATGGTGGCTGAGCTCAGTGAGCTGTGGAAACCGGGTCCCACCTAAAGGTGGGGAAGCTGTCCCGCTCTGCAGCCTTCTCCACGGAGGACTTGGAGATCACCGGGGGTGTGTCTACGCCATCCCGGGCAGCCTTCCTGCCAGCACAGGCACACCTGTCTCTGGCCCCCAGACGGCAGGGGGGGTGGTGCTGAGGCTTCCTGCCCAGCACAGGCCAGGGATGCTCTGGACTCACCTCTCCTGAGATGCAGGCCCTGGAGTGAACGGGCGGGAAAGCTTGGGACCTCGAAGGAGCAAGGAAGGGCCAGCCACTTCCCAGGGACCACGACAGGGCACAGGCTTTCCAGGTTCCACGGCGTCCCCGTCGAGATGGCCTCTGAGGACGGAAGGATGGACACCTGCTCACGGCGATCCATTTCTGATGTCCTGAACCAGGTGGCCTGATCCGTAAGGGAAAACAAAGGAACCAGCCCAGCTTTGCCCAGCTTTGCCCTGCAGGCCCAGCACCGGCCACCGGAACAGTGAAAACGAGACAACCCTCTGCTGCCCACGTGGACCTGACTCTCCCGCCGCCGTGGGAGCGGAGCGCGGCGGAGCGGCGGGAGCGGAGGGAACTGGAAAGGACACGAGCAGCTGGGCAGAGCTCGGCCCGCAGGGGCCCGGCCATGCTGGGTCCAGCGGCCCAGGCCTGGGGCCTCAGCTGGTGACAGACGACAAAAATCCAGCTGACGGTGTTCCTGGCATCCTCGCTGGCGAACAACCACAAGCACTGGTCTCTTTGTGTGTATTTACATCTGTGTGATCCATCGGAACACACAGAAGTATTTAAATACTCAACTGGTAAGGACAGCCGACCCTCACGGAGCTAGAGCAGGGTTGCCAGCGGTGATTTCCCGCTTCGAGTGGAAGAGCATTCTCCCTGAGCCTCTCGAGAAGGTGAAGGGTGTGTGTGTGTTGGGACAGGAAGGGGCTTGAGCGGGACTGTAAGCCACCAGCCAGCCAGCTGCTCGAGGGTGGCCGGCCGTGCTGGGGCCGGGGGACCCGCTCGGGCCGTCTCACTTTGCCCTCCTCCCCACTCTGTCTGGTCCCTCCCTCCCTGCTGTGTTCCTGCACCTTCCGGCTCCTGACCTCAGGCTTCTCTCTCCCGTTTCCAGGCCTCCTTCCGGAAACCAGGTTTCTTTGTGTCCTTGAGTCCTTCCCAGGACGCCGTGGAAGGGATGCTGCCCCTGCTCCAGGCCACCGAAGAGAACGCCCCCGGGAACCAGGGGACCATCAGCAGCTTCTCCAGCAGGGAGCCCTCTGCCGGGGTGGCCTGCCCCAGTGAGCACCGGCCTGGCAGGCAGTGGCTGAGAGCACTGGAGGAACCACAGACGTGACCGGGGAACTTGCACCGTGGTCGCTGCACTGCAACGGAGGCCTCGCTGGGGAGGTGACCTTCCAGCTCAGATGGCAGGCGCCAGCTCTGGGAGGCAGGGGACAGCTGGATCAGGGCCTCAGTTGTGGGGATGGGGGTGGGGGGACAGGCCACGTGTGAGTGAGGAACAGGAGTGACTCGGGGAAGGGGGAGCCTTCAGAACAGGACGTTCAGCAGCACGGGTTTGGTTTGCCGCCTGGAGACCTGGAGGTTGCGTGAAAAACGTGTCTGGGAAGCCCGAGGGACAGGGAGGACTGACGAGGAGGCTGCCTGCAGCCCCAGCAAGGGAGAGGGTGTTGCTGCCTCTTGGCCGCAGCACCAGGCTCAGTGGGTTTGCTCGCAGTGGGGCGCATGGTTCCCCAGGGCCCCCCATCACTGATCTGGGCGGTGTCCCCCCACCATGTGCCATTCTGGGAGCACTCCTACGGCAGAGCCTGATCAAACCCCCCACTGTGACAGACACACTGTGAGGCAAAGGCCACCGGCCCGGAAGCCAGGCAGGCCAAGCTCAGGTCCTGCCTCGGCCACTTTCCAACTCAGGGGTCCCGGTCCAGTGGCTCAGTGCCCCTGGGCCTCAGTGTCCTCATATGTAAAAGTGAGGGTCGCCACTGCCTCCCAGGGCTGTGTGTGAACGAACTTGTGAGCACCCCCAGGACCGAGCCAGGCACACAGCAGCTGTCAGCCTGGCCTTCAGGAGTGGTAGCAATAAAGTGATACCCATTCATTCAGCAACTATGTATCAAGTGCCTCCACGTGCCCCGTACTGTTCTAGGTGCCTGGATGCACCAGTGCACAGAAATAAACCCAGATCCCTGCCCTGTGGAGCTTTCATTCCAGAAGGGAACACACACCAAAAATAACCGATTTAATAAGTAAATTAGTCATTTGTTAAGAGATGACAATTGCAGTAGAAAACATGGAGCAAAGTAAAGGGACAGAGGTGGGAGGACCTCCAAGCAGGGTGGTAAGGGGTGGGCTCCTTGGTAAAGGTGACAGTTGAGCAAAGACTTCCAGGAGGCGACTGATTGCGTGTGTGGTTCCCTGGGGGGCCAGCACTGAGGTCAGGGGTCACAGCCAGCGCACCGCCCTGAGCTGGGGGCACCCGGAGAGTCAGAGGGCCAGCAAGGAGGTTGCTGGGCTGGCGCTGGGGGAGGGAAGGTAGGAGATGACGTGGCATGGACGCCAGTTCAGCCTGCCACGCGCCTTGCCGGCCTCTCACACAGGGAGGGGCGGGAGCCACCAGAAGGCAGTCAGGAGGCATAAGGTGCCCCTCAGCTTCCAGGGGGACACTGGGTGGCAGGGCTGAGACCTGGCGGCCGGGGTGAGGCTGGGGCAGCTACATGGGGCAGGGGTGACGATGGTCAGGGGCAGCTGGCAGCCATGCAGCGGCAGCAGAAGAGACAGAACAGTCCAGTCCTACTCATTAGACGTTGTCTCCAAAGACGAGCCAGTCAGTGAGGGCCCTTCAGATGTGTCCATCTTCAAACGGCCCGAAGCTCCCCTGAACCACAGGGTCCTCTCTCAGCATCCTGGGCCCCAGTCTTGCCCACGCCCCAGCACCCCCGCCCTTGTCTCCCTCAGCAGAAATGACCAAACGTCCCCTGGCACCCTGTGTCCCTTCTCTGTCACTCTGGGAATGGCAAGGGAGGAGGAGCAATTCTTAAAATTAAAAACAAAGGAGGTCTGTGATTGCCCAAGGGTTCACTCAGTCTGTCTGCAGACGCCGAACGCAGCACAGACTTCCTTAGCAAGAGTCACTGGTCGCGGAGCGAGTCAGGGCACGTTTACCGGGCGGACCGCCTCCACCCAGAAACGCGCTTTTTCGGAATCGGCGTTAGCGGGGAAGAGAAAATGAAGTGCACATGTGCGTTGGCGACTGCGGCGAACGCCTCTGATGCCGGCTGGCCCCCGGGGAGGGGGCGCGAGTGGGAATGAGACGTTTGCAATAAACTTTTTGGACTATGTTCCATGTTGGTGATATGGATAGGTTGCTTATGTAAGGACTAAATAGACATAATTTTTATTTATTTATTTATTTATTTTTAGAGAGGGAAGGAAGGGAGGGGGGGGAGAGAGAGAGAGAGAGAAACATCAATGTGGGGTTGCTGGGGGTTATGGCCTGCAACCCAGGCATGTGCCCTGACTGGGAATCGAACCTGCGACACTTTGGTTCACAGCCCATGCTCAATCCACTGAGCTACGCCAGCCAGGGCTAAATAGACATAATTTTTTAAAAGCAAGAATGGGGAAGGCAAAACTACAGTAGAGGCATGACGTCATCCTCGCCCCAGGCCACGCCCACAAACAACTGCCCGGAAGGCACACGGTCCGAATGGCTGCACCGGATTCGGGCGGCAGTGACCGGCAGTGCTTTCTGTAGGGACCAGTCAACCCTTCCAGAGCCAATGGGTGCGTTTGTGGTGTCCCATGAGGTACAGACCAGAACGTAAGGGCAGTTAATCTTACAGGAAGGAAAAGTGGTGAAGAAGAGGTCAGGGGTTGACCTTGAACTCCTCAGAGAGTTCAGCAAGAGCAGAGCAGGAGGAGGGAGCCCTGGGCCGGACCATCCAGAACCATCCCCCCTCCAGCCGGCCTCCCCCCCAGTCACCTGCGAGCGGCCATCCTCCACTCAGCCTGTTCTGTCATCCGTGGCTTTGGGCCTTGGTACAGAAGACAGGTAGAGAATCTAAAAGCAAAGAAAGCAAGAAAGAGGCAAGAGAAAGAAGGCAAGGCCATACAGGGAAGGTGTAGACAAATAATGGTGGGGGGCTGGGGGTGGGGAGTACTCGTCTCACTGCCTGGCCCCCATCCCTCCCTCTGACCCCACCTGAAGTCCAAGGGGGCTGCAAAAGCCCACAGCCTGATTCCTTAGCTTTCAAAGAAGAACCTCTCCTGCAGCAGCAAAGGTCAGAGGCTCGGGCTGCTTTCCAGACCCCCCAGGAGGGCTCCCTCCCTCTAGCTCCTTCCACCCCTCAGTGAAAGAAGGTGACTGTGGAGAGAGAAAAAGGACTCTGGGGTGGGGGGGACAGACATGTCCCCCAGAAAGAAAGGATCCTCTTCCCTTCTTCCAGGAACTGTCAGCTTCAAGGTGGCGTCACTCACGAGCTGCCTTCCATTTACAGATAAAAAGAGAGGAGAGAAGGAGAGGGAGAGGAGCAGTACAGATGTGAATTACTGGGTGATGCTGAGTGGCTCCCCTACTGAGCCCGTCGCCATGGCAACACACTCGGGCTCTGGACCACTTTGGGAGGGGGTGCAAAGAACTGCAAGGAACCATCACGAAAAACAGCAGAGAGTTGGGGCCTTGGCTTCCCGCGTCTCTGGAAACAGCCTTCGCACAGATGCATTTTACCCCCGCCCCTGGCTCTCCCCGGCACGTTCAGCAGTCACGGAGCGTGTCCAGAACTCTCACACTCTTCAAAGCGAACGGCATTTTCCCGTCTTCTCTCCTGTGCTCGCACCTCTCCATCACGCAGAGTGCCTCTCTGGCCTGTCTCACCTGACAGAGCGGAGGGCGTCGGATGGCTGCTCCAGGCGTGCTTGGTGGAACTTGTGTATTCACTTTCATTGTACTTCACCTTGCATCGGTGACGGGAATGGACCAAGTTTCCTGGGTCCCTCACATTCATGCTCCAGTGTGAGCCCTCTGAGCCCCTCTCTGTGCTCTGTGCCCTCATCCTACAGGGACCACTCCAGAGCACGACCCGTGAGAAGGCGCACTCTGTTTCCAAGAGGCCAAGGGCCTGGTGCAGTTTATAATGGGGGAGGAGCATGGGGGGGGGGGTCAGGGCAACTCCCTGGGGCCACAGCTCTTAGATGTGAAGAGACCTCAGTGGAAGCCTGCTCACTAATCTGTGAAGTAGTTGCCCATTTTCTTCTTGAATACCTCTAGGCACCGTCACCTCACTACCTCAGGAGAAGCCCTATTCAGTTACTTAGCGATAGGGTGTTCGAGGCATTGCCCTCTCTTGCTACCAGACTCTTCTACGGCATATCAAACACCGAGTGAGTGCAAAGCACCTGCATTTCATGTAATTCTTGCGTGAATTCCACTGAGGAGTATACTGGTGTCCCCACTTTATAGATGAGCAAGTGAGGCTCAGACAGACACACACCCGGGGCCGCTCACTGAGCGAGGGGCTGGGCTGCGCTCGGGCCCCCACGGTGCCCGCCTCCCGGAGGAGTAACGACAGCGAGGCTGCCAGGCCCGGCCTGCTCTCTGAGCTGCAGTTTCAGGGGTGTGGCTGGATGGAGTTCAATGTCACCGAACAGATTATTGCTGGGGCAATTACGCACCTTCTGCCACCTCCCTCTTGCTAAACAGAGGAACCGCGGGGACAGGCAAGACGGAAGCATGGAAGGTGCCGACCTCTCACCCAGATTTCAGTTTAGGGTCCTGCCTGAGAGGCTGGGCTTGGACAGGCGGCCCTTGGAGGTCACCGCCACGTGACAGTGGGCGTTGGCATCCACAGTAGCAATGACAGCCCCACTGACGACCGTTTGTTGAGTGTTTAAATACATCCGAAATCACCTTGGATGTTTTGTACTCATGATTGTAAGCACCTGGCTCCAAAAGTTAAAGGGATTTTCCCGAGCCAGGAAGTGGCTGGACTTCCACCTGGCCCACCTGGTTACAAACCCAGGCTCTTCTCGGCACTGTGCACTGACTCCCTGAGCCACCAGTTCATGTGACGAGTATTTATTGATGACCCGCCAGGGTGGGCATGGGAGCTAGGGGTCCACCTGTAAACAACACTAAGATCCTGGGCCTCCTGGGTAGTGAAAAAAACGAAAAGCAAAAACCAGAGTGGGACATGAGGGACCAGGAGGCCAGTGACACAGGCAAGGTCAGCAGAGGTCAGGGTGGCCCCCTGAGCAGGCGAGAGCAGAGGCGGTGCTGGGTGAGGCACCTGGCCAGGACCCAGTCGGGGAGAGGGTTCCGGACATGAAAACCCTGCAGTGGCAGTGTGCCGGGCTGGCTGGGGGGACGGCTCGGAGGTTGGAGGGGCTAAGGTGGAGTGAGGTCACAGGTACGGCTGGAGAGGCAGTGGGGGCACGTGCGAGGGTTCCTTCCATTCCCCGCTGAGCCGGAAGCCTCCGCAGGCTCTGACAGGTGTGGTGCTACCTGCCTGATGTCTTCCAGGGATCACTCCGCTGGCAGCTTGAGGGCAGAGTGCAGGGTCATGGACAGAAGCAAGGACACCTACTGGAGGCCGCTGCTGTGCTCCAGGGTGGAACAGTGGTGGCTTTGGGTCACCGCAGTGCCGTTGACGAGTGGTGGCCAGGCTCTGGACAGCTTTTGAGGAAGTACGTGGGATTTCCTGACAATGCCAATGTAGGGCGTCAGAGAAAGAGAAGTCAGGGATGACTCCAAGGTCTGGGGCCGAAACAGCTGGAAGACAGACATCCCAGCAGCTGGGAGGGGCAGGTGCGGGTGGGAGGGGCCGGAGTAGGAGGAGCTCGGGTTCGGGTTTGTCCGGTTGAGGTGCTCATTAGCTTCTCAGAGACGGCAAGGCCTTTGTCTATATCTTCTTTGAGTCCGAGAAACATTTTATTTTATTTTACTCCTTTTCCTCGGCCTCTCGAGTTGACTGATTTGCAGATGTCGGTCGAATCACCCTTGCATGGCAGGAACGCACCCCCCTTGAGTGTGATGTCTGATCCTTTGAATACGTCATGGTATTCGATTTGCTCGTATCGTGTTGGGGATTTTTGCATCGGTGATCATCAATCATATTGGCCCAAAATTTTCTCTTTCAGTGTCTTGTCCTCCTTGCCTGGCTGGTGTCAGGGTAATGTTGGCCTTGGGAAGTGAATGAGGGGTGTTCCTTCCTCCTTGATTTTTTGGGGAGAGGCTGAGGAAGATTGGTACGGAATCTTCTTAGAACTTATCAGTGAAGCCATCTGGTCCTGGACTTTTGCTTTGGGGGAGGTTTGGATTACCATTTTAATTTCTTTACTAGCGATCGGTCTATTTAGGTTTTCCAATTCTTTGCGATGTAGCCTAGAAAGGTTGTATATCTCTAGAGTGTGGGAAATATTTTAGAACTCCTAAAAATAAGTCTGATTTCAGGTAGAAGCTTCACTCATTAGGGAAACAAAATCAGGTATCGAACTCTGGTTTCCCGCCAGCTGCCTCTCGGACTAAGCGGCATAGTGCTCTTGGTAGAGCAGAAGTCCCCGGCCTGGGTGGGCAGAGAAAGGGAGGGGGTGCCCAGAGCACGTGAGGAAGCTGGTTCAGGACTAGGAACTTTCGCTTGGGATAACCAAGAACCAGCTGCAAGCTTTCAAAGAACCCGTGTCTGAGGGACAAAACGAATTCGAAATGAGTACTTGATCTGAATGGAAAATTCAAATATACCTGTAGATCTGGAAACGAAAGCCTGGTTAGCTCCACATCGGGGTAATGAAACTCTGGGACCTACGTGCTGAGCGGAAGTGAACCAGAGGACCCGGAGGAGCGAGACCAGCGCTCCGTCCCTGAATTCACGGGGCAGGAGCGGCACAATGGCGCTCCTGTCTGCTCCGCTCCCAATTTGCTCTGCAGTGTGACCAGACCCCACGTCTCAGGGAGAGGACAGGGCTGCCGTCCCATCACCAGCCCCCGAATTGGAGGAGTCGCTGCCGCGGCACCTGCCCTCTCTGAGCCAGAGCGGCCACGTGCCTGTGGCTGAGTCGACCGTTCCATGTGTGGAGATGAGTCCCGTCAGTTCAGATCCCGGGGAGTCGCCAGCCAGCGAGGGCCGTAGAGTTCGGAGTGTGCGTCCTTGCGGAGATGCTGGGAGGCAGGCGCCTGCACCATCTCGGCCTGAGCAGAGTTCGCAGAGCTCCTGCCAAATGCCACAGCAGAGGGGACACGTCCGTGTGACGAGCAGGACCTCAAGTCTTGTTGGAGAAAACCGGGGCCTGGGCGTGACCCCCCTGCAGACACCACGACACCCTCCCCATTTCCATCTCCTGGGCCCTGGTTCTGCTGATGAACCTCTCCTCGCGGTGGGCAGCAGAGTGCATGGTTCAACGCCGGGGTCTGTGTGCACTGAGTTACACGGAGACAGCCCAGGCCCCTGGGGGTGCTGGCCAGGGAACACCGAGCCCTTCGTCTTGGCCTCTTCACACACATTGTAGCGGGAGCGTCCCCATCCTTAAGGGCGACCGCCAGCCCCAGGGAGCCGGCCTAGAATGTGGATGCAGGCGCACGGGCTCCTGAAGAACCAGGCTGCACTGCTGATGGAGGGCGACTGGGTCAGAGCGCGAGCACACACCCCTCCACTTGCACGCTCGAGTGCACGCACACATATGCGCACACACAAACACAAAACGTTCCACTTGAGTGTCAAAGGTCCACTGGCATTACCCCCATTACTGCCATTTTGGGGAACCGATTGAGACTGTTCCATTTGATAAACATTACATACATGTGCTTCACATACGATAACTGCGCATCTGCTTACCTGCCTCCTCCCCAGATCCTGAGTCCCTGAAGGACAAGGATGGGGCATTTCCACCTGATACCCACAGGAGGAGGCCCTCCGCTGGGTGCCCAGTGAACATTAACTGAATGAATGAGGAAACTGAGGCACAGGTCTTGTCCTCGGGGTCACTGTGAGGTCAGGGTCTGGAAACCGGCTCAAAATGCCCATTTGCAAACCAGCGCCTTGGCCAGAGAGTGACTGAATGCCAAGCTCCACAAGATGCACAAAAGTTTCTCCAAGCTCGCTTCTCAGAGTGAGCCAAGGAGCTGGGCGCCTGGTTCCCCCCGGGGACCCAGGCCTCTGCGCGGTGGACGCAGCCTGTCGCCAGGAAGAGCGAGGCTCCTCATCATCTGTTTGGAATGTCATGGCTGTTGCTGCCCCCCTCCCCCCTCCCCCCGACCCCAGCTGCAGGATAAATGTCAGAGAGGAGGGATGCTCACGGCGGCGTCGCCGGACCACATTCCCCTCCTTCTGCTGAGGGTCACGCTTGGAAAATATCTCTAATTTTGTTTTCATAGCTTGTTAACCTTTTCCTTCCCAAAACAATGCCTGTGTTTGTTTTGGCTCCTTTTGTGGACTGAGGACGGGTCTGAGTTGGATGCACAAAAGCATTTTTCCCTTAATCTCATTACAAGGGCGCCTCAGTCTAGCATTCTTCCCAGGGCTCACTTGCTGTGAAGTGATTTCCTCTTGGAATCGGTTTCTCTTTGTGAAGCTGGGAGAGCGAGCATGTTTGGTTTTGCAGGGAACGGGAGGGAAAGCCAAGACAAAGGCAACAAAAGGGAAGAGAGAGAGAGAGAGAAGGAGCAATGCTGTGATGATGTTTGGGGAATTCTGGGTTTCCGTGGACCCACGCCGAAATGCCTGCAGCTGAGCGGGGTGAGGCCCAGAGTCTAACTTGAATCAGGGTCTCAGACCGAGGTCGCTCTTCTCAGTGTGGTCTCTTCCCTACCTGGACCTTGTAGGACCGTGTGACTAGGAGGACCCGTGCCTGCACAGCTGGCCATTCTCATGTGACAGAGTGTCTCATTTCACCCCTCGCTCCCTTGATTGTGGTCCCTGTCTGCTTGGCCACCCCGCCTGGGTTCTCGCAGGCAGGGGACCGTCCCAGCCTGCACCTTCTAGGCACGGTGGGCAGATTCATACTGAATTTCCATTGTTCAGTTTCAATGTTTATCCTCCGTTCTTGAAGGAATTTTAAGTTTCACCCGTTTTTGGTTAATTTTTCTGTCCTTCCTTGCAACACTATTTCTTTTCCTTCGGAGTTGTTTCAAAGATTGCATCTGCAAATACAAAACCACCATGAGGGACAGAGGATGCTGGGATATGAATGGGGACGCTGGGGGAAGCCAACAGCAGCACCAACAAAACTCATCCGCCCTAGCCTGAACCACTGACCAAGGCCAAGGTGAAGGCACGTTTGCCCTCCTGCATGAATTGTTTCCTCAGCATGTGAACTTGACTGCATTTCCTTACCGTGTTTCCCCTGCCGTGGGAACCATTGTATAGTGCATCTAGTTCATATATACGCTATTGTAGAGAACAGGAAAACACGCCTGTATGTTTTTAGGCCCACGTTTTACTTTCCCAGCTGAACAGAGAAAGAGAGCGGCAGACGCATCGTGAGCCCCGGGGGCCGTGGCCAGGGCAGGCGCCTTGCTGGGGCTGAGCTCTGGCTCCTTCTCTCATTAGCGAGTCACTTCCCGTCACCTTCGGCTGAGACTAATAATAGCACCTGCCAGAGAGCATCCTTTCCTCTGCCCTGAAGCATGAATTTGGACATGAGCTGAAAGAGAAGAAACATAAAGCGCAGCCTCTGCTCTTCATCGCTTATGATCCAGGGAAACCGACAAATACAAAAGAGAGAAAACGCTGCCGATTCTCACAGCACCTCCCCGGCCCTCACACAGTCTCTCCCACCGTCTCCCTGTTACAGTTTTGTGTGGAGACGTGTACGGGGAAGGAAGGATTCTGGGAGGCTTCTGGTCCTGGCCCTCTGGCACCTGATCAATCACCTGATCGATCTGGGAGGCCCACAGCCTGGCGCGAGTTTGCTGAAGAGGAGTGAGCCCAGCAGCAATGCTGACAGCCCACTGAATTCCAGGCTAATGTTTCTTCCTTCCTGCAGCGACTCTTCCCAGCTCGGGGCCCAGGCTGCTCTGAGCAAGGCCACTGTGTTTATGGCAGCTGTAGGGGGCGGAGGAGGGAGAGGGAGAGACCATTTTTCAAGTGATGGAAGGGTCGTGTTTGAGTGTAAGATTTCCCTTCTGTTCGATTTTCAGGCTTAGAACTTATGCACACTTGGTCCGGGAGAAAACAGACCAGAAAATTGCTGGCAGCGTCTTCCTCCGAGGCCACCGGCAGGGACAGACCGGCCTCTGTACACGCCCAGCCTGGGTGGCGGAGCTGGCGAGAGCTGGCTTGGCTTTTGATAATCTTCCGTGTTCCCAGCGATGACCGAGAGTGGTCGTTCTTTGCTGAGGGCCTGGCTGCTGTTTGGGGGAGTGATTCACGCATGTGCAGAACATTTCATTGAGGGAAGATTTCTTTCTAGAACCCCTTCACCATGCGTGTGTGTTTCACAAGGAGAGGGAACAGGACAGTCATTCTGCTCGGAGCGTCAGGACTGGGCGAGGGGGTTGTTGGGCTAAGGGAAGTCAGCTTCGCCGACTCGGGGGGAAGCAACAGGTTCGCTCATGGGAGGGTAGGTGATTCATTCAAGTGATCCAGCCAACTGTTTTAGAGGTCAGTGGCACACAAGAGCAAGCAAACCTTTTGGGAGGTTCCCAATTAGGCAGTGGGTTCCGGGACATAGCCTCCCAGTGGGAGAGCATCAGCCCCTCCACGTGGTTCTCAGAGCCTCTGTTTCACAGCAGTAGTTTCTTGTGGCTGGTCATCGACTCATTCTCTCTGGGTCCTGGGTGCACAGGATTTACCTGAGGCAAAATGGTGACACAGGCCAGCTCCTGTTAGCTGTCACCTCCTGAAGTCCTGTGTTTCCAGCTGGGCCCAGGTCATAGGACACAGCCTGCTGGGACCCAGCCCCGGCTGAGCATGCAGCAGACAGAAGCTTTAGGCCTGAGGGTGGGAGGGCAGTGGAGAGCTGCATGGACGAACTGTCCACTGTCCACACTCACACCCTTGCAGAAACGACCTGGGGGCCCCTCCCAGGTCTTACTCCCTGACTCGGGCCCTGAAGATCAGAGAAGGACCCCTGTCTACACTGGCAGTGAGCTGAGTGAGTCACACCCTCAAGCCGCTCTTGTCACAGGAGAAATATCTGACCCCCACGTACTGATAGCGGAAGTCCAGGTCGGACCCCTATCCGGACACTTCTAAGCCCTTCTCAGACCACCAGCAGCCATCTGTGGGAGAGAGCACGAGCGCTAACCACGCTTGCAGCTCTGATCTTCTGGACACTTCTGTCCAAACCCGCACCTTGGCCTTGAACCGCAGGAGGCAGAGATTCATTCACGAGACGCACCTTGAGTCCTGGCTGATGAGCTAGGTTTCCTCAAGGGAGGTTCTTCATGACGTAGCGCCTTGGCTTCTTCCCCGGGCACTCTGGAACCATGATGGTACTAATCGTAGGAACAACGCCAACGACACCACCTGACTGGCTGAGCTGTCAGGGTGACCGCGAGGGTCCGATGACCCAATGAGTGTGAGATGGCTTGAAAACCATAAGGCGGTGTATAGCATCATTGATGGTAGTAATTTCTTTTTTTTTAAGATTTTATGTATTTATTTTTAGAGAGGGAAGGGAGGAAGAGAGAGAGAGAGACAGAGAGAGACAGAGAGAGAAACATCAATGTGTGGTTGCTGGGGGTCATGACCTGCAACCCAGGCATGTACCCTGACTGGGAATAGAACCTGCGACACTTTGGTTCGCAGCCCACGCTCAATCCACTGAGCTACGCCAGCCAGGGTGATAGTAGTAATTTCACTGCCTTCCCACCCCTTGAAAACAAACGAGCAAACCCCACCCCCATGCCTTCCACAAAGAAAGGCTGTCTCTGACCCTCGGGGTGTCCGTGCCTCCCAGGCCTTTGCCCCATGTGGCGTGCAAAGCCCACCAATACCAGAAGCTGGCCTGAGCCAGCTCACCATCAGTGGGACCTAGCCAAGTCACTACACACCCTGAGTTTCAGCTGTCCCCCATCACACTGATAGAGTGATGCAGAGGCGGAGGGGGCTTGCCTCCCGGACGGTGGGTGCAAACCATTGCAGTAGCATCACCATCATGTGTTTGCAGCTGCTCGTGGGTTTCCCGGCTGGGCATTTGAGGCCCTTCGTGGTGCCAGCCTGCCTACGCTGTTGTCCCCCATCCCCCAGCACTCCTCACACTCCGCCCAGACCTCCCCCCCCCGCCCCCCACTGCTTCCACACTCATGCCTGGTGCTGCCTCTGGGACTCGGGCCACCTTCCTTCCCTTCCCCACCGCTGCCACTCCGGCTCTGCCTCTGCCGGGCCGATAACCCGGGCCCATGGCGGCCTCTCCATGTCTGAAACTCTCCGCTCCTGAGGTGGTGCGTCCCCCGAGCTGCCTCGAGACGGCCCCAGGGTCCTCAGCAGCAGGCACTGGGGCTGCCGGAGCTCCCGTGGCTGCTCTCCTGCCCTCCTCGCCCACCACGTGTCACTCTCTGCCTGCGTCTCAGATACCCACGAGCCTGGCCTCTCTCCTCTGAAATAAATACTTGGTAAATGAACGGAGACTACGTCACCTTGGGACAACTGAGCTACATTGGTAGCTGCCGCCAGGATTAGATTATGAATCTTAACCAGAAGGGGCCACGTCTTATCCACAAATAAAATTCAATTAATTGAGGCCTTTCGGGATGCAGTCAGACACAGCCCTGGGGAGGTGTTTCAGGGGTGGGGACGAGGCAGGTGACACTCGTCCCTGTGCTAAGCTCACCATCTAGCTGGGAAGTGAAGACAAACCAATCAAAAAACACAACCCGAAGGTCCAGTAACTCCCGTGATAAACCCGCAACAAACTCTGTAAACTCTGCCACAAACACACCGTTCTGCTCGGCACTAGCAAACCTCAGACACTGCGCTGAGCAGAAGTCAGACGCCAAAGACCATCTCCCACTTTACTCCACTCAGAGACTGAGCTGTGATGACAGAAGCCGGATCCCCGGCTGCGGGGGTTGTCCGGGGCGGGGGGAGGGGTGGAGGGTAAAGGGGCCCGTGGGCGCTTTCTGGGACGATGGGGACTTTTTATCCTGTTGGGGCGGGGCTGCATGTACTCATCTGTCACCAAACCTCACACACCTCAGCTCTGCGCCTTTTACTCTACGTAAATTATCTTTCAATTAAGTAGATTTAAAAATTAGTAGAGAATGAAACAGCACTTTTCTCCCTTTTCTGTAGATTCACTTTGTGTGGTTTTAGTTACCAGCATTCAACTGTGGTGCAAAAATATTACATGGAAATTTCTAGAAATAAACAATTCGTAAGTTTGGTTTTTTTTTAAATCCTCACCTGTGGACATTTTTTTTTTCATTGCTTTTAGAGAGATAGAAAGGGGAGAGGAAGGGAGAGAGAGAAACATTGATGTGAGAAAGAAACATCCATCAGTTGCCTCTGGCATGTACCTGGACCCAGAGTTATATCCACCCAGACCAGGGATCAAACCCGCAACCCAGGCATGTGCCCTGATGGGGAATCGCACAGCAACCTTTGGTTGTGCAACCGGCACTCCAGCTGACTGAGCCACACAGGCCAGGGTGCGGTTTGTAAGTTTTATGCTTGCTGCTCTGGGCAGGGCATTGGAACCCCCACGCTGGAGACGCCCCCTGCCTGCGGTCACTTAGTGGCCATCTCACCCCAGGGGTCAGATAAACTGTCGCCGTATCATGGGGCGCACGTTCCACTATTTTACGTAATCGTGGCCCCAAAGCCATTTACATTACTTTCCTTGCAGCATATTGTTGTAATTGTTCTATTGTATTATTAGTTATCATTCTTAATACCTTGTGGTGCCTCATTTATCAATTAAACTTTATCATAGATATGTATGAGGGGACAGCCCAAAACACCCGGAATTACCTTCTGGAGGGTGGACCCCTTGTAGGACAGGCTTCCCCTGCTGGGTGAACGTTCTAGAAACCCATCTGTATCGGTGCACCAGCTGGCAGTGTTGTGAGAGGCTGCGCTTGGCCTCAGTGAATTTTTTTTAAGACTCTGTCCAAAGTCTTTGAACTTCATGATGGGTGATTTACAAGTGTACCTCCCACACAAAGGCTGCGTGTTCAGCAGTTTTTGACCAAAAATGGCACGATCCCCATGCCCCACCCTCCCTATTTACCTGATCTCACCCCAAGCGACTTTTTTTTTGTTTCCCTGGATGACGAAGTCCTCAAAGGGAAACGTTTTGCTGATGTGGAAGAGGCGAAACAAAAAGTGGCAGAAGCTCTAAAAGGCATCAGAATCAGTGAGTTCCAAAGCTGTGCTGAGCAGTGGAAAAACTGTCTCAGTGGGTGTATTGTGTCAAATGGAGAGTCCTTGAAGGTGACTGAAGCTCAAACATGTAAGAATACCATAAACACACAATTTCTTATAAATAAATTCCATTTCAGGGGTCCCCCCTCATTCGTATAGGAAAAAACAGTCTGGTTACCGTGTAGTACTACTGCCCACAGTTTCAGGCATCCCCGGGGGGTTTGGGAATGCACCCCCATAGATAAAGGGGGACACCTGTGAGAGCTCAAGGCAGCAACGGAAGAGATCCAGCCAGTCATGGTCAATAGTCAGGTTCAAGTATCCAGATGATGATTGTGTTGACAGTTCCAAGGGGCACCTCCAGGCTGTGAGGTCCTAAGATCCCAGACCCCAGAGGGACTTGAGCACATTCCAGGGAAGGAAGACGGGGCACTGGACGGTCAGGGCATCTTATGCCCCTTCTGTGCGGATCAGAGTGAGAACCCCAGAAAGCACTCAACAAATAACTTTTTAATGCACAGATGGGCTCAAAAGAATGAGCTCTTTCACTCCTTGCGCAGGGGGCGCAAGGCAGCCCATGTGAACACACTGGTCAGTGTACGTGTCACATGTCTACGCTTCGTCCAGGTGCTCTCCCTGCCTGCCACCCCCTCCCTCGCGTCTCTGCCTGGAGGAATCTCGCTCATTTCCCCAGAAAGGTATCTCTTCCTGGCCGCCTGTAAGGCCCACTCCTTCTGTCCCTGCCTGCAGGGTTATCTCTCCCCGAGTCAGGCTCCCACCATGGCTAATTCTTCCACCTTCCCTGATACACCCCCTCTGTACCGTGTCAGCAGTCTCCAAGGTGCCTGTGAGCACCTCCTGGCCGGGTGCTTGCCAACGAGCCAGTTACTTTCCTAAATAGAATCATGTTTTAAAACGTGCAAGAAAATACCCCGTATTCAGGGCCAGCAAAGGGCCAGTCTGGTCTCATTAGCGTTCCACCTTCTGCTATTTGGTGGGACGCTCGACCCTTTCACCATCCATCATTGCAGTGGGGCTGGGCCCTGTGCGTTCCTGATCCCCAGGCAGCCCAATAACCTGCAAAGAGAATTCTCTAGAAGGTTCCCTGAGTGCCCAGCATCATGAACCCAGAGGGCTGCGAACCGTCTGCCGGCACGCAGGTCTGCAAGCAGAACTTGGCACGCGGCACCTTTCCAGAGGTAAATCCTGCTGTGGATCAGTCCCGGCTGCCTCAGGGCAGGAGATCAGAGCAGAGGCGGCTGCTCACAGACTCCGAGGGTATCTCGCTGCAGAAGAATCCTAAATGAGCATCTAGTCCAACAGATGGAGGGACTGAGTTTAAAAACTGAAAGAATAGTTTTACTACGGGGACCTTAAGAAGGAACAGAGAAAGGAAGAAACCTTTTCCCTCCTCCTCCCCACTCGAGGGGTTGCAAGGAATAAAAAATCAGCCAAAGGCACCCGGAACCAAACCCGTCAGTGGGGAAAGTCATGCTGTCTTCAGGTTTTCCAAAGGATATTAGTGACAGCGGGGGCGGGGGACCCACATGCACACTGCCCTTGACAAAGGCCTTTTGAAAGCAGATAAAGGTGTGTTCCGCTGCCTGGCGGCCTCGAGCCCTTTTGCTCTGCCCGTCCAGCT
Source organism: Phyllostomus discolor (assembly GCF_004126475.2). NCBI lineage: Eukaryota > Metazoa > Chordata > Mammalia > Chiroptera > Phyllostomidae > Phyllostomus > Phyllostomus discolor. The sequence goes on along the minus strand of NC_040917.2, from coordinate 6,346,200 downwards.
GGGCTCAGAGGCCGAGGTCTGGGAGCGTGATTGTGTGTCTGTTCCAACTGATACCAGAGTTGTTTGCTTAGAACAATGTCACTTTGTTCCTCTGTTGGCTGTGGCCGGAAGCGTAGCCGCTGCTTAGGAAAGGAACAAACATACCAGGAGCTTGCTAAAAGCAGAGTGAGGTTTTCGCATGTTGTGTGCTGGTTGGCGCAAGTGTCGTGGTGCTGGCCGAGGGTGGCCATCTCCACGGAGATTCAAGGTCTTGGCAGCAGGGAAGGAGATGCCGTAAGTGACACGTTCTTCAGAGCCGCCTGGAGGCACGGACACGGGCCCTGAGTTATTTCCAAGAGGGTGCTCCGAGCAATTTATCAGAAACCAGGAAAGAGAGCCTCACATCATTTCCAAAGCCTTTGCAATTTGCTTCTTCCAGAGAAGGGGGTCCATTTGCTGCTTTTCTAAAGGGCAAGGGGGCTGCCAGCCGAGAGCTCTGGCTAGCGGCAGCCACAGCCGAGTGCTGGGCCCCCCACGCCGAGCTCTGTCTGGGCCTCACCCAGTTAAAGTGCCCCCAAGTCCCCCTGGACAGTCTCAGGTGGGCTGCAGCCAGCTCACAGAGCCCATCACAGGCACGTCCTCCCAAATCCACAGTCAGTGACGTCATGGTATCAGCTTGAAATTGACCATGAGGGAAGTATTTACACTATGGGAATCGGCAAACACCATAAAAGCAAAACTTTCTTTTTGTTTGGGTTTTTTTTTTTTGAGAGCTATTAATCCAACATTGACCAGCACACCACTGAACAGATATAAGAATATCTCTTTACAGATGAGAAACTGTGGCCTTAAATAGCTTGTCAAAGTGTTACACAGGTTTCTGGTTCACATCACCCAAAGACACAGCCTTGTGCCAAGAACTCCCACCATGCACTTCCGGGCCCTAGGAGGGCACTTGCAAGAAGCTGGGGAGGCAGGAGGGGAGGGGTGGCAGAGGGGCTGCCCCGAGAGAGCTGAGGGCAGGAGAGGCAGCAGCCCCAGGTTTCCCGGGGAGCTGACCCAGGGATCCTGCTCCACAGTGCCCGGAGGATAGAGCGCTGTGTTCAGGGGCCCCAGGAGAAGGGGGTGGCCTGGCTCCAGCCCACTGCCCTTCCTGTAGTGCCCAGGGGCCAGCCCGCCTCACTTTGGACTTTCTCCTTTCCTCTCTCAGACAAGACACCAATAGTCCACCCCCATAGCCCTCGGCATGCTCTGGCCACGCCTGAGGTCGCCAGCATCTCAGACACCAAGTGTCGCTCCCCCCTAGCCAGGTGCAGGCTGTGCCGTCATCGCTCCAACATTTCTTACTTGGAGTCATGTTTGGGTGATGACAGTCAAAAAAGCCCACAATGTTAAAAAAAAAAAAAAAAAAGACCAAGAAGGAAGATAGAGAAGGGGGAAAGCAAGGATGATTTTTATAATAAGAAAGCATAGACTGGGTCTATAATACCAAAACATTGGGTTGACTGACTTTTCCCTGATGTTCCGGGTGGCCCGAGCACAGAGCAGTGGGGGGCACACTTCTGTCTGCACACTCCCCTGGGGGGCCCACCCCTCCTCCTGGCCGTTCGGTCTCGGCAGGGGGCTCACTACGCTTGGGCCAGACCTACGCAGCCTGGTTGTATCCACTGTTTAACGAAATACCACAGAAAGGCGCAGCCACCTATGAAGATACTGGGGAAATGCCCGTTCTCCATGGGGCTTTGCCCACCTGTGGTTAGACCATGGGGATTCCTGCCCCTTCGATGGCTCTGACCCTCAATGTTCGTTGTGAACAACCACACAGTTACACAATTAGCCTCTTCTTACAGCTTCTGTTCCGTACGTATCTACACGTAAGGTTACACCACTGTTGTCGGCACACAATGCCATCGCTTGTCCCCCAATTATTTCTAGCAAGACTCTTGGGTCTGCCGTCTGAGCACAAACCCCAGTTGTGCTTTTTATTTGTTGTGTGAGCTGCACCAATTTCACACCCCTGTGCCTGAATCTCTCCTACGTGGAAGCACATTGTGGAACGGTACACGTTTGCAAAAGTTGTTCACTTTGTACATGACTTCAAACACAGCGCCTCCTCCCTCACCACTCCACGCGGACTGGGAGCTTCATGAAGTCAAGAATCGCTCTGTGTGTTTCTTGTACTGGTTGCAGACTCAAGCACAATGCTGGGTGTTTGTTGATTGACCATCTGTTGGCCCAGCTTGGAAAGAGGGGAAATTATTCCCCAAACTCTCCTTTTTTCCCCAAACCTTTATTTTTTCTGTTGGTTTGAGTTTTAGCCAGGGTATTCTTCTTAGCCAAACAGTTACTAGTGTGACTAGAAAAAAAAAAACGCAAACTACTCTCCTAAGTTCAATAAGCAAAAGCAATAGACCTAAATGACCGGCTCCGTGGACTGAAAGAGGTCCCATTCATCTTCCCGTGTGATCAGTTCTGGGCAGATGTGACATCACTCTTCTTATAAAACAAGTGATTTCGTGCCCCATGTAATGTTGTATTCTACTGGTACATTTTGAATCAACATCAGTTTTTTGTGTGTTTACTATAATAGCTTTATGTATTGATGCCTCTGACGCGAGGGCGTGCTGATAAATGAGCTCGCCGGCAGGGGTGGGGCCGGGGGGAGCCCCGCTGTGTATCGTGTGCTGATTTCCGTGGAGAACATGCTCTCGCCACAGCCGGTGTCAGCGGCCGACGCGACACCCCTGAGCGCCCACCCGACAGCGCCCCGGCGGTGGGAGCCGCTCTGCCTGCTTCCCTGCACTGGCTGGTGCTGCACTGTGTTCACGACCGTTTTCACAACCAGCCCACGAGGAAGACGTTCTGTTCTCATGCTGTCGGTGCAGAAACAGACCTGGAAAACACGTTGGCCCAGATCGCAGAGCGAGTGAGGGGGGTTTCCAACGAGAGAGGGCAGAGCTCGTTGGGGTTTACAACGAGGCCCCATGACTCCCAAGCCACTGTCCTCCCAGGACGCCACATCCCCTGCCCCACTGCCCTGCACAGATGGGCAGACGTGGTGCCCACCAGTCCCAGATTCTGGCCGGCGTGGGTGGGCAGGGTGCAGTGCAGGCGGCAATCCACGCCGCAAGAGAACCCAGCCCCCAGTCCTGGGTTTCTAACAGCCTGCAGGATGTGGCCGTGGGGTCACATGGGCAAGTTGTCACCTTGGCTAGTTCTGGCGCATTCCCATGCGACGTAATCGTCACAGCCACACGGTACCTCCTGAGTGTCCCCGGGCACTCAAGGCAGTCCGTGTGTCTGGTGGGGGCTGTGGCAGGAGGCCGTCCTCACGGAGGGCTCAAAAGGGACTCATGGGTCTAACCCAGAGCTGCTGGGCCAGCAAAGGACATCAGGTTCCAGTGACCCTGCTGGGTGCCCAAGGACACTCTCGGCACATCCCCAGGGGTGTCAGGTGGGGGTTCGATGTTTCCTCTGGGATCCCCAGGTCTGCCAGCTTCTCCCTCCCTTTAAAACAAGGCAACAGCGGTTGCTGCTTCTGGCCCTGGGGGACTGATGAACCAACCACTGTCCGTGAGGACCGCAAACCCTGGGGGACGGGGGCGTGCGGGCCCACAGTGCTCTGTGCTCCTCCTGCAACTCGGCGTTCGGGTGTCCCCCCTGGCTGTCGCAAGACCCAGGCGTGACCAAAGCAAACGGAATAACTGCTTTCCGAGCTCACTGCTGTTGTAGAGGGGGCCTGTGCTAAGAAAAAGTAATAATGACAAAAATAGTAGCACCTTGTGTTGAGGTAGCACCTTTATTCTGAGGGGCTCAGAGTACTTTATAGCCAGAAGGAAAGTTGTCAACAGGTAATGTACAGGGGAAAAAACTGACTCGTGTTTTACGAAGTTATTCCGTGGTACACAATGGTTCTGTTATTTTCACAAATCAGCTGGCAAACACAGTATGTGTTTCTGATTTAAAAGGGAATATAAATGCCAAGTGGGAGGGAAGTAGGGGGACTCAGGGTGTGCCACGAGGTCCAAGGGCTCCTCCCTGGTCATTTACCTGGACAGTTCTGGCCCCAGTGGCCCCGTGACAAAAGGCAGGACAGTAACGGGAAGGGACGGCCAACTGTCTCCTTTGTAGACCTTCCTGGGGCTTCTCTCTGGGGCTTCTCTCTGGGTCCATGTGCAGCCCCTGGGTCGTCTCAGCGGACCCTCAGAAGGAGGCGACTCGGAAACTGCCCCAGAGCACCTCTCCTAGCTGACCGTCACCTCCCTCTGCCTCTTAAACCCTCTCCTCCCCTCGCTTCCCTGAGTCTCCGGAGCTCCCCTCCCAGGACTCAGCCCAAATCCATGGGTTGGGGACGGCCCGCGGGCCACCTCAGAGGCGACAGTGACTGGGCTGGGTGAAGCCACCAGGCAAAGGCAGTGAGGGAGAGGCCACTCTGGCAGGCAGCAGGCGGGGCAGGAAGGGGGACGAGGGGACAGTGCTGGTGAGATAACTCAGTGAGAACTGTGCTGGGTTCGCCAGGTGTACCACCTCATTCCATCCTCATGCAGAAATCAAGGCTCCAAGAGGTTAAGAAATGCATCAAAGACCACACAGCTGTGGTGAGGCAGAAGCTGGGTCTGGTCTCCCACGTCACAAAGTCCGGCAGAGACGCAGAGCCTGGGCTGGCAGTGTTGGCCAAGAAGCCACGGCTGGCAGGTCACGGCCAGGAGTTGGGGGCTGAGAAACCGCCACAGCCCGTGGGCATCTAAGGACCCACATTCTGGCAGTGACGAGCAGTGGGTTGCCGATGGGGTGACTGGGAGCTGGGGGGGGGCGGCAGGAGGTCTCTGGGCAAGAGAGGACAGGGCCAGTGTTACCCAGGCAGCAGGGAGGGAGCCTGGGCCTCAGGGGTGCTGCAGGGAGGACTTCGGGGGATTTCTGGGAGGGCCCGAAGAGAGAGACGACAGAGGTGACCCAGGGCAGTGGGTCCTTATCTTTGCCCAGTTGAGAGTGCCTTTGCCATTCAAGTGAAAGCAGGGCCCCTTGCCTGGAAAATGTGCACGGACGTTCCCAGACACTCACTGCGTGTCAGGGGCGTGCTGGTCACGGGCCAGGGACCCTGCTCAGGAAGACACCTAAGGGAGCAGGACCATCGGTCCCACGCACTCTTGTCTCAGGGGATTGTCGAGACAAGTGCACATCTGTCTTCAGAGAAGAGAGAAAAGCTCTCTTAAACCAGACATTTGGAAGCCTGTTGAATTTTGGAGGAGAGTTCTTCCTCTTGTGTTTCTCTTCTGGAGACCTGGGGTGGGACAGACACAGACACCGCTCGCTTCCCAATCCGCAGACGCCCTCCCGGCTTGGAGGTGCACCATCACCAACTGTTCCCAGAGGGGAAGCGTCTGAGGACAAAGGTCAAAATCAGGGCAGTGAGGCGAGTCCAAAGATGCTCTGGAAAAGCTCGGCTGCCGACTGCTGCAGGATCATGACCCCTTAATACAGCCACGTCCGGAGAATGCGTCCAGGAGGCAGGAAGTGTGTGCACATCGGGCTGTTCATAAGAACATGCTGCTTAAATCCTTGAGAAAGACACGGGGTGGGGGAGAGGTTGACCGGGAAGAGAGAGGGTACCCTGGGAGGTCCTTGGCGGGTCCCACCCTCCCCAGGCCACAAAGAGCAGGGAAGAGACAAGGAGAGTGAGAGGAGCACAGGCGCCTGGCGGGGATGGCAGGAGGGCACGTGGCAGCCCCTTCTGTCTGCCAGCAGGAGGAGGGGCATCCGCATCTGCACCCTGGGCCCCGTGTGGCTTCCCCGCCTCAGCTCGGGCACTGCCCAGGCCGCTGGGGGCAGGCTGCCCTCAGGAGAGTCCCTGAGGTGCCACCAGTGCTGTCCCCTCACAGGACTAGAATCCAGGGGCAGAGGAGGGATGGCCTGACCCAACCTCGAGGCCTTCCGTGGTTTCCACTGGAAACCCTGCTGTCCACGCGCATCCACGCATCCTGCCTGAACGAGGCCAGTTATCTGCTAGTTTCCCCAGCGTGGCGGGCAGGCGGAGGGTTCTCTAGAGTCCGGTGCGGGTGGGAGATGGGCCTGCTGGGCGAGCTCCGCGCCCTGCCCAGCTCCGCACGCCAGGCTCTGTGTGTGTGTGTGTGTGTGTGTGTGTGTGCGTGCACACACGTGTGGCGTGTGCAAGCCGTCACAGTGGGCGAGGACCAGAGGCTTCCGTCGCTGAGGCCCAGAGTTCCTGCCGATAAACACTTGCTCTTTGTTTGCGCCTGTGGGGGAGCAAACCACAGAACTCGACCCACACCCTCGGGGGCCCGTTTCACATCCTCCCCGCTACATACACTTTCTCTACCTACGGGCCTCGCAGTAGAAGCCACTTCTCCACATCAGAGCTGAACCGAGGGGAGGAGCGCACGGAGAACCGCCTGCACCGGGGCTTGGGGGCCACAGAGGGGTCGGGGAGCCCCTCCTGCCGGCGGGGACTGACCCAGGGGCCAACTCTGGGGAAAGGTGCCACAGGGGCAGAACCTGTGCCCCTGCTGGTTCGACCCCCGCCCCCTTCCCACTCCCTGACCCTCTCTCCAGCCTCTCCTGGCCCCCAGCTGCTGCATGAAATACTTTGTGCCGGGGGGCCAGGAGTGGGGGGCAGCTACCTGTCACATGCCTTAAGGAGGTGATGATGACTCAGGGCATTATTCCTTCCAGACCTTGTTGAGGCCCCAAAACATTTGGAGACCCAACAAATACATCTCAGCTAAGTCTGAGGCTCCGTTTGAGCGGGAAGTGAAACACTCCTTTGCAGGGAGAGGAGCCCAGAGCCGGGACGCGGCGCCGGAAACCTGCCTGCACTCCCAGCACCTCCAGGGGCGGCAGCTGTGGGCTGCTTCCTCTCGGGCCCAGCGCCACTGGTGCCCCCACATGAGTCTTCCCCCACGGCCACCCCCGAAACGGCACAGAGACGGGCCCAGGACAGGCCTCACACCCACCTCAGCAGATCTGGCCGCACTGGACCAAGCTAAGCCCACAGCCGAGGCTTCCCTAGGGGCTCGTCGGGAGGCTGGTTAACTGGGACGTCCTAGAAGCAATAAGCACCAGTGGGCAGTGCGCGTTCAGTGTGCGCCAGGTCCGGTGCCTCGTGTCTTACATACACGATCTCGTTTTGTCCTCGAAACAGCCTTGTGAGAGAAATACCACCATTGTCCCCGTGTTGTGACTTACGGGACTCAGAGACGTTCAGTGACGCGCCCAGAGTCCGTCAGTCAGTCAGCAGCAGCGGCAGAGCTGGGACGTGAGTGGGTCTGTCCGGTTCCACTGTCTGCTCGTCCCCTCTCCACCACGCGCGGCTCATCACTTTCCAAATCTTCCTGACAGTCAGTCCTGGCAGCAACGCACAGAGAAGCCTGTCCCGCAGCAGATGAACCTGGAAGACGCAGGGGCACGAGACACGCAGCAGACGGAAGGCAGGTGGCATGGGGGGAGGGGCAGGACCTGCACCGCACTCAGTGGGACGGCCCAAGACCCCCTCTGAGGACTGGGTGAGCAGCCGCCTTGCTGGAAGGCCGGGGGCAGGACGACTGTCCCCGGTGGGAGCGCTCCTCTCTGGACCGTGCCCAGCGAGTGACTCTAGCCTCGTCCTCTCCTCTCCTCTCTTCCCCGTCTGCCTCCTTCGTTCCCGTCCCCCATGCCACTCCGAAGGGCACAGCTTGGAGGGACGACCTTGAGAAACCTACCATTCTGTGCGGTTTCCTCAATGGGTGGATGAAGGGAGCAGAGCAGCTCCTACCCCCGGGCGGTCGTGCAACAAACCTGGCACAGAAGTGCTGAGAGAGGCGCGGAGCGCAGAGCAGGCGATCAGAAAATGTCGGAGCTTCCCCTGCGAGCTCGTCCCCTCTCCTCCTCGCCTCCTCACCTCCTCACCTCCTCACCTCCTCACCCCCTCCACATTCTCTTCCCTTCTCGAGCAGTGCACTGGGATGGCACTCAGGACCCCTGGCACCTCCACGCACTTCTGGATACTGAGGGTCTCGGTGGGGGTCCGCCATGACCTCCACCAGGCGCCCTCCTTCTGCAACTAGTGGATCTTGGTGTCCGGGCTCTGAACTGGCTCCGACTGCTGACAGAACTCACGTGCTATAAAGAGGCACGTTTTAAAACTACTCTCTAAGATTATTTTAGATTTTGAATTGGAAGGAAGCCCCCCAAGGCTCCATCGATTTCCGGGGGCTCTGCTGGGACGGACGATGAAGAACTCAGTGGTGCAGGGAGCCCACTTAGAAGCCGCTGCCTCCCTCCCTGGACAGGCCCCGTCCAGGCTGCAGGGGCAGCCTGGCACCCGTCCGCCCCATGTCCTTGGAGCTGGTAGGCTCTCCCCTGCACCTCTCAGCCCCAACATTGGCGGCACGACAGCCACCCTGGGGCCCAGCTGGTCCCTGCAGACTAGGAAGACCCGGGGAAGGAGACGTGCTCACCAGCCACTGGAGCAGAGCGAGGCTGAGGCCTGAGTGGGGACAGGGAGGGGCTGCCGGGCACCCCGGTGGGGAGGACTCTGGAGGCCTGAAAGTGACTTGAAGGATGGGCCCTGGAGGGAGGTGCTGTGGTTCGTGGGCCACCCCGGGACCAGGGACACGCTCTTTCTGATGCCAACTCAGCCCTCGGGGTTTCCGGCTGGGTTGGGGGCTCGCCAAAGCTGGGACACAAGCCCCGGGTTCCAGCGTCGGCTCAGGAGCCCCCAGCAGGTCTGGGTGCGCCCTCACCCTCTGGGAGCCTCCTCCTCTCTCCCGCCAGCCCCCCAACCATCTTCACGGACAGGGCAGTCCCTCCTTCTTCCGCTTTAGGTCTCCTGGCCGGGTTCCACGGTCGGAAGGACTCTGTTGCCAGGAGGAGTCTGTGGGCCTCTGACCCCAGTGTGAGGGTGTTCTGGCCTCCGCACCCGGTGGTCCCTGCTCAGGTGGGAACGCAGTCAGCCTCAGGGCAGAGCCGGGCTCCCAGCTGGGAGAGGACAGGGAAACCATCGGGGCCGAAAGCCACGCTTTCCATTTTACCAAGCTTGAGAGAAACTGTGCCAGGGTAAAAGGGACAGAACCACGTCTAAGGGCCCGGGATGTTCACTGCAGCCTGCACACTTGTGGGCCCTGAGGAGGGGGCCCTGGGAGGAGGCGAGGAAACCCGTACATGCCACCATGACCATGTCCCAGGAGTGTGTCCTTCTCTGGGGACCCGCCCGTCACCACTCCTCCATGCTGCCCAGCGTGGTGAGGTGTCGAGCTGTGTGTGTGTGTGTGTGTGTGTCGGGGACCCCCCCTTTGGTTCTACTCTTCTGAGAGTGGCCTACAGAAGCCCATCAGAGCTGGAGCTGAGAGAAGAAGGTTGTGCAGGCTCGGAACAGGGGCCCCAGACCCAGCTCTGCTCAGGACGCCGAGATGCCAGGCGGTGGTGCAGGGTCACTGCGTCTCCTCCTGAGGTTCCGCCCTGCATCCAGTCTAGAGCTACCTACGTCAGCGTAATCAGAAGCGTCACTGCAGCCAGCTCTGTGCCTGGGGCTGGACAGAGCAGCGGCCACCCCAAGAGCAAACTCCCTCCTGCTCTGCAGGGGCCTGTGGTCTCCAGGACTCCCGGAGATGGTGACAGCTCAGCCACTCGGGCCCCAACCTGCACCTTCTTTCCTGCCTCATCTGTCACATGCCTGCAGCTCTGCTCCTACTGCGTGACTGACCCCGATCTTAGTAACAGGCGTCTTTTCCTTTCCTCCAGAAAAGAATCAGGTGTGAATGCTAGGAATGGGAAGATGAGGAGCGTGCCTGGGAGGGCTGGTGAGCCAGAGGAGGCGGGTGAGAGGGGGAGAGAGAGGGAGAGCAGGAGGAAGGGTGGCATCGCAGGGCTGGAGTGTGTGTGGCCTTAGAAGGCAGAGGGCGGGGGAGGGAGGGGACGTGCTGAGAGCACACACAGTAGGCGGGACAAGGCGGGGCGGGGCCTCTGCACGTGCCCGCCCCGAGCTCCGCCAAGCCAGCTGCTCAGGGGCGCCCACACCACAGCAGCGTCACCAGCCCCCTCCCTCAACATCTCTGCCAACGTGAGGGTGCCTTTCGTCGTCCTGTTATTCTGCATGACACATACGTGTGTATATTGTGAGTGCACTCACATGTGTGCGTGTGCCCTAACAGCCAAAACTTATCCTCTGTAGTAAAAGAGAAAAAAACAGTATTAATTATGTCTGGATGGACTTCACAGGGCTCTGGGAGCATAATTTAAGTGAAACTGCACTCCTGACTCCAGTGCTATTATTCTTACTTGAATTTTAACCCTAAGAATTTTCCATCCCGTCGGCCAAACCAGCTCCTGGGCAGATTTACAGTTTTCGAAAGCTAAAACCGTTCCCGTCTCCTCCCACCTACAAGGAGAGGTTTGGGGTCTGGAGCTCGGCATGGCTGCGTCCCAGCCCGAGTGCCCCCTCGCCCCCACTCCTGCGCCTCTCGACGCCCTTCCAGCCTCCGATGGGCATACTGCTCCCACCCAGTCTGAGGACCTGCCTCTGAGGGGGCGTGTGTTTGGGTGCTGCTTGCTCCTCGAGGGCCCGGGGGCCCCTGCCTGGTTCTCGCAGCCCTGAGCAAGCCCCGTTCCCCCCTCACACCCCTACTGCACACCAGCCGGTCCTGGGGCTGTGGACCACGGTGGCTGCCTGCGGCCTCGCCGGTAAGCCCCTTCCGCACACCTGGGAACGATCAAACCGTCCTGGAACCAGCATGGGGCTGGGACAACCCACCTGTCGATGGACTGAGAACCCTGAACCCCACCAGGCTCCCCCTGACCTCTCGTGGCTGTGGAGTAAAATTCTGTGTCTGTGTTGTGCAATATCTCCTAATTTAGACGTCTGGCACACGTGTTATGTATACGGTACAGCGCACACCACACGACATATACACACAAAATATATAACATGCACACGTGTTAGGACGGAGCGTTCCCACACGGGGCCACACAGCCGCTGTCCTCTCAGGCCTCCCCAGCCACCATCTCCCCCTCGACCCCTGGCTCCCTGGTGACTCCTCATTTGCCATCTGGGCCCCGCCTTCATAAGCCAGCTCTATGCAGTCCCATTGTATTTGCCACATTACCGGGCAAGTTCCTGGCCACAGAGAACTTCCGTGCTGACCAGGTTTCAAAGGAAACGGAATTTTCTCCTTACGGTTTTGCACACCTGGTGGCCGAATCTCTCCATGGACCAGATCTGGCTTCGCATGGTGCAAGTTCCCCTCCTGCTTCCCGAAGACCTGGCTCTGGACAGGGATGGCATAGCGTCTGTCCACACTGTGACGTGGACCCAGCCAGGCCCTGTGGGCCCGGGCGACAATGCCACCTGAGCCAGCGCAGGAAGCCATTCCTACACCAGAACAGCTGGTGTGACTTGGCCTGTGCCGAGGAGACTGCAAACTCGCAGACACCGCACTAAACCCAAGTTCAGCATCTCCCCGATGCCGTTCTCCCTTAGCCAGACCCCCCAAATGCTCCAAGCCCCTTCAAAGCCACAAGAAACGAGCAAAGAAAGCGTGTGGAACAAAGTTGGGATGGAGAGACACAGCTTCAACCTACCTAAATGCGTGTGCAAAGTTCACAAACCACGTGCCCATGCACGCTCTGGGGCTTCTGGGGCCCTGGGAAGCATGTTGCTCGTGGGGGGCCCTGACACTTAAATTTTATTAACCTGAGAGCAAATCCACCTCTGCCAACAGGAGTGGACAATACCTGATAAAAGGGATGGAGGAACTCACGTGCCTAGCTGAAAGGCGGAGCCTGAGCAAAGCCGGGGAGCCTGAGCACAGCGGGGGACCCCACGGGACTGTGGAACAGCCAGGGAGAGGCCCACCTCTGCTGGTGAGGGGCGTGGCCGTTGACGTCCCTCCCAGAGGCCGGCCACCAGCAGGCCACCGGCAGGTCGCAGAGCATCACAAATGCGGGGCTGAGACCTCCTGACGCTGGCCGTACGGCAAGAGGCTTCGAAGACCTGACGCAGGGGTTGCCCCTCCCAGATCCAGGCTTTGGAGACATGACTTTGGGGTGAACTTGACGCAAGGCACCTGCTACAGCTGGATCCATTCTGCGTGGCCGGTGCACACTCTGGTCGTGGCAATGGGTGAATTCTTTTTATTGTGCTAAAATAGGCATAACTTGAAAGTTACCATTTCACCGTTTTCATAGTACAGTGCAGTGGCGTTAAGCACATCCCATCGTCACACAGCCACCTCCACCACCGTCTCCAGACCCTTTCATCTTCCCAGACTGAAACTCTGTGCTCAGGAACCACTGACGCTCTCTGCCCGCCCCTGCCCCTCCCCCCCACGCCACCCTCCGGCTCTGCTGTCTCAGACGCCGGCTCCTGCGGGCACCCGGATGCGGTGTGTGTCCTTCGGTGACTGGCTTACGTCACTCGGCAGAATGTCCTCAGGGCTCATCCGCGCCGCAGAGTTCTCTGTCTTCTTAAGGCGGAGGGATATTCTACTTGTGCACACACGACCACACTATGTGGATCCCTCCACCCATGCGCCGATGGGCCCCTGGGTTGTTCCTACCTTGCGGCTCTTGTGGACGATGCCGCTAGGAACCCCTGCGAGTGTCTGTTCACGCCCCTGCTCTCAGTTCTTCCGGGCATGTGCCCGGAAGCAGAGTTGCTGGATCGGATGGTAATTCTATGTTTGATTTTTTTTTTTTGAGAAATTGTTGACTATTTTTAAGATCACACCTGTTACAAAATGTATACAGCTGCTACTCCGCATCTCCATGGGGGTGTCTAGTTCCCAACTCGAAGTCAGAGTGTCCAAACCCAGACTCCCGGTGCGCCCAGGGTCCCCACATCCGTGAGTGGAACCGCCACCCCGCCAGGGCTGAGACGCTCCACATCACCAGCGACTCCCCTTTCTCTCACTCCCCATGTCCCGCCCGTCAGCAAACCCTGAAGCTCTGCCCTCAAGGCTTAGCCAGGACCTCGTCCTTCTCCCCACCTCGGCCGCCCCACCGGACCAGCCCCCCGCCCCCACTGCCTCTCAGCCCAGCGGTCGTGATCGCCTCCTAAGAACGTCTTCCCTGTGCCCTTCTACCCTCTGGTTTTCATGCATTTTCTAGAATGATCCATTTAAAACGTCAATCAGGTAGCTTCACTCCTCTGGCCAAAGCTTCCAATGACTTCCCATCACAATTAGAAAAAAGCCCACAAACCCCAAAGTCGGTCCCATGGCGCATGAGATGACCCACCGGCTGGTCTTCCATCCCCCGGCTCTTGTCCCCACCGGCAGTCTGTGGCCCTAACTCCCCTGCAGATATGGACTGGGTCCTGCCTTGGGGCCTTAATGCTGGCTTTAAGTGCTTCTCATAAACAAACTGTCACATCTTATTCCAATTGCCACCTCCTTCTAGAAGGCTCACCCAGTGACCCCAGCACTACCTGACCTTATGTCACCCACCTGTCACCTCACCTTCTGCAGAGTGAGCTCCACAAGGACAGGCTCTGATGGCCACGGTTCCCCAGGACACAGAAGAGACACCAGCTGCGACCTCAGCGGGAACAAAGCACTTCCGTCCGACACGGGCGCACCAGCACCTCTGGGTCTCGGCCAGTTCGGTTCTGCATACACGGCAAAGGAGAAGTGGGACCACTCCACACGTGCACCTTGCGGGGTCAGAGCCAGCCTCATCTGCAGAGGAGGCAGTGCGAGCAGAGATGACAGGAGGCTTGTCTTGTTTAGTCTTCTCAGCAGCCTGATGCCCACGTGCCTCCCGGGAATGAACCCCAGGCCTCCGGTTACCAGGCAGTACAGCAGGACCAGCCGTCGCCCGAGGCCCCGAGCATCCTTTGGGTGCAGTGATTCCGGGACGGCTCTGGGCAGAATCGCTCCCTGAATTAGACGCATTCCTCAGGGCCCTGGGATCACGGGGGACAGGACTGAGTGGGTGGTTGATACAGGGGATGTGGAGGGTGCGGTAGCCGGACAGGCAGGATCGCGACAGCGTCCACAGGGCTGCCTCGTCATCTGGGGTCTGCGAGCTCTCCGTTCTAAAGACCAGGGCCTTGGTGTGAACCTGGCCGTGGGAAGCGGTAAGACCCTCGACAAGTCGTCCCCACGGAGAAGTGCCCGGAGCTTCCTGGGGAGCAACTGCTGCCTTGTGGGGCCCTTCTCAGTCGTTGGGGAAGCTGCGTCATTCTTTCAGAAACTCGCGTCCCCTGATCCAGTCACCTGATTTTTCAAATTGGTCATTTGATTCAGCTCCACAAAGGTAACTGTGTGGGGTGTCCATCCTCTTGGCATCTCTGGGCCACCCTGGAAGAAGAGTTGCCTTGGGCCACACATTAAAGACACAAACGCGAATGAAAAAAGAGCAAAAAAAAGTTTTTAAGTACATTTATGATTTTGTGTTGGGCCAAATTCGTAGCCATCCTGGGCCGCAGGCGGCCCTCAGGATGTAGGTTGGGAACCCCTGGGTAACCCACTGTTCAAACTGCACTTTTGAGGATGAACACGGGAACCTTCCCAGTTACACTGGGATAGCAGTGGGGTCGGACCCAGGAGTCTCCTTCCACCATGAAGGGTCAGGTTGTGACCCAGCCTCCTGATGCCCCGAAGGAGGACGTGCAAACTCCCAGCCCCTCCCAAGGGCACAGCTTCTCCGTTGTGCCTGCACTCCCTGCCTCCCTCCTCAAGCCTGGGGTCTAATTACTGCCTTTCCCCTAAAGGTCTGCCTTCTCCTCTGAGTCTTTTGCATCAGATATCAGCAGGGGAATGCCTATTTCAACGACTCTGGCCGTATCACTGCTGTCATTTTTTTTTCTTTAAAAGGGCCTCTTCCAGGTAGCTGTGCACGGTCGCTCACCCACCAGTTAGCTCACTGTCCTCCCCAGGGGGCTGCCCGACACCCTGACCACTGGCTCTGGAACAACCTCCTCATCAGGGTGCGCTGATCTGCTTCAGCCTCGGCTCCCACGCCCCGAGGACAGGCTGCGCACACCCGAACTGCAGATGAGCTCCCAAGATCAAAGTGAGAGCTTGCTGAGGCCTCCTGCCTGCATCGCCGGCGAGCAGGGGCGATGTGAGAGAGTGTGCAGTGCCCAGCAGGCACGCGGCCGAGAGGTGCACTTCCTGTAGACAGTGTGGCTCCTCAGCTGGCGGATAGACCGCGTGCTTTGACCCCACTGCAGCCGGGCACGTGGTAGGCGCTCAGTGGTAGCCAGTGGGCCACCCAGGGATGGTCTCCATGGACCACTCGGAGCCTGATGCGGCTGAGTCGGCAGTGGGCCACGGTCTAAGGCCTCAAAGCAAATTCTGGAATGTCAGCACTAAAAGAGCTCTCATGCACCACCCAACCAGCCCCCCTAGTTTCAGATGAAAAACCCAGGGGAGGGCCCTGAGGGAGAAGATGCCCTGTCCAAATTTTGCTCTGTCAGAGGCAGCATGAGGCTCGGGGCTCCTGACGGCTACCCTCCGTCCCTCCATCTTTATCGGCTGGCCCTTTGACGTTGCCGATTTGCCTGACATCTTGGAGCCGTGACCCAGAGGCTTGACCTCAGCACCTCAGAGGTTTTGGCCTCTAACCTCAGAGCCCTGGCTGACCATGCTTCCTCAGGTCCCTGCCCAGCAAAACCGCTCTCTCCTGCCTCGTGGTGCAATCTGTAGCTCTCAAAAGCCTCTCACCTGTCCCTTCCCCCGCTGCATTTCCGTGGGCTCCAGATCTATCTGCCTTCCGTCTTTCCAATTTTACCAGGAACAGCATCTTCCTCGTCCCCGTCCCTCTGATGCCTGAGCAGAGAGTGCTCATATGACACTCATGTATTATGTGAATGAACAAAGTGCTGTGTGACCGTGAACCAGGGTCCCTGTCTCTGGGCCTCCCTGGGGTCTACGTAATGAGCCCGACACTGCTGGGCTGCGGCGGGGCCCGGACATGTATGTTGCTGCAGGAAGGCCCTGGAAACTCAGAGTCCAGCAACGGCGCTTAGCAGTAAATGCTTGTGTTGAGAGCGTTTCTTGGCAAACTTGAAAGGGGACTTTTCTGTGTGTGATGAAAGGGGTAGAAGGTGGCTGTGAGCGGCTCTGAGCTTCCGCATACTCTGCACATCTGAGCACCCAGCGTCCGCTCCGGTGGGGGAGGGGAAGACGTCTGGCGGAGAGGCCCTGACACAACCCTGACCCTTCTCTTTGAGGGCCTGTGCAGGCCGTCTGCCCAGGGCTCCAGCCAGCGGGGGATCAGCTGGCCTCCACGCCGCAGATGCAGCTGGGCGCTGGCTGCTTTCAATTAGAGGCGCTCCTTTCCTGGTTTCCATTGGCGGCCGGTTCCTGAGCTTCCCGCATCCTCTGCTCCTTCCCAAAAGCAATTTTTCTAAAGAATCCAAACTGTTTGGAATAAGAAAGGAGAAAGCTATCATTATGGGAGTTGCGTGGTGGCTTCCGCTGGCTTCCCAGACACTTGGAGGTTGCCAGAAGGACAGCCCCACAGTCCGGGTGTGACTCAGGGAGACTGGTGTCCCTCTCCCTCCAGGCCACCGCTCTCTGCTCGCACTTCCTGAGCACCTGCTGTGTGCCAGGCCCGCAGGTGGACAAACACGGTCTCGGCCAGCAGAGGCTCCAGGGCCCAGAAGCATGACTAATGACTCCAGTGCTGTGGCAGACAGAGGTGAGGACAGGGCAGGACGGAGGAGGCAGCAGAAGGAATGCCCGGCCCTGGGGTGGCAGGAGAACGGCCCGCAGGCTCTCCTCCTGGGCGGTGGAGCCCTCAGTCACCCAGGACACAGGAGGCCCGGAAGGGCCACCGGATCGTGCCAACGGGGCACAGGACACCAGGTTACATGTGAACTTCCAATAAACAAGTAAATTTTGAGTGTAGGTATGTCCTGAGTATTGCATGGACATGCTTTTTGCTATAACATTTAGGACACATTTGCATTAAAAAAAATGATTTGCTGTTGATCTGAAATTCACGATAAACGGGATATCCTGCTTTTTTTTATTTGGCTACACTTTTCTAAGGCCAACAGAGAGTCCCAGACCATAGTCCAAAAAGTGTACTCTTCCCAATGGCAGGCCGTGTGGGATGTGTCACATTTGGGGGAGATCAGAAAACCAGGAGGGAGAGAGAGAAGGGTGGCCGTCTTGTGCCCAAGGTCCTAAACCCTAGAGGCGTCCACATGGCAGGCACTGGGGCTTGTCTCACAGCGTCAGCATCCAAAGACAAAGTGACAGAGGTGGCCCCGGGCCCCAGGGCCCGTGACTGGACCGAGGAGGAAGAAAGCTGGTGGCCACCTTCGGGACCCAAATCTCAGGCCAGCAGTTCCCGTCACTCTCTGTTCAAAGCCTGCTTTAGCCCTGCAGATATGTGCTGTCTCTGGCTTACACCGTCCATTTTTATTTAACTCTAGTTTTGTTTCATTTGAGGATGGTTTACGCCTAGAGAGACCTCCCTGACATTAAAAAAAAAAAAAAAAAAGATTAAGAATCTCTGCACTGGAAGCTAGAAAGTTCTAGACGATTCCTGAAGGAGAGGCGCCAACGGGAGCTCAGACAGGAGGGCCGTCTCGACACCAGGGTCGTTTTCCGGAGGAAGCGGCTGAGTGGCGTCTGGAACGGGAGGAGGGCCGGAAAGCCAGCCCGGGCCGCAGGGCTGTGCGGCAGAGGCCCGGCCGCCCAGCCCGGGCCGGCAGACGCAGCTGCTCTCTCCGGAGGAAGGAGCAGCCTGCTGTTATTTATAACCTGCTGTTTAGATTGTGCGTCTCTGCACGTTTCCTCTCGTGGAAAGGATAGTGAACAATGCACTGGGCCCACAGGCTTTGCACGCCAGGCCCGACACTTCCGAGCCTCCCCTTTGTCTGCGCCCTGCAGAGCCTTCAGAAAACCTGCATGTGGCCCCCAGGGCGGTGCTGCGGGGCAGCTCCAAGCGGCCGTCCCCTCTGTCCCCTGGCTGGGTCTCCTCTCAGATGTCAGCTGTGGGCTTTTACATAAGAAGCCTAATGCATTTTCAAAGCGGGGCGGATCAGCCTCCCCTGTTTTGACAGTTTGGCTTTAGTTGAAATACAATTAAACTTTTCAAAAACAAGGGCTTTGAAACTCAATCTCCACACTGTTTACACATTTTTTTTTCTTTCTTAAGCGTTCGGTTTTTACTTGCTGCTGCAGTACAATTAATTCGTCCTTCGCTTTCCGCACTCAAAACAAACACCGGTTTTCAGCATTCTGCTTTTATAGCGCTGCATAGCTCAGAGTGGAAAAAATAACATCAGAGACGGCCCGGGCTTCTGATGACACCTCCTATTATGACAGACAGCTTGAAAACCGCCGCTGGTGATCGCTGGCACCCCGCGCACACCCTCGGCGAGGAGCAGGAAGTGTGGGTATTTTAAACCCCGAGGCCTCGACAAGTTTTCAGATGCGTGTGGCCGGCACCCCCGCCATGGGCGCGCCCGGCGGCCCTCGCTGAGCGTGGCTGGCCTCGGCCAGCCTGCTTGTTTGTTCTCCTTGCCCCGGTTTTGCTTGCATGCGAGCGAGCCAGGTCTAAAAAGCACAGAGCTAGCGAATTTCTAAAACCAACAAAAATGTGAGGAAAACATCAGCAACGACTATCCAAGCCGGGCGGTTGCCAGGCTGTAGGGGCAGGCAGATGGCGCAACCAATGTCCTCGGGGGCGCTCGGGGACGGGTCCTGTGGCTCTGTGGCCAGAGGGAGAGACAGAAACCAGGCCCCAGCCAGTGCTTTCACTTCTAACCCAAGTCGTTAGCTGTGGGTGATGTCCTCACCCCTCTGCTCACTGTCTCCAGAGGTTAAAACAACATGGGGCAGGGGGGAAGGGGAGGGCAGAAGACACGAAACTGAACTGAAATGAAATGACTTTAGATGAAAGATTTTTAAAAAAAAAAGAAGAAGGAGGACTTGAGGGAAATGAGCCAGATGTTGCCACGAACGAAGTTATAAATCCTGACCTTGTTTGGTAAAGGAAGGAGGCCCGGGGAGGGGGGCTGGCTCTGGGCGCCCAGCTCCTGCCAGTGGCGATGGCGAGCCCCCAGAGGGAGGCAGCCAAACTGGCACGTCATCCAGCCCGAGTGGGAGGCTGCGGCTCCCTCCGCGTGGGGGGACGGCTCCCCAGAACAGGGGCCTCTGATGTCGCCGGTGGGTGGTGCGCAGGGCAATACGTATATGCAAGAACCCATTTTGCGCTGCTGTTTTCGTTGTCATGGACCGTTTTCTCACAGAGATGGAGTCTTTAGGGAAATGAAGGCCCAGCCTGGGGCATTCTCAGCTCTGGAACGTAGTAGGACCCCTGGGCTGCTCGGGAGCCGTGCAAGCCCCGGAAGCATCCCACACATGACGCCCATTGTCACAAATGCCAGCTGCCTCCCAAGCCTGAGAGCACCTAAAGAATCCGTGGGTGGGCGAAAATCCTGGAGTCTTCAGAAGTACCTCCAGAAGCAATTTGGTGGCTGGTAGCATCTCGTATCCTTGGAGGGTTTATCAAGGAATGCGTGCTCTGCGGGAAGGCGCGTGCGTGACTGAGGGTGCTCCTCGAGCAGCGCCGGCGTTCGCCGCATCTGGAGTCGGGCACAGCGGCAGCACGTGGGTGCACTCTGTGCCCAAGACTCCTGCAGCGGCTTCAGCGAGGGGCCACAAACTGGGCAGGTCCCCGGGGCTCACGGTGAGGGACAGCAGGGCTGGGGTCCTTCAGAAGCGTAGGGGAGAACGTGTGCCCTCCAGCTTCCAGAGGTCGCTGGTGTTCCTGGGTTCCTGGTCTTTCTCCACCGAGGCCGTCCCTCTCTGCACCTTTCTCCTGCAGGCACATGCCCCTCTCCTCTCCTGCACCCATCTCCCACCTTCGAGGCCCCTCGTGATCACCTTGGGTCCACTTGGGTCACCAGGACAATCTTCCTGTCTTAAAGCCAGCTGATGAGTGGCCCTAATTCCTTCTGGAATATTCATTCCCCTCGGCCACGTCGCCTGTGGTGAGGATGCGGGCATCTCTGGGGCCAGTATTTCTCTGAGGGTCTGCGTTCGCCTTTGTCTGTGAGTCTCACCGAGCGTGAGACGGTTTCCTCTTTATATATAATCATGTGATTGACCAAATGCACAGGCACCCTGTGCCGGGCATTTTTCTACACACTTCCATGCACTTCATCTTCATGACAATTCCATGCAGCAGACGAGTGCCCGTGGCTGGGGGAGGGTAGCGACCAGGTCAGCACCCAGCCCCTGGCCCAGGCTCTGGGGTCTTCACTGTCAGTAGGAAAACACAGGGGATCGCCTTCCAAATACCAGGACGAGAAGCCTTCCCGGCCCCTTGTGCCCCGCCAGTCCCCCTGGGGAGAGAGAGGCTCCCTCTGTTACATCAAAGGCCCGGCCCAGCAGGTGGGGGTGCGTTATAAGGTTCTGCTCATCCTGTTGGCCTTGACACCACCCACGTCCTGACCATGCAAAGCTGACTTTCCAGCTAAGAGTTTGGAGGAGCCAGAAACACATCCAGCCTCATGTGCTGAGCTTGGAGCGTGACCGCGGTAACAGCATGGGGCTGGTGGCAGCTGACACATGGAAATGGTCTTGATGTTCTCCTCCACGTGGGCAGAGGCCCTTCCACGGGGAAGAAACAGCGTCATAGACTGGACTGTCGGCTCACCCTTGGAAGGACCCGGAGTCCTTGGGCCTAAGAGGAGAGAGCAAACTGGCCCAAGGGGCCGCTGGCTGCCATTGGTGTCCCCACAGCAGTCTAGCCCAGCAGGAAGGAGTGAGCCTGGCCCCTCAGACAGGACCCTCCCCCATACACATACGGGCTGCTTGACTTTCCTGTAAAGACAGAGGGAAGGCAGGGCTGGACACTCAGACGAGGGTGGGCTCTGGAGCCCTTGGCTGCCTGAGAGCTCATGGCCCCTTTGGTCCAAGAGGCCAAGGCCAAGGCCAGGCCCTGTGGGGAGATCAGCTCTAAGCCGCAGAGAGCAAGAGACAAGCCAAAGCTCCTCCAGGCCCCAGGGAGGTGGGGCCCAGAGAACCTCAACCGCCGAGTTCCGCAAATTTCACAAGTTTATTACAAACCCCACAAGTGTTGTTGGGTTGCTTAAAAACGATTTAATTTTTGCAATTTCCCAGAGAGAGGGTGCCCCAAATTAAAAGCGATGTTTGAAAAATAGCAGCAAGGAGAGACAAAGATGGTTCTTCTCCAGGAAGAGGGGCCAGCAGGGTTGAGAAGCGCCCTGGTGTCAAAGCTACAGCAAACCCTTGGCTCTGACTTCCGAGTCACAAGGTGCCTGTTCCCGTGACGGAGCCGAAGCTCCCCACCTGTGACTAGAGCAGACACCCCTGGGATGCACCCAGAAATCTCTGACTCTCGTCAGAACCTCGAGCTCCCTGAGGGGGGCCTCCAGTAGGGAGGCCAGAGGGGGTGAGCTCCTGCCTCAGACAGACCTGGGTTTGCCCCGGTGCAGCCGCCTACTTACTTTCCCTGTGACGAGGTGCCCAGCTTAGCTGAGCCTCCGGCCCCTCGGCGGCAATGTGCAGGTGAAGGGCACCAACCGTGCACCACTGGGGTGCTGAGACACGAGATGCTGCTGCTACTCATTAGGAACACGTCTGCCTGGCAGCTTGGCAGCAGCCACTGTGTCCCTGTTGCTGCTCATGTCACTGCAGCCAGCAGGGACACCACCGCCAAGATGGCCTCCTTAAGGCAGAGGTCATCTACAGGCCCGGACCCCTTTGACCACACAGGGCTCCACCAAGTCCAGAGGACGAAGAGCCTGGCTGATCAGATCTCTGCTCAGGTCCAGGAGTGGAGCACAGAGTGTCCTCAGGGCCAGCCCGTCTGTCCCCAGGCCTTGACTCATGGCCTAGCTACCCCTGAGGCCTCTGTGTCCCCAGGAGTCCCTCTCATGTGCCTTTCCCACAGGTGGAGGAACAGCCCCCGCCTCATGATGAGGTCAGCACTCGAACGGTGAGGCTTGCCGAGAGGCCGGCTGCCAGGGCGCCCTGTGGGGTCCTTTCCAAATACTCTGCTCGAGTGAAATGCTTGTGGCACATACCTGGGCCCCACTTTTTACAGCTTCACAGCAGCTAGCTGTGCTGACTGAGCTGCCTTTGACATATGTCTATTGCTTTGGCTGTCTGACGTCATCGGATCACCTGCGTTCCCCCCGCCCCACCTGCGCTGGCCAGACACACACGAGGTCTGGTTGTTTGCACAAGAACAGCCCACCTTGGCCAGCAGAAGTGGCTCTTGGCTGAGCAGCGGGCCCCGGGTGGGCTCAGCAGCTGCGAGGGTGGACCTGGGCAATGGGTGTGCCGGGTCTCCCACAGGGAACAAAGCGTCTTACCAGCTGGGGTGCTCGGCACCTGCCCTTCCACCCAGGCAGCGGGCAGGGTGGCCCAAGGGCACTGGGATGGGCCCTGCAACAAATAGCAGGTGGCAACTCCTGCGGGCCAGCCACGTGGGGTCTCGGTAACCCTTTGCTACATGCCTCTTTTTCAGGAGCACTTCAGAACACACGTTCACCCCTGTGGTGGACAAACCTGCAGATGCACTCGAGTCCAGAAGGGGAAAAAGGCACAGCACACTGCAGGCAGGTCAGCCTGGCTGGCCCTTGAGAATGTGGCGGTCTCAGAGGCCAGCAAACAATCGTGCACAGGGGAGACCAATAGGGAGAGACACCAAGTAGGCAGCTAGAGTGGCAACGTGGTGCTGGGCACTGTTTTAAGAGAGTTAGGTGTATCGACTCATTTAATCTGTGCAACAGCCCTGCAAGGGGGCCACTGTTCTCACCCACTCACAGTGAGGAACCTGGGGCAGGCGAATACCATGCCCAAGGTTGCCAACTCGTGAGTGATGCTACTGGGGATGGAACGCTGAGCCTGACTTCGGGCTCCAGGGTCTGTGTGCTTGACCTTGACACAAAGTGGGATAAGTACGGGCACCTTGCAAAGCAAAGAGCAGGAATCTAAAGATGCCCACCTCTCCTTGGCCCAGGGGAGAGGGATGGTTCTAAAAGGCACAGGTGGGTAAGGAAGGCAGGGTGGTCTGCTGGCTGCCCTCCCAGGAGAGCCCTCTTCTCTCCAAGTCAGAAACTTTCCTTTTTCACCAAAGTGAATCTTACCAGAGCCGCAGAAACTCAGCCACCGCCCCTTCTGTTCCCCCAGCGCTGTCCCCAACCCCATTATGCAAGTGCCTGCAACAGTGGTTGTGGAAGCCACTTTCGTGGTCATGGTTTTCAACTGCAAATAAAAGAGGAAACCACGTGAGGAAGAAGCTCCTCTTACTAATCCCATGTTCAAGCTCAAGCACGCAGGAGACTTGATGCCCGGGGGCCTGTGCAAGGCCCGGGAGGCTGGTGCGGAGGTGGGGCTGCTCCACGGAGGACGAGGGGCAGCCAGGGCTGAGCTGTCTCTGACTCACCCCAGCCCTGGCCAGGAGCAGGGAAGGGGCATGCACTGGGGAGGGGAGCTGAGCCTCCCTCCCAAGGGCAGGGCGCTTCCTGGGAGCCGCCCCTGAGCCTGGAGCATGCTGGGGACAGGCTCCGATAAGGGAACTGGCTCTTCTGAATAAAGTTGTTGATAAAACAAAGGCCTTCTCAGTGGGCATCTCAGGGACAGGTGTCCTGGTTGTGTTGGGGAGAACGTGGCCTGTCTTTGCAGGCAGCGAACTGTGAAGTCTGATTTCGTAGACTCCAGGGTGTCTGTGTAGGCGGGGCTTGGGAGCAACCTCACTGAGGGGGTGATAGGGGAGCACACAGGAAAGCTTCCTTTTGTCCCCTAAATGCTCCTCTTACTCAGCTGGGTATTTGTTTCCAGGGGTCGGGGCTGGGGGTTGGGTGGAGGTGGGGGGTGTCACTTCTGGAGACTACAGCTTCAACGAAGGCCTCCCAAGCCAACCATGTAGTCAAACTCAGAAACTACAATGTCTCGCCTGTGTGATCCTGGGCGAGTAGCTCAGCCTCTCTGAGCTTCTGTTTGCTTGTTTGTGTGTAAAATGGGAATGAAACTTCTGCGCCTGCAGGGCTGGCATGAGGACACATGGGAAAGGGCTCAGCCCGAGGCAAGCACACAACCAGTGCTCAGCATAAGCGAGTCCTTCTGCTGCTGGTGCCCAGATGTCTTAGGAGCCTGAGGAAGTATCCAGACGGGTACTCAGATCTGGAAAATTAGAAGGAAAAAAAAGGAGTTAGATTTTGTGGGGCTTGGCCTTCGGGTTTCGTCGCCCACCACCAGGTGCCCTCCAAGAGGGTGCCAGTCTGCCCCCCACACGGCCCTCCACGCGGCACACCTGGACGCGAGCAGCCGGCCCACAGGGCCAGCAGGGACATCACAGACCCAGCTACCCAGGCGGCGCCATCCCGTGGGTGAGGAAGTCGCCCCAGCAGAAGAGTCAGACCAGTGGTCTCCCCGTGCCCGGAGGCAGCAGAATTTTCCTATGGTGGTTTTTTTTTTTCCCTGAGTTTTTGCTTTTTTTCCGTCTCTCACAGAACTGGAGTCTGGAGAAGACACAGGGTGGTGGAGGAAGACATTGTAAGACATGAAGTACCAAGTTCTTTGCAGGGAAGCAGAGCAGGTGGCAGGAAGCTGCTGAATTTGCTAATGACCCCCACACTGAGCTCATTCATTCATTCATTCATTCATTCCTTCAGGGAGCGTTCACTGAGGGAGGCCCATGGCTCCCTGGGGGGTGGTAGGACCTGTTCTCAGTGCTGAACTCTCTGGACTTGTCCCCAGTGATATAAACAATGCCGGCTCTGATGGGGATAGGAAATTGCAAAATTATCTGCCTTGAGCCCTGGGCCTGTGGGCCACAGAGCCGCACACCTGCCCGCGGAGCTCCCTGGCCGGGAGCCGGCTGCTCCCCGGACCGTGCAGGGGCCCGGACTGCAGTGCCTGCCCCACGTCTGGCTCTCAGCGGCCTTCCTTCGTGAACAGTTCCTGGACACCCTCTGTACCGCCTGCGTGGTGCGGCTTCTGTGCAGCAGGAGTAAGGGGAGTGAAGCCATTTTAACCAGGTCACTGTGGAAGCACAGATGAGTTCGCAATCTAGAAGGGCGCTTGGCCAGAAACGCTTGGGATCTGGCGGATCTGGCAGCTCCTGTTGTCTGGTGCTTCCGTACACCAGCCGCTTCCCCTTCCCTAGCCGTGGGTGCCAGGGGAGCAAGGCAGCCCAGAGCTCTCCAGACAGGCGGGTGCTGCTGGAGGGCCCATCCAATCAGCACTCTGCACGCAGGCTCCGAGGGAGTGCGGCGCCCAGGCAAAGGTTTACTTCTCTCCTCTCCATGCTTTCCTAGGGACCGTGCACACGCACGCACACCAGAGTCAATGCAACTAAGCATGTTCCCCAGCAGTCGATGCAGCAGACCCCTCACCCGGACGCCAAGAGGTCTCCTTACCTGGGATTCCAGAAGCCCTTGCCTGTAGGGGCCACTGAGGCTGGGGCAGCAGCAGCCAGCCTGGGCCCCTCCGCCAGGGGAAATTCTTCATCACTCCATTCCCCAGCCATTCTCTCTGTGCGCACCCTTCTGGACTTCAGGCTCCTGAGAACCCCACACCAAAGAGACACCTGCCCTGGTCCTCATCTTCCCTGGTTCCAGAGCTCCTTGTCGCCCACCCCCTGATCTCCCCCCACCCCCAGTCCACAGCCAGCCCACAGGAAAGCATGACCGGGCCCTACCTTTGGCTGGCTGTCATCCAGCGGCCAGATGAGTCAACCCACTGGGACTTTTATTTCGTTAGTCACAACGGGACCAGAGGGTTCTGGGTAAATGTCCTGGAGCTAAGCGGGACCTTGCCCAGGCCCCTGAGGGCAGGAGCCTGAAGGTCATGGCCAGGCCCCTCCTGCAGGTCTGGGTCAGAGGGCGGATGGGAAGCCTCCCCTTAGCCAGTGGCAGCGCCAGGCTGCATACTCTCAGGATCGGTAAGGAGGCCCCGGCCAAACGCTGGGGCTTGGGCGGGTGGGCGCAAATGAGTGGGCTTTCCTCAAGGGGAAATGGACAAAGTTGAGTGGGTGTTTTGGTTTGGTTTGGTGTTTAGAATGTTAATAGGTTTAATACGGTTGTCTTTCGGGTTTCCCATAGAAAGACGTGTCTAGCGTAGTTCTTGGCACCTAGCAGGAGCTCAGTGTGTGGTAGGTGCTGATCTTCCCCCCCTGCACAGGGACTGGTCCCGCCAGCCCCAAGGGGCCTGCCCCCTGGGGAAACTGCTGCATTTTCCAGAGGAAGCGGCCCCTCCCCCAGCGCGGGCTGGTGTGCTCCCTCACCTGGAACAGGGTCAGGTCCACCTTACAGGTCTGATGCTCTGCAGACGGAATCGAATGAGAGCGTTAACTGAGGACTGGGCCGTCAAAGCTCCTGCTCTTTTCGGGCTCGCTTTATCAGTGTAAGGCAATCCGGGCCCTCGGCGAGGTTTCGGTGTCACCGAGAGTCCCAGTGCTCTGCATCGGCTCGCTTTCACCGTGGACAAAGCCGAAGAGGCCTCGGCTCACGTTTCCGATCACATGGCCGTAATGCGGGGCCACCACAGCCCAGGCCTTTCTGTGGAGCGCCGGCCCGAGGAGCTCAGAGGCCTCGAACAAAACCCACTCTGTGCCTGGGAAGTAGTATCACCTGGGTTTACAGAGCACCACCTGGAGAGGCGAGCTGACCTGCTTTCCGACGGCACAGTAAGAAGGGGCCCGGGACGCAAACGGAAAGCTGCTTGCCCGCAGCCTGGCCCTGCGGGGACCGGAGAGGACACTGAGGGGTCCCCAACAAGGGCCAGTGCAGAGGACGCTGAACAGCACCCGCTGGGGGAAGGCGTGCGGAGAACTGGCTGATCCCCGGGAAAACAGTGCAGGCGCACGGCCGGGGGACACTCAGGCCCCCGACCTCGGGTCAGCGGGGGTCTTCTCAGCACCTGCCAGGGCCCAGGATGTCCCGCCTCGTGCACTGACCCCCGGGACAGTATTTTGTCACCCCTGGTCCCATATGACAACAGTGTTTTCAGTAATCATCATAAATGCAGCAACGATAAGAAGGGATGAAGAAGAAAAGCAGGTGGTAAACTTTCTCCTTTTCTCACCTTTCTAGGGATGCCTGTCATAAAATTAAAAAATACAATGAATATTACAGTACCAAAAACATAATGGATCAGTAGTTTCAACTACATTAGTTACATTTTGGTTACATTACCATATTTTGTATCAAGGAAAACCACATATGTACATATTGGTCTATAGCAATAATGAATAATTCATTATCATTTCTGTTCCAACACCTCTTTCATTTGTCCGTGACTTGGTGAAGTTGAGCTTCATATTTTCACTCTGAGTGGCTAGCACGGCCAGATCTGCCCATCTGCCTTTGCTCCTGGTGAATCAGAGAACACTGTTTATTCATTTTCATTTTGGAAAGTGTCTTTCACATAAAGCAATAGATACATAGTTATGAAACATTTAAACAACAGAACACACATGACAAAGATTCATGAAAATCCAATTTCACAGTAAATTCTAGAAATTTCAAAAAAAATTGAAAGATTGCCCATATTTCTGTTTCTCAAGGATCCACTCTGTTGTCTTTCAAATGTCTCTATAGTTGAACATTTTTAAACACCAGTAAAAACTGTAAGTGGTTATACAGATTGATAATTGAAGTTTCACTCAAGTTTCATGCAAAGGTGCACTCAGAGAGAAGCAGTAACATGGTAAAATATATTTACATATTTTTAAAATTCAGAACTAGGGAAAAGAGAAATAAGAGGTAGAAGTCCAGCCAGGGAGGGAAAGTCACGTGCAGTCTCTTCTCAGACATAGTTGCTAGAGTTGAACCATAGAGTTGAACCTCTGCCCTCTGGGCTTCCTGGCAGCCAAGGGAAAAAGGGAGATGTGGTCACTCTTGGCACTCACACTGACTGAACAGTGGCCGCCGTGGGAGAGCTTCTGGTGAGGCCCTGCAGAGACCCCACTCAGAGGCTGGCCCAGTCTCCCCAGGGAGATGAAGAATCACAAGACAGTTTGATTCCACGTTTGTTGCCCCCACTTACAGTTTCAGACCAGGATGAACTTAGAGGAGAGGCAGCAGGCATCCCAGAGGCCCTCTGAACAGCTGTCAGAAAGTAAGTGACCCCAAAAGATGAACTTTATTGGGAAATTAGAAAATGTGTGTTTAGCATATTTTAAAAGTGAGGTCAGATCAGGAAAACGAGGAGGAGAGAGGCGGGGGCCGGCAGCAGAGATGGCTGGCGCTCCACTAGAACTCTCAGCCGGTCCCCAGCGCTGTGCCAGGCCCGGTGCTGCTTTGGCTTGTGGTCCAGCGTGCACAGCCCTGGGCCCAAGCCCTGGCTCTGGGGCACTTCCCGGGTGGTAATAGCTGACTGGCTCACTCAGGCTGCCTTCCTGCCAAGGACACGGAATAATGTGGACAAGATATTTTTTAGAAATCGGGCTGAAGGCATCGAAAAACGACGGCAGTGGCCAACGAAGGGGCAAAGATGGCAGAAACCAGGCCCAGATGCAGGGTGAGCCCTGGTGCCTTTCTCCTTGTCTCCTGCAGGTCCTCAGGCAGGGCCTGAGGGGCGGGGCAGCTCGGAAGCTGGCTAGAGCTCCCAGGAGTCTGACGGGGCTGGAGCCACAGGAAAAGGAACCCAGGGTGCAGCAGGGAAGAAGGGCCAGGGCAAAGACCCCAGGCTTTCGGTGGGGTCTGCCCATGAAGGAGGAGCCCAGAAGTTAGAGATCAGCCTGCAGAAAGCCTGGGCCGTTTCTAAAGAGCTCCATCTTAGACCGGATCCATATGATATAAAACAAAGCCACACACTTCTAAGCAACCCATGAGTCCATGTAAAAATCACCGTGGAAATTAGAAAATATTCTAATGAAAAGGTAATAAAACTAAGACGTCCCAAAACGAACGAGATGCATTCAGAGCACGCTCAAGAGAAATTCATAGCCTTAAAGGCATCATTAGAGGAGAACAAAGAATGAAGAAACAATGAACCAAGTTTCCATCTTAAGACTTTAGTAAAAGAGCAGCAAATTAAACCCTCAGATAATACAAGGATGGAAATAATAAACAGCAGGAGTTAATGAAGTAGAAAACAATAATACAACAAAGAAACCCAACAAAGCCAAAAACTGCCTTTTAAACAGACTAATAAAATTGACAAGCTCCTGACAAGACTGATTTCTTTCAGAAAGGATGAGACACAAATAATCAATATCAGGAATGAAAAAGAAGACCCAACAGTATCGCCTACGGCTATTACATGAGAGAAGAGGATGCTCGGAACTAATTTAGAGTCTTATATCTATTAAATAAATGAAATCCATAATGCAAAATCTTTCCTCAAAGAAACACCCAAGACCAGATGGCTTCCCAGTGCATTCTTTCAAACTCTGAAGGGTGGAAGAGGACTCCTCCCACACAAGGTCTTCCTGAGACTCGAAAACGAGTGAACTCTCAAGTCCTTGGTGAGAGCTCTGTTACCTTCAAATCCAGCCCTGGCTGGGAAAGAAAAGCCCAGGCCACTTCTTCCTCCTGAGCGTGGATGCTCTTCCTCAACAAAATGTTATCAAACTGAATCCAACAACACAGAAAAAGAATAATATTATACATTGCAACCAAGAGGAGTTTTATCCCAAGAATGCAAGACTTACAACGGTCAAGAACCAACCGATGCAATTTACCACAGTCACAGAATAAAGAAGAGAATTATTCATCCACTCAATAGATTCAGAAAAAAAATCATTTGATCAAATTTAACCCTTGGTCATAGTAAAAGGAAAAAAAAGAGCTCTCTTAAGAAACCAGAAATAGAAGGGAAATATCTTAATGTGATGGAGTATCCTTTTAAAAATTGCTAGTAAATATCATGCTTAATGTTCAAATATCGATAGCTTTCCCCTAATATTGGGGATAAAAGAAGGATGCTCCCTGTCTCCACTTTTACTCATCATTGCCCTGGAGATGCAAGCCTTTGCAATAACGCAAGATTTAAAAAAATACCATTTGAAGAATTGGAAAGAAAGACATAAAACTCACATTATTTATAGACCACATGATTACATATACAGAAAATACAAAATAATTTATAGAAAGAATATCAGAATTAATAAATAAATCAGGCAAGGTTGTTGGATAAAAATGTCAATGCGTAAGAGTTAAGTGTATTATTATATAACAGAAACAAAAAGCGGAATCTAAAAATAAAACATTGATAAAATGGACAACATTAAAATCTGGACCTCTTGTCATTAAAAAAAGCCATTAAAAATGAGAAAGTAAGCCCCAGGGAAGGAAATATTTTCAATCCAAATAACTGACAAAGGTCCCATGTCCAGAAAACATCAGGAACTCCCGCACATCACCAAAAAGGACAGACAATTCAATAGAAAAATGGGCAAAAGGCCTGAACAGACCAGCAGATATCCGAATGACCGATGACACTTGAAGAAGTGCTCAATCTCATTAGTCACCGGGGAGATGCAGACTCTCCTCCGTCCACCAGAATGGCGGAAACAAAAGAGACGGACAGCATCCAGTACCAGTGAGGACGTGGCTCTGCCACCCGGTTCGGAGCACGAACTGGCAATTGCCACCATGCAAAACCATTCAGCAGAATCTGCCAACGCTGATCCCTCACACACCCTGCAGCCCAGCAGCCCCTCTCCTGTGTGTGTGCCTTGCAGAAGGGTGCACACCGAACCCACACCCAAGCAACATTACTTGTGACAGGCCCGAATCAAAATCCACCCAAGCGACCAGCAGCAGGGGAGTGCATGAATAGGAAATACTACGGAAATTTTTTTTAAATTCACTCTTGCTTTTTTTTTATCTTTTTAAAAATTTTTAAAGATTTTATTTATTTATTTTTAGAGAGGGAAGGGAGGGAGGAAGAGAGAGAGAAAAACAACAATGTGCAGTTGCTGGGGGCCGTGGCCTGTAACCCAGGCATGTGTCCTGACTGGGAATCGAACCTCCAACACTTTGGTTCACAGCCTGCGCTCAATCCACTGAGCTCTGCCAGCCAGGATACTACAGAAATTTTTACGTCATTAAAAATTAGAAAACGTCTTGTAACCTGAATCACATTAAATAAGCCGTATAGACTTAATACTGAGCGGGGAGGTGGGGAGGGAAAGCCAGACACAAAGAATACATAATGTATGATTCTATTTTTATAAAATTCACAAGCAAGCCGTCTAATCTTTGGTGACAAAAACAGTTACCACTGGGAAAGAGGTGACTGTTGGAGGGGGCATGGAGCTGGGGCGTGTGGTGTCCCTGCTGTGGGTGACATCCTCCAGTTTGATTTGCGTGCTGGGGCCGCGGCCGTGTGTGTGTGTATGTCGGGACAACCAGCAGCAGAACACAGCTTTCTTCACGCACATCACACCTCAGTCACCAAAAGCTGGTTTCCTCGCTATCTGGGTGACAGGGGGAGTCACGCACCTACGTGCAGTTTCTGTTCTCATCTGTAAAACGGGCACCATCGTCGCTGCCCGGAAGGACTGCTGTGAGAGGCACAGTGTCCAGGAAAAGGGCCGTGCAGGACTGGCTGAGTCCTGGCGGCTGCCGTCTTCGCCGTCAGGGGGTCTCGGCCTGCTCACTGTTTACTTCTGGGGTCATCTGGGCTTCACGCCTGTGACAGCAGCCTGGTCCCTTCCTGGGCGCACCCGTCACCAGCAAACCTGGGACCTTTCAAAGACCGCCTGCAATCCCTGCCCCACACTGTTTACAGGCGGGGCCTCACACCCAGAGAGGGATGGCTGCCGAGTGGGGGGTGGTCAGGACTGGGGGGGGACGGGGATGAAGCTGTCTCCTAGACAAGCTCAGGCCTCTCTGGCCTCCCCAGGGAGCCCCAGAGCCCAGCCTTCAGGAGGCCCCACGGCAGAGAAATGAAGCCATTCAATCCAGAGGAGGTCGGTGGGGCTGAGGTTTAATGAAAGAGCCCGTCTGCCTGGGAGAAGGGAGAAGGGAGAAGGGAGAAGGTCAGAGGAAACCCCAGTCTGGGATGGCGCGTTCACAAGGAACGGCTCACCCAGCATCGTGAGATGCCATGCGCGTTGTGAGTGCACCCAAGGGACACATGCCTCACGCTCACCCTGCCCTCACGGGGACCTGCAGACTCAGCTGTTTCCGGAAGTCACGGAAAATCGCTAAACTGGGCTCCAGCTGCTTTTGGCCAATTCACATCTTTTAA
This sequence comes from Phyllostomus discolor, assembly GCF_004126475.2. Lineage (NCBI taxonomy): Eukaryota > Metazoa > Chordata > Mammalia > Chiroptera > Phyllostomidae > Phyllostomus > Phyllostomus discolor. The sequence continues at coordinate 6,314,086 of NC_040917.2, read as the reverse complement.
AGGTTTGCGCTGTTCCTGTCCTTGCTGTCCTGGCGCAGAGCCCCTCCCTTGGACCTGCCTCTCTCCAGTCGCTTCTTCCCTCAAAGAGGCAGCAACCGGGGCCTGGAGCCGGCCCAGAGCTTTCTTCGTTATAGAATTCGCCCGCAGTTCTGCTGGAAATACAGACTCCCCGACCTCCACCCCCACCCAGGACAGGGACCTGAGAATCTGCAGTTGTTGGAAGAGCCCCAGGTGACTCTGAGGGTCATCCAATTCAGAAAACAATCCTCCAACCCAGTCATTCCTTCCAGTCCCAGGAACCTGCTCCGGGAACTCTTCCCACTGGGGATCCTTTCCCCGTTTTTAACCCACGTTTCTCATTTCCTAGGAATAAGCTCTCCTAGTGCGGCTCTGGGCTCTGTCCTCCCGAGTTTACCCAGAGCTCTCGCCCTGCTTCAGATCCCGAGCAGAGACTTGGAGCGGCGTCCCCACCGCTCCCCCCCCCCCCCGCCCCCGCCAGCGTTCCCTCAGCACGGCGCCACACCCCACCTGGGGGAGTCCGGCTGAGTGACGTGTTATGTGACTCAGACTCACACTGACGTCTTTTCTCTTAACTTTGCATTTTTTAAATTACAGTTGACATTCAATATGACTTTGTGTTAGTTTCGGGTGTGCAGCGGGGTGGTTAGACAATCGTAGGCCCACCCGGCACTGTACATAGTCATTACAATATTATCGACTGGATCCTCCACGCTGTGCTTTACGTCCCGGGACCACTCCATAGCTGCTGTTTCGTGCCCCTCAGTCCCTCCTCTGGCTCCACCCAGGCTTCCGCCCCCTCCCCTGTGGCAACCGGCAGTCTGTTCTCTGTGTCTGTCAGTCTGTTTCTGTTTTTTTTTGTTTGTCTTGTTTTTTAGATTCTACATATAAGTTGAATCAGATGGTCTTTAAAACGGATTTCTTTGGAGAACTTTGGGATGATGGGTAACACCAGGAGGTAATAACACGAAGCCACTCTGCAACATCCCTACGAACTTCCAAAACAGCGTCATGGAAGCTGCCACCTCCATCCATCTACCCCCCGAGTCACCTAAAACGCCACCAGGTGCCAGCTCAAAGGGCTTTTCCCAACCATCGGTATTTCTCAACCATCCCTTGTCCAGCAGCTACTGCTTCATATTAGAAGTTAGAATAGCTGAGCCTCAGTGTAGGCTCTGTACCGGCACACCAGGGGAGAGGCCACTTTCTGGTTGTGTTTCTGCCTCTTTAACACGCACAGGTGAGAATGGTTACCTGCTTCCCAGAATGCTTCATCACACAAGGCCAGAGATAGGCCAGGCGCATCAATGAAAAAGGCTTAATTGAACAAACTAGTGAGTGAGTCCGTGAGTGAAGGGTGCTACATCAGGAAAGAGTTTTACTAAGAATAATTAAGAACAAATGTTGGAGCTTTTAAAAAAAAATACATCCCATCAGGTCCGTGGCGGAGCTCCTCTGAAGTGCTGCCCGATGGGGGGATGGAGCCCGGCCAGGGAGCGTTCCTCTCCACGGGCCGTGCAGCCTCTCTGCGCAGCCTGCCGGATGCCCTCGGAGACACGCGGTGCACGTCCCCGGTTTCCACTTCCCTGGTCTCTCTGTTGGGCCCGCGCTGCCAGGGAGCAGAACCGGGTGACAGCTTTCGGATTTGCTCTGCCAAGGAGAACGCCGGGCTGGGTGTGGGGGCTTCCGAGACGCAGCTGGCCCGTGGCCATGCGTTCCCTCCGGTTTCTGTGGGCCCACTGCGTTCCCCCCACGGCCTCCGGCACATGGCGTCTCACCAATGAGTGTGTGTGTGTCCGTGCATGTGTGAGTGTGTATGTGTGCACACATAGCGGAGACAGTCTCAGAACACCCGAGCACGTGCATGCCTGGCCTTTAGAACAGCCGGGCCGTCCTCCTCGCCATCTGCACACACGTCTCGAGCCCCCATTCTGTGCGCGGAGGCGTTGTGGGTGTCGTGAGGAAGGCCACGAGGCATGGCGCCCTCATGGCCTGCAGAAGCTTGCAGTCTGAGTCAGGCAGATGAGACACATTCTTGCACGCGTGGGTAATCAACCGCACCCCATCTCTACCAGCTAAGTTTCCGGGTCGCATGCCTCAGAAACCAGCTCTGGGTCGTTCAAGCAGAAAATGCGATTGTTGGGAAGGCTACGGGACCAGGCTTAGCACAAGGGAGCCAGGGAGTAGAAACTCCTTCTGGCCAGCCATAGACAGGGCTGCCATTGCCGGGCTGCCAGCACCAGTGCCGGCCACGCTCAACCTAGTCGCATCACCTCTGCGTCATCCACTCATTCACCGAATACGTGACTAGAAGGGGCGTGGCATTGTTCCAGAACGGGGGATTCAGGCATGACCCAAAAGACAAGATTCTCTGCCCTCACGGAGCTTGAGCCCCGTGGGGTCCTCTTCACTCACTCGGGTCCAGCCTCCCTCGGTCACGCGCTCTTGCTCTGCCTGCTCTGTGTCCCATGGCAAGTGCCTCCAACGTAGGGAGAGGAAGAAGAAACCGGGCGCCTAAAAAATCCCCAAAAAGACAGGGTTCCACTCTCCTGTATTTTCCAAAGTCTGGATACTGACCGTGAAGGCATTCAGAAGAGGTCAGGCTCTCATCCAGGCGGGGTGTCACGGGTGGCCACGCACCTGGAATGGGTCACTTCGGGAAGTGAGACATCTATGGGGACCGGGGCACGTCTAGCCGCCTGACTGGGAAAGTGTGTCCCAGTTCTCCTGTTCAGGAGAAGTCACAGGATGTGACTGCAGAAAAAGATCAAGAATGAAATGCTCACCCTCGAAGGATGGGAAAGGGGCACGTTGTGCCAGCAGCTGCTGGAGCCCACAGGGTTGAAAGGGCAGCGTGAGGTCCAAGTGGAGGAGCTGTTCTGGCGTGGCCTGCGCCATCCCCCACCCCTCCACCCCCCAACCAGAAACAGCCTCCAGGAGCCCCTGTCAGACGCAGAGGGCGTGCGGAAGCCAAATGACCGCAGTGGCACTGACGGTGACAGCGGAGACTCTGAACTCTGAGAGCAGAGATTAGTCTGCAAAACAATTCCCTGCCCTTCACCCAGAGAAGGGCACCGTGCCATTAGGGAAAGAGGGGTGGGAGCCAAGAAGTTTAATTGCATCTTGGTGTCAATTTGTTCTTCTGTAGGATGGAGACGCTAGACTCTTCCTGCCAAGAACAAACGCACATCGGTGATAAACTGAGATTGGAGTGGCGTCGTGGACAGGTCCCAGGACTCAGAAGATGCGGAGTTGGCATTGCAGCCAGGTTTACTGACTGGGTGACCTTGGGCAAGTCACTTCACTCTTCCGAGTCTGTGTGCTCGTCAGTGACATGAAGATGGCAATTCTCGACAGGTGCTGCAAGAACCAGTGAGATTACGGATGTGAAAGTCTTTTTTAATTATCAAGCACAGTCAGTGTGAGAAACTATACTTATTTTCCTTGAATGATCGTGCAGAGCCCCGAGCAGTCAACCACAATGCCAGGTTTGGAGGGTGCTCATCAACTAACTGATTTCTGCTCTCCCTTCCCCAGTGTTGCACGCAGGCCAGCGGCCGCCCTGCCAAGATCCTGCTGAGACCCCGCTCGCCCCCCAGAGAAGCCAGTGGCCGAAGTGCCCTGGGACCCCTGAACCGCGTGCTCCCCGAGCCTCCACAGATGAGACAGACCTTGTGTACTGACCCAGGAAAAAGCCCCAGCCACGAGGCCTGATTCATTATCTTTACCAATCACAAATTGTTCCTGAGCAAAGCGTCCCAGTCTCTAGGAAGGAAGAGGGAGGGGCTGGCTGGACTGGAGCCGACTGTGCCCATCAGGCCCAGCCAGTCCAAGTGTGCCCGCAGCCAACCACAGGAAAACAGTACCCGTGAGATGCGGGTGTCCAGCAGGGCCAGGCAGCTCTCCATGTCATCTAGACACGGTCCGCACCTGCTGCTTACGTGCAGGCTCCTTCCTCCCCATGCTGTTGGGCTCAGTGGGTCAGGAGGTCGTTTCCATGGGTTTAGGGAGCCGTACACTGTGGAGAGCTAGATTTTTTGACTTCCACTCCCACAAAGGACTGCCTGCATAGCCCCTATTGAACGTTTAAATTAAAATGAACTAAAGTTAATGCTGTAGGGGGAGTTCCGCAGCTCCCTCTGGAGATACGTGGGAACACCCTGGGGTGATATGAAACCGAGGCCGGGGATCACTGCATTGGAGGGTTGGAGTGCCATGCTAGTGAGGTATGGGCCAGCGGTCCCATCCCCACGTGAAGGGGGCAGTTCATTTCACTCCTCCTGGTGGCCTCAGATTCTACCCTGCACCCCGGCTGTCTGCCTCAAAGACGAGCCTCTGGCCACCAGCGGGACAGAGTGGGACAGAGGTCCCAGATCCACACATCTCTCCACCAACCCCGTAGAAAGACAATCCCAGACCGACCCGTGGGTAATGTGCCAGGACTAATGTTGCAGATGAGACCACCATCACATTATTACTTTACGTTACTGTAAACACAGGAAAATCGGGAACGGTCCAATGAATCAGATGTCATGGGGCCATGATCCCTGTGGCCTTACTCCTGGCTCCCAGGACTGCAGCTAACCTTCAGAGAGGCAGCTTAAATAGGTGATGTGTCTGCGATGCTCACACGGGTGAGCCGTATTCACCCTCAGGAGAGGAGAAGTGGTATGGACAGCTATAAACAAAAGATAATGCAAATGTCACTCATATTTAGTTTGGAATAGATGATACTATTTAGGGACAACAGATTGCCCTCCTTAATTATGTTTTTCCTTAGCTAACAGTGATGGCGGTTTGAACAGGACAGCAGGAAAAGGAACAGGAACGCCCACCCGGATGGGGAGAGGAGGAAGCCCGGGAGGAAGCCTTTGCATGAGATAATCCGCAGAGCGGAGATAATCCAGCTCCACAAGCAAAAGCTAGCTGCGTCCTGCTGATGACTGACTTAGCGTCGTCCTTATTGGAAACTGGAGTTTCAGGTCCTTTGGATTTCTCCGCTTCTCTCTCCAACTTTCTCTCCTGTGTACCGAAGGTCCACTCATTCCCAGAGGTCAGTCTCAGGGCCACCTCTGGCCGGGTCACTGTGGGTCTCCTCTGCTCTGAATCTGCTGCACATTTACCATCAGTCATCACATACTGTCATCCGTAGGTTCTGCGACTCTCAGCAAAACGACCTATAATGAAACCAGTGTTACCATAAGCCCATTGAGAAAAACAAGAGCAAGGTTCCCACTGCACATTTCTGGTCACAAACTTCTTCTAAATAAAGACCCAAAACTCTTCTAATATTAAACCTTGAGATAAACGTGAGCCAAATATACATGTAGGAAAGATTAATAAAAATAAGCAAGATCATTATTTTCTCACCCACTTATTCCAGTTCAGGGCTGAGGGTGGCCAGAGGCCATCCCAGCAGCTCAGGGGGCGGGCAGCTCCTGCCCTGGACAGACAGGATGCCCTTCGATACCCAGGCTCACTCACACCCACCCTCACCCGGACTGGGACCATGCACTCCGGCCAGTTAACCTCACGTGCACGTCTCCAGGGCACAGGAGGAAACTGGGTCCCCAAGGGAAACCCACGCAGACGTGGGGAGAACATGCGCACTCCACACACGCAGTGGGCCCGGCCCGGAGTCTACCTTTTTTCTTGTCGACATTGAACAAAACGATGGTGAACAGAAGGATGTCATTAGCGGACCTGCCGCACACGCTGACTGTGGAGTGGAAGTCACGTCGCCTTGGTGCCGGAGGATGACGGTGGGGGCTCAGGCGCATGCCCGTCTACTGGCGGGTCTCACCAGGGAGTTCGGGATAACAAAGAGTTACTGCCCGGCCCCACATATAACGAAAGCCAATACCCATTCATTAGAAAAACTCTCGGAAAAATTGTAATAGAGGGGAAACTTCTTCAACTTGCTGCAAACCACCCATGAAGTCCTCTAGCTCACATGGTTTTCTTGGTGAAAGATGGAATGCTTTCTCTCTAAGAGCAAGAAAGGGTGAGACTCTCCACTCTCAGCACCCAACTTTGTCCTGGAAGTTCCGGCCAGCGTGATAAAACAGGAACAGGCTTAAAGACTCACAGCTTGGGAAGAAAGGAATGACACCATTCCTATTTACAGATTGCATGATTGCATTAAGAGTCAATCCCAAAGAATAAACAAAAACAAAAACCTAGAACTGATATGTAAGTCTGGCAACATTATAGAACAAAAGATAAATAAATAAGCATGTGCCCTGGCTGGTATGGCTCAGTGGACTGAATGCTGGAATGTGAACCAAAGGGTCACCAGTTCAATTCCCAGTCAGGGCACATGCCTGGGTTGCAGGCCAGGTCCCCAGTAGGGGGTGTGTGCAAGAAGAAACCACATATTGATGTTTCTCTCTCTCTTTCTCCCTCTCTTTCTCTAAAAATAAAATAAATTGAAAAAATAAAAATAGACATGCAAACTCAATTGTATTTTTACATAACAGCAACGAACAAGAGGACACCAATGATTTCATGCAATTCTGCTTACAATCACTTGAGAAAAATGAAATACTAGGTATAAATTCAACAAAACGTGTACAGAACTTACATGCTTAAATATTGATAAAAACAAGAAGAATTTAAGTAAATGAAGAGACATAGCATACTCATGGATTGAAAGACTCAACACCATAAAAATGTCAGTTCTCTCCAAACTAATAATATACAGGTTAACATAGTTCCTACCAAAATCTCAGCAAGTTTTTTTAGATAGAGACAAGATTATTGTAAGGTTTACATAAAATAGCAAAAACCAGAATAGCTAAAATAATTTTGCAAAGAAATGTAACCAAAGGCAGGTCCAACTGCCTGCCACTACGAAAGCCAACACTCGAGAGGCAGGCGCTGTTGTAAGGTGGTTTATTTTCAGGTGCCGGCCACCTGGAGGATGGAGGACTCCTGTCTCAGAGCCCATCCCCGCCTCTCAGTGGAGGCAGAGGCTTTTATAAGGAGCGGGAGGGGAACAGAACAAAGAGATCAAGGGAGGGGGTTGCAAAGCTGTCTGTGTGCCAGGGAGCACAGTCCGTTCCCATAAGGCAAGTGATGGTCCGGTGTACGTCATCCTGGTTTAGTCATCCCGGCTCCACGGATGAAGGTCAGCCAGTCTCCTGGCGCTGGGATGCCTGGAGGTCAGAGCCTGTGTCTTTTGAGGCTAGTTCCTAGGATTCTTCTGCAAACACGCTGTTCATCCACAAGCCACACATTAGTCAGAGTCAGCACTTACAGAAACAATGTCAGAAGAATGCTGGGGTGGGTTACAATTCCCCACGCTACGACTTTCCACTGTTACAGAAAGAATGAGGTGGGAGGACCCAGTCTACCCAATTTCAAGGCTAATTATATAGCTACGCTAGTCAAGGCTGTGTGATATTAGCAAAAGGAGGGCTATCGGGTCAGGACTAGTGTCTAGACCATACAAAGGACCCTCGAAACCCAATAGTAAATAAACAAAAAAAAAATCCAGTTAGAAAATATATTTCAAAAGACATGAAAAACATTTGACTGAAAAGGATATACAGACAAAAATAAGCACATGAAAAGGTTTTCAAAATCACTCGGCATTAGAAAATGAGATATTACTATACGCCTAAAAGAAGGGCTAAAATAATACATAGTGGCAATGCCAAGTGCTGGCAAAGATACAGAGAAACCGGTCACTAGCTAACAATTGAAATCGGATTGCTAATGGGAAGTTAAAATGGTACCGTCACTCTGGAACACGGTTTAATAGCTTCCTATAAAACAAAATATGCAACTACCATGCAGCCCAGCAATGCTCCCCTGGGCACTCATCCCAGAGAAAGGAAAACTTACGTTCACACAAAGACCTGTACAGGAATGTCTGTAGCAGTGTTATTTGTAATAACCACAGACTGGAAGGAACCCAGATGTCTCTCAACAGGTGGGTGGTTAAGCGATTGTGGTATGTCCATATTGTGGACAACCAGCGAGCAATAAAAGGGGACGAACCATGATACAAGCAGCAACCTGGTGAGTCTCCAGATAATCACGCTAGGCAAAAAAGTCAAGGTTGAATGCTGTAGGACCCCATAGATACACACATAGATTCTTGAAAGGACAAAGTTCCATACCTTATTTTTCGGACTATAAGGCAGACCTAAGTTTTAGAGGAAGAAAATAGGAACAAAATCTTTGAAGCACAAAATGTAGTAAAATATCGAATAACATAAATAACATAATATTTCACCAACGTAAATGTAAAGCTCCATTCGGACTATAAGACACACCCCCCTTTTCCTCCCGAATTTGGGGGGCAGCATGCGTCTTACAGTCTGAAAAATACGGTGAAGTGCGCGTCAGCTGCTGGAGGGAGTTAAGGGTGGGGCAGGCACAGAAGAGAAAGTGGGTGTGGATACAAAGACCAGGGCAAGAGACCCCCCCACAGTGATGGAAATGCTCTGTTTCTTGACGGTATGGTTGTCGACATCCTCCCGGCTGTGACGCTGTACCAGAGCGCTAGAAGTGTCACCACTGGGGAAACCGAGTCAAAGGCACACAGTTCTCTCTGCCTCATTTCTTACAGCGGTGTGTGAATCCGCAGTGATCTCCAAACGAAAAGTTTAAAAAATAATCACCCCTCATCTGTCCATGCTGAAGGGACATGCCGTGCAACAAGAGAGTCACAGCTGCTCGGGACCCCGTGGGCTGGCCTTGGTCCCCTCCTCTGAACAGAATCCCTTCTGTGCTCCTCGGGAAAGACAACACGTGCTGAGGGGCGGGCGGGTGGGCTGTGCTGGGGGTCCCCCCCACAGTGAGAACACAGCAGGTGGTGGGACTGGCCCACACAGGGATCTATTGCTAACTGGTTGTCCACAATATGGCAGTGGCAGCCACAAGGGTGTGGCTTTAGGGCAAGGAGCTGCAACATGGTGTCAGAAGCAGCAGGGAGTTCAGAGGAGCAGATTGGGGGTCGGTTCCCAAACAAGGAAATAATCAGGAGTCTGAAAGCATTTTTTACTAAGAGGAAGGCCCGGGAGCCTCACTGGGGGCTCAAGGCCACAGCTTAAGCCAAGCAACCAGGCTGGAGTTAAGGTCACCCCGGGCAAGAAGAATCGTTCACTGCTTCATCTTCTCCTTTGTTCAGCAAATATGCGGTGGGACACCCAGGTGCCAGCTACCAGGGCGAGTGGCCAGCACACAGGCTGGCCCCTGAGCCCTCGGTCTGACCGTGAAAACACAACAGCGAGAGTACTTGGGAGCACTTCTGAGGGACGCCCGATCCAGACCTGGGTTTTCAGCCAAAGCGAGGGAGAGGCGAGGGGTGAGACCCAGGGGAGGAAGTGCGGTCTGGAGGGAGCGGCTTCTGCAGGGGAACTGGATCCCAGAGCCCTGAGATGAGGGGTCCCAGGGCCATCTGCACAGACGGGGTTCGTCTGGGCAGCTGGGAAGTCTCTCACGGTTCCACCATCTCAGGAACCAGCGGCCACGGCTGGTGGGCGCGGGCCACCCCGGTCAGGAGTGGAGGCTCACGCAGGGCAGACCATGGGTAGAAGACACTCACATCCAGCGGACCGAGAAGACCTGCAGGCCACAGGAGGCAGGAGCTCTGCGCGGCTGTTTCCTGGGACAGGCACAGCTCTGAAAATCGGTTGCACACAAGGCTGTGGTGGTTCTCGCATCCTCACAGCTCCAGGGCTGCCTGCTGGGCCGCCTGCCACTGCTGTGACTCTGTCCGGGGGCATCACCCACAGGGGAGGCGCAGTCGCTACGGAGCTGCGAAGTCACATGAACCCTTCGCTCAACAGACAGGGAGAACTTGTGACCAGGTCCAAGGCTCACACCCTCAGAGTCCTGCAGCTGGACAGGGGCTGTCTTCCCTGACCTTCAATCAACCTCCTGGGAACCAGCCCATCAGAGAGACCGTCATACATAGTTCAAGCGCTCGACAGGTGATGGGTCAGGAGCCACCCAGTCCTGGGAGAGTAGCGGTCAGAGCGCCAGCATGACACGGGAACTCACGCATGCTTCAATGGGTCGTCACTGAGCTCACACCGTGTCAGGCTCTCCGGGCCAACGGGGAGTGCATTTCTCCGTCTTCACGTAACCCCCAAGCTACCGAAGTCAGCCCAAGAGCCTGGAGAATGTGTTAGTTAGAATGCAGGTTCATCGGTTCCAACAGAACCTCAAAACAACAGGTGAAGGAGAGAACTTCCTTTCTCTGGCCCCTCTCAGTGTCCGGGTGGGCGGTCCCTCCAGAGCTCTTCTGCCGAGACCCACCCACCCACCGCCCTGCCTTCCACCCAGAGTTCGCCACCCTCACCCATTTGGTCCAAGATGGTTTCCCGTGAGATTCACACTCCAACCAGCAGGAAGGAGGAGAAGGTTCCAGAGTGACCGGCACAGACCTCCCCCTGTCAAGGTTGACACTGCACACAGTGCTTCAGAAACTCCGTTGGCAGAAACCAGCCCCACGACCCCACGCTGTGAGGACTCTGGGGGATGTGGTCTTTCCCTGGACGGCCACGGGCCTAGACACGCCTCTAGTTACTGGGGAGGCAGGGGAGGGTGGGTCTGGGCAAGCAGCGCTGTCCTCTCAGCAGGGAGGTGAGCAGCCGGAGGACACGCTCTCCAAGGACAAGAACGAGCGAGGGGCCCAACACTGAGCAGAGAAAGAAAGGCTGACAAGTGCGCGGGGTTGAAGGGGCAGGGAGGGGCGGGGCCGTGTGGAGAAACAGAGGGAACGTGGACCCGCAGGCCTGGCTCCGGAACATGGTCATGCGGGAGATGGGGGTGGCTTCCATCTCCTCTGAGTCAGGCATCACCCCCACCCTGGCACCGGGGAGAGGGTGAAGGGGTGCAGCCACCCCCACCCTGGCACCGGGGAGAGGGTGAAGGGGTGCAGCCACCCCCACCCTGGCACAGGGGAGAGGGTGAAGGGGTGCAGCCTGGGCAGGCCTCAGGGAGCCAGCTCCTTGGGGGCTGATGCTCTTGGTCCAGAACTGTCCATCAGGGGAACCCCTGGGAAGACTAAGGGTGCTGCCCATCCGCATGTGTCAGCCGTTGCCTTGCCAACCGCCCTGGCGCCCCGAGGTGCTGACGACCCTGGCAGCGCTGCAGCCCCACGGGGGCAGCAGTGATTTCCCTCGGTGTCCCCCCGGGCGGAAGGTGCAGAGAGGAACCTTAATCTGGGCTGCGCTGGTGGGGAGCAACCTCACAGGTGGGCGCCCTCCGCAGCAAGCCTGCGCCCTCCCTCCGTGGAGCAGGACCCCTCCCCTCCCCCTCCGCCTCCCCTTCCCCCTCCGCCCCTTGGCTGCAGCTCAGCCGCGGGTCTCCTTTCTGCCTCAGAGATCTCATCCGCGTCATGAAGGTAAATCTCCTCCACGCCGATGACGCCACGTCCCCTCTCCAGCCCCGGCCTCTCCCCTGCGCTCCGGACTCGGAGGTACAGCTGTCTGCTGCCATCTCCACTCCCACGTCCGCTTGGCACTCCGGTGTCGCAGGTCTGAAAGACGGCCCCAGTTTTCCCTCCCAGGCGTGGTCTCCCCCGGCGCCCCATCTCCGAGAAGGGCAGCCTCCCTTTCTCTGACACCGCGCCTCCAGTCTGCCGGCAAACCCTGTGGCTCGTTTTCAAACCGTGCAGAGAACCGGACCCTGCTGCAGCCCCCACCCCCTCGCCTGCCTCCACCCTGTCCCTTCAGTCTGTCCGCAGTCCCAGAGCCAGAGGACGCTACGAACCTGAGTGGACCAGGTCACTTCTCCCATCAAAGCCCCTGTCTCCCTCAGAGTGGCCGCAAGGCCTCGGCTCAGCCCGCAGGCCCTGAGGGATCTGCCCCCTACACCCCCCGCTCTGACTCCTGTCATCTCGTCCTGACCCCCCACCCCCAGCAACGCTGACCTGGCTATTTCCAGAACACGCTGAGCTCCTTCGGGTTTGTATTCAAATGTCACCCTCCTCGCCCCACCCCAAATCACACACAGCAGCCACCTTCCCTGCCACCCTCCTCCTCCTCGATTCTGTCTCTCTCCTTAGCATTCACCACCTCTGACACTGTGTGCACTTTGTTCATTATCCCGTTGGCCCCCTCATTTCCCTCTGCTGGAGCTGAAGCTCCGTGAGAGCAGGGATTTCTGCCTGTCCCGCTCGCCGCTGTTGCCCCAGCCCCTGGAGTGGCTGGCGTCGGGCAAACACGCTGAAAGGAGGGCTCAGCGGCTCGCCAGCCTCAAGCAGGACGCCTCCTCTCCCATGGTGTTCATTTTATACCCGAGAAGGAAAGGTATGGGGCCCCTTGAAGCACGTGGCCCTCGCCCAGGAGATCAAGAGCTCCTGGTAGATGTCCAAGCACTCGTGACCCAGTTGACCCAGAGTGGGCGGCCCCACGGCACCCTCCCTGCCACGGGGGGTCCTGCTGGTGTGGACCCCATCACCGCTCATCCATAGCTCACGGTAACCCCAGGTAACAAGCTTTATTGACACTGGCAGCATCTCAGAAGCTGGGGGCCCAAAGAAAAGGAAGACTCTGCCCCTCTCCTCACGGAGCCCACTGTGCTGCGAGGGGGTGAACAGAGGCACAGCTGATGCCCTGGTGCAGTGAGCTCTGGGCAGCTGGGGCCTGCTGACCCCTCCCACCCCGCCCGGCGCCTTCGCACCCAGAGTGTGCCCAAGGTTCCAGCCAGGCCTAAACAACACGCAACAGCACATGAGCGGACTGGAGCCCTGTCGCAGCCGTGCCAACACACTCCCGGTCTCTCCACCTCAGGCTTCATCACTCGGGCCACAGCCAGACACCGAGGTCAGCTGTTCGGAACAGAGCTCAGGGCCACGGCGATACGGCCGTGCGTGCCACTCGGGGCCAATCCAGGAGCCTAAGGAGCTGCCACAGGGCCTAGGAAGCCTCCCTGCAGGGCCTCAGCCCCCCACCCCCCGTAGAAGGGGAGGGGCACCCTGCACCCTGAGCCCAGCCCCCTCCCCCTCGGCCTCCTCAGGCAGCATCTGCCTGGTCCTGGAGGAAGGACAGGCTTTTGGAGGTGTCCACGCCGCATTCCCTGGCCCTGCTCCAAAGTGTGCCTCCACCCCTCCACTCCTCAGCTGCCACCTCACCTGTGGGGCAAGGTCTTTCCTCAAACGGGTGCCCCGGGGCGCTGATTCACCCAAGGATGTGGGAGGACTTGGCTTCCCTGTAAATGCTTGAGCAAGAAGTGCCATCGCCAGGCCACAGCCGGGGGCTAATTCCTCCCCGACAGGAGAGCCTTTGTCTGGCCGTGGCATTCTCCCTGGCTGCTGAGGTGCCGGCGGTTCCTACAAGATCCCACTTGATAAGGCAGGTCGGGGTGGGGCGGGGGGAGGGCAGTGCAGGGTTTCTGGTTGGCAAGTGGCAAGTGGCTGCCTGCAGAATGTTCTGGCACCCAAGCTCGGCTTCCACGATGCTCCAGTGACTTTCCTCTGAAAGGAGCCCCCACAAGCATGTCAGAGAGCCAAGTCTGGCCGCACGACCAGCCCTCCCACGCAGCAGCTAAAGGGGACAGCACCCTGGGGTCAGCCGTGTGACCTAATGCCGTCGGCGCTTTCCTGGGTGGCCCCTACAGTGGTGGGCTGTTCCATGTCCCCTGACCCCAGAGCACCCAACGGCACCTGGGGCCAGTTCTGAACTCCCAGAGCTTGGGGCCTTTCTGAGCCACAGGAACAGCAGTGGGGACCGGGGAGGGACCCTGGGTTGCGTGTTCTCACAGCTCATCATCGCTGCAGCGCTGTGAATGCAAACAGATGGTGCTCGGACCTTCTCAGCAGGGGCAGGGGCTGAGCCACTACAGCTCTCTGAGACCCCCGAGTGTTGTGGCGGGGACGGAGGAGGTGCGGTGTGCCCAGCTTCCAACACAGTCCTGGCACGCAGAAAGTACCTGAGAGGCGGTAGCTGCTGTCTTCACTGGTGGGCAGAATGCCATGGCCCCGGCCATACAGCCCCGGGCGTGGGGGCCCTTTGCTCTTGCTGTCCCTGCTCAGAATGCCCCCCAAACTCTGCTGCCCCCCAGGCCCCAGTCAGAGCGGCCCAGACAGAGGCCCCCACACCCCGTCTCCCGTGGCTGCTCTAACACTGCTCTAGTGCCACATTCTCAGGGTCTGCACTTGCCTCTCCCATCTGCCACCAGCAGCCTGGGTGTGGGGGCTTTGCCCTGTCCCCCATGCTGCCCCCTTCACTCCGTTCCCGAGGACAGCCAGGGAGGTATCACTCCACCGGGGGACAGGTGGCCTGCAGGGAGGGAAGGATGCACGCGGAGGGCATGTGCTGCGTGAACAGTGGACGAAGGTGCAGCGTGCGGCCGCCCCCCGCGTGGAGCAGGCGTGGTCCACACCACAGACAAATGGCCTCCTCAGCCCACTTTCTCCACGGTGGCCACACTGAGAGCTCGGGTCGGGTCACCTCCCTCTGCAGAGGAAGTGTCTGTCTTTGAAAGTGGATGCGAGAGCAGGCGCATCCAGTCCTCGTGTCAACAGTGTGTCCCCAGCCGGCTCTGCCTGGCCCCGGAACCTAGGACGGGTCCCCGTCGCTGTCCTCTGTCCTCACTCCTCTCGCAGCAGCCACCGCGCAATCAGCGAGCACTTTACGTGTGGAATTGCCTGTCTCCGGTCCAGCTCCCCTCCCCGCTCACAGAGGTGAGGGCAGCGGGTGGCCAAAGGCTCTGACATCCACCACGTGTAAACCCTCGGCCTGCGCGTCCAGCAAGGGCGGCCGCCTTCCGTCTGCAGCGGACACAAGTCTGAGTGCACAGGAACCGGGGGCAGATGGACAGTCGGGAAACTAGTGTGAGATGCTGAACTGGGCCCCCACCCCTCCTCCAGCATCCAGGGCAGCGGTTAGCATCCTCTAACCCCTCTGACCTTGACCTCTGCCCTTGGGGTAGCATTTCCTGCTGACTCCGACCCACTTCCACAAGCTCTCATAACCCCATCTCAAAATTTTCACCTTATTCACACCTGTCCCGTCCCCTTTACCGTGTGAAGCCCCAAGTGGACGGGTCACACACAGGAAGTAGGACACGGACAACCTGTGTGGCCCATTGTCCAGCCTACCAGGGACCCATGTCACGTGTATTTAGAAATCTTGGAATGAATCAGGCTTCCTAAACTCTAGCAGCTTCTTACTCCAACCCTCATAATGTTTGTGTAAGCTGTGCCTCCTAGACTTGGAAGTCACGTCTTGCTCAAATCGGAGGCAATGGTTTCTCCTCGGCCAGCATGTCCGGGCACACGGGTCACTGTCTGCCTGTACAGGAGCAAGGGGGCGCCCTGCTGCTGGCTGACGTGTGTCCCCCAAAAAGCCATGTGGGAGCCCTAGCCCCGGTGCCTATGCGGGGGACCCTATCTGCAAACAGGGCTCTTGCGACGCCCTCGCATTCAGATGAGGCCGTGCTGAACCCAACCACCAGAGTCCCTCTAAGAACAGTGAGATCTGGACACGGAGCAGTAACGGAGGGAAGAAGTCTGTGGACTTTGAAGGCAGAGACTGGAGTGATGCCACTGCTCGTGGAGGAGCACGGAGGACGTCCACCTCCC
This sequence comes from Phyllostomus discolor, assembly GCF_004126475.2. Classification (NCBI taxonomy): domain Eukaryota; kingdom Metazoa; phylum Chordata; class Mammalia; order Chiroptera; family Phyllostomidae; genus Phyllostomus; species Phyllostomus discolor. Next base: position 6,298,524 of record NC_040917.2, on the reverse strand, counting down.
CCATCCCCCACCCCCCTACCCCCGCAGAGGCCGGAAGTGGCCGGGGTTCTCCCGGGAGACGGGAGAGGCACGTGACCGGCGCACGACTCATTGATCACAGACTCTGAGCCCCCAGGACGGCGGGAGAACACATTCCTGCTGTTTTAAGCCCCCCAGTTCGTGGCGCTCTGTTACTGAAGCCCCAGGAATCTCACTCCCCCTCCCCAGGCCCGGCTGCACTCACAGCACCCTCCCTCCCAGCCACGGGCCCCTTTTCTTCACCTCCACACACGGCACAACAGGAAAGGCTTTGCCTTGGAAATGACCATGGACGCCCCCTGGCCCAGGCCGAGTTCCGCAGACAGTCTCAGAGTCACCATCGTCCATCCCTCTTCCCCTTGTTTTTTGGAAAGCACCTCTGAGGCCCATTTCAAGAAAAACAAAGGGTGAGGTTTGCTTGGTTCTGTCTAAAGTGATGCGTCCGTGCAAGTTCCAATAACAAACCCGGGGCCAGGCGAGTGTCAGGACAGAACTGCATTGCTGTGAGCATGCCTGCAGGGCAGGCCAGGCTGCCTCAGGCATTCTGCACCCCGCCCCCACCCTGCACCCCCACACCCCCGACACGCCCCCTTGCTCACACAGCTTCCCTCACTGCCTTCCCACCCTCAGCCCAAATGCACGCAGAACTGCTCAGTCACCAAAAAAGAGCTTCCCAGCAGTTTCACTGTCAGGTACAACACCTTGACGAGTCTAACCGGAACGTTTAAACCTCTGTGGCTGCTTTCCCCTCGAAATCCCTCACTGACTCCGTATCACCTGTTCTCTGTAAGCAAAGCCCCCCTAGGGTCTCCCCCAGGCCCGGAGGAACTCCCCCCTGCCTTGCTCAAGCAGAGGCCCAAAGGGAGCCGTGGGAAGAGTCAGGAAACTACTCCTGACAGCAGGGAAGGTGTGTGCAAAGGCCCTGAGGCAGCAGGGGTCAGCCAGAGTTCAAGGAACTGAAGGAGCGGCAGGAGCAGCCAAGAGCAAGGCGGGGCTGGGGGGTGGGGGGAGGGGTGGGAGCCAGGCCACGCAGAGCTGCCTCCTGGTTGGGATTTCATTCTAAGCGCAACAGGGAGGTTTTGAAGGGTTTTAATGAAGTATAGGGAGGGAGGACATAACATAATCTCTCCTCCTCCTCCCTCCCCTCCTCTATCTTCCTCTCCTGCTTCTGCTTCCTCATGTTTGTGCTGACGAGTCAAGGAGACGCAGGTGAGAGTGCAAAGAAGGAGGCATGTCAGGAAGCTGAGACGGAACCTGCACGGGGCCAGCGGCCATTCCGAGGAGCAGGGGACACAATCAGATGTTTGCTGGAGACAGACCGATAGGACTTGCCGATGGACCGGGGGTGCGGCTGACCGTGCCTGCCCTTCCCAGAGGTCTCTGCCCCACCACAAAGTGTCCAGCGGCTCCCAGGCCCGAGGGGGACCTAGGAAAGCTGCCCCCGGATGGCCGCCAGCGCCCACCCGGGCCTCACAGTCCTCAGTCAGGCTGGACGGTGCCGCTGCTCAGTGCCGCCCACCTCCATCCGCACACTGCCCCCGTGACCTTGTCTCCCGGGGCTTTTCCCCAGTTTGAGGGTCTTTGCTTACAACACACCACATGTTTTATGTTTCATGTTTTAACTGGCAGGAAAACCTTGCCTGGAAGCACCTCCCCACTCTGAGCCCTGTGGGAGGGAAGACGAAACCCGGGCCTGCAGCACAGACCGAGTTCGGTGGGGGTCGACTCTCCCCACCGAGGTTGAGGGGCTTGCCAATGCCCAAACAGGTAGCAGGTAGGGCCGGCAGCCTGGAGGCCCAGCTCCGGTGCAGTCCTGTGTGGCCGCCGGTCCAGGTGGCCAGCACATGATCTCCCCAGTCCCTTCTCACAGGCACGGTCACCCAGGTCCGGGCAAAGCGTCCAGGACATTTGGTGATGTGGTGCGTCCACAGGCCTGGGAGCACACCCGGTGACATCTTGGCTACTTCAGCGAGTCTACAGCTACACAACCCAACCTGTCCCCCGTGTGGCTTCTCCCCACGGACACGGAGAAGGCCCGGGAGGGCAGTCCCCGTGGGCAGGTTTGCCGGAGCGGACAGGGTCTCAGGCCAGCTGCGTGCTGGTCCGGCTGTGCCGCTCATTGGCTAAGTGACTTCAGACGAGCCACCTAACCTCTTCAAGTCTCAGCCATCATGTCTGCCAAGCGAAAGGAGGGTGCCCCTGATTCTCAGTCAGTGAGCACGTCCCCGGGCCTGTAGAGACACACAAGGAAGAGGGGTGAGATTCGGCGGCTGGACGGGCACAGAAAACACAGACAAGCACAGACATAAAGATGGCTCCCAAGGGCGAGTCACTCCAGTCCGAAGTGTCCCACACACGTGCCACGCCCTGTGCAGTACCCTGTGGCTCTCTCCAGACAGTGGGACTGCACTCAGTAACAGTAGAGTCAGCACCCCCCAAGGCTAATGAAGAACTTCTAGAATGTTCCCCCTGTGTGAGCTGTGGGAGGCCATGGAGGGACACACACCAACTCTGAGCGCCTGCCCATGCCACCTCCCACGGAGCGCGTCAGGAATGTCCTCCTCCGTCCACAACCAGCTCACAAACGTCACCGTCCTCTGCAGCCTGAGCTCCCTCCCTGCAGAGCCACAGACATGGACGTCAGGGAGTGAGCTCGGAGGAGGGACCAGGAGATGCTGGAACGCCCGGGGAGCAGGGACTGGGCCCTTTCCTGGTTCCCACACTTTCAGGCACGCTGGGAGCACTGGCCATTGACACGGGAAACACCGAGGCCGCCTTCTTTATTATGCTCTTGGCACTGTTTTTGAGTCAAACGTGTCTTTCCAAAATCAAGATCTTCTTGGTTTCTTTAATTAAAAAAAATATGAAAATATTCCCCAAGTAGAAAGGAGCACTGAGCATAACCAGACAAAAACAACTGAAGCTCAGAAAAACGGCCCAGTCCCACGGAGTCCCAGCTGGGTGTCCATGTGTGTCCACGGAGCTCGAAGCTCCAGCGCAGGTTGGACGGATGCTCCGTCCACACAGGCAAACATCACCTGCGTCCAGCATCCGCATCCAGCATCCACGTCCCGCCAGCCGCAGTTCCCAGGGGCTTCCTGCTCTCAGCCCTCCCGGAAATACTCTCACGGACCTTTGACTTTCCTCTCCTCACCTTGAAAGCACTGATTTGCAGGTGTGAGTGCCACAGCAGGCGTGTGAGACGTCCAGGTGAGGACCGCCTGCACCAGGAAATCTCCATGGCCCGCACTCTTGCTTCCATTCCCAAGACAAATGGGTTTGTACTTATGGCACGAAGGGCTCCATTAGTTCTCAAATACTAGGCTTCCTCCAAGGAGCCGGCAAAATCGGTCACACACCTGGCCCGCTGCTCCAACCTCTCCAGTCCTTGACCTTAGTGAAAGGCCCTAATTTGTCCTGCCTATTCACGATTATTTCGTCTCTCCTTCCCAACTGCACTCATCATTGGGGGGCGGGGTGGGGGGCAGTTGATGCAGCAGCAGGGCCACCTGATTCACCGGGATTCCTCCTGCAGCCTCCAAGCCGGGGGTTTCTGCTCCAGGGGGGACCGGCAGGGGAACGGATGACCCAGGGCCCCGTCTCCAGGGCCTCAGGGAGCAAGTGCTTCTGTGGATTGTGAGTGAATGCATGGTCCAGAGACCAGATCTTAGAGACTGCCTGAAGGTGGCATAGACGCTGACTCGGGAAGAAGACTTTCTCTGGGGAAAATTCCCCCACTCTGTGGATGCGGCTGGTCTGCCGCCCAGACCCAGGGAGGCAGTCACAGGATTTGGACCGAGGCCTAGAGGCAATCTACAGCCCTCTGCCAGCCAATGAGCCACGGCCCCTCCGGCTGAAACAGGCAGGTGCTGCGAAATCTGGCTGACGGGTCAGCTTCAAGGTGATCTGCCTGCCGAGTCTCCCCTCTGTTCAGCTAATCTCCCATCACACCTCTGGAGACTGGCAAAGGTAAATAATTATGACTAGGTGTGTGAAGCAGGAGGGTCTTTGCACACCTGTAATTATCACCTGGCAAGTCTCTGCGGGCCCCGGGAGTTTCCCAGAGAGCCAGCAGGGCCATCCCTGTAGAGGGCAAGTCCAGGTGAGTCCTCCGGGCAAAATCAGGCCCGAGGAACAAGAGTTCAGCCTCACAGAGCTGGGCGCATGCTTGGCAGTGACACTGGAGGAGTGCGAGGCCCCGGATGGGGTGCTCACACCCATGGGTGCCTGTCCCAGAACGGAGAGAGCATGGCTCCCTGAGAGCGAGTGACACTGTCCCACAGGGAGGAAAGGAGAGACGCAGTATCCTCTCCAACTTCCCAGTAGCCAAGTCTGAAAAAAAAAATAGGTGAGGTGAACGCCAATGATAGAACTCAACTGACCCAAACGTTACCATTTCATTGTTCCATGTCGGAATACTGAACATAAGTATAAAAATTACCAGTGAGATATTTCATATTCTTTGTTCATAGGAAGGCTTCACAACCCCAGGCTGTGCTGCATTCACGGCGCATCTGGATCTGGCTCTCCGGCCCCGGTATCCGCCGGCGCCAGCTGCGAGGGCCATGCACCCCATGGCCTCTAGGCCTCCGTAAACACTGCATACAGGATTGATGACATCAAGATACACGACACTGTATTTGATTTAAAATGCCAGTGCTCCTCATAAAGCAAGAATTTCTAAAACCTTCCGAATAGTGCCAGCAGGTCTGAAGCCCGGACTCAGTCGGCTCGCACTCTCTAGTGCTGGTACCAGCAGCCACCGGAGCGTGACTCAGGGTAAGCCTTTTTTGCCTTTCGAAATGAAAAAACAAACAAATCCGGACTCTGCTACTCCACCCCTTAGAGTTGTTCACCCACGCTTCATTGAGGGCACCCTTGCTGCCTGCCAGGGACCTTGGGCACGACGGCTGCCCTCCGGGAGCCGGCCAGGGGACCTCGGAGCAGACGGAGGGTGCCTGGGGCTGTGTGCGCAGGGGCTGGGCGGCTCTGGGCAGCTCTGGGCCTGGGTCCTGGCATGTGACTGGAAGCTCTGCTGGGAGGCAGGAGAGGAGACAGGGGGGTGGGAGGAGGGGGCAGGGAGGGGGAGAGCAGCAGGCACAGAACCTGCAGCCGCCCGCGTCAGCGCGCAGGGGGCAGGGGCCCGCCACGCAGCGGAAGGATCTACAGCAGCGCCGACCAATCACGCTAAGGGGTGGGAGCGGCACGCTTTGCAACGTTTTTTAGTAGATAGGTTAAAAAAAAGACAAAAAAAACCAGGTAAAATTAATTTTAATAATACATTTTCCTTAACCCACTTTAGCCAAACGGTTACCATTTCCACATGTGTGGCATTGTATGTAACATTTTTAGGTACGTCGTCGAAGTCTGGTGTATAATTTGCACTAACAGCGCCTCTCACTTGGGAGCAGCCTGTTTCCACCGCTCCGTGGCCGTGCACGGCCGTGGCGACCATATAAGGCTGTGAAAACCAGACGTGGCTGCGTGTGTGTGGGGAATGATAACTTCTGCTCAGATGCTCAAGTCCGAGAGAGAGAGACGTCCGACCAGTGGAAAGGGAGAGGCCGGGCTGGGGAGGGAGGTAAAGCTGGCCCTCATTTCCGAGGGCTCAGCACACCCCGCGGGCACTCTGACGCCTGCGTGAACGAGAGGCTCCCACGTGCTTTTCCAGGGTGCCTGTGTGAGTAGCGTGGAGACTAAACAGAACACTGAGTGACGTTTGCTGAATATTGCCGAGTGCCTGGACTCCAGATCACAAGGGTGGCCCAGAAAACAGCAAGTGCACCTGGGGCGGGGAAGGTGGGGTGGAGAGTGGCTTGGCTCTGAGCCTGCCTGGAGGTAGCGCAGGAGGTCCCTGCCAAGGGTGGAGAGCACCGAGGCTGCCTAATGTGGAAATGTTTGGCTCTGGAGCGGTGGGCAGCTGAGGCCAGGCCAGGAGGAGGCTGGGCAGCAGGCCCCGGAGCCCAGCCTGACAGTAACCAGACGAGGGGAGCGGCCGGCCCCGCTAGCCAGGACCTGCTGCATCTTTCCTAATAAGTCTAGTGGGGCCTGTGTCCTCTTCCTGCACAGGAAGAGCAAGCCAGACGAGCAGGAGTTTGGATGATGGCCCTCCTTGCCCTAAGCTACCCCTCCCGGCAACAGACCCAAGCCGTGACCGAGACCAGAGGGGACACTTCCCCCAAGACAGCTCTGCACCCCTTGGTCGAGATCCAATGTGGAGCGGCTTCAGCCCTGCTCTCCAGGGTGGAGAGGGGCCCCAGAGCTCCCCACCACCCTGCCTTCCACCTCCCCCTACCCCCTCCCTGGCAGGGCGCCACCAGCCAGCTTCAGAAGGAGGTCACTCTCCCAGCATCTGGGTCATGCACCCTGGGCACTCGGTGCTGAGGGCGACCTTCTCGGGCGCCGCCCGCCCCACATGAGGGGAGGGCAGGACCGCAGCGTGGGTTGGGGTCAGGAGCACTTTTGAACTACCGCCCCAGGAAAGAACAGCCTCCCCAAGTCTCCCAGCAACAAAGAACGTACATCACATCAGCCCGCACTGACAGAGCCATTTTTTAAAAGGGGGTACAGCCTGGCCTCTCTACAGGGTCCCGGGGTGAGGGGGGCTGCACTGAAGGGTGCGCTCTGCAGCGTCACCCGCCCTGTAGCTCCTGACCTTGGCTGACTTGGGGGCCTTGGAACAGGGTGCTGGGGCCTTGCCAGCCCCTGAGCCCAGGTGCGGTTGAAGGTTGAAGGTCGGCCGTGGGGGCAGGGATCTGCCGCCTGTAGAGGGTTACAAAGGGGAACTTTCCTGCTCCAGGGCTTGTAGATAATTAACGTGTTTCTTTCTGTTAACCCGAGAGTTAATAGCTATTCACAGCCCTCTTTGATAATGGGGGCGGAGGGGAGAAAATGAATATGTTAACCATTAATCTAGGGAAATGCCATAAAGTTGGGATGGAAAACGCAGTCTGGGAGAGGAATTCACAGGCAGTTGGGACCGAGGGCAGAGCAATGAGACCATGAAGTTCAAGTGCATTCAGAGGATTTTTTTTAATCCTCTTCCTTGTCTCTGTGCTCTGAGGAAGCAGAATAGGGATCACCAAATAGCAAACATGGGACCTTACAAACAAAGCCAGTTCATTGCCTTGTCCTCCAGCCTCCCACGGCTGAATTTGTCCCCAGGGGTGGCCTCTTTGGGGAACAGAGAGCAGGGGCTCCCCACAAGGACAACATGAGGTTATGTGGGAGGACCCCGCTCAAACGGGGCGTGGTGAGGCAGGGGTGTCCTGTGGCCACCCTGGCCGGTGTCTGGCCCCAGACCAGAGTCATGCTCCTGGGCCCCAGGGTGGCCTCACCTGGGAGGGACACTGGCATTTGCTGCCTGGACAAAAACCACATCCTCAGCCTCAGTGTCCACCTGCCAGGCTGCCCCACCCGGTCCTGGCACCCACCAGCACAGGTGGCTTCTGGGCCCAGATACGCAGGGAGTGTGGGGTGTGCCAGGCTGCCGTGGCCAAGGGTGGGGTGAGGAAGGGGTAACGTTTCAGGCCCAGGGAGCAGTGTGTGTGACGGTGCAGGCCAGAGAGTCAAAAACGTGGAGGGACAGGAAGTGGTCTGGTGTGGTAGTGTACAAGGGGGGGCAGGACTGCCTAGAGGCAGGGTCAGGGACCTGGCAACATCTGAATTTCATCCTGAACGCAAGGGGGAGGATGGTCAGCCCTGTTTTAGGAGCATGTCTCTTGCTGCAGCGTGGACATGGAGTTGGAGGGGACAGGCCTAGAGGAAGAGACGAGTTGGGAAGAGGCGGACACAGCCCCAGGGTTAGACCGCTGGCCTGCACTAGGGAGGTGGCAGAGGGGTGAGGGAACATGGGCCAACGGAGACACATCCAGCTCGGACTGGAGGTGACATTCCTGGTGGCTGACTGGAGGTGGGGCTGAGGATGGTGAGCACACCTAGGACCACCCCACTCTCGGCCCAAATGACCTCCTGACTGGGCAGCGGGGCCGTGGTGCTGAGAAAGGGAACTTGGCAGAAAAGCAAGCTTGGGGAGAGAACTAAGGATGAGGTGCGATATGCTGAGTCTTCGGTGCGATGAGAGGGGCCCAGTGGAGCGGTCTGTCTATGCTGCAGGCAGTCAGACATAAGCGTCCAAAGCTCAAGAAATGTGACCGGCTGTGGAGCAGTCGGAGCTGAGCCCGGTGGGGCTCAGGGAGGTGTGATGTTCAGCAAAGGACCAAGGAGATGTGAGAAAGGTGTTAGGGGCTCAAGGACGCAGTATTAAAATGGGCTGAGGTGGCCTGTGTTGGACAGGGAGGCGACCAAAGTCAGGAGGAATTCTTGGCGAGAGGCGGTAGAAGTGGGAGTCTAGAGTCAGACCGAGGAGCCCAGTAACTGGAGGGAGGCAGCTCAGAGGGGCTCCAGGGCCCGGGGCTGGGCAGTGAGGAAGGCAAGCGGTCGAATTGCCCCTGAGGGGCTGAGGGCCCTGGGCCCACCCAGGTGACCTGGCGGGGAGAGTGAGCTGGGGATGAGACTCACTGGGGAAAGCAAGATAGGACCCAGTGGCCAGAGAGAGTGACAGCGAGGAGGAAGGGTGTGTGATACACGAGGATGGCCCAAGGGCGCCGGACAGAGCTAGAGCGATGCTGTGGAGACCACACTGGGGGAGACCCAGCCCCTCCTCCCAGACACTCGGAACAACACGTGTGAAAGGATGGATGCCTTGGGACCCGCCGTCCACCTGGCTCCGGCAGGGCACTGACCAGGGAAAGCTGACTTCAGGAAGGCACACCCCAAAAGCATGTGACAGTGGACCTATGTGGGGTCACTCACAGACCTGTGGGGGCAGAGGGAGACGGCTTCTCTCCTGAGCCGTCTTCCTGACGTGCCCCATGAATGAGGGTCATAGAGTTTCCACCCATTAAGTGGGATAATAATTCTTGAGGTCTGCTTGCCTCACTGGGACACTGTGAACATAAATTTTTCCCAAGTGCTTTGGGCTCACGTGATGAGGAACTACCTAAACATTAGTGCACTCGCTGCTGGGTGTTCTTGGACACAGATCAGCTTAAATGGATGATAATAAATTCTTCTGCTTATCTTTGTTGAGGGATTAAAAGAGAGGGAGAATCCCATAAGACCTTGGTTCTAGAATCTTCTGCTCTGTGAAATCTCCCTCAGGAAAAGGGTCTGAGGATCTAGTCAGGGCTATTAGATGGCAAGAGATGTCTATAGAACTTTTGGGTTTTAAAACCACCCGTCCCTAAACCATAGAGGGAAGCATTCGGCACAGAAGAATGAGAATGGAGGTGAGTAAAACTGGAACCATGTCTCGACATGGGACAGATTCCAGACTCATTCACTTATACATTTATTCCACAGTAATTTTCAGAACATTTATCACAGGCTTGCTACAAAGCACCCCACCAGCCACCAGACCAGGGTCTGGTGGCCACCATTTGACCCAGAAACAACTCTCGCTGGCGGGACCTCCCTCAGAGTCAGGTGACGTGGCTCGCACCCCCACACCCACTCACTGCCCCTCCAACTCTCTATGGCCCATGGGGTGAGGGGCTGCCAGGCCAAAGGAAGTCGTTTCAGGGGTCAGGAGTGCATGACACCCAAAGACCAATGGAAGGAGGGAGAATAGAGACCCTGAAGACCACTCTTCTCCAACATCTTGTGGCAGGACTTCCTGGGAGAGAGGTGCACAGTGGCCCCGTCCAGGTAAGAGTCCCCACGCCCCAAGGAGTTTGTCAGTTTCTCAGGTACAAAGATCCGAGTTCCCTTCTCCTGCAGGACTGTGTGCAGACCCAGCGGGAGTTTGTTGAATGGCCACTGAACAAACGGGCCCATCAGTGAGTTGAGGCCCGGTGGTCTACATCGAGCTCCCGCTGACATAGATGGAGACTGAAGAGGCTCCCTTGCCCTTCCAGAACGGGGGGCCTGCCATGCCTGCTCCCGGCTGCAAGGGGAAGGCAGGACTCAGGACGGCAGCAAAAGGTGCTGCCCCTCAAGACTCAATCCCTGAAAGTCGTCCCTAAGCGTGGCCTCATCTGGACAGGCTGCCACTGGCCAGGGTTTGTCACACCCACCGGGCACAGGACGCACCTGGACGGAAATGGCCCGTAGCTCTGCTGCTGATGGAGACGGGGGCCAGGCCCTCGGCGGTCGCAAGCAAAGAATTGGGTGGACCACACAGATGTTGTAAAGCCGAGCGAGCAGGAAATTTAGGAAGGAGAGTACACTTCCCACGACATGGGGGTGGGCCATCTCTGGCCGGTGAGTGGCTCTCTTCCACTGAACGGTTTCAGGCTTTACAGGGTTCTTACTTAAGCCTCCACACATGTGCTTTCCCACAATCCTCCCTGAGTGCCCACTCAGGGAGGAAGCCACAGTGCTAATTACTATCAGGTGCCATAAGCAGTTCTCGGAAATCAGGATGCTAGCCAATGACGCCTCTCTGGATTTCCTATTCTATCTCCCGCCTGACTTCTGTCCCCACTTCGGGGGCTTAAAGCGGCCTAGGGCCACCAGCGTGGGGGTCAGGCTTCCGGGGCTCGCTGAGTAGAGCCAACATGTCTGTTCACCTTCGGGAAGAACATCTCACAAGCAGACCCACCCAGGGATGGCACAGGACACCTCCCAAAGCAGGGAGTCTGGGCTCACGGTTGCCAGCAAAGTCTGGGCCTCCAGCTCGGTAAAAGGGACCCCTGCCCTGGGCGAGCAGTGACACCAGCTGACCTCTAGTGTTGGTCCAATTCGAAGCATTTTTTACCCCTGGAGTTCAGATTATGGGACTCCGGAAAGAACGGTGGTGAGACCCCACAAGAAGGAACACAGCTGGTTTGGTGTTTGGGGCCGTCCTAACTGGCAGAGGCAGCAAGGTGAGCTCAACCAGGTCACGGGGCAGAAGCTCGCTGGATGGTTAAAAGTATCTGCCACGGAACAGTGTCAGGGACCGGGCCTGGTGGTGGCCCCAGGTGGGCGGAAGGGCCGCTGGGCTGCCCTGCCTGGCTCCACCCTCACCCTGGCACTTCCCACACTGACTGACTGCGCATCCCAAACCCTGGGATGTGTGTGCGGAGGGCATCTGCGTAAAAGTGGCTTTATGGCCCTGGCCTGGACGGTGAGCCAAGCAAACAGAAAAATCTCAGGAATAAAAGGGGCCATAAAATAATTATACCAGGCTTTGAACTCACGTTAAACACCACCTTTATTTCAAGGTTCTCCACGTGTTTTGCAAACAAGCTCAGAACTGCCGCTGGATCCCTCTCTGTCAGGAGGCAGACTGAGTCACAGCGGGGCAAGGGTCTGTGAACACGCAGGGTTTGTTTTAGGGGGAACTCTCGGGCCAGGGGGAGAGAAACCACAGTGCATTTTTACTCTGGGTTTCAAGGTCCAGGCTCCCATCTGTAGGTACAAGTTTGCCCCCCCCCCAATCCCCCCGCACAGCTGAGCACAGCCGAGCTCCAGTGGGCGGCTCAGAACTCTGGAGTTGGCACGAGGTAACAGTGCAGACCAGGCCTCTTGCTTACACACAGCAGACACCGCAGCCCCAGCAGGTGGGTGCTGGCACATACCTGTGTAAATCGAGATGACAAGGACCTTCCACTGGAGGGGATCGGCTAGGGTCTATCCAGAGTTTGCATTTTACCCACCAGGGACACTGAGTTCAAGAAAAAGCACCCACCCAGACCAACATCAGCCCAGAGGTCAGAAATCCAAGCTCCTCCCTGCAGCCTTTGTTTCAAAAGAGGGAGAAGGCCGGGGACAGAGTCAGGCAGGTCTCCCTTAGGAAACAGTTTGGGGGATAAGCAGCTAATGAACCAAACCAGGGGGTGACAAGGGTTTCTCAAATCGTAAATGTAAAGAACACCAAAAAAAGCATAAGAGGTTGCTGAAACAATGGAGAGAATTCTAAAGTAGTCACTATTCCGGGGTTTGTTTTTCTATGTAAAATGTGAAGATAGTCCCGTTGAGTCTAGTCCAGTGCGGAACAGCTCAGGAGACGCCTCGATGCGCCGTCCCTCCTTCTTGGGTGCCCACAGCCCTCCCGGCTCACAAGGGGACTCTGGCTGGCTGTTCACCAACCCAGGTCCCTGTCCTCCTAGGCAAGCAAGGCTCCACCTCCCAGCCTCCCTTGCAGCTAAGTAAAGCCACGTGATCAGGTCTGACTGATAGAATGCATTCTGGCCGGTGTGGCTTCAGACCAATGATCTCTCAAAGTCCCTGGGTAATTAATTCTCCACCGTCTTTCACGACTGTCCGTCTCCTGAATGTGAACACATAAGGTGGCTGATCTTGGAAGCCACACTGAGGGCGGCAGCGCCTCCATCAGCCTGAACCTTAAGGGCTGCAAGGAACAGGACCCCTCCCTGGCTCCTGCTGAGAAAACACGTTCGAGCCAGCGTTGGGGCCACATCCTAGCGAGTGGCTCCAACGTGCACAAGCGAATCCAGTTCATGGGGTAGAAGCTGGTCGTTCAGGTAAATTTAAAAAAAAAAGAAATTAAACTTGGAACAGTTTCAGTGAGTTATAGTATGTTATACAATGTTAAAAGAGCTACCATTACCTTAACTAATAGAGCCATTTAGAGATAAGAATCCACCTCTCCAGGCTAAACATGCAAAGTTCTATAACCATCTCCCCCCGACAGAGGAGAAAGAAACCCGAGGCCCAGAAACACCCTGTTCCTTTCCTTCTTTGTGGCGTTGGTGGCCTGTGAGGAAGCCCGGCTTCCTCAGTCCCCTGCCTCGGTGCTCCAGGCAGAGGATGACAAATGGATTTTGTCTCGAGGCCACCTCCAAGTGATGGATCAGCAGCAGCTGCACTGAGGAGGATTCTGGTCGAGTCTAAGGAGCACCGTGGTCCAGAAGCCTTCTCTGCACCCACGCCTGCACCTGTGCCAGCCCCCACACCGGCCCCCGATGCCTTCAGGATCACCAGGGGTGCTTGTCAGCGACTCAGCCTCCCAGCACTCACTGAATTAAAATCCCTGGGTGTGGTTCCTGGAGATCTATATTTTTGAGATCTTTCCACAGAGCTGCAATAAAGACTTAGCTTTGGGAGTCACTCAGCAGCACAAGGGGACCTACACACTGTGGCATTGCAGGGACCAGAACCGGGTGGTCGTCACCGCCCGGAGCTGGGTGACCCTGGGTGGGTCCCTTAACCTGTCGGGGCTTCAGTTGCCTCACATGTGAATGAGGGGTAATAATGGCCCCTTCCTTGTAGGGATGTCAGGGAGTTTAAATGGGATTGGTACATAATAAGCATTCAACAAATATTAGTTGCGATTGTATTCTCTTTCTCTAAGTGTCTGTAAGAAACATTTGCCCACTGCCACTGGCATAGGTGGAACACTGCTTCTGAAGAGGCCCGATGCCCCTGGCGGCGGCACCGCCCCCCCAACACGCAGCACGAGGGACCAAAACCCGCAGGGCCCTGGCACAGACGTGTTCACCACCCCCCACTCGCTGCCGCCAGCAGCCCTGCCTCAACTCCACCTCCGAGCCCGGATGGGAGTCACCTGTCGAGAGGAGCCTGCAGGGGGCCAGGAGATGAGAACCGTGGATGCTGCCTGGGCCGTGACCACGATGCTCACAGAGCCCCGGCGGTGACAGTCACAATGTGACACATGGTGGTGGCGTGCCAGCTGACAGTGTTGACGTTGGACGGCGAGGAGCCAGACCTTCCTCAGACATCGATTCCGAGTCACTGGAGCCCCTCCGCATCACGGCACGTTCGCTGCCTTTGCTTTACCACTCGTCACGGCCGAGCTGGGGGGGCTCATCTCTCAGTGATGGGGGGGGGCAGGGAGAGGGAGGCCTCTCTCACCCCCAGCCTGCACCCTCGGAGACCCAAATGCACGGAGCTCACTCTGAGGAGCCTCAGCAGGAGGAGTCAGTGGGAGGGATAACTGCTAACTCACGGATCGATCCAGGAGTTCCCAGAAATGAGCGAAGCACACCAGAGACCATCGACTTCAACCACGGCCGAGGTCGCACACAAAAGCACCTCTGTGGTACTCTGACCGCCCTGCTGGCCCCAGGGCACCCCTGCTCACTGACGGGGGGACTGGGACCTCCACCCCCCACCAGGGGACCTCTACAGCGTCCCCGTGCTTCTCGTCACTCGCTCAGAGTCCCGGGCTTGGGTCCTGTGCCCACGCCCTCGGGCCAGGGGGCAAGGAGAGCAGGTAGCCTGCATTGTCCATCTGTCTGCCTGGTGGGCAGTAGAGCCCAAAATAAGAAGTGGGTTCAAAGGCAGGGGAGCCCAAACCCCATAAATGTTGACTATCCCCAGCTGATCCTGGTTATTTTCAGCCAATCGAATAGTAGAAAAGCAGCAAACCAACATGTCACTGCCCCATCTGCTTGTCCACACATGGGCTCTGCCCAGCAGGCTCTGGGGGTGGGGTGGGGCAGGGGACCAGGCTGCTGGGGGGGAGAGGACAGAGGTGGCCTTTCCAAAGCAGAGTCTACACTCCTAGACAGTGGTGTCTCGGGAGCCGGGGGACCTCGGGCAGTCCCAAGGGGTGGGCTTGCATGGGGAGACGCAGGACCCTGGGAGGTCGGGAGCCCGGACACGCCTGGCCCAGCACATCTGGGGGAGCCCTCACCAGCCGAGGAGCCAGGAAGTCTGAGCTCGGGCCCTGCCCTGTCTTGGCCGCTGGCGTCGTGTTCCACAGATCTTTCAACTTTTGTGACTCAGTTTACTCAACTGCCAAACGGAGATAATCACATGGAGCTCAAAGGACCTTTGTAATGCTCTAATGAGTGTTTATAAAGCACTTTGTAGGAGTTTATAGTTATTTGAGCTGGGAAAGGAATTACAAATTGCTCAGGAGTAAACAGTACTTAGAATCTGGATTTTCAACAGGCAACAGGGTTTCCTGGATGTTTACAAGGCCACCGTAACAGGACATGCTGAGGTCCCATCAGTGCACATGGGGTTCGTCCAAAGCGCCCCTGCTCCAGAAATGCACGAATAGGGCTTTGGTGGTGACTCAGGGGCCAGCAGGGCGACCAGGTTCAGGAATGGAAGCCAGGCACTCGCGTCTTCTTAATTTTCTTTAAATTTTTTTCAGGGACTGGGGACAAAGAGACAATGGGGCGTTGTTTGGGAAGCCAGATAAACCTGATTTCTCCCCCAGCCCCATCTCCCGAAGCACCACACACTTCTGAGGAGTTCACACCACACGCGCTATAGTAGACAGTCATTCAGAAAGAAATAAAAAGGTCTCCCCACAGAAGCTTGGGCTGATGGAGAGAGAGTGGTGATGTGCAGAGAGAGAAAGCACAAAAGATGCTGATTCTCTGCACCAGGCACGGCTCCCACCTGCTTCTCGCCCTGGCTCCCACACCCTCTGCTTCTGTCTCGTTACTGTAGTTGCTGCCACGCCCCCATCGTCAACGCCTAGGTGCCGCTACACAGCGCTGTGCAGCACCCCAACCTGTGTCCCAGTCTCTTGTCCAGCCATCCGTGCCCTTAGCCACCGATCGGGGGAATAGGACACGCGGAGTGAGGGCTGGGGGTGTCGAGGCAGAGCTGGGGTTCTCCAGCTGCTCCTGGGTGGGCCGGAGGCAAGGGGTGGGAAAGAGGGGCTCTCGGAACTTCTCCTGTTGGGAGGAGACCTGGACTCCGCTCCTGCTCTGCCCCGTTTCAAAGGCCAGCCGGGCTCTGCCCAGCCACTTGCTGTTTCCTGGGCTACCAGGAGCCTGGAAACGAGAAGCTCCTGGGGTCTCTCCCCAAGCAGCACCGGACGCACGGGCCGCAGACGGTCTGGAGTGGCCGAGTTCCCGTGGGGTTCCGACCAGGACGTCAGGGTGGAATCGGCTTGCACCTGGGAAGCACACGGCATGGCGTCTGGCACGGAGAGAACCCCCATAATTTTATTGCTCCGTTGGTTGGTTGGTTGATTGGCTGGTTGACTGTTAATGCTGCTGATGAAGGAGAAGCACGCAGGGACTATTCAGAGACGACAGAAACAAGGACAGGGAATTTGAGGGGCTTCCTCGGGGGCCACCGGGGACGTCAGAGACGCTGGTGCCTGCGGCAGGAGAAGGAGGGCCATCCGTCCGAAAGTCCGTGGCCATTTAACTGTTGGGCACCCAAATCATTGAACTTGGTGTGAACGGAAATATTTTTGCTCCTCCTTGGGATGGAGCCGGCAGTTGCTCAGGCGAAACACTCTGTAAGGATGAAGGCCGTCTGAAGGGGCTAGGGAGCCATGTGGAAGAGGCGAGGGGAGGAGCTGCCCTCCCGTCTCACGTCTGCACCGTCCCCGGGAAGGGCGGCCGGCCTGAACCGTCCCTCAGACCACAGCCACCGAGGACGGTGTTTCCTGTTTGTCTCTTTGCCTCAAAGCCAGCAACACACGTCACTGCCGTGTATCAGGCCATCAGTCAGCAAGGAGCCTCTGGGGGAGACCGAGGGGGCTGCGTGACCGTGGAGGTTGGGTCCTCTCTGAAGGACACTCTAGGACGCACCCGGGCAATGTGAGCTCTTAGCTCCAAAAGTTCAAACCACCTGGGTTCGACATTGGGGTTGACCAGCGTGCACGGAGACAATGAAGGCCACGCCCGGGCGAAGGGAGTCAAAGGTGCGAGCGTCCAGGGACAGGCCAGCCCTGGGGGTGTGAGCACAGCATGCTGACTGCGGTCACCCACGCTGCTGCATATTTGGAAGTTGCTAAGAGAGTAGATCTTAGAAGTTCTCATTGCAAGACACAAATTCTATAACTGTGCGTGGTGACACAGGCGTGCCTGAAACTGACATATGGCAGTTGTGCCTTAATTTCAAAAAGGTCGTTGTGATTTCAGTGCTAAGTAGGAGCCCAAATGATCCAAAGAGCATATAATAATAGTAACTTTTGTCTGACCCGAAAACAAAGCTAAGGTGTTTTATACAGAAGCTCCGGGTTTCGAGTTACACTTTACCTCATTAAATGCGCAAATGGAATTGTGTCCTAGTGCAAAGGACCGGCGTGGTGACGGTCCTCGTATGCAAGGATGTGACCCCGCATGTGCTAGGGGGGCAGGGACACTCCTGCTCCGGAAGAGAACCTGGGCTCCTGGGTATCGCACCGAGTGGGACAGAGTGTGGACCAGCCCCAGCTATCCGGCCGGCGAGACTGAGATCTGCTCGGCCTGTGGGAGGAGGTGGCTCCCCAGGGGACCCACAGGTGCTGTCTTCTCTCTCCAGCCCCCCACCCGGTTCCTGGCGTCGGACAGGGGAGCGGATGCCCAGCCTGACTCGGCGCCTCCTCTGCAGTAGAGGACGGCAGCGCCGCTTCACCGGGGACACCTGAGGCTCCCGTGGCCCGTGGGGACAGCGCTGGCACGGTTCATGAGCAAACTCTCCTTCCCGTTTCTCTACGTGAGAACACGACACAGGGTTCATGCCCGGTGTTCGGTCGCACAGAGTAAACTCGGCCCGGGCTTCACATGGGACCACAGGGGAGCACAGAGCACCTTCAGGGAAAGACTGTTGAACATAAAACTAAAATGCCTCCAGAGTCCAGACATCCCACAATGCTTCCGGCGTGGCCAGAGAGGAAAGGGTGCGCCTGGACGGACTGCTGGAGAGACGGAGCCTGAGTGTGTGTGGGCATGCAGAGCGAGGTCCCGAAGCGTCACCGAGTGTGAGCCCCCATCCCCCACCGGGGTACTGGGTTTCATTCTCTCTGTAACTGGGTCAGAGCCACCGAGATCTCCAATGCTCAGCCTCGCTGCCAAGGACGCCGAGTGCACGCCAGGTGCTTCTGTGGACCCACCTGGAACAGTATCCTCTGACGTCCGAGCCAAAGCGAAAGCCTGTTCCCAGACCCAGCAGGGGCTGAGACACCAGGCAGCTTCGCCAAGGACACGCTGAGGGCCTTTGCCTGCACGTGAAGCAGCTGTGGTAGGGAGGGCCCGTCGGCAGCTCACCGATGCGACCTGTGGGGAGGGGCGCCAAGTCCGTCTGCAAGGCGAGCAGTGCGCCTCCTGGGGGTGGGGGGCGGGGGTGGGGGTGCCTGTGCATGAGGCCATCAAAGGGCCCTTCGTCGGCCAGAATGAGAGTCTCGGACAGGTCCTCCCACCTCGCCGCTTATCCGCAGTCCTCATGGGGACAGAGGCATCTGTTTTCTTTCCAGAAAAAGAGAAAAACCTTCCATGAAGATCACTGTAGTCAAAAATACCCTCCTGGGCTGGCGCGGGAGGAGAAACAGAGACGGTTCTCGCATCACTCCAATCCTGCATGTTCCATAGCCCAGGGTGGGGGCCCCTCCTGCTGTTCAAAGGGACACGATCCCCTGGAGGAGGTATGGGAGTCACTAGGGCAGCGGGTGCCGAAGTTGGGCGCAGGAGACCGTTTTAGGAGGTGGCACACAGACAGCTAAAAGCTGGGAAATGTTCTCTAGGGCTGAAGCCAGACCGCTTCCCAGGGCCCAGGCCAGGGGTGCAGCAAGTGTCCAAAGCCCCCTTCCCAGCCTGCCGAATGCAGGAGCCCCAAGACCTCCGCCCCCCCAGGGCCTCGCCATCCATCTGGGCCTCCTGGTTTTCTCCAAATGGAGATGCATTTTCTGTCCTGTCGTCTCTGGGCCCAAAGCCCCAAAGTTGAGCCAACTGTCCCCCGTGCCCTGCAGGGGACCGCAAAAACTGCTTTGCTGGGTTTGCACCCGCTTGAGCGTTTGGGCACAGGGACGAGGTTCCGGCAGCTTAGCCACCTCATGGCCCCTTTCCGGATGCAGAACCAGGCTCGCCACTCCCTGGGCTCAACGAAGGGTGCCAGCAGGAGGCATAGGCACTCTGGAGGCACCCATGTGGGACTGTGATTTCGGGGGGACCTGCCCTTTGGTAAGGGGTCCCCCAGAGGAAAGAGGAGTCGTATGCTTCTTTCCTTCCCACCAGAGCTCTCGCCCCTGGTTGAGCAGACTGGCTCGCTGCAGCGTGGAACACTGGGCCCCCTGAAAGGAGCGAGTCAGAGCAGACAGGCGAGTCGGGAAACGGAGAAGGAACTCACGAACCTTGTAGCGTGATTCGCTTTTGTGTGAAAAGAGGGTTTCCGTGTGCTCGCACGCAAACAGTATTTGTGTAAGGACTGACCCGCCGGTGAACCAGGTTGCTGCTTCCGCCGGGCTGGTGGGGAGGGGGCGCCGGGCGGGAGGAGGCTTTGAAGCTCCACCTCAGAGCTGTCCTCGTGCTGGCAATCTTGGCCGTGACCTGCATTGCTTTGATATCAAGGCTTTTGATGGACAGCAAGCAAGAGGACTGCACTTGCCCGCCCGGGTCAACGCCCCAGGAGCATCGTCCCCCCGGCAGGTGTTAGAGTGGACGGTCACTCATTCGCATTCACAGAACAGCCACAGTGCAGAGCGCGCGGCATGTAACCACCGTTACGGCAGATGCCGGCATTTGCATAATTATCACGGCGCAGGGTTGCAGAACGGTTGTTATGAAATCACGCTCTGCGGTCAGCAGCCCTGGACACGGGCCGCTCACAGTGACGGGGTGGGGACGAGGCCAGGCGGCACTGCTCGCTGGCCGTGACCCCGGCTGTGGGCTGAGTGCCCGCTCCATGCCGGGCACTGGATTGGTCGCATGGGACCCTCACAGGAATGCTCAGAGTTTTCTCTGGTTTACAAGTGAGGAAACGGGGACACCCACCCCGTCGTTGTAGCAGAGCAGCTAACTGTTCCGAGACGCCCGCGCTCTCCCCTCCACGCCCTGAGCTCTCCTGAGCACACATTTCCTGCCCTCCGGCTCAGTGACACGTGAGTGGGAAGGCTGGTGTCACTCTGGGCAACTGTGACAAGATGCCCCGCCCCTCACCGCCAAGGCCCTGGGGGACAGCAAAGGCACATGTGGAAGGAACCCAGTCCCCGAATCACCAGCTGAGGGGGCACCCATGGACCTGAGGTGGGGTCTACGCGTCATCCTCAGGGGCACAACGACCTGAGGTGGTGCCAGAAAACCATCAGGCTGAGGCGTGGGCCTAGGACACTGTGCCCTGAGCCCTCGGAGCCCCCACCCTGACTGCCACACTGAAAGCCCCCCAAACCTCCGTGCATTACCTGGCTGCTCCAAGGCCTCACCTGCCACCAGCCCAGGTGGGGCTGCAACGAAGCTGAGTGGAGAAATGAGTCCCATCAGTGCCGACAGCACCCCAGCCCGGCCGCACTCCACAGCCACCCTCTAGGCACGGATGATCTGGGCGGGGGGCTCCCGGGCAGTCTGTCAGGGTAGCAGTTTGTGAACAGTGTCACCTCCAGTGAAGGGCATCCCAGCCCAGCTCCACCTCCAGTCCTGCTCCCCCACCCAGCTGTGCACAGCCCGACACCAACCCCACCTTTCTTCCTGCTGCTCTACCCCCAGGAGGCTGGGGCCCAGTCCCCGACAGCCTCCTTGCCTGCCACCACGGCTGAGCTGGCTCAGGCCCCCCTGCCCACACTGATTGACATACCCCGGCCCCTGTCCAGTGGTGCTGCAGATGGAGGGAGGAGGGAGCCCTGAGAAGCCAGGAGGAGGCTGCCTAGCCCACAGGGTCTGCAGCTACAGAGGTCAGGGTCAGGGCTGCACAAACACTCTGTCCTCTAGATGTTCTCTCCCCACAAATAAGCAACGTTTTGTAGATTAGACCTCGTCAGAGTGATCAATAGAACCAGATACAACAACAACAGCAACAACCAAAACTTAGCCGTGCCGTGCACCACGGTCTGTCTTTGTCACTCATGAGCACAGGCCCGCCTCTCCCTCCTCTGTTGGGCATGGGCTGCATGAGACAGAGTCGGGGCTGTGCCTGCCCACCACCGCCCCACAGGATCCCGGGACGCCATCTAGAACAAGGCGGGTGCCCCAGACAGCTCCGCTGGCCGGTGAGGGCCTCTCAACGGGCCGTGGGGCCTGCACAGCCATGACCTTGGAGGAACATGGAATGTAAGCGGAGTCTTTGGCACATGTGTCCAAACATGGTCTTCGCACGTGAAAAAGGGAGGTGCACTGGTGACCCTACAAAGAGGAGACACTGTTCCAGAGGTCCCGATGACGGGGTGGGGGCAGGGGTGCTCCTGGAGAACCTCAGGCTGCTCATTACCCCTGTGTGGTCAGACTACACAGCTTCCCAACACCCGCTTGGAGGCCAGGGCACTGGTGGCAGACCTCACGATTGTGTGAGGCCCCGGAGGAACCAGTGAGAGCCGCGTCACTGCCTCTGCAGGACTCCCATGAACACAGGGTGGCTGGCCAGGGGTCAAAAACAGAAGTGAGGCCCGAGCCCCAGAGCCCAAGGAGGAACCAGCCAGACGAAACCCACCGTGGCCGGGGGGGAGACCAACGTACTTATGTGGTAAGCCCGAAGAGCGGCTCTGTTCTAATATTTTTCAAAACCTAAGTTGTTGGTTTTTTTTATTTTCAAAATCCTACACAAGGAAATGTTACACAGAGGCCCCATTACAGCAATTGCTTCACAAAAGTTGCGTCAATGTTTAGTGGCAATATTAGCATTTAATTTAACTCCACCGGAGACGCAAGCATCTGAAAAATCAAGTAATTACTTTCTTCTTTCAATTCTAAGTATTGCCTCGATGCACTTATGAGATTCCATGAAATTTGTTACAAAGAAAAGTAAACAGTTATGTTATTTTAAGATGAAACAACTAATTACATTTTCTGAAGGAAAAACTACTTTTTTTCTGTTCTAGTTGTTTAAAGAACTAGACGAGTTGGGAATATTTCTTGATTACGTGGCCTGAGTGCATTTCTCAGGGGCGTCATTTTCTGGTTTCTAACAGTATCATTTGCTGCGTGTTCCAAACGTCTGGACAACCAGCGTCTCCTCCAGTGCGAAGGCGACATTCACACTTTTCCAGGCTGACCTCCAGTCCCGAGGACACAGCAGCGGTCCAATCGTGGCGCTGCACTCGGATGGAGTCAAGGGCGGGCCCCCAGGAGCGGGCTCCACCACCCATGTCAACTCCCACTAGGTGGACCACCCTCGCCACAAAGCACAGCGTAGAGCGCTGATCCAAGTCCCCCAGAATCACAGATTGGGGGGGACACTCGACCTAGGCCTCCTCGTGACACCAGGTCCCTCCCTCACCCCAGGGAAGCGAGCCAAAATGCTTGTACTCCCAACACAGCACAACCTCAAAGATAACACGAGACTCAAAAGCAGTCAGTGAGATGCTGCCCCTCTGGCGAGAGTCTGACCGGCTCCAGAGGAAAGATTCCAGACAGCCCGGCCCAGAGCACACATCTGGGGGAGCCCCCAGGGTCCAGCCTTCTGGCAGCATCTGGGCGGAGGGATCAGCAGGGCTCCCCGAGTGTTCAAATGTGAAGCACTGTGAACCGTGCAGCCGGTGCGAGCCCGCGGGGCTTTCCAGAGCCACGGCGCCGGCCCACCTGCAGGCTTCTTCGCTCACCTCGGCGCCACCCCTGGAGGGAGGCTGCGAAGTGTTTCCATCCAGTTCACTGCCATCCCCGCGTCAGTGACTGGGACTGGCTAACATCACGAACCTGTGGCAGAGTCTTCTAAAAAAGATACTGCAGCAACTGTGCTGGTATGGAGCTCAGGGCACCCAGAAGACGTGGCCATCGCCCTGGCCGGTGTGGCTCCGTGGGCTGGGCACCGTCCTCACAAAGCAAATGTCTCCGGTTTGATTCCCAATCAGGGCACACGCCTGGGTTGTGGGTTCGGTCCCCCATCAGGCACATAAGAGAAACAGCAGAACGATGTTTCTCTCTCACATCAATGTTTCTTTTCCTCCCTTTCTCCCCTCTTCCCCTCTCTCTATAAGTATAAATTTTTTTTTATTGACTACCTCACCGTGGGCCCAGCCAAGTGGCAACTCAGGGGCAAGACTGAGATTTTTGTTTCTATAAAGCACATTTCTTTCTATTAAAAGAGTAATGGATAAGCCAGATACGAAAGGACACACAGCGTATGATTCCACTTGCAGGAGGCACCCAAAACAGTCCAGCTGAAGCGGACAGAAAGCAGACGGGGGGGGGGGGGGCACACCAGGCACTGGGGGAGGGGAACGGGGAGCTAGTGCTTCATGCGACCACGCTTCAGTTTGGGAAGCTGACAAAATTCTAGAGATAGCTGGGGGGTGGTGGTTGAACAATAATGGGAATGCACCTGATGCCACTAAAATAGTTCAAAGTGTCAGCTTTGTGTTAAGTGTACTTTATCACATGAAAAATTATAGGATAATTTCAAATATTAGTTGTGGCTCTCTGATTGGACCGGTGGAAGATTGTGTCTCACTGAACGCTCGCTGCCCTTGTGGGAGCCTCCCCGCAGGTCATTAGACTCCGAGATCCCCAAGGGACTATCTACGATGTATCATTTTAGCCTCACAAGCACCCAGGGCAGAGCCCCAGTAGCAGAATGCTGGATGAATCTTAATTTGAAAGAAAAAAAAACCATGAACACGGGGATCCCAAATGTCCTCATTGGCTAATGTCACACCAGGGCACCATGGTTTTTTTCAGCATGGTCACAAAATAGTCACAACAATGCAAACAATAAACACTATGTGTGTATTGCATTCAGAGCATATAAGATTTTCGGTCCAAAATAGAACATTTAAATGCATGTATCTAGTCATACAGAAAGCCTCCTGCTCAAACCCCCCATGGGGCCCTCGCTTCCCTCTGACGAGAAGTAGGAAGAGAGAGATGAATGGCATTCCTTCCTGGCCTGTGGGGCTCTATTTCCCCAGCCCGGACGTCGCAGCATTTCCTGCAGTGGGCCTTTCGGGTCCCTGGAGAGGACAGGAGCCACCTTACCACCTCCCAGCAGAGACTTCCCTTCCTGGTGGCTCCTCACTGGGGGGGGGGGGGAGACAGGAAGTGATCACCAACTGCCCTCCCTGCTGACTCAGCCAGGCAAAACCTTTTACGGTAATCTGACTTCACTTTTCTGGTGCTCCTTTGGGTGAGGACTTTTTCATTTTTCTGGTAAATCAGATCTTTCAGGGGCAGGAAATGCAACAGCAGAGAAAGGCGCGGTGGAGAGAAACCCTTGCACTGCCCGAAGCCCCGCCCCCGGGCTCGGGGAACTTTCTCCCCCGTGTGCCTTTCGGTGCTGAGCCCCCCTCCCGGGCGTCCTCAGATTCCTTAGATTTTTGAAAACATCTCACATGTTGGTGCTAAATAAATCCAGCCTGTGCGCACTCCAGCGTTGTTAGCACAGAGTCCATTAGCTGTTTTCTTTGCATGCAAAGCTGAAGTCTCACCGGAGTAAAAGCTGCATGGAAAAATGAGAGGCATTGCCCTGACTGGGTGGCTCAGTTGGTTAGAGCATCATCCCCGCACGCCAGAAAGGCAGCGGGTTCGGTGTGCATCCAGGGCGCCCACCTAGGTTTCGCTTCGGTCCCCTGTTGGGGCTGGTACAGAAGGCAGCCAGTCAATGTTTCTATCTCACATTGATGCTATTTCTCTCTCCCTCCCTCCCTCTCTTTGTAAATTCAGTAAAAACACATCCCCAGGGGAGGATTCAAAAATAATAATAACCACTAAATAAAAGTAAGAGGTATTTTCTGACGAGCACAACAGCATTGCCGTGGGTTTGGTAGGGGCTCCCGAGCTGCTTCCTAAGGTGTTTCTAGCATCGAGGGAGATCATAAAATACACAATCACAGTGAGAAACCTTCTTCTGGGCTCAGAAATGCAGAATGGCAGGAGCTAGCTTTGGGGGCCATCATCACGGAGGAGAATCTGAAAAACCTCTGGCCACAAAGCACCTCGACATGCCGCACAAAAATAACAAACATGGTTTTCAAAGCACCGCTGAGATCAGAGAAGGAAATCCCATGACGAGGACAGGCCGAGCCCGGGGGCAGGGGCTCACGTTTGGGCTGCCTGTGCAGCGGGGCCTCCGTCAGGAAAAAGACACCGTGAGATTCATAACCACAGGCCACACTTCGCACAGGTGTGGGGTTTAACTTCGCTCACCTGCATGGTCTAGAAACCCCAAGCCAATTACAGAACATAAAAGGAGTTCCAGTCAAGTAATATCACAGGGGCATTTGCTAAAGCAAATAAGACTCTCCATAGAAACAGAACCTCAACCTCTGCCACGGAAGACACCCAGAGTGAACCTCCTTTGCAACAGAAGCTCACAATCAAAAAACAAAAACACTTTGGAAGCTGTGAGCAAGAGTCCACCGGGAACAGGAGTGACAGACCCGATAGGCAGCCTAGGTGACCGACATTGGGAACTCCAAGAACCGCAGGTGATGAAACCATCAGGAAGAGGCTATGAATTGTGGTTAAAATAATTAAAATGTGAAAGGGGAAATCAAAATTGTTCAAAAATCATCAGACTCTGCAAAATGGCTAAGGCCCTGACCAGTGTGGCTAGGACGGTTGGAGTGCTGTCCTGTAGAGGGAAAGGTCTCGGGTTCAATTCCCAGTGAGGGCACATAGCCAGGGTGTGGGTTTGGTCCCTGGTCAGAATGCATATGAGATGTCAACAAATCGAATTAAAAATGACTAAACACATTTGAAAAAGGACTAAATATAACAGCTAGAAATGAAAGAGGAAAACAGAAACATAATGAATGTGTGGAAAGCTCAGATTAGACAGATAAGGAGAGAAACGGTGACCCGGGCCATGGTCTGGAAATCACCTACAGTGCAGCACAGGAAGGTGAAGAGATTTGTTTAGAAGAGACAGAAGGTAAAGACATGAAATATAAGAAGCTCTAGCATGTGTCTCCTCGGAGCACCAGAAAGAAAGAATGGGGCAAGAGGCAATCTTCTAAAAGATAGCAGCTGAAGATTTTCTAGGACAGGATGAAAATTGGATTCAAGAAGTAAAATTAGTTCAAAGCAAGATACACAAATTGTGGCACATTGTAAAGAAAAACCTCATCAATGTCAAAACTTCCAATGTCAAAATTAAGCAGGGGGAAAAATACTTCAAAAATAATAACAGCTCGACAGCAGACTTTTTAATAGCAACAATAGAAGCCAGAAGTCAGTGGAACATTTTCAAAGCATGGAAAGCTACAGGATGACCTTACTCAGTTCCCAAGCTAAAAATAGCAAAGAGAGAATCTTAGGGTAAGTCCCAGATCATGCCTAAGCTGGGTCATAAGAAGTTACTTATGTGGGAACAACAGGCTTCATGGGGGCATGACCCGTGCTGCTGTTCTTGGTTCGGTGCTCTGTTGTCACCAACTAAATTCTTAACAACTGTTGACAATTAGTATTGTTAAGCAGGTCTTGTTTTCACTGGGCACTACAAGTTGTGTATGTCATCCCTGAGGACTGAGCGCCACTCAGAAGGAAGCAAGCAGCATTCTGGACAATGTGTGGTCAAGTTCATTAAAACAAGGCAAACACTATGAAGAGACATCTAGGTCTGGGGGCCTGAAAGACAGAATGAAAAATTTATGCAAAAATATTGGACAGGCTTTTTCAATGACAAGTGCTCACAGCCTTTGCACATGGGGTGGGGAGGGGAAACCGAGCTCCATCAGCGGTAGGACCAGGGCAGAGCAAGCCTGTCTCCCAGATGCAAACCTCTGTTAAGCTGGGTGACCTCACTGCACACCAAGGAGACGAACAGAAACGAGGAGTGGGTAGAGACAGAGCTGACATTGGTGGAAGGAAAAATATCTTTCTCAACCATGTCGATAGAAATAGTCATCAGCACCATTGTGAGGTCTGAGTATGGGTACAACTCAGGTCAGAAACATAGGAATGCCAGTCAAAAGGAGAAGAGGAAGTCACTCCCCCAGTCCTGCAGATCAGACAAGGGCCTGGTAATAGGCGATGATGAGGGGGTGTCCACTGGGAATGGTACCTCGGTGAGTCTCATTTCCATCCCCCTGTTGCTGGAAGTTTCTGGGAATATTAGAAGGTACCTTAAATAGCAAGAAAAAAAAAACTAGAAGTTCTAGGATGAAACTATCTAATTCACTATTTTTTCAAAGAAACAAGTTTATGGCCTTCAAGGATAATGGGTTCTATCCATTAAAATAGTTTTCACTATTATCCTGACTTTTGAAGAAATGCAGAGTTAATTGCCCTATTTGTATTCCATTTGCAGCCATTTTGGTCCATTAGACCGAAAAAAAAAAAAAAAGGTATCAAACATCTATTAGAAAGCACCATTTTAGGACTAAAAATTTAGAGTTGCAAAATAGAAGGTTTTATAATAGCTGAGTTACAATGGAAACTTTCATCTGCAGTCTCTGAGGTTGTGTGGGGTGAGATCGGGCAAGGTACTGTGCCAAGGTGAAGGGACCAATGAGAGACAGAGACAGACAGAAGGACAGCAAGGGGATGATGTTTTAAGTCTGCACGGAGTCCTGAGGGCCCAGTTTGTCATAGACCTGAATAGTGTTTTAGAAACTACCTCTGACTGTCCTGGTTGAGCTAGGAAGTAAAGATGCCCTGAGAAGTGAAATTAATGAGCATTGGTAAAGGAACTCATCGGACGTAAGCAACCATTTCCTTTCGGTGAGTCACTCTTACACTGGAACGGGACTGTGGCATCTCCTTGGGAACTCTTTCAAAATAATTTACGGGAACTCTTCAGCAGCCCACGGCACTGCCTCCCAAGCTGGGATTTCTACACTGTGTGGCATTGTCTAAGGAAAGGGATTGGGAGCTCAGAGAGGGCTCTCTGGTCTGCTGCGCACGGCACCCCCGGAGGGCACGACGTGCCTGCTCTCCTCCTTCCCCCTGCTCTGCCCCTCCCTTCCCTGCAGCAGCCCCTGAAGTCAGCTGTCTTGTCTGGATGGGTTTCTGCCCCTCGCAGGATCGCGGGACAACCTTTGGTGGGAAGGGGAGGAGACACTGGTGCGCGGGAGGCCTCAACAGGCGTGTGAAGGGTCCAACCTAAAGATGCAGAGAACAGTCTTCGAGTCACAGCCTCCACTGATTCTTAGATTCTTCCTCCTTCGAAGATTCCTCCTGAGCGGCCCTAAGGGCCGAACGTCCACTCCTTCCTCTTTCGGCCTTCGGACGGCCTCTTGAGTCCACAACGACACTGCCACGCAGCATGTGCTTCTCTTTTCTCGAGGGCAAACGTTTTGTGGAAACAGAAAAGGGAACCTGCTTCTTCCGCTTTCCCATGCGAGGGAGGCTGAGGTCTGGCCGGGGCTGCCGCTTGGTTTCCAGCCAGACATCTGCCCTGGATGAACCACGTGGGCGGTTGCTCTTGCGTCAGGACGAGGACACCACCTCCGTGAGTCCAGCGACTGGAACTGAATCAAATCCGAGGTCAGCACACCAAAAAGCACGAAGGTAAATAGTGGGTCGTTAAGACGACAGAGGCAGAGGGAAGAAAGGACAGTAGTGTCGGAGTGCAGGTGGCATGTTCCGAGAGTCTCTGGCTAGCATCCTCCTCCCACACAGGGCCCAGCAGGCGAGGACAGCAACCCAGGGACCAGCAAGGAGCTTAGGACAAGCAGCCACGCTTTTGAAGTCAGGACTGTTAAGAGCTGCTGGGAGCGGCTGCCCACCAGGCCGAGAGGGGCGTCTCCCCGGATGAGGTGCAGGCCCACAGGAAATGCATGAGCGGGTCCAGAACGTTGCGGGGAGCACCAGTCAGAAAGCGATTCCCCCGCACGTGACCTGCCCGTTTACTCTCGGCGTGTTCAGCGGAGGTGCCTGTTGTGGAGCAGCCCGCGGGCATGTCTGCAGGAGGAACACCGGTTCTAGAAAAGGGAAGTCCTCGCTATTGGGACTTGAACCTGCAGACGGAAAACACGTGGCCGTGCAGGCCGTGCCGGGTCCTTTCGTGCTCCTGCTCACTTCCCCTCCCATCAGAGTTGGCAGTCACGGCTGCGCGCAGGTGTCGTCGGAGTCTTCAGTGACGGTGTCCACAGCCCGACACGGGACGGCGAACCTGGGGACACCGAACACCCTCGTCTGGGCAGATCTCTGCAGCGAGAGGGGAGATGTGTTTATAGCATCGTGCACGGCCTACCAAGGCACAAACACAGTGTACATAGTTTTAAGCTTAAAAAAAAAACCTCTTTAACATGCAGTTTGAGGAGCTGAGTACAAAGATTCAAAGCCATGAGAACGACATTTTCTTTAAAATGCCCAGATGATAAAGTAGAAAACGATACACATTTGGTGAGGAAACACTGAGGGCTCGGTAACCGAAAGGGAAGCTGAGCTGGCAGTTGAACGCTGCGCCAGCCACGCTGGGGTCACGGTGGCCCGCCCAGCCCGAGTCCCCGACCCCAGGAAGGTGGAGCTCGGCCTCCTAGCCGCTGGCACGTCGTGTAACCTCGGTATCCTCCTCTCATTTCCTCTCTCATCCGCGACCAGAAGCAGCAAGCAAACAGAAGGGGAGGAGGACCTGGGGGGCCCTGGGGCTCACGGGGGAAGCGAAGCCGCCCTGTGACCTCTCAGGGGGAGCAGCGGTGAAAACAGGGCCCAGGGTTTGGATCCTGCCGCCCTGCAGGATGCTTGCCCTTCCAACAGCTGTTACTACGGCGGTCTTTCAGGGTGCTGGCCCCCGGCAGGGAGAGCAGCCTGGCTCCCTCACAAGGAATTAGAAATTCCACTACCGTGTTGCAGTGACGGCATTGAGAGACAGGTCTTGTTCGGAGGAAACCGTTTCATTTCGTTAGACTCTCCCTAGGATGAGGTCAAGTGCTCCTCGGCACAACGCCGCACCAAGAGCCACTGTCCCAATTTTGTAAACGCTGTTTTCCCCTCTCGGTTGGCTTCACAGGAAAGGCTGGTGTCTCGGCTATTTGGGGTGACTCGCTGTGGCCAGCGCCCTGCAGTCCCCTCTCTCCGGCCTCCCTCAGACACCAGCCGAGCCCCTCAGAGGCACTCCTGCTCCTGGCGGTGCCCTCGCCTGCTACCCCGTGTCATTGCCTGTCGTCTGGTGCCCACGCCGACACCCAGCAGCGGTTCCCGTGTCTCGCTCCCCTGATCAGAGGACCAGGAGAGGCCCCCTCCCCACCCCTGCAGCTGGAAAGGGACGCGAGCCAACCCCTGGCTATGACATGTCAGGAAAATGGCCCTGTGACAGGGGGTTGGAGCCGCTGCACCCGCATTCAGAGCTGTTGCAGGAGCCATCACTGGTGAGCACCTAGTCCTGGCCCCGACACAGGGGTGGCACGTGCAATGTGTTAGGATGGACGAGCCCCCGTCCCGGAAGCAGGGGTGTCACGCTGGGAGCTGTGCCACTCCCTTCCAGCCCACCAGCCGCTGGGGTGCCGAGGTCCGCGCCCAGGACCAAGACCCGAATTTCTGAATTCCCAAATGCAACGCATTGTTCATACACCACAAGGACCAGAGAAGTCATGAGTGCACTGTGGAGATTCTAGAACATTCCACCTTTGGCAGATGCCTTTGCTTTTGCTCCGACCACCTACCTGTGGAAGTCACTAGCCCCTGAAGATTTGTTTAGTGAGGCTCATAACTGCAGTTGTTTCCCCGGTGTTCGGCAGGGTTCTCTAGGGGAGCAGGCCAATGGAACCTGTGTTTACACAGAGAAAGAGAATTATTTTAAGGAAGTGGCTCATAGACCTGTGGGCCCGACAAGTCTGAAGGCTGCAGGGCGGGCCAGCAGTCTGGGGACCAGGGAAAAGCTATTTTTGAAGTCTAGGTCTAGAGACAGAATTCTGGGAACCTCAGTCTTTCCTCTTAAGGCCTTCAACTGATTGGACAAGGCCCACCACATTATGAAGGGTAATCTGCTTTCCTCAAAGTCTACTGATTTAAATGTTAGTGATATCTTAAAAAAACAAAACAAAACAAAACAAAAACCTTGCCCTGGCCAGGTGGCTCAGTTTGTTGCAGTGTCATCCCATACACCAAAAGGTTGTGGGTTCATTTCCTGGTCAGGGCACATACCTCAGTTGGGGTTTCAATTCCCAGTTAGGGCAAATACAGGAAGCAACTCACCTATGTTTCTCTCTCCCCCTCTCTCTCTTTCTCTTCTCCCCCTCCCCACCCTCCCTCTCGCTCCTTTTGGAGCAAGAACATATCCTTAGGTAAGGATTAAAATAAAAAATACCTAAAAATTTTTTAAATCTCTTCACAGTGACATCTAAATGGGTATTTGACCAAAGTCTGTGTGCATTGCCTGTCCCAGCTGACATATAAAATTAACCATCACAGCCTGGCAGTGTCAGCGTGTGGCCCATGCAGCTGCGTGAGGCCGGTGTAGCTACAGAGAGGGAGGAAGTCCGGATGAGACACAGAATCTCCCAGGGCAACACGTCTTCCCAAGCCCCTCATTGGCTGTAAGCTCCTGGAGGGAAGGGGCCGTGTTGGACAAGACTCTGGTCTCCACTGCCAAGTCCAGGGCACGGCAAGGAGACATGCTTCACAGATGGGAAGGGCACCATGAACACTGGGTCCAGACGGCGTGGCCTCCTGGGACCCAGGAGCTCTACAACAAACTGGCTGTGTGACCTTGTCTGTTATTTAGCCTCTCTGTGCCTTGGGTTTCTCATGTGAAAATAGAAATAATAAAGTGGGAACAATAACTGTTAGAATTAAATGAGTTAATATTTGTAAAATGCTTAGAGCGCTATCTAGGTGTTTGTTACATAGATAGAATGAAAAGCTTACCATGGATGATAGATACATCGTTGCTCATCTGGTGGCACCACTGTCCCCAAAGTTTAAGCCTGTCCCCACCGAGCCTGGTGGAAGGCCCTCCCACCCTCTGCTCTACGCCAGGCGTGCAAGGGTGGGAAGCGTGAACGCTGGGTTCCGCACACACCCGCCTGCCCACCCACAGGCAGGTGCAATTAAACTAAACGAGCTCATTCTAAAGTTCATGTGGCAAGTGAGATGAGCAAGAAGGGCCAGGAAAAGGGGAAAGAAAAGCAAGAAGAAGGAAACAAAGAAAAAGGGGGAGAAAGCCAGGCACCCCACACCTTGAGGCACCGCAGAAAGTCTCAATGGCGACAACAGCTTGGTCCCGGCCCGTGGACAGATGGACAGCCAGCCAGAGGAATAAACTACAGAGCACAGACACAGACCTGGTCCGAATCAGAAATTCCATAAATCACGCAGGCGACGCGCCTCGACTCTGGGCGTGGGTCGGTAAACAGTATGAAGCCAACTGAAAAAAGAGCTCAGTTTTGAGCCTCACTTCCTATTTCGCCCCGGCCCCAGCTGCAGATGGCCCGAAGGTGTAAACATTTCAGAAAAACATGAAACCACGAATGGATTAGAAGAAAATACGGAAAACATTAGAAAAATCCATATAGCAACGTGAAGTACGATGAGCCTTTCTTTTACCCAGCATCCATGTTTTCAAAACTGCTGTGTTCTGCCTCCTAACTTGACACACACACACAATGTAAGCAAAAGCACACGACAACAGCGTGGGGGGTGGCAACCCCTAGCACAGAGAGCTGAGTTCTTCTTCGTGTAGGAAGAGCTGCTAGATATTGTTCAGAGAAAAGGGGGAGCCAACACCACCATTCCGTCTGGACGGGAGACCTCGTGCCAGGGCAGTCCACAGGAAGGGAAACGCAACCAGCTCTTCGAGGAGCGGGATGGTGCTCGGTCTCTCTGCAGAAGACACGCACCTGGAGCTGTGGGCAGGGGTGGGGTGGAGGTCGGGGGCGGGGGGGCGGGGGCTTCCTGTACCCAAGGCTGCAGAGAATGAGGGTCTCTAACGACCCACCCCGGAGGCCGTGCATACAGTGCAACCCCACCGAGGCTCTGGAAAACCTCGTAAACGTCACAAACGCACTTACCCTTTGACCCAGCAATCCTCCTCGCCGGAATTAACCTACAGAAGTGCCCGCACACCCAGGAAATGGCCCCGGGCGGCACTGTGTGCAGGAGCAGAAGGCCTGGGAGCAGCCCAGCCACCCGTGCACCAGAAACCCGGTGGGGACCTCTGCGGTGCGCCCAAGAACAGGATACTGTAAAGCTGTAAAAACGAAGGAAGACGTTCGTCAAGCACAGATTTGAAAGATCTCCAAGACACACAATTCGGTGAAAAGAACAGAGCCCAACAAAGGTCGCATAAAAGGCAAACTGGTCAGGCTTACCACATGGCCGTTTCACCACAGTTTTAGTTTGCATTTCTCTTAACATAAGAGAGATTGAGGATCCCTCCGCTGCTTTACGAGCCAACGGCGATTCCTTTCCTGTGACGGAGGAGGAGAAAGGAAAAACACACAGGCGCACATTTGCTGGTGTTTAATGAAGATGCCCAGGAAGCCGACCCCCGTGCGCGCGTGGGTTGGGGTGGGTGGGAACCAGGGCAGCTGCTGGCCTCTCTGTGGTTTTGATTTCTAAACCAGGAAAACGAAGTATCCAAAAAGAAAAGGAAACCAAGGGAAGGCTTCCCCTACCCATTCCTGGGACTCCTGCTCATTCTGCTGTTTTCTCATTTGCCAAGTATTTTTTTCTTTCCAGTTCCAAGTGTGACTTTTGAAGAATAGGGCAGGGTCAAGACCAACGGGGTGGCCAGGGGTGCGCACAAGACCCGTAAGGACTGCCCCCGGGGTGGACTCTTGCCCTCTGGTGACAGATGAGGCCGGCAGAGGAGCTGCTGCTTTTTCAGGAAGAGCCTCGGGCTGCTTCGGAGAGAAACGGACCGACTTCATCCACAGCAGGTTCCTGAAAACGGCTGAGGAAGAGCAGGCTCCCACGCCTGGAATACCCCTCTGGCCTCCAGTGCTGCAGCTGGACGCAGACCAGCTGACACCGTGTTTAAAGCTGTGCTGGGATCACAGAAGCACAACTGCCCTTATGTTTGTTCCCTCGTCTGCATTTCCCTTGGAGTGCCTGGGACCGCAGCCTGTCCCCCCACCGCGCCCCCCTGCACTCCCCACCCCCGCTTTCCATCCACATTTTCCCAGCCTACGGCCCCCTGGCCCCAGCGAGGCTCCACCCTCCTCTGCAGAAGAGCAGGAGCCGGCCTGCACATCTGACGCACGCACGTGGAGAGAAGAAAGCAAACGACGTCTCCGAAGCCGTGTCCCGGGGGCCCGAGCGCTGGCAGCGTCTCCCTTTGATGCCTCTGAGTTTATGAGCTCAGAACACAATGTGTTGGAAGTTAGCGGAGCAGCTGCCCCGGAAAGATCGTGCTGGGTCCGCCGGCTGGGACTTCAAGGAGAAGCGCCGAAGGGTGTGGGGGCGCAGGGAGAGGGGAGACATTCTCCACGAAACAGCCAGCTCCCACCGGCCTGCGCCCCTCCCCGCACGGGCTGGGGAAGAGGCCCTTGTTCCGTTCCTAGGACGGAGCAGATCTGTCCCCTGCCTGTGCTGCCAGCTGGGCTGCAGGGACATGGACACTGACCACCTGGAGACCAGAGGCTGGAAGCTGGACTACAGCGCTCCTGGGCCCTAGCTGGCATCCCCTTCCCAGCCCCATGGCCGAGCCTGGGGCTGCCTCCACGTCCAGAACCACAGAGCCCGTCTCCCCAAGGCCCCTTTGGTTCCCTAATGGAGAGCTCAGTGACTGAGGGAAGGACGCCTGGTCCCCTGCAGTGATGATTCATCCCCTCTTCAGAGGGACAGGGCACTGTGATGTGTCTCCTGCTCTTCACAATGTGCCAAGGGGACCCCCTCAGTCACAGCAAACACGCCACTGCCATCTGGAGCGGCCAGACCACACACCAAGAGGCCCCGGGCCCATGTGAGGACAGGCCCTTCCTGCATCCAGGCCACCGTGTTCCACAGCAGGAAAGGGGCAAAGTGCGGGCCTCGGACCCGAGAACCGCACATCTATGGGAGGGGGCCTGGTCCCCCCACCCCGTCCCAGCAATCTGGCTGGGCCCAGCAACTCCTGGGGCAGGCAGCTCCTGTCCTACCTGAGCACCACCCTGTGCCTTTGAGCAAGCAGCCATGGTGTCCCTCTTCATGACATGCGTCTGCCCACAAGTCCCTCCCACCATTGCTGGCCTCAGACCCAAGAGGGCAGGTGGGATCCCCCGGGCACAGAGAGCCCTCCCCTGCAGGGCGCTAGTCCTGGGCTCCTCCACCCACGCCTCGCTGGTCACGATTCCCAAGCCCTTCCCCAACCTTGACCTTCGCCTCCAAGCTCCTGCTCCACGGCCCTCTGGAGAGCATGAGCCTCACGGTGAGTCCGCACTGGTTTCTCTAAGAGGAGCCGAGGGTGCGAGACCACGGCCCTCGGTGGATCATTGTTCAACCACCATCTGTTCAGCGCCTGTGTGCACCAAGTGCCACTCGGGAAGCTGTCCTCGTGTCTGCCCCCACAGGGCGACTCTCCCGAGAAATGGACAAAGCGCACTGGCCCCACCTTCTCAGGTCTGGAACCTTGGACATGCCTGTGTGTCTGAGACGGCCCCTCCCAGCTGTGGATGACCTTGGGCAGGAAAGCTCCAGGAGCAGCTGGCAGGGAGCAGCTGGCGGCTCGGGAAACGCTGGCAGAGCCGACCTGTGAGGGAGTCCGGACCGAGCCAGGGCCTCTCTCTGCGTGTTAGTCAGCTGTGGCTGGGTAACAAGTGAGCCCACACCCAGCAGCTCGCGGCAACAACAGCGTCCTCACGCCACAGCCTCCGTGGGTCGGAGCCCAAGGGTGGTGAGGCTGGCGGCTCCGGTGCGGGCTCTCCTGTGGGGTTGTCACTGAGCAGAGGCTGCCACTCGGAATGCTCGACTGGGGTTGGAGTGTCTGCTTCTGAGACCCTGCCACTGTCACAGGGCCGGCAAGTCAACACGGCTGGGGGCACAAAGCCTCAGTTCCTCTGTCCACGGAACCGTCCAGGTATCCTCACTGGGTGGCCACTGGCTTCCCCCAAGAGAACAAGGTAGAAGCCACAATGTCTTCTGTGACCCAGCTTCGGAAGTCACACTCGGCCATCTCCACCATCTGCAGGCCACATGGGCCAGCCGCCCCCCCCCCCCACAACGGCTACCTGGGGCCCCCCGGCAGCTGGGCGCCACAGCGGCCAAGTGTGATCAGGAGGAAGTCCCTGAGCTGCAGCTGACGTTTGTTCCGCCAGAGCCCGTGCCGACTCTGTGAGTCTCTCCCCGCCCCCCACCCTGGGGTCGAGTTCTGTAACAGCAGACCAGCAGAAGGTGTGTGTCAGAGGTCACACGGACTTCCCGGCAGAGGGGCGGAGCCTTCCGACTCATTGGGGAACAAAGCAGTAATGCTTGCTTCGCAGCAGAGCCGACAACCCACGGAGGCCAGGCAAAGGCCAAGTGCAACCCGTCCCCACCCCACCTTCCGGAGGGCGCATTGAGGTGCTTCAGCTTTGCATAGACAGTGGCCAGTGGTCAGGGGACAAGAAGTTTAGGGTGTCATGCTGGGTACTCTCCCACTATTGTCTTTCAGGATGACCCCTGGGACTTGTCTGAAGTCCCTAGGGCACAGGGGACATTGAAAGAAAAGGAGTATGTGGAACTTGGGGTACAGCCCAGAAGGAAGACTAACATCACCCGTGTTTGGTAGCTGGGTCTGAGCTGTCAGTCGGGGGAGGGGCTGCCTCCCACTGCCCATCAGAAAGCACTGGACCGTGAAGAGAGGATGTCGACCCCGGGAAGACAGGAAGAGAGGCCTCGGTGTGGTGGTGGCGGATCTCCAGGTCCCATCGTGGCTGACCCACAGCAGCAGGGCGGCCCCCCGGGAGCAGAGAAGGGACCCGGACAGGGACTCGAGTGGCAGCCGCCTCGCAAACTCTATCCCCCAAGGAGGATCTGTGAGTCCTCACAGGACCCAACCTTCGGGGAACAGGAGGGCTTCTGGCCAGCGCCTGCTCTCACGGGGGTCCACTATCACCCCCTGAGCACAGACAACTGTGAGAGCGGGGGCACCCGATGGCCACCGTCCCAACGGGCGGCAGCAGAGCGCTGATCCGAAGCCCCCTCCGTTTCCCCACCTGCAAACAGCCAAAAAGGTGAAAACCGGCTGTTTCCACACTGGAGAAGCTGGTGCCCCCGTGACCAGATGGGGGCCCCGACTCAGGCACCCCAAGGAGTCACACAAAAGAGTCCACACGACTCAAGCTACAGTCGTTACTTTAATCCACTCACACTTGACAGCGGTGCTGTGACAGAAAGAGGACCGAGCTTGGCGGGTGGGTGTCCGGGTCCAAACTCCAGCCCCGCCACTGGCCAGCGGTGGGAGCGTGGTCCGGTTCTCGGGTTTCTCAGCCGCTTGGACACCATGACGATGATCACGTGCCGACACACGTGCAAGTCACCAAGGTCTGTTAGGCCTCCTGTGAAGTTAGTGATTCCCACCACTCCGGGCTTTCGGGGGTGGGACGCAGGGCTGCCGTCCTGACTCGGGTCTCGTGTGAAGGGCTGGAGCCGCGGAGGGCGCCCAGCACAGGAACCACAGTGCGGGCTCAGGGGCCAAGAGGGCCCCTCCAGGCCGCCCGCCCCCTGCACAGCTGGCCCTCCGGCCCTCCAAGTCACCAGGCCGGGGCCGCACCTCTGCTCTGCACCCTCCTGTTTCCCGTTGGGCCCTGAAGGCAGCCCAGTGAGCTGCAGAACGTGGCTCCCTGCTGCCAGGCGTGCTGGCGTTTTCCCCTCAGGGGAACACGAGGCCTCCTCATTTCTGACCCCTGTGGAAATCTGAAAACTAAACCCCATCCTGACTCATCCAGCACCCCAAGGGTTCCTTCCTGCTGCACCGTTTTCTCTGCCTTTCCCCAGGGCTGCCCCTGCATGGGCTGCCCAGGGGCTGACAAAACGATCCCCTTTCCCCGCTCTCCCACTGCAGCACCCACTCCCCCCAGCACCCCTCACCCCGACTCCCCTCAGCACACTACCCGCCCCCGGTATACCCCAGTGGGCCCCTGCTCCGGGCACCATCTTCTCACTGTGCTCTTGGCCTTGCTTGCAATTTCCTCTTCCCCCTTCAGCTTTGGCCAGCGCCCCCTCTGCCTGTCCTCGGTGTTCTGTGCTTTCCCTGCTCCTCTCACTCTCAAGAGCTGAGAAACCCCCAAATCTCTGCAGACAACCCCCAAATCTGCATCCCCAGCCTTGGCCTACTCCCAAGGGCTGGGCTGGGAGCCTCAGCCACCAGTTCCTCCTGGAGCCCGAAAACAAACACGCCGCCTTCCCTGCAAACCGATTTCTCTCCTGCTGGCAGTTTTCTGTTAGTCATCTGGCTCAAAGTCGTCCCGACTGCCTCCTCCCCCACATCCCGTCCGCCGTGAGGCCCTGCGGGGGCTTCCGTCACAACGGCCATCAAACGTGTTCATTCTCTGCCATCCGCTGCCAGGAAAACCCTCCAACAAGACTTCTTTCCCACTGTCCTTCCCCCTCGTGAGATGTTCAGACGCCGTCCCCAGCAGCGGAGCCCAAGGACACTGTTTAAACCTGGAGCCTGGCCTTCGGACACCCCTCCAGACCCCCCCACCTGCTCTCCGCACCCAGGGCTGCTCCCAGAACCCCTCGCCTGGCCCGACTGTTCATTCTGCGTGTGTTTTGTGAACGGCAGCTTCCCCCAGTCCCTTCCCTGGAGAGCTGATGCCCAGAGCTGCCGTTTCCATGGTGACACCCACGTCGCAGGCTCTGTTCTAAACATTTCACACACACCCTATCCTGTAATCCTCTCTCCAACCTCAGGAAGCACACGCGGTAGCACCCAGCATCACAGATGCTGCGGCAACTGAGACACAGAGAGGTCACGTAAGTTGCCCAAGGCCACGCAGCCTGTGCGTGTGGAGTCAGCATTCAACCCTACGAGGCCATCTGTCCCCAGGGTCACTGAACCGAGAGGCCCATGCTGGCAAGCAAGCCTGTTTGTGCAGAAGGGTCCCCTGGCAGCCCCGTGTGTTAGTATTAACCCAGGCTGGCACGATGCGGTGACGATTTCGAAGAATAAGTCCCGGAGAACAGAAAGTTCTCCCCTGACCTTCAGGCCTGGGAGAGGATGATGAAACAGTAAGTTATCCTGCCGTTAAAATTATGTTCAATCACCCCTAATGGAATGTCACCTCCGAGTCAGCCATTAAAGCCACCGGCCGACCAGGCTGACGGGGGTCCACATACATCACCACGACCTTGTCCCTCTAATAGTCACTTTGTCGCAGATGCTAAACGACGCTCAGACCCGCCCTGCTGATGTCCCCAGGAGCAGAGGGGCCTGCTGCCAACCCCACGATAGGGGCGTCTGTATGTCAGTGTGTGGGGCCTTGATGGAGGGCAGCCCCCGCCCCCCCCCCCCCCCCCCCCCGGTCCATGGAGACACAGGCTTTGACCTGTGTGCAAAGTCCTCACTGCTGACGACGTAAGAGCTGGCTCCAGCACAGGGTAGCCCTGCCCGGTCACCGGGCGGGGTGCTGGGCCCTGCCATTCATGGCCTCACAACAGCGTGGCCCTTCTCCAAGGGCACTGGGCTCCCCGGGCTGTGATCGCTGTCCGGTGCCCTGGAGGGTCCGGCTTCCACCTGGGTCCCAGCTTCCAGGAGCTCTCACTCTGCCTCAGACTCAGCACCGCCAACAGCTTTAGCACCAAGAACCTTCCCCTGCAGAATGAGCCGAGGTGGTTGTTTTTACCTCCATTTTACAGGCGGGACCAACAAGATCGAAGGCGGTGAAGTGAGTAGGCAGAAACGGTGGGATGCAGCCCTCACATGCCCTGCTGTTCCTCCAGCGCCAGCGCCTGCACAGACCCTGTGCCTTTCCTGTCTGTGCTTTGCCCCATTAATACAGCAGGCAGCGTTGTCCCTGATTAGTGATGGGAAGCTGCAGCACTACTGGGCTGAAAGACGCGGCCCTAGTGCACATCCCGCAAGTGGCAGAGCAGGGCCACTCCCCGGAGCCAGCAGCAGTGCCCTACCCTCTCTGACTGGGCCCACGTCATCACCCTCCAGAGTGGGAAACCCCCCACCACCCCAGCGCCAGCCTCCGCTGCTGTGGCCGAGGCCCTGGCTCACATCCTGCGTGTCCCTGTTTGCTCCTCCCCACGTTGCCGACCTTCCCGGGAGTCTTCCCTGGGCCTGGGCATCTGTCCTCTCTGAGCCTTCAGAGTGCTGCCCGAGGATGCTGCCTAAGGACACTGCCTGGCACTTTCAGCCGAGCCCAACTCTGGGTCCTGGTCTGTCCCTCTGGGCAGTGCCAGCATCCCCACAGCCCAGGAGACAAGACACTGCTCTTGCTACCGGTGGCTGAACCAGCCGGCCTTTGGCATGAGCCTTGTCTTGCATGTTCTGGGGTCTGTTTGGACTTGCCCGCAGGTGGGGGCTTCCCCGTGTGCTCAGCCCCCTGGAGCCGCTTTCAGGAACCTGAGGCGCCACTGATTTCAGAGAGGGCTTCAAGATACGCCAGCACGCTGTCCCTATCTTCCCCCAAAAGATACAGGCCAAAGCAAAGGTCACCTTGGTTTCAAGCAAAAGTTCCTACAGTAGTTGAATTCCTGGGGTGCCTACCAGTTGGCCAAGCAGTTTTGAGCACTTGACCTGGACTGACTCCTCAGAGCCTTCCTGCGGGGAAGGTGTCACTATGACCTCGCTGACCACTGGGGGAGCCGAGGCAAAAGATGCTGAGGAAGTTGTCCAGAGTAAATAACTCTTGGAGCTGGATTCAAACCCAGAGCCTGACTCGAGAGTGCGATCTTAGGCACCACCTACCATGCACAAAATAATCATGGTGCCAAGTGAAGAGCAGACTTTGGCATCAGAATTTGAGTTTTGTTACTGGTTCTGTGACACCGACAAGTTGCTGAACGTCTCAGAACACTGGCTCCCTTATGTGCAAAAGCTGAGTTCATACTGAGTGTATCTGGAAGGTTAATGAGAATCAAACAGAATTGTGTGCAAAAGCGTTCTAGAATAGTGTCTAAAAGGTATGGGTGCTGAGACTTCCGGTCAAGATGGCGGCACAGGTAAACATGGCTCACCTCCTTGCACAACTACATCAGAATTACAACTAAAATATAGGACAACCATCACTCAGAACCATCAGAAATCGAGTTGAATGGAAGCCTGACAACTATGGAATTAAAGAAACCACATTCATCCAGACCGGTAATAGGGGCAGAGATGTAGAATGAGCTGGTCCCACATCCCCATGTGGTAGATAACAATCCAGGAGAGATATCTGGGGACTGAGGATTCCCAGCCCCAGACCAGGCCACTCAGCCCAGGGTTCCAGTGCCAGGATAAGTCTCTATAACTTCTGGCTGCAAAAATCAGCAGGGATTGAGTTGGTGGAAGAAACTTCTGAGTCCCAAGCAGTTCCCCTTAAAGAAACCCATACACGGACTTACCAAAGATTCACTCCCTCTGAGCTCCATCACTGGGGTAGCAGCTTAAAAAGCACCAGTGGCACACAGGGAGGGACTGAAGGGCCTGGCATCAAGATGAAAACTTGGGGACAGGTGTCTCCCAGACAGAAAGGTGGTCAGAGACCAATGTCCCTTTTCTGATCCTTCCCCCGCCTCACAGAGCCACAGAGCCATCAGGCAGGTGCCATATCAGAGACTCTATTAACCTGTTTGCCCCACCCTGGAGATTCCCTGAGACTGTACCCCACCCAACTTATGAACCTACCAAAGCTGTTAATCATGACTTTTCCATATGAATGGCTGATCTTAGCTCCTGCTTCACAACTTCCTAAATCCTCTCAAACAAACAACAGCCAGCCTCAGTGAGTCCCCAGCCTCCGTACCTCTTACTAAGTGGCCCCAGGCCCAGCACAAGCAGCAGCCAGCCTAAATTCACAGCTTGGCTTTACCTGGGAATCTGCAAGTCCAGCACAGGTAGCAGACATCTCAGATTGCTTTATAGCTCATTCAGGGTGGCCCTGGGCAAAACACAGATAGGGTCTGACCTTGGCCTGTGTTACCTGGGAAACCCCAAAGCCTGCACACCAGGGGACAGATATAGACCACGTCAGAGCACCACCACCCTGCCCCTGCACAGCTGATCCTCCGTAGAGGGCAGAGTTTTGTGGTCAGTGGTTGCAGCCAATCTTTGCAGATGACTGGCCTGGATTAATCCCTCCCATTGATCTGCCAACAGCAACCAAGGATCAACTACAATTGAGTACCCAGCTTGGAGGATAGGGGAGGCTGTGCCACTGGACCGTATAGGACACCTACTACATTAGGCCATGCAACCAAGACAGGGACTCATAGCAGCTCTACCTAATACACAGAAACAAACACTGGGAGGCTGCCGCAATGAGGAGACAAAGAAACATGGCCCAAATGAGAGAACAGCTCAAAACTCCAGAAAAGGAACTAAACAAAATGGAAATAAGCAATCTATCAGATGCAGAGTTCAAAACACTGGTTATAAAGATGTTCAAGGAACTTAGTAAGGACCTCAACGGCATAAAAAAGATCCAGTCAGAAATAAAGCATACACTAGTTGAAATAGGGAACAATTTACAGGGAAAAACCAGTAGGGTAGATGAAGCTGAAAACCAAATAAATTATTTGGAACATAAGAAAGCAAGAAACCACCAATCAGAACAACAAGGAAAAAAAAAGAATTCAAAAAACAAGGACTGTGTAAGCAGCCTCTGGGACAACTTCAAGAGGGCCAACATTCAGGTCATAGGGGTGCCAGAAGGAGAAGAGAAAGAGCAAAAAATTTGGAAAATCTATTGGAAAAAATAGTGAAAGAAAACTTCCCTGATTTGGTAAAGAAAATAGATACACAAGTCCAGGAAGCACAGAGAGTCCCAAACAAGTTGGATGCAAAGAGGCCCACTCCAAGACACATCATAATTAAAATACCAATGGCTAAAGATAAAGAGAGAATCTTAAAAGCAGCAAGAGAAAAAAACTTAGTTCCCTACAGGGGAGTTCCCATAAGACTGTCAGCTGATTTCTCAAAAGAAACTTTGCAGGCTAGAAAGGACTGGAAAGAAATACTCAAAGTCATGAAAAGCAAGGACCTATAGTCAAGACTGTACCCAGAAGATATCAGGGAAGATAAAGAGCTTCCCAGACAAGAAAAAACAAAAGGAGTTCATCACCACCAAACCATTATTATATGAAATGTTAAAGAGAGTTAAGAAAAAGAAGATCAAAACTGTGAACAATAGCCCTGGCTGGCGTAGCTCAGTGGATTGAGGACGGGCTGCAAACCAAAGCATCGCAGGTTCGGTTCCCAGTCGGAGCACATGCCTGGGTTGCAGACCATGGCTCCCAGCAACCGCACATTGATGTTTTTTCTCTCTCTCTCTTTCTCCCTCCCTTCCCTCTCTAAAAATAAATAAAATCTTTTAAGAAAAAGAATAGAATCTCTCAATTCCCTCAAAAAAAACGATGAACAATAAAATGGCAATAAATACATATCTATTATCAGTGATTGAATCTAAAAAGCAAACTAAGCAAACGAGAAGAACAGAGACAGGATCATGGATATGGAGAGCATTTCGATGGATGCCGGAAGGGAGGGGGATGTGGGGGAATGCGTGAAGAGGCGAGGGCATTAAGAAGTACAAATGGGTAGTCACAGAACAGCCATGGGGCTGTCAAGTACAGTGTGGAAAGGGAGAAGCCAAAGAACTTATACGCCTGATCCACGACCGGAACAGTGTTGTAGGGATTGCCAGAGGGAGTGGGGGGTGATGGGTGGATGCAGACAGAGGGGGAAAATTGGGACAACTGTAACAGCATAATTGATAAAATATAGTTTCAAAATAAAATAAAGTTATAAAAAAGAAATAACATTAAATGTATGGGTGCTGAGTCACTGAGCGTCTCCTTATTTCCCCTAATTAAGAAAGTCCTCAGAGCGAAGAGCCTGCTGCTATGGTGACCACTCTAGTCCCGAATACTTCAGGGCCGAGGGCTTTTAAAAGACCTCGCAGAACTGTTCGAGAGGAGCACTTCCAGTCTCTTTAGAGAGTTTTAAAAAATCATCCTTCGTAGACAGGAGGAGAAAAATATCAGTCTCCCTCAAGATTGTGGCTAGATTACCCATATTTAGCAACATTTCCCGTGTCTATAATAAACCATCAGACAGTCCTTTTGGGCCGGTAGTCCCGTATTTCTAGCTTGTCAGGAAACACACACATAGCTGCTCGTACCTACTTCAGGAAGAGAACCTTCTGCCCTCACCGAGGGCTCTGTGGCCCTCCATGTCCAGCCCCCAGGGGCACCGTGGACACGCTGAGAGGCCAGAGGGTACTTTGCTCATGGGCAGGCCTGGCCTGATCTTTCTTCCCCGAACCCATGTGCTCCCTGAACCAGGCCCAGCCCTTTCATGATGTCACAAAGGAGACTTTTGGGTTTCTTGATGGAGGGATGGGCGTCAAGTGGGTGCTAAACTGCTTCTCCAAGAATCTGCAGCCGTAACTCTGATTTCTCTTCCTCTCCTTGCACAAGTCATTCAACCTCCCCCCACCCCTGAGACCTATTTTTTTTAAATCACGTGTGAATTTAATCACAAGTATCTCTGAAAATATAGGGTAAATGCAATGTCCCTTTCACATGCCATTCCCTCTCTTTGGAATGTATGTGCAATGTTCTTCCCTCTTCCCTGACCCTTTCTTCCAGCAAATTCCTAGCGTATCCTTCAAGATTCAGCTGAA
Organism: Phyllostomus discolor; assembly: GCF_004126475.2. NCBI lineage: Eukaryota > Metazoa > Chordata > Mammalia > Chiroptera > Phyllostomidae > Phyllostomus > Phyllostomus discolor. Next base: position 6,254,105 of record NC_040917.2, on the reverse strand, counting down.
AAGCTCCCTCTTCCAGGAAGCCCTCCAATATTAGCAGTCTGAGATGGGTGCCCTACTCATCCTCCCATAAGGCCCAGGCTTGTTTCCGCCACGGAACTGGTGGCCTGTCTCTTACACTGAAAGGTGAACTCCAGCAATGTGGGTCTTGGCCACGTTTGGACCCCAGGACCTGTGCGGACAGGGCCTGGCCCATGGTGGACTCTCAGTAAGAGCTTATCGAACAAATGAACCATAAAGCTGAATTCCATAATCCAATCCACATTTTCTCATTTGCTCACAATATGACATAGAGGTTAGACCTCCAGAAATAAAAACATCAGAGGTTGTGAGATCAGAGAGTTGGGTCACAAAGCAGGGCACAGGGCAGGGGTGCTGCCACCTCAACATGCCAGGCCAACCTCACTGAATGACATAGTCACACGGGACGGGGAGGGCAACCTCGCTGACCCACACCAGGCTATTAAAAGGGACAGCAAGAATCCATGCGCTAATTTGCCTCCTGAGATGATGACAGCCTGTGGAATTTCACCACAAGAATATTGACGAATCCCACGACAAAGATGGAGGACAAATTCGATGCCCCATCAGTTCGATCCTGGGTTCCGGAAGTGCAGACTTGTATGTCGCAGGGTCCTCATCCATGGTCACCTAGTCTACCTTCTACTCGGTGCAAAAATCCCTCTGGATCCAGCAGTCACTCCGCATCGCAAGGGGTTTCAAAATCTCAAGACTTGAAGTTATAAGCAGCAAAGAGAAAGTCCACTCTGATACAGGGATGTGTTCAAGAATTAACGGAACACTCACCGTACATCACGCACTACCTCGGGAAACGCAAGAAACAGACATGAAGTGGGTGCATCACGCCTGCTCAGAAAGCAGACGCTGGCACAGGGCCGAGAGGCCAGCCCAGCAGCGGGCATGACGGGGATGCCCCAAATGAGGGCTGTCAGGCGGGCAGAGATGGGCTGAGGGAGGCAGAGCCACAGGCAGGGAGTCCTGCAGAGCAGCCGGCCTCACGCCTTCAAAACCAACCAACTCAGATGGCGGGCTCGATTCCAGAGAACAGACCGTTAGAAAACAAATGGAAGAACAGGAGGGATTTCAGTGTGGATTGGGTGTCAGATGGCAGCAAGGAGCTGCGGGTAATTTTTAGGCCTACCACCACAGTACATCTGAACGGCCCATATTTGTTCGAGATACAAAATCTAGCATGGAGAAGTGAAATGACAGGACGCTTTTTTAAAGTTCAGAAGGAGAGCGAGAGAGGAAGCGTGTGTGGTGAAATCTTGGTTCTGGGTGACTCACGGGTAGTTTGCTCTGCTGCCTACTTCGGGGAATGTTTGAAAGTTTGATCATTTAGAAAGATTAAGAATGAGAATAATGTGACCTGTGTCATACACTGTGTCAAGACCCTTTCAGCTGAGCCTTGGTGGGAGAGCAGGGGCACACAGATGGAGATGGACAGGAGTGTCCTCCCTGGGGGAGCCACCCGGCAGAGGCCCGAGGCTGGGAGGGCTGGTGCTGGCTCAGGAGCCAAGTGGCCTCTGTGTGGGTCCAAGTTTCAAACTCTGTCCCAGGTGCTAGAGGGTCACCTGAGCTGATCCGTTCCTCAAGGATGTGGTGAGTACCAATCAACAAATAAACTGTCCACAAACCCTGGGCACTGAATGCAGGCCAAGGGGCGGGTGCCAGACAACGTTCCAAAACAACCTGTTTGTTCTAACTGTGTGGACTCCTGCCACAAGGGCGGTCCCCTGCCCCCTTCTCGGCTGGTGGGATCGCCCCTCCCAGAAGAGGGTCCAGGTTCTGTCTAGACAGACCACCAGCCCCACATCCTCTCTGGGGGAACCTACGGTCTTCCTGAGAACAAATGCACCATCTCCCCTCTTCCTCTGGGGCTCCCGCGTCTCCAGAGAGAGCAGGCCAGAGGCAGCCACACAGGAGCAGGGCCCCTGAGGATGTCTGCCTCTTCCCGCCCTCTCCACCCTCCGAAACCTGCAGACTGCCCTTTCTCTCTCTCGTGAGACTCCACCCCAGCTGGGGTGAGGTGGGCTTTCAGAACCCACCACAACATCCTGTCACCTCCTCTCTCCGCTCTGGACCCGATTTGCTGCTGGCTCATCCGGTTTCTCAGACATCATGGGCAAATGAACCTGGCCTCGGTATTCCCCCTCAGGGTGATGGCATTTGACGGCCTGAGAGTCTCTCAGAAGGGGCCCATGGCTCGCTCACCTGAGCTGGGAGGTTCCTCTCCTGGGAGCTCATCTTCACCCCGCCACCCTCATCACTAACCGCTGAGGGCTGCATAATCAAAGGGAAAATATTTACAATGCAAGCTGACCTAAAAAGATTTAGACAGGGGTCAACAAACCTTCAGCTTGCCGGGGCTGCTTCCCCATGAAGGGCCTTGGAGGGAGGCAGGGGCGTGTGGTGCCAAGGGCGTGGGCTGCAGAGTCAGACAGAGAACTGAGTTCAAATCCTGCCTCCCCACTTACTAGTTTGGGCAACAGAGTTAATCACGGGGTATAGCGCCTATCCCACTGTTCTTTGCAGATTCAATTAGATTCAGGCAAGTGAGACTCCTGGCACAAAGGAAGCGCGCTTGGTCTGCCCCACCCACTCCAGGCTTCCGGTTCCTCCTCTTGCAGTTAAGGGAGTTGGAGACACGATCGGCCAGGCCACCTTCGGCTCTGACTCTGCCATTCCATGATGTTTCAGGGGCACTAAGTCACTTCTTGGGGGACTTGCTCCCTACACCTGGCCAGCACCCACTGCTCGGCTCAGCTGGGTTGCAGGCACCTAAGGACGCAAGAGACCTCCAGGCCCCGCCCACCGGGAAGGGCTCTCTGCTCCACGGCAGAGGGGCGTCTCCTTCCTCATTTTCCCGGCTGTCCTGAACGTCACCAGTTGGGCGGAAATGCACTGTGAGCAACTCAGACTCAGCCGTTGCCCCCGTGGGCAGAGTGGGTAGACTATTCCCTCGGCCAGAGCCAGGACACACGTTCCCTCCACGTGGCTGACGGCTCCCAGGCACTCCTGCTGGCCAGGCTCCCCACCTGCGCTGCGTCCTGACGAAACCGCAGATCTGAGAAAGCATTTTGAAGAATGAGGTCCTGGGAAACGGTGTGGAATCTGATGACTCCAACTGGGGTCTCCAAACCAAAGCTCCAGGAAGGACCCCCCTTCACCAGTTGAGTGACCTCTTATTGGATGTCCCCCCACTGGCCAGCGCCCCCTCAGGCAGTAACTGGGGCTCCTCCTCCTTGGGCAGCAAGCCCTGTGAGTGGGCCTGGCTACCGTCCACGGGAAACCCCGAGGGTGAGGGACTATGTGGCCCCTTTACCCAGACCATCCCTGTATATTCTGCTTCCCCAGAGTAATTATGAATAGTACCTCCTTCCATCCTCAAAAAAGTATCCCGGCTTAGGCGAGAAAGTATATGGTCACCGTACCTCCTGGCCAAGTGGCACCTCCAGAAACCTGCCATCTAGCCCAGCTGGATGACCGCAGCAAGGACGTCACGTCCAGGTGGCTCGGCCCCTTCAGACGCCATCTCAGGCCAATGCTATTTCCACTTTCTTGCTGCAAAGGGGAAGGCAACTTCCAAGGTAACAGAGAAAGGATCAGGGGTCGCCAGGCCCTCCTCGGTGAGGGACCAGCCCTGTTGGCAGTCCCGGTAGATCAGGTCCCTCCTCTCTGCAGTCCAGCTCTCCATGAGGAGGCATGGGGAGGTGTGCCCACCCCTCACCGAGAGCCGCCCACTGTGGCTCCCAGAGGCCTCCATGCGTCCCTGTCTGCAGGAGGCACATGGGAGCCAAGGACATCCTGTGCAGAACAGATGGGAGCTCCTTCTCCCTGGGCTCATGGCTCTCAGCTGCAATCACACCACCATGAGGGAAACTTGAAAGGAGGCCTAGAGTGCCATGGAGAGCTGAGCTGCTGCCGTTCTGACATGTTTTCCCTCCTCAGCCAGCAATTCCGTGGTTTTGCTTACCGGGAGGCATAGGAAACAAATGCCTTCTGGAGAACTTGACATTTGCAACAGTTTGTGATCGCGCTGCCCCCGCCGCTGTGCAGCTTGGGGGTTCACCAGGGACACAGTGTGGGCCCGTTTTACAGATGGGAATGCCAAGTTCAGCGAAGGAGAGAGATTCTGGTCTTTTGTGTCACCCAGCCAGCCAGGCTTCCTTCCAGAGCAAATCAGGGCTTTGACCAAACCGCTGACGAGCACACACTCACACATCCTTCCGCCACTGGTCCCCGGGGCCTCAGTGGCTTCCCTGCTCGGGTGCTACTCACGGTCCTTCCCGACTTCCCGGCTATAAATATGCCAAGGACAAACGCGCCCCTTCGTTCCACTCCACCAGCCAGAGAAGCAGGCACTCGGAGGCGGGAGCAGGGAGCAGCCAGGAAAGGGCGAGGCGACAGACGGCTCCGTCCAGGACAGAGGGGGCATCTTCTTTGCATTTTGAGTTTTAGATGCAGCCACCAGCCTGCTGTTGGGGGAGGCCAAACCCCCTCACACTCCCCCAGTGCCCCGTAGGCTAGGGCCAGGCAAACAAGGAACAGAAATTCCCCTTGTTTAGAGTCCACCAAACCCTCGGGCTGGCCCAAGCGAGGCCCCCTCGCTGCCAGCCCCTCGGCCAGCTGTGGAAACCCACACCAGCCTGTCCAGGTGGGCGCACGGCCACACCCCGCAGAAGCCATTTCTTCTCACGACCTCTGTCTTCCTCTTCACCCACATTCAGAGTAAATTCTTCCTTCGTTCCTCACGCAGTCGGCAACCATGTTTCCTTTGTCGTTGCTATGTTGCTTTTCATCAACACAACTACAACAGTCGTGTCGTTACACAGCAGTGACGTTGTCACGCAGCAGTCCCATCAGGGGGTCCCTCCTAGGCGCTCCCTGCCTGCCCAGGCCCTGCTTGCACGATCACATTTGGCCTTCCTAACTGACCTCGAGTGTAGGTCACACTAGGACTATTGTCATTATCGTCCTATAGACGGGGACACTGTGGCCCAGAGCAGAGGGTTAAGTCATCTGCCCGCAGTCTCACAGCCCCTGAGTGATGGAGCCGCGAGTTGCACGCAGGTTCCCCGACTCTAAGCTCCAAATCACTGTCTCCTTTGACATGGTCTCCCTCCTGCCCCCAACTGTCACCGAGTCCAACGCTCCCTGGCGGAACACCGCTGCTGAGAGCCGCTGGTGGCTGCGACCTGACCTGAAGGGCGTGGGGAGGTGGGTTCTGGGTCACGTGAATTTAAGGGACACCGGGCACCTGTGGTTCTCAAGCTGCTTCATCTCAGGAACGCTCGACACCCTGCTCACCCGAGTGATAGCCATCCATATTTACCGTCTGAGAAATTAAACTGAAAAAAATTAATTATTCATTCATTTTAAAATGACAGTCATAAACTTACTATGACATGCTGAGATTAACACCATATCTTTAAGATGACTCTTTCCCCCAAAACTGGTGAAAACTAGTGTTTCACATTTTCGTGAATCTTTCTAGTGTCCAGCTGAGGAGCTCAATTCTCGTTCCCGCTTCTGAGTTCAGTCTGTCGCTCGGGGAGCTCCGCTGCACCCTCGTGAGAGGGAGGGAGCGAGAAGCAAAGCGTGACTCGGCGCTGGGTTGAAAGTGACCTTGACCTCCCAGGGGCCACCCCAGGAGCAGGGTTTTCTCTTACTGGGAAGCCATGGGAGGGGTTAAGTAGAGAGTTCGGGGTTACAGGTTAGGAAGCTCTCAGGTGCTACATGCAGAAGAAGGAGCGCAAGGGCAAGGCTGGGGGCATGGGGACCCCTGTTAGCTGGGCCACCAAGAACAGCCGTGCCCTGAGGACCTGGATGCACAACCGAGGGCCCGAAGGGGAGACGCACAGAGGAGAGGAGCGGGGAGCCTCCAGTGCCACTAGCTGAGGGACCCAGTGCTGGTGAAGAACTTGAAGGGAAGGGCCACCGTGGATGCAGGGCAGCTGCACCCTGCCATGTCCTGACTGTGCCCGAGGGTCAGTCAGCGGGTCCTCCTGAGCCAGAGAGAGGGGCCTGCCTCCCTGAGTGCGAGCAAGACAAGGCAGGGCCTGCCTGCTCCCCTCCACACGCATGGCCAAGGGCCTGAAGTGGACGGTCTAGCTCGTCCCCATGCACCTCTGGACGCTGGAATTGGGCTCACAGAAGCCCCAAAGCCCGGAACCAGCGCCTACACAGACCCTGCATGGAGAGCCTGCTTTCCCAGCCCCCCAAACTGCTGTGACTAACTCCTCAGTGACCCACAACATCCTGCCGTCCTGTGCGTGGGCCCGACTGCTGCCACCCACAGATCCTTCATTCATGCTCCCTCCACACCTGTCCCGTGGTGGCTGCCGCGTGGTGGTGGCTGCACGGCCAGCCCTGTTTGCCTTCCTCCACCTGCAGCCGGCTTCAGGTGTGGCTGTGTGACTTGTGTTGGCCACAGGTATGTGGACAGAGGGCCAGTGGGCCAGTTCCAGGCCTCGGCCTCGGGCAGTGGCAGGTGGCCATGCCCTCTTTTGAATGTCTGTCATCCTCAGAAGACGAACGCACTACCAGGTCATTACTGCCCCTTCACCTGGGACCTAGGAGGGACAACTGTGGGATAAAATCAGCCAGGCTGACCCTCCAGAATTTACAGCCCAAACCTGAGCTGCCCAGGTCCCCATGGAAATCACTGCTGATTGTCCTGTGCTCCTGAGGGTTTGCAGGGGTCTGTCACACAGACATGACATGTCTGTCATGCAATACATAGCCACAGGTGTGTATTCAACACACCTGTCTCCTTGCCCAGACCGAGCTCTCTGTGAAGGTTGGGGCGTTTATTTTCATCTCATTTCCATGAACCTGGCATGCTGCAGTTAATCATGAAAGCATTTCCGCAGGTGTAGGAATGCAGAGGTGCACCCCTAGACCGTTCTGCCAACCAGACCAGCCTTCCAGGGACCTCTGACCCAAGGGTGATCACCGAACAGACTGAAGACCACCTGTGGGTAACTTGAGGACAGACACACAGGCAGGGCTCGGCCAGCACTGGGCCAGCTCTCAATGCCAGCCTCCAGCCCAGCGTGCCCTCTGGGGTGCAGCCACCCTGGACGGAGCCGGCATCCTTGCTCGCCTCTCAGGCTTCAGAGCAAACAGCGTCTTGGACTGGCCATCCCCCACAGGCCGCTGGCCCCAAACTGCCTTGCCCTCCGAGGTACGGGGTTTCAGGGGGGACTCCACACCCATGCCCGGTGAGGCCTCGGACTGAATGTCTGAGTCCCCACAAAGGTACATGTTGAAACTCTAACCCCAACGTGATGGTATCAGGCAGCGCAGACTTGGAAAGTGATGAGATCCTGAGGGTGGAGCCCCCGTGAACGGGACTGGTGTCCTCATAAGCAGAGACCCAGAGCTTGCTTCGTCTCTGCCATGTGAGGACACAGCAAGAAGACAGCCGACCATGAACCAGGAAGCGGGTCCCCCACCACGGACACCAGATCTGCTGGCGTCCTGGTCTCGGTCTTCCAGCCTCCACAACTGTGAGAAACACATGTCCGTTGTTGGAGCCGCCCAGCCTGTCCTAACTTGCGGCAGCAGCTAGAGCTAAGACTCATGGGTGGCCAGCATTCCAACGGGAAGAGAGAGGTCACAGGCCAAAGGCAGTGGGAAGACCAGGCGAGGCCCTGCCGAGGAGAGGAAGGAGGCTGGGCCAGCAGCCGGGCCAGTGTCCCCAGCTCTTCCACACCGGGCATCTCTTGGCAGAGTGAGGGGTTCTGGTGCCGCTCAGGGACTTGACGAGGGACCCCGTAACCCAGGGAGTCTGTGATGCAGGACATGGGGCCTCTGGAAGGGACAGGCTCACTAGGATGTGGGTGGAAAGATGGAGCTTGCAGATGACCGATGGCTGTCACGAGCTCCATGGCACGGGGACCCAAGGCCACCCACTTCGGCGGGTGCCAAGAGCCTCCTCTGAGGGTCAGCGGCCCAGGCCAAGGGCAGGGTGGGGGTCCCTGGCTGAAGTAAGGGCTCCTTTCTCTCTCCCACTCACTGCCCGTGACCTCTTCGATGTCCACGTCCACAGAGGGGCGCAGGGGGCGGGGAGCCCAGCTCGAGACGAATGTATGATGTTCTTCGTGTTCATGGAAACAAGGTCGCTTCTGGCCCAGGTCCCGCCACAGCCCGGGTGGCCCCAGACAGCGTGTCTGTGGCTCTGTCTCTCTCAGTTGGGGAAGCGCCATGTTCTGAACCTCATGAGGACCTTATGTGTAAGGTGACCTTGACCATGTCACAGCTGCACTATTTTTGGAAACTAGTTTAGGGGGAAAGCTTATAAAGTACCTCCCCACCACCGTTCCAGGGGCAGCTCCCAGGCTCCGGAAGGAGGCCGTGAAATCCCCCTTAGCTCCCTCCGGCTCGGGCATGTGGCTCTCTGGGAGCCAATGAATGGTGCCATGTCTACCCTGGGTCTGTGACGGCGAAGTGTCTGTGACAACGGAGCCACTGGGACCGAGCCCAGCAGTGTGGTGCAAGGCAGTCACCCGGCCAGGGGGCCCAAGGCACCACCAGCTTAGCCCCCGCGGACAATGGGAGAACCGGGCCGGCCCTCCCACGCAGATGGAGCGGAGAAACGCAGACGCCAGCCATCCCACGCCGGCACTGGAAACAGGGCCCTGCGCACTCCGTCTCCCGAAAAGAAGATGTTTTGTGCAGCCCTGGCCCCTCGCCAGAAACGCTGCCGGTTTCGGCTTCAGCGAAGGACCCGGCACGGCCAGGTTCCCGGACGTCAGGCTCCACATGTCCCCCAGGAACCCAACCGCCCTGCTGAGCTCGCGACCCTCCCTGGGGCTTTGTCTGTGCTTCGATGTTGAGTTGCAGAAGCTGGGAACCTAATGACACCCTGCAGGGCTGGGGCCAGGCCCTACTGCCCCGTGCCTGTTGTCGGGGCCGCAGAGGCCGCACAGGTGACGTCGCCCACAGAAGACGTATGAGGAGGTTTGTCCCCCATGGCCAAGCCGTCACACTCTGTCCCACAGGTGCCGGGGCAGGAAGTGGGACCGCAGAGAGGATGACGTTTCCGTCTGAGCGCCAGGGACTTGCAGGGGAAGACTGGGGCGGAAAGCTACTCCTTGGCCTCTGTGCTATTTTGGCCTTGACGTTCTCCGCTACAAATAATGGCGAAGGGACTACCAAAATGTCAGGAGGGGGCTGGAGGAGGGATGTCTGTGCCCCACGTCCAAGGGCCAGGCCAGTCACAGACAATTCACATGCAAGACCACGTTGCATGATAGAGCTATTGCTTCCATTAAACGAAGCAAATATTTATTAACCGCTTGATCTGCTCAAAAATAAATATTGACTCCCTGTGTGAGGCTTAGTCCGGCTCCTCGAAGAGCCCAAGACAAGCAAACTCACGTAAGCGAACACGAGCAGAGACAGCAAGCTTACAGGCTCCTGCGAAGGAGGGTCGGAGACACACTGTCCAGCCACCTCTGGCCACAGCACAACGCAGCCCTAAGTATCCCAGCTGGCCAGTGGCAATAAGAGCCCCCGTGTACGTGTCACAAGCCCTGACACACAGGTGGCCCCCTGGGGTGGCCCCACAGTGGCACCCAGGGGCAGCACCCCCAGGCTGGACAGGAGGGGAGATTCTGCAGAAGTAGGTAGAGGGGGCTCACCTGGCAGAAAGCACCCCAAAGTAGCAGGGGTGAGAGGAGGGGGTGGGTGGAAGGAAGAGGGGAAGAAAAGACAGTGAGGGCAGCTGTGTGGAGACCTGAAAGAACCTTGTAGAAGCACTGGGCTCTGATCAGATCAGGAATCAAAAACCTGAGCACGTTGACCACCTGGCCGAGCCCCTGCCCAAACCCAAGGTGTTTGCTCAACCACACAGAGATTGGCTGCAACAACGCCTTTCCTCTGGGCCCGTATTGGGTGCACACTGCAGCCCTGCGAGGCAGAGCAGAGATTCGCTGCCTCCGTTTGGGTGGGAGGGCCTCTCCCAGCAGCCCAGCATCACTGTCCTACGGCTCACCCCTCGCCACAGGCCCTGCACCCCCACTTTGAACTGAATGCAAAACTGCAGACTTTTGAATCCAAAGAGCATCTAAAACTACTGAACCAACACATCGAAATGCTATCCAAACAGAAGATTCCTTTCTGGAAACATCTATAAAGAGGACCACCAGGAACCCTCTGCTGTGGGAGTTGGTGGGGGGCACCCGAGGTCAGCTGGAGGGGGAGCCCCTGGCCAACCAACACCCGGGCAGCCCTCCCGGTGCAGCACGCCCGCTGCCCAGCACCTTTTCCCAGTGCCCGGGTGTGACACACATTAGGTCCGCAGGAAGGCAGGGCTTCAGGGTGCGACAGCCGCACACACTCAGCCGAGACTTGTCACCTGGGCAGCACCCAGGCACAGAGGACACATCGAGGACCCGAGCAGGGCGACTCGGGGCCCCAGACTGGGGACCTGAAGGAGCGGCACAGTGTCTGATCCAAACGGCCCCTTCATTTCGGGGAGGAGAAAACTGAGGCCCAAGACGGTGAAATGACTTTCTCGAGGTCACAGAGCTCATCCTCAAGTTCACGGCCAGCCCGCCTCTGCCACACGCCAGGCCAGTGCCTTCCCTCGCCGGAGGTGAGAAAAGCCAGCTCTCCCTGCTCTCCGCCGTTCCTCCAAGGACAGGAGGAGCACGCACCAGAGGGAGTCCTGTCACTGTCACTGCCCCCGGCAGCCACAGCAGCGACGAGCTCTCCCCGGGGCGCTGGCACCCAGGGCCGCTGCTGCGGTATCCCACCGTCGGATGAGCAAGGGCCGGTGGGTGCGGCAGGCAGCCGGGCCGGGGCAGGGGGGACGTCAAGGAGGGGCTCCCTGGGCAGGTGTCTGAGGGAACTCGCTGGGGCAGGGAACCCCCTGTCCTGATGGGGGGGAGGTGGTGACACGGGGACGTGCAAGTGCGACAGTGTACTGAGCTGTGCGTTTTGTATGTGCATGTTTTACCATGTGTGAACCGTGCCTGGAATAAAATCTGAAGGAAGGCAGGGAACAACAGGTTGAACAGTGGGTGGTGGCTCTCCTGGCCCTGCAAGTGCCAGGCAGAGGCTCTCTGGGTGTCTGTACCCCCTTTTTTAGTGTCCTCGAAATTTCTTATTTTACTGTATGTTCCCATTACCACTTAGTCTCCTTGTACCCCCTACCTCCAGCAGTCACCACACTGTCGTCCACGCCCACAAGTCCTTTTTCCTTGTTGCTCCATCCCTCCCCCCTCTAACCGCCCCCACCCCCACTGGCTGTCATCTGCTCTCCGTCCCCGCGTCTGTCTCTGCTTCCCTTGTTAGTTCAGTGTGGTCGTTGGATTCTGCATATGAGCGAGATCATGTGGTGTTTGTCTTTCTCTGACTGGCTGATTTCACTCAGCATACTGTTCTCCAGGTCCCTCCATGCTGTCGCAAAGGGTAAAATGTCCTTCTTTTTTGTGGCCAAGCAGTACTCCGTCGTGTAACTGGCCCACAGCTGTTCCATCCGCTCTTCCACTGCATTGGGAACTTTGAAGGGGGATGTGGGTCTCAGGAGAGGAGGGGCCCGCTGCTCCCAAGGACCCCACAGCCAGGCCCTCGCAGGGTCCTGCCGACGTGGATGTCGGCCGAGTGGGGTCCCTCCCTCTACCTCCAGGGGACACAGAGGTCGCTAATGTCCTGGATGGAGGCCTCCGTCCCTGCCCGCACCAAGTCACACCCCGCCCCCCACCCCCGGCTCCTCTCCGGCCCTTGAGCAGCCTCTCTCCCAGACCTTCCCTGGACCCACGGTCAGCCCACGCCTCCTCTCAGCATCCCAGAGGCCCCCATGTTCTGTGGCCCACCCTCGCCCAGGGGAGGGACAGTGGTTCCCCGCTGCAGACCCTGCAGCACCGGCCAGCCTGCCTCAGCCCACACGGCAGCCCCTCCCCTGGCCTCCTGGGCTCCCGGTCCCCGGCTCAACCCCGAAGGCCCCGTGCCGTCTGAGACGAGGCCGCACCAGCTGGACCGACCCTTCTGCCGGGACCTCGGGTCCATCCCGATACCCAGGAGCTCAGATTCCCAGTCCCTGCTGACAGGACCAGTGCTCTGTCGACTGAAACATGGAATGACGTGCCCCTCACCCTCCCGAATTTGGCATCTGATCCACTGGCCCCATGCCCTCGTCCCAGAAGGGAAGCCGTGGCCCATCACTCAGTTTGGTGACATACGTAAACACGGGTTCAAAGAACTGAGCCCCAAGGTTGCTCGGTCTGAGCACATCACCACGGTCAAGGACACGCCAGGATGCAGCTTGAGCGGAAAGACTCAGGGAGGACAAACGTGGCGGAAGAGATAAATCAGGGATTAGAGAAGTGACACCCAATACAGCAAGGTCAGTCCCTTTAGGAGACCGTCCCCACGGACTGGACAAGACCCTGGGACCTTGCCAACACTGAGAACTCCCGGGTGAGGGCCACTTACAGGCCCATTCACCAGATAAGAAAACTGAGGTCGCCCAGCTAGAGTGCCACTGAGCGGGGATGCCGGGAGTGAGCAGGGCTCAGGGGACTGGTGACTCAGTGGGCATCGCTGTGGACCCCTGCCCTCGTGGAGCCGGCGTCTTTTAAACGCGCAATCCCAACCCCATGTGGTCAGTGTGGGAGACCAGCTTCGGGCGCTGAGGGAAGACTGCCTGGAGGAGGTGGCCACTGAGCCAGGATGAGTGGAGGAAGTGAGTTATGGGAACCCTTGTCCAAGGCTCGGCTCCTCTTCCTAATGCCCGTGGGCCTTCCCTAGCAGGCCTCCCGCTTCCCCAGTCACTTCTGTCATTGGTCGGGGCCCTCCTGAGAAATGACAATGTACGTAGGAGACAAGTCACAGCCAGAGCGCTGAGGGGTGGGACACCCCACACGTGCCGCTCACGGCTGGCCCCCTGCAGGGCCGGGCGGCCCAGGGCCCACCACGGCTCACTTGGCCAGTGCTCTGAGTCACTGCCACACGTTCCCTCCTTGAGTCTCACAACCAGAGCAGTCGTCCTCCGTCCCGTGTCACTGGTGGGGGAAAAAGTGAGACTCGACATGACCCAGCAGGGCCCGAGGTGAGTCAGCACCGAGCCAGGTGAGCGGGTCTGTGCCACGGCGCCACTGAGCACCCAGAACAGGGCGACCTGTGAGACACTGAGCTCACTGAGAGGAGCACTGGTGACGTGGGGGTGCCGCCCTTCCTGGGGGAAAACCCTGCGGTCCTCTCAAATGCCCCCGACTCCGCCCACCTTCCCGCATTGACGGTCTCCTGCTGAAACCCACACACTGGATGCCACTGCCACTGGGATTCTGGGGAAGCCTGCGAACCTTCCCGGCAATGAACGGTTTGCTTTTCCTCGGAACAGCACCAGCCCGGTGCAGGGAGCGGTTGGCAGCTCGGGAAGACTCGGTGACACAACCGAGGAGCATTCGGCCCGGGAATGGAAGCCAGATTCGGGATCCACCCCAGCCCCCGCAGCTGCAACAACAGCCCCGGCCAGGAGGCTCTGGCCGCCCGGCCCCGGCCAGCTCTGGAAGGAAGCCACTTCCAATGTGCATGTTGAAACAATGCTACAGTATTTCTTTGTCTCCACTGAGGTTTGCACTGAATAACAGCTGTCAACAACTCAGGAAGACGGTGGTTTGTTCCAAGCCTTTCTTCTTTGCGAGCGTTCTTTTATAAACACGGGGCTGCTCTTTCCAGCCAGGGCGAGAGAAAGGCACGCACAATATCTCCAGGGGGCAAAATGTTTCCGCATTCTGTCCAAGCCTTTGTTTCCTGCCTGCCCCTGCGGGCCGAGGTCCCACGTTAAGACGACAGAGTTCCTACACACACTGTTGAAGGAGGGAGTTATTTAAAACACCTTCTAGTATCTTCTGGAAGGCTCCTTTGGTCTTTACGAAAGTTTCAGCAGAATGCATGATGTTCACCAGGGGTTGGGAGGAGAGAGAAGGGGGGAGTATCTAATGGGGACCGAGCTTCCGTTTGGAGAGAGAAGTTCTGGAGATGGAGGTGGAGGTGGTTGCACAACAGGGCGAATGTGCTTTGTGCCCCTGACCTGGACCCTGAAACACGGCTCAAAGGGTGCATTTCATGTGAAGTATACTCTCCCACAGTGAAAGCCATGCAAAAAAAAAAAATATATGTCTATGGTCAATGTCATGTCATCAAGCTGAAAAGAATCTAAACAGTTTCACAGGTTTATTCTGATGTTCTGCTAACTATTTAAATAGCCCTTTGCATGCTGCCCACATACTGACCCTGCACTCCAGGCACCCAATCAGCTGAGCGCCCTCGGGAACCGCAGGCACCCAGCTCTGGCCGGGCCATGTCCGAGCCGTCCGCCGCGCAGCCACGCTCCATCCCACCGCTTCTCTCCTGCAAAGCCTGTAGAACTCGCGAGGCATCGTCTCATCTGTGCTCTCATCCGGACAACGCTGTCCATCCCAGAGGGCTCCAGCGACCTGACCTGTGAGGTCACTGGGGAGAATCGCATGCTAGTTCACAGACCTCTCTGCTCGGCTGGCTGGAGCTTCCGGGGCTGTCCGTCAGGCAGCTCCAGGCGAATGTCCTCAATGGACACGGGCTGCCCAGCCCAGCGTCTGGACTCAGCTCCGCTGTCGGCTGCCGGCTGGACGGTGCCCGAGGAGGGGCGCACGCCTCTCACCTGGTCCCCAGAGGAGGGCCCCGCAGGCCTCACCAGCCAGGGGCGTCGTGGTGCACAATGAAACAAGAAACCCAAACGCTGCTGGGAGCAACTCCACTTTCTAGTTCTGAGAGCTTTTTGTCTTTCTCCCACGAGCATTTTGAAACAATTACTTCAGAGGTATCTTTCCATGGGATGAGCTATGTTGTCTTTCCAATGTTTTGCCCAGAGACAAACCCCCAAATGATAATAGCTGCTGCTTATGGCACCTACCATGTGCCGGGCACCTTACTATAGGTCTCTATACCTATAGTAACCCCAGCAGCCCTGGAAGGATTCTTGTCTCTATCGGAGAAGATGGGAAGCTGGGGCTCAGAGGTATTAAGCAACTTTCCCCAGGTCACACAGCTCAGGAGTGGCAGAGCCAGAATCAAACCCAGATCTGCCTCTCCCCAAAGCCACACCACCTCCGAAGAGAGGTGAGACGGGAGGACTCCCACCAAGGCCGAGCTCACTGGGACTCCACGTGTCTGGACATTTGAAACGCTCTGGGGAGCTGTCTGAAACACTCTGTTCCTGGAACAGAGGCCAGCCCGGACTTGAATACCTCATGGCCCCTGCAGAAGGACCGGCCCCCAGCGGCCCTCGGCAATGGCAGCCAATGACAGAACGCCGAGTCCAGGGCTGGTTGTGTTGGTTGGCCGGGTGTGCCCCATTCAACAATTCCAGGAGCAGGATGGGGAACCACGTGAAAGAACTCAGCTCATCCTCTGGAAGACGGCGTGGCGGAACATGGCAGCACCAAGGCATCAGGTTTCCCCTAAAGTTAGAGCCACCGCTTGGTGCGAGTCACACTGTCTGGGCTTGGGCAGAGCGCTGGTCGGGCTCCCCTTCCCGGTGGACGTTCCCACGGCCTGCCAGGAGCTACAGGCCCGTCTGACTGCAAGGCTCCACGGGAAGTCGGGCCGGAGGACAAAGACCAGCACACGCCTGCACACGCCTGCTGCCCAGTGACGGAAACAGGGGCAGGGCGGAGGGTGGAAAGCAAGGTGTGGCCGGAGGGGCCCAAAGCCCTTCTGCTGGATTCAAGGCAGCTCACAGGTGTCTGTCCCACTGACGGCCTTGGGGGATGAGGTTTTGAGAAGTAGTTCCAACGTAGAGGTTCTCCGCCTTTGTTTTGCATCGGAAGCCACAGAGGAGGGGTGAGGGCAGGATGCTGAGCCTCGCCCCAAGGATCCTGGTTCAGGGGCCTGGGAGGGGCCTGAGACTGTGCATCTCTGACAGGTTCTTGCTGCTGCTGCCGCCGCTGGCCCAGGGGCCACACTTTGAGAACCACTGGTCTAATTATTCAAAGTACGTGACTTAAGGGTATGAGAACCTTGCTCTGAATAACAAGGGTATTATCGTCGATGCCTCCCATGTGCCAGATACTTCACTGCCTGTGTGTGTGTGTGTGTGTGTATGAAGTGTGATGTTTACGACATTCCTGCCAAGAAGGAATTAACGTCCCTACGTTACAGGCGAGAATTCTGGGGCCTGGGAGTCCGGGGACGCGCCCCACATTGCACAGCTCAGAGCCGGCAGAGCCAAGGTTTTAACCGAAATCAGCGAGGCTGGAATGCTCCTTCTTCCCACCTTCCTTCTCGTCTCCCCTGGCAACCCCTGGCAGCCACTGGTGGGGCGGGAGGAGGAGACATGCAGAGCTGGGGCATCAGACAAGATGCTGGGCACTGACAAAGCCAGGTGCCACCTGGGTGACAGAAAACGCAGCCCACAGATGAGCCAGTCCCCTTTGAGGGCGTGAGGGTCACGGGCTCTTCAGGGGCCTGAGCACCGACAGGGCCACAGACTCTGAGCGGGCCTGGCCGAGAGTCAGACCACAAGTGGACTCCTGAGTCACACCTGCCCTCAAAGAGAGATGCTGCCTCCTGTTTGAGTCCCACTCTGGCTGAAGGGCCACCTCTCCTGGGGACTCGGTCTGCGGGAGACGGGGAGCCCGCCTGTACTTGGGCGATGGCAGGGCTGTGCTGCCCACTGGCCTGTGCCAAAGTGGAGAAGGCAACCACCCCTCACGCAGCACCCGCTGTGAGCCAGCCCCCTTCTCACACCGACTGTCCACCTGAGGGGCAAGGAAGCTGAGGTGCAGGCACGTTGCAAGGGCTCTCCTCCCTCCCACCCCTCCCACCCTGGCTGGGTGAGAGTGAGGGCTTTTCTCTCCCCGCTCTGAGTCACAGCGTAACCGTGGCCGCAGGTGACTGCTCAGCCCTACAGATCCACGACAGGAGGGAGCCCCCAAGCCACAAAGCCATGTTCCAGGAAGAGTGACAGCGCGAAGTCCCATCTGACACCCAGCACAACTGTGTGATGGGTCAGGAGGGCCCCGCTGGATGCGGACTTGGGGGTTGGGACAGCGGCCGCCAGGCTCTGCTGAGACACCCCCAGCGCTTCTGTGGCACTGCCTCAGCCACCTCTTTCCACAGCAGGGTCTCAGAGCTGCCCCCGCCCAGACTGTGGCCTCCGCCCTGGAGGACAAACTGGACGGGGCCAGCAGGGATCACCCCGCCAGACGGCACGGCGGAAGGCCAGATCTGCCCTGCTTTGGGTGTGGAGAGGGCCCCCTCACTTCTGAAAGAGCCCGCTGGTCCACAACCCAGGCACTGACACACGCCCCAGCGATGACCTTCCGGTCTGCATTTCCACCGGATCAGACACCCAGCAGGAGCAGGAGGGTGGGGACGGCGCACACTGTGGCTGCTCTCTCCTGCCGCCGCGCTGCGTCTTGCCGTGTTTGGTGCCAAGATGTGGCGCGTCTTGGTGTGAATCCAATCTAAGGCAGCACACGGCTCACAAGACACCATTTACAGCCTTGCCGTGGGGCCCGCTGCCCACAGCGCTGCTGTGGGGCCCGCCTTCCTGGCCCCAGCCTGTCGAGGGCCCCACTGACACGGAAGAGGGGGGCACATGCGCCCCAGGAGACCAGCGCAGGCCACCAAACGGAGTCGAGCATTTGTCCACCGTGAAATATCAACTTGAAATGAACCCACTGTTTCTGCGAGAAGAGGTGTTTGGCTGAGGCTGTTTAAAAATAAGATCCCACCGAAATAATCTGTGAGAGAGAAACGGGCTGTTCTTGAGAACACTGTGTCACAGTGACTTAACCACTTTCTGCACGTGTGGTCAGGCAGACCGACTCCACCGGGCACGGAGCTCGGTGTGCAGAGAGACAAACACACGGCGGGAGTCGCTCCCGTCCTTGGGTTCCACTGTGGCCGCTCCGAACCTGGTCCAGTTGCGAGACTCGAGCCAAGCCTCTCCCCGGCAGGGCTGGCCGCCGAGTCCCACCACTCCTCCCGGGGGCATCCTCTGCCACATGGACTCCCCCCAGACATGTGGGCCTCACCACTATTCACACCGACTTATTAAAATCCTTACTGTGTGCTCATTCTAGATGGGAACGTGTGCCTCAATCTGTCAGACCCTCAGGGGCAAGAAGTTCAAGCCTCTTCTCCGTATCTTTTGCCCAAGTCCTTGTGGGTTGTGGGGGGGTGGGAGGGACAGCCATCATCAGCCAGGAGAGGAACTAGGAGTGCAGGTGACACGATCGGGTGGGCGGTGAGTGGTAGAGATCAGGGACAGTGCAGGGAGAACACACAGCAAATAGGCAGTGAGGTCAGGAACACAGAGGGCAAAGTCAAGGTCAGATGTCCTCAGAAGTGAGGATGGAGCGCCACTGAGCAGGTGGTTCCTGGGTGGGACTGAAGGACGGGCTGAGAGCGGGTAAAGGGGCTGTGCCTGGCCGGCCCCTGGCACTGCAGCCCTGGCTTACAAGGGGACACTGCGTGTCCAGCCCGTCTGCTTCCCTGCAGGACCTGCAGTGACGTAAAGATGCCTGAAAATGCTGTTGGCTGTGACCGCTGTTCCCACCATCGTCTCCCTGCATTTCAACGGGACACCAGTGCCCTGCCACGTGCGTTGCAGAACATTGCAGTTCAGCTTTGAACTCAGCAGAAAGACGGATGAAAACGCAGCGTGGGGCCGTCACCGCAGCTGTGCGTCACAGAAGCGCCGACACGCCGTCCCGCCCCGATGCTGCTCGGCTCCCAGAACTGCCCGGGGCACCACGCACCCTGGGCAGAGGCCACCTGTCCCGTCTGGAGCCTCACCCCGATGGCGGGCTGGGCAGAACAGGGGCCAGGCTGCCCCCGGAAGCTGAGAAGGGTGACCCCTGAAGGGGAATGTTTCTGGGGTCTTGCTCTGCACGGCTGGCCGGCACCACCAGGAGACTCCGGGCAAAGGGACCTGCCCTGATCCTTCACTCACAGACTCAAACGTTGTGGCTTTCCTGCCACTCCCCCGGCCCCTCGGGCGCTCGGGCTCCAGTCGCAGGGCTGGCAGACCTCACCTGTGACCCCGAACACATGTACAGACCCTAGACAGACACTGCCCCCGCCCAGGAAACATGCCTTGGGGCCGTCCTGGGGGAGGAGAGGAGACCCGCCTGCTCCAGGAGCCGTGACGACGTGGGCTGTGCTGTGGCGGCTGAAGGGAGACAGGACAGCGTTGCTGAGTGGGGGGGGCACGTGGGTGGCAGGTGCACACAGTGACAGAGAAGGCGCACAAACCACATGTCGGCCTCTCCCCTCAGACGACACGACGTGGATGGACAGACTCTCGCACGGCAAACGGTCGTTTCCCGGGGGCCCTGCTCCCCACTTCCTGGTTTCTCCTCCTGGTCCAAGTCCTGCTCCCGGAGGTCCTCGGCAATGGCTCGTGGCAGCGGCGGCGACCCGCGGCGCAGCGCCTCACCACTCTTATCCCTCCACGACGGGAGTCGGCAAAGACCCAGCCCTACAGGACTGTGCCTGTCTGCATCCTCGGGGGGCAGAGGATGCCGGAAAGGTCGAGCATCTTTGTTCAACTTAATAAGATTTTATTTAACGTTCGGAAAATTAAACTTAAACTTCAATGTCATTTAAATAATTTTGTTTAACTTTTTTACATGTATTCATTTTCATTGTATTTCTGCCTTTCAAATGTTAATTTTCATTTTATAAGAAAAATAATTTTCTCTCAGTATATATACAAAAGAATTTTATGTTTACATATACTTTAACATGTTCGATTAAAACACATTCCAATGATACATATGTTAATACACTTCCATTTTTAATTATTTAGCTTATTGCTGTCACTACATTAAATTATGTGAAAATGTTCACGATAATAACAGAATGTATGATCACCCTGAAATGAAAGCAAAAATTCACTTAAGCAAATAAATACAAAATCATTATAGATTATATGTGTCTTCATTTTGTTCATCCTTCGACCAGAAAAGAGAACATTTAAACATGTGCAGGAAGAACCAATTCAGTCATCTTCAGCATCTACCACCTTTCGGTCGTGTAAAAATTACAGCTTTACACATTGTTCAGTGTTGTCTTTATGAATATTTTTAAGAGAACAGAGCCTATTCATGGTCACCATTTGGAGGCTTGCTTTACATCCCTAAATGTTTGAACAAATGATGCTTCCATCTGTACCCCTGCCCGGGCTCCGCCCCCTTTGGAGGCCCACCCACACTTTAGAGAGAATTCGGCCACCCGGACTTGCAAACATGCAAGACGGAGCCCACCGTCCGTTTCCATTAAATAACCGCCCCGAGCGACCGCCACACCCCTTCTGCTTTCATCTGCGGGACTTCCTTCCGCCCTCCTAACGCCGTCTCTCGGTCGGCGTGCCCCGCGTCTGACACACGGACACTTGATGAGTGTTTGTGGACAGACTGCACATCACAGACCAGGGACTGTGCTCCCACACCGCCCCCTCCACCGCCCGGCCTTCGCCCATCGCTCGTGGGAGGAGCCCAGAAAGCTCAGCAGACTGTGGGCGGAGCCTGGATGGTTTAGCCAAGAGCCGTTGGTCCCCCAAAAGGAATGATCGACAGGTCTGTCGCTCCTCTGTCACAATTCGACCAACTGTGGCCGTCGCCCTCAGGCACCGGCGGTGCTGTCCCTCCAGAATCAGGGGCCCGCACCGCCTCCCCATGGCCCCTGTGGGCTGGCGTGCACCACGGGACAGGGAGCCGCAGCCTGGCCTCCGCTGCGGAAGGAGAAGGGCCTGCCGCGCGTGCAGCAGCGCTGGCCTCTCGCTCCATCCGCCCCGGATGGTGCGGGGGACACAGAAAACCAGAGGACGGCCCAGGCTGGGCACAAGAGCTGAGCTTCCCGTCACAAGGGGAGTGCATTGTCTTCCAGCCACACGCTCCCCACAGGTTGCCAAACTGCAAAACGCTCAAATTAATCTGGAAGCCACAGCCCCACCAGGTAATTCCCACCACGTAACGAAACAGGTCAAACCACCTCTTTCTTATCTGCGCAGAACAGATTCACTTCTCCCAAGAAGCTGAGAATAGCATGGTCTTTGTCTCTGCACACTCAGCAAACATACAAAACAGTGTTCGTGCGGCCCCGGGGGGAAGCAGGAGGCTGCTGCCCATAGGAAGAGCCTGGCCAGACCCCGGCTGCCCGCTCCCTCCTGGCCCCCACTGTCTCGTGCCTCAGTCCATCAGTTAGAAAGCTTGTGAGTGGACACCTTCACTCACAAGTCCCAGAGAGTAGGTGGGGAGGGGTCCTTTCTAGTTCACCAAGGGGAGGGGCTGCAGAAGGACCACCAGGAACCAGCGTAGTGGTTCTGCTTCCCTGTGCAACCTCACGGCCAAGGGCAGCCCTGCCCACTTGCAAGAAAACAGGGTCCATGTAGAGAAACAGGAAGGAAGCCCGCAAAGCCTTTATTCCCAGTCACCGGTTTTCACGGTTTTTTTCCCACCAGGAAGTTGCTCAGAGCCCTCCACCGAGTTCTCACGTCTCTGCCGAGCTCTGCAAATTCTCCCACCATGAAAGCAGTGAAGGCCCCGTCCACAGGATCCCTCCCTGGGGACGCCGCCATCCTGAGATGCTGCCCCAACAGCACGCACACAACAGCCTTTCATCCCTGGAGGACACGGATTGTTTCCCTGGGAATCCGTCTCGGGAGCAGGGAGTTGTTGCTCTTGTTGTCAGGAAGGAGCGAGTGGGAGATGGGGCCTGGGGAACGTGGGTGCTCCCCACCTTTTGGAGTGGCCCCAAAGGGGGCCGACAGACAAGCGAGGATTACATTGCTCCTCTGGCCAAACCTTGTGAGGATACAATAAAAATAGTACCTGAAACTTACCTTTAAGTTCTGGTTAAAAGTCAGTGCACGCAGCGCATCGGGCATTGTTTGAAACCCCCTCTCTGTGCCGCAGAATTGTTCCTACGAGGGTCACCTGATCACAGTAACCCCAGGCACCCCCTTCTGTGAGTGCAAGCTGCACTGTGAACAATTAGCGATTCAGAAAGAAAAACAAGTGCCATCGTTCCAAACGTTGCTTCGATTCCATAAACTACTTTCTCATGAACTAAAACTTGCACTTACCAAACAAAAATATTGCACCTCACAGTTCACACTCGGCTTTGCTGTGTGAACTTTTTAACACGAATGAAACCTCCAGGGAGCGACACGGGACGGCAGACTGAAGCGGCGCAGGCACGAGTCTCTGTCCTCACAGTCACCAAGCTGCCGTCCCTCCTGGTGCGTCCATGATTCTTCTCATCTGTCCTTGCAGAGACGGTTGACTCGAGCATGAACACACACACGTTAATGAGTATAGACACACGTTGCCTCTTCCAACATTTTTAAATGTTCCGATACTGCTCCGTTCCTTTGACACTGTATGTTGGAGGAGTATCAGCACATACAGATGTTCTGTCTTCTGGCTGATACTTACTTGCTTACTATTCCATCAAATTAACATGCCACAGGGGCTGGGAAGCAAGTGTGGCTGGTTCCAGATCACGAATTTACTCAGGAAATGAATGGTGCCACTGAGTAAGTACGTGCTGCAGGTCCAGCTGGGTAGCAGGCAGTTCTCTAAATTACCTTCCACAGAGGATGCAACGTTTATTAAAGGATAAGTAACAAAAGCATGCTACAAAGTTTATATACATTTTATTTAAACCCAACGGTAGTTGCTTAAAATGTAGAACAACGTGGCGTTTCTGAGGAGAGGACTGTTTTATCACAGACAGTGCTGGAAACCGCCTGTGTGTGGCAACCATACAATGTAGGCTCACTTCGGGGTTCATTTTACTCTCGTTGTAATTCTCTGCAGAAAACGCACCGTTTGCCTGCACCAGAGGAAGACGACCCCACAGCACCACTGTGCCCTCCCCGCCATTGAGGCGTGTCATTGGAAGGCTTCTCCTTGTCCTCTGAATCTAGGACAGCTAGCCAGCCGGCTCCCTCCTGTGAGAGGGGGGTCCCTGAGACTCAGCAGAGCCCACTGTCCCCTCGCTTTCCCTGCCCAGCCAGTTCACATGCAGGTGACACACTCCGGAAGGCAAAAGAGAAAATTACGTGTCGCTTCTGGTCCTCCCCCTGGAAACGTGCCCCGGAGTGCAGCCGAGTGCCCACCTCTGTGCCAAGTCTGGGCTCCACTGAGCCCTGTGGCCCCGGGGGACAGCTCTGAGAGCCGCCAGCACCCCTGCCTCTCGGGTGGAAAACAGGCTCGGAGAGATGCAGTGAGTTGCCCGCAGCCCAGAGCCGACCAGGGGCAGGACTCTGAGGCCCGGCAGCTGGTTTAGCTCTGAACCTCCGGCCCAGGCGCTGGGGGTGAAGTGGCAAACTTCTAACCCTCGAGCAAGACTGTGCTCATCAAGTTTGCTGGGTGTTCCCCCACAGGGGAGAGAGACGAGCAGCAAAACAGAACTAAGGCCGGTGCCTGTGCCACCAGGCTCGAAGAAGGACACGGAAAGGGGGCGTGGGCAGTGCCACAGCGTCCTTCTCACACACCCTCGCTGAGCACCCTGCTCGCACCAGACTCCCCCGCCCCCCCCTTCCGCCCCCGCTGCCATAGCAGAAACCTTCTTCCTCCGTCCTGGACGGGTCATCCAAGGAAAGCATCACTGGGAGGGCGCTGGGGCACACGTGGCCCGGGCTGGGCCTCAAAGGACCATCTGGGAGGCAGAAGAGAGCCCATCCGGTGACAGGCTCCCTCCCTGAGAACCCGTCCCCGTCAGGGATGCAGTCGGCTCTGTGGCTGGCCGGCCCCTGACTCACGACACTGGCCTGGCAGTTTTGCATCAGGCTGCGGTCCTGATCTAACTCACTTCCTCCGCTGCCCTCACCCCAAAGCACAGCCACTTCCAGAAATACTGGCAGCTGCTCAAGGACAGAGTCATGAACTTCTAAGATTTTCTGATGCATCAGGCTGTCAGAGTTCCCAGACCATCCTCGTGACCACAAGGTCCACGGCCCCTGGACAGCCACACCTTCCAGCAACTGGAACCTTGAGCTTTGGGAGGTCAGACCTGTTCCCACTCATAAGGTCAAGTCCAGGTTGGCCTCTAGCACAGCGTCCTCCCACAACGGCCTTGGCAGGGAGGCTCTCAGTCCTTCGTGACCAGGTCTGTGCGTGGAAAGTCAGGTGGAAAACCGAGGCTGTTGCCTAGGTGAATGCCGGAGAGAATAGCTCACAGGGGTTCTTGGGGACTTTTTTGCTCCCCTTTTGAATGATCCGTCTGGTGACCATGATTCCGTCTCTCCCTTGCAGAGGCCCAGCCTGGGCTGCTGAGGGATTTTACATCCTTTCCGCCCAAAACCCCTTGTAGACACCGGGGCCCCACAAAGGGCTTCACGGGAAAGAGGAAGGACCCCGTCTGTGCCCTGCCTTCTGTGTCCCACAAGTGCCCTTGCCCACCACACTCCATGGCAGCGCCTACCCCTCCCCCCCGCCCACCCCCTGCCCCGATCAGCCTGAGTTTTCACTTTCTGCAAAATCAGCCCTTCCTTGGCTGGAGCCCTTGGCAACCTCCTGTGGCACCCGTGACCCAGGAAAAAGTCCTTCCATGGGCCATCTGTGGAGCCCGTCATGCCAGCTGGCCCTAGAGGTGGCCAGGGACGGTCCATGGAGCATCTCTTCATCCTGCCACTGGGAATCTGGCTCCTCGGAAGAGATTGCTCTGCACCCACCAGCGTACCTCTGCCAGTGGACTTCCTGGGGAAACTGAGGCTCCGGGAGTAGAAATGGCTTATCCAGGGTCACTCAAGCCGCAAGGCTGAAAAACCCAGCCCCATGCCGCCATGTCTGTCGGCCACATCTGTGTCCTCAGTTCAACCCATCGTTAGATGTGCCCAGAGTGTAACTTCTACCTGCAGCCTTGATGGCCCTGAGAGCCCCTCCTAACACCCCTCTCCCCTGATTTCCTCTCCCCTCTAGTCTTGTCAGTGGCTCATGGTCTTCCCACACTACTCTTTCCACGTTGCGGTCACTCAACGGTTACTGAGCCTCACCGAGCACCCCAGTGCCACAGAGCCCTTGCCAGGCAAGTTCCAAGAACCATCTACAAAGGAACGCCTCATTTCTGCCTCACCACGTTTCCCTGACCCGTCTGCCCATCCAAATCTCCCCACCCTTCCAGGCTGGTGCAGGGTCCCCCAGACCTGTGCTGCCCAGCACGGTAGCCACTCCCCACAGGCGGCCATGATGTGCAGAGATGCACAATTGTACCAGATTCTGAACATACAACAATTCTAGTGACAAGTTTTATAGTGGTTACCTACGAGGATAACATTTGAGTATCTAGGGTTAAATGAGACACATACAATTAATTTCCCCCGTTTCCTGTTACGTTTTTTAATGTGGCTACTGGAAAATTTGAATGCAGCTTGCATTACATTTCTATTGGACACAGATGCTTTAGAAAGAGAAAGTACTT
Source organism: Phyllostomus discolor (assembly GCF_004126475.2). Lineage (NCBI taxonomy): Eukaryota > Metazoa > Chordata > Mammalia > Chiroptera > Phyllostomidae > Phyllostomus > Phyllostomus discolor. The sequence goes on along the minus strand of NC_040917.2, from coordinate 6,228,656 downwards.
TTAGTCCAGGAGAGAAGCAGAGAATCATTCTTCATTCACCAAAAATGTATCAAGCCGACGTTCACGAAGTGCATGGAGAGTAAGGTGAGTGCTTGCGGCTGGTTATTGTGAGAGGCACACATTTATTAAGACGGGTGTCTGCTCCACAGGGGCTGCCTCGTCCAGGACCAGAAGCTCATTCAAATCTCTGGGCTCCAAAGCAGAGCCGAAGGACGGCTCTGATTGTGGCAAAAATCACACAGTTCTGGGATGGGTAGGAAGAGGCAGGTGGGAGGATTCCACAGAGGAAGGCGTGTGATTAGGAGATCAGACTGGGTTCGCTAACAAAACCCAAAATCACAGTAGCTGGAATAAGAGAGGGAGAACGGTGGTGTTCTCTTGGACCTTTGCTTGAACATCAGAGTCCAGGGCCGATGGGCCAGCAGCACCTGGTCAAGGACCCAGGTGCCTTCCAGCTTACTGCTCTGCCAAGGGACCAAGTTCACGTGCCTGCCAGTTCCTGGCCACCCAGGCACTTAAATGCAAGGGAGGCTGGGAGACATTTTGCCGTTAGCCGTGTGCCCAGCTCTACTTCAGGGGTTCTGTGACCACCAGAGCGACAGGCGAGGGGACACAAGGGGACACGGCTCTCATTCTCAGCCACAGGCGGACCGTCTGAGCCGAACCTGGATGAATGGCTCAGTGGGTGGAGCAGACAGGAGGCTGAAGAAACAGCGTGAACACCCCAGCGTGAATGCGTCTGACAAGTGTGAGGATGACTCAGCGAGACAGGAGGAAGATGCCCAGGTCTGGCCCGGAGCCGCAGAACTCTCTGGAATGTCCTCCTTACAGCCAGAAGCACCAGCTCATTTCCTGGGCGGTTTCTCAAGAGAAGCTGGATGTTTCTTCAGAAGCTCCGGGAACATCCTTCGCCTGGAGGAGGAGCACAGCAGAGGCCGGGATGCCAGAGCCATTGAGCTCACTGGGCCAGGCGGGCATGGGCCCAACAGGAAGAGAGGACCCAAGCAAGGGCCTCGAGTGTGGCCACCAGCGGTCACCCAGCTAGGAAAACGCTGACCAGGACGATGAGCATCGATTTCCTACGTCACCGGCTCCTTCAGCTTGGTGAGATCCACTTCTGACCACCCCCAGCCCATGACCCTGCCGTGGACCACCTGTACAGGGAGTCTGTGCCCGCCCCCTGTCTGCCGTCTCCTCTCACGAGAAGATGAGATCCTCTCGGGCAAGAGCTTCGTTGGCTGTGGCATCTTCAGCCCGTGGGACAGAGCAGGCACCCAGCTGGCGTTTGTCAGAAGAATGAATGAAGAAGTAAATCTGCATTCCGCACCTGCAGTGAAGCAATCTGGTAGCACCGGGAACAGACCCAAGAGTACGGTGCTCTAGTCACTTGTACCCAGAAGCACGGGGGCTGCAGTCACAGCAACTGTTGCTTCAGAATTCACCGCGAGCCGGGCTTCTTGCTTGGTCTTCCCAACAGCCCTCCAAGAAAGGCACCGATCCATTTACAAGCAAAGACCCTGAGATTCGGCGAATCTCAGCATCCTGCCTGAGGCCCCTCGGGTAGGAAGAAGCAAAGCTAGGATTCCAAATGAAGTCTTTCGGGTTCTCGATCACCATGTTTTCTAGCCGTTTCTCCCCGGGCACGGCATTCTCGAGACTCTCGATCAATTTCTCAACGACCGATAAACCCACGGGAAGGCGCAGGGGGGACCGCCCGCAGACAGGGACAACAATGGTGCTCGTTGGGGCGTGCCAGGTGCTCCGATGGCCGCTTTCCACCCCTTGTCTCCTTTGAGCTCTCTGCTGCCCCCTGAGGTCGGGGCTCCCCTTTACTTCCTTCTGGGGAGTTAGTAGAATTCTGAAATTGCCTTCGCTTTTCCTCTGGGCTCCGAATCCCTGAGCCACGGAACGGGAAATAAGGTAATCCTGATATTTCAAGCCGGTGAGAAGTTTTGCCAAAGTGTGTCTGAGCAGCTGGAAAAAGTGTTAGGAGACATGTATACCAGCCAAGGAGAAACTCCTGTGGTTGGTAAATAATGCAGGATCTTTACGGCGGGCTCCAAGGGGAGACTTCATTTCGCCTCATGCATCTTTCTTCTTTTAAATAAGAGACGGTTCAGCACAGAGCGCCGCCCCCCCCCCCCCCCCCCCCCCCCCGGTCACAGCATCACAGCATCCATGTTGCGCTGACATCTGAAACATTTAGCAGCACTACCCACAGTTAAGGAGCACGCCCAAATCATCGAATGCAAGTGTGGGGCTCCTCCAGGCTCCCAGCAGCACCCCTCAAGAGGGAGCAACATGGAGGTTCTGACTGAGTTGCCTCCTTCATCGCCAAAACCGATGAGGCAGGTTCGGGTGGCCGGCCCTGCAAAGGACTGGGCGCCCTGGTCTCCAGCCTGTTTCCCAAGGACAGGCTCCGTGGGATCCGGCAGAAACCAGGCTCTGGGACTGAAGAGACAGGGCAGGGGCCCGGACAGGCTGGCAGAAGCTCATTCCAGGGTTCAAAGGCAAATGCTGGATGGATGAGATGGAAGTCAGCAGAGGTCAGAATTGAACAGGCAGCGCCAAGCACCAGGCCTGAGGGGGCAGGGGCCAGGCCATGAACTAGGCTCAGCAGGAGCTCGGTGGCTGAGCAGTCAGGCATGGCTACACGCAGTCAGGTCCCTGGCCTGGCTGCAGTGCTGGGGTAGGGCCCCTTGCCCGCACAGGGGTTCATGGAGTGGCCTGGACAGACCCACTGACTTAATGTCCAGACAGGGGTAGACATGCCCACATGCACACCTTTGCCACAGCCCACTGGCCCTTCTTCCCTGCTGGGCTGGACCAGCCCCAGCCCCTACATTTGCAAAACCAGTCTGCTGCCCTCTGGCCGCGGGAGGCCCAAGCTTCATTCCAAGCGTCATTCGCTCCCTGCTCCTGCCAACCCGACGTGGCTCGCCCACGATCCACATTTGTACAGGGGGGTGTCAGAGCCTTGGAACACGCCGGTGGCCTGGGATCACTGAAAAGTCCCACCAAAGAGCACAGGTCCCCAGTGAAGTGGAAAGCCCTCCTCTTCCAGCCCTCTCTCCCTGGCATTTGCTCTCCAGTTTCGTAGAAAAGCATTGGGTCCCTGGACACACACTGCGCACGTCCCTTAACTGCAGAACTAGACACACACTCCTCCCCAAGCTCACTCTTCTTTCCGTGTTGTTCCTGACTCGGGGCTTAACTTGCTTCACTCACAGCCAGAAGCCCAGGGCCACCTGGCTCCTCCTCCCCGCCTGTCCCCCCAAATCAAACCAACCCCAAGTCCGGTGGCTTTTTTTATCCTAAGAACTTCTCGCAGCTGGCCCTCCTACCTTTATACCTCTACCTTCTCTCAGATAATTATTACAACAGCCTCCAACTTGGACCTCTGGCCTCTAATACTTCTGGAACAATCTTCCTAAAACGTGAGTTGGATCGAGAGCTTCCCCTTGGACGCCTCCTCAGACTTCCCGTGGGTGATGGATGATCTCCTCTCCTCATTGGGAATGCACAACAGACCTGGGAAGCATAGGCCCCAGCATCCCCCCAGCCTCGCTCCCCTCCCTCCCACCCTCCTGGCTCTAACCTCCAGATGGAAAGGATCTCGCCAAGCTGCGTGGCGTGGCTACAAAGCCCACGAACCACCAGGATGAATGAAAGTACCAGGCGTGTGCACGTTTTCCAGAGAGACGTCCGGTAGCTCTCAAATGGCTCTCCAGGGTCCACGACTCAACCACAGGTTAGGAAGCCCTGCTCCCCAGGTGGCACTCCATCACAAGCTAGCCTCCGCTCGCCGTGCACATCACCTGTCAGAAGCACTCTAACACCTGTGGCCGTGACCATGGCGACAAGGACGTTACACTTCCATGCACAACAGAACCAGATTTTTACAAAGCGGCTCTTACTCTTACTACATCATAGGCACTCTAGTCTTCACTGCTGGAGTTATTTCTTTTTTATTTAATAACTTTTTATTTTATTTTTTATGTATTTTTAGTTAAATCTATTGGGGTGGCATTGGTTAATAAAATTATGTAGGTTTCAAGTGTACAATTCTATGACACATCATCTGCCTATTGCATTGTGAGCTCACCACCCAAAGTCTGATCTTCTTCTGTCCCGATGCCTTTGACACCCTTCACCCTTTACTACCCCTCCCCCTCCCCTCGGGTAACCGCCAGACTGCTGTCCGTGTCTGTGAGCTTCTGTTTGTCTGTTTTTCTTGTTTGTTCCTTGTTGCTCTCAGTTTTGTATCCCACACGTGAGTGAAATCATAAGTTCTTGACTTCTTCTCTAACGTATTTCACTTAGTATGATATTCTCAAGATCCATCCTTGTTGTCCTGTGTCAATCTTTCCTTCCACCGGAGCAGCATTCGACAGCATATATGTGACACAGCTTTGTCCATCGTCCATTGAAGAACACATCGGTTGTTTCTGTCTCGGCCACCTCGAATAATGCTGCAACGAACATAGGGGTGCTTACATCTTTGAGGATAAATGTTTTCAAATTGTTTAGGCAGATGCCCAGAAGAGGGGCCGCTGGGTCATGTGGTAACTCTGTTCTTTATTTTTCCAGGAACCGCAGTACGTTTTCCATAGTGGCGGTACCAGTGTACATTCCCACCAGCGGTGAATGAGGCGCCTTTCTCTCCACAACTTCTCCAGCACTTGTTATTACCTGTCGTGTGGATGACAGCCATTCTACCAGGTGTGAGGTGGTGTCTCATGGCAGTTTTGATTTGCATTTCCCCGATAGCTAGTGAAGTTGAGCATCTTTCCATCTGTCTGTTGGCCATTTATATGTCTTCTTGAGAAAAATGTCCGTTCGGGTTCTCTGCCCATTTTTTAGTTGGATTGTTTGGTGTCAGGTTGTAATCTGTTTCCTTTTTCGATGCTGACTATGACCCATTAAACTAATTTTACAGCCCAATCACCAGTGGAGTCCCACCTGCAGGTTGAAACTTAGGTCTTTTTTTTTTTTTAGAGAAGGAAGGGAAGGAGAAAGAGAGCAAGAGAGAGAGAAACATCAATGTGCAGTTGCTGGGGGCCGTGGCCTGCAACCCAGGCATGTGCCCTGACTGGGAATCGATCCTGCGACACTTTGGTTCACAGCTCGCACTCAATCCACTGAGCTATGCCAGCCAGGGCTGAAACTTAGGTCTCAATGCTGTGTGGTCTTCAGAGTTCTCCGTGGGTCTCTGTCTTCACTCCCAACTGGACTGCAAGCTCCTCGGGGACAGGGACGATGACCCACACATTTTCCGTGTGGCCCGTGGCCCAGAGTCAGTGCCTCAGAGGCCTGAGAGAGCAGCTGGAGCAAATGCAGGAAAACACCAGAGAAATTGCCAACTACTCCCAGCACAGCGATGGGAAGATACAGACTGGAGGGGAGAGGATTCCCTGGGTTGCACGTGGGGGTGAGTGGGGTCCCCCATAAAAGGGGGCTGGGTCAGTGCAGCCGCTGCCCACAGGAGACCACCCCTAGAACAGGAGATACACAGACTTAGGCAGCAGGAGATACATTGGCCCACGAATAGCGCAGCAGGACAGTAAACCTAAATGCTTTCAGGTCTCCCAGTAGAGATGAGAAAAAAATGTTATTAGTGGGAAAAAAAACGCTGCTTTGCAAAAGACACGAGCAAGGTGCGAAAGTACCCTTTTTTGTGATTAACTCTATCCATCGGTCTCTAAGACTGCGCCGTCTTCAGCTGTTGGCACCGCACCCAGAGCGCCTCCCCCCCAGAGCGTGAGAATCCGCCAACATGTGGAAACCAGCAGACAGGTGACAACGGTGCAGGGTCAGACGGCGGCGTGAACTCCAAGGGCAAAGTCGAGGGAGGGGGATCTCGTGCTCAAAGGAGGTCAGCCCTTCAGCCTGACTTCCCAAGGCTCAAGTGCTATTGTCCTGGCACACACAATGTCACAGGAAACTGGGGGCCAGATAAGCTGGGGGGCCTTTGTCAACCACAGTGGCTGCTCCTAATGGCAAAGAGGCTGGAGGCAAGTTCTTCAGCCGCTACAAGCTCCTTCTCCTCATCAGTGATTGAGAAAGCGCCCCCTGTCTCTCATGTGTGTTGGCAATGGGGCATCCGGTGACCTTGCGTGCTCAGGACCCAGGACATAGTACGCCCTCAATAAATCGCAGTCGCTGCGGCTTTGCATTCTGTCCAGGATGTCGACTGACTCACGGTATGCATATTCCTGTGTTTGCCTCTCTGGCAGACTGAATAGTGTAAGGGCTCAGAGGCAAACCGATGCTACAAAGTGAAGAACCCCAGTCCTGAGTGCCCAGCACAGCATCACACCCTCTGTGAGCCGGAGCCCACAGAGAGGTGGCCATGGCTGAGGCAGAAATAGTCCCAGCACCAGGACGGAGGGTGTAGGCCAGTGACTTGAACCTGCACCAAGCAGCTCAGATTCAAGGGTGATTCGGCTGAGACAATAGCACAGTGAACTTCTCTCCTAGAAGCTCTTGCTCCACCCCACCCCTCCCGCCCCCCACCAACCACTCAGAATTGGGGCGATGCATCCTCTATCAGAAGTGTCCAACCTGTTGGCATCTCTGGGCCACACTGGAAGAAGAATTGTCTTGGGCCACACATTAAATACACAAACACTAACAAAAACTGACAAGCAAAAAAAAAAAAAGGTTTTAAGTAAATTTACAGTTTTGTGTTGGGCCGCATTCACAGACATCCTGGGCCGCATTGGGCCGGCAGGCCACCGGTTGGACATGCCTGGGAGTCACAGCAAGGGTCGTCCCTTGGCCCCACCCTCCTGGTTACGTTGCTCAGAGGCAAACTTCCGTTCTATGTTCTCACGTCCAAAAGCATGAAAACAGGGAAAGTGTTCAGCTGGGCAGGCGTGAATGAAACCAGAAACACTCAGCATCAAGTAGTCATGGAGCTGGGCTCCAGGGGACAGCCCCCTCCCCGACACACCCCCATGAGAATCGAGCTTTGAAAAGGAGATTCTCCCCTTTAAATGCAGTCTTTCCATCACACGCAGGAGAAAGGGCCGGGCATCCGCCAGTATGAGCCCCAGCCCTGCCGCAGGGACAGACACCGCTCCTGCCCCTCTCAGAGGCCGCGAGGAGGACCACGCTCCAGCCTGCCCGGGAGTGAGTTCGAGGGGGCAGGACAGAGCAGCAGTGCCCCGGGGCTGCACTTCTTGTCTCTCCTTTGCCCCCTTGTCCTTCCTGCTGCCTGGAAAGTGACCATCTGGGACCATGAGGACGGGGGTGGGAGGGGGCGCTCCCTAGGGAGGACAGAGTGGTGAGCTGGGGGAGCCTGGGCCGCCAAGGACTCCGTGAATCACTTCTTTCCGGACTCAGTTCCTATGAGGGAGGGATACAGCTCTCGGCTTCTGCGTGCTCGGACACTAGGTGGAGACGCCGACACCGCCCACCGCACATGCGCAGAGCCACTGCCCCACCCCGGGGCGTGGCCTGGGGGGCTTGGGGGGGATCGTGCCCTGGGTGGTCCGTAGGGTCCATGTGCCCCCCGAGACTTCCTGGTCTCTGTTGTCTTTCTGCGTCGTCACTGGGAGACGTTTTAGTTCAGGCCACCGTAACAAAACACCCCAAACTTGGGGACCTAAAGAGCCGACCTGGATTTCTCACGGGTCTGGGTCGAGAGCGAGGTGCTGGCCCTTCGGGTTCCCAGGGAGGTCTCCCCGCCGGCTCGCAGACCGAGCCTTCTCTCTGTGTCCCCACACGGCGGGGGTGGGGCGAGTGGGGAGGAGAGACAGAGTCCTCTGTGATGTCTCTTCTCGTAGGGACACTAGTCCGTCAGGTGAGCGCCCCACCCTCGCCCCGTTCAACATTAATTACCCCATAAAGGCCCTCCAAGGACGGTCACACTGGGGTTGGGGTTCAACACATGAATTTGGGGGCACATTCAGCCCACAGCCAGTGAGGGGACTACTGTCACTGCGATCCTCTGTCCACTCTTTGGTGGAACTGAGGCCTGCCCCCTCCTCTCCCCTGCCTTTGGCCCCTGACTCCCGTCTCCTCCTTGGAGCCAGATGACATCCTTGGTGCCACCAGCTTCTGCTGGCAAAGGGCCTCCCTGCGGCTGAGGAGACTGAGGTCTGAGGCAGGCAGGTATGGCTGGTGGGAGAAGCCCAGGTCACTGGGTACAGGCAGCAGCGGGGTGGGGGACACAGACTGTGATGAGCACCAAACCCCTGCCCGGTTCCAACCCTTCCAGACCCGGGACAGCCCCTCCGGGGTCTGCTGTGGGAAGGCCATGTGGGGACCCTCGACTGGGCACGAAGCACCCGGAGCACAACAGCCGTCACAGGGGAACTCCACTCAGCGCCGGTCACATTGCAAGTGTTGCTCAGTGGGGCTCTGGGTTGCTCGGCACATAAGCACATACTTGGAAAGAGGAGGGGTTTGTGTGAGCTGATCACACTGGCCAGCTTCCTTTACTTTTTCTGGGAGGCCCTTCTTCCCGTGTGCCTCGGCGACAGGTCTCACAGAACCACACAAGGTGCATGGCGTGTGAGACCCTCACCCTGGGCAGCTTCGGGGGTCCTTTCCAGGGGTCCCAGGAGGCCACAGAGCAGGGGTGGGAGCTGAGTCAGCGGCACCTGGAAGAGTCACACTCAGAGAAAGCCATGGGCATGAACTGGCCTGTCTCCCTTCGTACTGGAGACCCGGGAACTTGGATATTAAGTTCCAAGTGCAGTTCCAAAGGCTTGGGTCACTGCCGCCGGCCAGCGTCTGGAGCCCTCCCTCCCTTCCTTGTGCTGCCCCCACCCTCCTCTGGGAGGCCTTTCCTCTCTCCCTGAAGGGCGGCCTTCAATGGAAACCTGGCCATTGTTCCTTCTGGGACAGCGAGGCCTCCGTCCCCTCTGTCCGTTCTTGCATCCTGTTCCTGGTTCCTAAGTCCCACTTCAGCCTCCAAGGCATCCGCCCACCCGAGCGCCTGCCCTCCTCCTGCAGACAACCCCACCCCCCGCTGCCTCCCCCCATCCTCCGTGCTGCCCGCTCCTCCCTTCTCCCTGTCCCTGGGCCCACTGGCCCCTGCCTTCTCCTCTCCCACCCCTGGCCCTATGTGGCCCTCCCTTCTGTCTCCCCACTTCCTCGCTCCGTCCCTCACGTGACTCTCTGGCCCAGGACCCAGTGCGGAAAGACATCAGCATCCCCTGCTCATCTCGGTGGCCTCACCTGGCATGCGGACTGCAGAGAGCTTGGTGGCCTGCCTGGGCAGGAGGGGACTGTCCCCCGTGTCTTCATGGCAGAACCAGGTGGGGAGGCCAAGTTCTGTCTCAGACCCACGAGGTCACCTGTTGGCTCACCAGACCCCACTTCCTGAGCAGCCATTTCTTTTGGCAGATTAACACCTAAGGATGGGCCCAAGGGACACCTGGGGATAGGCTGGTGGACACCCTCAGGTCCCACCCTCAGGCCCCAGGGGAGCAGTGCTGGCTGGTTGGAAGTCACATCCTTTGTAACTTTTGCAGCCACATGTTCTATTGACCGTCTGGAAGCTCGGTTCCTTCTGAGCCCTGGGGGTGGTTAAGACAGTCCTTCCCTGCGCTGGGACATGTATGACCATAGACACTGAACCCAGGAGCCTTGACCTGCGAACAGCACCGCTGCAGACCACCCTGGGACCATGGCCCTGCCCCCCGACCCTCCGCCAGCACAGCTCTCTGCCCTGGGCTGGCAGGGAGGGCGGAAGGGTGATGGAAACTTGGCCTTTGCATGTGGCCTCCTGGTCTCCGACTCTTGTGTTCCCATACTCTTTGCCAAGAGAGGGGGAGAAATGTGCTTTGTGGGTTTTGTCATTGAGTTTTCCGGGAATTGTGTAATACCCTAACGAGCCCACACTTCACCCACCTTCAAAGCAAAGTTGGTGCCTGTGTACCTGCTGCAAGGGGTGGAGCTCCCTGCTCAGGTCCCCGGGCCCCGGCTGCCACCTTGCTCTCTGGCCTGGCCTGTTGGTCTCACCCCCAGCTGTTCTGCTTTTGGCTAGGCTTGGCCCACCTGGCCCCCGGAGGGTCCCTGTCCTAATATGTGCCGCTCTGTCCTGCTCTGCCCCATCTGGTTTCTTGTCACCTCTCACACCAGCTCCTACACCCACCCAGAGTGCGTCCAGAGCCCGTCTGCTCCAGCTTCTCAAAGGGACGTCCAGGGCACCCACGTCTGCCTCGGCCAGGGGATAGCCCCCACCTCCTCCTGCCCCCGTACCTGCCACAGCTCATGGGGAATCCTCTTGTCATGGGGGCCCCTCCACAGACTGGGACCTGGTTAGGTGACACTATCTCCCCAAGACAGGGCCACGCTGGGCAGCAGGGACACAAGGCAGTGGCCATGTAGTCTGCCTGAGGCCCCCCCCTACACCCTCAGGGACAATGTGTCCGTTTGTATCAGGAGGCCACTGGGTCCCTTTCACCAACACTGGGACCCACACACGCATGAGCACAGGAACCTGAGCCTCACTCCTGCAGTGAGTCATCAGGGTGACACTCCGGTGACATGGTCTTCGTGTGTTCCAGCATCCGAGGAGCCTGTGTCCAGGCCAGTCCCCTGGTCTGGTGCATGTCAGCAGCTCTGCCCAGAACCTGCCCCACGTGGAGCCCACACCAGTAAGTGGATGCTCGCCATCGCTTCTGTCCAGCCTCTGGTGTGACAGCAGCCTTACCTGTCGGGGCCATTGAGAGGACTACATAGGAGAGGATGGGCTGGAAACGCCAGAGCCCCGAGGGCTCACGGGTGTGCACTAGCTGTGGTTGCCACGCTGGCCCTCCAGGCTGACGCAGGTGCAGGTGTGAGGGCTGACCACGCAACCCACGGCAGCCCCTGAATGCTCAGTCCTGTGACGGCCGGGCCATGGCCAGCCAGATCTGGAGGGTGGCCCAGAGAGGCTCGGCGGGCCCTCGCCTCTGAACGAACATTCACGTCATCCTGAACTCCTGAATCTACCTTACTAGGCGAGGCCTTTCTCTTAAAGGCAGACTCCCAAGTGATCAGCGGTCAGCTCATTTGTTAGGTTTCTCCATATGCATTGTGTCCTCTGCGTTCTGACCCTCCCGGCCCAAGAAGACTTGGAGAGCTAATTGTCTGGCTCTTCCTCCAGATCTGGGCCGCTGAGAGCCGCCTCTCCCCAGCCACCTCTGTCCCATCTGTCTCCTTCCTTCCCAGGGGACCCGGCCCAGCCCTGGCCTGCCTGAGACACAGGCTGTCAGACTGACTGAAGCCAGGGGTCTTGCATCAAGCCGCGGGTCGGAAACTGCGCTGGCCAGAGTATTTCTTAGACCCAGAAGAGCTGGTGGCCTCTCTGTGATATAAGGGCCAGCAGGGAGCCGCATGCAGATTCACAGGCTACGTGTCAGAGGTCACCCCATCAACAGGGGCGAATGACTGGCCAGGAGATACTCTGCGTGTGTGCTGTGCAAGGGTGTATGTTCCAAGGACCGGGATCTGCTGGTGACATTCTGAAGGTGGAGCCTGGAGAGGGGGGTGATGGGTAAGGGGCAGGGGACCAGTGGGGAGCTCCAGGGTCCACAGTTGCCCAGCACTGGCTTGTCCTAGTGATTCGGTTCCTCAGTAAGATTTGTGTAAACAAACAAAGGTTACCTCTGCATTACGTTTTCCAGAATTGTCCGATCCAGTCTCCTTGGGCTCCTTTCCTTTCATTTTAAATTTGTCTGTTTAGCTTAGTTTTCTGACCCCCAGACGAGGACGTCCCTGTTCCTTTCCTACAGCCGCTTAGGTTTTGATCACGAAGCTCATAGAAACAGTAGACACATCTCTGCCTCCACACCGTCAACAGCCACCCAGGACTGAGAGTTTGCAGCTGGATTTCAAACGTGATCTGCAGAGACGGCTCTGGTACGCTGCTCACTCCGTACAGAGGGGGCAGGAACACTCACATGCCAGAGCTCGGATGTTCCCAGATGAGCCAGGGCATTCTGAGGCTTTCCAGTCCCTGTGGGGGTCATGACACCAAAAGCCCACCTTAGTGTAACACCAGGAAAACAGTGGCCCTACCTCCTTATTGCTTAAGGGAGCAAGAGGCCTGGAGAGAAGCCCAGGGTTAGCCCAACCAGGAGTCACGGCTGGAAGGGAGAGACACCTGGAATCCATCAGCCAGTCTTGCCTCCTGTCCAAACCCACAACCACGGCATATCGGGGATGATGCTATAACCACCAGAGCTACCCAGCCAGGGCCATTTTATTTTACGTTTTATTTTTATCTTCTCTCTTTTTTTTTACAATCCTCACCCAGGGGCTTTTTTTCCCCCATTGATTTTAGAGAGAGAGGGGAAGGGAGAGAAACATCGATGCAAGAGTAAAGGATGGATGGGTCGCCTCCCGTACACGCCCAGCCTGGGGATCGCACACACCTGGACTAAAGATCAAACCCACAACATATGCATGTGCCCTGACAGAGACTTGAACCCACAGCCTTTTGGTTTACGGATGACACTCCAACCAACTGAGCTGCACCAGCAAGGACTCATCTTCGCTCTTGAAGGGTATTTTTGTTGAGCAGGGAATGCCCAGTTGACAATTATTTACTTTTATCATGTTAAGGCTGTTCCATTATCTCCTGGCTTTCATTGTCTCTGTTGAGAAGACTGCCGTAACTCTCCTTTTTGCTCCTTTGACAGAAACCATTCTTATTTTCTGGCCTCCTGTGATATGTTTCTCTTTGCTTTGATTTTCAATGATTTTGTTATGGTATACATAGGTGTGGACATTTTTATACTTCTCGTGGTTGAGGTCCTTAAGGTCTTGAATCTGTAGCTTTAACTTTTTCATCAGTTTTGGAAAACTCTTAGTCTTTTCTTCTTCAAATATTGCTTCTTTCCTCACTTTTCAGGATTCCAGCATGTACAGTACAGTTTCTGACTCATTATTTTTCTCTCTCACTCTCTTGTGGCTTTTCCATTCTTTTGTTCCTCCGTGTTCTTCTGACCCAACATGCAAACTTCAGCTTTGCCTAGTGTGCTGTGAAACTCAGCCATGGCTTCTTAAACTTGGTGGTTAGATGTTTTTAGTTCAGGAATTTCTGTTGAGTTCTTTCTCATGGTTTCCGATTCTCTTCTGAAATTTCCAGTTTTGTCTTTTGTCTCCTTGAACATGGGAAGCAGACTTACCTTGCCGTCCATGTCTGACAACATCACTATCTGGAGACTGTGAGTTTGTTTCTATTGTCCATTGTTCTGCTGGTTTTTACTTTTGTTATCTTTTCTTCTTATTTAGTTATTTTTGCTTTTTAGATTGGACACATTTGCAACATTAATTGTGCAAATAAGTTGAGGCCTAGGAGGAAGTCACCTTTCTCTAGAGAGGATTTACTTTCCTGTCTCAGGGGCCTGGGGACACTGATACTCTGGAATTAACTTAGTCCAGTTTCATGAATTCAAAGGATTTGAAGGTGAGCTACAATGTCTGCAAAGGCCTGGCTACTTCTGGCTCATGTTTTCTCCTGTGGTGCAGTCCTTCAGGGTCTCATGTCAAGGTAGGGGTTTTCCTGGAACACCCACCTCAGCCAGCCCTGGACCCCAGACCCCTGATTCTCTAGCTGTATGTGCCATCAGAAGCACTGTCCACCTCTCCACCCTCTGCTGCCTGACCTGTACTTGGCCAACAGTTCAGAGGGAGAGCAGCTTTAGATTCTGGGTTTACCTCCTGGGCCTCCGCTTCCCCAGGTTCTCAGCTTGCTAAATCTTCTCTCTCCTGTTAGCCATCTGATGCCTCCAAGCAGATGATTTTCATATTTAGCGCAGCTTATATGTTTGTCTTCATTGGAAAGGTTAGTATGAATGACCTGGTCTTCCGTAGTCCTCCACCTCATTGCCAGCTGTCTTGCTTTTGTGGTTTCACATTCCTTTAAAGCAAGCCCTTACTTTTGTGACTTGGTCTCCTTTCTCTGTATACTCGTCTAGAATTGAGAAGAATCTGTTCTCTCTCCCTTGGCAGCGGGCATTCCCCTACAGACAAGTTCAACAGTCCTGTCTACCAACAAAACCACGCTAAACCTGGACCCTGTGATTCTTGCCAATCACCAGCATGTGTGGTAGCATTTTTAATGATCGTTCTTACTAGAACAGTTTATCAACTCCTTTTTTTCCAGAATAACACTGACAAGTCTGCTCAAATTAATGTTCCCATCGTGACTGACTCACTCAGCCAGAACAAGTTTACAAGTCAGTGGAGAATAGTGGAGGAGGGTCAGAAAAAAGAAAAGAAGCAAAAGGAAATTTATAACATTTGATATTATGCAGCCTGGCATATAATCTTTTATACAAGTTCTTTCTCCCTTGCTCCTACTTTTTCTCTCTCTCCTTTTTAGTGTCTGTTCAAGGGTAATCCAATCCTGCTGTTTCTGTGACCCAAACATACATTCTTATTTGAAAGTCACCAAAAACATCCTAGTGGCCTATTCAGTGGCCTTTTCTCAGTTCTCGTTCTCCTTGATCTTTTTGCAGAGTCTGTGGTGGTTTCACCCCCTCTCCTACGTTCTCTCCTCCTTCAGGTTCTGGGGTGCTTGACTTTTTATTTCCATGATGACTCATTCTTTGTCAACTTCCATTGCTGTCTTCTACTTCCTAAAGGCAGAACTTTCTAAAGGTTCTTGGCCCCCTTCTCTGCTTCCCCCTTGTCATCTCCTCTCTTCCTAGAATCTTCGCCTTTGTAAACTCATGGCTTCCACCACTCTTTCTGTGTGATCTAAATATCTGGCCCGAGCTTCTCTGCAAAGCTCCAGTTTTGCATGATGGGATAGCTGCTAATGTTTTCTATCTGCATGTCCTAGAGGCCCCTCATAAATATTTGAACACATGATCTCATCATCTCTACCAATAAACTTCCTCTTCCTTCTGATTCCCCCATTCATTGGTCATATATCATGACTACCTCCTTATACCCATTTTTTCCTCTACATCATTTGCCCTTCCCTTCATCTCAATGTGTTCAAACCCATGTAGCTTTGAAGGACTAGCTCGATGCCTCCTCTTTCAAGAAGCCATTGAGTCATATCCAAAAAGTATGGGTTTCAGCACCAGAGATCTTGTTCGAATCCAAGCTCCATCACTGTGTGACTCTGTTTAAGGTTTTAACTGCTGTGAACTTGAGTTTTCTCATCCATAAAAACGGGAGTAAGCGTGACTAACTCACAAGTTATTAAAGAGATTAGGTGAGTTATTTATGAATGTATTTTATTTCTTTTACCTACTCCTGAAGAGTGAGATTCATTTCTAATTAGTGTATCCCAGGTGCTTATTAAATAGTTATCAAATGAGTGAATATTGCACAGTTTGCCAAACAACAGGGTAGCAATGTCAGCATTTTATTCGCCAATTAAAAAGATCAAACCCACTTCATTTTGCTCAATTGGATATTTCTTGATTAGGTGCAGTCACTACTTTGACATGCTTGTTCGTTTCCCATCCACTTGAATGGCTTGATTCAATGGCAAATGCCTGCTCACATGAGTGAAGTGATCATGAGCTTCTAGAGCCACTGAAGCCTCCGGCTGGTGCTGCCCTCACAGGTGCAGGGACGTTGGGTGATTTCTAGTGGGTTCAATTATGCAGGCAACCGGCCTTGCTGGAAAGGTCCCCAAATCCCATCACCTCGTTCTATTTTTGCTTAATTTATCCAGATAATTGCTTGAACTCTTCACTTCTCCTGATCTTTGTTGAAAAGGCTTTTGAGTCTGGGAAGCCATCTGTCCCTACTCTCCTATTCTCATTTCTCTCTGACTGTCTCTCCTCCTCTGTGGCCTTAAAGGCGGGCAAGGCTGGGTGTAGCTGTCCTGGAAAACCAGCCCTTGGTTGGGAAGTGGCCTTTTCCCAAGGGTTCATCAGGCCCAATATACCTGCCTGCCAGGGGGGCGTGCCAAGCATCCGTCTCCCTTTCAGTCTATCACACACAGCTGAACGTGTTTGGCTGAAGCTCCAGCAATTTGGTGACTCATTTTTGCTCTTAGCTGAGTGTAGGCCATCTGGGCAGAGCATGGCTCACCCACCTCCTGATTCCCTTGGCTGGTGGTGTCTGGCAGCCATAGTAACAGCTCCTTTCCTCTCTCTGTACACACCCCCCCCCCCACTGGGTGAGTCCTTCGAGGGACGAGTACATGGAGGTGAGGTGCCGTGAGGTAGGGACACACAGAACGGAATTCTCATGGAGTAACTGAGAAGGCTCTCGGAACAGAGATCTCTGGTGACGGCCAGTGCAGAAGGCTGAATACTGACCCCAAAGACATCAGGCCCGTCCCTATAACCTGTGTATGTGAGTTATTTGGGGAAAAGAACTCTGCAGATATGATTAAATGAAGGGTCTTCAGATGAAGAGATTATTCTGGATCATCTGGGTGGTGCCTCAACGTCATCAAAATATTCTCTTTTTTTTTTAAGATTTTATTTATTTGTTTTTAGAGAGGGAAGGGAGGGAGAAAGAGAGAGAGAGAGAGAGAGAGAGAAACATCAATGTGTGGTTGCTGGGGGTCATGGCCCACAACCCAGGCATGTACCCTGACTGGGAATCGAACCTGTGACACCTTGGTTTGCAGCCTGCGCTCAATCCACTGAGCTACGCCAGCCAGAGCACAAGTATTCTTATAACAGCAGCACAGCGGGAGACTCGCACATGGGCGCGCAAACAAGAAGGTGGTGTGGAAATGGAGGTGAGGGGCAGAACGCTGAGCGCTGGCATCCACCAGAAGCCGGGCGAGGCCAGGAGGGATTTCTCCCCTTGAGCCTCCACCGGGAGGCCGGTCCTGTTGACACCCCAGTTCTGGGCCAGCGACGCTGACTCTGGACTTCTGGACTCCAGAACCGTAAGCCAATAAATGTAATTGTTTTAAGCTACCAAGTGTGTGGTGATTGGTTAGCGCCGCCTCGGGAACCTAACGCAGCATCACGAGGGCAGAGGTCATCACTGAAAGATCATTTCTGGGCGTAAAGCCCCCACCCACAAGCCCGAGCCTGGGGTGCCCCAAAGGCTGCGTCGTAGTAAGTTGCAAATAGGCATTGAGCCACGTTCTGATCGGTGTTCTGCAGAGCACAGGGCCACCCCCATGGGCTGAAGCAGGAACTTGAGCTTGACTGCTCACTGTGGGGGAAGGGGTCCTGCCACTGAAGCCATGGGGAGCCTCGGTGGGTCACCCCCTCTGGGGCGGGCAGGTCGGCACCAGCAGTCCTAGTGGTCAGCATTCGTCATAGACTTCATCGGTGTCTTGTAGCTCCTGTGACACTCACCTGAGGGGTAGAGTTTTGAGGAAGGGGAACTATTTCTGAATTTGAACATGAACTGGCAGGGACCTTGATTATGGGCCCAGGAAAGTACAGGAAACAGAAATCTCCTAAAGCCTTAAACTACGTACTGTCCTCTGTAGCAATGCAAAGTGACAGCCCAGGCAGTAAGAGCGACAGGATGTAGGTGAGAGGGGAGATTGTGGTGGGCGGGCCAGGAGAGGTTACTGCAGGGAGCGGGGCTTGAACCGGCTCTGACCGGGAGCTGACTGGCAGGTCAGAGTGAGAGGACAGTCCCAGTGGGATTATGATGGGAACCAAGGTGAGAGAGGTGGCATGTCCACAGAGCAGTGGGGACAGCAGCGGCGTCTCTTCTGGTGGCACTGAGGCTTTTGGGTTAGACAGAAGAAAAGGTTGGAAAAGTCCTCTGGTTGGTTTTGGAAAGGCCAGACCACACGAGGTCCACAAGGTGGTGGAGGAGGGCCTACTGAGGGGGAGGGCAGCCAGATGGGGGGGCCTTCTGGGAGGAGGCTCCCATCAACGCAGGCCCCGCACACGGATGGCGGTGGGGTGCGAGGGAGGAGATCTGGCTGAGGTCACCTTCTGCAGGGGAACCCACAGGACCCTAGAGCTGTGGGCACAGTGAGGCTGGACGCGCATCAAAGGCGGAAATGCCGGGAACAGGGACCTGGCTCAGGCCCCTGGAGGACAGCAGAGCAGTCAGGACCGTGGGGGCATGTCCAAGGTCGTCTGCACCTCGGTCACCCTGTCCCCCTGTGCCCAGGTGCTGTTCCAAGTGCAGCTTCTCTGGGGAAGGAGGCTCCTGGGGCGGAGGCAGGAGAGGCCGGGGAAGCCGCAGCGGGAGGCCGCAGGCACACAGACCATGTTCACGGGGTGAAGCAGCCAGATGCCCGACTCTCAGCCTGTGGGGCAGGCCGGGGGTTTCTCCTCACCCTGTGATGTCGGTTTCAGTTTTGTAATGAGTGTTCCCGAAAATAAGTAGCAACATGAAAACCCAAAGCCCTCTTGAAGTGGCAGGGTGGAAAATGAGCTCCGGAGAATCAGCGTGCTTTCCACCCGGGGGGCCGAGCCTTCCTCTCAGGGCTGCAGACGGACCTGGAACTCCACGCGCCCCCACGCACCCCCACGCGCCCTGCGGCCTGCAGCGGTGCCTCCCTGACATCTCGGAGGGCGGCACACCTGGGCGGAGGTTTTCCGGGCGGCTCCGGCGATTGGCAAGTCTGTTAGCGCAGACTCTGTCACAGGTGCTGTGGGGACGGTGATTTCTCAGGGTGCACCCCCTGCAGCAGTTGTGTTTCCAGGCTGGTGACTCAAGATGACTGGGCGGGTGAGGGAGACAGGGTGGCTTTTCTGGGGCATGAGGTCTCTTCCAAGTAAGTAGCTACTTTGAAAAACGGGGAGAGGACAAAGGGCGGGGGGGGGGGGGGGGGCAGGGAACCGGAACAACTGCAATGGCATAAACAACAAAATAGAATTTAAATCGAATAAAAATAAAATGACCTTGAAAAAAATGATGAAGAAAAACCGTGCAGGGGGCGGCCACCAGTACGAGGTTTTGTTCCGAGCACTGTGGCCCTTTCTGGGTCTCCCTGCCGCACGCCGGGTCGCCCTCCTCCAGCGAGCCCCCAGCCGATTGAGACAACAATCGGCAGCCCCGGCCTTGGACCCGCCACACTTCCTCCCCAGAGCTCTGCCACTGCCACCGGAGTCAGGACATCAGGATGAAGAAAAAGGCGCTCCTTTGTCTGGCTGGCCGGCCAGCGCTCCGCACGGCCTCAGTGCTGAATGGAAATTCTGCTTCCGTCCCCCCAAACACGCAGCCTGCGTTTCCTGCTTTCCTGTTAGTGCTCACTCTCACCCGACGGCTCTGACACTTTGACTGATGGATCCGCTGATTTTTTTTTAACCACACTTTTTAAAAAGTTGCACATATAGACACACACAGGGGGAAAAAAACATACAAAGAAAAACAAGCCTGCGTAAAAGCTGACTAAGCACTAAGGTTTGCCCCTTAAGAGCGAGGGCCAGGACGAACGCTCACTTTAGCTGACTGCTAACACACACACAGCTCAACCCCGCACAGGCTGTTAGCACTCCGTCGTCTGGGGGTGAACACCTCCCCCAGCTCTTCCGCTGAGACGCCGGCTCCGCTTTTGGGAGGGAGGCACGGGCCGGCGGGGGGGGGGGGGGCGGCGGGGGGGGCGCCACAGGAAAGACGGTTCAGTGGCCCGTGAGCCCGTGCCCACACTACACAGCCACGGTCCCGCATCCTGGCGTGGCCTGTCCCGCCCCGACTTTGTCCCACCTCCTTCTTCACCTGGGTGGTACTAAGTGCCCAGAGCCAAGGAGTAAAACGTCTTGGAGGTGGTCTTGGACCCAAATTCCAAGACTATTGTTAACCCGATGCTGGCGGAAGGGTGAAGTTTTCTGCTGGTGGAATTTTCCATTTAAGATAAGGCGGTGGGGTGCGAACAGACTCGCTTCTCCACGGGAACCCGGGTTTCTGCTCCCGGGTCTCAGGATCTGCTAACTGGAGCCACGCCCCCTGGGCGGGCTTCCTGAGTAAGGGGCGATTCCCGGAGGGGTCCACAGGCCATGCAGAGGCGGGAGATGCCTGCTGGATACTGTGCCGCATTGGCTTGGAGGAAGAGGTGCGCGCTGGTTAGATAAGGAGGAATGATTCCCACCCACTGGTGAGCCCTAATCTGGAGAGCTTCTGAGGCCTCGGAGGCGACTGCTGGGTGTCCCCCAGCAGGCCGGGCACCGTGCTGTCTGCGGCAGAAGAAATCCAGGGCCTGCCCTCCCAGGCCTACTCTCAGGGCCAGGGCCCTAGGCGTTTTCTGCAAACGGCCAGGGAGTGAATGTTTCTTGCTCTGTGGGCCGTATGTCTCTGTCACACCTATTCCACTTGGTCACTGTGGTGAGAAAGGAGCCACAGGGGAACCGGCATGGCTGCGTTTCAATAGAACTTTATTTACAAAACAGTCGTTGGCAGAATCTGGCTCACTTGCCTCCTGCCCAGATTTTGCCTCTGAGCTTCTAAGGGGCAGAAATGAGTTCTTAGTCACGTTTGCTTCCTTAGTGCCAGCGGTGGGACCTGACACAGGCTGTGTGCTGACTAACGGTCCGTGAAGATCTTCCAAGGAAAATGCTGTGTCTCCACAAGGACCCTTGTATATCACACATACACACACAGATAACACCTACACGCACATTTGTTACACGTACAACGTGACATTTGCCTTCAAGGAGTTTACAGTACAGTAGCTGAACCCACAGGGGTAGAAAAGAAAGATAAATGCAGCCCTGGCTGGTGTAGTTCAGTGGATTGAGTGTGGGTTGCAAACCAAAGGGTCTCAGGTTCGATTCCCAATCAGGGCACATACCTGGGTTGTGGGCCGAGTCCCCAGTGGGGACGCATGAGAGACAACCAAACATTGATATCTCTCTCTCTCTCTCTCTCTCCCCCGCTCCCTTCCCATCTCAAAAATAAATGAGTAAAATCTTTTAAAAAAAGAAAGTAAGATAAATGCAAACTTTGATGAACTAAAAAACAAACATAAAACAAGAAATACAGTAAAATCAAAAGGTGGATTCTTTTGATTTTAAACTGACTTAAAAAAAACAAAACCCTGCAAGATTGAGCAAGGGGGTGGGGAGAGAAACAAAGAGGCGACAATAGTCAGTGTCAGCCGTGATAAGGAGACATCCTAACAGAGCCCGCCTTCACTGAGGATCATAGAAGCTACTATAAAGAATATACTGGAATATAATTTCCATCACACTGGAAATTTTAGATAAATGTATCAGAATCGACACATTTTGATACATATAACTAAAAATGGGAATGGTAAGTAGCCCAATAGCTATAAATAAATTGAATCCACAACTTGAAACCTTTCCACGGAGAAACACAACTGGGCCCGCCCATGCACAAGCGCTCCGGGGTCACACAGCTCTGTCAGAACCAGCCCCAGACGGGGAACGGCCCACTCTCCTTCGAGAGGAGGACAGACAAACCTGTGTCACCGTACCGAAAGGCGACACGGTCCGTGATGCGAATGTGCAGACGACAGCAACGCACGACAGCACTGGCTAGCGCCACGAGGATGACGTGGCGGGGCGGGAGCCGTGCGTGGACGAATGCGCTGTGTCTTTACACTCGTACGAAGGAACAAAACAGTCAGCCTGCACGTCGGCATCTGAGGGCACATATTTTGGTGATAAAACTCACAGAAAATGAAGGCCATTTCAGCAGGAACGTCA
This sequence comes from Phyllostomus discolor, assembly GCF_004126475.2. Taxonomy (NCBI): domain Eukaryota; kingdom Metazoa; phylum Chordata; class Mammalia; order Chiroptera; family Phyllostomidae; genus Phyllostomus; species Phyllostomus discolor. Next base: position 6,207,138 of record NC_040917.2, on the reverse strand, counting down.
GACAGTGGTTAACAGTGGCGGGGAGGCGGAGTAGAGGCGGGAAGGGGGTTGGGGGAGCTTCTCGCAGGCAGCAGGCCTGGCTGGTGAGAACACTCGTGTTGACTTTGAGATAGATCACTGAGCTATACAGGTCTTCGCTGGGAGCACTTTTCCAAAGGTATGCTTTATTTTATAGTTTTAAACGTGATGAAAGAGAGAGGAGGGAGGGAAGGAGGAAGGAAGGAAGGCAGAGGGAGAGAAGGAAGGAAGGAAGAAAGCTAGCTGTCCATTTGAGACAAGGGACAGGATGTCTGGAAAAACTCCCCCGAGCAGGGGCAGCAAACTCAAATGGCCAGAAGGATCAGAAAGCGCTTCAAGAACGATCGAGGCTACTCTGGCTGGCATAGCTCAGTGGATTGAGCTCGGGCTGCGAACCAAAGTGTCGCAGGTTCAATTCCCAGTCAGGGTACATGCCTGGGTTGCAGGCCATGACCCCCAGCAACCACACATTGATGTTTCTCTCTCTCTCTCTCTCTCTCTCTCTCTCTCTCCTCCCCTTCCCTCTCTAAAAATAAATAAATAAATAAAAATCTTTAAGAAACAAAAAAAGAACAAGTGAGGCTGGGGGGGTGGCAGGGAGAGCAGCCCACGATCAGCAGCATCTGATACTCGGTGCTCGTGTCCAGGAAGACAGTCATTGGTGTCACGGAGATGGTGGCCTGTGGACCGCACGTGCCACCTGTCAGTCAGGGCGCCTGCCTCTCAGGTCCGGGGTGAGCAGGGGCCCAGTCCAGCCCGCTCTCCAACTTTCCAAGACAGGCTGACTATCTGGCTTTTCCCGTAGTCTCCTGTTTCTTAAATGTTGATGACTAAATCAAATTATTTTAAATATCATTTGGGCCGAGAGAAAGCCATTCATGCTCCCGACGAGGCCTGGGGCCTGAGGCCTGTGGGTGAGTCACTGACCACGTCTCAGGGGGCATCCAGCGAGCCCATGGCAGACTTGGGGCACGAGAAGGCTGCCGAGCAAGAGAACGAGAGAGGCAGGAAGTCCAGGGGCCCTCGCTGGGAGGGTGGCAGGGTTCGCTGGGAGGGTTCCCCGCACCATCCAGAACGTCAGCAGGCCCCGTGGACCGAGGGCAAGGGAGGGAGCAGCGCCCCAGAGCCCGGGGGACAGCCGAGCTAGCAGAAGTGTCAGAGTCGGAGATTTCAGAATTCAAGAGCTCCAAAAATAAACCTTTCCCTTGTATCACTTTTCTCTTTTTACTTTAGTCACTCTCAACGTGCGTTTTTCTTTTTAATTCTAGCAATTCTCCAGGCAACCCGAAGTGGGAAGAAACTAAAGCAACGAATGAGCTGCTGTGCTCATTCGGCTTTCAGCCCACAGGTTGCAAAAGCAGGCGCTCGCACGCTGCCTCCCAACGACCCGTCGTGGCTTCAGACCGCAAGCCCAGGCCAGGGGGCCAACTGCGCCTGCGTCCCATCTGCCTCGGCCCGGGATGCCTGCCAAGAAGGGCGGGAACCACGGAAGCAGCTAGCAGCACCTAAGAAGTGGTCAGCAGTTGGGGACAGCTGGAGGGAGGAGGGCCAGTGAGCCAATATCAGAGTTTGGGAAATAGGGCTTTGGCTGAACAAAGTTCACCGTTGTTTTCCAAGAAAGCAGAGCCTCGTTGAGCCACCCCAGAGAACAGGGCAAGGAGCAAGGCACCGAACACCGGCTCTCAACCCCTGAGGCACAGTGCACTTGGCCACCCAACAGTCACCAGACCCTCTGCTGCTCCCTGGAGGTGGGGTGCGGGGGTGGGGGTGGGGAGCAGGCGGCTGCTCGGTGTGAAAGGGGAAAGGTGGACAGGCAGTCAGAGCAAGCCCAGGACAGCGGCAGAGAGTGAGATGAAAGGAAACCACAGAAAGGTCTTCTGAGCTTCCCACGCACTACGCAAATTCCCTGAAATTAATCTCCCTCTAATAATTCCATCTCGAACTTCCAGAGCTGCTTCACCCGGCATGACCCTACCTCTTAAAGTAGTGAGCTCTCACCCTGGCCGGTGTGGCCCAGTAGGTTGGAGCATTGTCTCGTACACCAAACGGTTGTGGGTTCAAATTCCCAGTCAGGGGATACACCTAGGTTGTGGGTTTGGTCCCCCGTAGGAACACGTGCACAACCAGTCCACATCTATGCCTCTCTCTCTCACTGTCTTTCCCTCTCTCTCTCTCTCTCTCTCTCTCTCTCTCATTCCCTCCCTTCTGCTCTTTCTCAAATCAGTGACTATATCCTCAGATGAGGATAAAAAAATAATTTTTAAAAATAATGAGCTCTTCAGTGCTAGCAGAGTTTCAGTATTAGCTCAACTATTACCTATCAAAATTCTCTTACATGGACAAAAGGTTGGACTATCTAACTTCTAATTCCTAGAAACATAATTAGACAGAACTGGATAATCCCTTTGAGTATCCACATGTAGGAATTTGAAGGACACTTTGGCAAACCAGGCTGTTGGCAAATAGGTCTGATTATCTGCAAATTAGCTAATTGAGGCTCTCAGGTGTGAAGCAGAACTTATTTTAAGACATTACGTCTATTTATGTAATAGTTTTGTTGAAAAGCAGTGAATTCAAAAACAGTTAGAAGTAAGACAGCTTCCTCTTTAACTCTGTGCTGTTCTTCAATTGTTTCTAGCAGACCATCTGTTAGAGAGGCTCTTCGAAAATTAGTTAAATATTCTTAGAAGTCATTTTTATCTTTTAGCTTAATGGAAGTATTTTTACTAATTTAATAGCATATCAAGGCCCAGGCTTCACACGTGTTCACCCCTGTCACTCCCGGCCCGGCACCTGGAACGTAATAGGCAATTAATGGATGTTTGTTGGATGAATTAGTTGCAACGACAAAACACGTGAATTCGTCATTTCTGCATGTTGGCGATCATCACAGCATTTTGAAGGACTGCTCTGTCATTGGCATGATTGCCCCCATTTCACAGATGACTCTCTGAGGCCAGAGAGTGGCCGAGCCAGGTCAAGGCCAGGTCTGTCCCACTCCTGAGCTGAAGCCTCAGCCATCGGGTTAAATGGAACTTCTCCTCTGCCCCGTGTACACGTGTTAAGTGGCACAGGAGGTGTGTTCGGCAGATGTACACTTCCGTGTCACCGGGCTGCAGTCTGCCGGCTCCCCCTGGGCATACCTGCCTCCCCAGCAGATTCGGCACGGCCAGCACCGCCCCTCCCCCCAGCCCTCAACCCCTCCCAGACCTTTTGTTTTCCCCACAGCTGCTCAGCCAATTCCTCGGTTTGAAATTACGATCACAGGTTGGAGTGCTCCTTAAAATAATTCTGCCAAATGTTCCACCTCTCTGCGTCGATGAATAGAAAGGGTGAACATGTAAAGAGGAAAACAAACAAAAAAAAAACTTGAAGAATTCGCTTTGCTGAAGACAAAAAACATCATGGCCGCCCCCACAGCCCTGGCTGGAACCTGAAGGATTCTATCCCCCCTGCAGGCTGGCCAACGGCTGGACCTCTCTGAGGCCTCGGCCTGGGCTGGCGAGCATGGGCTTGGGGCCGGCCAGCCCCAGATGGAGGGGGCGAAGGTCAGGCGGGTGTTGGTTTGTTTAAGCAAGTGGAGGCGGAGTGGGGGTAGACCCTGGTTTCCAATTTCCAATTTCCTGTGCTAGGCCCCGATTGGCACTCCCGCCCGCCTGCCGGCCTTTCATGCACGCCGCTGCCTCCGCAGAACAAAGGCGGACGTGGGGACACATAAATAAGCTGGACAGACAGGCCTTCCCTCTCGAATGCGGGCAAGCTCCAACTCTGAGTCTGGCAGGGCCCAGGGCAGACCCCTCTCTCCAACTCCCAGCTCCCGGCTCCCTGCCCTTGGCTGTGGCCCTGAGCCCTGAGTGCAGCCTGCCCCCAGGTTGGCCCACCTCCCAGAGTCCCGTAAGCAGGTGGCTCTCTGGGTGCCCAAGCTCCAGGGTCTTTGGAGGAGGGCCTCGATCAGTCAGAACAAGAGGGTCTCCATCACCCCCGATTCTGTCCCATCAGGTGGAGTCCCCTTAAGGCACTTCCCCCGGTTCCTGAGGCTTCCCCTCTGCCTGTGAAGTAGGTGGGGAGAGGTGAGCAAATCCCTCCAGGCAAGGAGGCCTCGGCCAGCAGGCCCCTGGCAGGCCCGCCTCTGAGCGAGGGTTCCAGGAACCCGGGGAGAACTTGGGCCTCCGGGGCAGCTGCACGGCCACCTGGGAATCTTGCCAACAGGGAAAACCAGCCCCTCTGGAACCAGGCCCTGCTTCTGGGATCTGTTTGCCTGGCCCTGCCCCTCAAGGCCTCTCAAAGGTGTTCACTGGCCCTACTGAGCCTGGGGGGCGGACCTCCACGCATTCCTCCAAGAATGAAGGAGGCCCCCCTTCTTCCTCTTGGGGGTTGCCTCTTGGGGGGGCCCCATCAGCCTGAGACCAGGGAGGCCATGGGGGTGGAAGACCCATCTCTCCCCAACTGGGTGGTATTGGGGAGGTTCCTGCCCCTTTCTAAGCCTCAGTTTCCTCACCTGTTCAATGGGCACAATCTTGTGCACTTCACCAGGTGGTTGTGCTGGTTAAATGAACCCACCCTGTTGGTAAGCAGGAGGCTTTAGAGCTATTTCCACCAAATGACCCCCAGCCCAGCCCAGCCCAGCTTCATCGTGGGCCCTGCCTCCTGAGCTACTGGGACGAGGAGAGCCAGCGGGGCCCACGCCGCCACACCTCGGACCCTCACTGTTTCCCCCTCTGTTGTCATTCTCCTGGCCCCAGAGGATGCCTAAGCACCTGGCTCCTCCAGATTCTTTGGGAGAAAAGCAACGTCTTGGGCTCCTGTGGGGCTTCGGGCCACACCATCCCCTTTGCACCCCACCCCACAGTACACAACCACAGGGGAGCAGAAGTGGCCGCCCGGGAGAAGCAGAATTTCCTCGCTGGCATTGATCAGGACTGCTGGTGCATGGCAATTAAGGATTTAAAAATCGGGAAGCTCGCTAGAGACCTGGCACCCCTCGTGGCCACCCCCGAGGCACCGCACCCTTGCACCCTGACCTCCAGGGGGCCCTCCCTCTCCTTATCACCAAAGGTGACCTGCACCTTGGCTCCCATCTCCACTGAGGGAGCAGTCGGAGCCTGTCGGAACTCCAAAGGGGGTGTGCTGCCCCCTAGACGTTGCCTTGGGCCTTTGGGGTGAGCAAAGTAGTCTTCGTCCCCAGAGACCGCCATGGACCCAGAAGCCATCCTCAGGACCTCCCTTTTCTTCTTGTTCTTTTTTTTTTTTTCCTTTTTTGCAGAGGGTTGCATTTAATGAGGAAGTTCTCCCGGCATGAAGGAAAGGAAACCTCCACCACCCCACTCCCAGGACCCTAACAGCAGTGAGGCAAGAACAGCCTTGTGCTCAAGTCCCTGGAGGGCAGCTCCGTCCACCACGTAGCAACCAATGGGTGGGAAGGCAGAGAGGATGGGGTCATGGCTTCTACCTCGCGCAGGTGAGTTCCTGCAGACACTTCCAGAAAGGGAAAACAGAAGTTATACTCCACACAGTAAAAAATAAAATGAAGATGACTTAAGGAATACATAATCCTGAAACGGCATAAGTCTTCATATTGAAACTTTCAGAGACAGATTATTTTTTATCCCCATTTTACAGATGAGGAAACTGAGGCCGAAGAAGCGAGGGGTTCCCCAGGTGGCGCAGTACTAGGGCCAAGACCTAGACGGGTCTGGGACCAAGGTCACTCTTGATCTGGTCACACAGCCCCTCCAGGGTTTCGACAGCGCCACGGCCACCCCGTCATCACGCCTTGCAGCTGAGGATGTCACAACCCGTCATCCATGGAGAACTGTCACCTCCTTGAAAACTCGGGAACTGACACTTCTCAAAGCAAACATGTTTCCAAACTCGGGGTTAATGATAAAGCTGGGAAAACGCAAGAGACTCCCTGTTCCCTCGCCCACGTTATCAATATGTGACTTGGATTTGGGTGCCAAGTCAAATTTCTCCAGAACTATATCCTTCGTGGTGACTTATTAAAGAGCAAATCAAACTTTGCTCTGAGAGAAAAGTAAATATGCCCACTTTCCATGCGATGCTGGACCCTGAGTCCACTTCCTGGTTCCACTGTTGACTCAGGTTGGAGCCGAGATAAGTGACTGTACATGCACCCGCTGCACCCCCCCGGGGGGTGGGGTGAGCCCAGGTGGGCCCCCAGGAATGCTGGGAGCTGGAAGTGCCATCTACAGTGGCACCTGCAGCTTTGGAGAGGGCTTCGACACCGGTGGAGGTGGCAGCCGCTTGTCCCGCTTCTCTCCTTTCAAGAAAAGGGGTCACTCATTTGTCATGTGGCCCATAAAACCCTCTTTGCCGTTTTTTTTTTGGCTCTGATCTCGCCCACAACGATTGGGACGGAGATGGGTAGGGCTGCACTCTTGGACTCAGATGGCCGGGAGGATAAGGGCAAAGCTGGCGAGAGTCGCCTCTAATCACACAAGCCAGCATTTTCAAGGAAACAAATAAAAATAGCCAGAAGTGGGTCAGCCCCGCACACGAGGTTAGAGGCAGGAAACTGGGGCAGTGTCCTGGGTAGGAGGATGAAAGTGCACTTTATAAATACAAGTGCATACTACCTTTCTGCCCTGATGGCTCCGTTTTCCCTTTTTTCTTCACCTCTTGGTCTTCTGGACACACACACACACACAGCAAAACGGAAGTGTGATGTCGAGTTGTTGGTCTGTCTCCTCAAGCCCAAGCCCTCCCCTTTTCGCTGAGGCTGAACAAAAAGATACTTTAAAGGAACCCACCTGAGGGGCAGGCAGTGAGGAGGCAGGGAATGCACGCTGGACCCATCCTGAGGGCTTCAGCACCCTCAGGGCCAGTGGCTGAAGAGGCAGGGCGGCCAAGCAGGAGGAAGGGGCTCAGTCCTGAAGGGACGAACCCCCTCGCTGCAGCGCCCTCCTGGTCTCCACCCCCTTGACCTGCAACCTTCCATGCATCTCACACACAGCATACATGCCTGCGTGCACTCAGACACACAGACGATACCCACGCACACCTACACATGCTCAGTGATCACATGCACACGCGGCACATACAACATACACAGCTCCCTTGTGTGCACACAGTATTCATGCACACACGCCAGAGATGCACGCACACAGTTCCCGTGCATGCACAGTATGTGTGCACACACGGTAGATGTGCACAACCCGGAGAGCAGTGGCTGTTCTCCCTGTAACCTTAAGATTCTGGCGGTGTTGTGCATGCTCCCACACTCGGCGGGATTTCATTTCCTTGTGGCCTTAGTGACATGCTGGGGAGGATTTATCTGTCTCACCAAGAAAAGAGACGGCGGGAGAGGGCAGGAAAGTCTGACGTGTATTGACCCCAAGCTGATACCAGGCCCAAACAGAACTCGGCAAGGTGGGTTTGCTTGGTGAGAATCGCCGTACCAGACTGGTAATGAAGCACTAAAATATACACCTCTTCCAATGTTGTTTTCCTAGAACTCACTGAGAAATTAAAACAGCTCTAGAACTGGGCAAAACAGCATGAATGACACTCAGACGTGCAGACACGCATGTGCAGATATGCATCCTCACACACACTTAACATGCTCAACAGTGAACAGGGGACCCTGGTATTCTGGGAGGGGCTGGGTGTGGAAGTGGGTCCCTCGTGCGCCCTCTCTCTCCTGATGGAGAGCATGAGGGGCGGCCGCCTGCAGGCACATGCGCCCCCTTCGGCTACCTCCCCCCACCCTGATCTTCCCCAGGGCTGGCAGGAGCGCAGGCCTCGTCCTGAGGTTCAGTGCTAACACAGACTGTTTTGGGCCTGTCCCAGGCCCCACCCTATACACGCGGCCGCAGCCCTCGCTACGCTGCGGCCTGTGCGCCTGTGACACGGAATGGCATCCACTCTCACTCAGCACCAGCGTGGCTGCTGCGCACATGGGCCCCAGGAGCTCCCAGGCCCACCGGGTCAGGTTTCCAGAAGGACCTCATGTTCGCCTGGGCTCGGAGCTCCCAGAAGGCCAAGGGCATGGAGAGCAGTTTTCAAAAACCATACAATTTTCAAAGATCTGCTTGTTATAAACCCAGCCCCCAGGCAGATTAATCAAACACAGACCCACTGAAAAATCTGCACAAATAGATGATTTTTTTTTCAGCTTGGGGTTTTCAGGGTGGGATTTTGGGGGAATGGGAGGGAAGCTGCCCTGTCAAGATAAACTCCGTAAGAACGTGGGCAAAATTCCCTTTTTGATCACTAGCTGTCTTTTTTTAAAAAATGACAAAGTCACACAAGAGAGGAAATGAAAAGGGAAATTTTTAGACTTCTCATCCGTCCAGAAAGCCCCGGCGGTTTCGGACCCCGCGGGGGTAACTGCCGGGCCTGTGGCCGAGCACAACTCCCAGGAGGCCTTGCGTCACAGCCGTCAGCTCAATAAGGAAGTACAGTCACCAAACCACAAGCCAGCTCCCTCCCGAGCCCACATGCTGCTGCAGAGGGTTTTCAAACAAGAGACTTTTCCTGTTTTTGAAACCTGCGAATCCACAGGTCTTACAGGTTACTCAAATTAACTTATCACTTGCAGCACCCATGGGTGTGAATTTCAAAACTGCTTACTCGAGCCTTGCCCTCCCGCGCCGCAGACATCCATGCACTCACCAGAGACGGGTGCCAACTGCTGACACAGGAGGAAAACACACTAGTTACACATTAAGCTTTACAGTTAGAGTATCTACGCCAGACCCTGTCCAAACGACATCGACTCAGATAACCACACGGAAGAAACCGCCACAGAAACCAGCATGCAGGCGGACCGGTGTTCCTTCCGAGAGTGGGATTATTTTTCATGCACACACACACACCACACACACACACACAAGCGTGCCGATGTAGTGTACAAAATCATCACAATTCATAGGAAACTATTACATTCATCATAGGATGTGTGGCAAATCTATTGGAAAAATGTAAAGGCAGCCAAAGGCACCCCAAACCACTAATGAGGCTGCTGGGAAATAAATGCATTCTACAAATGCACGGGGCAGGGATGAGAGACGTAAACGATCCGATCCAAATCTTCCACAGTGCGCAAGGCAGGCTTGTTTTCTCTCTTGAGCGAATAGGATTCCAGTGAAAGAGGGCACTGCAAAGCTAATGAGCTAAATCCACCAACTTCCCTCCTCCCTGCCCAGGACAGCAGCTCAAGAGACAGGCCGAACCTAGCGACCACATGTGACAGCCGTGTCCTGGCTCAGCTTCGGCCCTGGCTAGGGGCGATGTGGCACGGCTCAGGCAGCGCCTACAGAGTTGACCCTGGGCTCCCATGCCGGCAGCGTCAGCCCCCACAGTGCAGAGCTGAGGGTTGCAGAGGGCCTCAGAAGTTGGGGTGGCTTCCATCGTCAGGAACCGCCCAATCAGAGCGCCATGAACAAACTGTGAACCTGATTCTTGCAGCCACCGCCGGCGACCTCTACGCTGACTTCACAGAATCCGCATGGCAAAAGGAATCTAGCAGACACTTATCTTACCTCACACTTTCTGGTCTTTTGGGGTCAGAGTCAACGCTTAGCTCATCCAGAAAAACACTCACATCTTCCAAAAACAACCTGCCCTCAGCTGGAGCGTGCTGCTATTCTGTTTGGCGTCTTATTGTTCTGTGTTCCAATAAATCCGCTAGCCCTGGAACATGGCAGTAGACACCAGAGAGTCACTGTGCTGTGATTTTTATGTTTGCGGGGCAGGGCGGGGGGGCGGGGGGGGCTCCCTCCACACAGTCAGACTTCTCCCTCATGTGAAATGTGAGAGTGTGAATGGTACAATACCGAAAAGTGTCAGAAGCGGATCTCGCGAAGATTGTGACCGGCCTACTGCAGCAGAGCACAGTGACTCCTCGGGGGAAAGCACAATCAAGTAAAGAAATTCCAGAGAGTTCCAGCCTTCCCACATAGGCCAAGCAGAGAGCTTTCATGGTAACACTCATTGGCAAGGCCTCGTGCTGTATGGGAAGCATCCTATCCTTCCAGAACGTTTTCAAAATCATCTCTCTTCCACTCTTCCTTTGGAAACGCCATTGTCACAAAGCTAGCAGGATTGAGAGCCATTGCCTGCCCTCTGTGCACGGTGGTAATTCAGGAATCTCAGGCCTACCCGCTGCCACCCGGCTTACACGGAGCTTGCGGGACGATTGCCCAACCGCCTCGCGTTGGCCGGGCCGGCCACGGCTCTGTGCCCTCTCTCCAGGGGAGAAGTGTTGCCCAATGAGAAACACTGCCTCTCCGATTGCACGCTGCCACCGACACGGTCCCCACGCCTGGGCCACCAGGCCTGCTTCCAGAACTGTGTGTTCCCTGCCGCCCTGGGCCTTGCAGCTGAGATGCCAACGAGGGCACTAGGTAATAGGCACTTCTGACAAAGGACACTGCAGTAGGTCTTCCCACCACTTACGGGAAGTTCTCCACGGGGGGTCATTACCATCCCAGACCCTCAGACCAACCAAACATAGAGGAAAACAGCACGCATGGCCCTCTGTATACGGGCCCTCATATTTGCGTCTGTTAGAAGTTCCTCATAATACAGAGGGCCCACTCAGCTTCTTTATTTTGAATAACAAAATACCCTGAAAGGGATTCAATGAATGCTATCTAGGATGTTTATAGAAGTTGCCTAAAAAGATAGTTTGTTTAAATCAAAGACATTTTTAAAAATCTTGTATTATTCTTGAAGAGATGACCTCCAACGGCGAGTATTAGGTATTGTAAGCAAGTCTTCTAAAGCTTATTTTTTTTAATTCTTATGAAAATCTTCAAATTACGCAAAGGAAAAGCATAGAGTGAGAAGAAGGTGCTTATTCCCATCACCCGGATCAGTAATTATTCCAACGTCTCCACATTTGCTTCCCTCGTCATTGGTCTGCACCGTTTATCCTTTGCTCCTCGCTGAGCCGCCCGGGAGGAAACCCCAGCCCCGTCGTGCCGCCCCCTCTACTTCAGGCGTCCACACACTCTTGAAACCCGCGGACACCTCCTCGCACCGTCACAACCTCACAACCCCATTGACGTTGCTTGAAAAGGCGGTACAAGCAGAAGTCCGCTTTGTGGAAATCACAAATGGCACGTGGACTTCGCTCTTGAAGTAGCACTTCCAGTGACCGTGACCTACAAACTCCCAAAGTACGAAATCTCAGAGACTCTCGGGCGGAAGCGTGAGGGTGTGTTCCAGAAGGCTGAGTGACCTCACCGGACGAGGGCTTGAGGGATGACAAAGCGCCTGAGCGAGCGAAAATAGGGCGACCTTTCCAAATACGTGTATTTATGTATGCAATGTTAAGTGTGCACGTGATTAAATCAATAGGTTAATTTTACAACTATTCCACTTGCATCATTAAAAGTGTACATAGTCCAGCTGGCCAAGGAAAGAGATACACGAGACTTTTGCAACCTGCTCGTTAGGAAACGGGGTGTTGCTTCAGATCTGCAGTTGCATTGTGGTGTCTTCGACCCACTGCCTGCCAGCCCCTGCCAAGCCTGCTCTCCCTAATGAGAGCATTTGCGTGTCTCCTAGGTGCCAAGCCCTTTTGTGCGTGCCAGCCTTCTGAAGGACGGCCTGCCGTCCCCTCATTGTGACGGGGGAAAAATGGAGGCTTCGAGCAAGTGAGTTCATCTCTGGAGGAGAGAGAGACGGAAGAGAGGCCTGACTTATGCCCTGCTCTATGCTGCCGCCTCGGCAAGCTTTTCCCCCTCCCTTTCCCCAAGCAGCCACTTTAGGTCCACCCTGGACACGTGGCAACATCAAGGTCTCTATCACAGCCTCCAATGGAGGAAAACGGGGAGGCTGGGAAGGTTCAGGGCCTGCGTGAGTCACTGTGGGGCCCCTTGCTTCACTGTGTCCTCGCCAAATCGCTGCTTTGGCTACAGTGGGCTGGTGATAAGCGATAGACGACCCCACCAGATGACCTCTCGAGTTCCGCTAAGACAGCAACTCGAGTCACAGCTTCCGCCTGAAGGTTGGGCAGTATCGGCGGCCAGGGGCTTCCATCACCTTCTTTACATGTCCCCCTGGCTCCTGTCGGCTGGCGTGGCAGCTGCTGTTCAGAGTTCCTGCTCCGTCTGACAGCGCTGCTTGGCCACCTCCATTGGTATTAACTCCCACAAAAGGAGGAAGAGAAACTCCCCACAGGCAGCCGTGCTGGGCATGTGGCTGCCACACACAGGTTAGTGCTGCACAGGAAAACAAAACAAAACAAAACAAAAACTCAGGAACTCTGTTTACCACCATCTCTGAGCTGCCGGGGAATCCCCAGCAAGTGGCTAACCTTTCTTCACTGCAGCGCCTTTACCATTAAAATGTGAAACTGGAGGATCATGGCTGAAAAAACAGCCAAGGAGTATTATCTACTTAAGGTGAAAAGCGCCGTACAAACGCTGCTGAGGCTGGGCCTTAAACAGTCACATATGGTTTCAGGAAAAGTGCCCCAGTGCATCAGCTAACAGTAAAAACATGCAGGAGGGAAACGATCTGGCTGCAAATGAACTGCAAATTGATAAACATTTAGTTGCTAACGCCGTGTTTATTATTTTTTACTAGGATAAAAATTAACTCGTGTGGCCTTGGCCAGAAAGCAGATTGAACTCTACCACGTGGGTGGTGAAATCGGTATTTCTTTAGCCTCGAGTTACACACGCCAGCTCGGATCTGACTTGTAAACAGGCCCTGGAGTCTAGACCACAGAGCTGGGGGTGCTTCTGGGAAGCGGGGTCACGGCTTCAGAAAGGGCAGCCTTGGGCGGCCAATGCACCAAAGGGGTGGCTGTCTTGCAGAAGCTTAGCAGATAGGGCGGCCCCCATCCTTGGAATGTTATTTCCCAAGAAAGAAGTTACTGCGCGCCAGAGAATTGCTGTCACCCCGCAGAGCCAGCGCGGGCTGCAGGGAAGCGGCCTCGGGGCAGAGGAGGGGGAGCGGGGGCACGGTGAACTCCGACCTGCTGGGTTGGATGGGTTGGGGGTGGTGCCGCAGGGAGGGCGCGGGCGGGGCGCGCAAGGGGGCGCGTGGACGCGGGGGATGCCGGGCAGGGGGGCGGAACCGAGCCGCCCGCGCGGGGCGCTATTGGTCACGTGACCGCCCGTCCCGCGCCCTTGTCCCGGGCCAGCAGCGCCTGGAAGGTTCTTGCCGCGCCCCGCCCCAGCGCGGGCTGAGTTATGACTCATGGAAATCCCCTCTGTTTCAGGGAATCAGGTGGCTTTCAAACGCCCCACAATTAATGGCCCTTTGGTCCAGGGAGAACGGCCCCAAACAAAACAAAATGCTGCAGGCTACAGGTTTCAAAACCAGCTGCTGGGTGGCTGTTAACCCGGGGCGGGCGCCCGGCCTGACGTCAGCAAGATGTCGCTCTCCCTCGGCTGCAGCCCCTCCTGCTCCCTCTCCGCCCACACTCGCCTGTTGTTCCTCCCTCCTTTCCCCTCTGTCAAGGAGACAAAGGACACGGGGTAGCTCTGGGAAATGGTTCCTTGCCTTACAACATAGCTCACAGACTCCGAAAATTCGGGGGACCCTCAGCCACCGTCTAAACTGGCAAGCCAGAAACACATGTGACTCCGGAGGAGGGGAGAGGCAGGCAACTGGAAAGCAAACAGGAGCCAGCAGGGCGCATTCCTCCTCGTCTGGCGGTGGCACAGCCCAAAATAGACTCCTGGAGTGGCCTTGCCCCACTGCATCCGGCCCCTCCCCTGGCCCCCTCGCCTGGGCCTCCTCTGGCCACCCCACTCTGCAGAGGTGGCACCAGCTGCCCCCATGTGAATATGCAGAATAATCTAGAACAGCGATCTTCAACGGGTGTGCCCCAAGGATTTTCAAAACACGCAATACCTGACTCGTTAGTCAGCCACACTGACCTCTTTTCCCTTGGCTGGTCAAATAAAGAATGACAACAGCCAACCCGACCTTAGCTGCCTGGTGTGAATGAATCAAAATTATACTTGGTTCTTTTTTTTTTGTCAGATCTGCAAAACAGATATACACGTTTTTGGTGTGCTGCAGAGTGCTGGCCCTGTGTGTACGTGTGCCGTGAGCTGAGGAAGGCTGAGAGTCGCTGCTCCGGAACGAGGGTTCCGAGGCCAGGTCAGCATTTCCAGCCTGACCCTGCAGTATTTGTGTTTCCCCTCCAGCTTGTTTTCCCTGGCGCCGGGTTCAGCAGGGCCAAGGCAAACACCCCTGGCAGCGCCGCTGGCAGTGGTCACGGGGTGCGCGCTGGTGGAGAGGGCACTGCCCCTGTGGCTCTTAATTGCCATGCAGCCTCAGCAAGACCTCTTGGGGTGGAGAGTAACCTGACCCTGTCCTGCTTTGTCCAGGGAAGCGCTTTAAAAGCAGAAATCCGCCCCCAGACCTCATGTCAGGAAGCTGGCTTCCAGGCAGGGGGGTGGGGGAGCAGGCCCAGGCCCAGGCGTGTGGTGGCTCCTCCTCATCCCTTCTCTAACTGGGACAGCAGGGCAGCAGAGGACCTTGGGACAGCGAGCGCTTGGTAAATCAGAGCCTCCAAATGCTCCCCACAGCATGAGGTTCCTGTGAAAAGCATACTGGCAATGAAAAAACAACAAACAAACACGTACTAAACACGGGGTGAGTTCACATGAATCTCTTCAGAAATGAGCCCTGGAACCTGAGAGCCCCGAGTGCGCATGGGCAGGCGGGTGGGGGCTGTGTGTGGACTGTCGTCAGCGGGTAGCTGTGCTTCAGCCGTGGCACGGGCCGGGCATACACAGCAGGCCCTCGGCAGAAGTGTCGGAAGGATGGCCGAACAAGCAAGCGAATGAATGAGAGGAACGAGTTTGTTTAAACACAAAGGAAGCAAATATGAGCCCAGACTTTCTGGGAGGTGAGGAGGATGGGGGGGAGCATGTCTGGGGTAAAAACTATTTGGTTTGAAAGGGAACAGACTTCTGAAGTGTAAACGCAAACCAGGAGTCTGACGCAAGACTCGGTGGCAATAACACTCGATGACATGAATTAAACACGTCCCACGTCCCAGATACCGGGAGTATCTGTGCGGCATCCTGGTGTTTCGCCCTCGTGTTTCGTCCTCATGGCTGCCTCAGGAGGCGGGCGCTGGCTGGAAGGTGTGTTGGCTCTCAGGAGCAGCAAAGAAGAGCGCCCTGGACCCCGAGGATTTCGGAGGGCCCGGAGCAGGTCTGCAATGGGAACAACCCAGGCATGTCTCCCGACTTGGTCACAGCGGGCTTCATCATGGCCCTGCCCGCCCCATCTCGCCATCCGGTCGTTCCTGCCTCCATTGGTCATTGCTGACAGGGACCCTTGCTCTCCTGCTGACTTCTGGGCAGAGACCCCCTAGGGCAAGATGGAGCTCTGCTGTCCGGGCAGCGTGACTGGCCCCCTCCTGCCACTCTGCTGCTCCTGCTCCCTCAGAAGCACCAGACCTCGGAGGAGGCCCCGTGAGCCTCGTGTCTGCTCTGCGGGCACCACCCCTGACCAGCCTTGCTGGACCTTCTCTGTGCTGTCTGGGAGCATGGTCCAAACTTCTAAGACATTAAGGGACTTGGATGAGCAGAAGTGACACCAAGGGGCCTGTCCTTGGGGGAGGGGCTTGTGGACCTCTCTCACCTTCGAGAGAGGAACAAGGAGCAAAGGTTTCACCTGATCAAAGTGTCTATGCTTCTGGGATGCCCCTGCACGACGGAGGTCCCGTCCTGGTCCGCATGTTTCCTCTCCAGGAGACACACCTCACTCCTTTTGGCTACCTCCAGGGACCTCTGTCCTTCAAGGGTCTCCACGTGGCTCTGCTGAATTTGTCTCCTTTATTTCAAACCTCCACCCAGCCCTGACACCACAGATGTGCATTAGTGATGTGTCCCGCATGCAAATCTTGTCGGCTGGTGTGAAAGTCTCCCCGGAGAGAGGTGGGCGGGCTCCGCTGGGCCGGGCCCTGGGGGAGGAGGTCTTGCTTGAACACAGCCTGTGTCCTGCCGGGCACCAGCACCCAGCAGGGTGACTGTCCACCTGAGCTCCCTTCCCACGCAGGCACCCTGGCCCCACCCTCAGCCACCCCACACATCCCGGCAGACGGGATTCCCATCACCCACTCACTGACATCCCATTAAAAATCAGGACTGTGGACAGGTCCTAGAACACCACTCTGCACCCCGGCAGGTGTGTGATCTACCTGGACAGAAGGACAGCACGAGCAGCCTCTGCCAGCTGCTTGGGCAAGGGTCCCGTGAGCTGTCTGGCTAACAGCACGCAAACCGGTCTGTGCCTGTGTCATGGGTGCAGAGACAAAGCGGATGCCCCGGTGTCCTCCCAACACGGCAAGGTGCCAGTCTCTGCTAAACACCTCTGTGCCCCTGGGAGGTGGCACAGATCATGGCCAGCGCATGCTGTCCACGGCCAGGGACACCCAGTTCCACTCCCGGCTGGCTGGACGCCTGAGCCTCGGGCTTGTCCTCTGTAAAATGAGGATAAGAGCTTCCTGAGGGGGCTGATGCAATGCGTATAGACCCTCAGACTTACCGTAGATCCTTCATAACTTGAATCCACACCAGCCCAAATTATGAGCAGCATCCATGTTCACGGTGGCTTGGTACTAAGGACAATACCAGCTACAACTGACTGAGCAGTTTTTATGATTCATGTGTGTTCAATGCTTTATTCTGATTCACACTAGCCCTGCAAGGTAGGAATTGTTATCCTCATTCGACAAATAAGGAATCTGAGGCTCGGAGCACTTAAGTAACTTGCCCACAGTCACACGGCCAGGTCGTGGCAGAGATGGCTCCCCTGGAGGTCGCCCCAGTGACGCTCCCGTCTCAGGCTGCTTGGCCTCCTGATGCTTCGGTACCAGCGGGGCTCAGATCTCACGACAGCAACACAGTAAACGCCAAGAGATTTTGCAGAGGGCTACAGATGTGTGCACGCCCCCTCGACCAAGGGCAACGCTGTCAGCCAGCATACCAGTCTGCCAAAGACCCAAGTTCAAAACCCGCCAGCTGAAAGGCTCTGATTTGGCCAGACGGACCCTCAGCCCAGAGCCGCGTAGGAAATAGACAAGGGCCATTAAAAAGGACTGTGACTCAGATGGGAAGTTCCTGCCCAAAAATAACACTCAATAAACCAAACAGCCAACCCGTCGGAAGGCGTCTGTGTACATTTGGGTAATGATACACTTATTTTAAGTAGTTGGAAAGGGAGGGCGAGAGACACAACCTATTTCTGCACGAGCAGAGATGCACTCTGTCCCTCCTTGGAGACTGGAGCCCGCAAGCCCAAGAGCGTGGACTTGACTGGAGAGGCTGCCCCTGGTGGAGGGGCGCCCGTAGGTGAGCTGTAACACAAATGTGCCCACAGGACAGGCAGGTGTGACAACGTCGGCTCGGAACGGTGGGAAGCACTGCTGTGTGCCTTAGCCCTCTGCGCCTTCTCCAGCTTCTCAGCAATGGCGACCGCTTTGGAGCGATTCCTCATTGGCAAAGCCGCACATGTTAAGAAGCCGGGAGCCTGGAGCCTGGAGGGGCCTGGGAAGCCGTTTGTTCTCTGTCTCGGCAGAGCAGACTGTCCTTGCCGAATCGGACCCCGTCACCTACCAACTGTGAGTCACACAGAAGCAGTCGAGCCGCTATTGGGATGAGGGATCATGGGGTGGTATTTATCAGGGGCTGCATCTTAGCAAAGGAGGAGCATTGCCTAATCGCCGCTCGTATTCGTGCGCATTACCTTCCAGATCACTGCCTGGTAGCTCCTGGGATGGTTTCTAACTGCCAATATTTACAGAACCAGGCACTTAACAACAGCCAGGCAAGTTCAGTGTCTCCAAGGATGAGTCATGTCCGTGAAGCCTTTTATCTGAGTATCACCGCTCCGACTCCATTGGCTGGAGCGGCCGGAAGTCACCAGGTCATGGAAAACACATGCATGGTAACCAGTATTTATGAAATCAAAATATGCAGGGAGAGGGCATGGGTTTGGAAGCATACAGAGCTGCCTTTTCTTATCTGCTAGCTGATCAATACAGTTCTGGGGCTGGGAGGGAGTGGCGGGGAGATAGCCCCAGGAGCCCGAGTCAGGCTCCACTGGCAGCCAGATACATCATAACTATGCTGTGACACTGTGGCCTTGGTGCAGGAGGAGAGGGCACCTGCCTTGCGCCAGACACCCACCAAGGAAGGAAGACTTAGAGACACCGGACTCAGAGCAGGCTGACCCCCGGCCTGGTTCTCTGAGCAAGCAAAGGAGACCCGTCTGCCCAGGTGGAAACCCTCAGCTCTAATCAAGCACTGGAAGACCGTTTCTTTGGGTTTTGAAACCCTAGTTGTTCAGCAGTCACTTATGTAAAAGGCAGACAACCCCCCCCCGGGCAGGGCACACCTCCGGTCTCATCAAGTGGGGGACCCTGTGTGGCAATCCACGGGGAGCAAAGAGGAAGAGGGCAGGGACGAGGACCGACTGAGGGAGGCTCTGCAGGAGGAAGCGGGCAGGAGGGGCCCCGCACGTGGCAGCTTTGTGACACTCTTGCTGTGCAAGCCCTCGGTCCATCCCTGGAATGTGGTCACTCGTCTGTAGAAAAGAAAGGAAGCTTGTTTTCACATCAACATCAAATGAAGAAATGTCACCGCACTTCAGAAAATGCCACTGTCAGTACAAGTGACCGTGTGCAAACTTCCCTCCCCAGCAGGCACACAGAAGTTGGTTTTGACCATGTGGACAGCCATGTCTTTGCCAGAGTCCGTTGGGGACCCTGTACTGCACAACAGGGGACAGTTGGTCAACACCGAGCTCTGGACGCCCAGTTCCCTCTGAAATCAATGAGCTAAGCTTGGCTTGTGAAAAGGAGCTCGTCGGGGGGGGGCGGGGGGGGGGGGGGAGGATAACTGTTCAGTCATGTGGTGGAAAATGTCTTTGATCAGAAATGGTAGAAGGATGAGAAATATCAAAACCTACATACTGGGCCCTGGTGGTGTGGCTCAGTGGATCAAGTGCTGGCCTGTGAACCAAAAGTTCACTGGTTTGATTCCCAGTCAAGGCACATGCCTGGGCTGCAGGCCAAGTCCCCAGCAGGGGGCACACGAGAGGCGACCAATCACTGTTTCTCTCGCTCATTGATGTTTCTCTCTCTCTCCTTTCCTTCCCCTATCTCTGACAATAAATAAATAAAATCTTTAAAAAAAAACCTTGCATACTGGCTACTTGAAAATGGGTCTGGCTTCTTACTAGGCCCAACAGGTCTAAAGGCTCAGAGATGTTTCCAGACATTTCCAGATTATTCCGTGATGAAATGAGCTCGTGCTTCCTGCAAACAAAGCAATCCCTGCCCCACAGCCCGTGCCAGGGCCACAGATCAAAGGCCAGCCCTCCTGCAGCAGCTGCTGCGTGGAAACACAATGTTGGCATCATCTTTAGTCACAAAGAGCAACAAGGGAGGTACTTCATGGTGCATCGACCAGCTTCATCCTGTCCCCTTTCATCCTTCCTGCTGTGCACCAGGACGCGAGGGCTGGGGACACATGGTGAACGTGCCACCAGCTGCGGACCCTGGCCATCCTCAGATGCGCACACGTGGGCCATGTGTGTGCATACACAGGCGCTGAGTAAGAATCTGTGGGGCGAAGAGGCAGCCAGTGGGGAGAATGGAGCTTCCGAATCTCTCTGAAAGCTTCCATCAGTACCAGAGCTTCTGTAGGCTGGCGGCTGCTGGGGCGCCTTCTGTTTCAGTTCCCCCTAAGTTCCTGTTTCTTTCGGGGGTAGAGGTAAGGAGAGGCTGAGCAGTGAGGGGCTTCTGAGAAGTGTGTCGAGGGGGTGGGCCCATCGCTGTTTCTCTTTCCCTGTATTCTCGAGAACAGTCTGCAGCCCCCCTGGAACACTGCCCGCAGCCACACGCTCCGCGGAAATGCTGGCGTAGGCTGCTGAGGCTGCCCCAGCAAAGGGCCTCGGGCTAAGTGCCTTAAACAACAGACATTTATTTCGTCACAGCTCTGGGGGCTGGAAGTCCAAGACCAAGGTGTCGGCAAGGTTGGTTCCTTCCGAGGTTTCTGGACTCTCCTCTTAGTTCGTCTGTGGCTGTCTTCTCCCTGTGGGTCTTCCCATCGTCTTCACTCTGTGCGCCTGCATCTTCATCTCCTTTTCTTATAGGGACACCAGTCAGATGAGAGTAGGAAACTCATGTTAACTTAAAACTACCTCATCTTAACTTAGTTACCTCTTCAAAGTCCCTGTGTTTGAATACAGTCTGTTCCAAGAGCCTGGGGGTCAGGACTTCAGGCATAACAAAGGGGAAGGAGGAAGAGGAGTCAGCAAAGATCCCAGAGCCCCTGCTCCGGGCTTGGCTCTGTGCCAGACGGTAGAGCTCAGCAGGGAGAAGACAATCTGGCTGTGCCTCAATGACTCAGTGGCAGCCCCAGTGAGCGGGTAGGTGGATGGATCAACAATGAATGAACTGATGGACAAACATCAGAACTGGTCCCGGAGCCCAGGGGGCTGAACAAGGAATCACACTGAATCCAGAAGGGCAGGTGAGCCAGAAGCTGGCCGCGCCTGCCCACGGCCACCTACGACGGGGTGTCAGAGGTGATTAGGGAAGTTCAGTGGCAAAGGGCCACTACTCCAGGTGCCGCAGGGCAGCTTGGCCAGCTCTTGTCCAGTTGGCCAAAACCGAGAGCAGGAGCCCCGTGCACAGAGGTGCAACCCCCCAGATGGAAAGCAGACTCTCTCCTTCATGCTCCCCCTGCTGCTCCTCCCCCTCAGGGGGGGCGGGGGACACAGTCCACTGTGGGTCACAGCAGCCCAAGGCCACGAACCGGGTGGAAAGCCCCCTCAGGCAGCACCTAAGGTTCCTGGATGAGGCTACCTGCCACAGGCCACCGCCAGCTGCTGTGTGGTGGCAGGGTGGTGCTCTGTCTCTGAGATCTTATCAGACCCGTGACATGAGAGTGAAAGTGTCCACATCCTCAACTCCGTCCCTGTAAAACACTGCCTGAGCCCGAAACTGCGGCCATAGCAAGGAAGCCGAGGGAGAGGAACAGAAAGACAGCAGGCCCGCCGGCTGCATCATCAGCGCATTCTTCCACTTCCTGCGAACGCTTCAGCTGTCACTCGGTTGTTATTATTATCTGAGCGGTGAGTGTTTACTTAGTCAATCTTCAAAGACATTTCCAAACGGGTATTTTTGTGACTACACGGAGGCCAGAGTTCCTCCCACCGTCACTCAGAGCTGGCAGGGGCAGGCCAGCTGACTGTCATCTGACCCCGCCGTGCGTGCAAACTTTGAACCGGCTCCTGTCCTGTCTTCCAGGCTCCCCGTGAACCCTGCTCAGCTCTGGATTGAACAGCAAACTCGCAAACACACAAGTACCCGCATGTACGAAGCTTCCTCAAGCTGGCTGCCAGCACAGCGGCCTCAGGATGGCCTGCCCTTGACTCTCTGCTTTGCCAACAAGCATGGGGCTCAGAGCAGTGAGCTGGTATTTCCTCTGCCCTCGGAGGGATTTTTATGGGGTTTTCATTCGGTTTCATTTTTGCCCCCGCACTTCTGAGAATGGCTCCTTTGTTCTCCCTTCCCTTGTTGCTTACACCCTCCAAGGCAGTCTGCTCAGAAAGTCACACAGCTGCGGCCTCAGACAGGATCCCCCCATTTTTCAGGGTTTCTCAAGCCCTGGGCTTTGGGACAGAGGGAACATGTCCCCAGGCTGTGCCCCTCACCACCGGCCCAGGGGAGGCAGTGGAGGGATGGTGGCCTAATGCCAGTCTGCCTAGGACAGGAGTCCCTTCTTCTGGAAAATCCTTCTTCTCTCGATAATCACGGGGTCCAGATGTGAGCTGCCGTCTGCTCAGAGACCCTCCCCCAGACACAGTGACTGAGCCAGTGACAGTCACCTGACCCCAGGGAGGGCCATCACAGCCTCACTCTGGGACTCGCTCGCACCCTTGGTCCCTCTGGCGAGGGAGCAGTGAGGAGTGATGAGCAGAAGCTGCCACTGGGCACACTCCCTGCCGTGTGGAGAAGGAACACCCAAGACACTGAAATCGGAAGCTGGCGGAAGGTGGTCGGAGACGCAGGAGAGCACCAAGCAGGGCCGGGTCCCGGCGGCAGGTGCCCTCACAGCCCTGCCCCCTCACAGTTGCCGCACAGAGCCCCCTGGAAGCCCCAGCTGGTCGGAGCTGCATTTCTCTGGCATGTGGTTAATAATAGAGTCTCATTAAAACCCTGCCTGAGCTGGACCGGCTGACCTCTGCGCTGGCCATGGAAACAGGAGGGGGCAGAGGGGCGGGAAGGAGGCGAGACGGAACTGACCTGGAAGAAGACCAGTGTTCCAGGTTACTAGGGCACGGAACACAGACACCCTGTCGCAGTTGTGAGACGTCAGTCTTCACCAAGTCAGCCCTTTCCTGACCGTGTTCTCAGGGGCAGAGGCAGCTACCTGCATAATCGAAGTGTTTCTTAGAACAAGTTTCAGGTGACAGCCATTTGGCAGCCCACAGACAACAGCCCCTTGGAAAACCCCACACTCTGGACTGAGCAGCCGGAAGGTGGCAGCTGCCCCCCTACTGCTTCATATTCTTGGCTGAGTGGACAAATGGACTCCAGGAGAGCCAGCTCAGCTGTATCCTCCGTCATCTCACATCTGGACCCAGCACTGGCCTGAACACGACTCCCAAATAAGAGGGAGCCCCCGAGGTGGGCGCAGACCCAGGAAGAGCCTCAGGTCCCGAGTCCCTGCTCCCTGCAGCTGGGACACAGGAAGACCCAAATCAGAGGGTCCACCCAATGTGCAGAGAGGCCGCAGAAGCCAGCTTAATCCCCTCACTCGCTGGAAATGGTGAAAGGAGCGCCAGCAACCACAGGGGTCAGAGCCTCCGTTTTGACTCCAAGTTCAAAGAAGCTAGCTAAAGCCACATGGGCCCCTGGCACCACCCTAAGGAACGGATTCAACCCTGAGTCAGAGAGGAAGCCGACATTCACTGAATCACCCGTCTACTTCCTCCGCCCGCAGCGGCTCAGCCAAGACCCGCCGCCACTTCCGAGGGGCGACTCAGTGACTGCCACTCGGAAAAGCTGATGCCCCGAGGAAGAGCGGGCAGGGCCACACTCATGCGGCGTCGGCCACCACCACCGCCTTCACCGTGGCTCCCCAGCCTCCTGCCTTTTCCAGAGCGAGGCTTCCCATCTTGTGACAGCCTGCCGGCACTGCCCTCGGCAGTGCTGTTTCTCACTTCCCTGTTCGGGACGCAGACACCCTTTCCAAATGCCGTGAGTCATCACCACGGAGCAACGGCCACTCCGCGAGGCCGGAAACCACTGCACACCAGACCGAGAAGGAGCGGCTTGCCACAGCAGCCCTCTCTGCCCCGCTGGTCATCGTGACACAAGGCCACAGCCAAGGCTGCTGGACAGAGCTGCCGGGCCCGACACTCAGCTTTCCCACACTGACTCTCCGACCCCCTCTCACACTAGGTCACGGGCAACACCGGGCATCTCCAACTCCTCTAGCGGCCACCTTGGTTACACCGGCTAAAGCAATGCTGCCCTCTTCCAGTCTTTGGAGGGACAGAAGTGGCAGGTCCCTCCAGGACCAAGGGCACTGAGGTCAAGTGCGTGCAGCCCCGAGCAGGGCAGCCACCGGGTCAGAGGAGTCAGCTCTCTGCCTGCAATCAGCCTTGCAGTCATGATGGAAATGCCGTCCCCTTTTTGATCAGGACCACGTGACCTTCTAGTCACCCTTCATCAAGTGCCCCAGCGCGGTGGCCAGCGAGTCTGTGAATGAAAACATCAGTGAAGGAGCTTCGGTCTGGTCTGCGCCTGGCCCCCTCCTAGAAAGAGAGCCCCGTGAGACGCCATGGTCCGTGCCCCTGTGTCGCCACAGGCGGCGCCGTCCAAAAGAAAAATGATCTAGGAAATGCAAATCCACGCAGTGACGTCACATCCGTTTCAACCTATCAGATCGACCAGAGCTTTAAATATGGACGGCGGCAGCGGCCGGGGCCAGCCAGAGAGTGGGAACAGCGGGGCCCGCACTGCTGGGGCACAGAGCGCTACGCGTTCCCCGGGGGCGGTCGGACCCTCTGCATTACCTTTATTGAGCGACCTCTGACTCCTTGATTTCAAGACTGGAAATTTATCCTTGGGAATTCAGCCAGAAAAAGGCACCAAGTGCAGAGACCATCGCAGTGTGGTAAATAAACACAAACAAGAAACTGAAATAGTCAGACGTGATTGAGCAGTAATTATAGTACATTTGGTGAAATACTACGCGGCCTTTAAAAATAATCTCAGAAATCTATATCCCCAGCCAGAGAAAAGTATTCACATGGATCATGAAGAAATATTTAGGCCTTTTAAAAAGATTTTATGTATTTATTTATTTTCAGAGAGAGGGGAAGGGAGGGAGAAAGAGAGGGAGAGAAATATCAATGTGTGGCTGCCTCTCACACACTCCCCACTGGGGACCTGGCCCACAACCCAGGCACGTGCCGACTGGGAATCAAACAAGCAACCCTTTGGTTTGCAGGCTGACACTCAATTCACTCAGGCACACCAGCCAGGGTGGAAATAGTTAGGCTTTTCAAGCTATGTGGTCTCAACTCTGCCCTTGTACCAGGAAAAGCATCCATAGATAGCACACAAACAAATGGGTGCACTGTGTGCCAATAAAACTTTATTTATAAAAACAGGCTGGGGGCCAGACTTGGTCCAGGCAGTAGTTTGCCAGCCCCCAAACTAGAAGATCTGATCAACGACCTTTCCCGTGCGTCAGATTCTACTTCTGGTTGTGTAACTGCTTCCCACACCCGCCCCTCCTCTCGGGGGAGCTGGCTGACAATGATATTCCTGCCAGTGGGTCCAGCTCCCAGCCAGGGACCACCCAGGAAGTGAAGAAACACAAAAAAAGGAATTCGTTTCACTTTTTCACTAAACAACAAGTTCTTTGAATTCTTAATTGGAAACTTTCACACATGAGTTAAGGTTGCTGCAACTCATTTCCTGCAGTCCTGCTTGCCTGTTTAAGCAAAATAATTGTTGACCGAGGAGGGTGACTTTTGACCTCTGGCGGCTGCCTGCAAAATACTTTACTGGCTCATTTGCATACACCGTGGTAGAAACACGCTGACACATTCTTTTCTTTTCACGTAAAATTCTGACTTCCTTGATGAAGTAGGTACTAAAACAAGATCTCAAAACAGAACATGGCCAGGAAGAAACAGATCCCCTCCTGCTGTTGGCAAACACCCTCTTGGACTGAAGTCCGGAAGCAAGCACTGAGCCCCCTGCATTCCCCGAGCGGGGCCCTGTGGGGAGGGTGGGCCACAGCACAGAGCGGGACATCTGCCTCTGCTCCCGGATGAAAGCTGACATTTACAGACAGCAACGAGGAATCTCTCCTCTGCTGGACCCCCCACCAGGACCCCTCCCTCCCTGCCTGAGACTCTCACTCATCACCCCTGAGAAGGCAGACACAGAGAGAGAGACCGCTGTGTCCTAGAGCAGACCACCCCCGTCCTGATTACAAGGGGGAAAGGGGCACATCTTGCCCTGGGAACGCACCACAGGGCAGCCTCCCTCGGCCTCCCCCAGCCCCATCTCTGGCCTCGCCCCTTCCAAATTCTGGTAGCAAAACATCCTAAAAGTGAAAGGTAGGTAGAACATGCGTTTTCCCATTTGTTCTAAGCACCCTGTGTCCATATACATGAGATGCTTAGAGGTTGGATACGTTTTTTGGGTTATTCAGACCTCTTTGCACACTTCAGCATTGGGACACAGGCGAACACACTTCTCTAAGGGACACAGGCGTGAGAAGCTCTCCTTCTGAGAGAGGGAGGCAGTGGGAAATCTGCTGGCATGCCAAGGACAAGCCGGTGCTGAGTCCGGGGCCCGGGGGTCCCACCTGGGGAGCCTGGTCCTCCACACCTCCCCCCAGAGGGATGCTGCTGGGACCCCACTCCCCAGCATCTCAAGCGGCTTCCAGAAGATTCAGAGGTCCCCTTTCTTCTTCCTTGTCCTCCTGTATCTGGACACGTTTCCCAGCCTTCCCACGGAAAATCCCAGAGTTGGCCACTTCCTGTTTTTGTTTTGTTTTGCTCCCCCACAGTGTACCCTTCGACCTTTTGTCCTTCATCATGAACTTCCACTCAAACTGGGAAGCACGTCACCGATCCCAAGCAGTGCTCTGACACCCAGAGACCCTGTCTCAGCTCCCCCGCTCCCTGTGCGCGCTCAGCAAATCCTTTCCCTTAAGCCCCCAGCTGCTCCCTCACCCCGAAAGGGGAAACTGAAATGACTGAGAGTTGCTTTTGAAGATCTTTGCTCAACATCTACGAGTATAAATGCAAATGTTGGTAATGATTGTTTTTGCTTTCTGATGCACTTTTGTTTGGGGCCAAGGGCCTTATCCCTTTGCTTTGTTTTGACAACTAGCCTGGCCAGCAGTGCACCCTGGTGCTGGCGACGAACTGTTCTTTTCCCTTCTTTCCTCTGTCCGTCCCCTCCTCTGGGCCCAGCATTCTTGGCATTCCCAGAGAGCGTGGGTGCCAGCTCCGGGCCATTTTTCTAAGTCTCTCCTCAGTTCCACACTCCTGTTTCCAACAGTCTCCTTGTTTCTTCTCTGCTCCCCCACTCCTGGGCAAGTACCCGGTGGGTGGTGGGGGCAGGCCCGGGGAGACCACCTCCCCACGACCTGCCGGAGCACCAAACCACGGGCTGTGGCTCCAGGTCGCACAGGTTGGAAACTCCAGTGGCCACCAGCTGCACAGGGGGAACATGCGACCCAGTCCAACAAAGGAGGTGTTAACCACGCACCCCTTCTCGTGGGGAATTCCCCCAAACCCGCATGGCACAGACGAAGGAAAAAGGAAGAAAGACACCAGACAATAAACCCCCACAGCCTCTGAGGACCGCCTGTTCCGAGCAGCTGTCCAGCGCAGCAGGATGAAGGGCTCCGGTTGAGCACCGCCCCCCGTGTGACCTTCGCTGACACGCAGAACCCGCCCGGGTCCTGCTCTGCTCTCTCTGGGGGTGGGGTTTGGAGACCTGCTGACAGCCGCTGCATCCTCCATCGCTGCCTGTGGGGCCTGGCTGGGTCTCCCCTAAATCTTACCTCGAGGAAAGGTCAGCGGAATTCACATCACAGGAAAATCTAAAGTTTACTCTGTTCTCTAAATTGTTTTCAGTTTCCCCTGGGGGAAAGAGATTGATTCATCTTGTTAATAAGCAAAGGCCTTCTTTTTCCACCTTCCGTCGTATAAACGTCAAAGAAAAAAAAAAAACCTTCGTGTTCAATCAAAAAAACGGTTCCAGCATTTTTGAAAAGCCAAGGGGAGATAAAACAGATGATCCTCTAGTCAAAACAAAACAAAACAAAAAAAGTGGCCTAACTCCAAAACCATAACACCCCGAGTTATTTAACGCCTCGCTCGCTCCCTCAGCAGAGGCCTCTCGGAGATGCTGACAAGCAGATGAAGTTTCGGGCTGTGCTGGAGCCCACGTGATGCCAGGCTCCTCGGACCCTGCGGTGAACCAAACCACCGGGCTGAGAAAGCCAAGGTCAGAGACAGCATGCATGCAAGTGAACCCAGAATATAAAATGCAGAGTTCTGCCTACATTCTCGTGCCACAGCTGCATCGTTCACGTTCGCCGAAGGGCGCGAGCCGCCCACGTGTCCATCGATGGCGGGACCCAGAAACGTGATCCATCCGCTCCACGGAATGTCCTTCGGCCTGAAACGGAGACAGATTCTGGCACGTGGACGCACCTCGGAGGAATCCTGCAGGCATTACGCTGAGTGAAGCGAGCCAGTCACAGAAGGGGAACACGATGTGAACTGTGAATCCTGTGGAGTAGGCAAATCCGTAGAGACGCAAAGCAGAACAGTGGGTGCCAGGGGTTGGGGCGGGAGGTGGGGTGGGGAATCTAAAGAGGGCGCAGTTTCCGTTTGGGAGGATGGAAGGTTCTGGAGACGGAGGATGGCAATGGCTGCTCAGGAATGTGGATGAGGCTAATGCCACTTAGAAACAGTGAAGAGGGTAGATTCTGTGTTATGTGTGTTTTGCCACCATCACACATGTTTAAAATGCAGAGTTCAGAGTAAGTCATATCGAGACGGAACCCGCCTCCTCCCTGCACACACACACACACACACACACACACACCAGCTCTCCTCGGAGAAAGCCCTTCCCTGTGACTGTCAAGCGCAGCCCACACGCAATCACGCATCCCCCACCCGTGTTTCTGTCTGAGCGCTAAGCTGGGGCTGCCGCCGCCTCCGCCACGAGGCCAAGAGAGCACGGGTCTTCACCTCGGGTGACTAATGGAAAAACCAAGGGTGGTGGAGGTTAAGTAGCTTGCTCAAGGTTACGCAGTTCACAGGGTCTGCCCCAGTTTGAGGTTCCTGGTGGCGTGTCTCTGGATTTATAGCCCCTGGAGCGCGGGATACACACAGAACAAACCCAGCTGGTCTGCGGAGACCGGAGTGTGCCAGCGCCGATTTTCCAAAACAACCTCTAAAGCCGGTGCCCTGTGCACACAAACAGTCTAGAAGGACTCCACGTTCATCTGTTCGAATCGTGTTCCCGAGCCCCCTCCCACGGCTGGGCTCAGGTCCCGAGTCCTGGCCCCTCGCAGAGCGCCAGGCAGTGGGGACGAGGATGCAGTGTTCCACGTTCGTGGGGGCAAACCAGCGTGCCCAGAGCAGAGGTGGGGAGTGCGGCTGGGGCTGCGGGGAGAGCTGCAGGGCCCTCCAGAGAGGTGCTCTGGGCTGTGGGGAGGGTCAGAGGGGGCGGAGGGGGCCCCGCCTATGAAGGCCCAAGATCTGAAGACCCTGATCTTTCCAGGAACTGTCCCTTCATTCTCACACATCCCCCTATTTTACCCTCAACCCTGGATCCCTCTCGTTTTCTTACAAACTCGACGTTCCGTCCCCCTCTTAGAAGACCTCCGGTGAACCCCACGTCTGCCCCTCTGCCTGCCTGGGCTGCCCTAACAGGGCACCACAGACCAGGTCACATAAAACAACAGAAGGGAATCGTCTCACAGCTCCGAAGGCCAAGAAGTCCGAGACCAAGGCGTCCGCAGGGCTGGTTGCTTCCAAGGCCCTGGGCAAGGGCCTGCTCCGGGCCCCTCTGTGGGCCTGCAGGGGGCTGTCCTCTCCCTGCATCTCTGCACAGCGTCTGCCCTCCGTGCGTGTCTGCCTCTGGGTCCAAACTTTCCCTTCTTACCAGGACACCAGTCACATCGGAGTAGGGTCCACCCTCATGACCTCATTTTAACTGAATCATCTGCAAAGACCTATATCCAAATAAGGTCACACCCACAGGTGCTGGGGCGAACACTTCAATTCAACATCTTTGAGGGGGGCACAGTTCAAGCCACAACTCTCCTCAGTTTGTCTGCTTTCACCTACAGCAAGACGCCCTCAAAAGTGTCATCAAGACTCAGGACCGATGCTGGGCTCCCACTCTGTGGCCTTAAATGTCATCTGTTCCCGGGGACCCTCAAATATGTGTCTCCAGCCTCAGCCTCACCCCAGAGCAGCAGACTCAGTTTAGTGAATGGTGTTTCCACCTCAAGGAAGCACACCAGCCCCCCTCCCCTGACTTCCCCTGCCCCCTTACTCTCTCGTCCTCAGCAAGGCTGGCTTGAGCTTCAACATCTGTCACCGATGCCCTGCTTCTGGCCACCTCCCTGCCATCACCTCCTCTGAGCCCTGGAGGGGCCTCCTAACTGCATTCTCCACCGGCTGTGTCCTCACCCCCCACACGGTGGCCCAGGGACGTGAGAAGGAGTGCTGAACCCACCCCAGAGGAAGCTGTCTGTGAAGGCCCCAGAGCTGGGTCTCCACCGGCCACCGCCCTCCAGAGTGTGGCCCTGTGTCTGCTACCTCTGGCTTCCCAAGAGGGTCCCCGTGGACACCTAGGTCTGTTCCAGACCGAACCACCGCCCCTCGGTCCCAATGCCTCATTCCGAGGGCCCCCCCAGAGATGGGCCCCTGCCTGTCCCTGACACCCTGTGGCCCACTCACAGCCAGCTCAACCTTAGCGCCCTTCCAAGACAAGAGCCCACATTCACCCAAACATCAGCCCTACCTCTCTCCAGCTCATCCCCACCCCACCCAGCACCTCCCTCCAGACTACAAGCCAGGGTGCCTGCTCCTCTCCATCCACGCACTGTCGGCCGGCCTGCCCTTCTCCCTTCCCCGCCTGCCCCTCTGACCCCACTCCCAACCCCTCTGCAGGGCTCGGACTGGGTGGAGGTGTTGACTGCTCCCCTGCCTGGGTCAGCCGACTGGCCTGTTTCTTACCCTAATTACTCAGAAGTTTCTTAGTCCAGCTGGGCTGCGACATGACTTTCTCATGGCTTTGGAGGCTGGAAGGTTGAGATGAGGATGCCAGCATGGCCCGGTCCAGGTGAGAGCCCCGCTTCTGGGCTGCAGACAGCTGACTTCTCACTGCGCCCTCCCAGGGCACTTAGTGGGCGGGGCGAGGGAGCCCTCTGGGGTCCCTTTTATAAGAGCACTGCTCCCATTTACGAGGGCTCCACCCTCAAGATCCAAGCACCTTCCAGGGCCCCACCCCCTAAGGCCATCTCGCTGGGCACGGGGATTTCAGTGTGTGAATCTGGAGGACACCAAATACGAGTCAGGGACATGCAAATGAGAACCACAAAGAGCTATTACCTCACACCTGTCAGAACGACTGTTATTTTTATTTCTATTTTTTAAAGACAACAAGTGCTGGCGAGGCTGTGGAGAAAAGGGAACCCTTGTGCACTGCTGGTGGGAACGCAGGCTGCCGAAGCCCCTGTGGAAAGCAGTGTGGCGGGTCCTCAAAGAATGAAAACTAGAATTAGCACGGGATCCAGCAATCCTACTTCTGGGTATTTATCCAAAAGAATTGAAATCAAGATCTCAAAGCGATGTCTGGACCCCCGTGTTCACTGCAGCACTACTCACAACAGCCAAGACACGGAGACGACCCCAGTGTCCTGCGATGCAGGACTAGAGGGAGGAGGTGTGGTCCATACATGCAAGGGGCCATCTCTCAGCCTTGAAGGGCAGGGAGCCGCCCCGGCCGGTGAGGGTCAGCGGGTTGGGCGTCGTCCTGCCAAGCAAAAGGTCGCTGCTTCACCTCCAGGTCGGGGCACATGCAAGGGGGCCTTGCAGTGTGGGACGGAGCTGAACTGGAGGACATTCATAAATCGCCCTCAACGACAGCTGAGAACTAGCAGCCTTTGCAAAAAGCCTCCTGCTACCTAGTGAAGCATCAATTTAGAGGCTGGTCCCACACGACAGGACAACGGGACAGGCTCCAGGAAACTTCTTCCCTTTCCAGAGCTGGAAGCCAGAACAACTGACCAGCCAGCCATCGGGATGAGGAGGACGTGGGTGTGGGGGAAGCCTGTGAGGCTGCAGCGTGGGACAGAACCCGCACCCCACCAGGCCCGGCCCCCACCACTCCCTGGAGCTTTCACTGTGAATCTCCAGATCCTCTGAGACTTTGTCTTCCCCCTCTCAAAGGGCAAAGGTCACACCAGCTGATCTGAGCCTTCGAAGGCTTCCCAAACCTTCAGACCGAGCAATGCGTCTCGCTCCTGGGACCACGAGTTCTACTTGGAGGGGGCCCTGGAGGCCTTGCCACTGAGCCCGGGCCCCCAGGGTGAACCGAACTGTGTGCAAAGACCCCCTGCCCCCAGCCCGACAGCCCGGGCCGCCCAGCCCATGTGTGTGCCACCGGCCCTCCCAGGGGCCAGGCACAGTACAGACATGGGAGGACTGGCACACACACCTCGTGCTGGTTGATAGAGAATGAAAAGGACTCTGTTTCTGCTACACACATGTGCTCGTGGGCGTGCGTGCAAATGGGTGTGCGCACTGCTCATGTGCATGTGTGTGCATGCCTACATGTGTTTCTGCCTTCATGTTTTACTCACAGACCCCTCCTCAGGGCCCCATCATCATGGATAAGGACACTGAGGCCCGAGAAGCTCAGTGACCCACAACCAACCCCGGTGTGACCTCCCTCCTTGCTCAATGCCCCCCAAACATCTCCTGCCACTTGTCTTTGGCCAGCACCCACTCATCAGTGCCCCTCCAGAGCACTCGGCGGCCTTCCGCCAGCACCGGCCCTCGGGACCAGCCCACGTTCACTCAGGACAGGCCCCTCAGATAGAGGCCCCTGGGACAAGGCCAAGCTCCTGCTGGAAACGTCAGCGGAGTAGGGGCCTCCCAGGGGCCAGCCCCACCAGGGACCCCTTTGCACCAGGTCCCTGGGATGCTGCTCATCAGAGCGGCAGGGTCACACTTCGCAAGGGTGGCTCTGCTTCTCGTCCCTTAGAGAAAACTCCTGGAGGTCAGATGCTGTCCCCCGTCTTTTCGGCCTGGTCCCCACCTCCCCTGGGTGCTCTGTAAAAAGCGTGTGCCCTCACAGGTCTCTCGCAGAGTGGCCGGCTGGCTCTACCAGGGCCCCGCGCCCAGCTCCGGCCTGGGCCCGGAGCCCCACAAGAGCGCTGTGTCCTGGAGGGAGGGACTCCCCCGCACTCCTCTTCTCAGAGCCTCGGGAGGGCTGGCAGAACAAGAGTTTCCTCCTTGGAGGTGGGGGCCCTCTGACAGAAATGCGGTGTTCGCAGGGGAGACCTGAAGGAGACACCTTTCAACGCCCAGTTTTCGGTCAAGGCCTGGTCGAAACGTGGTCGTGAGCAGAGTCTGAGACGAAAGCTCAGGAGAGCAAAGAGAACCCCCACCTAGGTTACAACCTCCCCTCTGGAATCCCAGAAAAAGAATGCCTGCTCTAGCTCACCCTCTGTGTGCATGTGTGAGTGGGCACTCACTCACACACATGAATACCGGTCCACACGAGGCCTGTCTGTATAAATAAAGATGAGCTGGAACGTAGCCACACCTGTTCATTTGCATCTTTCACAGATCATCCTGGACCACGCAGGGGCCGGAACTGCAGAGAGGAGTAGCTGCAGCAGAGACCATCTGGCTGCAAACTGAAAGCACTGGCTGTGCAGGCTGGCCCCGCAGTCGGCCCCGGAGTCAGCCGGCCCCGGGTGAAATCAGGAGGCCTCCTCGCCAGCCACACTGCGACATAAGAAAACCAGCCACCAGGAAGTGTCGACTTAGTCCCATTCTTAGTCTGAAGGTTTTCTATAAAAAGAAAGTACATTCCACCCAACACGCATATTTGTGTATGAAATACATCTATTTCCTCTAGAAAGGTTTGGGAGAAGGGAGATAGAGGCGATTTCTTAATTTCTTCCTCATATGTTTGATTTTTCTTAAAAAATAATGACTATTTCAATTTTCCATTTAAAAAATAACAGTAACTTTATTTTAATTTTGGAATGAGACTGCTCACAGTGCCCGCCCACCCCAACAGCTGGTGCGCAGTGTCAGCGTTCAGAGGCGCCAGGGGTCTGCTGGCCTCTGGGAGGGGAACAGCCCTGGGGGAGCAACCCCCCTGACGCCCGGAGGGGCCCCAGTCTACACAGCTCCTGCTCCTGCAAGCCCCCAAGGCACCAGTGGGGAGACTCACCACCCGGCCAGGCCTCCTCTGCACCCTCCCTGGCAGAAAAAGTCAAGGAAATGGCTCCTCCCGGAGTCTGTCCCTGGCCTCGACCCCCAGGGTGTCACAGGAGCCAGCCTGGCGCGAAGTGCCCAGTCTCCGAGGACACGGAGCATGCTGTCCAAACATGAATGGTGTATTTTTAGCAAAGTCCACCCTCGTGCCCTGGCCCCACTCCAGGGTGAGAAGTGGCTTTCCCTCTGAGTCACTCCCTGCACGGACCCTGCTTCAGGGACCGGGGTGGTGTCCCCTCACTGACATGCACTGCGGGCTCTGCCCATCCTTCAGAAAGGGCCCCACGGAAGCTCCCAGGCCCAAGGGCCACCTGCCCATGGCCTCCAGAAAGAGCATGGCTGTTGCGTCCTCAGTCTCTGCCTCAGGGCAGAAGGCAAGGCCTCCCTCGCCGAGCTCCTGGGCCCCCATGTTCCCAGCAAACGTGTGAGGGACCCCCACCTTCCTCTGGTTGGTCAGCCCGGAGCTCCAACCGACCAACAGCAGCGGCCCCGGGCCCACTGGCCTCCTGGGGGTGGGTAGACGATGGGAGAGAGTGGAAGATTATCATCCTTCCCGAAGCAGAGTTTCTGACATTCCAGAGGCAGCAAGGACACAGCTGTCCCTGCCCAGCTGTCCCCATGTGACTGGCGTTGCTGGCGTCAGTTGTCTCCAAGCACGGAGACCCAGGGTCAGCGCACACACAGATCTCTGCAGAGACGAGGCCTCTGTTCCCTGGGCCAGCATGTGGGTTTCAGTTTGCTGTCTGCCACGTCTGCCTCCCCGCTGGACAAGCCAGGGCCTCTCTGGGTAAAGTCAAGGGGTCCTGCTGCCCTCACACCGTCAGTAGACACCCGGCATCAGCCTTTGTTCCTGCCCTGTGAAGTCTCGGCCTTTAAGATTGGTCTCGTCCACACTTATAAGTCTCCACCAGAGCCATTGGCCATGGAGAAAGAGGCCTCCGGCAGACAGAGCCCATGAGGCATAGCTTCCTCAGGGCCCTGCCCAGCCTGGGGGGCCGCCATTAGCAGGCACATTTGCTCTGGGTCACCCCATGAGCAGTCCTCAGGCTGCTCTGGGACATGGGCGAGCTGACCAAGGCACACCTGTGCTCACAGGGCCGGGGACTCTCCACAGGGAGCAGGAGCAGCAGAGCCCTCTGGGTCCTGCCCTTGGTCCATACCCTTGGTCTATGCCCTTGGCCTTCATTCCTCACGAGGGCTCTGATCCCTTAGCTCCACCATTTGTCTTCCAGGTTGTCAGTTCTGCTATTTCAATGGGCAAGACCCTGTATCCCCTGGCCTGGCAAGGTGCTCCTTGTCTGGAGGTGGTTAGGAGTCCCTGGGCCCAGCCATCGCCCCGGGTGGGACTCGGTCCCACAGTGAAGGACAGCCTCCCCAGGGCCCTTCCCAGGCTGTTCCAGGGGCCCCAGCCCACCCTCCAAGCGGCTCCCCTTCTCTGAGACTCAGGCCCATGTCTGTCCAAGGGAAGGGCTGGAGTGAATATTTGCCGCATTTCTGTCCAGCTCCAGCATATGGAAGTCTACGACACTCCACACTGGGTTTCCACATCTCCAGACGAGGCCCAGCCCGCTCAGCTGTCAGACGAGCCACCCTCAAAAGCCCCCAGAACCACCCAATCCCCTTGCCCATGGGCACCTTGCCACACACCTCGATGATGTGGGCAGCGCCTGTGGTACAACCCCCGGCTGCAGCTGAGGAACAGCCTGCCCACAGCCACAGAGCTCAGACTGGCAGAGCCGGGCTGCTCTCCTGACACCAAGCCCGGGGCCCCTTTCAGCAGCTCCGCATCTCCGTGGTGCGTGCTCACACAGCAGGACACAGCACCACCAAGGGCGGCCCTCACCTGCTGCCGCCAGCAGATACTCTAGCCTACCTGCCAAGCCGGAGAACAAGAATTAGCAAAGTAGGAAGGCCTGTTTCTTCCCCATTTCGGCAAAGAGGGGGTCAGCCAGATTTCATTAACTCCCAACCACCTGATGACTCCCAGTTAAGCTCCATTCTCTTGTGCTTTTCCCCTCACTCAGACTCAGGGACCTGATGGCTGGGGGGCCCTGTTCTGGGGGTACTTACAGGCTGCCCACTTGGGTCAGACACGCCCAGTGTAAACTAACGAAGGAGCCTGAGGCCACCTCCCACACTTCCGCCCCCCCCCAACCCTGTAAAGAAGGGTCGAGGTATAGTGATGATGTAAACCATTGTTTGGATTTAAACCGGGGGTCTCCTGTAGCTCCTCAGCCCCATGTCAAAATGGGCCCCAGTCAGGAAGAAGGGGACATCACCTCCATGGCCCTACAAACCAGGTGTCTGCTGAAGGCGACGGGACACGTGGGGCGGGGGCGGGGGTGTGGGGGAGATCTGTGTCTCATCAGAGTTAGAAATTTCCCAGAACATCAACACACCCCACCCACCTTCCACCCGCTGGCCCCCCGGCCTCTGCAGTGGCTCAAACTCGCAAAGACACAGCCTTCCCAAAACATTTACATTTCTGTCAGGCAAAGATGCATGTGACTGAATCCCAAAGTACACAGCTTTTCATGGGAAGATTAAAAGAGGATCCTGGTCACTTCGTGACAAATTAACCAGTCTCGCCAAATGTCACTTGAAGAATAGAAGAATCCTCGCTTTGCCTGGGCGGTTTTCTTTCTGGAATCCTACCTATATCCGTTTCATCACTCCACTGACAACTTTTGATAGGAGCTTAATTAAGAGGAAACAGCGAGAATGCCAGCCGTCGTCCCCGGTTTCTGCAGAGCGTGCGGAAAGAGGTCACCAAGGGCTTGGAACAGACCCGCAAGACTTGGCAACGGGAACGGGCGGTTGCCAAGGCGCCTGCGCGACTCTCTGGGCTCTGCAGGTGCAGAGCAGGATGTCCTCTCGCGAGAGTATGGCCTCCAAAACGCTCTCTTGTGGTCTGTGCCGACGACACACCCACCCCCCAGGCCCCGCCCCCAGCACGTGGCTCTCTCTGTCTTTCACGCACCTGAGGACAGCCGTCAGCGTGTCCGCCCATTAAATAAATACTGTTGCCAGAAGCCTGGATCCATGAAAAACATATTTAATTGTTCATGGTCCTACCCGTCTTGTTAAATTTGAGTCAGGTCAAAGCACGCACCTTCTATATCTATGTGCATACATTACTAAGTACAATTCTTTTGTACCATGGGCCTTGACCAACAGATATTACTAGAATCTTTTTTTAACCAGGGGGGAGATCTAAGAAATTCTATTTGGCTTTGATTATTGTCGCCCACAGACGCCATCACAATGAGGGTGGGATCGGTCCCCCTGACTGATGGGTGAGGGAGGGGAGGCGGGAACTGCAGAGGACGCTGGGAGTGTGATGGAGGGGACCAGACGCCCAGGACCAGCTGCACCGCGTGGCAACCCGCAGCTCCACCCCTACAGCTGGAACCATTGTTTGGGTGAGGTAAAGGTTTTATTCATTTGTTTTTAGAGAGGGGAAGGGAGGGAGAAAGAGAGGGAAAGAAACCTGGATGTGAGAGAGAATCATCCATCAGCTGCTTCTCCCACCAGGAACCAAATCCACAAGCCCGGCAGGCGCCCTGACCGGGAATCAAACCCAAGGCCTTTCGCTTTGTGGGACAATGCCCAACCAACTGAGCCACACTGCTCAGGGCTAGAGGCATTGTTCAGCGAAGGTTCTCTGTGGCAGCGTGTGAATTCAGGACTGGGAACTCTTATCTAGCCCTGAACTGGAACAGGCTACCGGTACTTCTCAAGACCTACCAGGCATTGGCTCACTGCCACTAACGTGAATGACCACTCTCTGAGGCACCCCGTGAAGAGGAAAGACGTATCTCAATAGACTTGGGGGTCCTGGGCCACAGCCCCGCACTGCAACCCCACTCTGTCCACTGAGGGAGACACGGCCCCTGCAGTTCTGAGTTCAGGAGCTGCTTGTTGAATGACCTCAATGATGAAATAAGGAATATATACTTATTCTTGCCCTGGCCAGTATGGCTCAGTTGGTTGGGTATCGTCCAGCAAACCAAAAGGTTCCTGATTTGACTCCTGGTTGGGACACATTCCTGGTTTGTGGCTCTGTCCGTGGTCAGGGCACATGCGAGAGGCAGTCAATCAAGGTTTCTCTCTCACATCGATGTTTCTCTCCCTCTCTTTCTCCCTTCCTTCCCCTCCCAAAAATCAAAAATACAATTTTTTTAAAAGCAGCAAGCTAACAATGTGCTTGCCAAAAGAATAAATACTTATACATTAATGGTGGATGTGAAGGCAGGAGATTGTAGAGGTCAAGGACATAGTTTTTTACTGGATCATGGCCAGCTCCACCTGGGTGAAGTTGTCCCGGGGACCCTGCCATCTGCAGAAGGCAGTGTCACCTCCTATCCTATACTGAGGGTGAAAGCTGGCCAGGGCTCCCCACAATGGAGGGATGAGCTGTGCACCAGGGAAGGAGAGAACTGATATTCACGAGCACAAGCAAAGCAACGGCCCCCACTGCCAGCTGCAGCTGCCCTCTCAGTGAGCCCCTCTGGCAGGGTGGGGCGGGGAAGCACCCTGGCGCTGCCCAAGTGAGCCGTCCACGTTGGCACGGATCACCTAGGGTGTGGGGAGGAAAGGGGGGAGCAGCAAGCCTGCAGGACCCTGGGTGTGTCAAACCTCCACGCTCGGTTATATGTTTATCCAAATACCAAGTCTCCCTGTCATTCTGTGCCTTCTGTGGGGTCTTCCCAGATTCTACTTGAGATCTCCTTAGGGGGTCCAGGCCACCGCCCCCCAGACAGTCCTACCGGTGCCTCTGTGACAGTAACTGCCTTTGCGAACTGTCTCTGTCCCAGACTGGACTTCTGGGATGCAAGTCATGCACAGGACCGGCTGGTCACTTTCCATTGCATCTCAGGAGCTCAGTGGGTGCTGGCGGACCTGATTTTCCCTGCGTGTGCACTCTTGGTTCGGCCTTTGGTGCCAGCCTTAACCTGTCAATACTTCCCTGTTTCATGCCTCACTTTACCCCTCAGCGATTTGCTCTTCTACGTTACGTGCATAAAGTACCTCCAAACACATTCTCCGGAAGGAGACTAAACGGCCTTTGGGGGAATGGACCCAGGTGAGGGACGTTTCCAGGGTTGGACCACGTGAACAAATGCCTAATCAAAAAGCACTTGCACGAGGGTTTTCGGGGCAGTGAAAGTCATCTGCATGACTCGACACTGATGGGTGCGTGTCATGACACACCTGTCCAAACCCAGAGAAGGCACAACACCAAGGGTGAGCCCCAATGTCTGTCAACTGTGGACTCTGGGTGACAGTGACATGTCAACGTGGGTTCATTCGCTGTAACAAAGGTTCCACCTGATAGAGGTGTTGATAGTGGGGAGGCTGTGCGGGGAGGTGCATGATGGCAAGCATATGGGAGGTCTCTGTACCTTCCTCCCAGTTTGCTGTGAACCTTAAGCAGCTCTAAAAAGGGGGGGGGTTTAAAGCTTTAAGCCCTGGCTGGCGTAACTCAGTGGATTGAGCACGGGCTGCGAAACAAAGTGTTGCAGGTTCGATTCCCAGTCAGGGTGCATGCCTGGTTGCAGGCCATGACCCCCAGCAACCGCACATTGATGTTTCTCTCTCTTTCTCCCTCCCTTCCCTCTCTAAAAAAATAAAAATAATAAAATAAAATCTTTTTTAAAAAGCTTTAAAATAGTTTGAAACCATGAATGATGACAGGGAAGCTAAGACAAGCAGGGAGCTCCCGCAGGTGAGGAGGAGGGTGGGAAAGAAGGGCCCCCAGCTGCCAGGATGGGATCCCAGGGGAAGCGAGAGATGCTCGAGGAACATTTTTAGAAACATTTGTGATATCACATGAAA
This sequence comes from Phyllostomus discolor, assembly GCF_004126475.2. Taxonomy (NCBI): domain Eukaryota; kingdom Metazoa; phylum Chordata; class Mammalia; order Chiroptera; family Phyllostomidae; genus Phyllostomus; species Phyllostomus discolor. Next base: position 6,167,745 of record NC_040917.2, on the reverse strand, counting down.
TATCACGATCTCCCTCCACCCTCCACCGAGAAATAGTCAGTAAAAACCTACAAAAGCCATCGAAACTTCGGGAGTTAGTGAGGAAGGAACACGGGGACCCTTGTTCACTGCTGGTGGAAATGCAGGCTGTAGCAGCTGTGACAGAGAAGCGTGACAATCCCTCAAACAACGGACATAGAACCACGACATGACCCAGCAATTCCACGGGCACACACCCTAAAGAATTTAAGGCCGAGCCTAAAAGAGACGCGTGCTCACCCGTGTTCACAGCACACTGCTCACGGCAGACAGAAGAGGGACGCAACCCCACTCACGTGTCCACCGGCCGACGAATGGATAACGAGTGTGGCCTGTCTCTGCAGCGAAACGTCATCCGGTCTCGTAAAGGAAGGAATTCTGACTCGTGCTCCAACGTGAGTGAACGTCCTTGAGGCCATTACCCTGCGTGAAGTGAGCCACGTACAGACAAACACTGTACGACTCCACTCACCTGAGGTCTCCGGCATAGTCACAGCCCAAGTGACAGATGCCAGGATGGTGGTTGCCGGGGCTGGAGCAGGGATCGGGGAGAATGGGGAGCTCCATGAGGACACAGTTCCAGTTTTCCACGATGTCTCTGTGGATGGTGATGGTGGTGGCACAACCCCATGAATGCACTTAATGCCATTGAACCGTACACCGAAAAAAATGGTTAAAATGGCAAACATTAGGTGGTATATTCTACCACAACCTCATTTTTTTTAATCCTTAACTTAATCACACCTGCAAAAACTGTCCCAGAGAAGGTGGCGTGACGGGTTCTGTGGACTGGGGCCTGCCTTCAGGGGCCACCGTATCCGTGAGGACACTGCAGAAGTGGCATGGACCAGATGACAGGCCGTGGGGGTCGGCTCTAGAGCTGCCAGGAGGCACTGCTGGCGGGATCTGGAGCCGGTGCAAGGGAGGAGTCAAGCCTGGCACCCGGCTTCTGCCTGGGCACCTCACACAACTGCGGAACCAAGAGCTGCACCCCGGGCGGAGACCTGCCGCGGTTAAAACTGTACACACGTGGATGGGAGAGCCTGGGTCGTGTCCTCGGTCGTCGGCCTCGGGGACCCTGCAGGAGGAGGGGCTGGGAAGACCCCTGGCCCAGCACTGGCCGTGCTACCGACTCGCTGCTCCTCCCCGGGTCTGTCAGCGCCTCGTGCGAGTGAAGGAAACACAGTGAACCCAGCCACATCACGCTATGCACCCAGCGGTGTTCCTTGTGCTTCCCAGATTTTAACTGATTAATCCCCAGTAAACTCTCAGACACTGGCAACACTACTGTCATCCCCATTTTGTGGGTAAAAAAAAGTACAGAGAGACGAAGTCACCTGCCAAGTTCACACAGCCACACAAGGCACAGCCCGCATTGGAACCCAAGCACGTTGGGTCCAGATTCGGACTCTTAGCCAAATTCCCCATGTTGCTTCTCCTTTCTTACCAAATCCCCTCCCCAAAACAACTCCAAAGTCAACGGCAAAACCCCAATAATCAACTCAGCTGAAGTAGGCTGTTTACTGATAAGCACTGAGAGACGGGCCCCAGGTGAGACCCTCCCCTAACCTTCGGCCATTGGCCTCAAGATGCAGCTGACCAACAAGGAGCGGGGAGTGAGGGCAAGGAAGGGCGAGGTCCCTTCCTCAGCACCAGGGCTCTGCTCCCACACCCGGTGTCCTTCCAGAAGAGCGGGTAACACAGCACGAATGGCAGCCACGTGAGCTGGTGCTGGGGAAGTGTCCTGGAGGTCCCTTGCTGTGGAAGTACCATCTTGTTGCCGTGTGTAAGGCACACCCACGTTTCTGTGTATTATCTACACGGAGTTATTATGCCCATCGTATGTAATCATCACACCCATGTATAATGCGCATCCTTATTCTCCCCTCAAAAATCTGGGCAAAAGGTGCACATGATACGTGGCAAGATACAGTAATTAGAGTGGGCCAAGCCCCGCAGAGCAGGGCAGCTGAGGAGGAACGAGTCTAGGCCACGGGCCGCAGCAGGCACGGGCACCGCGCAGAGGGCTCCAGCCTGGGTGGGGGCGGTGCAGGGGGCCAACAGGGAGGCAGGAGGTGAGGACTGCGGTGGGCCCCCGTCAGGGGCTGGGCTGAGCGTTTGGGCAGCGGGGCCAGGTCAGGGTGGAGACGCAGGATGGCAAAGCCCCCCACCATTGGCAGCAGGGCCCCCGAGATGAAACACCCCCCTCCACTTGGAGCCTCCCCCGGCCCAGACCTCACACCCCATCACTTCCTGTCGGCCTGGGCACCAGGAGCTCTTGGAGAGAGGGCCCACCGAGGAGGGGGCGGTGACCCACGCGGGTCAGATCACACGGCCCCTTGGGCTTGGGGGACACCAGCATGAAATGAAACTTCAGGACACAACAGCAAAAACAGGAGAAGAAAGTTACAAAAGACTGAAATCAAATGGTGGCCCCCAGACTGCTGTCCCTTGCAGTGGGGTACATGAGACTCTCCTGAAGGTCAGAGCTCTGCCAGACCTTGTGTCTTTCCCACCCACGTTCCCGGCGTTGCTGATGAGCGCAGCGTACAGGGAGCAAGGCCTTGCTCACCCTGCGCACGCCCAAAACCAGTCTGCGTGGGTTTTCTCACCCGGGAGGCAGGGGATGCCCAAGTCCTGGTCCCCAAACCATAGAGAGTGTGGGCGCATCATGTACAACAGGGGATTTCAGTGCGGTGCCCCGGGCACTCTGGGGCCCACTTTGCCCTTGGGGCCACCGCCCCCCTCCCTCCCTTCACGGTTTCCTCTCTCCCTCCTACACAGACTCTCAGTCTTGCAGCCCCGCCTGCCTCTGCCCTGCATCCAGAGAAGGTCTGCCCCCTGACCCAAGGCCAAGGCTCTCAACTCGACTGTGCCTGAAATTCTCCTGAGAAATTTGTCCAGGCCCCACCCCGGGGTGTGAGGTGAGGCTCAGGATGCAGCACTTTTCACAAGCAACCCGGGTGACACGGATGCTTCCGGATCTGTGTGGGAGCCAGAGTCTCCCAGGGCGGAGACGTGGTCCGTCACCCGCGTTCATGCGTCACTACGCACACTCCCATGGGCTCCCACTGCCCGAGAACACCGTTCAGGGGGCTGCGGGACCCTTTGCTGCAGCGCCCCTGAGTGCCCAGAGTCTGCAAAGGCGCGTGTGATGGTGTCAAGCCTGCCCAGAGAGTGCCTGCCACCTGACAGCTTCCCGTCCAGAAACCACACGGCACAGTAAAAAACAGAAAAAAGAAAGCCGTTAGCCCCCAGTGAATGTTATTTTTAATGAAAGTGGTGTGTTTTGACTCACAATGTTGAAACCAGGTTATAAATGAGTCATCAGCGAATCGACCACAGAGGATCTTCGTGAAGGTGACTTGTGGGCGGGCCCTGACGTCTGCCGTCCCCTCACAAGCTCCGCGGAGGAGCCGTCAGGCTTGCAGTCGGTCTGGGGCGTCTGCTGCCGCGTCAGCGAGAAAGGATGCTGTGTTGTCACCGGTGGGATTCCCCAGGCCGCCCGCACGCCAACCCACCCACGGAGCACAGGCAGCTGTCACTGCACAGAGACTGCGGTCACACCAGAACTGCTGGCTTCCAGGTAGCGCTGAGGAGATCCCAGGGACAGATACAGGCCATCTGTGCGTCCCTCGCTCCCCAGCTCACACCCTGATTCTGGGAGGCAGCCCAGGGCAGGGACAGAAAAGGGGAACTTGAAGATGGACGAAGCCGGGTTTGAGCCTCAGGTCTAACGGGGTGGCTGCAAAAACCCATCCTCATGCCTGAAATGTGAGCACAGCCACCCTCCCTGCCCACCTCTTGGGGGCAGTGCAGGGTTCTCGGGGGACCATGCAGGTGACAGCGGTCTGAGGCTGTCACGGGCTGTGCCAGGGCACGTGGTCGGCAGGAGGTGAAAAACCTGCTTCTGTCCGAAAGTGCTCTCACCCATCGCAGCCTCTGCCTGGACGGAACGGGAAGCAGAGGCCAGCGTGGCAGACAGAGCTGTGGGCTTAAACAGTCCTCGTCTCCTCCCCAGAGAGAAGAAACCCTTACTCACCTCCCCCCCAACCAGGAAACAGGAAGTGGAGGCAGGGGGCAAACCCACCCACAGCCTGCCCGCCGCAGGGAGGCTGCCCCGCAGCTGAACTGCAGCCCCACGCTCCTCAGGACTCTCCCTGGTGGCACCTTTCAAAGGTCAGGACAGCTCTACTGGGCAGGGACCTGCAGCAAAGAAAACCCCTGACAAAGACACCGGGGACAGGAGGTCGGTCTCGCAAGACAGAGGACATCGGCCAGACCAGCGACTCAGAGCAGCCTGGGCAACCAGCAGCCCCGTGTCTAGGGAGCAGGGCTCACCGTGGGCAGGCCTGCGGCCCCTGTACAGGGACCCATGGTGCATGGTGCTCATTGGACCAAACGGCCCCCTGAGAAGGCGCGGAACTGGTTCAATCTGCAAAGGAGAGAAAGCGGGCCGGTGAGAAGGCAAACCGGCCTGGCAGAACCAGCGGAGTCCCTGTCTGTCTGGCACCGACACGGGACCGGACCGGCATCAGCACTGGAAGGAGAGAGGAACAGCGGCAACCGCCTTGACTTCCCTCCTCTCGTGACGCCAGGCTGGCCTGGGCCTCGCTCTGACCCACAGGAGCCAGCAGACATAACTGTGTGACGTCCAAGGCAAGTCCTCGCAACTTCCACTTTTGCCCTCTGGGACCTCCAGGTACGGCAGCGGGCCTAGCCCACCAGGAGGGGAGAGGCCGCAGGGAGGGGAAGCGAGCTTCCCCCAGCGAGACCGCCAGCCAACCCCAGCTGCCAGGCGCGTGAGAGACGCCATCCTGAGATGACCTCCCAGCCCAGCTGAGCCTCTGGCTACGTGAAACCCCATGGGTGAGCCCAGGCAAAATCACCAGAGAAACCGTAGCCAACACATAAAGTCACAGAAAAATAATAAATGTTTATTGTGTTGGGTCACTACGGCTTAGGCTGATTTATTATGTAGCAAATTCTTACTGAAACACCTTCCCTAACCCCACCTCCGAAATGTCCTTGGGGGCTCTTGGATTTCCCCTTGCCACACCTGGCGAATTATTCCGTGAAAAACTAACGGTTCCTGGGGACCAGGAGCTGCGGCCAACCTGTCGTGAAGTCATTTTCATGCCCTCATGGTACACTAGCTCATCCCATCACCCAGTCAAGCAGCTCCTACGACCTCGGTCAGTAATCAGCAACCCTGCCTGTCCTACCTCTAAGACAGATCCTACAGCCGACTCCTCATTCCCTGCACAGCTTCCTGCCGGGGAATTGCGGGAGCCTCCTGATTGGTCTCTCCCGTCTCGTTCTGTTGCCATGCTCCACAGTGAAACCAGAGGGACTTGTAAAATGCACTCACTCATTTCATAGAGGTTTAGTTTTGACCAGAAATAGCGACCTCGGTGGAATTTGCATGCCAGTTGCTGGTTTGAAAATTAACAGATAAAATGTGTGGCGACAAGTGCTGAGAAAAAGATGAGGCAGGAAAGGCGGAGGGAAACAGGCAGTGCTGGGAGGGTTAGCTGTCTTAGAGAGGGTGGCCAGGGGAGGTGGCAGTGTGATGGTGACATTGGAGTGAGAGCCACAGGAAGAGCAAGTGTCCAGGCCCAAAGGCAGAGCCACTCCTGGCATCCTTCCAGAACAGGGAGGGGCCAGAGCAGCCGCAGTATGACAAGCAAGGTGAGAGTCGCAGGAGATCAGTTCAGGGAGGTGACAGGAAAGAGCAGTGGAGAAAGTCGGGTCACACAGCACCTTAAAAGCCAGCGGAAGGACTTAGGCTTTCACCACAGTGACATGAATGGCCAGGAAGCGGGGACATGGCCCCGTGTGCAGTTCAGTGGTGCCACTCCGGGTAATAGATTGATCACACATTGGGTCGATGCCCGTAGCATCATTGTTGAATCTTTCCAGGTTCCACCATAGAACATAGGGAGCAAAACCAAAAACCCATGGGAAATATGTACCATAACACTAACAAGGTATCCCCAGGATTCCCAAAATATAAAAGGATGAGGACAAACCACTCCAGATGCAAGACCTGAGTAGTATTAACATCTGTGCAAAAGGAAGCAAAGGAGAGAATCAGGGATCTGGCAAACCTGAAAATCCCACAATACCCAACAGGTTACCCTGTGGGAAGCCGAGAGAGCGGATCAGACAACAGCCAGGCTGGAAGGTTTTGCTCACTCAGGTAGTGGACAAGTTCAAGGGGATTGCAGTCAAGGTCTGAAAGGGCTAGAGCTATCTGCGACAAATGAAAAAGTGAGGCAAGCAGAGTCTACAATACTCGGGGAAAAGCCACCATCCCCTGAACACAACACGGAAACAACAGAAGAGGAAATTCTAGAGCAGCAATCTTCAACTGATGCGCCGCCAGAACGTTTAAAACACGCAGTTCCTGACTATTGAGTCAGAGGCACTGACCTCTTCCCTCATACGGTCAAATTTTAAAAATGACAACAGCCAACATACCAATAGCATCTGGTGTGGATGAATAAAAATTATACCTATTGTTTTGTCAGATCAGCAAAAAATATGTTTTTTGGTGTGCTGCAGAATTTTAGTAATTAGTTCACGTGTGCCAAGGGGTGAAAAAGGCTGAAAATCACTGCCCCAGAGCAATGAGTTAGACTTTTTTTAAATAAAGTAATGAGTTAGAGAAGTCAAGTGGAAGTATATTATCTAGAGACAAAAAAAAAAACTAATTTCATGTAAAAAATTTTAGCACACGAAAATAATAATCAAAGTTATTTAGGAAAAAAGGTAAAAAAACAGAATCTCATCCCTACAGGCCATAAAACATGCCAGAAAGACATCCCCACAAAACAAATGAAATCTATAACTTACTTCAAAAAAAAGCTAAAAGAACAACATAAACCAGAGCAAAAACAAAACTCTGAAGTAAAATAATAGATTCAGGAAAGCGTTAGAAATTTTATACTCATAGCAGACATTAGATTAAATTAAAACAGGACAAGATTATTGACATTGTGATATGATAAGAAATATAGGTTTGGTCTTCATCTCCGGTCCCTGGCACACAGCCCCTAAAACCTTCCCAATTTTCTGAGGAATAGGGGTGAGAGGAGCATCTGTTGTTATTCTGAATAAGCCTCTTCCAACCACACCCAAGTGTTTGCTAATGAGGAGACACTTGGGGAACTCCAGATAGCCTCAGGTGGGGCCGGCTGCCAGAGGGACCAGCCACGGGACTGGAGGTTTAGCACTTTCAGCCTTACTCCCCATTCTTCAAAGAGGGAAGAAGGACAGGGATTGAGTCAATCACCAATAGTCAATGATTCAATCAATCGTGCCCACGTCATGGAACCGCCATAAAAAAAACTAGCTATGACGCCCTGGCTGGCGTAGCTCAGTGGATTGAGCATGGGCTGCGAACCAAAGTGTCCCAGGTTCTACTCCCAGTCAGGGTACATGCCTGGGTTGTAGGCCATGACCCCCGGAAACCACACATTGATGTTTCTCTCACTCTCTCTTTCTCCCTCTCTTCCCTCTCTAAAAATAAATCAATAAAATCTTTTTAAAAAATAACCATTAAAAAAACCTAGATAATCAGCCAGAGTCTCCACTTTGTAGAACGTACCCACAGCCCAGGAGGGTGATGGGTCCCATACCCCTGATCTTGAGACTCGTCCGTGCCTTGCCCTATCTACCTTTTCACCAAGCTGTTAAAGTGTTTCCCTTGGTTCCATGGGCTATTTATAGCAAATTACAGAACCTGCGGAGGGGCTCATGGGAATCCCCAATTTGTAGCCCAGTCAGAGAGAATTGTGGGTAAACTGGGGACCCACTACATGTGATTGGCATCTGAAGTGAAGGCAGTCTTATGGGACTGAACCTTTAATCTGTGGTGTCCGCACTAACTCTGGGTAGTTAGTGTCTGAATTTAGTTAAATTATAGGGAATTGGAGAATCATTTGGTATAGAAAACCCATACGTTTGGTGTCAGAAGTGCTCTGAGCAGAAACAGATCACAATAGTAGCAAGAATGCATAAATCCAGCAGACAATGCCTTGAGAGAAATAGAACATGTAAAGGAAAAAAGTAAATGCAAAAAATGAAGAGTGAAAAGCAATTTGAAAACAACAAATATAGAAGACAAGCAAAGAAGATTCACCATTTGTATAATAGGAGTCTCTGAATCAAAAAAAAAAAAAAAAGAAAGAAATCAAAAAAGAGAACAAGAACAAGAACTAACAACTACAATCCAAGAAAATTTTCTTAAATAATCAGAAAATTGAAACTGAATATATAAAGTCAAAATAAACTCAGAATGAGTAACAGCAAACTATATTCTGGTATAATTTCTAGACCTTAAAGAAAAATACAAAACCCCTTGGGCGTTCAGGCAATAAGACACAAGGGGAGTCACATCATCATCAGCCTTTCCAGCAGCCGCACTTGTGTCAGGAGAACACGTGGGAAGGAGGGGAGAAAGGAAGCAGGAAGAGCTGACAGGAATCAGAACCAATAGGACGTCCTGATGGGTCAGACAAGGATGTGAGTGGAGGAGCCAAAGATGACCAAAGTGACTAGGAGATGGAGCTGCCACTGAGTGACACAGGGTAGGATGTGGAAGGAGGAGGTTTAATACAGGGGGAAAAGTAATAATATGTACACATTACATCCTAAATATCTATTAATAATCCATGGGGAGAGCTGACTAGGCAGCTATATGAGGAATCCAGAATTCAGAGCTGCAGTCTAGATTAGAAGCATACATATTCAGAAATCGTTAGCATATAGAAGCTATTTGAGGTCATGAGGCTGGATAAACTTAGTGAGGCAGTGAGGGCAGAGAATAGCACCCCCATTCAAACCCTCACATGGCTTACCATCAAATACAGCCCTTCGTCACGGTCCACAAAGCCCTGCACGTGGCCCCCTCGCACTTCCTGTCACTCCCCACCCCACCCTCTCAGTTCTGGGCAATGGGACATCTTGCTGTCCCTGCACTCACTGTTCCCTGGGACCAAGATCTGTCCCCCCCAGATAAACATGCTCCCATCATTCAACCCTCTGCTTAAATGTGAGCCCCTCAGAGAAGCCTACTGACACCCTGTCCGAAGTAGCCACCCCTTAATCTGCTCTGTTTCTCCACTACTCACAGGCTGCCTGTTAGAGTTTCTACTGCTGCGTGAACAAGTTACCCAAGAACCTAGCAGCTTAACACAACCATCTTATTATGCATGTGGGTTCTGTGGGTCAAAATTACGGGCAGGACTCAGAGAGGAGGTTGGCTCTGCTCTACAGCATCTGGGAAGACAGAGTCTCAGGGTGACTCACAGTGAGGGTTTGGGGTCATCTGCATGCTGCTCACTCAGGTACCTGGCATCTGGGCTCCATGAACTCAAACACTAGGAGTGTGGACCCAAGGTCTCCACGGGGCCCCTCCACGAGGCCGGGCCTCCTCACAGCATGGCAGCCACAGCACAGTCAGACCTACTACTGGTCCCAGCGATGTAAGGGCATTGTCCCAGCAAACAAGACACATGCATTGCCTTTTGTGACCCAGAGTCACAAGCTATACAATGTCATCTCCTCCATGCTTCACTGGTCAAAGTGGCCTCAAGTCTGTCAAGAGGAGGGACATAGACTCTATCACTTAAGGGATAAAAGAATCAAAGGATTTGGGGGCCACAGACTGCCACGTTGCCTGAGACACTCTCAATGCTGAGCGGTTCTTCCCGAGCCTGTTACCAGCTGCCCGGGAGAAGAATTGATTGTCTCCTAATGTCCCTCTGTAGACCTGTGAATGCCTTGTTCCATCTTCCCCTGCCCCTAACTGCCTGAATTCTCAGCTGTTCCACTATATATCAAGAAGTCTGCGCTTAATATCAGACCCTGGTTCCACCACATGGAGAACAGTGTCTCCCTCTTCACAGCAGGGCTTCACAATCTGTCAGCGGCCCCTCCTCCATGACGGACCGTCCATCCCCCGTTTACAACCTGGTCCCTGTTAATCCTCTGTAACCTCTTGCCAGGACCTCTTACAGGGATGACATTTTTCTGAACATCAGGGGGAAAAAACGCAACAGGGGATTATTAAGCAAGCTCACAGTGGCTTCTTCACAATGCTGCTTGATTGAAAATAATTGGACCAAGAAAGTTAATTCCAAGCTGAACTGAGCAGTTATTTTCCCAAACGGAAAGAATTGCTTGCCCTTCACCATCAAAGCCCCTAAAAATGCTACCAAGATTGTTGAATAATACTGAGTGGAGACAGGAAACCGAATGACTGGAAACGCAGCTGCCCCTGGTTGCTCATACTGATGCCCACAGATCACCCTGTGGCCCGAGTGTGCCTGACTCCGGAGGAGAGTTACATGTGCATGAGCACCCAGCGCTGTGTTTCCAGCGCCTCGCGTCACACTGACCGACAAGAACTTCTCTTGGCATGAGTCTAAGGCTGGGCATGGGACTGTGTGAAATAACGGGACAGAAAAAGGCAGAGACCACATCCCGGAGGGAGAGCAAGCGAAGCAAAACAAAGAGAGAGGAGGACCAGCCCCACACCCAGACCCCACACGCAGGCCAGGACAGGCTGGGGTTGTCTGGAAGCGGTTCCCAGGCGGAAACCTCAGTGTGATGAATCAGTTTCCTTGGACATCGAGGGGATAAAGTCTGCCGTAGAGACAGAGCATATTTATTCAAGGAATGGCTGTGAGAACTGCATGGGCAGAGGTGGGGGGGGGGGCATGTGGAGTATGTGGTGCGGAAAAGCCACCAGGAATCCCCAGTCTAGACGGCGAGCCCATCACACCCAGGGAGACACAAACTGCCCAGAGGAAAGGGCGTGTTCGGGAGGGGCCAGACGGGCCTGGCTCTCGTGTGACCGGCTGTGATACCAGAGTCACACATTGCAGACAAGTCTTGAAAAATCACAGAGAGGAGACAGAGATGATTTTAAGACAAATGTTAATAGAAGCCCAAGTCTTCTCTTCTACAAGTCAAATGTCATGGTAAACAACACTGTAAAGAATGGCTGCACCTTTGCCCTGGCTGGTGTGGCTCAGTGGATTGAGTGCCAGCCTGCGAATCAAAGGGTCGCTGGTTCGATTCCCAGTCAGGGCACATGGCTGAGTTGTGGGCCAGGTCCTCCATAGGGGGCGTGCAAGAGGCAACCACATATCAATGTTTCTCTCCCTCTATTTCTCCTTCCCTTCCCCTCTCTAAAACGTAAATAAAATCTTAAAAAAAAAAGAAAGAAAGAAAGAAAGAAAGTCTGCACCTCTGAATGTAAAGATTTCCAAGTGTAGAAGAGTGTAGCAGAAGGTGCCTTTATGGAGCAATGCAGTGACATTCAACACGACAGCACCAGACAACCTTGTTCTCCCCGGGATTGCCGTCCCTTATAAGAGTGTTGAGACTGAGGACATGCATCCCATGATGATATTTTCCCCTTTAACTACCCCCCACCCCTCCAAGGCAGGTCCCAACTCTGCTCTGGTGACCAGCCCAGACATGCTTGACAAAAGCTTGTGGCCCTAAGGACTGGGGCCCTGGGCTACTTTCCTATGAAGTGTTTTCACACTGAAGAAACAACAGCTCATATTTGTATCACACGCTTAGGTTTCAGAGGCATTTTTACCTGTATTGTCTCAACGGATTCTCACAAAAACCACGCAAGGTCAGCCTGGCGCAATGCGGTCTGACTCACATCTACCGGCCTTAGCCACGCCCTTCTGTCTCTCCTTGCAGAAGGAACGGCAACCTTCTCCCCCTCAGCCCTGCTGAGGGCCAGGGCCTCCTCATCCTCCAGGAAGATGAACAAGTCTTTGTGGTCCTCAGGGCGTAGTGTCACATAGTGGTCTGGAGGAACCACATAGCAGGGCTGTTGTGGGGGACTCCGAAGAGGAAAGGAGCTGGGATAGAGAGAAGGGGCTCATAGACAGTCAGGGGCCCCAGAAGCTCTGAAGGCAATGCCGGGGACAAGGGGCAGGTTGAGGAGAGTGACTCCAACACATCCAAGTGGAGGGGCAGGACCAGAGAGCCAAGCCTAGCTCTGAGAAAGGAAGGCAGCCAACCCCTAGTAAGAGCCCGCCCAGTTGGGATGAGATCTCTCGGCCATCCCCGGAGTGGGATCAAGCAGTGCCCCCACTTGCATGCCAGGACTCAGCCACCCAAACATCACAGATGCTCGTGAGCCCTGCCAGGGCCCTGGACCCGCCGCAATGAGAAAAGGAAGAGCTCCCACTCCTGCTCTTTGGGGTCAGCGGGGCACCCTGGAGACACTCGAGGCGGGAACAGACCAGATTAGATGCCAACTTTCCACCATCACTATCATCATCACCGTCATCACCGTCATCTCCACCATCATCATCAGCAACAGCAGCATCTTCATCTCTATCTTCATCACCATCATCTTCTTCACCGTCGTCTTCATCGCCACTATCATCATCATCATCATCATCATCATCATTACAGGTCTACCCCTGCCTTCCGAGAGTTTGTATTGAGCCACTTCACTTTATGAAAGGCCTACGTTAGTGCCTATGTTTTCACTAACCGAGAGAAATCCAAAGAGAATTTTTGCTTTTATGAAAAACGGCAGAAAGCAAAGGTAGTCCTCAGTGTTTGTTGTGCATGCAGCGTCACAGAGAGAGTGTGCACCCCAGCAGCAAAGGAGCCTGGCCGAGCTCCTCCCCACCCCCCACCTCTTCACCCCCCCCCCCCGCCCGCCCAACCTCGCTCAGCATCCAGCCGCCTGCTCTTTGACCTGGCTGGGAGCGTCTGAGCTTTATCGCCATTTATTTTGTGCATTCCTGCTTGTACTATTGTTAGTGTTATTTTAGGTTTCCTGTGTTATTTGGTGTGATTTTTAGGCTGTTTGGGGAGTCTGGGAAGACTCAGAATTTTCCATGTGATTTCATGAGAATGGCTCCTTCTCTTCACACCATCTCGGCTTATGACGGCTTTCACAGGAACACGCTACTTTCGGATCGCAGGGAAGCCTGTGTCAGCTCGGTCATTATCATCACCCTCGCCCTCACCACCATGATGCTCTTGGGCCCAGAGAAGTTAAAGGACCTGCCGGGACCTCCCCGGTGGTGAGTGGCAGCTCCAGCCCTCTGACTCTGAGGGCCTGATGGTTTTGTGCTCACCCTTCTGTCCCTGGAGCCCCCCACCCCGGCCCCCAGTCCCTGCCCGAGACCCGGGCCGGGCAGAGGTCAGCGTGCTCGCTGCACGTCCCCTGCAGAGTGAGGACTGTCCCTCTGGACGCCCTCGGCCTCCTCTCAACAGTGTTTGCTTTGTCCCCACCCCCGGCACAGGCCCTTTACAAGGTGAGAGATCTCCTTCCCATAACGAACCCCTTTAATACTGAAAAAATGTAAACCTTCTGCTTGAAAAGAGTCCCAGACAGACCCACTGACACAGCGTCCCCGGAAGCTGACGGCATTTCCGGGCCACCCAGGTGCAGTCACCCGGACCGGCTTCGGAGGAGAGGGGCCATTGTGCGAGCGGACAGAGGGCCCTCTTCTCTGCTCCGCCTGGGCAAGCGGCAGCTGTTCTGTGCCCCTCTGTCCAGGAAACTCGTGAACAACTCGGAGAAAATTCAGAGGAAAGCGGCAGAGATGATTAATGAGCTAGAGCAGCCCGTGGCGGGCAGCCTTGGGGGAGCACCCGGGCAGAGCCAGACGGGCATCGCCCCGGGGGGCCGGGGCCGCCGCAGACACGGAAAGTCCTGTTCGGCGGGGCCCCGGGGGTATTCGTGCTCTGGGAGTAATGGGGTGAAATGGAAAAAGGGGGGTGTCTGCTGAGTATCAGGAATGACTCGTCACGGGGAGCAGGGGTGGGAAGGGTGCTGCTCTAGCTGTGTCCCGGAAGGCCAGAGCTTGGGGCGTGGAGCTTCAACAAGCTGGTGGGGCCCATGGAGCTGGGCAGAGCCTCCGGGCCCCAGGAGCACGGCCCCTGGGGGCTTCCATCTCTGCGCAGAAAAAGTAACGAAAGCACCTGAGCTTCTGCTGAGCCACTTCCCTCAGGGTCCGGCGCTCCTGCAGGCCCCGCCCCTGGACAGTCCCTGTGATCTGTGTCCTAACAGCCCTCCCCACATGGACCAGGGCCTTGGGACCAAGTCTTCCTTTCTTGGCCCAGTGAAGTCACTGGGACCCCTTAGTGAGGTTCCACCCCATCTGTAAATCGCTACCTTAGCTGTGCAGCCGAGCTCTCCAACAAGGGAGGGGGTCTGTCTTGAGACCCCGCCCCTCCAGACTCTGAGGCTGGTGTGCCGACACTGGCCCGAACCGAAGCAGCTGTGCCCCTGTCCTTCTCACGCGCACACTCCCCCGATCCGCGCTGTCCTGCGCTCAGCTGCCACCAGAACCGGGCTCCTGGGTGCGGTCCAGTCCCAGGGACGGGAGGGGTGGCCGGGCAGCTGCAGCCGGTGGGGGTGGGGAGGGGGGCACTGTGAATGCTGGAGGTTGAGGGGGCCACCCGAGCTGTTTTTGCAGCAACCTCTGACCCCAGGCATCCTGGCCTCTCCTCTTCCACGCTCCCACCTGTCGCCTTTCCATCACTGTCAGCCCTGGCAGAGGCTGCCGTGTGCACCTTCCACGCCACGGTCCCTCCCTCGCAGCTGCCTCGGAAAGGCAGCACCATGAGGAAGGGATTTATCTCTCAACCTACACCCAGCTCTCACACTGGACGGTGTCCTTGGGGGACTCCCGCAAACCCTAGGGGCGGCCTCTTGGTGACAGGGTATAGGGGGCTGGCTGTGGACGCCATGCCCAGAGAGATGGGGCTCCTCCCTCGGGCTCCTCAACCTGGCTGTCTAGACCTTTGATGCACTCCGAGAAGCCACGTAACCTCTCCCGAGGCCATCCTCCTTGTGGGACAGCACAGCTACTGCAGTTCTGTGCAGAAGACCCGCATGATTGTGCATGAAGAGAGTGCGCACATATTTCCAGCTCCCTTACATTCAGTGAAGACTTCTGTTGTTGTTGTTGTGAGTTCATACCTTTTGTTAACCTACTTGTCTTCCAGCTTCCAAAGCAATGGGTCAGACGCCATTTGCCACAATAATGCCTGTCCCAGTGGCCGGCCACAGAAACCCCAGCACTCCCAACGAAGGGGACTGATGTCGCCATTCTCCTCCACTTTGTAGCATCTCAGGACAGCCAGCTTTCGCCCTCCTTCCCCTGGAACACTCGCTCTCCCCGGGAGTGACACCAGACGTCCTCCTCTCCTTGGCCCCGCCACAAAGTCTCAGCCCCCCCGGGGAGAGTGGACTCCTTCAGGATGCTGCCGTCGGGCAAAGCACGCCCGTCTTCCAGGTGCGTGCCCGCAAAGCTCAGTCTTTGCTGATCAGGGGGAGCTGCTCCTCACCCCGGACCCTGGCCTTCACATTTCCCACTGCATCCGAGGGTTCAGCCTCGAGCGCGACAGTGCTCTGCATAAGGGTTCTCACGAAAATCTGCATCTTGGCGGCGAATCCCCCGCAGATGGTGGGTTGGGAGAAAAGCTCAGTGGAGATTCATTCAACAGACGTTTGTTGGCGGTGACCCTAGCCCAGCTCGCAGTGGGCTGTCATCAATAGCTTGCTTGCCTGTGTCCCCGTGAGACCAAGGGTCCCATGGGTGAAACCGGGTCACAGTCCCACACACAGTGTGGCTCCACGCGTCAGTCTAAGGAAAACAGACCTGTGGGGAAATCAATAGGGGTCAGCCCATTGCTTATTTTAGTATGAGTGTTTTTCATCCTTACCCAAGGATCTGTTTATTGATTTGTAGAGAGAAAGGAAAGAGAGAGGGAGAAACATCGATGTGAGAGTGAAACATAAACTGCTTGCCTCCTGCATGCACCCTGACTGGGGACTGAACCCGCAACCTAGGTATGTGCCCTGATGGGGGAATCAAGCCCTCAGTTCTTTGGTGTCCAGGACAACGTTCCAACCAACTGAACCACCCAGCCAGGGCTTTAGTGTGAATTATTAAAAAATAAGTTACGCAAAATGATCATCTAACTTGAGTTTTAAAGCATTTTTTTTCAGTAGAAATCTGCTTATAATAACCAACACAAAGGACTATTCCAAAGCCTGTTGGAATTGCAGCTCTGATGTATGATTTCTCTCACTTCTTTTGTTTTTAAGATTTTATTTATTTATTTTCCAGAGAGAGAAGGGAGGGAGAAAAAAAGAGAGAGAGAGAAACATCAATGTGCAGTTGCTGGGGGTCATGGCCTGCAACCCAGGCATGTGCCCTGACTGGGAATCGAACCTGTGACACTTTGGTTCACAGCCTGTGCTCAATCCACTGAGCTACGCCAGCCAGGGTGATTTCTCTCAATTCTTATTCAATTGGCACCTTTAAAAAATAACAGCGATACTTTGTAATGGGTGTACTAGAGATTCAATGGACCACATCAAGTGTTACCCTATCTTGATGTGATGTTTTCAGCAGTTGTTTTTAAAGGTAAGCAAATGAAAACATGTTTTAGGAAAGGTCTCCAAACAATGGACCCCGTGGGGGTGGGGGGTCCCCACAAGCTGGGCGACTTAGCTCTGCCGTGTGAGTTGGGGAGAAACCACACCCCCACGTGCACACCCAGCCCACCACCAGCCCGTTATAGTCATGACTTTAACCCAACAAATACTGTCCACAGGCATCTTAGCCATCCAGCCCTGGGCCTGTGTTTGCAGATGGGGTCTTAAAAGAGGTAACTGAGCCCTGGCTGGCATATCTCAGTGGATTGAGCGCGGGCTGCAAACCAAAGCATCGCAGGTTCAGTTCCCAGTCAGGGCACATGCCTGGGTTGCAGGCCACGACCCCCAGCAACCCAGAAACATTGATGTTTCTCTCTCTCTTTCTCCCTCCTTTCCCTCTCTAAAAATAAATAAATAAAATCTTTAAAAAAGAAGAGGTAACTGAGGTGAAATGAGGAGATGAGGTGGGCCCCACCCAGCCTGACAGGGGTCCTTGCAAGAAGAGGAGAGAGGACACAGACACACAGAGGGGGGACCATGGGAGGACACAGGGAGGAGACAGCCGCCTGCCCGCCAAGGAGAGAGGCCCCATGAGGAACCAACGCTGCCGACACCTTGACCTTGGGCTTCTGGCTCCCGAACCGTGAGAAGATCATTTCTGTGGTTTCAGCCTCCTGGGCCGCGGTGCTTGGCTGTGGCTGCCGAGCAGACTCACACGGATGTGCTCCCCGAGACGGGGCAGCCAGTCTGTGGGCACCTGGGGTCGGGGGCAGTGGGAAAGCCCTCCTCCAGCTCGAAGTGCCCGCCCACCCGTCAGCTGGGGCTCCCGTGGCAGAACGCCGCAGACCGGGGGGCTAGACAACAGACACTCGCTTCGCGCAGTTCCGGAGGCCCAGAGTCCGAGTCCAGGTGTCAGCAGATCGGCTCTGGTGAGGACCCTCCTCTGGCTTGCGGACGGCCACCTTCTCACTGCACCCATGAGGACACTAATGCCATCGTGGGGCTCCACCCCATGATCTAATCACCTCCCAGGAACCCCACCTCCTCACCTGACCTCACTGAAAGTCAGGATTTTAATGTATGACCTTGGAGGACACGACCATGCGGCCCAGAGCACAGCTGACCTCTGAGACTTGACGTTCATTTACAAGGAAGCCAGCCTTTCACTTCAAGGTCAGACGTAAGGCCTAAATGCAAATGAACGTGCAAAAAGTAATGACTGTCTCTGAATACCAAGGAGCAAACCCCCAGGGAGGGCCCACTGTGGAGAGAGGCACAGGAGGAGGAAGGCTGGGCCCCGGATGGCGAGGGCCGAAGCGCAGAGAGCCGGGGAGCACAGACTTGGCGGGGTCTGCAGGGTGGGGCGAAGCTCTGCCAGCTGCACAGTCGCCTCCACCGCACCCTGAGAAGGGGACCCAGTGACACGGGATCGGCAGAGAGACATCAACGCCTCATCCCAGTTCTAAGACTGTCTACCCGAGGCCAGCCCCTGAACGAGGGCAGCAGAACCCATCGGAGGTTCTTTGGGGTGGGGGGGTCCTCACTGTCACGGCTTGAGCAGGGGCCATGAGGATGGCGCCTGCACCGCCGTCCGGAGAACCGAACCAGCCCCGGCAGCTCCGGAGCCTGCCGCAGGCTTCTCCGAGCCCAAGCACAGGGTGACGGCCGCTGACGTCCCTCGGGGAAGTGCCGCCCCTCTGAGCGCGGGGACAAGTTTGAGAGGGACGCAGAGGGACACACCTCGGGCCTTCGGGAGCCAGAGGAGCGGCCAGTCTCCTGGGCAGGAGGCCCTTCACGTGTGGGGCCCGGGCACAGGCTCACGAGGGCGCTGCTCCAGCCCCTCATTTCAGCTGGGCAGCTGAGGCCCCAGCACAGAGCGGACACCCACGGTCACACCTCCTGGGCACCGCTGGGCCCCTCTCCTGCCCGGGCCCAGGGTCCCGCTCTGCCCCTCCAACCCCCCGCATCCTTTCCGTTTCCCCCAGTGTCTCCCACGTCCATCTGCTCCTCCTCACAGTGAGCTCCCGCCGCCTGTCTCTCTGAGGTGCAGCAACAGCCTGCTTTTCCCTCCTCGAGGCCAGAGCGATCTTAGTCACTCACGTCCCGTGGTCTCCACACGTGTCCCTCTCCTGCCCCTGCACCGGCCTCCGCGCCCTCCTTCCGCAGCCTCCATGGTCTTCCTCCACTCCCCCCTGCCCCTCGGGGCCCTTGCACGCAGTGGGCTTCCCCGCCCCCATCAGGTAAAGGCCACGCAGCTATGCCCCAGGTTGTCCCCTCGAGACCCGTGGTGGGGGGGGTGGCGAGCAAGATGGGTGGCGGAAGGTGCTCCTGCGGAAACACCAGCATCTTCCCGGGCCTGCACTCCCACCCTCCTGCCCCCAGGGGCCTCAGCCTCGATGAACATCAGCCCCCCCGACACTCAGAGATTCTGCCGCACAACTGGAACAGGTCCCCACGCGGGTCTGCCCACGAAGCCCACGTTCTAGATCATTCCTGACTGCGTGCCCCTGGGTTTCAGCCGGGCACCCCGGGAATGCCACCCTTCACGGCCAACTCAGACGTGGAGTGTCGACGCACCACCACCAAGGAGCCGACGAGAACAGGGCCCTGGGGTGCAGGGGCAGGGTGGGTTCCTGACGCCAGGCCCTGCAAGCGCAGCCCAGAGTGCAGGGGCAGGCCTTCCGTCCCTACAAAGAGACCTCACACACCCTCGGGGCAGACCACAGTCCCCCCCACCACACACACACAGACCAAGGTCGGCGGCGAGCATCCCGAGGGGTGCACTGCCTACCCAACTCCCTCTGCCTACTCCGTAAGGAAGTCTGGTTCAGATTCCCACGCAGGAGGTTCTAGAAACCTATAAAAGACAGGTGCGGTGTCAGAGGCACAGCTGGTCCTCATTAGCCTGGGGGATGCCACTCAGGTATTTATTATGAATTTTCTGTTTCATTCAGGCCTCACCGGTAACCGACGACCGGATTAGATCAAAAGAAATTTTAAATTATTTAATAGTATTTTACAGTCATACGGTGTTTCCCAACTTCAGAGTGTTTCCACGTGTCTTATTTCACTTTTTATCAGTGTGCATTTTTACTGACAAATATATTGACTGTTTGATTAAAGCCTTAAAAAAAGGCTGTTTGTTTCATTATCACCTTCAAACACCGCTTTCAATGACAAACTAAATAAATACATAGAAACAGGAAGTCCCTTAAGGAAAAGAGCTCACATGCCTGAAGTTATCTTTTACAAGATCAGCAAAGCGGCGGCATAATTAGGAGCTCAAAACCTGTTTCTACTTACACGTCGCATCCGGCCACACAGCAGACACATGCCCTGACCGACACAACTGCGGAAAACAACTCAACTGTGGGACAAAATATTTTGAAAAGAATAAGCTTTCAGAGGCTCGAGAAAGGAAGGAACACTTCGAAGGCAACCTGAAGAGCTTTAATCACCCAGAACCCCAAAGCCGGCTTCTTCCCGGAGGCCCCTGGCCTCACTTGGTAACTTGAGCTCCTCCCCACCCCCCCCAGGTCCTGAGCAGTGCAGGGAGCAGGCGACCAGGCAGGGAGTCTGATGAGAACCACCCGCAGCTGCTGCACAGCGGCCGCCTCAGGGTCGGAGTGACTTCCACCGGGCACTCAGAGGTCGCCCACCTCAACCCTTGCCACGCATGGAGGGGAAGACGTTTACCCTGAAAACTGCGACCACGAGCATGCCCCACTCTGAAAAGTTAAGAATAGCGAACAGATTGGGTAAGAAAACCAAAATTCCAAATCCCGCTGACCTGGGGAGAAGGTGGCCGCTTTCCCCACCTGGTGCCCGCACCGTGTGGCCCCAGCTGCCAGTGCGCCGGCAGGAGAGCTGGGGCGGCCTGGGGAGGGAAGCCAAGGTCCCCGGAGCCCCGGGGAGCGGGAGGGTAGCGAAGACACCCTGGCAAGGCAGGGCGTGGCTAAGTGACACCATAACACCGGATGCGAAGGAATGACAAACAGACGGAGTGGAAATGTGTGCCCTGGTGGAGTCGCCCAGTTGGTTGGGAGTCGTCCCTGTCCACCCAGGGTGAGGGGTCCATGCCTGCTCAGGGCACATGCAAGAACCAACCGATGAATGGGTAAGTCAGTGAAACAGCAAATAGGTGTTTCTCTGTCTCTCTCCAAGATCAATAAAAGAAAAGAAAACTTTACAAAATGGAAATTTGTGTGGATGAATCTACATAAAACGAGATGGTATAAAACAATAATAATTCTGTTCGACTTGTGGGGGTAAAATAAAACGAGTCAGAACCAGGGTGCCCGACAGTAACGGCGCAGCTGTCGAGAGCCAGTGACGGGCACTCGGGCGCTCCAAGGTCTCTGCCTTGATCAGGAAGCTAAAGGCGGGACTTAACTTCGCATGTTAGAAGTTCAAGGTCAACCTTAAAATAATAGAAATAATAAACATAAATACATCATCTCAACTTGTGGAGGGAAATAAGTGAAATAAGTAAAAATACTTATTCAATTTCAAGAAAGTCAAGAAAGATGGAAAAATTAAAGAAAAAATGCAGGACAAAGAAGAATCACAAAAGATGGTCAAAATAAATCCAAAAATTATAATTGGTATTTTACCATCAATAAATGCAAACAAATTAAACACTCCAATTAAAAGACAAAGATTGTCAGATTTCAGGTGAGAAATTAATCCATCCATGTGGTGTTCATAAGAGACACAGCTTAAATATAAAAATCAACCCTGGCTGGTGTGGCTCAGCAGATTGAGTGACAGCCTGTGAACCAAAGGGTCGCTGGTTCGATTGCAACTCAGGGCACATGCATGGGCTGTGGGTCAAGTCTCCAGTAGGGGCGCATGAGAAGCAACCACACATTGATGTTTCTTTCCCTCTCTAAAATTACATAAATAAAATCTTTAAAGTATACATATGTGTATAAGAATCAGAAAGAATTAAAAATAGAAAGATAGAAAGCAACATGCCAAATGTGCCTAAAAAAAAGTCTGAGACTGGCTGCCCAATAATGTGAACCATAAACTTTAAAATGGTTAAGGGGCAAATTTCATGTAAAGACAGTAAATTTTAGGTTAGGATGGTAAGTTGTTTATTCGTATGTCAGTCATTCATATAAAATAAACTGCGAGGCAAAAAAGTAGTTGTCCGAGATAAGAGTCAGAACGTGATGGTAAAGGATACAATTCTGAACGTGCGCCCACCTGACGACAGAGACTGGAAGCATGCAAAGGAAACACTGAACGAGCTACGCGGAGGGACAAAGCTACGAGACAGCAGGCGATCCCAGCCCTTCTGCTCTCGGAGTGAACGGCTGAGAAGGCAGAACGCAGCGTATTCTGACATCACCGCTGACTGGCTGGCCCAGGGCTCCGCACAGAAAACCCGCGGCTGACACGGCACGGGACACGCGACTGCAAGAACATGCGAACGTTCAGAAAAAAACACCGCAAACCCGTCAACAGGGACAGTGCCGAGACACGTCAAAAGGTCGGTATTCAACAAATCATACTTTCTAACTAGAATGCAATGGAGTTAGAACTCAATAATAAAAAGATAAGTTTAAAAAACCTGAAATGTTTAGAAATTAAGAAACCCACTTCCAAAAGCGTGAAGAAATAAAAATGCTTAGAAATACAAAGTAACGACAGATGTGCCAGTTTGTAGGGAAGAGAACGATAAGTGTTTGTTGAAAGACATGAAGGAACAAACGAATGGGGAGAGATGCCTTGTTCCGGGATTAGGAGACTCAGTATCGAGAAACGGCCGATTCCCCCAAACGAGGGCTCAGGACTGGGCAGGACTAACTCGGGGGCTCACCAGGAGCCCCCGGAGAAGGGTGGGGACCGGGGCTCAGCAGGGAACTTCAGAGAAACCCAAAAAAGTGACCCTGCCTGAGAGCGCACTTTCGTCATTTTTAGGGGACCAACTTCCAGGTGATTTTTAGGTGCTTGTTGTTTGTCTAACATCTCTTTTGTTTTTCCTTTGTGCTGTGTCTGGTTCTGTGTGTAGCCTTCCTCCGCATGTTTGCAAACGGTCCTGGCAGAGCGGGCTGTAGGGCCAGTCCAGGTTGTGTTGGGGGGGGGGGGGGGCAGGAGAAAGGAAGCCAGCTGTTCATACACCAGGTGTATTCCCAGGTGTATTTGTTTGCTCCGCGGCCGTAACCAAGTGCCAAAGCTGGGCAGCTAAACCAGAAGTTTATTTCCTCCCAGTGCTGGAGGCCGGGAGGCCGTAGGTCTGGGATCAAGGTGTCAAGGTGTGGCGGGGCCGGTTCCTGCTGCGACTCTCTCCTTGGCGTGTCCACGGCCATCTTCCTCCTGAGTCCTCACACGGTCCCCCTCCCTGTGCCCCAGTCTCCTGTTCTCGGGAGGCCCCCGGGCATGGCGGATTAGGGCCCACAATGAATGAATGACCTCATTTTACCTCAACTGCCTCTTTGAAGATCCCAGTCTCCAAATAGTCACCTGCTGAGGTCCTGGGGGTGAGCACTTCAAGTACGAGTTTTGGGGGACATGATTCGGTGAGCACAGAACCCCAGGTGGCAGGTACCTTGCAGGCGTGACTTCAAGGAACCCTCCCAGTGACACCATGGGGTAAACAGCACTGTTCCCACGTCCCCGTGATGAAACCGAGGCCGAGACCATGAGGTCACCAGGCTGTGGCCACACACCTGGCAAATAGCAGACACATGAGTCACACCAGGGCTTCCTGGGCTGGGGTGCAGAGGGGAGAAGGTGGCCTGTCACTCTTGCTGCTGGCACCAAGAGTAATTCACTGAGGGTCACATGTGCAGTGTAGTCGGCCAAACCTTCTTCTGCCACCCTGTCCATCGCCTACCATGCCTCCTTATCCCTGCGGCAGCTCTGGTTGTCTGCTCTGGCAGGAACTGGAGAGGTGCCCAGTTCCTAGGAAAGACAGAGGGTATGAAGGAGCTGGGACGTTCACAGCCAGGGCCAGTGCTGCCCTGACTCGAGGCTGGGGAGGGGAGCGGCTGGAGGCTGGGGTGCACCGCAGAGGGAAGAGCCTGGGGGACTCCGTGGAGCGGGGCCGGGGCTGTGAGCAGGGAAGTGTGGCCACAGCCACTGCTTCCCTGGAATTCGGCCCCCATCTGGCCCACCAGGGTTCCCATGGGCCAGGAGCTGACTTAGGTCCCACAGAACATATATGCTGAAGCCCTGACCCCCAGGACTTCAGTGTGACACCGCAGTTGGAGACGGGGCCTCTGCAGAGGGACTCGGGGAAAAACGAGGCCGTTAGGGTGGAGTGCCAATCCACTGTGCCCGGGGTCCTGGTGCCAACAGGAGATAAGACACGCACAGAGGGGGCCACTTGAAGACACCAGGAGGAGACGGCCAACTACAGGCCGGGGAGAGAGCTGCAGGAGGACCCGGCCCTGCCCACCCCTGGTCTCAGACTTCAGGCTCCAGAACTGGGGGGATCAGTGTCTGCGGGTCCAGCCTATGCTCCTTGGTTCGGGCGGCCCTGGCAGACTGACACGCACACAGGGAGCAGGTTCAGGCCGATCCCACTAGAGCAAACCTGGCTGCAGAGGCTGCCCCCAAATCTTCCTCAGGACCCCCAGAATTTCCGGAACAAGAGAGACAGGTCCGCTCAGAAGCCGCCCCGACCCGGTGGCGGGTCCTCTGCGAGAGGAGGATGAAGGTTAGAGGGACACACGGGGATTTGAACCCCGGCACGTGGGTCCCTGGGCAGCCTCCACCATGGCCACGGCGTCGTGCAAACACCATGCTCACCGATAACTGTCGGTTCCTTCTCTGAGCTGCAGGTGTCCCAGGTGACTGGGAGCGAGTGACCAGGCTTCACCTTCGCCAGCACGGCCCATCTCCCCATCCGCAGGGACTCAGCCCCGTCTTCCGAGTCTCCACTCCCCGTTCTAGCAGCCAAGACACCAGCCACTTGTCCTTGCAGAGGCAGAAGGAGATGAAAGGACTTATCACCTGAACATTCCAGAACTTTCCAAACAAATTGGTCCTGGTTTTGGGGTTTTTTTTTTCCCCTAAAACCTGGACCCACACTGGAGAGCTGAGCAGATCATTGTTCTTGCCGGACCAGCCCGTCCACAGCGACACTGAACCCTCCTCATCAAAGGGCAGCCTGCGAACCCCGGAATGAGAGCTGCTGGGGGGGCACACCAGCTGCACGCTGGGAGCCCAGTGACGGAGCGGGTCTGCGTCAGGCGTCCCTAGGGCTCTGAGGTCGCACGGCACCCTGCAGCGCTGCGGCTCCCACTGGAAGTCCCTTCCCTGCATGAGGACCGGGCACGGCGCACCCTCCGGGGAAGGGTGCAGACTGAAGCATGGGGTGGGGGCCCCTCAGGTTGTGGTGTGAACTCACAGAAGGAGCCCCAAGCTCCCACAGAAGGGCAGGCCTCCCCAGGCCGGTCAGGTGGAGCGTGGCCAAGATTCCAGCCAAGTGGCTGCTCCGTGGGCCATGTACACAGGCCACGGCCCTGCAGGACCTTGCAGGCCACGTCCCAGCAACACTGACCATCAACAAACAAAGGCAGCAGCACGTTGAGGGTGGCACTCCGGGCACCAACCTCCTTTTCACTGTGAAATCCAAAAGCAAAAAGAGTGTTCCCAGGAAGTGGTCGAGACCCCCCCTGGAGCCCCCTCCCAGAAGATGCAAAGTCAGCTTGTTGAGAGACAGGGTGTCGAAGAGGACTTTCTCAGAGGAGTATCTCTGGAGACGGCTGTGCTTCGTACAGAGAAGGTGGGAGCTGCCCCCCAAACAGGACTAGTTTCCAGGACGCCCCTGGACAGCTCCGCACGTGAGCCCCTCCAGCTGTGGGCAGGTGAAGCTGCGTCCCACTCCCAGCCAGGGCCCCAGAGGGGGGCACTGGGCTGCAGCGGGCTGCATCAACCACCACGGTGTCGGCTCTGAGCCCTGGGTCCTGCAGACCAGACCCGCTTTGGAAGGAGGTCTTTGCCCGTGAGATTAGGTTAAGGACCTCGAGGTGGGGAAATGCCCCTGGTTTGCCCAGACGAGCCCTGAACACAGCGGCAGGCGTCCTGCGGAGGGCGAGGCCCAGGGGCGTCTCTGCACACTCACAGGAGAAGGCGACGTGACCAGAGGCAGGGACAGTGACGGGGCCACAGCCGGTGGCAGCCGGCAGCCTCAGGAGCCTGACAGGCGAAGAGCGAGCATCCTCCAGCCTCAGGGAGCCCCGCTTCCCCGATCTGGCTTGGCTGACACAAGGCGATGGTTTCAGACTTCGGTCCTCGGAACTGTGGGGGAGCACGCCTCTCTTCTTCAGAGCCATCGCGTCTGCGGTAATCCGTTCCAGCTTCCTCCGGGAACTAATGAGCAGGGAGGCAGGGCCAGCACGGAGCGCCTGGGCGGGGGTCCCCCTCCGCCCCAGCATGTGTCAGAGCGGGTGATACGTGAAGATTAGAGTCAGATGTGGGCCACTCGGGGACGTCCAGTGGGGTGACGTCCAGAGGGCTGACCACCAGGGCCACCGGGAGGGGCGAGAGCCCAGCAGCAGGAAGCTAGAAGTAAACGCCAGAGGAGGAAGTCATAGGTGACCACCCGGCAGAGGGGACACCTCCAGATGGCCAGAGAAGTGTGGGGACTTGGAGAACCCCACCCAGGGGCAGGGTCAACCTGAAAGCTTGGGCCGGCTCCAGGGACGGCCTGGTCAGCTCTCACACGCAGCCCCTGCCCTCCCCCACTCCATCCTGGGGAGCAGCGGGAGGCAGGAGCACAGCCATCCAGCACAGCAACCACCCCACCCCCCCCACACACACACACAGCCGGCCTCCAGCCCGAGCCGCTGAGCTGGCCAGAAGCACAGCAGACGTCAGAGTGCAGAGTTTTGACTAATATCTTGGCCCGGACATTCGAATTCCAAGTTAAAACTGGTTTCCATTCAAAGCGTCCTCAGGACACACTGTTTCCTACGAGGGGCGCCAGCCCGGTCGTCCGGGGCCAGGGAGCACAACCGCCGCCGACCCCATGCCGTGGGGGCGGCCTCGCGCAGGGGGCTGGTGGGAACGCCCCGGTGCACGCGAGCACGGCCGGGCTGCGTGGAAGGGAAGGATGCAGAGTGGCTCTCGGTGCCCCTTTGAAGCTTCCCCAGCGGAGGCTGGCCTGGCTGGTCTGCACTGACATCAGCCCGGGGCAGCATCTCGGGGCAGCTGCCGGCTTCCTCCTGCGGCCCCGGCCACGGCCCAGGAGACACTGCTTGTGTTTCACGGGGGATTAAAAACACTTGCTGCCCATCCATAACTCACAGCCCCGCCTCCACCGGGACCAGGAACACTGAGCGAGGGACCCTCAGCCCCGCCTCACAACGGGGGGCCTGGGGGAACCCACAGAGAGAGGCTGGAGACAGGACCGTGCCCCCACGGCCCCCGTCCCATTCTCCTGGGACGCAGGCGCCCTTGTGAAAGCTGTTTTCTGAGGTACACAGAGCAGGGGTCCCGGAGCCCTGGATGGACGCCCCTTGTCACTGGTCTGACAGCAAAGTCCGGGAAAGCAAGACGAGGAGTCAGGCTCCCTGGCTTCCCCGGGGTGTTCCCGGGCTGGGACCATGGTGGCCTGCCGACTGTCGTCTGGCCCTCCCTGGACCTGCGCAGCCACCCCCACCCGACCCTGGGCTTCCCAGCCCCTTCCTGCACCCGGGGGCAGGGAGGGGCACCCTGTCAGCCCAGTCTGGCTGAGGGGGCCCCCACAGCACGGAGCAGGCCCTTCTCCAGGAAGCCCGGTGGGACCAACCGCTTACCAGGCCAGAGATGGTGCCACACCTGTCCACAGTGCCACTCGCAGACATGGTCCTTAGGTGAACTGTTTGGAACATCCATTAAAATGCAAGGGGACAGGAACGAGTGGATTCCTTGGTCTGGTCCCAGGAGAGAATGACCCTCCCTAAGCCGTGACTTGGGTGTCAGAGAAGCAATTCGAGGGCTGGGGAATGGGCTGGAGTGCCCTCCCTGGTTCCTGTCCCCCCACCATACCAATGGGACACTTTCTTGGGTCCCTATCCTATGACCGGGGATGCAGGCATTGCTACGTGACCTGAAGGAGACAGTGAGCTCCCCGGACGTAGGCTCTAGAGACCGCTGGGCTCACGAGGCCTTGCTCCACAGTGAGCACTGCTCTGCCCAGGTTGCTGCCTGTTTTAGCCATCGATCAATCAATCAATCAATCAATCAGTCCCTCTGATGGGGGAGGGAATTCAGCAAGCCCGAGGTGCAGGGTCACACACTGGGGACACCAGAGCACTGAGACTGGATCCCCACGGACGGCACCTGGTAGGTGAGACCCTCCCACTCCCCCATGGCCTGAACGGGATTCACAGCTTCAGCGGTCCGGCCATGTACAGTGTCTGAGAGTCACCTCTCCTGTTCCCTAATCTACAGGATGATTCTTCACCCACACGGCTGTGCGACTCCCAGTGCTCAGAGGGTCCTGGGCTCGGGGCCAGGTTCCTGGAGCCACCTTCAAGGAAGCTGTGCCAGTGGGTTGGCTCTGGGGGTCAGGCTGGCAGTCCTGGGGGGGGGGTAACCAACAACCCGCGGGGACATCAGCACATGGAAGGAGGGGGTGGGAAGGGAGACAGTGAAATGGGGGACATGGGCACTGGAAACGCTCGGCACCTTTCCCTGCATGAGGGAGACTTCCCAGCCCACGGCGTCGGTCGGGAGCCCGAACCTCTCGCCTGCAGGCTGCACAGCAGGAGCAAGTGGAGTGGACAGGAGGTGACCACGGCAGTGACCTTGGACACGCGCCCTGCCTCAAGTGACTGCTGCCCTGTCATCTGAAGGGTTTGCAGATGGCTTGTTTTTCAAGAATGTCAAACTTAGATTCCTATGTGAAGTCTTCTGATTCTTTTTGACTGCTCAGAGTCTCTTATTATAGTACACGGGCTGGGACCGATGGGATGGGGTGGAAGCGGCCCGCCCTTGCCTTGATCAGCACCGACGCCCACCCCGGTAGCCATGCATGTGCCGGAGATGCCGCCGCTCTGCGTCACGGTTTTCCCAACGCCGCCCGTCCACTCCCAACCCTGCATCCCAGTCCCGAGACAGGAAAAAGTCCGGAAGAGGGCAGGCTGCCACGCGCCACAAGGCCATCTTCCCGTGGCCAGAGCTCCTTGGCCGGGGCTGCCCGTGGGGACCCATGGCCACCAGCATCTTGCTGGCCACCTGGGGAGCTCAGCTGTCAAAATCTCCTGGTTTCAAAAAGTGGACGGATTATTTTTATTTTTTTAAGATTTTATTCATTTATTTTTAGAGAGAGGGGAAGGGAGGAAGAGAGAGAGAGGGAGAGAAACATCGATTAGCTGCCTCTTCTTGTCCACACCCTGACCAGGAGCTGACCCACAACCCAGGCACGTGCCCTGACCGGAAACGGAGCCAGCGACCTCTCGCTCTGCAGGACACCAACCAACCAACTGAGCTGCACCGGTCAGGGCCTGACTATTTTTAGTTAACATTGTGGCTGGTTCGATTCGGCCCAGGTTGCCAGTTTGTGACCCTGAGTGTGGATGGTGAGGCTGGTTGCAGACAGAACGTTCGAGAACCTGCAGAGCCAAGGGGCTAAGCTGCGTCCGCCGGGCCTCGGGCAAACCGGCCCCTTCGGCATTAGACCAAGTGCCAGCTTCCCCTGGAGCTGGGTGCCCAGTCACAGTTCCAGGGTGCCCGTTCAGTTTGGGTTTTAGATAAACAGGGATTGCTTTTTAGCATAAATGTATCCCAAACATGCAACATGCAGCACAGCGATGCGGAAAAGAACTCATGGTGAACCTGAAATCCAGTTTGAGTTTACCTGGGTGCCTTGCACGTTTCCCTGCAAACACCTGGGCCGCTCTCCCTGGAGCACCACCCTGGTCCTGGCTCAGCGGGGGATGGGGGGGCGGCAGGCTCCAGCCCCCAAGGACGCAGAGACGCTGTCCACCGTGCAGACTCCAAAGGGAAGGGAAGGAAATCAGAGGCTCGGGTGCCGGAACGTGACAGGGACAGACTCAGGGACTCCCGTCACCCGCCCCGCCCAGCTGGGTGCTCGTCGTCCCTCAGAGCCTCGGTTTCCTCATCTCTGAAATGGAGGTGGGAGTCCCTGCCCCACAGCATCGTCACGAGGAGCAAATGGAAGAAATGTGTCAGGCTGTCACAGGGCGCCTGACACGAGGTGCACACGCAACGAGTACCTCAGAACGCGTGTATTCTGACCGCTCCTGTCCCCAGACCAGGCCCGGCTGCTGAGGGTCGCAGGAGGCCAGGGTGAGGCAACGTGAGACCCATTGCAGCCCAGATGTCTCTGGGGACGAGGTGACGGTCAAGACCCTGAGCTCTTGGTGACCATGGGGTCGCAGCTTGGGGGAGAATAACAGCCCTGGCTTTCTGTACTTTGGGGGCCGGAAGTCAAGCGTGCAGAATCCTCCTTTCCGTTTTTAATTTTTTAACTGAAATAAATTTGACATGTAACATCATGTAAGTTTAAGAGAGACAACATCTTGATTTGACGATTTATGCCAGTCCATTGTAAGACGATTCCCTTGCAGGCGGGCAGCCCCTCTGGCGGCTCACACTCTGCCAGTTCCTCTCTGTGGCGGGAGCAGCGAAGACCCGGTCTCCCGGCAGGTCTGGTGAACACAGCACCACAGTGTTGCCCGTCCTCACCACGTTGTGTGCGTGGGGTCCCAGCGCCCGCTTATCTGCTCAGGGCAAGTCTGCACCTGAAACAGCCCCTCTCCTCTCCCCCACCTCCCAGCTCCCGCTCCCCGCCATTCTGCTCTGTTGTTGTGAGTACGGCTTTTTTAGATTCCACGTAAAAGTGAGAACATACTACAGTACTTGTCTCCGTCTGGCTTGCCTCTGCCTAGTGCCCTCAGGGTCCAGCCACGTTGTCACCAATGGCAGAACTTCATTCTTTCTTGGGGCCGAGTGACAGGCTGTGCATCTCCATCCATTGGTCAGGTGACAGCCACTCGGGTCGTTTCTACTGAATGCGTCTTCGCGGATCTGGAGAAGGCTGCGGTAAACACGGAAAGTGTGGATCTCTTTGATATTCTGCTTTTATAGCCTTTGGGCGTACACCCCAAAGTGAACGTGCTGGGTCATAAGGTAGTTCTATTTTTAAATTTTTAATGATATCCATCCCATTTCCCACCATGGCTGCACCAATTTATGTTCCCTCGGACACTGCACGAGGGTCCCCTTCCTCCACATCCTTCCGTCTTGATGACAATAGATGTTCTGACGGACGTGAGGTGGTATCACGGTTTCGATTTGCATTTTCCTCATGGCGAGTGATGCTGAGCGCGTTTTCATGTACCTGTTGGCCATTTTGATGTCTTCTTTGAAAAAATGTCTATTTAGCTCCTCTGCCCATGTTTTTAATTGTTTTTTTTTCTTATTGAGTCACAGGACTTCTTTCTAAATTTTGGATATCAGTCCTTTACCAGATATATGTTTTGCAAACATTTTCTCCCATTCTGTAGCTTGTCTTTTCATTTTGTTGTTTCTTTTGCTAATATGCAGAAGCTTTGAAGTTTGATGTGCTCCCACTTGTTGATTTTTGCTATTGTTTTTTTTGCACTTTTGGTGTTAAATCCAAAAACTCATTGCCAAGACCAATATCAAGGAGCTGCTTCCTTATGTTTCCTCCTAGAAGTTTTACGGTTTCAGGTCTTTCGTTTGAGTCTTTGGTTCATTTCAAGTTCCCTTCTGTGACTGGTGTAACATACGGGTCCAATTCTATTTTTCTGCGGGTGGATATTCAGTTTTCCCCCGCGCCTTTTCTTGAGAAAGACTCCTCTTTCCCCATTCGGTGGCGTTCTCGGCTCCCTTGTGCAGCATGCGGTGACCCCTCATTCCGGGCTCAGACGCCTCTGTTTTAAGTCGCGCTTTATGCCTGCCCTTCAGCAGCAGGTGGCTGCTGCAGATGGAGCAGAGAGGGTCCCTCCTGCCTTCTGGGGCCCTCGGAGGGGCTCAGAGAACCCAGGAGCTGTGCCCGCGGCCCTCCACTGCGTGACAGCCAGGCCCGAACACAGACCTCGACCCTTAGGTATCAAACAATCTGGAGCTTGAAGTTCTTCCTTTTATCTGGTTCCTTCCCCAGGCTGCTTAGAGGAGGACAAAGGACGTCAGCGCTGTCGACACAGGGCTGCCTCTGCCGATGCTTCTCTCTCTCTCTCTCTCTCACACGCACACACACACACACATCCAAGGGAGTTCATTTAAATCTGCTTCCCTTGGAATGAATTTATCATATGGGT
The DNA here is from genome assembly GCF_004126475.2 of Phyllostomus discolor. Lineage (NCBI taxonomy): Eukaryota > Metazoa > Chordata > Mammalia > Chiroptera > Phyllostomidae > Phyllostomus > Phyllostomus discolor. The sequence continues at coordinate 6,136,029 of NC_040917.2, read as the reverse complement.
TTGTTAGGGCTTTGTCTTAGTCCACGCAGGCTGCTGTAACAAAAACACCATAAACTGGGGGCTTACAATCACCAGGCGCTGCTCCTCTTGGTTCTGGAGGTTGGGAAACACAGCAGATTCGGTGGCTGGCGAGGGCTCTCCTGGTTTGAAGACGGCTGCTTTCTCGCCGTGTCCCCACCAATCGGAAAGGGCTGAGGGGGCTCTCGGGGGTCTCTTCATAAAGGCAACATATATCCCATCAGGAGAGTTGCAAGCCCTTGACCTAATCACCTCCCAAAGGCCCCGCCTCCTAACGCCACCACATGGGAGTTCGGGTTTCCACCTAGGGGTTTAGGGGACAGAGACATGCAGTCCCGGCCACCAGCTGACCTCTAGGTTTTGAATTCCTGTAAAGGGAAAACCTCTTTCATTCCACAGTTACTCATAGGGCTTGAAGCAACGGAATATGTTAATACTCTTTTCCAGCGAAACTCAACGTCAAGATGGCTGAAGATAAGAATGACCTACTGGCGTCTGCCCTTGGGAGTGCAGGCACCTTGGTACAGTCATGCCACCGCACTCACGCCCAGAACAACCCCAGCGGAATCAGCCTCCGCGTGGAAGTAAAGGAAATGCACACTCATCATTCTGGAATCCAGGGTCACTTCTAGATTTCTAGGAGCCTGACTGGGGGGGCCTCTGCGCCCCTCAGGACCAGCCTCACTGGCCCCTGCCAAGCACACGCTCCAGGAAGGGGAAGGCACAGGTGCTCGAGGGGCATGGGGGTGACCGAGTTCCCGGCAGGGACCCTGGCTCCACTGACTCGGGCCTTCCCTTCCCCGGCCCGGATGGCCTGATGCCTCACAGGCAGACGGTGGACTTGACTTCTCTCACGATGCTCTTTGAGGGGTGTTAGAACCAATTAAAGACATGTCCAAGGGCTCGGTGGAAATAAAGAGCAAGACACCAAGAATGTGGTGAGCTGAGGCAGGCAGGGTTTGGCTCAGTTATAAAGAAGGGTGTCTGGGGCCCTGGCTGGTGTGGCTCAGTGGACTGAGTGCCAGTCTGCAAACCAAAGGGTGGCCGGTTCGATTCCCAGGTAGGGCACATGCCTGGGTTGCAGGCCAGGTCCCCAGTAGGGGGCGTGAGAGAAGCAACCACATGTTGCTGTTTTTCTCCTTCTCTTTCTTCCTCTGTTCTCCTCTCTCTAAAAATAAAAATCTTTAAAAAACATTAAAAGGGGTTTCTGGGGAAGGTGTCTTCCTTCTCTCTCTCCTCCCTCTTCCCACAAAAGGTTCCTGGGTCTTGAGGACCTTGTGCCCGTTGCCGGGATCAAAACGGGGAAAGCAGGCCCGAGTACTCCGAGAGCCCTGGGTTCACTGGGCCACACAGTCCCCCAAAAGAGCCCCACCACCTGTAATCACACGCGGAGGGCAGGAGGAGGCCGTCCTGTTCTCCAAGTGGCTGGACACCAGGTCACTGCTGCCCGGAGGCCACAGCTCAGGCCTCTGATCCTTGAGTGCGAATGGAAGTGCCCGCTGCGGAGCAGGCCCCGCCCCCACGCCCCCAAGCCCCACCCACTTCAACTTTCCCGGCCCCAGCGATTCAGTTCAGGAGGTTTTTCATGGGAACGAGCCGCCGGAACTGAGCGCACGCTGGAAGGCGGAGCAGATCACAGGGGAGCCGAGAAAACGCGGGTCTGCCTTCTGCATCGCCAGGTCGCTCGCCTCAAACACCTGCGCCCGCACGGTTTCCGCAGTTTAATTATTGCTGCGGAGGAAACTGCGCTGATGTGCGTCAACTGTCATCGGCTCTAACTCGCCGGTGTCGGCCGGCAGGAACAGGCCTGGGTTGACCTGCGGGCCCCGCTGCTGGCGGGCAGCAGGGCGCCGCCTCCCTCGGGCACCTGCAGCGACCAGGTCACCTGTCCACCTGTTCTCTGCACACGATATTCCCAGGGCCTCACACCTGCTCCCCACATCAGCGGCGGCAGTGTGAGGCCCCAAGGTCAAGGCCTGACATTCAATTCAGCCGGTCTGAAAGGCTCCATGCGTACCTGGTGAGCTCATTCTTCCTCTCCGTGTCCCAGGCTTTTTCATAACGACTGGCTCCAAACGTGACTTTGAAACCTGGCAGGAGCCAGCCCGGCCTCTCGGGCCGGAAGGCCGGGCGAGTTACAAAACAGAACCACAGGCACGAGGGAGAGCGGCGCGCAGGCTGGCCTGGGGCTCCGAGCACCCAGGGCCTCCTCTGTTTCACGGGGTTTGAAGGCTCGGGGCTGTTTGTCCGCCTGTGTGTGTAACAGGGCACCTCCCACTCCTGAGAAAGTCCGGAATCCCTACATCGATATGCAAATGTGTGTTTGCCCAGGTGAGGGGTATTGTGGGAGATTCCCCGGGGCCAGGGCCCTGGCCTGCACGCCACCCTCACCCGGGTCTCCCCCCTCACGGGCTGCCGAGGAGGGTGTAGAAAGTCCTCCTTGCACACTATGACTGGTCCACAAAACTCCTCCACTGAGCCACGTTTTAACCAAAAAAAAAGAGAGAGAGTAGTATTACCTTTGCACTGATGGGTATAGACTGGTCTGGGTGCTTTTGATGACAATATCGATGCCAAGAGTTCCCACACCTCAGTGTCACCTGTCCCGGGAGACCTTCGGGGACACTCAGTATATGCACAAGGGTGGCGTTTCACAGCTAATGATGACAGGCCAGATGCCATCGAGGGCCTCGCTCTGTTCACTATGGAGAGGGCTGAGCCGCAGCGCTGACAGCCCCAGACACGCCCTTTCTCAGCTCCTTGCCCCTCCCTGCCGAGGTCCCCACCAGCTCTCCAGGCTGGGGCCAGAGCCCACGTCTGTCCATACACCCAGGCTCCGCAGAGCACCGGGCTGGGGAGGTGCCTGGTGCACTGGGGCGGGAGTGAGTGGGTGAGTGAGTAAAGGTGGATACGGGTGAGCAGAAGAGCAGAGTCTCTCCTGGAGACGAAGCCAGGCCGGGGACAGGGTTGCAGCCACCCGGGAAAGCCCATGACGGGCGTACAGTCAGCAGGCGACTGCTGCCTGAGAGCCACCTGAACATGCAGAAGGGAGTCGAGTGTGTGCAGAGGACTCTGGCACAAAACTTGGAGCGTGCTGGACAGCCAGTTCAGAGGAATCTCCCGCGGGGGGATGCGAACGTTGAGGACCCCAGGAGTGGCAGCAGTCGAGAGCCGAGGCAGCTAGTGACACAGTCTCACACACAGTGGCTGCAGGGTGAGGTCCCTGCAAGCCTTGTCCGATGCCCCAAGAGCTTTGGTGCAGGCCAGCGGCAGCCCTGGGCCCAAGTCCCCCACTGACGCCACCCCCACTGGACGAACCTGTGGTGAGCCCTGGGTGAGGGTTTTGCAGGATGAATAGGAGTTTGTCGGGCAGCCGAGCAATTAGGAGTTATCCCTGGCAAAGAGGCCACACCCATCAAGACAGAAGGCAGGACCAGCGGGCAGATGATGGAGATGCCAAGTTGCTCAGTTCTTCCAGGTCACAGAGTGTCAAGACACGCATCCAGAGACATAAACCGGTGCGGGGTCAGGGACCAGCGCCGCCCGCCGTGCTCAGACGACACCCATAACCAGTCGGGGATGTGGAAGCCCCTCACCAGAGGTGGCGGGTGGGATTCCCACTTCCAGGAGTCAGTCCCCTCGGGTCTGCCGAGGGTTTCAAAGGGGACCAATACATCAGCAGCCTCAACAGTCCAGCCAGAGAGATGTGGGCCCGAGAGGGGCCCCCAGCTGTTGGAGAAGGCCAGGTGGGAGGTGACCCAGCCTCGTCGGTGATCGAGCTTGGAGGTGAGGCCGGGTAGGATGCTGCCCAGGTTCCCCATCTGGGGAGGTGAGCAGACCTGTGGAGCGAGGTTGCACAGGTCTCCTCGCCGTCTCAACTCTGAGGTCATGCAGGACGGCCCTGCGGCCGTGTGCACATGGCCATGGGCAGGTGTCTGTCGAAAACCTGGAACCATGAGTGTGGCAAAGAGGGCAGAGTGACAGCTGGGGCAGGAGAGGAATGCCAAGTGGAGCAGTGAGCTGGGGGAAGTGAAGAGGAAGAGTGTGAGCCCCTCAAACTTCACTCGTCAGCTGTGGAGGAGAGGAAGGGCCGGGGTCCGGCAGGGTCATGGAACAGGCTTCCTTGGGGTGTGACCAGCCCCAGCGGGTGTTGGGGTAGGGGGTGGCAGGGCTCCTCCATCGCCGGGAGGCCCAGATGCAGTTGAGAGCAGGAAAGGCTCTCAGTTCCCGGAGCAAAACGAGAGACGGAACATGGAGACAGAGGTGGCGTGGTAACATGGTCCGTTGGGATGAACGGGGACAAGAACGAGAACTGTGTTTTGTACTCCTTTATGGAAAGAGGGCTTAACAAATGTTATCTAGGGGACCTGGCGATGTTTGTGAAAACGGGCGGGTAAGAGGCTCTTCAGAAGGTAGAGTGACTCTCAGCGCAACAGGCCTGCCCCTCCCGGCCAGGCTCACCCACCAGGTGCTGTGGGCTGGACCCTCCCAGACCCGCCCGCATGGAATCATGTCACTGAGATGCCTGTAAACCCTAAAAACAATGGGTTCCAGCAGATGAAACCTCTGAACATCTTGTGGCATACAGACTTTGCCCCTCTCCCACACTTAAAATAATTGAAACCTAGGAAAATGGCCCATGAGTTGCGGCTGCTCTGAGAAGGCTGTCCATCTTGGCGTCTGCTCTGACAAACGCCCCCAGCTCAAGAACCACACACACACGTCACCCTCCCAAAGCAGAGGCACCCCCTGCCCCCCGCCCCGTGCAGGGGGAGTAAAGGGCTTTGGAGGACAGAAGTTTGAGGGCCTTTTGAAGACTTTCAAAAGGTGCTGAGAAATTTGAAGCTTGGAAGAACAATAAGGAGAAATCAACATGAACAGTATTTTCAAGAATCGAGGTGTCGAGTGCTCATTTGACCAAGTGGGGACTTGTGGCCATGTCAGCATGCGGGGGGGAGAAGGGTGGCCACACCTGGGCCGCTCTGACCGCAGGTCCCTGCAGACAGGCAAGGTGGCCCTCCCCCCGGTGACCCCTCTGCTCCACACATTGCCCTGGCCTCACGCTCCAGGACAAATTACTGGGTCGTGACTCCGCCCACCGCACGGGCACAGACGTGACCAATGTCTGCAAAGTGCCGATGCCTTGCCCAGAGTGCATCAAGACGGCCACCCCCCTGCAGAGAAAAGGCAGTCATAGCTGCCACCAGCTCATGTGGGCAAGGGAGAGACCAGAGCGGCGAGGGGCAAGAGTGTCACCTGGCTCCACACAAGAGCCCCTTGGGTCACACATTGTCACCCTGAGGCGGTGGCTTCTGGGGTCCTGCTCCCTGAACCTGAAGGGTCTCCGGACCAGGCAGATGTCCGGGCTGGCTGGACGGTGGCGGGTGCACTCCTGCCAGCTTCTTGGCAGGAGAGCTGGGGGGGGGCGGGGGGAGGTGAGGAGACTGGGAGACTGTGGCTGACTATGGGCAGGGAGCCTTGGGTGCCCTGGCCGGGAGCTAAGGGACGGGGCACCGTGTGGGCGCCAGAGGGGCAAGGGACAGACCCTCTCTGGGCGGGATGGACGGCTGGTGTGTCCAGGTGAGACACAGTCTCCTCCTCCCCACCCCGTGACTTCCTCTGCGAAGGTGCTTTGTGCCTCTCATTCAAAGGACGGGTCCGGACAGAAGACAGGCTGTTCCGTCCCCAAGGCGAGTTCTTGTCCGAACAGGTCGCTTGCGGGAGCGCTGACAGGAAGGGCAAGCTGCCCTGGGAGAGCTCGCCCGCGGTCCCCAGGCGCGGGCCCAGCGCCTCCCGCTCTGAATCAGAGGACGGGCACGCTGCCACCGGGACCGGCTCCGCGGCTGCCACGCCAGCCGGGCCTCCCTTTCCCACGTTCCTGGGGCGGCAGGCAGGTGTGGTCCACTGCGGCAGGTTCACTTCAGCGAAAAACACATTCCTGGCTCCTCGAGCCCTGGACATGTGCAGTTTCTGAGGCCGAATTACGCCTGACCTCCAGGAGGTCCCTGTTTGGTCGCCCACACGGCCCACTCACCACCAGGTGGTGGCCCTGGGACATACCTCCTGCTCAGCCCTGGGGAGGCTGAAGGGCCCCAGAGCCCACAGGGGCCCGTGCTGGGGGTGGCTCCCAGGAGCCTCTGCTCATCTCACCCTGCCCCTCCTGGCCCCCTCCCCCATGCCAACTACTTGTTTCATTCCTTCCTTCCTTCATTCACTCATTCATTCAGGGATACACATGGCCTGTCCCTAGCACCAGGCTCTCCGCCAGGTGTCAAGGACCAGCCCTCACGGTGCTAACCCCGGTGAGAGGAGGCGTCAGGAGCAAGCAAACAAATGTAGGAACTGGCTCTGGTCGTGCAAAGAGCCATGGAGAACCAGACTGGCCGGCAGGCTCCTATGTATCAGGGAGGGCATCCCGGAGGAAGGGATGCCTGAGTGAGGTCTGTGCGGCAGAGGCTGGTGTTGCTAGAGTGAGATGGAAGACCTAGCATCGGACATGGCATTCAGGGCCCAGAGCACGGGCCACAGTGTCTCAGCCTCTGCCCCAGGAGGGCCCTGGGCCCAGCCCCCACCGGGAGCGCCACCCACTCTGAGGTGCAGCGCCATCACAGACGGTGTTGTAAGTGGAACGCTCCAGACACCCTCACCAAAAAGACAGCCAGCCTGATAAACTAGGGCATCTCTGTGACGGCCTCAGGTGACAGCATACGGTCAGGAGTCGCTGACCCTCAGTCCACCTGTCGCAGAATCCAAAAGACCCCGGCCAGTGATGGCACCAAGCCAACTCCTGCCCACCCCCCCATGGCCTGGCTCCCTCACCCCGGCTCGTGGGGACGACCCTCACAGAGCATTTGGGCTTCTTTCCAAAGAGGAGTGGGTTCAGGTGTGGCCAGGGACCCCTGGGCTCTAGGCTCTGGGCTCGGGGCCTGGTCTCCTCGCATGCCCTCATTTCCCAAAGCGTCTCCGCCCTGCCACATGGGGACGGTGCCAGGCCACACGGCGGGCTTGGCTCGGGAGCAGCATGCCTCCTGCCTGAGTGTCCCGGCCCTGAGCGCTTCCGCAGGGGACGCCTGGCCTCGGCTCCCGGGGGTGAAGTCATTGCTTCGGTCTCCGCCCCTCCCGCACTGGTCAGGTTGCAACACGGGCCCTGTGAGCTGGTTCCCCGGGGCCAGCTCAGGGAATTCGGCCGCCTCCCGGGCTGCGCCACTGCCAGCCCAGGTGCCCAGGCCCGCCCTGGCCCACTGCCACCAAACTCACAGTGACGGGGACGTGGGAAAGCGGGGGAGGAGAGGCCAGAGGACCAGGGCGCACCCCAGCTCCCCTTCTGCTGCATGGCTGTGGACAGAGAACTCGACCCCTCTTAGCTGCCGCGCCTGCCCCTGCCCCTGCAGGCCGCCGGTGGTGTGAGTGGGGGAGGGTCACGCAAGAGCGTGGCGGGGAAGCAGCTCTGTCCGGCCGGAAACTGGCCCTGATGGGTGAGCTTCTGTGTCGTTACCGTGGCGCTCTGGGGTCTGAGCACTGACATGCCTGCGTCCATTCCCACGACGGGGACGGAAGCCTAAGAAGAAACCGTTTCTAGGACGTGGGCACCTGAGCTTCCCCTATGCACATGGGATGTGAAGCCCACGCCTCACCGAGAAGCATTGCAGATGCCAGGGAGCCCTGATAGGTGTCCATGTTAGAGTGCAGCCTGGGCCCCAGCGTCACGCCCGGGAGACCCACGGCTGGCCCCTGCCCGGCTCCCATGGCTCCAGCAGACCCTGCTGTGACGCAGGTGGCCCACTGGGGGCTCAGACTGTCTGTGCTGCAAGGCCGCCCATTCCCAGTTGCCACAGCAGGAAGATGGAGCCCCAAGTCGAGCCGGGGGCCACCAAGCTCCCTGCCCATGGGCCCGGCGGCCCGACACTGGTCAAGGGCTGACCAGCCCAGACCGGCCATGCTTTTCCAGCACAGGCTGCAAACAGTCTCTGTTCCAGGTTATCAGCCGGAACAGAGACAGACGTGGGTCCTTCCTCCCCTGCTGGCGGTGAGACCGGCCTCATTAGGGCAGCCCAGGACGAGTGAGCAAGGACTCACCTGTGAGTGGTGGCGGGCTGGATGGGAAGGCTGCCGGCCACATCACTCACCCCCGCCTCGGCCCGCCTCCCCGAGCCCCCCCGTGCTGTAAGCCAGCCATCACAGAGGCCCACCACAGGGAGCGCAGAGGGCAGGGGTCTGACCCCCCCTTGAAACCACAGGTCCGAGCACTGGCAGGTGCTGGGCAGCCCTCTGTCCTTCTCCTGGACCTGCGAGGGTGGGTTTAAGTAGCACCGATGTCCAAGCCCTACCACAACCACCTGCACCAGGCACCTGGCCTCCCCGTGCCCCAGCCGCCCTCCCTGTTTCCCCTGTGCCCCCCTAGCAGCCTCCCCCCATCGTGACCTGCAACTCTGTCTCCAGCTCAGACGGAGCCCGGCGGCCCTCCTGAATCCCTCTGCCCCCGAACCACAGCAGCCATCAGGCAGGTGGGTCCGTGCTACCTCTGCCACACTGCTCAGCACCGCCCCACGCCCACCCATGGTCACACCTGGCCCTCACCCACCCCCGCCCAAGGCCAGGCCCCTGCCAGTCTCCTGCCCCCACCCAGGAGCAGCGCCCCCCCAGCCTTTGAGCAGACCACTGTCACTCCTCTCTCGGTGCCTCTGCACAGCTGTCCCTTCCCTTGGGAACACTTGTCCCATGTCCCTGGGTCTGGATCCTTCTCGTTATTCGGGATTAGCTCTGCTCCTGCAACTAAAGTTCGCTCCCCCTGGCCGCCCCTCTGGCGGATCGCTGTCACGTGACTGTTTTACGTTGCTCATAGCACATGGCACTCTCCAAAATGACTTCCTGTTAATGTCACAGTGTGACCGTCGGTCTGTGTGCTGTGAGCTCCCGGGGACCAGGGCCCGTGTCTGCCTCGTTCCCTGCTGCACCCCCGGTGCCGGGAACAAAGGCCTCTCAGCCCTCCCACCCCCGAGAGTCCAATAACTTCGAGCAAACTGTGCTTGGACGAGTCCTGGCACCTCCCGGGGCACCAGCGCCCGTGTTGACACCTCAGACTCCGGGCGTGACCCACTTTCTGGCTTGCGTCAGAGGGCCCCAGGGCTGAGGGGGCGGCCTGAGTCTCCCCGGCTGCCCTCTGCCCCCGAGCTAGGGACAGACTGAGTGTGAGTGTGCGGCCTCAGGCCCCGGAGCCCCGGGTGGAGAGCACCCTGCTCCCTCACCCGGCCTCGCCGCCCCACCGGGCCGGCTTCTCGACGCGCCCATCTGGAGAACGGGGACAAAGAACGCTCTGTCACCCCACCTACTTCTCACGGGCGTTACGAAACCGCTGTTGCTCGGAAAACACTTTGAGCAACTCGGGGAAAGGTGCCGTGGCTCCGATGACGCCTGCTACACTCGATCCAGGCCAGGGGACCGTGCCAAGCAGTCACCCGGTCACCGCCTCGCCCGCCTGCCCGCGGGCTGGAGGTGCATGGCCTCCTCTGTGTCCCTGAGCCTGTGCCACCGAGTCTGCTGGCTGTGCTGTGTGTCACTGTGACCACGAGGTGTGTGTGGATTCCCGGCGCTGCCTGACCTACTGGTTTCAGCAGAACAGGAGCTCTCTGTGGGCCGGACAGGGGCCCCTCTGGCCAGCCTGGCCTGTGCCTGGACGCGGGTCACCTGGGATAGCCTGCCGGAGCAGGGGCGAGCAGGCAGGGAACACGGGCCTGCCGTCCTGGCTCCCGGCCTGGGGAGGCGGGTCTTGACCTGCGGGCACTCAGGTGCCCCCACCAGCAGCATTGGCAGCAGCCCCCCATTACCGTGACCAGCCACACTGGGCACGGGCACTCTGCCCCCAGCAGACCGTGCCTTAGGCAGGGAAACCCAGACGCCAGCAGTGGAGGGGACAGGGGCGCGTCTGCCCTTCAGCTGACAGCCCGGACCCGCTTCCGAGTGGGCACCGCGCTCTGGGCCCAGCAGGGCTCCCGGAAGCCATGGCCCAGGCGCCGTGCCCGGGGCACAGGCCAGGAGCGGCAGACCGCGTGCACAGTTAACTGTCGCTCTCCCGGCCGGGAGGGCCTGGCCACATACAGCATGTCTGCCTGTGACCAATTACACTGATTTGCCAACGGGGGTGCGCTGCAGACGACTCCGAACAGCCCCGCGTTGTTACGGAAAGCAGAAGAGCGTCTCTGAAGGGTGTCTGTCTGCGCCGCATCACCACCCGACAACAGAGAGCCTCCGCGCCCGGCGACCAGGGCGCGCACCTCAGGCGGCTTTCCTGGCGCAGAGTCCTTCCCGGTCGGCGCCTGAACGGGGCGCCAAAGCACGGCCCCTGCGCAAGGCCCTCCCGGGCGCGCGCCCGCCCGCCCGTAGCCTGGCTGAGCCCCCGGGCCTGCCACCCCCTGAATCAGGAGGCGACCTTCCAGCTGCGACATCAAAGGAAGAGTCTCCTGACCGGATGGCCACACCGCAAAGGCCTGTCCTCAGCCCCCAGGCGGCCAGCGGTGTCATTCGTCCGACGAGAACACCTGGAAACCCAAGACGGTCCCACAGGCACAGCCGGGCGACTGGATAGCCGCACTGTCGAAGTGCAGCTGCACGCGGGCCTCACACCCGTGTCCGTGCTGGACGCCTGCGTGCACACGCTTGTTTCAGGGGCCCTGATCATGGGCCTCTCTGCCAGGCAGCTCCCCCCCACCCCACCCCCCGCCGGCCACACAGTGCCCCGCCCCCTCCCCCGGGGAGAGCAAAGGGAAATGATGGTGACATCCGCCCAGCAGAGCCAAATCAAAGTGTTCAGGACGCCCGTTTTCCAATAATTTTTTAAACAGTCACACTTGTTTTGTTTGCTTTCTTCCAGGAAGGCTGCACTGTTTTGGAAAAGGGAGGGAGAGGGAAAAACGTGACTTCATTTCCTGAGTCTCTGAACTGTTTCCCTGCGGACTGAGCGCAGGGGAGCCGTGGCCGGAGGGCACAGCGTCTCAGGCGGGCCGCGCACAGGGAGCACAGCCAGAGCCCGTGCCCACCAGGCTCCTCACCGCCACCGCCGGGCCCCACCTCCCTCCCCAGAAAGGGTTTGCAGGCCAGTGGTCGGGAGTGGGCTTCCCTGTTTGTCCCCTGGAGAGTGGATCATCCAGTCCGCTTGTTCGCAACAGAAGCAGAAAACGCACCTGGTGGCTGACAGTTAGGGACCCAGGAGAGCCTGGGAGCCGCCGACACCCCAGGTGCCTTGTCACACGTGTTGTTTCACCGGCTTGGCGCGGCCCATTGCATGGGTTGGGCGCCCTGCCCTGTCCCCACGGGCTGGCCGTCCCTGTCCCCGCAGACCAGATGTCCCCCGTCCCACGCTCGCAGACATCCGGCCCTCTCCTGCACCGCGCGGTCGCGTCACGCACAGGAGGTGTCCACCTGTCTGTCTCCCCTGACTAGGAGGGAGACGCAGTGGAGACGGGCCAGCCCTGCTCGCAGACGGCGCTGTGGCCAGCACGGAGCCTGCAGCGGGCATCTGTGGGGGGGCAGGGGGAGGAGGGCGGAGGAAGGCGGAAAGAGGAGCATGGGGGTCTCAGGCATGCCAGCCAAGGTGCGGCAGGTTCATGCTGAACTGGGGACCAGCTGGGCAACCCGCGAACACCCTGACCTGGAATGCCTGGCCACCGGGCGGCGGCGCAGCCTCTGCCAGTGCTGCCGAGGGACAGTGCAGTGCCAGGGACGGCCCGGGCAGCAGGTGGGGGCTGAGCCCCCTGCAGACTGTGGCGCTCAGGAACAGAGACGCCCCGCTCCAGGCCAGCAGTCCCAGGGCAGAGTGTGGGACCAGGCCTGCCGGTTGGCCCTAAGTCTCGGTCTGGCTTTCAGAGCAACGGCCCCAACTCTCATTTTAGATGGCAGCCAGCCTCCAAGTTTAGGAGCCTGGCCACCGAGAAAGTCCCCCTTGCCCGTCCCTACCCTAGCTTTCCCTGGCTCTCTCCAAGCCCCCAAGGTGGCTTCAGTGGCAGTGAGACTGAGGCAGGGAAGACGGACAGAAGGACACACAGAGGTGGGGACAGAGAGGAGGGCAGCAGCCTCCTCTGAAGGCGGACGGTGATCTAGATGGGCTGGTGGGTGTTTGCCCTTTTGTCCTGGTTGGCAGCACAGACATGTGTAAGTGCTGACGGCGTCCACAGCACGGCCCTCAGCCCAGGGCGGCCGGGGAGCCGTGGGACACCCCGAGGCTCCCACGCAGCAGAGAGTCCGGGCGGCGCAGCCCCGCCCACGCCCCACCCGCCTGAGGCCCAGGAGCAGCACCCCGCCCCGCCTCCAGCACTGCCAAGTCCTCCCTTCGGCCTCAGTGGCTGGTTCTGCTGGGTTGGGTTTATGAGAAAGTGGATCCAGTTTCCAGGAGAAAGAAAAGCCAGGAACTTGTAATGAATCCCCTTTAGTGGCCCCACATTCTGCTCCTGGGTCACCAAAGCCAAGGCTGAAAACTGGACTCCTCGCACCTGCTCTCCTGGGACAGGTGGCCCTTGCACTGTGGCACAGGTGACAACTCTGGGCCGGGAGGGGCACCCCGCACGGCACCCAGCACACCCTCTGGCGAAGGCACGCCCTCCCCCACCACCTCTCCCCAGAAGGCCACTGGGCTTGGACATGTCATATGACTGGTTCTTAGAGTTACATTTTAACTGACAAAGTTTAACAACAACTATGATCTAAAATTGGCAGCAGAAAAATGAACTAAGGAAGTCATGGAAAAAACCACAAGTGAACTCTGCTTTATGCTCCAGTCCCGTTGTGTTTTTCTCCTTCCAGGCGTGTGTGCGTGTGTGCGTGTGTGTGTGTGTGTATGTGTGTGTGTTCGCAGGGCAGAAAATATTTTCCAGATACACTGCCCAGGCGTTCCCGAGCACGTGTTCATGCCAGGTTTATAAAAGCAGCTGCAGACAGGGCCGACTGAAGGGATCGCTCTGCTGTCTGGCTCCCCAGGGGCCCTCGGTCCCCAGTGCCACCAGGACACAGGTTTGACCTCCTAAGACCCCGCGGGCATCACGCACCCGGGAGAGGGCCAGCCCCCGGCTCGAGTGACCCGGACAGTCCCTGGGCTCTGCTCCTCAAAGCCACCTCACCCCGGTTGGCCCTGCCAAAGGCTGGAGTGACATGCGCTTCATCATCCTCAGTCCTTTGACATCCTCACACAGATACAAAGAAAATAAGTGTTCCAAGGCTCATTTCTCATGTATCTGGGTGGCTGGAGGGCAGCATCATCCAGGCAAAAGCAAGGCGGCTCCCACAGGTCCGAGGCGCCTGGAGGAGCCTGCGCGGGCCTGAACGTGCGGGGTCAGCCTGGGTCAAAGACTTCCGCCCCCTGGCTTGGGTCTGACAGGTACCCACTCCACTGGCTCAAGCCTGGATGACCCCTCACCCCTCCGTGCACCCCACCCTGCTCCAGCCTCGTCTTCATGTTCTGGGTTCATGACCCCCTCCCACCCCACGCCAGGCATCCTGAGCAGCTGCTCACCTGCACCCAAGTCCAGACTCTCCTGTCCGGGTGGGGGACTGTGCTTACTTCTTCCCCAACCTGGGCTGAAAGGAGACAGTAATGACCGGCTAAGTAGCTTTCCCCGTGACTAACCGGTTAATGGCGGCAAGGCCCTTTGAAGATGAAGAGCCGGCTGTGCTCACAGGTGGGTGGCAGCACTTGCCACTGTGCTTGAGTCAGCAGAGGATGACCGCCTGCCCACCCACCTGCGGGGCCGTCAGGGTGAGCCCTGGCCCTGCCCGAGGGTCACGGTGGCCACGGGGGTGTGGAGAACACCTGTAGCCCCATCCAGGGGGACACCAGGAGGCCTTGCCCCTCTGCTGGGCAAGGTCACTGCTGCGGGCATCTCGTCTCAGCACTCACACGGTTTGACACTCTCCCACATAACTGCCAGGACGCAGAAGAAAGAAAGTCAGGAGGACAGTGTTTCTCGCTCATTTGCTTGGGGAAGACACTTTTCTCTCAAGCTAAGTCCTCCAAAACAAAGGCCTTTTCTCCTCCCTCTGTGGGCCCTGAGGGTCCTTGTGGAGCTGGGATCTGCTTGAGTGTCCCCAAGCCCCAGCTCCCAGGAAGAGGGGAGCAGCGGCAGCAAGAGCCAGCGGCCAAAACTAGTGGCTGAAGGCAGGGTCCTCTGTGGCACGCTCCCACCCAGCCCTCGACTCCATCCGGGGTTTGACCCCGTGGCAGCCGGAGCCGGGCAAGGAGGACCCTGAGGCCGCACAACCTCAGGCCAGACTCGGAGGAAAGCGGCCCCGGTTCTGCAAGGTTCTCCCAGCACCTTCTCCCCGCAGCCGCGGCCGTCCTGCTTCCAGAAAACATGTCCTGCGGCCAGGAGCTCAGGCGCTCCGCTCCCCCTCAGTCCCCAGGTTTCCGTGCCCTTTCTCTTGCAGGTGACGCGGAAGCCTAGGGCTCCCCAGACACAGAGAAGGATCAAGGCCCGAGAAAGGGGACGTGGGGATGGGAGCAGGACCGCGGGCAGAGGGACTACTGCGTCTTTGCCCCCAGCAGGGGGACGCAAGGCCGGGGGAGCAAAACTGCAGGAAGTAGCTCTGTTCTGCTCTGTTTGGAAGGAGGTGGGTGGAAATGACAGTTTGCAGGATCCGACCCGGACGGTGCCTGGAAGCAGCCTCTCTTCTCCAGTTCTACAGCGCCACCCAGTGGCTGTTCCGGCGCGCGCAGGGCAGAGCCCCGGAGCCCAGCTGACCCCGCGCAGAGGGCCCGGGCTGGGCGGAGGGCACCCTGCTCGCTGCCAGCGGCCAGCCTGTCACCCCTCAGGCACGCACACAGCCAAACACCTTCCCTAGAACCGCCCCAGGAGGTGGGGACGAGGCCCCCAAGCGGGTGCACAGTAACTCCGATGGGTCTGGGCGATCCAGCGCAGCATGGCCCGCCTCTAGCCTCTCGGCGCACACACAGAGCCATCGCTGGGGGCGTCAGGACAAAGAACCCGGACTTCCCCAGCGGTCGCGCGTCTGGGAGCCAGATCGACTGGCGAGAACTTCCATACGGAGTCGCTGACCCGCGCGGTGCGTGTCCCAGGAGGTGGCCGCCCTCTCTGCGCTCCTTTTTCTGTAAAAGCAGGCGTAGGCCTAGGCCCGTGGTTCTCAAAACTACTGCGGAGGAAAAGGGGCCGCACACTAACCCTCTCCGCCTTACAACTCAGACGCCGAAAAGAACCACACGGGAGGCTCCGAAATTAAAACTTTCTAACCACGAGCAGGTCATGACAGGTAGTCACGTCCCAGGCAATCTTCACCTTGACTAAGGCTGTCTGTTGTCTTGTTGCCTCTATGATGACACACCTGTGGGGCGTCACATTTCCTTTCTCTGGACCCCTCAGTGCGAGCACCCAGTGGAAGCACAGGATAGATCCCCTCCCAGTCGTTGTTATCATGGTGGCTGCTGACCGCTGGCTGTCCTCTGCCCACCTGCGTGAAGTGCGTGCCTGTCATCTCACTCCTCAACCCGCCCGGAGGTTGCCCTGCTTTGCTTTCTCCCGCCTCCCTAATCTATCACCAATGGACTTCATGTAAGCCCCTTACGCTTCCTCTTTAAAAAAATTTTATTTTTAGAGAGAGGGAAAGCGAGAGAGAAAGGGAAGAGAAACATCGATGTGAGGGAGAAACATCCATCAGTTGCCTCTTACATGCCCCCTGGCCCAGCTGGGGACCTGGCCCACAACCTAGGCATGTGCCCTGACCGGGAATCGAACCTGTGACCTTTTGATTTGCGATGACACTCAACCAACCGAGCCACACCCATCAGGGCAGGCCTCCCTTTGATTGTAATGGATAAAATAAGGTGCAGACTGCCATTTTCTGAAGTATCTTCTCAATCCATTGAGGTTTTGCTTCCCAGCAATTGTCAACTTGGCTCAAACAAGCTCATAAAAACTCGTACAGGGTTGGACGTCCTTACGTTGACTAGGCTCCTCAGCCCCAGGGGAGGGTGGTGACTCGGTGGGGCTGGCCTCCATCCCTTTACCGGAACCACTCTTCGAGTCCGTCACGTGAACAAAGGGCTCCACGGCGTCACGGCCACCTCTGAGGTGTCCGCCCAGACCACAACTCTCAGCACGGCCCACCACGCGGGTGGAGCGGACGCCCTAACACTGTGGTTGCCCTTAGTGACCCAAGACCTGGACTGCCACTCACTGCGGCAGAGACAGACACCCGCCCCAGGTGAGCCTAACACCCGCCCCAGGGGAGCCCATCGGATGCTCCCTCCCTTGAATTTGCAATGGGGCTGGAGCGGGTCAGAGTCAGGCTGGTGGCCACAGGGGCAGCCACTTGGATGCCGGATGGAGGAGCCCAGGCTCCTGCAGGAAGGGCCCCTGTGCAAGGCTTAGAGAGCTCTTCCTGCTGCTCGAGGAGCAAGGCCCTCAGTGCGGTGCAGCTCAGCTCCCAGAGCCACGTTCCGTCCTTGGGAGTAAAGGGCAGTTTCCAAACAGACTGTGCGACCGTGCGCACTGAGACGTTTCCTACAGCAGGCATGCGTCTCAGTAAACTGCTGTAAGTTTTCATTTCAGAAGCATTTAGTTGTCCGTATCTGCTTGGCCATCCCTACCAATAACACTTTTTAAAATATACCTGTCCTGAAACCTTCCAACCAAGGACTTAGGTGCCTGGAAACATGCTCCGATGCGTTCCTGCGCTCACCCACCGTTCGCCCGTTTCCTTCGATGCTCCGAGGTGCGCCAGACACACAGGTGCAACCCCTTTGCCTAGGGCCTTCCAGGGTGCAGTCTGCAGAAGCCCGAATTTGCGGTGCGTTTTCCTAAATTCAGTTTTCGTGAATCAGAGGAGACTGTGCCTTCCTCCTTCACGGACTGAAGAGCCACATTCTCACTCGGAGGAAAGGTTGTCAAGGTCCTTGAGTGTTTGTCAAACTCTGGCCCACCCGAGAGTGGGCCCTGAAATCCATGTAGTGAATCAGAACCAGCATTTTAGGGGTTTTTTGCTTAAACTGGAGTGTGTCAGACGCAGTCGGGCTGCAGTGTGATAGGAAACCCGACCTCAGTTACCTCAGTGCGTGTGCACCAGGGAGGGTGCAGGACACACAGGCTGTGGGCTGCGGCCCCACGGTGCCACCCTCCCTCCGCCCAACCCACACGCGTGCCTGGGATGCAGCACCAGGGCCACCTGCACATCATTCCGCTTGTCCCAGCGCCAGCAGAGCCACAGGAACTTTCCAGACCGACGCAGTCTTGGGTGCCTGTGGCAGAGCACCACCAGCCCCATCCTCACCGCTGGATCCCCAGTGCACGGCCGCACAGCCATCTGGCTTCCCTTTGGCTTTGGTTTGGGGTTGGGGGGTGAGGAACAGGTGGCTGGGGGGGAGTGGTGGCAGAGCCGGGAAGCTGGGCTTGAAAGCCCCGGTCAGTGGTTGAGCTGGTACTGGGCTCAGATGGGGGGATCTGCCCAGAAGTCTTATAGCAGAGAATTCAGTTGAAATTTCGTTCGCATGACACAAAAAACCATTTTGCCTTTTTTCACTGGTAGGACAAAGCACAGGATTTCTGCTGGCATCAAGCAGAGCAGACTCCATACCCAGACCAAGGACCTGGGAGCTGGCCTGCGTTCCAAGGAGTGAGAATCTGCACTTTAACAGGACCCAGAGTCCGAGGAGTCACGCCCAGAAACGCTGCTCCGCTGGCTGTTACCGCAGGGAATCAGCACCGTGAGGGTCATCCTCACCCGGCAACACTGGTCTTTGCTCTGATTCTGGCCCCTTTTGCACCGCTTTCCCGGCAGGAAGTGTGCTCTCCCTCAGGGAGAATTGTGCGTGTGGGGGGAGTTCTGTTTCGTGTCTGCCTTCACAGGCAAAATGAAGCGTGGTTGCCCGTGCCGGCCGTGAACCCAGAAGCCTGGGAACGGCTAGGAAAAACAAAGCCAGAAGTGCGTCTCTTCGATTTCTGGGCCATCTGAGCAGCAGTGGACGGTGGTTCCATGGTAAGATTTGGGGCGCAGCAGCGCGGAAACTCCTGGTGCTGGGGCTGACCCTGCGAGATGCAAGAAGGGAACGCGGGGCCTGGCTGGTGAGAGGCGGAGGCCGGGAGCCGGGGCTCGGCCCGGCCGAGGGAGGGACAGCCCGAGTCCCTGCACAGGTGCTGGCTCGCCACTGCCCACGTCCTGGGGTCCTCAGCAATCCACACCTGGCAAGGGACAAGGGCAGCTGTGGCATTTCAGGACAGTCGGACGGAAACTCGAGTGTCAAGATGAACGATGGGAGAGGCTGGCGGGAGAGGCGGGGTGGCAGGAGCCGAGGTGCGGAAGCGGAAGCGGAAACGGAAAGGCTCGAGCGCCAGAGGCACGGCCGGCGCGCGCATCGCTGGGGCGCAGACGCTTGGGATGCACGGGATGCTCAGCAGCAGGACGACCTCCTGACCAGTCACAGAGAAGCAGGGATGTGGCAACACGTGAAGATGAGCGTGGTCCCGGCGGGGAAAGCTGGGTGCGTGTCACTGATTTTATCAGGATCCACGTCTCAGATGGAACTGGCTGATCTGCACAAGATGTCACCGAGCAGGAGAGCTGTGTCCCCAGCGGACCAGGACCCAGGCCCGGAGTCTGAGGATGCACAAACTTCTGTCCCGCCCAGAGCAGGAGGCCCCGGGCCCGGGCAGCCTCTCACTGGAGGCCAGATGTCTCCCTGAGCTTGCACCATCCACCACCTGAGCTTGCACCGTCCACCCAGGCCCCTGGGGCAGAGCAGGGACACCCGGCCTCCCGCACACTTTCCCACCTGACCGCACCTCGAGGCAGACACCAGGGCCACAGCCCCACTCTGCTGCTGGCACCCAGGGAGGACAGCCACCCACCCTCACCTGGGGATGACAGGCCTGGCTGGAGAATTGGAACACCCCCTCTGGACAGTGAGATTCTGTAAGCCTCAGAAGTAAACACCCCAAAGTTTAACCTGAATGGGAAGGCGGCCCTTCTATTCCACAAGGGGTCCCAACATCCAGAGCCCCGTCCCAGACACCCTCCAACCCCAGACAACACCCCTGCAAATCCAAGGTTCTACTCGACAGATGCGGGTGCTAAGGCCGGGAAGCGTGGACAGTGACACAGAACCCAAGTCTTCAGTCAGGGCTTGCTGGGTCGGTGGTGCCGCCGCAGCTCGGCTGCCAGGAGGGGATGCCAGCCAGGCAGGGAGGTGGGCCCACACGGAGGCCCTGGCAGGGGCCGAGGACATAAAATGGGGCCGCTCCCCTCACATGACATTGCCCGGTGGTGCTCCTCAGAGGAAGCCCCACTCTGTCCGGGCCTCTGGGGATGTTCCGCTCCACCCCCTGTGAGCCAGGAGGGAAGGAGCTGGCCTGTCTCCTCCGTGAGGTGGCCGGCGCCTGCCGTGCAGGTGTTGAACGAAGGCCACTGGGGAAGTGGCCGAGGGGCTGGCCACACCCCCTTCCCTGGAGCCCTCGGCCTGGGCCTGCCCCTCCCCCTCGACCACTTTCTTCAGTCCTACTTTCCCATGGGCCCCTCCCTGCCCACTGGATCCCCACCCCGGCCCCAGGCCTGGCCAGCCTCACCCTCGCTGGATCTGGGGTGTCCCCCAACCCCGCTACCCACCTACCCCAAGCCCAGAGCCCAGGTGCCCACCTTGATGAGAGCAGGGAGGAGGGCAGGGAACTACCTCCTCATATCACAACGCGGCCAGCCTCCCAGTCGGGAGCGGAAACCGGCAGCTGCAGTGCCCCCTACCCCCCCCCCACCCCCACAGAAGGCTGTGGCAGGGCTGGCTGGGCACTTGACAACTCATCCTGTCCCCCTCCACCTCCCTCCCCCTCGGACTACCACTGGCCTCTGAGAACTCACCCACGGCCTCCACAGCCCCCCGAGCCCATCTCCCCAGCCTCTCAGTGGGAAAGCACCTGAGCGTGGTCATCGACCATTAAAAAATAAACCGATATTTTAAAATCACTCATCTCCCAACTCCAGCTCATCCTAACCACCTGCCCCAGGACACTGACCATGATCACACCAAGGGGACAGCAGGACAAGCTGTCACACTCTGTCCTGACCCCACAGCACCCCTGCCTCTTGCAGGGCGGGAAGTGTGGGGAGGGCTCCGAGTCACCAGGCATCGTCTGGATTCGTCTGAGGACTCCAGAGGGACCCGGCCCCGCCACCATCCACACGCACGCCAGCTCTCACACGGCCCCCTTTCTGGCCTCTCCCGGTTATCCACCCAACGACCCGAATCCCTGAGGCCCCCCAATGGCAGAGGCCCAGGTGACACTGGCAGAGGTTGTCACCAAGGCTTGTGCCCTTGGACGAGAAGCCAGCAGCACGCGCCAACTGCACTCCACGCCCGGAGCGCGGGAAACAGGGCCCCAAAGACTGGCTCCTTCTCACAGCTCTCTCGGCCCTGGGCCCGCGGGACTAGAATAGGCGGTTTTTATTCCGCATCTGCAGCCGACTGTGAGCTCTGTGACCTGGGGAGACCCCTGGCTGGGCAGTCTTTGCATCTGCTGCAATGCCTTATGCACGAGCAAGCCCCCACGACATGTTTGTGGAGGGGATAAAAGAGTGAACAAAGCCCAGGAGTGCGGGGTCAACACCTGCTTAGGGAATGAAAGTTGGGCGATGGACCAGTGAGGCGGGGAGCCCAGGACTTTGCAGTGCTTAAATTGCCACTAGATGGCAGGCCGAGCACGAAGAAGCTGCTTCCCAGAAAGGCAAGAGGCAGGTTTCCGCCGCGACGCGGAGTTTCCAGGGAAGACTGTTAGCAGTTGACTGAGAGTCTGAGATGGTGCCCAAAGGAGCCAGTCTCGGGGAGGCACGCTGCTTACTCAGGTTCTCCAGAGAGACGGAACCATTAGGATATGCACAGAAAGAGATTAACTCCAGGGCTCTGACTCACGCATTAGGGAGCTGGCAAGTGCAGAATCTGTACTGCGGGCCTGCTCCCTGGAGACGCGGGAGCGCCAACGGTGCGGACGAAGTCCAAGGCCTCCGCTGGAAATGCCCTCTCTCTAAAGGAGCCAGGCCTTCGACTGATTGGGTGAGGCCCACCCACTTTAAGGAGGGCAACCAGCTTTACTCGAAGTTCACCAATTTAAATACTGATCTCCTCCAAATGCAAGCTCCAGCTGACACGTGAAACTAATCCCTCAGCCCTCCCTGGCGCGGCCCAGTTGGTGGGGTGTCCTTCTGTGGATCAAAAGGTTTGGGGTTTGATTGCCGTTCAGGACACACCTAGTTGTGAGTTCAATCCCCCCAGTCGATGTGTCCGTCTCTCTCTCGCCCTATTTCTCTCTCTCCCCCCTTCCTCTCTCTCTAAAATCAATAAACACAATTAAAAAAAATTTTTTTAATTAATCACCACACACGGTGCTGCTGGTGCAGCCTGGCCCTGGTCTTGCATGGAGACGCCCTCCCTCCTTTCTTCCCGGCCCCTCCCACCACCCTGTAATGAGAGCAAAGTGCCAGAACAAAGACCTGTTTCCCTTCAAAGAAATCAGAGGCCACACCGACCGTGTGCTCTCCCACACGCAGCCCCGGAGGGCCATGCAGGGAACAGACCGGGACAGCGGCCATGAGCGAGCCTCCGGGAGTCGCTATCCTGACCTGTGGGTTAAATACATGAGTCAATGTTTCAAAAGTAGCTGCTAACCCCTAAAGGCCTGTGAATGGACTGTAAGTATCAATTGGGGATGAGTAAGTGGGAAGACACAGGGAGAAGTCTTCTCAGCGAACTCAGCTAGAACCAACACAGGAAGAGCAAGGAGCAAATCCACTAACTGGAGTGGTGTTTCCATTCCTGCTGTCCCTGGAAACACATGCCCGTTTGAAGGAAGCCTCCTGGGTTCCATCAATTGTTCCGACTCCTCCAGGCAGGGCCTGGGGGCCCGCCCAGGCTCAGCGGCAGCCTGAATGAGTGCTTGCTAAGGCAGGGCGGCACACGCTTGCTTCAGCTGCTCCGTGGGTTTCTTTCCTCGTGGAACTGCGAACAGTGACACCACCATCAGCAGAATTACCCATTATTCTTCGTGTTGTTTTTAAGCAGCTATTCTCATGGGGAGAAAAAAAACACCTTTCATCCGTGTTTATACATTGTCGGTTAGCATAATAAAAGACCGCTTTTTAAGCAAAATTAGTCCATTTATAACAGACTCACAAAGACTAATGGGAATGAAAACATATCTGATAGTATGAGATACACGCTACATTGTAACCCGAGTTTTATAATAAGGCTTCTCACCAGGTAACGTGAGCAATGACCTAGCTGCTCTGTCTTGGAAGAAGCCTGTGCATCCTGTCCCTTGGTCCTTGGGGCGGTGACGGGATGGACAGAACAGCCGGGAGAAGGTTTCATCGCTCTAAGAAGACGAGTGTTACCCACTAACGCATGTGCTTGAAGTAAAACGAAGATGCTCAATAGACCACACGACTCCAAGTTAAAACACTGACCGCAGCCTCTCAGAGTAACAGCGGAGGGACCGAGCAGATTACACAGGAAGGGTTACACATCGTTCCCCTTTCCACAGTCAAATTCTCCTCCTAGTCCTGCCCAGGAAAAACAAATTGCTGACAATGAAAAAGGAGCAAACAGGACAAATCCAGGAGAGAAACTTTCCCAAACAGGAGCAGGGTCAAAAGGTGCCTTCCCTCCCCCACTTCTGGGAAGGACAGCCCCCTGGAGCTAGTCGCAAACCCCAGCCGGGGACGGGAAGGAGGGGTCAGCGGTCAGTGGGTTCTTTTCCCAAAACCCCCCGGCGTTCGGCCGGCTCCCCTCCCCACGGGGCCCTGAGCGTCGCAGCTGCTGCTCTGGCTGGGCTCCCGCGGCAGCGACCGCCCCGGAGGACGGGAGACCGGCCAGCCCGCCGGCCCCGAACAGATGTGCTTCCTCCGGTTGTCAGCACAGGAAAAAATTGAGTGTGAAACTCTCAGGACCTGTGAGAAACTATGTGGTCTGGGAAGATCTCCGAAAACCCCGCTGATGCAACAGACATCGTGAAATGGGTCCCAGCGAGGAGCGCTCTGCTTCCCGCGTGTGGTGGGCGCTCACAGCGGCTGGCCTCCGGGCATCCCTCTCCGGAGGAGAGGGAGAGGGTGGGGTGGGGGTGGGGGCGACACCAAAGGAGAAACAGGTCTCTAGACCTTTCGCCTGGCTGATCAATAACAGCAGCAGGCTCCGAGCCTTTGGAGCTACAGGTCCTGGCCTCTGGGAGGGGCAGGGTGGGGGGCATGCAGCGGATGGCTTTGAGGTGCTGTCCAAACCCCTGGGCTGTCCAGTGGTTTCCCCCTCAGCTGAAGATAGGTCAGCAGACCACATGGTAATCTAGGCAGAGACAGGGGACAAGGACTCATCTGGATGGCATGAGAAAAAAGGTGAAGGTTGCCCAAGTATGACAAAAGTGAAACAGTAAGAAAAGTTGGCGATGGAGAGAAAACAGAGGAAGAAGCGGGTTACACGAGCCTTGGGATCTCAGCAAAGTTTTCAGAGTTGTCGATCCTTCCTTACTGTGTAAGCCTGATGAGTTAGCATTCTGTGAAAAAGACTTTTCACTTTTGCCTTGGCTGCCAGGAAGCTCAAAGCTAAATTCCATTCATTAGAGCAGCTTTCCCTCAGCCCAAGCTTTCTCCTCTCTGCATGGTTGCAAACTGTTCTGGAAGTAGGGAGGGAGGCTGAGTATTTGCGGTTTTCTGTTTCCCCTCTCCTGTTTCCTGGATACCAAATTCCCTCCGGGAATCTATCCTCCCCCACACCGAGCCCCTGTGTGTGGGGCAGAGGGTCCCACCTCGGTCTCAGGGAGGCACGAAGCCTGGACACGGCCCATCAGTTGCTCTGTCTCCCTTGCCACGGTGCTGGTTTTTAGGTGTAAGCGCCAATAAGGCACAGAGAACTTCTTGCCAGGAACCGTGAGCTAGACGCTGTTCCCACCAGAAGCTGAAGGGGGAAGGCACACGTCGAAGCCGCCACAGCTGTGCTGGGATCACAAGGCAGCAGCTGCCTGAACTCGGAGCCAAACGCAGAGGGAGGCCCACAGGATGGAGACCGGCTCGGCCCTGGAGCCCCCGGCCAGCTGTACCTGAAGCCCCCGCTGCCTGCGAGGGAGCAAGGCCCCGTCCGCTTCTCTTTGATCTGCCTTTGTTACCAGTCACAGCAGAACCGGTCCCAACCGGTACAAAAAGCCACACTTTGTTTTGTCGGGAGAAGAACAGGTGGTGATGGCAGAAATGTTGAAAAATACAGAAAAGTATAAATAAGAAAAAAATATGTCATGCCCTGGCTGGTGTGGCTCAGTGGACTGAGGGCCAGCCTAACACCGAAAGGCCGCAGGTTCAATTCCCAGTCAGGGCACATGCTGGGCTGCAGGCCACTTCCGCAGTAGGGGCTCATGAGAGGCAAACAGTGTTTCTCTCCCTCCCTTCCTCCTTCCCTTCCCCTCTCTCTGAAAACAAAATCCTTTAAAAATCTGTGTCACCAAATCCCATAACGTAGAAATAATAAAATGGACGTACTGTCCCCCAAATGTACTTGGAAGACAGGAAGAACACCACTCACGAACACCTTGGCACACGTCAGTTACACAGACCCTCTATCACCGTGAGTGAGGCCGTTTAAACCGCACGAGAGAGGGTTTTTAGTCTGTTTCTGTTTCCCTTCGGAGGGTAGTTCTAGCGGCTTTTGACTTAGATTTAAGGCTCTTTTTCCGGCTTCCAAGTTCAAAAAGCCGTCAATCTGTAGGACCAGAGACCACAGGCTGGTGGGAGGCAGCCCCACGCAGGGCTGGGCCCAGAGCAGACTCTTTGAGAACAGCCGAGCTGGACGAGGGAGGCGCCTGTCCCCCAGGAGCAGCTGGCACTTCAGGTCCGTCTCTCAGAAGCCACCGAGAAGTTGCCTGGAGGAAGCACCGGGGCCACCGTGCTGTGTGGCACTTCTCTGTCCGGGCGTGGGGGTACACTGAGTCCACCAGCCTGCAGACCTGGGCGCCTGGCTTGCTGAATAGGGGGCCGTGGCGGGGCAGGTCGCGCTCCATCAAGCGCTCCATCAAGAGCACTCTAGCCCTGTGTTGGGAACTGCCCTGCCTGGTATCAGAATCTGTAACCCCGCCAAGGCTAAGGCTGAGGGAGTGACCTTGGACCCTAAGCCAGCAAGGAGACAAAAGCTTATATCCCTGGCAGGAGCACTGCTTCTGCTGCTTCATTCATAACTGAACCCCAAAGCTTGGTCGGTTAGCCAAAGACAGGTAAGATTCCCAAAGGGGGAACGATCTAAGACAGGCACAATCACATGGGAGGCCCCCAAAACAAGGACTTTGGGGCTACAGCAAAAGGGGGTGATAGACCCTCGCTCCTGGGCTTTGACATAGCCTGAGTCCTCATCTTCTGGGAGAAAATCTCCTATCTCTTGGTTGCCTTAGTTCCCTTGCTCCACCTAAGCCTGAAACAATGACAGGGTGGTGCCGCCCTGTGCTGGATGAGGGTGGGTTCCCCGGGTGATCAGGCCTAAGAAAGAATATGTAAATCTGTGATACCTGCTTTGTTTAGAATGCTCTCAGTTGAATGATAAGGGTCCGAGGCAAGAAGTAAGTTAGTTCCTCAAAGTTTTACAGCTCTTTGACCCTGACTCAAATAGGCCCTCAGACTTCCTCGTTATCTATTGTTTGATTCTTACTTCCCAGCAATGAGTAATGAGCTTTTACATGAATTCTTATGCAAATGAAACCATAAAAGCCTCTCCAGCGGGGGGGGGGGGGGGGGGAACAGGACGCTCTCCCCACCAGGGAGGGTGGCCAAGGCGCATCCCCCATGAGGAGTGACCCTGCTGTTCCTATTCCCCCACAGGACCTGGTTGTCATCTGTGCATGTTTTTCTCGAGTGTTGACAAACATCCTGCCAGCCGAGATGGATACTGCTGGCTAGTATCCATCCACAGCCCTGGCTGCTGTAGCTCAGTGGACTGAGTGCGAGCCGGAGTGGAACTGCGAACCAAAGGGTCGCCAGTTTGTTCCCCAGTCAGGACACAGGCCAGGCCCCCTGCTGGGGACACGAGATAGGCAACCGCACATTCATGTTTCTCTCCCTCTCTTTCTCCTTCCCTTCCTCTAAAAAAAAAGCACTCTAATAAAACTTCTGCTGCACCTAATTTTCCATGAAAGCTCACAGCGTGTTTTCCGTGACATTTCCTTGTGAAAACTTTCAGACACACGGAAGGAGCGGAAAGACCAGCCCAGCGAACCGCTGCGTGTGCGCTGCCTGCATCGCGCAGTTGTTGGGTTTGCCAGCTCGGCTGCGTGTACTTCTCGTCTTGCTGCGGGGTCTTAAGTCGGTTGTAGACATCGTGTTATTTCACCTCCAAAATGAAATTTCACAGCATTTTATTTTTTAAATATATTTTATTGATTATGCTGTTACAGTTGCCACACTTCCCCTGCTTTATTCCCCTCCACCCTGCACCCCCCCATCTGTATCCTCCCCACTTGGTTCATGTCCATGGGTCGTACATATATGTTCTTTAGCTTCTCCATTTCCCATGCTATTCCTGACCGCCCCCTGTCTATTTAGTACCTGCCAGTTATGCTTCTTATTCCCTGTGCCTTTTCCACATCCTCCCCTCTACCCCTCCCCACTAATAACCTCCATGTGATCTCCATTTCTGTGATCCTGTTCTACTTCTTTGCTTAGTTTGTTTTTGTGTTGTTTAGGCTCGGGTGTTGATAGTTGTGAGTTTGTTGTCATTTTACTGTTCATACTTTTGATCTCCTTTTCTTAGATAAATCCTTTTAACATTTCATATAATAAAGGCTTGGTGATGATGAACTTCTTTAACTTGACCTTATCTGGGAAGCACTTTATCTGCCCTTCCATTCTAAATGAAAGCTTTGCTGGATAGAGTAATCTTGGATGGAGGTCCTTGCCTTTCATGACTTGTAATACTTCTTTCCAGCCCTTCTTGCCTGCAAGGTTTCTTTTGAGAATCAGTGCATAGTCTAATGGGCACTCCTTTGTAGGTAACTCTTTCATTTTCTCTTGCTGTTTTTAAGATTCTCTCCTTATCTTTAATCTTGGCTAATGTAATTATGGGTGTGCCTTGGTGTGTTCCTCCTTGGGTCCAACTTCTTTGGGACTCTCTGAGCTTCCTGGACTTCCTGGAAGTCTCTTTCCTTTGCCAGATTGGGGGAGTTCTCCTTCATTATGTTTTCAAATAAGTTTTCAATTTTTTGCTCTTCCTGTTCTCCTTCTGGCACCCCTATGATTTGGATGTTGGAACTTTTAAAGTTGTCCTGGAGGTTCCTAAGCCTCTCCTCATATTTTTGAATTCTTGTTTCTTTATTCTGTTCTGGTTGACTGTTTATTTGTTCCTCCTGGTCCAAACCATTTGAGTCCTGGTTTCCTTCCTGTCATTGTTGGTTCCCTGTACACTTTCCTTTATTTCATTTTGCATAGCCTTCACTTTTTCCTCTATTTTGCAACCATACTCAACCATTTCTGTGAGCATCCTAATCATCTGGTAGGTTGGCTATCTCTTTATCACTTAATTGTGTTTTTCCTGGAGCTTTGATCTGTTCTTTCATTTGAGCCATATATATATATATATATATATATATATATTATATATATATATATATATATATTTTTTGTCTCTGCAGGTCTGTTATGTAGGAAGGGGCAGAGCCTTAGGTATTGGCCCAGAGCAGGGCAATCACGTTGGGTTGTGGTGCTGTCTGTGGGGGAGGGGCCAGACAGGGAACAATGCTGCTTGCTAGGCTCTCGCTGGGTTTTCAGTCACTTCCCCTACTACCCACAAGCAAACCAGGCCCTTCTGGTGCCGATTCCCAGGTGGGTGGGTTCATGTGCATTCTAGGACCCTGTGAGGCTGGGAGTTTCTCCCATTGCTGCAACCCCCACAGGTTTTTCAGAGGTTTGAGGTTTTATTTCCCCAAGCTGGGGCCCTGGGTTGTGCGGTCTGTGTCACTCTCCAGTTTTCCTCCCGGTTTATCAGCCTGCAAATGTGGGACCACTGCTCCTCCAGCCGCTGCCTTGCCACAAGTCCCCTCCCCTCAGCTGTCCATCTCCACCCCTCCTTCTGGTCTGGAGGAACATTTCTTCTTTAACTCCTTGGTTGTTGGACTTCCATACAGTTTGACTTTCTGGCAGTTCTGATTGTTTTTTGTTTTTAAATTTGTTGTTGTCCTTTTGGTTGTGTGAGGAGGCACAGTATCTACCTATACCTCCATCTTGGCCGGAAGTCTATTAATTTTTATATATAAACAAAATGGTTATTGTAGTACATAATCAGTTTTTATTAAAATAGCTAAGACAATATAATTTTCAGTGTTGTCTAATACCACCTCATATTCAGATCTCCCTGTATATTATACAAATGGCTTTTAAAGTTGTTTTGCTCAAACAGTCGAGGACCACACAATGCATCCAGTGTCAGAGCCTTTGAATTCTCTTCCTCCAGAACATCCCCCTCCCCCCTTCTCCCTTTGTGAAATTTTGAGTAACTGGAAGGAACTGGTCCAGCACAAAAGCCCACCTTCGGGCTGTGTCTTTTTGCTCCCTTATGGAGCAATGTTTCTCTTTAAATTTCCTGTTCAAAATTTGATATCTAAGGACAAAAATAATACCTACCATTTACCCATCTATCAAGTACCTGCTGTTCACCAACTGCTTCATTTAGGCCTTCATTTGCGAATTAAGAGAGAGAGAAAGGGAGGGAGGATGGGAGGGAGAGAAACATTGATTGGTGGCCTCTCGTTTGCGCCCAGACCAGGGGACTTGGCCCACGGCCCAGACATGTACCCTGACGGGGAATCGAACCAGGGACCCTTGGCTTTGCAGGATGATGTCCAACCCACTGAGCTGCACCAGTGAGGGCACCAACAGTTACTAAGCCCTGGGGATTCGGCAGGGCACCCAACTGGAGAGGAGGACTCGGCCCTCCTGGAGCACGTTTTTGTGGAGGAGACAGGTGTTACATAGATAAATGGAACAAAACACACAGCTCGTCACGCGGGCTGTAGCGCAGGCCAGAGTGACAGGGGCGGTGGTGGGAGAGGCTGGACTCCGGGCACAGCACAGGCAGAGGCAACAGGGTCTCCTGCAGGCTGGACGTCAGGGTGAGAGAGGGCGGAAGGTGGCCTCCCCAGGCTTGAGCCTGAGCATCTGGGAGGCTGAAGGGACTGTTAACTGGGGCAGAGGGGACCCCAGGGAGCGGGTCTGGAGACAGGGTTCGATTCCCACACCTCCCGAGGGAGAGGTCTCTGAGACGCGCACGGTGGGAAGTGGGGACCCGGGTCGCAGCTCAGGGTGAAGCCGTCAGGGTGTCTGGAGGAACCTGAAGGCTTGGGGCCTGGACAGGGTCAGCGAGGAGCGAGCAGAGCAGGAAGAGACGTGCAAGGACCCAGCGAGGGAACCAGGGAGAGAGCGGCCAGCGCGGCGGGCGGAGGACCGGAGAGGGCCCAGCCCTGAAGCCCAGAGCACAGGCTCCCAGCAGCAGGGCCGGGGCGCCCCCAGCACTGCTGAGGGGCCACAGGGCCCGAGACTGAGAACCGGTCCCAGAATCCCGCACCAGGGAGGTCGCTGGTGTCCCTGGCAGAAGCAGCCTTGCTGAAGGGGCCAGGCGCGAGTTCTGAGCGGGGAGGGGGTCCCCAGAGAACGCACGAGAAGGAGACAGTGCACACGGGCTGGAGACGCTCTGCTCTAACGTCAAGTGAGGACAGAAACGGGGGGCCAAGTTTGCAGGAGAAAGGGGGTCAAGAGGCGCTTGTAAGATGGGAGACGTCATGTCGTGTCTGAGTCTGCGCAGACGCAGGTGTTGGAGCACGCGCCCGGGCACGTCACGTGGGCGGGGGCGCGCGGCCGCGGGAAGGCAGTGACTGCAGCCCCAGGGGGGCGCGTCCCCTCGCAGGCGGCAGGCCCCGGACTCACGCCCTGTCTCTGACCCCAGAGAGCATGTTTGCTCCCCGCCCCGTGGTGGCCCCCCAACCCGACTGCTGCTCTGATCATACAGACTTGGGGCGTTAAGAGCTACACGCCCTCCGCTACATTTTATTCTTTGCTTTTAATATAGAAGCCACACGGGTTGCTTTGAAGCGCTCTGAAGACCAACCTGGAATTCTGTCCGACTACGTTTCCAAATCACACCCTCTCGGTTGGCACGTTCCCACATAAAGCTGTAATTTATGGGGACCTGAGACACCGCCTCACAGAATGCCATCCTGCCGCATTTTCCAGGATGAACTTTTCTTTTCCTAAAGAAATAAATGCTCCAGCGTTTCATCTCGTGACTAGAACCTCGTTCCAGAGCCAAGGACTCTGAGCTTCTAAGCTCAGCCTAGCTGTTGATTCCATGTCCCCAGCCAGTGGGCAGCACCACCGTCGCCCAGGGTGACCCGCTGGGCCTTGTGCTCCAGCCGCCACAGGTGCCGACGTTCCCCTCCGCTTCTGCCGCTCACCGGCTAGGGGTCGTGTTGGCGCCTCCTCTCGCATGTCTAACGCCCCCACCTGGCGGGAAAGAACAGACCTGAAAAATATGATTCTCATACGGCAGCCATGACCAGCACTGTGCCCACGGCCATGCAGAACAGAGCAGGGGGCTGTGCTTCTGCAAAAATGCACCTGACACCACACCACTTTCTGGTGTTTGCTTCACAAAAGGCTGGTCCAGGGTCAACCCCGTGGCGTGGAGCCCAATGCAGGGAGCTGGAGATTCCTCGCGGTGCGGCGGTAGCTGTGGGTTGCTCACGGAGGAAACAGCTCACCGGGCACTGCCCTTCCACTTCATGGTGACACGGGACACACGACCGGCTCAAGGAGGCTCGAAATGACAGCTGGCGGTGACAAGCCTGCCCCAAAAGGCCGATGTGCGCCCTGCCCAGGTGGCTGTTGGTAGGAGCGTCATCCTGTGCACCGAAGGGCCGTGGGTTCAATCCCAGGTGTGTGGGGAGGCAACCAACTGCTGTTTCTCTCCCCCTCTGTGGGTGAGGATTAAAAGAAACCCCCAAACCTTGCAGGGGCCCCAAGGACAGCCGGCCAGTGCGGCAGTATCCCATGTGAAGCCCATTATGTACGACGCCCACACACACCCAGGCCCGTGAGGGTGGGGCACTCTTCCCTGACTCGGTGAGTGTGGGCTTCCTGCAGCCACTGGCACCTGCCAACACCCTCCTGCACGGAGTGAGCCACGTGTGGGATCGTGACTGTTTTAAACAGGTCAGAGGACACAGTTGATGATGCGTGCGCTCCACATACACATGGCTCTGGGCTGCTGAGCACATGCCTGCTCAGCCGTCTCCCGGGACTGCCACTGACCACGGAACCTTAAGTCACTGAGCCAGGGGGGCCCTTTGCTCTGGGAGAGCAGAGGCACGGTTGGAGTGACGTGCAGCTGAGAGGAACGAGCCCTCCAAAGGTATTTCGTGTTGGCAAGCACTTCCCAGTATGAACTTACGCTGCTTTACGTATTTGTTTATTCGGCATAGGCAGGTTTTCTCCGTCAGGCTCTACCAGATTTTGTAGGTGGGACCTGTGTCTAATTCATCAGCTTTGACTGCATGCTCCCAGAAACCACGAGAAGCACCAGGCACGCAGCACAAATGAAACCGGAAGGGATGCACTGTGGTCCAGGGTCACCTCCAGCTGGAGAAAACCAGCGGTGGGTTTTTGCAGGAGCTCCTGCCAAGGGGAGGAGTGTGTCCGCTTCCTGTTGCACAGCACGTAACACTGTTCTGCCGCAGCGCGGCCTGCAGCAGGGTGGCGCGGGGCACCCCAGACAGACCAACCCAGACACATTTTCATCGCTAATTCTCGGAGATGCCAAACAAGTGACTCGCCAGTTCCACACTGTGGGGTACTCTGTTAAAAGCCTTGCCTTCCACCCAGCCTTGAGAATGCAATATAAAAACATCTAGAGCTGTTAAAACCATGAACAAATGCAGGGTGTTTTTTTAATGTTACAAAACGTTATTTAGGGAGAGCATCAGCTAAGCTAAAACAAGGGAAACATGATGATGATGATTCTCCAAGTCAGTGTCAAGAGACAAGATCGGGCTGCAGGCCTGATAAAAAATGCTTACTTCCGACTGTTATCTCTCTGAAGCAGAGTATCGAGAGAGAGCCTAGGAGAGCCTAAGCATCTCTCCAGGGACTGGCGAGGGGTGCTGTCTCTCAGAAAGGAGTCCAGTGTCGGGGCGTCTCCCAGCAGGACGGCCCCCCGGAGGGTGGAAGGACACTTCACCCAGCCGTGGTGAGGGAGCCCAGCCCTGCAGGCCCAGGCAGCACTGTGCACCAGCTCGAGGCCGCGATGCAGTGACACAGAGGTGGGAGTCCTCTGAGGTGTCCCTGTGTGACTGTGCACTTGAGGGTGCCCCAGAACCTCTCAGAGAAGCGAGGACCCTAGCCGTGTGCTGAGATGATGTGAGCCAGGCAGCAGGAGGCCTGCAGAGCACGCCGGGTGAGCGGTCAGTGGGACTGTGACCTCCTGCTGCAGGGACGGCTGTTCTGATGCCTGCGCGGCGCCCCCTCCCCACGCAGCACTCAGTTCTCCCACCGCCTGGAGGCTGCACGTGCAACAGCTCCCCCTCTCCCACCAGAAACGGGTGGAACTTCCTTCTTAAGCAAGGACAGCCCGATCTGTAAGCCTTCGTTGCAGGAGAGAAGTTGCACGTGGCAAAAGAACATGCGAATTTTGCAAATTTCCTGCTGGAAGTCCCCCTTAACCCAGCAGGCATTCTGGCTGGCCATTTCCTTTCAGATGGAGAATGGAGAGAAACGTCCTCCCTTACTGACCCAAATGAAAGGCAAAGACCACCGGCCAAAAATGTCTCCGTGAGAAATGGCCACACGGCCTCCCGCCCCCACCTACCCACACGTGCTCGGGGTGGGCCTCAGATGAGTGCCCGGGTCTACTCTCACGTCTGAGGAAACCCTCACGCCAGGAGTGTTTAGGAGGGAATCTAGCAACATCGTCCCTCCGAGGTTGTAATACTGTTGAAACTGAGCTTGTGACTGTCTAAGAAAGTAAATTGGAAGTCAGGAAGTTTGGAAAGTCTTGTCTTTTGTCATCAAGCATTATTGAGGATAGGATCATCTAGCTAGCTTCTTTTCTGAATACAAAAGCAAATTTAGCAACATCTGAGTGTTGGTACTGTCTTTGATAAAAAAGAAAGGGTAAACCTTTTGCTGGCTTACGTTCCACCCTGAAACTCATTTTAAAAAATGTAATCCTCACTGACAATATCTTTATTGGTTTTGAAGAGAGGAGCATCAGTGTGGGAGAGACACATCTATCAGTTGCTGCCTGTATACCCCGACCGGGAATCGAACCCCCAACCTTTTGGAGCACAGGGAGACACTTTAACCCACCGAACTACCTGGCCAGGGCTGAAACTTTTAATGGAACGAGTCAGTGTAAGGTTGAGCCCACAGAGGAAAGTCAGCTCTAACACTGCCAAGTTCTAGAACAGTTTAATCCAGGTCAAATAACCTGACTGCTCATGCCCCCCGACGCCAGGGCAGTTCAGTGAGTATTTACTTCCCGCCTACTGGCAGGTCATAGTAAAAACTCCTGCCCTAGCAGCGAAGGGAGCATCCGAGCACATCGTTACATTATCTCACCTTCTCTCCGTTCTACTGACGAGGACCCAACGCTCAGGAAGTATTTCTGAGAAACTTGACCCCTGTGGGTGTCGTCCTGCAAATTGAAAGGTCGCTGGTTTGATTCCTGGTCAGGGCACATGCCTGGGTTCCAGGCGTGTACAGGGGGCAACCAATCCGTGTTTCTCTCTCACATCAATGTTTCTCTCCCTCTCTTTAAAAATAAATAAATACTTTTTTAAAAAATCAAGTGCCCAAGTGACTCATTACCCCGAGTCAGACAGCCTGTGCGTGACAGAGCCAAACTCAAACCACAACACGCTCCTGAGACCGCAGTCCCTCCGAGGTTGTAATACTGTTGAAACTGAGCTTGTGACTGTCTAAGAAAGTAACTTGGAAGTCAGGAAGTTTGGAAAGTCTTGTCTTTTGTCATCAAGCATTTATTGAGGATAGGATCATCTAGCTAGCCTCTTTTCTGAATACAAAAGCAAATTTAGAAATAAGTCATCCGTGAAAGCTGACTGAACTCCGAGACCTCCAAGTGCTGCGTGAGGTGCAACCTGGGCTGTGCGACATCCGTCCTGCTCAGGGGGACCACGGCGAGGCCCCCATCCTGCGGAGGGGACTGGGGAGCCAGGGTACAGACCGGCCCACGGAGCAGCAGCCTTACACACAACTCACCCCCACATTTCACAAGCTTTCAAGGGTGAATTAAATAGTTTAGGATGACTCTAAGTTGTTTTTTGAAAACCTCATAAACGCTACTTCAGTGACTGTCAGACTAGCTTCTGAAAATTTATTTTTGCCATTTTGCTAAACGAGGAGGCTGTCAAATGTAAGAATAACCAGGTATGTTCCCTTCTATTCTCAGCCTCTGTGTATTTCTAATGACCCAGTGACTCAGCCACTGAGCAGCGTTAAAGACAGATTTCATCGCCCCTCACTCAACACTCCCACGTCAGCCTCCCCTGCGGCGTGGTCAAAGAAGCTTACACTAACTTCATCGGGAAAAGTTCTGAGCCTACTTCTGCCTGCTTGGATTTCTGTTCATCCACGAAGGATTTACTAAGCGTGCAGCTATGCAGATGCTGGGAAATCCAACGACGATGACATGCATCCCTAGGAGTGACCTAGCAGGAAAAGGGGGACAAGTTCCCGAGATCCTGGGCCACAGGAGGAACACCCTAGCGTTCTACAGGAACCCCCCAAGGGGCACGTCAACCTGCCCTGGGAGGGCATCATAGAACCTGTCAACCTGAAGGTGACACCAGTGAGGGCATGGGCCATTAGCACAGGCATGTCACGTGCAAAGGTCCAGAGGCAGGAGATGACACTGGAGTGTCTGACATAGGCCAGTACCCTTGCTCGCCCCACAGCTGGCTGGTCTCTCAGAACGGGCCACTGCCCTGACCCGGTCAAGCACAGGGGCTAGCCACTCATCTCCAACCCCCCAAAACGTGCCTGTACGTCTCCCCTAATGAGCTCTGTTAGTTGCCAGGCTGGAGGGGATGCTTTCCCTGCCCTCTGTGCACAAAGGGACGAGGTCGGAGAGCGAATCAGGACGGTATGGGCTCGGGCGTCACACGAGGGAGGGACATGTTCCAGAACAACCCCTCAGGCAGCAGCCCGAGGATCAGCGCCCAGGCCAGAGGGAAGTGGGCTGGATTTGAGACTGGGGACAGGCAAGGTTCCTTCACCAATGGAATGCAGTCAGGTCTGAGGATGATGGTCAAGTAGAAGCAGGCTCAGAAGCAACAGGCTTGGGGTGGCGGGGGGGGGGTGAATTCAGTTCCATACACGTCACCTGAGGTGCCCGCGGACATACCCACCTGGGCTCAGGAGGGGGTCGTCAGGTACAGGTGCCACTGAAGCCAGAGAGAAGTCATCACACAGGAAGCATGGAGAAGCGAGGGAGAATTTCTAGACACAAGGGGTCTGCGAGGGTTCGGTTCTAGCAGGAGCCCAGCTGCCTGCCCCGAGGCCCCTCCCAGGGTCCCGGCTCCCACCCCGGCTCACCCCAGACCTGCTGCAGGTCACCTGCTCCCCACCCTGCCTTTGCACACTCGGGTCTGCCCACCCGTCCAGCCTGCGATGGGAGCCTGGGAAGTCACGACCTACACTCACGAGGCACGAGCTTTATGTCACTCAGTGACTTGGGGGCAGGCAAAGACTTTTCATGTCAGACACTGCACAATTATAAAGAACAAAAACGTTCGTCTTATAAAAAGCTTTGACAAGACTTCGGGGACACTGTGTGCTTTCACGCCTCCTCGAGCTCCGTGTTCCCACGAGAACAGCAGCAGCCGCTCCCCCTGCAACCTGAGTCGCATAGCGGCGTTCCGTTTGCTCATCAGGTCTCCTCTTCTAAGTGGAAAGTGCTCCGACTCTTACAAATAAACAGAAACAGCCCTCCTCTGCTACACACAGTGCAGGTTACCGTCCCTGATTTAAATAAACCTTGAATCTTACAGCCAACTCATCCTAGACGGAAAAGCCAAGAATATACAACAGGGAAAGGCCAACTCTCCAATGAACGGTGCTGGGAAAACTGGCTCCCAACACAAACACAAGAAATGGGGCCTTACTTGCACCATACATGAACATCAACTCGAAACGGATTCAAGAGTTCAACACTTTCTGACATGCCTTGGCGACGGTTTTTTGTGTTTGACACCAACAGCAAAAATAAGCTGGGACTCAGTCAAACTAAAACCTTCTGCACAGCAAAGGAAACCATCAGCAACATGAAGAAGAGACAACCTACAGAAGAGGAGAAAATAGCTGCAAAACACGTATCTGATAAGTGGTTAATATCCAAAAAATGTAAGACGCTCATACAGCTGGATAGCCAAACAAAAACCCAACCCAACCCAGTTTTACGACGGGCCCACGACCTGAATGCTTTTTTCCAGAGACAGACACATGGCCAACATGTGTACGAGAAGGTGCTCGGCATCACTCATCATCAGGGAGAGGAAATCAAAACCACAACCAAATCAAATCAAAACCACAAAACCACCTCACACCTGCCGGAAGGGCTGGGATCGCGAAGTCAGAAGTGGGTGAGGGTGCGGGGAGAAGGGAACCCTCGTGCACTGGAGGTGCTAATGCAGCCTCGTGCCGCCAGTGTGGGAAGCAGCGTGGAGGGTCCTCCACAAGCTGGACACAGAACTGCCTCATGACCCAGCGATCCCACTTCTGGGTGTACGTCTGGAGGAAGTGGAACCCCCGTCTCGGAGGTGCCTGCACTGTGTACAGCAGCCGAGCCAGGAGACAACCTCAGTGTCTGTCTGTGGATGGACGCACACGGGACATGTGACTCACACATACAATGGCAGTCGGCCTTCAACGGAAATTCCTCCACATCCAACACGAATGCACCTGCAGGACACGCTAAGTGAAATGAGCCGGACACAGAAAGGCCAACGCTGCATCTCATGCGTTGAATCCAAAAACCTCAAGTCCACAGAAACAGAGTGGAAGAAGGGTGGTTACCAAGAGCTGGGGTGGGGGCTGGAGGAAACGAGGAGGCGGTGGTCGAAGGGTAGACTCCCAGGTGGGAAGAGATCTAGCGTAGAGTGTGCAACGACAGTGAGTACGCACTGCACACTTGAAATCTGTAGGTCTTACGTAGTCTCACCACGCACACCAAGGTGACGACAAGGTGACAGATGTTAAGGAGGTTGAAGGTGGTCATCATTTCACAATGCAGTCCATCAAAAACACCCCTTGCACATCTTAAACACATGTAAGCTGTATGTGTAAAGCTGCGGGGGGCAGGGGGTGACCAGGAGTCTTCCGTTCACTGCAGGACACCGGGCAGGTTTCTCAGGCTGGGCCGGCACTTCCTGGAGCTCCGCAATGTTCCTGACCTCGTCTGCGTGGGCTGGAGCTGCCCGTGCCCCCAGCTGGACCCCTCTTCCCCACGGGGTTTCTACACTTGCCACCAGAGCCCTGCTTAACAGTGGAACCGCAGCGGATGCTGCTGGAAGCCACTGCGTGCCCTCTAGGAACGGGATGTTGAAACAACTGGTCTTAAAGAGGAAATCAGCCTCTGCTAGCACCACAAAGTTGTCCTCCTTGAATGCTGAGCAGGGCGAGCAACCTCTCTGGGGACTGCTCTTCTGTGTGGCTCTGAGTGAACTGAGAAAAGTTCTGCGGAGACGCCCACCGCCAGGGAGCAAGCGCAGGCAGCTCAGTTCCGTCCGTCCCCTCCTGTGTGGAGAGCAGGCAGGGCTGCACGGACCCCGATCTCAGCCCAGTTCCAGCGGGATCCACTTCTCCCTGAACGTGCCCGCGTGCCAGCACGTGACACATGGGGACACCGCTCAACACCAGGTGCCAGATCAAGCTCCAGCGTAACCACAGCCTCCTCCCCAGTTCCCTCTGTCCAGCCCAACTCCTAGCTTGTTAGCCTGACATCAAAGTAGTTGACCACTACCGGTGGGAATTAAAGTGTTTAGTGCCCCCACAATGCCTCCGGGCTGTTTCCAGAACACTGCTATGGCCTTTAAAAGGCAAACACACACACACACACAGTCCTAGAAACCTTGTACCCCAAAGGGGAAAAATCTATTTGATTTGCCCCAAAGCTAGAATAGAAATTTAAAGACTCCCTACTAAAATGCTTACGGAGAGTAATTTCTGAGCAAGCAACATCACGTCCAGTTTGGAGAAACTCCCCTCGAGCACCCTGTAATGGACTGGCCTCTTAAATGCATCACCTGAGCATGACGGTCTTCATGCTTCAGATCATGCTCACTCGAGTGCTGGCGTTTCAATCACTTTCACTGTTACTGTCACAGAGGGCTGGAGGGCCCCGTCTGACCACAGCCAGCAGTGACAGTGACAGGAACGTCCTGTCACCTCTTCCACATCACCGCTGAGCGTCCCTGTCTGTCTCATTCATGGCAGGACCCCCCACCAGCAGCAGCATCGAACCCTGGGAACCCGACAGAAGGGCCCAATGGTCCTGCTGCTCCTGGCCCAGCCCAGTGCCTGGCAGTCTGCTGTCACAGCCTTCCAGGTGGTTCCGACACCTGCTGCAGCTGGACAGCCACGGCTGCAGAGTCCTCGCCTGCCTGACATCCAGGCAGGGGCCTCCTAGCCTGAATCTGTGAACCCCCTGAAATCAAAGGCAAATGTGCACATTCCTGGGGAGAAGCTGCGCAGCTGCCAACACCCTCGGAGGGAGGCTGAAACCTAAACACTTGGGTGCCACGACCTGGGAGTCACCCGGTTCAGAATTCACTTCTGCAAATAAACACCAAGCCAAAATGTTCTCCAAGCCCTTTAATAGTCACTTAAACAGTTGAGGCACAAGCAATGATAAACTGCATTTATGTTACTAGAAAGAAAATTTTGTACGATATACCGATTATCTCATAATCTCTTCTGCAATAACATTTCATTTGCACACTCTGGGCCACAGATTGATTCAACAGGGTCAGAAAGCAGCAGGTCGACGGCCTGCTAGCCTACTATGCACACTGTACGAGGTTTTACATGTGAGGTGTGGACACAAGTCCTGGGAATCTGTTAATAGAGCAGCGCTGCTACCAGGCGAGCCCGTTCGAATGCTTTCCCTTGAAGTACAGATCGTGGAACCAAACAGACCTCCTCCCCCAAAGGCATGCCAATGTGCACTTATTATTCCCATATCCGAAGATTTTACGTGTGCAACACGAGCACAGGGGAACAGGCCGGCGGCCACCACTCCGCTCCCATCTGGGGCTGCGCACCATGTGGCCAGCATCAGCGTGACTGCCTGGTTCCAGGGGACTGTTCAGCAATTATGTGCTGGGGGCAAATTTTCTTTTTAACCTAACACAGCTGGCTTTCAAAAGTGGTACCTATTTTTAAAGCACCAAAGCTCTCATTTATTTAAATAAGAATGTGCACTTGGCTGAGTCAGCTCTGAAGTGCAGAGGCCACTGCCCCCGCAGCAAGCCTTCATCAGAGCCAGGCTTCAGCTGCAAGCGAGTGACAGTGACCTCCCGCTAGGATGCACTCCAGGCTCCGGGGCTCCCTCCCCCAGGCCCCTGCCAGTCCCCAGGGTTTCCAGGCCTGTTCTCTTGATCTCCCCCCCAACCCCACATTCCCTCTGGCCCTATGTTCCTTCTTCTCTACCTTCTGGTGGCCTCTGTTCTCTACACTTTTTTGTTTGGGCGGGTACAAGCTAGAAGACTGTTGCTACTCACTGACCAATGACCAACTGACCCTCTGCTTTGGACTGGGGATTCTATTAGTAAAATTGACTAACTAGCATGTTTCTACTGGTCACCCCAAAAAGCGTGTGCTAGGTGTAGTAAAAAAAGCACTGTTTTAAGGTTCAGGATCACAAGCCTGGAAGGAACCTGGGGAAGTCGTTAAATGTGTGAGTCGCCTGGTCCTCTTTTTGTACAAGGGGATAACAGAAGTTCAGAGATGCCACACGACTTGTCCAAGGCCGGGGTGGCGGTCCAGAGACAGAAACTGGAGTCGTATCCCAAACTCTTTCCTCTGGACCACAGCCACTGCAAAGCCCGAGGTTCAAGAAGTTTGTAAGTAAAACAAAATAAAAAGCCTAGTACACGTAGGAAGAGACTTTGAGATCGCTGCAGAGATTTTTAGACAGAACAGAAGCAGAGATGCTGTTTGGTTCAGCAGATCATTATTAGTGCCCAAGACCCTTATGCTCAGGTCTGATACCGAATCTGTGACTGCAGATAATGTCACTATTTTGTCAATAAGAGGTCCCATCACCTCCAGTCTTCTCACGTCTCCAGCCACAGGCTATACCTTATTCTCGTCACAACAAGATAAATGGATCAGATTAAAGGATTAAGGAGGTACATAAGATAAAAGCAAAGAAATAGGTTTTTACAAGCATATCATCTCAGTTAAAGGTTAAATTTCAGATTAATTTACAAGAGCAGTGACAGAACCACATGATTCCAGTGAAAAACAATGTTACAATACCTTAAAAAAATACTTTCAGAAATACTAAGCCAGGCAAGCATGCAAAATTTAGAGAATAAAAAAATGCAAGGCCTGATTGCCCCTCAGAAGGGTGGATTTCATAATGCTGAAGCACGACCAAATGAAGAGCTGCAAGGGACGCTTCTCTGGGTGCGCACGCCAACCCCCTCATCTCGTGAGTGAGGCAAGTGGGCAGGCAGCAGTGACTGGAGAAGCTGGACAGCTACACTGGGGCACACAGAGATCTAGTTCCCAGTGCTATTTGCAAGTTCATGCACCTACAACACCAGGAGATAATATCCAGAGCACAGTAAGCCACCACCTCCAACAAAACGTTTCCAGACCGATGCGCAGGGCGGGTGAGGCCGTTAGCTCCGCACAGCAGCACATCTTACACGTTTGCGGGATTAAGCGCAAAGGCGTGGTCTCAAAGACTTTAATGCCCAGTTTTGATAAACACAATCATGTTTCCACCCAATTTCCTGATGTGCAGCCAAGTGTACTAGCTTAAAAAAAGTCCATTCTTCAGCTTCCCCCTGCTTTCAATGCCTTTCAAAACTGAGCACTGGATATTTCTGATGTACGTAATATGATGTTATATGTACATTTTAATTACACATTTTAGGAATAAACAAAATCCATGATATTTCAGTAACTGATAGTGTATTTATAAAATGAAAAGCTCTATCAAAATACACTCTTCACTGGGAAAAATAAATAAAAGACGAATGGATCTACACAAAGTAGAAGTTGACTTTGGTAGATTTAGTGTAGGACAGTCCATACCAAGCCTAGTTGCCCTTATTCCCCCAGAGCTGCTCATCTTCCAAGTTAAGATTTTAAAAACATCTTTTAATGGAGATTATTGTGTTGACATTTGTCTCATTCCACATCATCTTCAGCCAAGCTCTGAGCACTTACAATTCTCTGAAAGAAGAAAAATATGTTTAACTCTTACAAAGTATAAGGATATAATCAGGTTCAACAAAAATGCCCTTTGTTTAAATAAAAATTAAAAAAGGAGATGCCTTTTGTATTCCAAGAAATAGATCTACCTAAAGTTTACCTATTCTGAGATTTCAACATTAAACACTTTATACATTACCATCTAAGAAAATAATGATCATAACTACTGTCAGTCTCATTTCAAAATTCAAACAAGTAAAGGAGGCATACCATTTTATTGTGCTACATGTTACATAACATGTGCGACAATTACATAACTGAAGTGAAAATGAATTCAAAATCTCTCTGTATTCCTACATAAACTGAAAATACGGATGAGTGCTAAGAATGCTGAGCATTCTATGCTCCAAATATTTCCCTTCTTGGCCTGGAAATGCTCCAAATCCTTATATGAAGAAAGAATGCAGTATTCTCCAATTAGTACCTTGAAAACAACATTTCTAGATAACATGAGACAAGTTAGCTGAGTGAAAAAGGTCATCTTTATAGAAAGGAATTAAGGCTTCATCCCGAATTCATCCATATTTCAAGATATCACATCCCCCTCAAGTCAATTTCCCCAAAGCTCTACATACTAGGCTGCTTTTCAAAGTGCAAATAACGTTTAATAAAGGGTTCTAATACAGGCGGGGAACCACATCAGTCAAAATAAAAAAGATTAAGACCAACTCCTTGGTTTTTCAACCCTCTCCCCTAATAAATCTCTGGGATCTGTCTTCTTTCACCCCTTTCCAATTCAGTGGAGTAAAGATCATTTTGAAGAATTACACCATCATTTTAGTGAGTTTTTAATCATACCAAATGTAGAAATTAAAACATGTAACAGATATGCCCTTCCAACAAGTAGATTCACTTGGAAAGGATTAAAAAGGAACAGCAGGAGCTTTACTCAACTCTTCAGTTACGGGTTGTGTACACAAATGGTGTCACCTTTCGCCCTATTCAGTAGGGATCTGGGGATGTAGTGAAACAATGCTGAACCCAAGCCCCACCCTGGCAGACGTGAGGCGCTGGGGCCTTTCGACAAGCGAGGTCAGAGGGGTCCAGGGTCCTTTACAACCTACTCGCCAGGCTATGCCATCCCGGCTCCTCCATCATGCCTCGGACCTGCATGCAGGGCCGCACATGAGAGGGGGCAGAAAGCCAGTGTCAAGAAGTAGTTGAGAATGGCCTGAATTCTGGGATTGGAATACTACGGTCTGACGTCACTCTCAGAGGCACACTTCCGGATCCATCTCTCAGACACGATCACTAGGTCTTACTCCCAGTCACCTGGATGTTTTTCCACTCAGGAAGAAAATTCCAAGCACTATTGTCTCGAGTACTATTTTCATTATATGGATGAGTTTCATGATTCCACCATTTCACTAGGTTCATTTTTAAATGCTAATGTCCCCAAAACACTGAATTCTCAGGTTCTGCTTTTATCACATGACGTTTCAAATCCTCACCTGACTGATCGTGGGAAGCTTAGTCAGAAGCATCTGGAACACCGGCGGGGGGAGTGTCTGCTGCAGCACCTGCAGCAGCTGCTGCGGCTGTCCGCACACGGCGATCGCATTGGTCAGGTGGTCCACGCCCTTTTCGTATTCGCCTGGAAGGTGGACAGGAAAACACACAGAACCTGAAAAGCCTCTGCCTTTGTCAGGAATTCAACTCTACAGTCTTCACTGCACCTCTAATCGGTACAGACCAAAAACACCATGTAAGTAAGAACTTGAAAATAATCTACAGTACATTCATGTAACTGATATTATGAAGCCATTAACAAGGACGGGCCAGCCTGTATGCGCTGGTATGAGGTATCTCCAATACACATACAAAAGGGGGAAAATTAAGGTGCAGAAACGTCCACGTATATTACTATTTGTAAGTCAGAATATTTCTGAAAGATTACATAAGAAATTGCTAACAATGGAACACCCTTCTATGAGAAGGGAGAACAGGAAGTTGGGGACTGAGGCAGAAAGAGAGAGAGCCAATTTCATCTTAAACTAATCCCTGGTACTGTATTACCACATGTAAGTTAAAAAATATGTGTTAAGTGATGCTATAAGCAAAATGGTCATACTAATAGAAGTGGCAGGAAGAAGCAGGTAAAAAAACAGTGGTTATCTCTGAGTAGTAGGATTTAGTCTTTTTATTTACCTACAAATTTTCCGCAATAGCCCTGGCTGGTGTGGCTCAGGGAATTGAGCTCGGGCTGCGAACCAAAGTGTCGCAGGTTCGGTTCCCGGTCAGGGCACATGCCTGGGTTGCAGGCCATGGTTCCCAGCAACTGCACATTGATGTTTCTCTCTCCCTCCCTTCCCTCTCTAAAAAATAAATGAATAAAATCTTTAAAAAAATTCCTGCAATAGTTGTACTACTTTTGAAAGAAAAAAAATTACACCAGGTATATAGTTTTTGAAGGTTTCCCTAACTGAGTAAGTACTTGAGAGGTGGCCCCTATTCTCAGTTAATTCCATTTGAAATCATACTCCAAAGACTGCCCCAAATTCTCAGAGCAAATGAATTTTACACTATTAAATACAGTTTAAAATTAAATATTCTATACAGGACTTTTCAACGCAGGAAGTCCTTTTAATGTACATTATTAAAAATCCTCTATTTGAAATCTTTTTTATTACAAATTTTTTAGAGCAGTTCAAGGTTCACAATAAAATTAAAAAGAAATTATATTTTCTTTTAAACAAACAAGCAAACAAAACCCCCTGGCTGTTGTAACTCAGTGGATTGAGTGCCAGCCTGTGAACCAAAGGGATGCCAGTTCAATTCCCAGTCAGGGCACATGCCTGGGTTGCAAGCCAGGTCCCCCAGTTAGGGGCATGCGAGAGGCAACCAATCAATGTTTCTCTTGTACATCAGTGTCTCTCTCTGTCCCCCTCTCTTCCTGTATCTGTAAAAATAAATAAATAAAACCTTTAAAAATTGTTTAAAAAGCAGAATTCAGCAAAGAAGCATTAAAAATAAAACAGAAAATCTAAAATACAAGACTTGGGTCTTTTGCATGGGCTTGCACTTCCATCAACAGACTCAGTAATGGCTCCACTGACTTGAAAATTAAGGTGCCGCTTGGCCATGGAATACTCACTTCAGCCATTGACTTACAGGCACCAAGGGGAATTACATGGTTGCCTGGGGACAGTAGAAGTCTCGGTAGTAACTTAGACATCTTTATGAGCACGAAGGACAAAATGTACTTGAAAATGTGTTTGCGTGAATCGATGCATCACAACCTGTATCTTTAGACACAGGTATCAAGTGGAAACAGCTACCACAGTGGTATGCGTGGAACACAGGGGATCACTGAGATGCCTCCCA
This sequence comes from Phyllostomus discolor, assembly GCF_004126475.2. Classification (NCBI taxonomy): domain Eukaryota; kingdom Metazoa; phylum Chordata; class Mammalia; order Chiroptera; family Phyllostomidae; genus Phyllostomus; species Phyllostomus discolor. The sequence goes on along the minus strand of NC_040917.2, from coordinate 6,091,185 downwards.
GATCTCCAAATCCACTGTGAACAGTGTGTGAGCAACCGCAGCCCCTCAGTGCAGGTGAAGCCGTTTCCTGTCTGCACGTGCGGCCTGCCCCCAGTCACACAGCCTGAGATAAGACCTTACTCAGTTAAAGGGACACATGTAGGGAAGAGGCCTGGATGAAGGGGAACCTGTTGAGCAATGAAGTTCACCGCCCACAGTGCTTATGCTTCCCCACCTGGCTTACTCTGATACTGACCTGTACTCTGATCCTCACCACCTGAGTCTTCTACCTCTGGCTGGCTTGTTAGTTTCCACCAAAAGAAAGCAAGCTGGGCAGCTAAGTAATTCTCTGGGTGTGCTGGGCTGAAGTGTAGGACTGAACTTGGACAAAAGATCAACTGTTCCCTGTCCCTCCTTAACCTGCCCCATCACCATGGGTAACTGTCCTCAATCTGGATCTAACAGCTCAAATCAGACAAAGGGCCACAGTGCACGAATCTCTAAGATAATGGAAATGTAAGTAATAAGGAGTACACTATATTCTACTATCTGTGTAAATTAATTTAAAATGTTTGTATTTTGGGGGAGTTAGAAGAAAATTTTGGTAGTATAGACATCTTTATGAGCATGAAGAACATCATTTACTTGAGAATGTTCTGCATAAACTGAAACATTATAATCCTTAAAAACAGATATGAATCACTACACATGCAAAATCTTCTATTCAGATATTAAAGTAATATAATTACCCTGACTGGTGTGGCTCAGTTGGTTGGGTATCATCCTGCAAAGAGGGAAAGTTGCCAGTTCGCTGTTGGGTCAGGACACCTGCCTGAGTTGTGGGTTCAGTCCCCAGCTGGGGCATAAGCAAAAAGAAACTGTTTGATGTTTCTCAGCCTCTCTTTTCTCCCTCCCTTCCCCTCTCTCTAAAATTAATAAAGTTTTTTTAAAGTAACATAATTATATCCTCTCAAATAATCCTTGTGATGATTTCAGTGCTCTATGATTAAACCTCACATTTTTCTTATTTGTATTGGGGAAAAAAAGTCACATAATTATTTTCTGTTAAGTCATTTTCCCATTTTTTACTTATCGCCTACTTCACAATCCAAAGATAATCACTTCCTCAAAAAACCCAGTTATTTTTAATTTTTAAAAGATTTATTTAATTTTAAAAAGAGGGGAAGGAGGGAGAAAGAAACATCGACTGGTTTGTCCTGCACACTCCCAACCGGGGACCTCACCCACAAGCAAACCCAGGCATGTGCCCTGAGTGGGCACTGAACCAGTACCCTTTTGGTTCACAGGCTGGCACTCAATCCACTGAGCCACATCAGCCAGGGCAAAAAGTTATTTCTTGGGAAAGATACAACAAAAGGTAAAGATGGTTTGTCACCATCTTAAACTTTTAGTCTGTTCTCATAAAGGAATCAAAAAACCAAAAGCATACAGTGCAATACTGTCTTTATCTCTTACGATACAGTGATGAGTGTAAGAAAAACTTGAAGCTTAAAACAAACCAACAAAAACCAAAACCAAACAAACAAACAAAAAAACCTTGCCCCAGGACATGCTGAGAGAGGAGAAGGGAGGGAAAAAGAGAGGGAGCGAAACATCGATGTGTGAGAGAGATCTGTGAGATGCCACCTGTACATATCCGGACTGAGGACCGAACCCGTGACTTGGCAGTTTATGGGACAACACCCAACCAACTAAGCCACACTGGCCAGGGCAAAACTTAATACATTTTAAATTAATGACAGCAATTACTTTAAAGCTACTTCTGAGAGAAGAGCTAATTTAACACTAAAAATATCTGTAAATATTTTAAGACTAAATTACTGAATGAATTATAGTTCTCACATTTTTCAATTTGATCATTTCAATTTCACAACAGAAATTTTTTAAGTATTGTGCAATGACTATATTCTCTAAACAACTTAAAATGTCCCCATTGTAAAGATTATTCATTACCTTCTCTGTATCAAGTGAACATAAGACTCACTCAAAATGTATCGACACAAGAAACATTAATTTCTAGAGCCAGTCTTAAATAACACAACCCTCACATTACTAAATGCCTAACAGCTTGTCTTGGAACAGTCACACACTGCCTAATGATGGGGCTGCATTCTGAGAAATACGTCGTTACGCAATTTCAGCAGTGTGCGAACGTCAGCATGCACTTACTTACACACACCCAGGCGGCAGAGCTTACTACACACCTCCCATGCTACGAGCCTGTACAGCAGGTTACTGTACTGAACACTGTAGGCAACTGTAACACAGTGCTAAGTATTGGCGTATCTAAACATAGAAAGGTATTGTAACTTTATACAACTGGCAGGGCAGCAGGTTTTGTGCAGGAGAAAAACAAAAGCTGTTTATCTGTATTCCTGAGAGACCCAACAAAACGGAGAACCTCACCAAGGTGGCTGAAGCCACCCCCTTAAACACCCTCTCCAGCAGAAGACAGAAGAGGATGGAGGTGGGGAGAAGTCGGTTATAGGAGGTGACCGGGAAAAGCACAGTAAACAAGGTAAGACTATTCTAGACTGAAGTCACCGTCTTCTGCACTGATAAGTTTCTAGAGATAAGGTCACCCTCTTCCCAGTACAAGGAGAGGGAGACCCCCTGACAAAGGGAGATTTCCCTTACACATGTAGATACTTTTCACATAGGGCACCTTCTCCTTCGTTTTCAGAGCTGCTCCCATGTCAGTGTTTCTTAAAATTACCCAGCCTAAAATAACCCTTTTGCCGAAGAGACAATTTGGGGTGACAAATCCTGTTCCCTACAGCTTAGACCAGGCATGACAACAAACACGTAAGTAATGTGTGGCTGAACACCCCGTTGCCTAGCAACATCTACAATGTTCCTAGGCAACAAGAAGTTTTCAGCTCCACTATAATCTTAAGGGTTGAGCGTTGCATATGTAGTCCACCCTTGACCAAAATGTCATTACATGACAACGCAAGACTGTATTTACTTTAAAAGGTTTTATTTATTTATTTTTAGAGGGAGGGGAAGAGAGGAAGGAAGGAGAAAAACATGGATTAGTTGCCTCCTGCACGTCCCCAACTGGGGACATGGCCCACAACCCAGGCATGTGCCCTGATCAGGGATCAAATTGGTGACCCTTGGGTTCGCAGGCCAGTGCCCAACCCACTGAGACATACCTGCCAGGGCACAAGACTGTATTTAGACAGAAGTTAGAGTAACTGTTTAAGAAACAGCTGTACTGAAAACAGGGCCCTAACACCGAGGCCAGAACCTGGTAGTGTTCCCTAGTGTTTAGTGTCTTCTGGGAGGTAACAGCAGGCCTTCTCCGCAGCGTCCAGAGACCCTGGACCAGGCTGGGTCAGACGGGTCCCGGGGGCTCACCCAGGCCCGAGAGGCAACAAATAGGTCCAGCTGGCCCCGTGGCAGCCAGAACCCAAACCCACCTGTGGCGGGGCCTTTGTGCACAGACCCGCCCTGCGGTCAGGACCCAGAAGCAAGGCTGCCGCACCCGGATCTCAGTGAACGACCCGGCCCACCCGGAATTCTTTTCTGTTTCTTCTCACCTTCCCCATTGCTCCCTAGATGGCTTGGCTCCTAGACTGTCCACCCAAGACTCCCGAGTCAGAACACACAGCACGTGTAGTTCCTCCTTCTGCCCCTCTGAACTCCCTCCAAGTCCTCACTCGGGGAGACGAACCCGAGCCTTGTCTCTGGTCCTGCCTGGCTGCCTGCCAGGTCAACCTTGTCCTCCGTGGAGGACCTGCTGCCTCAGAGCAGTGTCTCCTCTGTGTGCAATGGGCAACAGAACACCAGGTGTGGTGACAACAGCACACCGAAAAAGCCCCTTATCATCAAAAACTTACATCAGCGGGGAGAGTTCTACCTAGTTTTCTAGCCTTTTAATAACTATTGAAGAAAATTACATTGGCCCTACAGTGTCACTTGTCTTAAAAAAAACCCGATACCAAACCTAGATTTCACGTCTGATCTAACTGCATTTCCAACCTCTCCCCGAAACATAATCTTAATGAACCAGTCTGCAATTTTCTGGTCAAGAACCAATAAAGTACTCTGTCATCTAGGCCCTCCCCCAGCCCCACAGAAAAAAGCAATCTGCATGGTAAGAACCCTTCCTCTCCCCCCCACCAAGAAAAGATGTCCCCAACAGAACCCTTTTTCTTTTACTAACAGCTCCCATGTCCCACCCTGCTTCCTATAAAAACCTTCCATTTTGTATAACTCCTTGGAAAGAGCGTCCTTCTAGTTGCTAGACAGGATGCTGCCCTATTCATAAACCGCTTAATAAAGCCACGTAGATGTCAAATTTTCTTGGTTGAATTTTGTTTTCTTACACGACTATTACCTTGGGCTAGTAACTCTTCACCAAGCTGAATCTCTTCAAGGAAGAATTTCTGAACAGCTTCAGCATCTTTAAGGTCAGGTAACTAGAAGCAGAATAGTCAATAATTGATAACAAAATTATGTCAGGGGACATAACCAATACACAGACAATCATACCACTAAAAATAAAACCAAAAATTGAAATTTACTCTTCAACAAAACTCATAAGGATTAGTTTAGTATCTGCATTGAAATAAATGTAAGAAAAAAAATTTATTGATCAAACTGGTATTGAACAGTTCTTAGAAAGCTGTGAGTCAAACCTGAAGTAAAAAAGGAATAAATACCTCTACCATATAACACACACATTACCATTTTTTGACCATCATTATCATAGATTTTTATGTAACTGTACTCAATACATTCTTCTATTCCAACATTATTTTGTATACATTTTACATGCCCTGAAAGATGATTTTTAAATGGTAATAGAATATACCCCTAAGGAATATACAGTTGCATAATCATTGCTGGGCATTTGAGGTATTTTTAATTTTTTGCTATTACAGTTGTAAGCAGCTTTATTTAAACAAGCCTGCATTTCTGTGTTTTTGTTTTACAGTTTGTTACACATCACCAGACCAAATGATTATGATAATATATAATACCACCAGCTATTTAGTGTGTCTTTTTAAAAATGTAAACTTACTATTAAAAAGTTCCTTTTTATTTAAAACCCTAGAGTCCTACTACTGTAAGGTTTTGGTTTTTGGATTATATTATGTATCACTCCCATTATCCAACATGGGTGAAAAAGATTTTAATTTCTGAAAGTGAAGGCATCTCTCATTGACTACCCCAACCTACAGCAAGAATTTGATCATACCTGAATCTAAAAATACATACCGACACATGTCTTTAATATACCTATTTCCTCTACCCTTGAATTGACCACTAAAAACGTGATGGACACATCTCAGAAAGGTAGTGTAGACACAACAGAACAAGCATGTGGTTGTCTCCCAGTTACCAACTTTGCTATGATCATGCCCAGGCAGTTTGCTGCACTGATTACAAATATTTCAAAATAACAAAATGCAACATTTATCCATTAAATTTTGTCTTGCCTCACCTGGCTGGCGTAGCTCAGTGGATTGAGCGCGGACTGGGAACCAAAGTGTCCCAGGTTCGATTCCCAGCCAGGGTACATGCCTGGGTTGTAGGCCATAACCCCCAACAACCGCACATTGATGTCTGTCTGTCTCTCTCTCTCTCTCTCTCTATCTCTATCTCTATCTATCTATCTCCCTCCCTTCCCCTCTAAAAATAAACAAATAAAATCTTTAAAAAATTAACTAATAAATGATAGAAATTCTACCAATTGAAAAATATAGATTTAAAAAAAAATTTTGTCTTGCCTCAACTGGCTTCAAAAAGAACCACTCCTGATCCAGTAGTCCAAGTCCTGGGAATCCAGACAATGGAACTAATGTCAATAAAATAGAAAAGCTATGTTCACATTGATTAACATTTACTTACTTAATTTACTTACACATGTCACAGACATTTTTTTATCAAGCAGATAAACCTATGTGGTCATTTAAAATAATCATGAACACAGGATCTATGAAAAGAAAAAAATGAATAAAAAGATTTATATCTACATTTACATATTACATCTAAGTGAAAAAATGTCAAGTGATGAGATTCTGGATCAGTGGGTGCGAATAATCTTACATAACTTTTGAAATGAATTGCACGTGGTTCTTCTAAAGAAAAAAATTAATAAATGTTTTACTTTATTATTTTGAAGCAGCTGAGTGATGTCTGAGCCCACTAGTTTAAATGTCTTCTGGAGACTACCACCTTAGTGCCCCTTAAATACGGCTCAGACAGTAAGGTGTCTGCTATTATTGCCAAAAAAGGGGGGGCGGGGGAAAGGAAGGACTGGATGGATAATCTACAATTGAACTCACTTAACTATTCCTAAAAACAGCAAGCTATAGTTTAAAATAGATCATCAAGCTAGCTTTCTCAAAATATATACTTGAAGTAGTTTTAAGTAATTATTCCTATGAAGTATATGATACAAGGGTGGGCAAAGTAGGTTTACAGTTGTTCATATGGAAAATACAATAATAATGATACAAGAATGAACTGTTTCTCCTACTCACAACTGGAAACCTATTTTTGCCTGCCCCTGTACAATTTAAACAAAAAACAGATTAAGTGATTACCTTGGAAAGTCCAGCTCTCTCTTTGGCAAGCTTTTGTTTCTTTCTTCCTGTAAGAAATGAAATATGTTCATTTTGTCATTGGTAAAATGAGAATCAAAATAAGTCTAAATGCGGTGGCAGCCATTCATTGCCTTTCCAAAACATTACTGACGCTTGGGCTCTCAGGTCTCCTTGCAACCTGCTGGTCAGGTCACACAAATAGGTCCACTGGTCAAGGAGCTGGGCAATGTCACATTTCCTGACCAGGGGCTTTAGGATCCGTCATTTACAGGATGGAGGCAGCTCTAACAGCTGGGTCTCTTGAGTAAATTACAAGAAGAGCAAGCCTTCCCCTGCAACCTTCCCAGGCCATGAAACATCAGCAAGAATTAAGCCACCACTGTTAGGGAGTTTCATTACTGAAATGTAACAGATTCTATTTATTGAATGTTGAACACTGACTGGCATTCTTAAATGGGGGCGGGGGGACTCAGCATTTGAAATTTTTTTTATTTATTTTTTTATTTATTGATTTTTTGAGAGAGAGTGGGGAAAGGAAAGAGAAACATCAGTTTGTTGTTTCACTTATTTATACATTTATTGGTTGATTCCTGTATGTCTCTTGATGAGGGATTGAACCAACAACCTTGACATATTGGGACAATGGTCTAATCAAATGATCTACCCAGCCAGGGCAAGAAAATTTTCTTTACAAAAAATAAAAATAAAATAAAAAAATAGCCCTGGCTGGTGTGGCTCTGTAGACTGAATGCCCACCTGGTTCAATTCCCGGCCAGGGCACATGCCTGGGTGCCCAGCTGGGGGCATGTGAGAAGTAACTGATGGATGTATCTCTCACACATCAATGTCTCTATCTCTGTATTTTTCCCTCCCTCCCCCTCTCTCTAAAGAGGAAGGAAGGGAGGGAGGGGAAGAGAGAGAGAGAGAGAGAGAGAGAGACATGGACAAGGGGGAGGGGAGAAAAAAGAAAAGAGTTTACACATTTGACAAAAATGCTAAATTTCTAATTCAACTATTGCTGGCTAAATGAGGAAAACAAACCTCTGCCTACAGTCTCTAAGATGTTTTTTTTTTTTTTGTCTTGTGTTTGCTATGGAACAGCAATATTACATCTCAGGAGTACGAGATGTTTAAAATCTTAATTGTCACTTAGTCAACCCTTAAAACCAAATAGGACTCGAACAGCGTTTAAACTGCTGGTTAATCGCACACCCCCCGTGAAGGTGCTGGCACAGAGGAAGCACAGGCTTTGTTTACACGCCAGCTCTTCCCCTTACTAGCAGTGCCGCCTGGACAAGCTACAGTGACCTGGCCCCACTTTCTCTCCTATGCAAAACTGGTCTAAGAACAGTATCCGCGCTAGTGCTGTGAGGATACAATGAGTTACTGTGGGTAAAGTACTTTTTAACAGTGCCTGGTTCATAACAAGTGATATAAGCATTTGTTATTGATCTAGTTCAATACTAATTCCTGAGCTAAAAACTGCCAGTGACACGGAGAATAGCCATATGGCATTCCTAAGAAAGTAAGGCTCTAATACTTATTACTTGGATGATCTCAAGCACATAAATCCCTGCTTTCCAAAGACAAAGCTCCCTTAACTTTACTACTGTGAGAACAAAGCCATAATAAAGCAAGTAAGCAAGCAAGCAAACGTGCTCCACAAATCCGAATCCCTACCGTGAATGAAGAAGCAGTGCGAGCTGTTCGCCTCGTAATTTACTGTGGTCAGGGAGCCTTCCTTCTTTTTTAACTAACCTTTCAAACTGGCTTTAACCACACCCATATCTCTTGCCAACCCCCACCCCCATAAAACAAAGTGCTACTATTATATGGTTTAATACAATTTTAGCAGTTTCAACAGCAAACTACAGGTTAAAGTGGATCTTGCATATTAATTTGAAGACTGCCCATTTTTCCTAACAAACCACCTTTCCTCACTGTTCATCACTGGGCAACTAACTGTGGGGAAAAAGAACACGTAATATTTTCTACCCTCAACTTGCCCTCTTTCGGCAGGAAATAGTGAATGACACCAGACTAGGTTAACTAATTCCTAAGCATCACAGCACAGACTAGTGCTTCAAGGAGAGCGCCCAAACCAGGAGAGGATGGAAGGAAGACTTCACAGAGGAAACTGACGTGAAGGCAAGGAACGGCTGATGTTAAGGTAAGCACTCGGTAAGTTTTAAATACTATAATGCCAGGACGCTATTCTAAATGATATAGTTAGCTTATTTAATCCTCACAGTAACATGAAGACATGTGCTATTATCACTCCCATTTTACAGATGAGAACATCGACCAAGGTCACAACTAGTTAAGAGGTACACGGGTACTCGGACCCAGGCAGCTGAACTGCACAGCGCGTATACTCGCTCCAGCATTACTCTAAGCTGCCTCTAAATGCTGCAGAAGTGAAGATGTTTCCATCAAAGTAAAAGTCACCTCAGAAAGGAACATGGCAAGTTCACGGAGTAAACAGAGAAATACCACAGCTATAATTTATGTAAAATGACAAAAATGGTAAAAAAGAAAAAAAAACAGTAGAGAGAAACTTAGTTTCCATTACTATCCACTTTTATAACTGCTCTTTTACAGAGTGGAGAGGAGTGTGTTGTTGCTGAATGTTGGATACAATTATCAACTTTAAAGATTGTTAATTGCTCTAAATTTCTAGCAATAAGATTACAATTCTGGCTTTAGTTTCATAAGACAACTTGTTACATTAACTTATTTTCAGATACAGTATCTCTATGATAAAGGGACAGATGGTAACAGGCTAGCAAACCAATCAGCAAAATCAGGCCTTGACTCAGTATTGGCTAGATGTCTCAAGGGCTATTGTGTAAGCCTAAAGGGTCAAACTGTCTACTTTTTAAAAAGTACATATTAAAGCCCTGGCTGGTGTGGCTCAGTGGGTTGAGCACTCGCCTGGAAACCACAAGGTTGCCAGTTGAACCGCCAGGGCACCTGCCTGGGTTCCAGGCCAGGTACCCGGTTGGGGTCTGGGGGCGTATGGTGTTTCTCTCCCTCTTTTTCTCCCTCCCTTCCCCACTCTAAATCAATCAATCAATCAATCAATCAATATTTTACAAACAAAATAAAAAATACAGAAAAAATATAAGCTAACAAGAAGTCCCAAATTTAAGTCATTCTAGTAGCATTCATTTAACCAAGATTACTTAATATATTTTAAAATGATGAATCGCTTTATACAGTACTGTATAAAAACACACCTGTGGTGAGAATAATAATTTGGAAGTTATTATAAATAATTTTCACTTATTAATGATTAGCTGAATTAATAAAAATTATGCCACAACAGGCCTCATAATCTGCTGCTATTGAGACACAAAAATCCAAATAAATTAGAATCCCTGATCTAATTTCAAACCTTATTTTAAACCTAAAGACTCCTTAAAAAAAATTTAAAAAGCTAACAAGCCAAAGTGAACCCTCTGAGAAACTCTGCAGATACAACTATTAGAAATTAGACTATAAAAACTCAAAATTAACTACACTGAATTACACAAATGCAAGACACCCTCAAGTTCTTAAAGATCAGCCAATCACACAATTATCTTTAATCAGATTACAAAACTACTCTGGATTAAAGTTTTAATTGCTTAAGAAATATCAAATAAATTATATTCATAATCAATCTTCAGCATTCATCAATTACTACGGGACAGGCCTCTATGGAACTCCACCTTTATTATACCATTTTACAAAAGTGAAACTAAACCTTGAAGTAGGTTGCCCAAGGTTACTCAGCTAATAATTTAAACCTGACCACTTAAATCATTAGGCTACTGCTCAAATGAGAGGGTAAATTAATGAATTAAAGATGGAAAATAAATTTTGAAAGGGCAGGTTTCTTAATCTGCCTAAAATCGTAGTTTTTATTTAAACCAAAAATTAGTTTGCTCAAGGTTTCCAACAGTAAGGACTGCAGCATTCCCAAAGGAGAAAGTGTTAATCCATTCTGTACAGAGCTTTGCATCTGCACCTACTTTTGAAACTAGGGGAAACTGATCGAAATTCCGATAGTTACACTTATGGCCGGCTTATTAATGGAGGACCTTCCCCTCAGTCAGGAACGGTGGCGGACACTTCAAACATCTTACTCCTCACAAAACCAACGAGAAGCCAAGTGGCATTACCTCACTTGACTTTACAACCTAAAAAAATAAGATTCAGAAATCCCAAGATTATGCTGCTAACCTGTGACTAAACGAGGCCTGGAAACTCAGTGCCAAATCCAAAATAGCATTCTTTCCATTAGTCTACCTAACCTTAAATTAGATAAATTATCTCTTTGTCTCTGCCAGCCTAAGACGTGAGATTGGGAATTCGCTGTCATGCTGTAGATGGTATGAGGTCAGCGTGGTCCATTGCGGAAGTCACTAGCTACACGTGGCTGCTGAACACATCGAGTTTAAAGAAATCTTATGAAATAGAATCACTTTGTTCTTCCTGAGCTTCAATAACTTACATATCAAATTTAACTTCAATAACTGTTTCAGCAACCAGGTAAGTTACAAACTATTTCTCATTCCAACATATGTGCTCTTCTATTGTTGCAAGTGAGTATGCCTCCAGAATTCAAAGATCACAAAGGTTGTGGTGACGTGATTTCCCTCTCGTGAAAAATCCTCACAAAAGATGTCGCAGGTATGAAATAAGACTGAGCCACAAGAGAAGCGCAGTCCTTTGGACTCTCCTGCAATTTCTGTAGCATTCACTCATATCTTGGAAGCACTTAGAGCGAAGCTCCCAAGAGGGTTTAAGAATGCAACGACGATACTGCGTCGTATTTGAGGACTTGGGCTCACCCAGAAACTCGTAAAATATAAAAAACGAGACTTTTCCGTTAAAAATAGGTTTTAAAAGGTGAACGCCAAGAAAGAAACCCAAGCTCCCCACAACACACGCCATAAGTTTTAATACAGACAAGAGTGCATTTATACGACCTAAGTGGGGAAAACAAAATGGGAAAATCGTTCCCGTTCCACCAAAATGGAGGGATCACGCAGGGAAAAGAGCAGCCCTGGGGGCGCGCGACAGCGCCGACACCTTTTTCCGGTTGGTGGCTCCTCGCCCCAGGCCCTAAACACCACGCGGCGACCCGCCGCCCCGGGCCCACCCGGCGGGGAGGGAGCACAGGTGGAGCGGCGGCCATGGCGGGAGACAGCAGGCTCGGGGCAGGGGGCCCACTCACGTTCTCGCAGCCTGTTCTTGAAGTTGGGGTCACTCCGTCTCTTGCGGTCGAAGTAGATGCAGTACCCGATGAAGAGGGCCCCGCACACGCCGGCAGCGATGGCGCTGTTCCGGCCCACCATCTTTTCTCGACCGCAGTAAGGGGTCCGCAGCCGTGGGGTCCAAAGAAGAAGCCGTTGGCTACGAACCCTCGCAGCGGAGCGGACCGCACCGCTCAAACTGGCGCTCGCTGCGGAGGAAAAGGAAAGGCCGAGCGCGCCATTTCCGGCCCCGTCACCTGAGGCCCCCGGGCCGTCCGCGGCAGTGCCTGAGCAGAAGACCCCTAACCACCGTCAGTCCCGGGCAGTGCCTGCGCGGAGGCCCCCGGGCCGCCCGCCGCAGTGCCTGCGCGGTGGCGCGCGAACCGCTTCTGCGTCTGCGCAGGGGGCGTGGGCGGGGTCTCTGAGACGCCTGCAGTGGTGTGCGAGTCTGCATCCAGAGTGTGCGAGAGGTCGTGCACGTACGCACGACTGGAGCTGGCGGGGGTGCAAGGTTGCTGACGTCAAATGCTTCACTTTCTTTTGAAGTGTTGCCAGCCTGCGACTTGTTTCTAGTCCAGTCACAACCCATCTTGCAAAAAGCACCATAACTAGTTATTGAGTTTCAAAAGAATGTTACAATACGGTATTCCAGGTGGAAGAAAACAAGATGCAGCAATGCTAGAAAAATATAACCGGTAAGAGAGATTGAAGGAGAAAAGAAAACGTGAGTTTTATAGCCACACGAAACATTATATATGTAGGTTAAATTTTAAAAGACAAAACCTTGGGCAGATACCAGACGGCAGTCCAGCCCAGGGCCCTGGGTCCTCTGCCCGCTGCTGGGCCGGTGCGCCGAAGCGCTGCGCCCCGAGTGACAGGAAGGTCGCTGTTTGTTAAGCCCGCAGACACCTTACTTTCTTTAATCCAGCCTTTGGTTTTGATTTTTTTTTTTCCCCCGTTGACTCAAAGTGGCCCTACCTAGTAATCGTTAAGACCTCAGGACTATGAGGCTCGCTCAGCATCCAGTAAGTCTTAGAAACCAGGTGCTGGGTCAAACTAAACGGCCTCAGTTGTTTGGGCTCTGGACCCATGAAAGGAGAACTTTCACACAGAACAAACCGTTGCAAAGCTGGGTGGAACAACTCCACGGCCGACCGCAGAGGCCGATGTGGTGGCCAAGCACGCCCCGCCCTGGCAGCCCCCGGGCGGTGGAGACCGGGACCCGACTCCACTCTCAGGCACCACGAAAACCGATGTCTCCCTGTGTAATTCATCCCCCGGAAGCCCCTGGAAGCCAGGTCTCTGAGTAGGAGGTACCTGTGACTCCGGGCATGGCGCCATCTCCTTAAATCCTTCCTTTCCTGACTTCAAACTCCGTAACATATTCTCTGCGGCCCTGGCTGGGAGTTACGCCGAAGGGCTGGCCCAGGGGCTAGCGGACAGTGCGAGTGTGGAGTTGGTACTTTGATCCGGGTCATATCTGGGAGTCGAGGGGGGCGGGGGTTGAATTCAACTTTGGGTCCTACACGGTGAAACCCGAATAAAAACTCTGGGCACGGAGCCCAGGAGCTCCCAGGGTTACATCGGTGTGCCACGTCTAGGGCCGGGAGGGGTGCCGACCCCCCAGGGAGGGGACGATGGAACCTTTGCACATTCCCAGGCCTCTCCCCACGCCGCTTTCTCTTTGGCGGGCTTTGATTTGTATCCTTTTGCTATAATAAAACCTATCATAGCTACAGGACATTCCTCAGTTGTGAGTCCTTACAGTGGGTTGTTGAACCTGGGGTTAGTGAGGACCCCCAGTCCTCACTAACATTGACTGGCTGCTCAGAACAGTGGCCCAGGGCATCCCCTCCCCCTCCAATTTGTGACAGCTGTCTAAAGTGAGGGTTGTCCTGTAGGGACTGTGCCCTTAACCTGTGAAGTTTGGGCTAACCCTGGGTAGTTGGTGTCAGAAGTTACTGCAAGGGTGCCTTGGAAACATTAGGCTGGAAGCCCTAACCTGGAGCCTGGGAAGGCCCTTCAGCTTAAATGACAACTCCACTCTCCGAAGTGGAGACCCTATGGAAGACTGGAAATTGGACCCAACACACAAGTGCAGTGCCTGGACTGGGGTGGGGTAAGAAGGGCTCGAAGGTGCGTATGTACTGAAGCAAATTATTGAGATCAGAGGACTGCACATTCTTTGTACCCTGCACACAAACATTCTTTATTCTTCCCATCCCTAAAAGCTGTCAGGGAACGTCATTGGATAGAGGTGTATCCTGAGCCCCAGGTGCACTGGAACACAAAAGGCTTGTCCAAGGAAGGCTACACAGGTGACCCAATGCTGAGAACTTGACCCTCTTGAAAACGGGACATTACATGGCCCCTAGATGGACTACCCTTCCCTGTCCCCACGCTGTGCATAGTAAATACAACATGAATGTGGAGGTCACTGCTATGAGGTGCAAGAGACCGGGTGACATGTTACACAAAGCAGAGCAACATCAGCACCTGTGAAGCCCTTACCCACTACATTTCTAAGTATCTGTCATAAGAATCCTGCAGTAGAAACAGTCTGGAAGTCCCCTAGACACTTGTTTGTGAGTGGAATCATTCGTGGGTTGTGGAATGACCTTGGTGGGCCATTACCAGTGTTTCCAATAAAATAAAATATCTGACACCGACACTTGTAGTTAAGATCAGTATATGAAACTTTCGTGTCAGTTACCTGCCCCCATCTTTGTACTGGCCACAGTGTAAAATTAAAGTTACTGTAGGTCAGAGTCAGAAAAGTGTGACACCACTGATCTAGACCAAGACCCTTATTTCACCAACCAAGATATTTAGATAGAGACTTGTCCAAGGTCACATACAGCCCTCTGGGTTAAGAATCACATGCCCTGACACCCTAGTCCAGGGCTCTTTATATGAAAACCTGAGAAATCAAAAAAAACCCCACCATGTTCAGGACACTAAAATTATATGAATCTATAGACATTTTTACTATACGGAACACATAACTACATATAATGTACCCTATAAATAAAATATACCCAGTCAAATTGTATACTATAGATCTAGTCCATGTAGTTTATAGATAATGCATCTTTAAATTTAATTGGAAATATGTGCAAAAATGTTCACACACCAAGTAATAAGGATATACTTATGAAAAAACAAGGTTCTAAGCACTAGAGAGGCTACGTAACCATAAAAAATACTCAACCCTTGGATACAGGACAATGGAGCTGTTTTCTACAGAGCCACACTGTAAAGATTCATGAAGTTTTCCTTGTGCTATACCAAGACAGGATTGTCAAAATAATCAGTAATAAGTCTCCCAGTCCCCTTATCCACCTGAGGAGGATGATACGTGTCCGATTCTGCCTGCCTCCAGTCAGCCCCTGGCACCCTCTGGTTTATTCCTACTCCTCCCTACTGGGCACAGACTTGGTATCTTAGCTGTCTTGGTAGGATTTGTGAGCAGGGACACCAGCTGTGTCACCAAGTTAAGTCTCAAGGGAATGCAATGATATTCTTGTCCCTTGTTGAACTTTTATACACTGTGACTTAATCACCATTTGTATCAGACGATGTTTCCTTTAAATACGATTTTTTTGAAAGACTGTTTCATTCTATGGGCAACATAAACTGAAGAATCACATGGTTTCCTAGGAGAGTACCTTTCAAATGAAAGAATAGAAATAAAAATAGAAACCTGCTTATAGCCAATTTGCCGAGGGCTTTAATAACCAGTGTAATCACTGGTTAACAAACAAGAAGAGCAACATTTTACATAATTGATGCATGGGTCACTGGTCAGCAGTGATCACGGAACGCTGCGGATGGCTCGTCAAAACTCGAGAAAAACATGCACAAAGACAACCAGGTCCTATGGGGGAATAGGAACAGCAGGGCCACTCCTCATGTGGGGAGCGCGCCACTTGGCCACCCTCCCTGGTGGGGAGAGCGCCCTGTTGCCCCTCCGGAGAGGCTTTTTATTGGTTTCATTTGCATAAGAATTCAGGTAAAAGCTCTTTACTCATTGCTAGGAAGTAAGGATCAAACAATAGATAACAAGGAAGTCTGAGGGCCTATTTTGAGGCAGGATCAAAGAGCTGTAAAACTTTAAGGAACAAACTAACTTCCTTCTTGGACCCTTCTCATTCAACTGAGAGCATTCTAAACAAAGCAGGTTTCACAGTAATTTACATATTCTTTCTTAGGCCTCATCACCCGGGGAACCTCCCTTTTCAGCACAGAGCTGCACCACCCTGTCATTATTTCAGGCTTAGGTGGAGCAAGGGAACTAAGGCAGCCAAGAGATAAGGAGATTTTCTCCCAGAAGATGAGAACTCAGGCTATGTCAAAGCTGAGGAGCCAGGGCCCATCACCCCCTTTTGCTGTAGCTCCCAAAGTCCTTCCTTAGCGGCCTCCCACGTGATCGTGCCTGTCTTAGGTTGTTCCCCCCCATGGGGAATCCTACCCGTCATTGGCTAACCGACTAAGCTTTGGGGTTCAGTTATGAATGAAGCAGCAGAAGCAGCACTCCTGCCAGGGAGATAAGCTTTTGTCTCCTTGCTGGCTTATGGTTCCAAGGGCATTCCTTTAGCCTTAGTCTAGGTGGGGGTTTAGCAACACATAATACTTCATATTCCTGTTTGTTTTATCATTTGGTTGATAAAATAAAAACCCAGAACTCCAATTATCACAAGTGTAAGAGAAAGGAAGAAAAATTAGTGGCTGTTTTATATAAAAGCCCTCAAACCCCTTTTTAGGGACTGTAATTAGACCTTATCAGTATTCCCATTGTAGCTGTTTAGATACTTTGACTAGGTCCAATCAGTAAGAAAGTTTAATGTTTTATTTATTATTTTAATTTTCTTAAATTTTTTTTAATTAAAAACAATTTTTAAAGATTTTATTTATTTTTAGAGAGGGAAGGGGGAGAGAGAGAGAGAGAGAGAGAGAGAGAGAGAGAGAGAGAGAGAGAGAGAGAGAGAGAAACATCAATGTGTGGTTGCTGGGGGTCATAGGCTGCAACCCAGGCATGTACCCTGACTGGGAATTGAACCTGCAACACTTTGGTTCGCAGCCCGCGCTCAATCCACTGAGCTACGTCAGACAAGGCTATTTTATTTATTTTGATTTTAGAGAGAGGGGTAGGGAGAGATAGAGGGAGAGAAACATTGACTGGTTGGTTGCCTTCCACACACACCCAGACCTGGGACTGAACCTGCAACCCCCGCATGTGCCCTCACTGGGAATCAACCAGCAACCTCGGGGCTGGCGTTTTATTTTTCTTTAAATTTACTTTTTAATTTATTCTCTCATTTCAAAGTAATTCTTGAAATAACTGTCTTATGTGTTAATTATGTATCTGTATCATACACTAAAATAATACATAACCACTAAAATTCTAAATGTTTACCCTAACTCTAAAATCATCTCTTTCATCATTAGCAGTAACACATAACTGGTGGTAACTAACCTGCCGACATCTTAACACAGATGCTTCAAAGGTACTGTTACAATGCAAATAAACTGAAAACGTTTCCATGTTCACATACACCACCCATAAAAAATTCTGAAACTCAATACACGGGTTCACCACACTTTTATTAATAGTACTCAGTAGGAAAAAACAATTCAGATGGCTACTTCTGTTTTTTCTGTTTCTTAGTTCGTCCACTTTTCTTCTGTCCTTTCTTTTTCTTCTTGACAAGAACAGCTTTTTCTCCAACAAATAAACTTTTAGAATGTCCTACATTTTTTGAAGCAAAATTAAATCCCTTCTTAGGTTTACTGGCATTCTTCAAATTGGGATTTGAATTTTGTTTTAGTTTTTCTTTATTAACAGAACGCATGACTCGGAGTTTTCTTCCCATCAGTTCAGAATTATTTAACTTCAGAGCAAGATGAACAGCATCTGTATTCTGCAAAACAAAAATATATATATGTGTGTATATATATGTGTATGTTTATATACATGTATCAGACATAACATGCACAAATATATAAATACACAAGTATATATTTGTATCAGATTATATATATACATATATGTGTATGTGTGTATGCGTGTAAATTCCAACCAGAAACTTATCTGCAAAGAAATGACGACCTTTACTGCACCCCAACAGCCCGCACATGTGGGAGCCCTCCCACTTGCACGTCTGGGAAGCCCGGTCCTGGCGGTCAGCGGCCGTGCCGTGGTCTCCTTTCAGTCACGCTCCCCACACACTTTTCCCCATGACGCACTCAAGCTGCCTTGCCAAGTTATCAGATAAGTCACGGCCCAACAGCCTTCCTTTTTCTCACTGTGAAATGAACTTCCAACTAACTAGTCAGTCATGGGCAACCTTTTACAAATCAATGAGCCCCTTTTGCACAAGGCTCTTTCTGCAGAAGGCCTGATGTTTCAGCTGACTCTGTCTGCTACAGTGCCTGAGGTGTCGGACTACATGCCTTGTGCAGTTTCACTTAGATCCCAAACCCTATCATTCTTTTACTCTAATGAGAACTACTAAAATGCAAACAGCCCTGGATATACATGAGATGTTTTTAGAAGAAGTTTAGAAATTTATCAGGTCACAGAAGACAGGGAACATAGAAATAGATAACTACGACACAGTAATGACAGGGACAGAGGCTGTGGCAGCTTTTCTAAAGCCATCTGATAATACATGTCACAAGTCTTAAGGATGGTCACATATCTTGACTGGTCTGCAACAGCCCGTTGGGATCTATCTTAAAGAAGCAATACAAAAATGCAAGCAAATGTTTGGAGAAAAAACATAATCACTCCTATTTCATTATTACAGAGAAAAATAGAGAGCACTGCAAATGTCTAACATTTGGGAAGCATTAGGGAAAAGACAGTATAAACTATGTTCCATTGTTCAACAGGACATGCTTATACAACAGAAAACGTAAAGCGGGTTGCAAAACTGTATGTTCACAGGTGTAGGTTCAACTCAAACAAAACAAAACAAAACAAAAAAAAACCAAAGGCAGGCGCTGGCTGGCGTAGCTCAGTGGATTGAGCATGGGCTGTGAACCAAAGTGTCGCAGGTTCCATTCCCAGTCAGGGTACATGCCTGGGTTGCAGGCCTCGGCCCCCAGCAACTGAACACTGATGTTTCTCTCTCTCTCTCTCTGTCTCTCTCTCCCTCCCTTCCCTCTCTATAAATAAATTTTTAAAAATCTTAAAAAAAACCCGAAGGCACAAGAAATAATGGAAAGGAAATGCAGTAATGCTGTGATGGAAGAGTAACGAAGGGCCATCAATTGGTATGTATATTCTAACTGTAAGTATATTCCAGGGTCAGGCATGGAACGCTGACTGAGATTCAGAGAACTAAATGGAACCGGTTTCACACAAAGACTAAAACTTTCTTCTACCCGAGTGACACGTCAGTCTCTTCTCCATTTTATGAGGTGGAGGTTCAGAGAGGTGACACCTTTAATGTTCAATATTTAAAAGTCATTCACTGACACTGACATGGACAGTGGGGACTTGGAACATGTTCAGGTGCAGCTACAGTATTCTATTATGGCAGCTTCTGACGTCGGGGACTTGATTGAGGGTGACAGCCCTCCCGGCGCATGTTCTTTTGAAGAACAGTGACAGCACATACCTCGAAGAGCACGTAGCCAAAGCCTCTGCCAACACCTGTCAGCGGGTCTCTCACGATCCTCACTGCCACGATGTTCCCACAGTCCAAAAAGTGGCCCTCAACCGCAGACTCTTCAACTCCTAAAAACACATCCAACCAAAGTGGAAGCAAAGCCTCGGGATCACCTTAGGAAGCTGCAGAGGTTTCATAACACAGCAAGTTACACGGCCCATGAAAATTAGTCAGGTTACATTCCACGAGTCCTAAAGTTACTCTTAAAACAGTTACTGCTCCGTGGTTATTTCCATTAATTTAACAATAAACTGGTACTTTGTTTAAACAAACTTACTATATGGAAGATTCCCCACAAACACTGATCTCTTGTCCCTCTGAAACACAAAGACAGGAAAATCACTCACTGAAACAGACAACGGAGTCATCTCAAGCCCAGCCTCTCCCTCGGCCCATGCACGGGACCTCCCGTGCTGACCACACACCAGGCTCATTTGAGCCCGTCCTCTTCCGTCTTCCCCGCTGGAGTGGGAGTGGGCTTTTGTTTACAGGGAACGAGACCGACACTTGGCAGTGCTCAAGAAGGGGTGCTATGTTTGGGGTGAAGGGCCAGACAGCAATTCTTTCTGGCTTCATGGGCCACGCGCTATTGCGCCTACTCGCCTCTGCCACTGTGCACAGTAACCTAATGGAGTGGCTGAGTGCTAATACGACGGTATTTAAAAGGGCAGCGGGCAAGTGGACTCGGCCCTCATGCTAGGTTTGGGGACTCGGTGCTAGGTCCACAGCCAGGGAGGTCACCAGGCATTCGTCACTGTCCCGCTAGGTTGCTCTGACACCACCAGCGACACACTCCAGGTTTCCGCGGTGGGCTCTTCTAACCATCCTTCGCTCGCTGCACGAGACCATTTCAAAGAGTAGACCTGGTCCCCCAACTCTGCTTGAATCTGTGACACAGCTTCCCGACAAACCCAGGCTCGCCGTGGAGCCCAGGGCCTCAACCTCTCTGCCCACCAGCACTCATTACTGCCCCCGCCCACTCTACCCCGAAACAACCGGGGCCGCAAGCTCTTGCTGTCCCTTGAGCAAATTAAGTTTTGCTCCCCACCATCTCTGCTGTTTTTCCTGCCCGAATATCCTCATCCTCTGGCTCCTTCCCCCACTCCAGGTAACACCGACTCATCTTGCAACACTGATGTAACACCTGTTCTCCTGGAGACCCTCCTTTGTCCCTTCTCGCCGGCACCTTCCTGACTCAAATGCCGCATTCTGAGCATTTGCGGAGAATTCGTCACAGAACAGTAATGCCACAACCAGCCCACCCGCTCTTCACCTTCACCCCGGGACCCGGAGACCTGAGACTACCTTGTTAGCACTGTACGCCTGACGCCCAGCAAAGATTCAAAAACTTAATAAATAAGTGAACTTCCTACGCTGCAGTCTAGGAAATACGGTGCTTGCCCTGGTAATCTCTAACATGCCTGCCAGCCTGACTGTCCATGATAACTTAACTTGATAGGGGGGTGGGGGCTGCGTTCCTAAAGCTAATGTGATTTAATTCCCATCGTTCTAGGGACCAACGCTGTGACCAGAGGGCAAAGGCTGTTCCCTTCTGTGCTTCGCTCAAACTGCCAACTCCATTCCTCTTCAAGCGGAATCGCAGGAGAAAACGATTCCCTCTACAAGACTCTAGCTAAGCTCTTTAAACAACTCACGTCCTGTCGTACTTACAGACGAGGTCTCTGACGCGAGGTCTACTCGAATACGGAATCCGTCGGCAATTTGGGCTCCGTTTCTATATTGCACACACGAAGGAAAAGTGGCTGTTAAAAACGAGCACTGAGTTACTGCAATATTTGGTCTCAAGTGAAACCAAAGGATTAAAGGGTACTCACAAACACTTAAATAACTCTGTCAGACCTCAAAGAGATAAAATTACCTGTTCAATGCTTTAGTAGCAGCTCTTTCATCCTTAAATACAACATAAGCATTGATATTTTTCTGATCGGGGTGAATTTTACGTCTAGACCAAAAACAAGAAAGAAAAAAACAAGACAATGTAAAATTTGTTCATCTCAAAGTTGCCAATATAAAAACAGCCTATTTTCTACTCTTGATCAGCACATATGACAAGAATTCCTGGAGAAAGTTTGATCACTTTCAATAAATGTTTAGTAATTACTCAAAAACAACACGCCACTTATATACTTATACAGACATTGGCCAAAACACAGAACCGGTGCCTTCTTACCAATGCTCACTGTGAAGGAGCAGGGCCCCCCGGGGCACACCGCAGGCTGGAAACCATGCCCTTAGCTGATGCTCTGTATCCACCACACACATGAACAGAATGAAAGGCAACCTGATTTCTCCTTTTTACCGTAAAATAAACACCGCACAAACACACACAGTTTAGCCTGGCCCTGAAGCCTGGCTCTCTGGCGCTCCCTGGTTCCTACTTTCACAGGCGCCACCTTCCTGTGCATCCCGGTGGTTTTCCCCCGAGGGTCTGACCCTAGACACTGTACTTTGGTCTTGTCCACTTTCCCCTTGGAACATCTTCTGAGTCTTGTTTGAGCTACAGGTTCCCCCTTTCTCTGTCTTTATCTTACTGTCTGGAACTTCCCAGGCTGGGACGCTGCTGACTGCAGGCTCACAGTGCACTTCAACACGTGCCTCTGACCTTTGTATTTCTAGCAAATTGGCAGCTGGACACAGAGCCTTGATCAGACTCAGATGTGACCCCTCTGTCAGCACTGCAGGCAGCGTCCTGACAAAAGGAGGCATGTTAGGACCAGTTTTCACTCTTTTTGATTGACTGCAGCCATTGCTCAATACCTAAAATCATTATTAATTCACTAGGTTTGCAAACTGCTGATACAATTTAGATGTGATCAATTAGCAAAAGGGCCTAGTAATGACCCCAGATCCTTCCCTGAAGACATCACCCTATGTTTCGAAGTAACAGAATTACTAATGAACAAATGAGCATCACCAAGAAAGATACTAGAAAATAATGTCAAGGAATGACCCACAGCATTCTGTAATAATATGCTATCTAACGGATTTGTACTGCTAACACCAACTATGATTTATTGAATGCCTAATACAATGTGTGAGACATTTTACAAATCTCATTTAACCCCACATGGCTTTACGGATAAGGATGCTGAGGTTTGGAGAATTACACAGCCACGATTATAAGCTAACGGGTGGCCAACCTCGGACTTAAGCCAAGTCTGGCTGACTCCAGACCTTCTGCTTGTTGCATGCAACACAGTGCTGCTGCCAACACCCGAAACCAGCGTATCCCAGCACAACTCTAGTGTCTTCATGGTTGGCTCACTCCCAAATTCCTAAGTCGAAACCCATTCAGTGACCAGTATGATGGCAACAGGAGGTGCGTTTTTGCAAGATGTTTAGGTCATGAAGGTGAGGTCCTCATAAATAGGATTAGTGCTCTTATAATAGAGACCCCACGGGCTCTGGGACGCTTCAGCCATGTGTGGACACGGCCAGAAGAGCTGGCCCTCACCACAACGCAACCTGCTGCACCCTGACCTCAGACTTCCCAGCCTCCAATGCCGAAAAAACAAGTTTCTGTTGTTTACAGGCCACCCAGTCTGTGACATTTTGTTATGGCAGCCTCAAAAACTAAGACAAACCCCAAGACAACATAAATAGAAAGTAACATTTTAAAAAACCCTAATTGTAGTGTACTCTGTTACTCTGTGAGAAATGACCTCCTTGGCGCAGGGACTACAAAGCGAGAGCTTGTGGCTCTGCCCCTGCGTCACAGCAAGAACAGGTCTGTGTGAAGCATGATGGAGAAGGCTGCACTTATGACATGCAGACACGCAGGTGTTCATGACACACAGAGCTCTCCTTCTACCCCGGAGGGAGAGAGCCAGGAGGAGCATAACTCCTGCCTGCCGTAAGGAAGAAGAAGCCAGTAAGCTACGGCATCATGACTTGTGTTGAGTCAGCAGAGAGCAGAAGGGGAAGCTGACTGCCTGGAAACAAGCAAGGACAGGCCCATCTGGGGAGGACAGGCCCATCTGGGGAGGACAGGCCCGTCTGGGGAGGACAGGCCCATCTGGGGAGCACTGGCTCACAGGCTGGGCCCCAGACAAGCCCAGGTGGGCCGGAAAGGTTCCAGCTACTATTTTACAGAAATCTTAAGTCAAAGTGCAGGCTGGGCCTACATGGAACCCCTGGAGGCCGCTGACAGAGGATGGGTGCCCACTCATCTGCTCCCCTGGGGTCTGCAGGAAAGACTGAGGGCAGGGAGGAGCCCAAGAACATCCATGGGGGAGGGGCACAAACCTGGAGAACAGGTGGGCCAAAGGTGGTGTGTGGCAGACTCAAAGCCCCGCCAAGACTCTGCTCCCCAAGAGGGGAGGCAGCTAAGCTGCTGGGGCGGGAGCAGCAAACTCTCCACCCCACCTCACCTCTTACCCCCAGCACAGGGAAGACCCCTTGCGGCCAGAGGGAGGGAGGCCTCCTGCCACCTGGCAAGATCCACCGAAGGCATAAGGCAGAGTTTGGCAGCCAAAGGAAGGAGAGCCCATCAGGCCCAGGTGTGATTCCCAGAAACAGAGAACCTGCACCAGAGGCTGGGCCACTGCTGCACCAGCCTCCAAACAGCGCCCTCTGGACTGCACCTTCAACCCCACTGAAAACTCGTGCCCTTTAAAAAAAAGAAAACACCCTTAAAAAGGCTAGCCACAGACTAGGGCAAACACCCAAAACATACATATCAGAAAAAGGTTTTGTATCCAATATACACAAAGAACTCTTTACACCTCAGTAATAAGACAAACAAGCCACTAAAAAATAGGCAAAATTTATGAACCAAAGGCATTTCACCAAAGGATTGCCAAATAAGCACATGAAAAGATGTTTAACATCTTCAGTCTTTAGCAAAATACTAACTAGAGCCACAACAACAAACTTCTAGAATGGCTAAAACGAATGCCCGCCAACGCCAAGTGCTGCTGAGGCTATGAAGCAGGCAGAGTTTCCCGACTCTGCTGGTGGGACCGTAAAATGGTACATAATTTTAAGGTAAAATAATTTGCATTCTTAGAAAGTTAGGATACACCCATCATCAGACCCAGCAAGTACCTCCCAGAAGAACTGCAGGTACTTCTTCAGTAGAAATGACCTAGTTTTGCTACCTTTATTCATGACAGCCAAACGCTGGGAATAACCTGAATGTCTATCACCTGGCACAGGTCACACTGAGCAGCCAGCAAGATGGACGGACCTCGAACCATCACTCTGGGCAAGAGGAGTCAGACAAGAGCACATCCTGGATGGTAAGTCCACCACACAAAATTCTAGAAAATGCAAACCAGCATACAGACAGGAAGCAACTCGGTGGTCACTGGGGACAGGGTGGGGTGGTGATGACACTTGGGGTGATCGCGTATTCAGGATCTTGATGGTAGCAATGATTTCACAAGTGCGTACAAATGAAAAATCACAAAGCTGTAGGCTTCAAGTCTGTGCGATTTACTGAAGGTAAATTATACCATAAGGAAAAAGGTTTAAACTTTTTTTTGACTATATGAAAAAGCAAAAAAAATTTTACATGGCAAAATTCCCCATAAGCCGACCAAAACAGCAAATGAAAATAGGATCTTTGTAGCTGAAATCAGAAAGGACATGTTCTGTGAACACCCCACAGATCAGTAAGAGCAGCAGTGCGGCGGGTCCCAGGAGCTCGGGTGGCAGCGACCATGCAGCTGCCGTCTCTAAGGTGCCCAGCACACGCCCAGCCCGCCACTCCCACACTGCCCAAGAGGATTTCAACCCCCCTTTTTTTTTAAATCTCATGGCACACATAAACTAATTACTAAAATTCTGCAACACAGTAAAAAATAGTTTTTGTAGCCCTGGCTGGTGTAGCTCAGTGGACTGAGCTCGGGCTGCGAACCAAAGCATCGCAGGTTCGATTCCCAGTCAGGGCACATGCCTGGGTTGCAGGCCAGGTCCCCAGTGGGGGCCATGTGAGAGGCAACCACACATTGATTCTCTCTCTCTTTCTCCCTCCCTTCCCTTCTAAAAATAAATAAATGAATAAAATCTTTAAAAAAATTAGTTTCTGCTAATCTGACCAGAAGGAAAAAAACAGGTATAGCACTGGCTGGCATGGCTCAGTGGGTTGAGCATCAGCCTGTGAAACAC
Source organism: Phyllostomus discolor (assembly GCF_004126475.2). Taxonomy (NCBI): domain Eukaryota; kingdom Metazoa; phylum Chordata; class Mammalia; order Chiroptera; family Phyllostomidae; genus Phyllostomus; species Phyllostomus discolor. Next base: position 6,065,574 of record NC_040917.2, on the reverse strand, counting down.
GGGGTCGCTGGTGTGGTTCCCCGTCGGGGCCTGGGTTACAGGCCAAGTCCCTGGTTGTAGGCATGTGGGAGGCAACTGATCGGTGTTTCTCTTTTGATCGATGTTTCTCTTTCTCCCTCCCTTCCATTCTCACTAAAAATAAATAAATAAAATGACAAAAAGGCATCATTAAAATAAATTGTTAAAAAGTCTAGTTTTCCCAGTAATTTTGTCGATGTGCCATGAAACATTAATAATTTGACTATGCAGTGTACATGCTATTAAATTATTAACAAGTGGGACAGTCACATTACAGAGTATCAATATCTGAAGATATTGGCATTTGATATTCTATTAAGAAAAATCTGCCTCCAAATTTTAAGCTGGAAAGTCATGGGAATAACTGTTCAGAAGAGAATCATAACTACATGACTCTTTAGGTTTTGGTACGTATGCTAAGAATTGTGTACAAATAGAAATGCCTGTCTACTTATCCTCCAAACAACTAACAAACTCTCAATTATGAAAGACAAAATAAGAAGCCATTCAAAGAAAAAAATGTGTAAATGAGAGCAACAAGTCAGGTGAAAGGAAGCACCGATGATTTGAATGCAATGACATAAGAGAAATACAAGTAAAAAGTACCACTTTCACCTACCAGGGTGCCACGATTAAAGAGCTCAAAAACGTACTGTTGGTAAAGGTGTGGGAGTGTTGGTAGGTTACCATCTCTGCAGGAGAGCACTCAGAACTACGAAGGCAGCCCTGGCCCACTGGCTCAGTTGGTTGGCGCACCGTCCCAGGCACCGAAAGGTCACAGGTTCCATCCCCGGTCTGAGCACACAGCTAGGTTGTGGGTTCAGTCAGTCTGGCACTAAATCCACTGAGCCATACCAGCCAGGGCTTACACTACTATATTTTATCTAACATAATGATTTCTATATATAAATCTAATGTGTATAAATCTAATGTGTAATTTATACACCTCTGCTTGTAAAATCCATCATTTCATGTACCAGTAACAAAGAAAAGAGCCCTGGTTGGTGCGGCTCAGTGAATTGAGAGCCAGCCTGTGAACCAAAGGGTCACTAGTTTGATTCCCAGTCAGGGCACCTGCCTGGGTTGTGGGCCAGGTTCCCAGTAGGGGGCACAAAAAGAGGCAACCACACACTGATGTTTCTTTCCCTCTCTTTTTCCCTTCCCCTCTCTCTAAAAGTAAATAAAAATCTTATTAAGGAAAAAAAAGAAAGAAAACATAACCAAGACTGGGAGACTAATGGAAAACCCTGCATAAAACTGCAGTTAAATTAAAAATATAGATTGTATGCCTTAAACTTACATGTTATATACCAATTTTATTTCAATTAAAAAAAATGAAAAATAAAGGGAGAGGAAGGAAACCTGCATGTCTCACCCTTGGGCCCAGGTGGGACGGAGGGCAGGGAAGGTTCCCTGAGAACCTGAAGCACCAGCCACACCACCAGGCTGGTCTCCAAACACTCACACAGAGAACTAAGAGAGGTCCTGGCGGGGGGCGGTCCCCCCAGGGGGCCACTGGAAACAATCAGGAATTCTTCTGGAATTCCTGGGCAGCCAACAGCAACCAAATGGGGCAACCCTGATTTTATGAAGCATCTTAATTTCAAAAATGTTACAATTGGGGAAAATGTGTAACTTACAACTGATGAAATATGACATGATTTATACTAAAATATTTGGGCGCACAATTTTCTTATGCTCTTCAACACTACAGCTAATTAAACATCCTTGAAGTTCCTCATGGCACCTCGTCTAGCAGATTGTTTTACGACACTTCCTGTGACCCTACAATTCACGTTAAGGCTTAAACACAAACACTGGACAAATTTAAGTGCTATGACGGACGTAGGAGATAGGAAAGCATGACGCACTGTCCAAATACAAAAACCTGCGAAGCAAAGAAATGATCTCTATTTTAACCCAAATGGAAGAGAGTTTAAAAGTACTCCCTTTCTCTAATTATAAACTTACTTGATTACAGCCAACTTTTTGGACATAGTTCCCTCTGCTGGAATCTTTTAAAAGGAAAAAAAAAAGTATTAAAAAATTCATTATTTGAAATAGTACTTCAAATTAGTTACATTTTAACTAACTAAATTCTAAATACCTGGCTGATATAATGTGACTGAACGCATTCTAGGGAAACACTGGCTCAGAAACACTTGTGCTGTGACATTCGTGTGGGCGGGGGGGTTGGGGGGGCAGTGGAAGGCAGGTGTCACAGGAAGGAGAAGTCCTTTAGGACATTTAGTTGACAGGGGCATGTTGGATAACGTGAGGTTAACAGCAGGTAGGGACCATAACAGACCTCCGCAGCTACTCTGACAAGAGGTAATGAGAACTCGGATGGAAAGAGGAATGAATGACTCATCTTGCGAAGAAACCACAGCTGAAAAAGAGGCAGGTATGCCCTGCCCAAGAAGCTCAGTTGGTCAGAGCACCATCCTGATACGCCCAAGTTATGGGTTTGATCCCTGGTCAGGGCACATACAAGAAGCAACCAATAAATGCATAAATAAGTGGAAAAACAAATTGATATTTCCTTCTCAAATCAATAAATTAATCTGGGTGGGATGAAGAGTCAAGGGCAATGACAAGGCAGCTTGGTGGCATTAAATCATATAGAAATTCAGTAAGCAGCAAAGGCCAGATGGGGAAAGCACAGGGATCCCGGCAAGACACCCAAGTGCATCTGATGTGGGGAAGTGGGACTCAGAAGGGCAGAAAAAACACATGTGATAAAAGTAAGGAAAAAACACCATGATAAGAATTCTGGAAACTGTGCTTACAGCCTTGGGAAACGTCTACTTTTAGAGACGGGGGCAGTTTTGCCCCCTGGGCCACGTGGCAATGTCTGGAGATGTTTTTGGTTGTTACAGCTGGGGTGGGCAGGGTGCTGCTAGGTGTCCTGTAATGCACAGGACAGCCGCCGGCAGCAAAGAATCATTGGCACAATGGTAACAGTGCCACGGCTGAAAAAGCCCATGTCAGAGAGCCACGTGAGAAACAGTTCGAGACGAGGAATAACATTTCCTGGGTTCTAACACACATTAATTGCATTTAAAAGATACGATGATGCTCATTTCAGGCTCCAAGAAACAGGGCTCCTACGGGTCTCCAGAGTGCTCCCTTGGTGAAGTCAGATACCACTTACTTGTGCAGTGTTAACACTGAACTGACTTCTTAAAACATACTTCGTCTTTCTAGGTTCAGAGGGTAGGTACTGTGCACAGCAGCCACACAAAGGCCCACAGTGAAAGCCTACGATCCCATAAATGCTGTTCAGGAAGTATTAACTTTCCTGCCTACTCCCCTGATGTGGCAAACGCAAGCCACCCGTCCGCCCTGCAGAATACAGCGTTGGTCTGAGTTACAAGGGTATTGTTTACTGTGTAGACTCACTAAATTATTTAACAAAGATGAGAGTCAGCAACAAATGCTACGAGCAACTCTTATCTTGATGGAAAAGGTTCAAGTCAAGTGCTTATCCACCTCACTAATACCACCATGGTAATGAGTCTGATGTAAATGCAGTATGTCTCAAGATTATGCAATTTTATTTATGTATTTATTTTTATTTTAATTGTTGTTCAAGTACAGTTTTCTGCCTTTTAGTCCCATCCCAGCCCACCCCACGTAGGATTATGCAGTTTTAAGGGGAAAGAAGACATACCACAGAACGAAATCGTACAGATTCTATTGGTCCATACTCTTTAAAAAACGACTTCAGTTTCTAAAATAAAAAATATGTATATACTTTAGTTTATTTTCAGAACATCAAATAAGTGTTACAAAAAGTAATCAAGTACAACTGTCTGACACTCTTTCCCTGCCAGGCTTTATTTTAAGAACATTTCAGAAAAAGCAGGTGACATTCAAGTTGGAAGACAAATTTTACTGAAACTTAGCGAAAAAGAAAATGCAACAGAAGTTCATGTTACTATTCACGAGGTACACAACATTTTAGTGTTCCAATCTTTGGTAATCTTTACCACATGTTAAACTAAGATTATAAATTCTATAGATTCTTTTATTTTCTCACATAGGCTTAAACTAGAAATTAATTCTAATGTTCACACCACCAGGAGAAATTCCCCAGAGGTCTGGAATTAGGACCATGGGACTGAAGAGAAAGATCTGGTGTGAATTTTACACACTGTTCTTAACGACTGGCTCAGGATGTTTAGAATACATGTTCCGCAGCTAGAAGTACAATCGATTCTAATTTGTAAGTAATATTTTGAACGTGCAAAGCACCACACACACACTCCCTTCCCTGAAGCCTGTTATAATCTAACAAGAAGATCAATAACCAAAACTATTCTACGAATATGTTCTGTTCTATAATAATCACACATTGAATGCAAGGAGATAATGGTGTAAGAAGGAGAGGGATAAACCAGGAAGTCAGTTTTTTTTTGTACTGCTTTGTTTTTAAAGAAGTGGAACTTAAATTGTCCTTCAAAAGATGAGCAGGGCCCTGGCCAAGTAACTCAACTGGTTAGAACGTCATCCCAAAACGCCGAGGTGGTGGGTTCGATCTCCAGTCAGGGCACGTACAAGAAGCAACCAATGAATGCACAAATAAGTGAGTAAGTGGAACAACAAATCAATGCCTCCTTCTCTTTCAAAAATAAATTTTTTTAAAAATTTAAAGAACATTAAAAATAAAAAAGGAGCAGGATTTTGACATAAGACAATGCCAATGGCGTGACTGTCACAAGAACTCACAGAAAGGAAAGGGCACGTTTTGGTTTAGTGAGCCCCACATAATGGAGGAAACCTTGGACACATTCATTCAGTTACACAATAAACGTTGATTGAGCCTCTACTATGTGTGGGGAACTGTTTCAAGTGCCAGAAAAAGACAGCGAAGGAAAGAGATCAACACCCCTGCACCTACTGGCATGTGACAGAAGGTAAGTCTGGGTCACCGAACTCAAATAAGACTTGCAGAACATACATGCATGACCCATGGACACGGACAACGGGTGGGGGGAGGGCTGGGAGGAGGTGAGCCAAGGGGAAAAAAGTGGGGACAACTGTAATAGCATTATCAATAGTAAAGAAAAATGAAAATTAAATAAATGAATAAAATAAGATTTGCAAAAGCCTGAATGAGGGCAGTGACTATGGGCACGGAATGGAGGAGTGGATAATAGAAGCAATGTGCAGAATGATTTATGTAGTCATTTTTTAAAATTTAAAAAAAAAAAAGGCTTTATTTATTTATTTATTTTTTTAGAGAGAGGAGAAGGGAGAGAGAAAGAGAGGGAGAGGAACATCAATCAGTTGCCTCTCGCCCCAACCGGGGACTGGGCCTGCAACCCAGACAAGTGTCCTGACCGGGAGTCCAACAGGCGACCTCTCGCTTTGTGGAACAACACTCAACCAACTGAGCCACACCAGTAAGGCCTGCCGCAGTCATTTATAATGAAGGTAGATACCAGTGACTTACTGTGTGCTTACTCAATAAAGGAACAGTAAACAAAGCTACGAGTTATTACCTTCTCTGAATCCTTATAGCATTCAGACTACACACTCACCTTCTTATTACATGTGACGGGCAAATTCCCCACAAACACAGTTCTCTCATTCTTTAACCTCTCTTCTTCTGGGTTGATTGGAATTTTCTTCCTTTGACTGACAGCTGGGTGATCTACATCATCAAGTACTTTTGCATCTGCTACTTGAACACCAGGCTGAGACATTTTCCTTTTCTGCCCTTGTTTCTGGTGAGTTTCTTCTTCTAAATCAGCACTTGCTAAAGCATTTTCTCTTTTTAAGGCAAAAAAAGAAGAAAAAGGTGGAAGGGAAGAAATGAGTCATGAAAGTCAGGCCCAGTATTTGACAAAGCACAGTGATTAGAAAAATACTTCCTATTTCTGGCTTTCCTCAGTATCAACATACCATTTGCCAATATATCTAAATTTTAAAAGTAGTGTTATCAAAAGGAAACTAGTATCTTTAGAAAACGCAACAGTCAGAAAAAGTGAAGCTCCATTTTTGAAGACATGTTACAACTGCCAAGTAACAGCAGAACAACAAAAATTTGTTTAAACAAAAGTGGGTTTAGATAATGTTCTCAGAGTTTAGTTGATACTATCTCAATGCTTAATTCCATTCTCTTCTCAGGAACTCTAGGAGTACTGCAGCACCCCCTAGGGGTCTATAAAGGTCAATATGCCTGCAAAGCACCTTATAAAAGCAATCTGGCCACCAGGAAAAATTCTGCTTGTCAAAAGTAAGTCCTGAAATGGCTAATACAATATACAGTCTTGGGGCACATAGATAAAACGAGGTCTGAGCATCAGTCCAACAAGAAAACTGATCCGGAATCTTAAGGAGTGCAGGGAGAGAACAGGGAGTAGGAGTCATTCATTCTTTTAGTATCTCCTGGGTTCCTACTAGTTCTAGCCTCTGCCAGTAGAGACCATCAAAGTCCTTTCGGAAGTCCAGTCTCTGAAGAAATAAGGAAAGTTCATGATAAAATGGTAACATCTATAATATGTGGTATAGAAACCCTGAAACATAAAAAAGCCCTGGTTGGTGTGGCTCAGTGGACTGAGCACCAGCCTATGAACCGAAAGGTCGAAGGTTCGATTCCCTGTCAGGGCACATGCTCGGGTTGCAGGCCAGGTCCTGATGTGAGGCAATTGATCGATGCACATCTTTCTCTCACACATCAGTGTTTCTCTCCCTCCTTTTCTCTTCCTTCCTCTCTCTCCCTAAACATAAATAAAAATAAAATCTTAAAAAAAAAAGAAAAGAAACGAGAGAAACAAGACCCCTCAGAGGAGAGGCAGCACCTCCCACACAGTCAGTCCTCAGCAAATACTGATGACTGCTTCTCTGCTAAAGCCTGAGCTCCACCACGGAGAGGTCCGCCGCATCAGCGTTTTGCTCGCTGTGGTGTGCAAAAGCACCCAGCAGGAGTGCAAGGAACTGAGAGAGAGAACAATAAGGTGGGAACCAGGTCTACAGGACTGTGCCTACCGAGGATGGGCAGCCACTGAAGACTTCAAAAATGCCCGAACAGGATCACGTGGGCCGCAGAGTAGATGACTGGGAAGAGGAGGAGGCTGGACCAGGGAGACCAGCAAGGAGACAGTTATAACTGCATGTAGCTGAGAAGACAACAGACCAGCCAGAGCAAGGGAGGAGGCGGAGAGGGGAAGCCAGATTTAAAAGATAATTAAAAGACAACATCCTCAGGACTGGGCCACTGGTTAGACTTTCAGGGAAAAGCAGGAGTGTAAGATGACTCCCAAGCCCCTGGCTCAGGCAACTGGGAGGCTGGTGGTCTCACCCACGCAGAGCACAGGCTTGATGAGGACAATGAGGTCAGTGTGAGGACTTCTGACATGAAGGTGTGCGTGGAACACACCGGCACTGGGTGGCAAACAGACACACAGGTTTAGAGATCAGGAGCAAGGTCAGAATGGTGGCTCCTGGGCACAAATGACATGGGCCAGAATGAAGAGTGAAAAAGGGTCATGATACAACAGCCAACAGAATCCTGAGGAAAATCACTATTTAAGAAGCAGTAAGAACTTCCGGCCAAGATGGAGGCATAAGTAGACACACTGTGCCTCCTAGAACAACCAAAAGAAGGACAACAACAATTTAAAAACTGCCAGAAAATTGAACTGTATGGAAGTCCGACAGCCAAGGAGTTAAAGAAGAAACATTCATCCAGAGGGGTAAGAGGGGCAGAGTCAGGCAGCCAGCTGGAGAGGACTCATGCCAAGGTGGTGGCTGGCGACCCGGGTGGTCCCACATTTGTGCACAGATAAACCAGGTGAAACTGGGGGGCAGGACTGACGGTACAACCCAGGGTCCCAGCTTGGGGAAATAAGCCTCAAACCACTGACTGAAAACATCGGTGGGGGTTGGGAGTGGAAGTTCCGGAATAAACTCCCAGCCTCACAGGAGAGTTCGTTGAAGAGATCCACAGGGTCCTAGAACGTTCACAAGACCACCCACATGGAAATCTGCACCAGAAGGGCCCAATTTGCTTGCAGGAAGTGGGGGAAGTAACTGAAATCCAGTAGAGAGTGGAGCAAGCACCACTGTTCCCTCTTAGACCCCTTCCCCACATAGAGTGTTACAAGGCAGTCACTTGGGTTGCCCCGTCCTGTGAACACCTAAGGCTCTGCCCCTCACTACCTAACAGACACATCAAGACAAAAAAATGGCCCAAACAAAAGAACAGATCAAAGCTCCAGAAATATTACAACTAAGAGACAAAGAGATAGCCAACTTATCAGATGCACAGTTCAAAGCACTGGTAATCAGGATGCTCACAGAATTGGTTGATTTTGGTCACAAATTACATGAAAAAATGAAGGCTATGCTAAGTGAAATAAAGGAAAATGTACAGGCAACCAATAGTGATGGGAAGGAAACTGGGACTCAGATTAATGGAGTGGACCAGGAGGAAGAAACAACCAAACAGAAAAGAATGAAGAAATAAGAATTCAAAAAAATAAGGAGAGGCTTAGGAACCTCCAGGACATCTTTAAACGTTCCAACATCTGAATTATAGGGGTACCAGAAGGAGAAGAGGAAGAGCAGCAAGTGGAAAACTATTTGAACAAATAATAAAGGGGAACTCCCCCAATCTGACAAAGGAAATAGACTTCTAGGAAGTCCAGGAAGCTCAGAGAGTCCCAGAGAAGTTGGACCCAAGGAGGAACACACCAAGGCACATCATCATTACATTAGCCAAGGTAAAAATGAAGGAGAGAATCCTAGAAACAGCAAGAGATAAGGGGACAGTAACCTACAAAGGAGTTCCCATCAGACTGTCAGCTGATTTCTCAAAAGAGACCTTACAGGCAAGAAGGGGCCGGCAAGAAGCATTCCAAGTCATGAAGGGCAAGGACCTACATCCAAGATTGCTCTACCCAGCAAAGCTTTCATTTAGAATGGAAGGACAGATCAAGTGCTACCCAGATAAGGTCAAGTTAAAGGAGTTCATCATCACCAAACCCTTATTATATGAAATGTTAAAGGGATTTAGCTAAGAAAAAGAAGATAAAAAATATGTATAGTAAAATGACAGCAAACTCACAATTATTAACAACCACACCTAAAGCAAAAACAAAAGCAAACTAAGCAAACAACTAGAAGAGGACCAGAACCACAGAAATGGAGATCACATGGAGGGTTATCCACAGGGGAGTGGGCTGGGGAAAGGGGGGGAAACAGTGCAGAGAATAAGTAGCATAGATGGTAGGTAGAAAATAGGAGGAGGGTAAGAATAGTATAGGAAATGTTGAAGCCAAAGAACTTATATGTATGACCCACGGACATGAACTAAAGAGGGGGGATATGGGTGGGAGGGGGTGTGCAGGGTGGAGGGGAGTAAAGGGGAGAAAATAGGACAACTGTAATAGCATAACCAATAAAATGTATTTTTTTAAAAGCAGCAGTCAAAAGTAAAGTTACCAAAAATAACACTGAAAAGTAACAGACAAAAAGACAATCATAAGAGGCTGCTATGAAAGAAACCAACAGCTTTGAAAAGAAAAGCAGCCATGTAAAGTGTAACAGAGAAGCCCTGTCCAGGTAGCTCCATTGGCTGGAGCATCATCCCAGTGCCCCAGGGTCATGGTTCGATCCCCAGTCAGGGCACATACAGGAATCAACCAATGAATGCTTAAATGGGCGAAACAGCAAATCAGTGTTTCTCTCTCTGTAAAGTCAATAAATTTTAAAAAATTCTCTTAATGAAACAGAGAAACCTTGTAAGACAAAGTCTGTACTGCCTATTAAATACGACAAGTAGGTCAGGATGGCTTCAGTGAGCACTGTTTCAGAAATATGGTCAGACCCTATAAAAACAAACACAACGGCCAGACTGCAAACACCTGAAAGGGAAAACAGACGAAGACAAGGGAGAGAGCACACACGCAGACTTCTTCTGACAGCCTGACTATGGAGGGAAGGGCAGAGGCAACAGTGCCAAACAAAGACACGTGACTGCAGACTAAGGATTTTGTTCGGCTGGATTTCTTTTTTTTTTTTTTTTGATGAGATTTTTAAGTACATTTATATGGTGGGCAGATCAAAGAGAAAGGTATGAGCTAGACACAGCACAGGTGACTGATCAACCTTGGACAAGGTGGAAGACACTCTTCTGAGAAAAGGGGGAAGAAATTAAGGACATGCACAGATATACTAAGTAGGAGAATAAAAAGGAGTAGTTTTAAAACCCTTAGCAACTAGTAGCTTCCAGAATGGGCAAAGACCACCTGCTGAGAGAGAACAGAGAAGTAAGAGGCCTCACAGACCTAAGAAGAAAGTTAACTGGGAACCTGTGTTGGTACTATTTGGATCCTGATTCAAATAAACTGTCAAAAAGAACAACATCTAAGCAAATGAGGGGAATGTGCTCCCTGAAGAAGTTTAAGAAGACCAACCCATCTTTTATAAAGATGCTGAAATATTTATAGATGAAACGTAAGTCTTTGGTTTGCTTCCACATAAGGAGGGGATATACATGGGCGAAGACGACTGACCCAGTATTCCTAACTGCTGTTGATCCGTACATGGAGATAATTATCTTTTCAAGTTTTGAATACAGATGAGGTTTCCCATACTATAAATTTTGTTAAAATTAGAACTATGAAACGAGAAAAAAAAATTAAGATGGCTATTGCAGGTTTAAAAATCTCAGTTTCTTTACCATCTAAATGCTTTAACCAACTAAGAGGGAAATTTACCAACCTGTAGGCCAATTGTTTGTCTGCATCAGAAAGTTTCTTCACCTTCGCCTTTTTTGCAGGTTCTTGCAAAAGTGGCCTTGGAATCTGGGATGCACTTTCTTCCTTCTCATCCCGCTTCCTTTTCTTGGTGGTTTCCTTTTAAAAGTGTGAAGTTACATGTGAGATCGCATCCTGTTTTGATAATTAGTCGCCTAAAGTAGCATCCTCTCTCTTTCACAGACAGGCCCAGGGACGAAAGGGCAAGAAGTCATCCTCTCCACCCCGCCTTCGAACCAGGCCCTCCCAGCCGTACTCTCGTGATAAAGCTATTCGGACGGGTCATTGGGCACACAACCCGGTGACTTACAGGAGGCACGGGCACGTAAAGGGGTTGGAGCTGCGACTCTCCGCTGCTGAAGAGCGCCGCCAGCCGACCGGTGCCGCCTCCAGAGCGCCGCCCGCTGCGGGCCAAGCTGTCGGCCACCTGTCCCACCAGGTAGTCAGCCTTCGCAGGCCTCCCGCCGCCGCCGCCGCCGTCCGGGCTCCGCCCAGAGACCGACGCCTGAGGTTCCGCGACACCGCGGCGCCGGTCACCCGCCCGAGCCACTCGCCCCGCCGCGGCACTCTCCTCTTTCCTCCTTTTGTCCTTCCCCTTTAGGGCCATCCTCACCCTGAGGCCTCCGGTAAATGCAGCACAGAGGCCCGCACTTCCGCGTCCCGGCAACTTCCGCCGAGAACCACGTTGCTTCCGCCGAGGCGGGCCGAGCGCGGGAATTACGTTCTTCCCGGTTCTGTTCGACGGAAACCTAGTCTTGGGGAATGAGGGGTCTCCCAGGAGTAGCCGAGGTCCTCAGTATGAATGACAATCAGTCAGACCGGGTCTGGAGGGGTCAGTCCCAGCAGGTGGAGAGCACGCTGGAAACCCCGAAATTGTTGGAGAGGAAGGCGGTTGCAGGGATGAGGGTAACACAGTGTTAACTGGCGAATGGGTGTGAAGGGTACACGGACTTCGTTCTACTCGTGCAACTTTTTTGAAATTGGACATTATTTCAAAATAAAGTTAAAAATAGTTGGAGACCATCACTCTAACCTGCCATTCTACTGGGAAAAGTAGGTGTTTTGACAATCTAAACTTTTTCTTCTAGCTTCACAGATTCATCTCCTTCCAAACCCTTATATTCTAGCTTTTTCTGTTCTTTCCATTTTTCCTTTTCCCCGTTATTCCTTCTCCCCAACTTGCCCTCTTACTCTTTACCCCCTCATTTCCACCTGCAAAATTGTACCCATCCTTCAAAGACCAGCTTAGCTACCATCTCATTACAAAAATTTCTGGGCATTTATAATATATGAACATATTTTTCCAAGCCTCAAGTATTTATTTGCATTAATGTTACTCAAAGTGTCTCTAGATGTAAATAAGTCTTATTCATCCCATATTCTCTATCCCTATATGCTATATCTAGTGAATATTTCATAAGTTGACTTTTAGGTAATAAAAGATAAATTTTGGGTTGGCCATAAACGTTCATTTAATTTTTTCTGTAAGATGGCTCTAGTAGCGCTTAGTTGTCTTTAACTTCATTTAAAACATTTTGTTAGACTGTTTTGTGACAGCTGTCATAGCAGCCTGCGTTAAAAAAAAAAAAATTTACCACTGTGGCTGGTGTGACTCAGTAGATGGAGTGCTGGCCTGAGAACTGAAAGGTTGCCGGTTCAATTCCCAGTCAGGACACATGCCTAGGTTGCAAGTCTGGTCCCCAGCTGGACACAAGTAAGGCGCAACTGATCACCGTATCTCTCACATCAACGTTTCCCTTTCTCCCCCCCCTCCATCTCTCTAAAATCAAATATTTTTAAAAAACTTACCAAAATTGATCCATTTTTGTGCAGTCATTTTTATATTGAAGATATACCTATTTGGCATGTCACACTTTATTATTTCAAGAAAGGTAAAGATGCAACTGAAACACAAAAAAAGATTTGTGCAGTGTATGGAGAAGGTGCTGTGACTGATTGAATGTGAGAAGTTGTTTGCAAAGCTTCTTGGTACTATTGACATTTTGGCCAAATAATTCTTTGCTGTGAAAGACATTTAGCAACACCCCTGGCCTCTACCCACTAGAGAAGCCAATAGTGGGAGATAACCAACATACTTCAAAGTATTCAAATCAATAAAGTTATTGGTGAAAATGAAAAATGTGTCTTTTATTTTTCAAAAAAATAAAAAGCATATGGACTTTTTGGCCAACCCAATTATTAGGTTGTAATTAGATAAATCATTGAATTCAGTAGTTTTGGTGGTAAAATAGGGTTTGACTTTGAATCTATGGGAACAGACTTGGCTTTTTGAAAGCTGCTTTACAGAAGTCAAGTCACTGGGCATATATGCAACCTTTTATAGACAACCTCAGGTGAGTTCAAGAAAAAATAAAACCAAGCTGCTTGGACCTGGTTTTGATTTTTGAGCCCCTTATTTTGATTTTTCATAATTGTGATCTATGGTATTTCACAAAGATGAGAAAAATCCCACTGTCCCCATGTGTTACTCAAGCATCTCCATCTATGTCTCCCAATCCCATTCCTTACCCATTCTGCCTAATTTTATAAAAAAAAAAATCACTTCCTATCCACATACTGCAACTTCTTCACATCTTGGCCTTCCTCTTCCTCCACATATGCCATTTCCAGTGACCCGGCCTCCCTACTCCCTGCCTTGGATGTTAATTAATATTTACATCTCCTGTGTCACTAGAGCATCAGCCATCACGTTCTTGTATGCTCATACACTGTCCCCTTTAACCTCTTATGGACTTGTTAAATACACTATTTTATACTTTGTATGCTACTTCCAAAAAACTAAACCATGAAACTACTCCTCTGGGGGATTACATCTTATACATACAAAACCCATCATGTTAGCCAAAACTCTGAAAATAGCAGGTTAAAATTAAATGATCCCCATTGCTGTTCAGAACTGGTTTTTAATCGTTTAGCGATCACTTAATCCCTTTTGAAGACTTTCTTAAAGTATAAGGACTCATCATAGAAAAATACAAACAAGCCTTGGTGGGGTAGCTCAGTTGGTTAGAACTATGTCTCAATATACCAAGGTCATGGGTTTAATCCCCAGTCAGGGCACATAAAAGAACCAGCCAGTGAATGTGTAAATAAGTAGAACAACAAATCTCTTCCCCACCCTCTCTTCTCGCTCTAAAATCAATAAATTTTTAAAAAGTTAAAAAAAAGTAGCCCTGGCTGGCGTAGCTCAGTGGATTGAGCGCGGGCTGGGAACCAAAGTGTCCCAGGTTCGATTCCCAGCCAGGGTACATTCCTGGGTTGCAGGCCATAACCCCCAGCAACCACACATTGATGTCTCTCTCTCTCTCTCTCTCTCCCTCCCCTCTCTAAAAATAAATAAATAAAATCTTTTAAAAAAGTTAAAAAAAGAAAAATATAAACAAAAGTGTCAGGGGTTCATAGAATTTGCTCCATCTTCCCTAATCTCTCAGGTTAAGAAATGTAACAAGACTTCACCCTGAGGTTAGTTATTTCAGTAGGAAAAAAGGTTTGGGAGAACACTGTAAAGAAGAAAAAAAAATATTAATTGTATAAGAGACTGTAAACTAGGTTGATAAAATACAGTTTGGGTCATCAGGAGGAAACAAGTCAAAATTCTAGTAATACCATGAAATTCTTAAAACTCTCCAGAGAGGCTGGGAAGAAGGGAGGGCAGGCAGGAAGAGGGCAGAGAAGCCTAGGGATGTAAAACTCCAACAAAGTTTGGAATCATTCTCTTTTAGAACACAGTTTCTATAACACACAAAGTGGATGATATTAGTAGTTCCTTGAGAAACAGGGTTTCATGATCAGGTAAAACTGCAGATAGTAGGATAAAGAAGGTTGGTCAGGTATCTCCTTATAGGTCTTCTCAAAGTTTTTAATATGCTAACACTGAGGCTCTAAGAAGGGAATGTGCTATACATAGCATTTCCAAAATACATTTGACAATGAACTCCCAGAGCATTTCTGGGATCCAGTATTTTAGGACAGTAATTTTGGGATGCACTATTCCATAGTTTTTTTAAATTCATCCCTTAGAAGTTAAACTAATTTCTGTGAAAATAAAGGGTCATCCCAAAGGTGCTTTAAAAATACCCATTTGAGCTTTCTAGGCCTTAAAATAGTGTATTTTCTTTTGTTTTAAAGAAGTTTTTTCTTTGTGGAAAGTTCATTAAATGGGACAAAAAACTAATTATTGATTTTAAAAGGTTTGAAGTAAAGCAGTGATTCTTAATCCCAAGGCATATTAAGATCACTGAAGACCTTTAAAAGATGATCAATATGTAGGTGTCATCCCAAACTAATTGAACAGGACTTTGGGGCGGGGGGGGGCCTGACTACTGACTACTGTTTTAACAAAGGCCAGCGATCCTAATGTGCGACCGGTACAGTGCACTAGTCAGAGACCAAAAAGGGTCTTGTAAATCAAAAGACAAAAAAAAAAAGGGCAGCTGCTGTTAATGGTTTCAAGTATGTTAAAGAAAAATAATTTTTGATTTTTCTCTTTTAGATAACAAATCTTAAGTATTCATCATGCTCAGTCTCAAGCAAAACAGTATGTACAAAGATGCAAGAATGCCTAATAAATCCTCTATCTAGTTAGTGAACTTTTAATTTTTCTAGGTAGAACATTCCCCTTTTTGTACGTCAATTAACCCCTCCTGACAACACAGGCTGGAGATGTTATGTTTCAATCTGTCATCACATACAGAAATATACTAAAATTATTTAATCTTTTAGAAACAGAATCAATGATTCACAAACTATGGCATTTTATTTCAGAGCCTTTGCTTACATTTGTACAATATATTACATAATTCTTCACTGTTTGCAGATCCTAATATATACTTTATAGCTTTTATTCTATAAGCTTTTTTTCAATGTTTTGCTGTTCAACAAATCTTTACAGTCCTGTACAAATCTGAGTAACTTGAAACCATTTTCAACAAAATTAGTTACTGTAAGCACACACTACAAGACTGAAAATGCTTTTCTTAGAAAAGTTGAATGTAAAGGATTCTGACACGTTAGCATCTACAACAAAACGCTTCGAAATTCTCACGTCGTATTGCCAGAAAACAAATGAAACATGCCAG
The DNA here is from genome assembly GCF_004126475.2 of Phyllostomus discolor. Taxonomy (NCBI): domain Eukaryota; kingdom Metazoa; phylum Chordata; class Mammalia; order Chiroptera; family Phyllostomidae; genus Phyllostomus; species Phyllostomus discolor. The sequence continues at coordinate 6,049,688 of NC_040917.2, read as the reverse complement.
CCCCATTCAAAAAAAGTACACAGAACTACAATTAAAACAGTAAAACAGTCTGTACAGTAAAGTACTGTGTATTAACAGTGCCAGGTATTAAATAGCTTGAATGAACACATCCGCAATATACAAATGTCTTACAAAGGTGTAGAATTAAATACAAGTGCCAAACAGAACAGAGATTGGAATCATACAACATAAAGTCAATACAAGTGAGAACAATTCTGTGTTCATTTTGGATTTTATACAAGGCATTTAATTTTATAGGCCTACCACCCGATTAGCTATTTATACTTAAAATAACAACCATCCTTTTGAGACAGTTTATATCAACAACCTTGAACCATACTAATACAGTTTACTTGTTCCTGAAGTCCTCTTGTTGTAGCTCATAATAAAATAAGCAATACAAATGAATTATCTGTATTTAAGGAAAAGAAACATTTACAAGAAAACACAAAAATATAACTGTTATAATTCATTATGAATAAATATACACTTTGAACTGGCTAAGTACAATCTTTATACATTGTTTAAGATTTAATACAGTTTATTAGCCATTTTCTTTTTTCACACAATGTATTATATCAAAATTAAAAAAAAATACTGATTTATAGAAAAATGGCAAAGTACAGTAGTTCCATTCCAATTTGAAGGGGTATGAAAAGCCACTGCAACACCTTTTAGCCTAATTCAAACCTGTAAACATGTTCAGTCTTTTTTAAAGAGAATCTTTAATATTTGGTTACCAGGATTGATGTCTGCTATCCTGTTAACTGCAGGTTTTGAAGTTATTACATGTGCTTGACTTATACAATTAAAGCCACCCTGAGGTGACCCTCTTTAAAAAACAATTAGCTTGTACAAATGAAAATAGGTTCATATTTTTTCATAAATAAATGGAAAAATATCAAATGTTCCAGCTTTAACAAAATACAAGGGAATAGATATACAGTAAGTTACCTTACCGTGTTCTGGCCCACCAGTGACTACGTTTACTGTGTTGTCTCTACAGGCAGTGAAAAGCCCCCCTCCGCCATAGTGGAAGGCCTTCAAGTCACCAGACACACATTCCCAGACAAGTTGGAAACAATTATTGCTTGAGGAAAAGCAGTTCATTGTACTTTTTCTTCATAAAAAAGTGCACTTAAGTGCCAAGTCAGCTTGTCAAGAAACAATTCTTAAATATAAAATAGTGCTTTGTCTGATTTTTTGTGCCACTGTGCAGTATAAAAAAGACGTGGCCCTCAACAGCCATTAAGTGCAAAGTGCTTTAGCAAGTCCTGCTGTCACCTGCACTCAACTGACATTCCATTTTGTGATGCGCTGGACATGGATGGTTCAGCTAAAGTTAACATAACAGCAGCTGTTATGGAACTGGATGAAGGTGAAGAAGAGGATGAGGATGTAGCAGCACCTAAGGAAAGGGAAACCAAATCAACAGCTTAATAAAACATGTATACCACAATAATAAGAAATAAAACACTAGACCACACAATTCTGCTGTACTCTCCAAAATCATTTAGCTTACAAGAGCAGTCTATTCTACCCGAAACCTATATAATTGTATTAACCAATGTCACCCCAGTCAACTCAATAAATTACAAAAAAAGAGCAGTTGAGTCTCACAATCTCATATGGTAAACAAAGGAAAACCTAGTGTCTCTCACGTGGCTAGACCGTGCCAAACCACAGACAGAATGGAGAAGGATAGACCAAGATACGCTCCTGGCCGGGCCAGACGGAGAAACGTCACGTGCCCAGTCTGTCAGCACATGGAAATAAAACGGAGAGTAAGCTTTCTGTAATAATGAAAAAAATGTCAAAAGGAGCTTTGAATCCAACAGGAAAAATCTGTAATCCACCCAACCATCTTCCCCCCCCTCCTAACTCCTATATCTTTCTATGTTTGGAGATTCTTATGAATTTACTTGGTAATGAGAATGGAAGACTAATGCTTCTTCAGGATGAAATAAAAGGGTCCACAGCTGTACTACTGCCTCTGGCACAGCTGACCACACCACTCCCCGCCCCCCAAGACTCTTTCCTTAGCCACCTTCTCCGGTTTCTTCATTCAAGGCTTCTTCTCAAGTCTTGCTGCTTCTGACTTCTCTTCAGCCTCACTCTCTAAGTTGGCTCACCCCAGCTTTCCTACCCATACTTCTTTCCTAGGTGACTTTCTTAACGACTTTAAAAACCATTTGTAGTAACTGTTATACTATAGACATGCAAATGATTTGAAAATTATATCCCTAGTCCTGACTTCTCCCCTGAGCTACAAACTTAAATATCCCACTATCTGACATTCCAGTTGGTGCCGTTGGATGCCTAATAGGCATTTTAAAAAGTAACAGGAGTAAAACAGAATGCCTAATCAATCCTCTGTGTGCTCCCCAACTTACAACCTGTATTTTCTAGGTCTTCTTCATTTCTGGTGTGGAGTATCCAGTTGTTCCAGCCAAAAACCAACAAGTCACCCAAACTCTTTTCCGTCCGCCACATTTAACTCACCAACAAGTGCTGGTAACCCGATATTCGTTGCTCTCCATCTTTATCGAAGCCACCCTGGTACAAGTTCCCACCATCTCACTATTGCAGGGGGGCTCCCTGGTCAACACTGATTCTACCACTGCCCCCCCCCCACCAGAGTCCACTTTCCACATGGCAAACAGAGTTCTTTGAATAACTATAAATAGATCATGTCATTTCAAATAGATGTCCATCTACTTAGAATAAGCCTGAACTCCTGGTTGTGCTTATCCAGCTGGTATTTCTACCACTTTATCACCACAATGATTTTCTTTCCACTCCTGAAGGTACCAAGTGTGTTCCCACCTTAGAGCAGTTGTTCTCAAGCTGAAGTGATTCTGCCCCCTAGAGGGTATCTGACAATGTCTGGAGATATTTTTGGTTGTCATAACTGAGAGGTGCTAGGGGCATGCAGTGGGTAGAGGCCACAGAGGGTGCTAAACATCCTAAAGGACAGCCCCCCACAGCAATGAATTATCTGGCCCAAAATGTCACCGGTTTTAAATCTGAGAAACTCTATTTTAGGGAATACTTTCTGTTCTCTCTTTCTGCCTAGGACCCTTTTATAGACTGAATGGTGCCCCCCCCAAAATTTTATGTTGAATCCCTGCCTCTCAATGTGACTGTATTTGCATCAGGCTTTTGGAGAGGTAATTAAAGTTAAGTGAGGTCACAAGGATAGGCCCTAATCCAGCAAGACTGGTGTCCTTGTAGAAGGAGACATGACACCAGAGGTTCTTTCTATCTCCCTGTGCACAGAGGACGCCACAGGAAGGCGGCCATGTGCAAACCAAGGACAGACTTCAGGAGAAACCAAACCTGCTGACACCCTGACCGTAGACGTCCAGCCTCTGGCACGGCATGGAAACACACTCCCGCTGTAACCATGCACTCCGTTATGGCGGCCGAGCGGAAATCAAGCCAAGGTCTTTCCCTCAGATCCACTCCATTCTCTCTTTAGTGGTTTTCACTAACTGAAATTGTATTAGGACTTTTGAAGGGGCAGACTGTAAGCTCTAGGAAAGTGAACATTATTCTTTGAGAGATTTTTCTTTAGACAAATGTTTCCACTTTACAGATGAGGAAAGTAAGTCAGAGAGATTAAAGAACTTGCCTGAAGATACACAAACTCACGTGAGTTGAACAGCGGAGTCATGAGCTACTTTATGTTTAAGTAATGCAAGGTCAAAACACTTACTTTCTCTCTCTTTCTTCTTCAAACGCTTTCTTCTCCGATCAATGGAAGCGACTTCAGATTTTAATGACAGATAATGTTTTCTGATTTCTTGCAGTTTTTCTTGAAGAACTGTGATGCGTTCAGCACTTGTCATATTTTCAAGGTCCGCTATGGAGTTAAAACTTTCATTAATATGTATTTTTAACAAAATTTTAACATACAAAAGAAACAACATAGAGTGTAGTTGTAGAATGAGGTTAAGACAGAAAAACTAAAAATAAGGCTTGTAAATCACGTTTCCCTAAGGTTTTTTTCCTAGCCTAGAACAATGCCTGGTACACAATATATGCACAGTATTTGTTGAACTAATAAGTGTATAGAATTAAAGACCTTATAACCTAAATATGTGCTAAAATTCCATATTCATGTATAGTATCAGCACAATATATCATTAAAAATCATACTTAGAAAAAAGACTAAGAAGACACCAAAATGTTAAAATTGTATATATTTTTAACTGTCAAGAATGTGGATAAATTTTCCTCAACTGCCTTACATTTTTTTCTTTTAGCAATTTGTTTATTCAAATCAATATCCAAACAAAGTCTCTACAATGCAACTGGTTATTGTGTCTAAGTTTGGTTATAACCTCTTTTTCAGAATTACTAGCACCAAGAGCTACTAAGGTAAAGTTTCTACAGATTAACTGTCGATTTAATATCTGTCACTTACACATCTGAAAGCTCCACTTGTAAACTTTGGGTAATCGATTACTGGGTTCCTTGAGATCAGGGTCCTTATCACCATTCTTCCCACATTTTCCTGGAGACTGCGTCCTTGCAGGAGATTTGGTACTATGGGACTTCATTCCAGCAGAAACAGACTTGACTGGTTGAGTCTTAGTTACACTTTCACCAGCAGAAAGTTCTTCACTATCACTACTGTTTGCTGAAAGAAAGAGAGAAAGAAAAGCATTAGTAAACAGGAAAGTAACAAAGAATTTGTCACAGATTTTAATGGACAATTTAAAATTAACCATTTAAATATTACTACAGTAAACAAGTTGTTTTATAGATCCTGCCTAAAAACCTGGAAAACCATCATGTACAAATGCACCAGCATTACAATTAAGCAAAACAAAAACAAAAATTCTTCTTACCTGAATTGCCACTAATATTAAAAAAAAAAAATCCTAACTAATCTTCCATTATAGTTGGTAGACTATCAAATATACAGTAATTATATAAATGGCCTTTTATTCTATTATGTTAACATACACAAATTAGAATACAGAATCTTTTAACATTATTTATTATTGCCCTGGCTGATGTAACTCAGTGGATTGAGTGCAGGCTGCAAACCAAAGGGTGGCCGGTTTGATTCCCAGTCAGAGCACATGCCTGGGTCATGGGCCAGGTCCTTGGTGGAGGTCATGTGAGAGGCAGCCACACACTGGTGTTTCTCTTCCTCTCTTTCTCCCACCCTTCCCCCTGTCTAAAAATAAATAAACTTAAAAAATTATTAAAAAAAGCTTATTATAGAAAATTCTTAATTTTAACATTTTAGATTGCATATATGTATGCTACTACTTTGGCCACAATGATGCATTAATCATCATATTCAGTACGGATTATTCGGGAGTAAACTCTAAACTTTGATATATACAGTGAATTTCTTAAGAGCCTGAGGACTGAATAAAGCATCAGTTTTAACCTAGTAAATCTATTCAGTGATTTAGGAAAAATTCTGAAGTCTATGTAATATTATGTTACATCTGTCTTTGCTGACTAAAGCCTCAGTAACAGAATGGAAGTGCTTACTTAACACCTTGTCAGTTTATCATGTGACTAGGAGATGGCACCGATACTCCCATCAATTACCTTTCTGGATTGTGATGTGTTAGTTTAGATTACATGAGAGTTAAATTATTTTCAGACAGTGGTATCCTCATTCTGATTTACCAAGGTGTAAGCCCAATAATTAAAATGTGAGAATACAATTAACAGCTATATCTCTATATTACACGGACATTAACTGGCTTGCTGAAGATGACACTTCTTAGGAAATGTCATTAAATGGTAAAATCTTGAAGACAAAAATATCATAGTATAATAAAAAATGGTTTAAATATCCTGTCAGTTACTCCAAATACATGATGATCAAACTGGTATGTATTTATTGTTTCTTCATTTAACAAAAAAAAAAAAAGAAAAAAAAAAGTACAGTTAGGCTCTCAAGGCCTGAAAAATATTCCAGATAGGAAAGGTACACAGCAACTCCTCCCATAGTGGTGTTTCAAGAATAAAGAAACTCCACACTCGTAACACACTCTTTAATCAATTCCCCTCCCCATCCCCCCACTGCTGCTCTGGGACCCCTGGCAACTCCTAACTAAGCCCCCAAGGCCTGGCCTCACTCTGATGCAGTGGTCTGCCTCAGCCTGGCTTTCATGGCCTTGCTGAGCACAGCCGCCCGGGGCCCCAAGGAACGCCATATTCACCGCCTGGAAGTCATATGGGCTCAGCAGAACCTCGGGGAGCTGGCCGCATAACCCTTTTCTGCACTGAAGTGCAGCCAAGCCGGCCGATAGCAAAGGTCAGGCAGTGGAGGTGGCAGGAATCTCCTGGAAGAGCAGCAGGAGGTCAGTGTGGGGCACCTGAAAAAAAATTCTTTACATATTTTCTGCTTCTCACTTTGTCTACAAAAGAGAGATAAAATGTGCAGCCTCAGGAGAAATACAGTATATATATTCCTGTAGGTCAATGAACAGAGTCATTGCTAAAGTTAAGGCTTTAGTTAGAGCACACTTAACCAATGTATATATATTGTGCATAGCAACTCCTGGCCACACAGTCGGAAGTACCAGAGGTAAAGGTGGTAACTGGAGTTGTTGGGATGAAAGCTCTAAGGCTACCTTGATTGTTCTCTTTTAGGCTGTTTTTGCCTTGAAGAATTACAAAGCAATCAATTTCATCATAGTAAAAATAATACACAATTGAAGCATTTCATAATGTGAAATGACAAGGGGAAAGAACTATGGGACACACAACTCACATGGAGATGTTCTTGTTTATATTATATTTGATGTTATTTTAAAAAGGATTACCTGCTCATTCAACAGCAATCAGTACCACTGCTGAATAAGACCAAATTGCTTAATCCTAGAATTTACCTAGGATCAGAAGATTTCTGTGTGACTTTTCTGAAGGTAGTGACAAAATTAAAATATTGACCACTCCCATATCCTGAACACTCTTTCCTTAATGGGGAAAAATATATCTGCCATAATTTTTAAATTATAATTGACATGCAATAATTGCTTTCAGGCCTATACCAGGATTCAACATTTATATACCTTACAAAGTGATCACCATATCCGCCATAACTTTTGTATTTAAAACATTAGAGGTTTCACACTTACTGCCTTTCCCCTTCTTTTTGTTGTTTACCGCTGTTGCTTTATGGCTTCGTTTCTGCTTTTTCGATGAACTTCCTCCTCCCTGAGCTTCTTTCCCTCTTTTCTGACCTGTACAGGCTACAAGAGGAAAGAAATTATTAAGTAACACAAAATAAAACCAACCTTTTCCTAGGTATAAATTAATGCCGCATTTTACAAGCACAGACCAATTCTGAAACTACACATGTTCTTTAGAAGATTATAAATTAGTATAGAATTTAGTATTACTTAAAAAATAAGTTATTATTAATGAGCTGACTTATTGAACACAAAAAAATGTTAGTTTTTTGAAAAGCAAATAGTGTGAACATCCTTCTTAGAAAAATCAGATATAAACTGAAAATAGCTCTCCATATAGTACTGAGAATTTATGAAATGTAGTAGTAATTCAAATACAGGTATATACTGAAAATAAAAACTAAATTTTGTTAAAATTCAGTAAAAGCAAAATATTAAGATTTAATTACAGGTTAAAATATTAATGATATATCTTATAATGATATTAACATAATTTTAAATGATGTAATGGGATGAATTTTAGTAGTAATTCACAATAATTTAGTTCCCAAGGAACGGGTTAACACAAAAACCATTTACAAATCCAGCACATTTGTAAAAACTGGTTCATCCTCTTGGCAAGAAATTACCCAAAAACATTACAAATGTCTCCCTTGTCTTCGAGGACTAGCCCAAGTCCTGAATCTTCACTAACCTTCCCTGGTGCTCAGGCTTCAATGATTAATCACTGCTCCAAACTGTAGTCTCTACATTTTTCTCTTTACTAATTTGGTCCTCAGCATCTGCTGTGTTTCTGATTCTAACTGTACTATTTTCTCCCACACTATACAGTAAGCTTTTTTTTCCAGAGATGGATAAAGTCCTATCTATGCAGTTCCAATGTCAGATGCTGCAATGGCATGATACAATTAATATTAGAATAGAATTATGCCATTTTTGCTAAGAAAAAGTTTCTTAGCCCTATTATCAATGGTAAAATCAACTCTGAGTTAACAAGACATGGCTTCCTTGGTCAAAATGGAAGTTTGCAACTTCCTAGTTTTTTTTTTAGTGGGCTGTATCTACTGTTAACTTTTCCTAAAACTACTTTAATATAACAAAATGAAACGTAAACAAGGTGACTTAAATATTGACTATACTGAAGCACAAACTCTCAAAAATATGTGCCTGATTTTTCTTCAGGAATTTAATTTGGAAAACTTTCAACTGCAAGAAACAAATAGCTTAATGTAGAATAAACTGGAGGAAAATCCTAAATCTAAATCGCAATAGCAAGACTTACATTTTAACTTTTAATATAATGTAAATTCTCTAATATCAGGCACTTTTATTAAAATGAGGTCATATGAAATAGGCATTCAAAATTTTATACCCAAAAAAATATAACGTCTAAAAAAATACTATGTGCTTTGATTAGATAAAGCAGATGGTCTCTGATGCCCTAATTTTGAAGTCCTCATGTTTCTTACTTTTTAACCTAATCAAGATTAAAATTCAAAAGGGTAATATTGACTTAGTCTATGAAAGGACAGGCTATCTTATCTTTTTTTAAAGGATTTTATTTATTTACATTTTTTTGCAGTTTTTATTGTTCAAGTACAGTTGTCTCCATTACCTGCTACCACTTCCCTCCCACCCACCCCTACCCTCAATCCTACACCCCCTTTGGCTTTGTCTATGGGTCCTTTATATATGTTCCTTGATGACCCTAATTTTTATTTATTGATTTTTAGAGAGGAGAAGGGAAAGAGAAGGAAAGAAACCTCAATGTGTGGTTGCCTCTCCTGTACCCCCCCCCCACTGGAGGCCTGGCCCACAACCCAGGCATGTGGCCTGACTGAGAATCGAACCAACAACCCTTTGGTTTGCAGGCTGGTACTCAATCCACTAAGCCACACCATCTAGGGCTACCTTATCTTTAAAAAAAATTTTAATCTTTCACGAAATATGAGAAACACAGTTAAGGGTACAATCTCTTAAGAATTATAATCATTAAAATTTAATATTATTGTTGAAAGCCTCTGTAATCATCTATTGACAAAGGCTTTTTTAGTTCTGACGATTACTTATGTCTGGACAGTTCAGTTCCATGAGGTAGCATGGCACACAAATACAATCAGAGAACCTGTTCCTGTGACTATGGAAGAACAGAGAATATCCCAATTGAACTGCAACTATTTTTTTTACTTAAAACTTATTTTTCAAGAATAAATGTTTTAAATCAAGATTTGTGTGACGAGGTTATGTCAATATCTCAATAAAGCGGGAGGGGGGGGAGATTTGTCTGAGAAAACTGGGACTTTTGTATCTCTTTAAGCTTAGCTAAAAACCCAAAGCTAGCCCAGTAAAACCCGGCATGTCATATACAAGACATACCCTACCTAGTACTTTACATTCACAGTGGAAAAGTGTGCTCTGAAGCCAACTGTCAGACCAGAGTATTCTGATTTTGACACCCAAATGAAGTGGTTTGTAAGAAAAGTGATGACAGAAGTATAGTAATAGCACTCCCAATAAGTATCAAAACTTTTGGCAAGTACCAATTTGAATTTCCACTTTTCACATCTTCACAGAAAATCAAAAAGTATTAGTGTAGGTTTTAATGTACACACTGGTCTTTCGCTTGCAGATACGCACCCAGGAAAGTACCCCACTCTTCCACAGACGCACCCCATCAGTCAGATGGATGAGCTGTGCTGGGACGGGAGGCTGCTCCAAACCCCTACGCACAGCATCTGGTTAAGGGTGGAGGGTCTGTCCATAAACCGAAATGTCTGTGACAAACCGCATTTTACAATTGCAAAGAGAATGTTCCAGAAACACATTTAAGCCGCTCAAGTCCACCAGGGCACAATGCAGTCTCAGACAGGTCTGGACTGCGGCCTGGTGCCAAGGACATCAGATCCTTCTCGAGCTTTGAGATGCCTTCCTCTATTCACTACTCAAATTACTGGTCCGATTTCCACTCTCCCCACACTCACACCAGGCGAGGCCGCCCGCCCCTCACCTTTCTCGGGGTGCTCCGCCTCGGGCGGAGCGCTGCTGCTGGAGCTCACGCTGGCGTCGCAGCCCGTGGGCGAGCTGTTCCCCTCCGACTGCAGGTCCTGCAGCTCCCCTGCCACACTGTCCACCTCGATGGTGCTATCGGTTTCACTCTTGATGCTCCGAACCTCCTCTTGGTTTGGGGCCAGCGCTTCTGATACTGTGACGGAAGACTGCTGGCGACCGGCATCCGTGACAGTGACTGAGGAGGGCGACTCAGGGGTGGTAGGCGGGGTATTGAGCACTGAATTGCTGCCACTACTTGGAAACTCCGCTTTTCTGTCACTGATTTCCATGGGCTTCTCCTCAGGGGCCTGACTGTCGGCACTGGTGGGCGTAGGGGTCTCCAGCTCGGTGCTAGGGGAGCAGCTCTCCTCCTCGGCCACGGTCTGCAGGACCCCCTCAGCTGGGCCCTCCTCGGAGGCAGGGTGCGGCGGGGAGGCCGCAGCCTCAGTGTCAGAGTCTGAAAAGAGCTCCTTCAGTGTTTTTTTAGGCCACTGTCCTTGAATACTTGACCAGACATCTTTCCGATCTTTAGCTCGGCTGTTCTGAAGTCTTTCATCAGAGTTATTTAGAAGTTTTATCCTTTTTTCTGCCACTTCTGAAAATCCTGAGTAGAAACCAGTCGTCCGCAGAGATTTTCTTTTTTCCTCCAAACCGTTGTATTTTTTAGTTGGTGTCAGCTTTGCTTTTGATTTTTCTTCTTCATCTTCATCTGACGAGCTGTTGCTACTATTTTCTACGCAAAGCGATTCTTTGTTTTTGGCCTTCTCATCCTTTTTGCTGGGTGATCCAGTTTTTGTGCACTCCTCTGTATTGCAATACCTTCTTTTCCCACGTTTTACTTGTGGCTTTGAGGATTTATCTGTGTTGTCCTTCTTGACATCCTTTCTCTTTTTTGTGACTTCATCTTCTTCATAATCGGAATCTTCAGACAATCCTTCTATATCCTTCCTCAATCTTTCTGGAGATTTTGACACTGGTTTAGATATTACCAAGTCTGCATGCACCTTGCTCTCTTCCAGCAAAGATGAACTGTTCTGTTGCTCTTTTGAAAGAAGGTCGTTTCTGGCGTGGGTCAGATAATCGGTCTTACATTCCTCTTTGCCATTACTGCCTGGGTCGTGCACCCCCGTTTCGTCCTCCTGCTCACTGTCTTCAGCAGAACTTTCAGAAGCTGGAAAAGAAGAAACAGGAAAAATGATGAGTATGCTAAGACAACTAGCAATGTCTCCTCTGTGCCAGGAATTTTATGTATTGGCCCCTATGCTTTAGCCATCCCACTTGACAGGTTTTATTACATTTTATTGTAAACAGTAAACAGAAAAGTGAGGAAACGGCTTCACAGAGTGAAGACACTCACCCAATGGTGGAAATGGCTGTATCATGCCATATAGTTTTACTACTATATTCTGTTGCCGTAATTCATAAAGTTGTAAACCTAAAAGCCGTGAATATTATTGTCCGTAAATTACACTTGAATAAAGCTGATTGTAAAAAAGAAACTTCTCCAACCAATGAGCAGAAAACAGTGGACTCAGGATATAGTCTCGGGCTGCTCTAACCCCAAAACCTATATTCTTACAAAAGTGTAGCCTTCCTTTTCCTCATAGCAATGAGTATTCAAAGATTTTTGTACACAAGGGATTTCCACAACAAATTCTTTAAAGAATGACACAACTAACGATCTTATATAAAAAATATTCATACTATTTTTAAATGTTATAGTAAATAAATTCAATTAAGAGTAAAAAAAATAGCTTTTATTATGACTTTAACATTTATTGAGAAATTGCTTCACGCTAGGTACTCTGATAAGCTTTTCACAGATATTCTCATTCACTCTCACAATAACCCTGTGAGGCATATGTTTTTATCAGCCCTGTTTTATAGTTTAGAAAACTAGAATTTAGAGGTTAAACTACCCCAAAGAGCTAGAAAAAGTCAAGATGAAATCTAAGTCACTTGACTCCAGAATTCAAAATCTTAACTATAACACTGTACTGAGAAATTCACATAGTATGTTCTTTAGCTAAGTATGTTAAAAGCAAAAAAAAAAAAAAAATCGATACAGTTAAGATGGTTAAAAATGTTTTAACTTTACAATGTGCTCTTACATAACTAAGTTTTTAAATTATCAAAGCAATACATATATATGGTAATAACTATTTCTTCTGACAGTTATCACCATCATCTCAATATTCTATTTGCTGATTTATGAAGTTTAGCCTGCTTTAAGCAATGAGGATTTTCTCTTATTAACATCCTTATCCCCCCTTCACCATACTTAATTTATATACATGTTAATTATAGTATTTATAACATATATAAATGTGGTTCACTGAAGAAATAAATAGTACACTCAGTATTTCCTTTCCTATACAGCCTCTGATTTTTCCAAGAGTTTCCTAACATCCTTTCCTACACATTCTGTCTTCCATTTTCATGTCTCTCACGTTTATTCCGATTGCTCCATGAAGTCAAGCATCCTGTCCAGTCTCCTTACTTACTGAATCTCTACTCTGGAGGCCTATTTTCTACTCCACCTGACGGGCTGCTCTCCAGGTCAGTTCTAGCAGCCGTCATCCCAAGCGAATTCCCTGCACGCTTGCTTTTGACCTAGACCCACTGGTAAATGAATCTCACATCTTCCTTTTTCTTTGGTTTATTCTCATATTGTGTTGGAGCACTTTACCTAGCTGTTTCCTCAAACAGATACATGGAAGAAAAAATATTCTCTGTCTTTATACGTCTGAGTACATCCTGACCCTCAAACTTCATTATGTGATGACTAGTTTAGTCAGGTACAGAATTCCAAGTTGAAAATTACTCTCCTTCAAAATTCTGAAGGTACAACAGACTCGTTTGCATATTGTGTTGAAAGCACTACTTTTATTTGTTTTCTCGTTCCTTTGTGGTGACTTTTGTAGTCCTGCTATTATATAACATTATGATATTATAATATAATAAAAGCATGGCTTTTTCTTCATTACTTCAAGTACTTGGTGGGCTCTTTCCACTTAAAAATTTATGTCAGTTCTAAACATATTTTCTCTTTTAGTTACTTGCTAATTTCTCCCTCCCTCAAGGCTTATTTGACATTAGTCAGATACACACACATACACACATACACCAAGAAAGAGAGTGAGAAAACAAGCTCTATATCTAACACTTGCTAAGGAATGAGGTACAAATCACAAAGTCAATAATACAGTTGTGAGACAGTTCATAACAAAACCCTAGTCGGTTTTTGTTATTTATTTTTTAAAATTCATTTTTTTAGTGACACATAACCAGATATGCATAACTAGATAAATTTCCATGGCTTCCCAATTCCTCATGGTATTAGGTGATTTTAGAAGCAGTGCTAGAGTATCCCCAACATGAAACACAAAAAGAGATATAAACACATGAGTACATTCAAAGACCAGCGTCTGTGTGTGTGTGTGTGTGTGTGTGAGAGAGAGAGAGAGAAACTTGCTAATTTCTTCCTGTTTTCACTGTTCCTGGAGTGACACTCTTTGTCACTTATCTCTTCTCTAAAATTTCTATCACTGCCTTCTTATACTGTCTGGAAGATTTCCTTAATTTTAAATTCTAAGTGCTCTACTGAATTTTAATTTCCACTTTTAATTTCAAGTTTTTCTTGTTCTTTGTTTCTTTTCATGTCATTCTTGGTTTCCAGATACTTACAGGTTCTCTGCAATTATTTAGTAATCAGCAGATACTCATAGGTTGTCTGAGATTATTTCGTAATCAGAGACACAATAGTTCATTTTTTGTTACCTTCATTATCCCTCTCTTCAAAGGTCATTTCTTCTGTTTGTTTTTGTCTCCATCTTTTATGCTGGAGTTCTCTTTGATTATTCACATGTAAGGATGACCTACTAAAACTTCACTGGCACCTCTGTGTTGACAGTTTATTCATGGATAAGTTTCCACAAGGGGATTCATCAGGGATCGCATTTACTCAAGGGGGTATCTAGTGCCAACACCTGAAAGACTGCTGTCTGGAGACATTCAGCTTCTCCGGAGAACTCCAAACTCCACCTGCCCTTCTCATTCTGTTCCCAGCCCATCTCATGCCCAGAGTATAAACGCCTATTTGTGTTCTACATTCACAGGTGGGATTAATTTTTCTTTTACTTTCTTTTTTTAACTGACTTTTAGAGAGAGAGAGGGAGGGAGGGAGAGAGAAACATCGATTTGTTGTTCCACTTGTTATGCACTCATTGGTTGCTTCTTCTGTGTGCCCTGATCAGGAATCAAACTCACAACCTTGGCGTATCAGGACAAGCCTCTAACCAACAGAACTACCTGGCCAGGGCTCAATTTTACTTTCTATATGTATATCCATACACATTCATAGCAATAATCGTTTTCTAACTGGAAATATCTGAGGTGTCTAACCTATGGCCAAAGGAAAAGAAAATATCTGAAATGTTAAAAGTACCTCAATGTGATGTTCACTACTGAATTGTTTGCAAAAGGAAAAATAACAAATATCCTGAATGTCTTCTATAATGAACTGATTAGATAAAACATGCCACATACTAGGAATCAGAAACTGGAAGAGCTCTGGACTTCACAGAAACAACATTGGAAGCAAAAAACAAAACAAAACAGAAAACAATTGAACAACGCCAATAATATTATGAAGGAAAAACTTCCAACCCAGCTAAAACATGAATAGAATAAAGACATTTTCAGACAAGGTCTCTAAAAAATTACCTCCCCTCTTAATGATTTCTTAAAAAGTTACTAGGGGACGTGCTCCAGAACAAAGAGATTGTATCGAAGAGTGAAAAAGATGTGAGCAACCCGAACCGAAAAGTCCCAAGGAGCACTCTGAGGAGTGTCCCCTCGAATAGCCGCCCCCCCCTACCCCCCGCCCCCAGAAGAAAGCCTGTACCAGAGGCAGAAGGAAAGCAGTTCGACTAGCACTGGGTTACTGCCAAAGGGGGCCAGTCCGAGAGCTGGCATCCCCGAGATGCCTGATGGCCCGACAGTCTTTGAACTTGACTAGATTCTTTATCTGTGTTAAGCTTGTTTTAACCACGTGGTGGTGAACTTCCTGCTCTCCACCCCGCTCCACGTATTGTGACCCAATACTGGGATCAGCTGACCACATCATTTTACCCAGCTAAAACATTTTGTTTTGACCGACACCTGAAAGCTAGAGATATATATGATAAGCCTAGAATTGAAAAATACAGAGCAGCTTACTACACCCCTAGAGCATATTCCTGTTGATCATCCAGTACGACTACATCTTGTACGATGACAACTGATGTTTTTCAGACTCCCTTATGACCGTGTCCCCTCTGACTTCCCTTAAAATGGCTTTTGTACACTCTTCGAGAAGAGGAATATGAAACCAGAAAATGACCTGAAGACTCTTCAGATAGCATTCTCAGGGAGCCTTCGTCTGAGTGGAAATAGTGTTTTTTTCTTATACAGCCAAGCTTAAGACCGCTACTCAGTTTTTTAAAACAATTATCCTCTTTAGGAATATATATATATATTTTTTTAATGCAATGCTAAAAAAGTAATTATTACACTAAAATCAGGATATTAATTACTTCTGGGTGAGATATACTAAACTCTTTTTGTTGAGATTTATTATTTATTAATATTCTCAGTAACTCTATTTTCTCCAAATTCAATGCAAATGCTATTTTACCAGCATCTTTATTACATTCATTGAATGGCATGAAGGCATCTTTGGTTGACTGTTATGTATTGGCTTCGGGTATACAGCGTAGTGGTTAGATTATTCGGAATTATTTTAAGTAAATACTAGTCAGTCATTCACCACTGTGATACATATAAAAATGTTCACATTATTCTTTAAATTTTATATATATATATATATATATATATATATATATTCCCATATATTGTTCTGCATGTCTGATACATTAGGAAATTATGAAAAATGTTTTAATATATTTAAAGCATTTGGCTTACAGAACAAGTTCAAGTAAATATCCATCTGAAGTTAGACAAAAACCAATTTCCATTACACTCAAAATTATAAAAAAACCTGAACTCAAGTTATGAAAAATATAAAATACTTTTTATGGAGATATAGACCAGACCCCCCCCCCAACAGATTTACTAAATCTCCCCCTCCATCTGTTCTCATCACTTTTATTAATAGTTAGACTTCATTTTGCCTTCAATATTAAGCAGTAATGCTATCATAAAAAGAGGACATAATAAACGTAATCAAGATAAGCAAAGTTAATTATTCTTCACCCAAAAAGTCAACATGACTTCAGTCTATTAGGGCATAACAAACTATACTTGGCGACAGAAAGAATGGTACCTGAAAAAAGCACAGTATCAGTACAATAGGATGAATATTAAGGTTTAACTAAAATTTAATGGTGTCCCCGGGTATATTAACAGAAATATTTCCAAACCTCAATCAATAACTGGTTTTATTTCAAGTAATAACAGAGCCCCCCAAAATTCTGGCTCAATTAAAAAAACAATTTGATAAGTTTCACTGAATTAATTTTATGGAATTTGATTTACAAAATGAAGAACAACAACAACTTACTTGCAACAGTATATCTGTTATATTTACCTTGAAGCCCATTGAGGATAGAAGTAATTTCTATGGATTTTATATGAGCTGTTTCAGAGTTCTTGGCATCAGTCAGATCCAGTTTAGATGCCATTTCAGGAGAGGAATTTGTCTGAAATGGTGGTTTTGACAAGCGCCGAAGTTTACAGTTTTTAGGAGAATATTTATCATCTTTGTCTTTTTCTTTGTCTAATTTATTCTAGGTTAAAGAAAAAATATTTCATGTTAGCCATCATTTATCATGACATTTATTAGTAACATTGTTAATACTAACTTTAGTTCTTCAGTTATAAAATATATTATTAAATAACATAAAAATATATGAAAAGCCCCTCAAAAAGAGCAAGAGATGTTTTTCAAAGTTATTTAACAAACACTGCAGAATGAGCAAAAAGTTTTTGTCTAATATTTACATTTGCATAGTTAAAATAAATTAGCAACCAGATAGCCAAGACTAGCAAGACACTGCTAATAATTGGTGTTACAAACTCTTCAATATTAAATCAAAATAGGCTTAAATATTCACTTAAAAAAGAAACAATTTCAACCTGGTAGTTTTAAAACCTGAAACTGGGCAGGTGAACCAGGATATCCCACATCTGTGGGTGGATAAGCTGGAAAAACTGGGGAGCGAGATGCACAGTGCAACCCAGGGTTCCAGTGAGGGGAAATAAAGCCTCAAAACATCTGGCTATAAACACTTGTGTGGGTTGTAGCGGCAGAAGAAACTTCCAGCCTCACAGGAGAGTTCGTTGGAAAGAGCCACAGGGTCCTAGAATATACATAAACCCACCCACCCAGGAATCAGGACCAGAAAGGCCCAATTTGCTTGTGGGTAACGAGAGGGAGGAGTTATTGAAAACTGGCTGAGAGTGGAGCAAGCTGCATTGTTCCTTGTAAAACACCTCCCCGACAGAGCCAAGTGGGGTTGCCCAGCCCTGGTAAATACCTAAGACTCCACCCTTTATAACACAACAGGTATGCTGAGACAAAGAAATATGGCCCAAATGAAAGAACAGATCAAAACTCCAGAAAAAGAACTAAGTGACAAGGAGATAGCCAACATATGAGATGCAGAGTTCAAAACACTGGTAATCAGGATGTTCATGTAAATGATCGAGTATGGTCGCAAAATAGAGGAAGAAGTTAAGGCTATGCAAAGTGAAATAAAGAAAAAATATACAGGGAACCAAGAGTGAAGGGAAGGAAACTAGGATTCAAGTCAATGATTTGGAACAGAAGGAAGAAATAAACATTCAACTGTAACAGAATGTAGAAATGAGAATTCAAAAAAAATGAGGACTAAGGAACCCCTGGGACAGCTTTAAATGTTCCAACATCCGAATCATAAGGTGCCAGAAGAAGAGGAAGCACAAGAAATGGAAACGTTATTTGAAAACATAACAATGGAGAACTTCCCCAACCTCACAAAGGAAACAGATTTCCAGGAAATCCAGGAAGCTCAGAGATTCCCAAAGTAGTGGGACCCAAGGAAGCACACACCAAGGTACATCATAATTACATTACTCAAGATTAAAGATAAGGAGAGAATCTCAAAAGCAGCAAGAGAAAAGGAGACAGTTACCTACAGAGGAGTTCCCATAAGACTATCAGCTGATTTCTCAAAAGAAACCTTGCAGGCAGGAAGGGGCTGGAAAGAAGTATTTGAAGTCATGAAAGGCAAGGACCTACATCCAAGTTACTATATCCAACAAAGCTATCATTGAGAATGGAAGGGTAGATAAAGTGCTTCCCAGATAAGGTCAAGTTAAAGGAGTTCTTCCTCACCAAGCCATTATTATACGAAATATTAAAGGGACTTATCTAAGAAAAAGAAGATCAAAAACCTGAATAGGAAAATGGCAACAAACTCACAACTATCAACAACTGAACCTAAACAAAAACAACTAGAACAGGAGCAGAACCACAGATATGGAGATCACATGGAAGGTTATCAGTGGGGAGGGGTTGGAGGAAGAATGGGGGCGGGGAGGTACAGGGAATAAGAAGCATTAATTGGTAGGTACAAAATAGACAGGGGGAGGTTAAGAATAGTATAGGAAATGGAGAAGCCAAAGAACATATATATACATCCCATGGACATGAATTTAAGGAGGGAGGGGAATGCTGGTGGGAAGGGGGGTGCAAGGCGGAGGGGAATAAAGGGGAGAAAGCAATGGGACAACTGTAATAGCATAATCAATAAAATATACTTTAAAATAAAAGTTATAATATAGAGAAAAATAAGTACTTACCTTTATTTTCTTCCGATGTTTTATCTTTGGCACATTTTTATCAGCAGGCCTTACTATTTTATCTGCTTTAATCCATTCATCATATCTAAAATTAAAGGAAATGAATATACATAAGCAAAATACACACCCCAGAAATACTTATGCCGTATCAAAGTGAAACTCATGAATAGAATGACAACACTTTAGAACTGGAAATGACCCTGGAGATCATTTAGTTACTTCCTGGTTTGATGCACAAAGCTGCCAAGGACCAAAGAGACAGATGAAGTGACTTGCCCGAGGGCACAGTGTCAGCTAGAAGCTAAGGTAATATGCTCCAGTTTGAAATGACATTGTATGCCAGAGAGCACTGTATAATAACATATGGATAATGCAAAGTCACCTAGGAAAAATATCTAGGAGATATTTTTTTCCCCAAATATCATCTAGAAAAAAACGGCTAGGAAAGCACTGCTCTGCCAGGTTTCTCAGTGTTCTGAAATGCTCCCTGCATGCAGGACGCAAATCACTGCCGACTACAATAAAGCTATTTGTTTAAAGCAAAAAAGGGGCAGTTCACTTTTGTAAAAACTCAGCTGGAAAGAAGGAACATTAAGAACAAATTAACCTCCCTAATAAATTCAATTAAGAAAGAATAAATTAACCACACTTTACATTCAAAAGTTATATACATTATTGTGGAAAATGGAAACTCACTGGCATTTTTTAACTCCACAACATGATCAACTAAAAATGAGCTTTTAAATTAAAATATCCTCATTATAGATGTACTAAATGAAGTAATAGAGGCCCTAAGTCAGTACGTAAATGACTTGGGCTATTACTTGACTAATAAAATACATTACATTCTTGCTCTAGATTGCACCTAGAAAGTATGTGTAATGACTCCCGGGCAGAGTCAGCTACACCACTGGCTGCAGGAAAGCTCAGGGCTCAACCGCACCAGGGGAGTGTCTGTATCTGCTGGCAGCTGTTGAGGCCACAGCGATAGAGAATGAGAAAGGACTGGAATGAGTTCCAGGAAAGTCCTTACATTCCCTATAACTAGGTATGTGCCTCTGGTCAAGTCATTCTCAAATATCAGTTTTTTATGTCTAATGTAAAACTGCATTTAAAAATATATAAAAATAAGACTGCATACCACATATGGTTTTTTCAGGATCAAATATTTGGTAAGTACTCTAAGAAGTTTTAAAGCAAATATTTTTCTTCTAACTAAACACACTCCTTTTGGTACTTATGCTGGCACCGCAGCACCTACTTGTATATGTGCAGTATTTTTAACTTTCCCATTAATACTGAAAATTGCATCATTCTTGAGAAGAAAGCAATCTCGTTCCTTCCAAAATTGTAGTGGTAGAGAACAAAGAGAAAAATATCTCCACTCTCTGCAAAGTTGAACGTGAATTCCTAAAAGTTCCTCTTATTTTAATGTAGTTGTACTTTCTTTAAAAGAAAACAAGTTTTTATTTTCTTAGGGTTTTTTTTAACCTTTCTTAGCCAGACTATCTGCTATGTTGAGTTTTACAATACCAGACATTTTTACTACCAACAAGAATACTACTTAATTCAGCTTGGTTTTTGACATGAATTGTATTTCAAATTAGGGTAGAATTAGGGTAGCTTTCAGTTTAAAGCTACCCCCATGACTGCCCTGGCCAGGCAGCACACACCACCCTGCTGCGCCAACATTGCGGGTTCAATCCCTGGTAAGGACACATACAAGAATCAACTAATGAATACACAAACAAGTAGAACAAAGCAATGTTTCTCTTTCTCTCCCCCATTTCCTCTCTCTAAAATCAATTTTTAAAAAAGACTACCACCATGATATACACTTCTGTATTTTACACAGGGCATGAAACACATCAAACAAGCAAAAAACAGTTATTGCCTCCATGGTTAAAATGTTCACTGGGATGAAGTAAGACTTCTCTGACTCAGAGATAACACACGCTGCTTACATTCTCTTAGGAACAAGACAGAAGGAACACACACATAATGAAATAACAGCTACTGGGGATGGTACAGGCCAACACCCACCGCCTAAGTTACACCAACCAGCGCACACATGCTGTGTGGTAAGGTTAAATAAGATCTCTCAGATCTTGTTTTTCTGAGAGAGAGGCTTTATGGAGCCACACACCAGCCAGGAAATGACCAGGTCCTGGGGCATCCGTCTAGACCAGCAGCAGCAGGGCTGGATGGAAAAGACAACAAGCCCACCGTCCTGGGGCCGACGGGACTCTTCTATACAATGAGTTGGGGAGGGCAAATGTAAGTTGTCTTGAACAAGTTTACATCGGCTAAAGATAAAGGAGATGGAGTAAGATGAAGTGGAGCTAGTTCTGGAATTGGTGTATGCAGCGTGGAAGAAAAGAGCTGGCTGCCCAAGCGGGACGCGGTGGCACCTGGTGGTCAGCTATTCCGCTATGCTCTCTAGGATGCCCATCATGGAAATGGCCACTGGAAGTTAACTCAAGGCTCCAACACAAATTCAGGAGTGTAAGCTGTTTTTCTGGGGTTTTCCCCACAGTTGTTAACTGATTAACTTTCTACCTCTGTCCTGCTGTAACTTAATTTAGGACATTCTCAGAATGTTCTCCTTATCAGTAATCATTTCTCCTCTACCCAATTATAAAGTAAGGATGTTATGAGAGGACTGGTCATTAGAAGAACTAGTGAGTACAACTGTATGTGGAAAGAGTGCTGGACTACACAGAAAACAAAAAACTTCTGGAATTACATGAAACAAGCTATGTACACTTCTAAAATATTTGAATAGTAGTAATCAAATACTAGGGCCTTACTATTCTAGCTAAAATTTTTGCTTTAATATTGCATAATATTCTGTATGATTTTAGGTGATTCCTTGAAAAATTCTTTAGATGTTTCCCATTGGAATAATTATGTGGTAACTTATGGTTCTATAAATACTAGCTAATATGATTCATTCCTTCCTTTCTTTTCTTTTTCTTTTCTCTCTCCCCCCCCTCCTTTATTTTTGCTATTTGATTTGAAATGACTTTAATTTCAAATTATGGTGAAAGAATGAACTAAAAAGCAGGAATGGAAAAAAAAAGAGGTGAAAAAGGAAGAAGAATAAAAGAAATAAGAAAAGGCAAAAGAGAAAGACCAACGATTTCTTGATTAGTTGGCTTCTCAGTGCTTTTTGTTAGTTTGTTGAGATATCCCTGTGTTCTAACAGTACCCTTTTAAGATTTGTTCTTTTCTGAGTCAGATTTATGTTCTTTTTCAATAAAATGAATAATAGCTTTTGGAACTAGGACCATGCCTTAAAAATCAATGAGTTCTTTTCACACATTAAGAAACTCAATCCAGTCCTGCCGACCGGAGTGGCTCAGTTGGTTGAACATAAACCCACAAAGCGAAAGGTTGCCAGTTCGATTCCGTTCAGGGCACATGCCTGGGCTGCAGGCCTGGTCCCCATTTGGGGGGCACGTGCAAGAGGCAACTGACTGATGTCTCTCTAACATGTCAATGTTTCTCTCCCTCTCTTTCTCGCTCCCTTCTCTTCACTCTAAAAATAAATAAATAAATATTTTTTAAAAAGAAACTGAATCCATGGAGGCAAATTGACCTCGCAAGCTATAGGTTTGTCAAAAAGCACCACGTGGAGAGTTAGAGCAGGGGAAATGGACTGCCTGTTACAACTGTGCGATACCAGGAAGATGAAGCAGCAACTGAAAACACCTCATTAAAAACGCACAGTATGAAGAGGGAGAAGGGGTGAAAACAATGTGTGAGAACTTTGGTGAAGGGAGCTTTTCAAACTTCAAATGCCCTTAGCAAACAGAGGTTGAGACCACTGATAACAAATATTTCAAAACTTAATGAGGTTCTAAATAGCACTTTACTTGCCTGATTAAATCTTAACCAGGGTTAAAAAAAAAAAAAAAGGTGATCAGAAAATAAACCAACACTATAACTGACATTATATTTTAAAAACAGGAAATGTTCCTTCCCTTTTATGTAATTACAGAGTGTTATTCAAGTGTTCTTTCTGTAATGTATTCTTTACAGAACACTTTTAAAGAACAGGAGGGAGAGAATTATAAATTCAGGTGCGGAAAAAACAAAAACAGGTACAAAAGAATAATATTTCCTACAGACACTAAATTATGTAACAAAGGGCTAGGCCAATTTAGTTTTGATTTTACTACTGTCAGTTAATTTAAATAAAGGAGGCAATATTAGTGGGTCAAGATCTCTGATTCCCTATCAAAAACCTAAAGTAAAGACTTTAATGAAGAGAACTGAGTTCAGAACTGCAAGAAAAAGCTGCAGTTGATCTTGTTTATTCTTTATAAACTTGAACTTTTTATACAGTATATTTAATATATATTAAAAAGAGACTTCAGACTACAATAAATTAATTTTAGGCATAATATATAAGAAAGTAGTTAATGAAGACAGGATAAACTTAGCTCAAAATTCTTGACTATCATTAAAATGGAAATTACTGGGAAGGAACAAAGAGCAGCAAACTGCAGCTAAGAAACAGAGGACCATAAAATTTCTCAGTTTTTCCTAAGGGTACCATCCATTCATCCCTCTAGATACGTTCTTAAAGAACACAAGGATATTGCCCTGGCAGGGTGGCTCCGTTGGCTGGAGTGTTGTCCACACATCAAAAAGGTGGTGGGTTCGATCCCTGGTCAGGGCATATATGGGAGGCAGCCAATCGAGGTTTCTCTCTCACATCCACATCCGTCTGCCTCCGCCCACTGATTTTTTACTTTTAAAATCAGTAAACACATCCTTGGGTGGGAATTTAAAAAATATAAGAATCTTAATAACTAAGTCAAATGCAGATTTCTTGGTTTTACAATGCTTCTAGTCCTTTCTTCAGACATCCCCAAATACACAGCACACTGTCCTCCCCTCAGCTGCAATGGGTACCCCTGTACAGGGGCTGTCCAGTGTTTCTGACCCTGCTTTAACCACCACAGATGGAATCCAGACCTTAGTGTGCATATTTTGATGTGATCTCTTGCTGCCTGGGAAGAACACTATGTAAGAGCTATTTAGGGAAATAGGTCCCCAGAGAGTCCCCCTGACTGTTAAACACCTAGATTCCTCTCCAAGGACAGCAGGCCTGTTGCTGTCAGCTATCTTGTTTTGTGACAATGTAGCTTTAGAACTAGGGAAAAAATTTAAACCAAGTGGTTGGCCTATGAACAAAATGGTTTGCAATTTTAGATCCAAGCAACAGAGTTTTATGAGAATATCTGGGAAAACACAGGTAGTTTGGGTTATTGATATAAGCTATCCTGCCTTTACTGGACTTTACCTTCAGAAATTATGATCAAAAGAGAGCAATTGGCTTCTTCATAACAAAACATAGTTTGCCAGGAAAAGAGGATTACTAAATTAATTTAAAAACAAAGAATAACATATATTGAGACACATATTAAAAACCAATACTGAGAAAATTAAGTCTGTTAGTGATTAGACATTACTTTTTAAATTTGATTATCAATAAATTCATTGTAATTAATGCACAGGATCTAGACAAGTATTTTACCTGATATTTAAACTAAAGTACTAAGGAAAATAGTTTCAAACATATACATGACTGACATAAGAATATTTTTGCTAAGATCATCTAACTAATGAAACAAACATGAAAAAAAAAAGATGTACGAGAAACTCATTGAACTTCCAAAGCCTGCCCCCCCCCGACCAATGTGAGATGAAGGAGTTGCACCAGAGGGCCCTGAAATGAGAAATTCTGTGAATTCAAGACCAGAAGTATGTCCAAGGACAGACTCACCCGACACACACGTGTGAGGTATCTAGTACACGATGGGCTCTGCCCAGGGCTCTGGGCGCTCAGCACAAATGCACCACAGCCCCCGCCCACGGGGAGCTTACCATCATACAAAGACGACAACACTAAATGGTAATTACAAAAGGCACAATACAAACCTTCCGAACCTTCTGAAAGAAGCCACGTAAGAATTTGAATTTTAAAAATGTGATGAGTTAAAATATACAAAACTAGAAGAAACCATTCAGAGACCCCGTAACATACTTGCTCTCACCAGAGAAAAATAAAATTCAAAAAAGAAAATAATTTTTGTTTGGACGTGTTGGCAAATTACCCAAGGAACCACTAAGCAGTAATAAAAATGGAAAAGAATGCTAGTCAATTAGATACAAGAATCAATTGAGATTTTGGTTCTTCTTAAACCCAAATAAATCATTTCCAAAGAATTATCATCAACATACATTAATATATACCCAAAAGACATAATCTTAGTGATTAAAAAGTAATTACAAGCAGAATAAAGATATTTTTAAATAATTTCATAAGCAAAACCAAACTGACATAATACTAAAATAATTACTACCTGAAATATGCATATATTATAGAAGATAAAATCTAATAACTATTAAGTAAAATATTTAAATCACTTATATTTTGTTTTCTGTAATGGACAGACTCAGTAACTGCTGAGCGATGTGTATTTTATATCTTGCTTACCCAAACACAAACAGTTAAGATATGTCAATACAACTAAGCTTTTAAAAACCTCACATCTAAGTGGAAATTTACACTATCTTTGCAAGGCAAGGAAGTTTCCTCCCTTAATTAAGAAACTATAGGATCCCTCACAGGTGTAGCTCAGTTGGTTGAGCGTCCCACAAAGCCAAAGGTCACCAGTTTAACTCCCATTCAGGGCACATGCCTGGGGTTCGAGCTGGTCCCCCTCTGGGGTGACACAAGAGGCAACTGATCGATGTTTCTCTCCCTCTCTTTCTCCTTCCCTTCCCTTATCTCCAAAAATAAATAAAAATCTTTAAAAATAAACTATGGGGGAAAAAGTATGACACTGTATAGAAAAAGACCAAGTCATGATGAAAAAAGTACTAGCTATAAATAATAAACTTTACAAGCAATTTTATTGATGCTTATCTACTTGCTGAAGTTTTCCATAATAATCTCAATTTACACATATATTTTTAATCTGAGAGAATATCTAAAGCAAAATTTATGAAGGCACGCTGAACAGAATCTAATGCTTTTAGTAATAATTTAGTAGTAATTTAATACTTAAGATATAACAAAAGAAAAAGTATTATTGCAAAACTAAAATTCTAAGCATGCTATTAACATTTCATATTCCTACTTCATGTAACACCGTTAAATCCACAAAGACACAGGAATGGTGTTCATCATAATAAAGAGAGTAACAGCATAATGACAGAAACATGAATATTATAGCATAATTTAGGATTTGACACAACCACCCCAGGAGAATTGTACAGTAATTATATCAACCGGTTTTCCTAGAGCATTTAAAATGAAACAAAGGTAGTATAGGTCTTCAGGTAGAGGTAATATGTAGTGTGAAGAACAATTACAGAGCGTTGTGCCAGGTTTTATTTATAAAGACCACTGCAACTGCTTAGCAACTGTGACACTCACTGTATTTTGTGACTCAGATTAGTGGCTTTTAAAAGCAGCCAAGCCCTGGCCACGTGGCTCGGGTGGAATGTTGTCCTGTGCATCAAAGGGATGCAGGTTTGATCCCTAGTCAGGGCACATATCTAGGTCGTGGGTTCGATCCCCAGTCAAGGCAGGTACAAGAGGCAGCCGATTAATGTTCCTTTCTCACATTCATGTGTCTGTCTCTTACCCGCTTGCTCTCTCTCTCATTATTCATCCTTTATCACAAAGAAAATGTTTTTCACTTGCACTGAAAAACCAGTCAACTCAAAAGTCATTTTTTAAGTAAAAATTACTTTGTGTTCAAATTACTCTCACCTTAAGGACTATCTGATACAAAGCATCTCGCATGCAGCAAAAGAGCTTTTCATAGCCTTTTGATGGCCATGGTACTTTTCTATTTTAATATATTTTATGTCATAAGCGTAAGTGACTAGGCTAGGAGACTAATACAGGGTCTGCAGAGGTGAGGGAGGAGGAGGAGAAGGCCACTATGAGGTAGCAGGAGCAGAAGAATGGCACATGGGGAACATGCCAAGGGAACAGGAAGGCCTGGTGACAAGGCCAGGGCAATGTTCCCTTTCTACCCCTAGAACGAGTTCGCACATTCGTACTTACTGGGAAATCAAAGTCAACTGGTCCTCACTTAAAATTCTTTAACTTTCACCCTACAGAAATAAAGCAGACAATTCCCTAGATCTCCTCACTTTCCTTTCTATCATTACCAGAACAATTACTTCAGAGCCCATGAACAGAACATATTTGTACTCTTTAATTAATATTTCTAAATCCAACAGCATATACAATAAAAGTATGGCAGGGATCAGATTACATGGAGGTAAAGGAAAAAAGGAAGAAGGTCCATGTACTGGAGAAGGGAGAAATTAAGCTTAAAATTAAGTGACAAAATCGTTTAAAGGGACAAAAAGAGACAAAGGGGAAGGTATGTCACAGGACATGAGTATTTCCAATCAGATCTACTCCAGTCTCTCATTTTCAACCCCATTTTGGCGCTAATCAGGAGATAGGCCCTGAGTATGACCCAAAGAGGTCATTAAAAAGAACTGACTATCACGATCACATAAAAATTACCTCAAAATGGATCAAAAACTTAGGCATTAGAGCTAAAACTATAAAATTCTTAGAAGAAAACATGGGAGAAATTTTCATAACACTGGATCTAGTGATATTTTCTAGGATACAACACCAAAAATACAAACAATAAAGAAAAAATAAATCAGACCTTATGAAAATTAACAATGTTTCTATATCAAAAGACACTATCAAGAGAATGAAAACACAATTCTGTGAGTTCACAGAACGAGAGGGAATATTTTCAGATCATATATCTGATAAGGGATTAATACACTGCACGTATGAAGAAATGCCTAAAACTCAACAACAAAACCCAAGCAATTCAAAACTAGGCAAAGGCTTCAAGAGACATTTCCCCAAGAAGATACACAAATAGCCAGTAAGTAGTACGACATGAAAAGATGCTCAACATCACTAGTTATGAGGGAAATGCTAAACAAAAGCACAAGGAGACACCCACTAGGTTAGCTATAATAAACATTTTTTAAAAACAAAAAATAAATGTTGGTGAGGATATGGAGAAAATGGAACCCTAATACGCTGCTGGTAAGAATGGAGAATGGTGTGTAGTGTCTCTAGAAAACAGTTTGACAGGCCCCCGGAAAATTAAGAGTTACCCTATATAACAGAACCTAAAGGGCTACAGTGAGAGCCAGGCCACATCTGTCCTGATCCATTTAGTCTCTGTAGCCTTCTTATTTGGATTTTAATCTCTGCTCTACTCCCATTCTGTTGCCAGGAGGTCCAATTTAGTTCAATATTCACTCACTAGTTATCATATCCTAGGCACGTACTGTTCTACATACGGTAAGGGATATTAATGGAGGGGATATGGAACTGGGACTTCCCCCTTATGTTTTAAAATTAAATGTACTTTCATAATGTGAAGTAATGTAGAAAGCTTGAACACTGAAAAAAAATTTACCCACAGTCCTACGTGGAAGTTATATTCCAGGAACTCAAATCCCTTTGGCTCCAAAATGTAATTTAGAAAAATTCAGTATCAGGAAATCAGTTCAAATTAGGACCAGAAAAACAGGCAAAGAACAGAAGTTAAAATGGACATCAGAAGGATAAAAGGAGGGAATAATTAGAAGGGAGAAAACACACAAACAGAAAAAGACAAATGATAGGACAAGTGATTAATGGTTCCTTAATTTTGAGACAGGTATAAAAGAAAAATAAACAAGAAAAACAGTTGCAACTGTTTTTACAGTGGCAGATGTTAATTAGACTTATTGTGATCCTTTCACCAACAAATATAAAATAATTATGTTGTACACTTGAAACTAATATAATGTAGTCAATTATACCTTAAAAAATAATTCAAAGAAACAAAACCAGAAACAGTATAAAATAGTCTTCTAAGAAAGTAGGAGGGTAAATGGAAGAATACCAAGTGCCCACTTGAGGTTCAGAGCCACAAATTTAAAATAAAACCAGCCAGTGGGTGCTTGCTTTCTTCCACCCAAGATCAGCTGCTTAGGTGCAGGCAAGGACTCGGAGTTAGGTTTAATCAGGGTTCTTGTGGTTCTGCCAGGGAGTACAGTAGTACAGAGCAACAGAACAGGATGGGGTCAGGAGACATCATTCTAACAAGTGACAAGAACAAAAGCAGCCTGAGGAGAGGGCTGAGGGCATTAGGGGCAGGGGTAGTAGGATCAATGGGCTGTACATCCTGATGGGTAATTTCCTACCCTGGACAATAGATTCTTAAACAGAGACCATTTATTTGTGTCTTTAATGCCAAGCATACTATTTGGCACATAGAAGTTGAACTTATGTTTGCCAAATAAGGGAATAATGCTTGATAAACAGCAGCTAAATGTTCACAAAAGTGGGACTGAACCCATTTGCTTGTGAAAACTTTTTACTAGTATTCCCCTACCCCAAATTCCCTCCAAGGGAATTTGCTCAGAGAAATAAAGTGTTTTTTAAGTGAAATATATTTTTATTTCAAATTACATATTTAAGTATTTGTTTTCTATACTTATAATATGAAGTAGAATTAACTGTTGTGTTACTGCTTTAAGAGTTTTACAGTTGAAATTTTATTCTCTTTCCTCTTTCTCTTTTATTTAAGGGTATCTCTTAATGCAGCTGGTGATCCTCAAAATAAAAAATAATATTCCCGTATCAAATTCCCAAATCCTTGATAATGGAAAGCCAAACTGGAAATGAATGAAGAAAAACGAATCGGCATCAACACATAAAATATTGATGTTTTAAATCCCATGCTAAATAGTCTAGATCATTCCAATACACTTAGCTTTATTACTGAACAAGAAGAGTTGTTATAAACAAGGATAAAACCAACACACATAACAGAATTTATGGTAGGTGAATTTCAAAGTGTAACTTTATTTTCAAAAAGCAATCCCACATTTATGGCATGACTTAGAAACTTGTAAGTGAAAAGATCAATTAGCTAGTGATACTAAAAATGCACATAAAATATTAACATCATCAACAGAAATTAAATACAACAGAGAGCCTACTATTAAAAATTACTAAAGTATGATTAATTTTTATAAATGTCAGAGATATACGTTTTAAAAGACTACAAGAGAACACACTACAATATTAATAGTAATCTCTTTCTACTTTTATGCATTTTCCTATATTTCTAGATTAAATGATACTTCTAGAAATTTAAAAAAATTTATAAAAAAGCAAAAACTTACTCCAAACATGTGGTGACTCTGTAAATTCTATAGTTTTGAAAAATAGTTTCATGTATGGTCATCACATCTGAAATTTCTATAGCAGCACTGTACCATTTACAGTTCATTCTGTGGTTTAGCATCCAGACCTCTGGCTATTTCCAGTAAAATTAATGTAAGCATGTAAAAATGTCTTTTTTTTTCATAAAAAACAACACTAATTGATCCAGATATTATCCTTTGTTTAATGAAAATTAACATATCTCAGCTGTGAAATACCAGTATAAAATAAAATTAATGTAAAGGTTTATATAGCACTTTAGGGAAAAAAGAATAATGTGGAAATTACAAGCAAATAGTATTTTTAAAAACTAAAATACTTTCTTTTTTTAAGAAAAATCTGTTTGGTAGAAAATAATATTTCAGATCACACAAAACTCACATAAACAGCTGCACATGAAATTTCCTAAGTTGCTATTGTAATGAATGACTGCCACTGAAGATAAAACTATTTTCGTGAATGTTCATGTATAAATCTTCATTTTTAATTTCACACGTCAAGTGTAAATTCAGAGATCAAGCTGAATTTCCCAAAATAATGTGAAAATAGTTGTAGAGCTGATGAGGACTTGTTGTGGTCCTCATTAGATTAGCTTCAGACATGAAGGAGTAGCAAGAATCATACGTGATTTCTTTTTTTTCCTTTTTGTAAGATTTTATTTGAGCCAAACTGACGACACATGCTGGGGAGCAAGATCTCAAAAGCTCCCCATAAGTGATTTCTTATGCATCAATGGGATAGACTTTGGTTATCATTGTAGAGAGAAGGAAGAATGCTGCTATATTGACTATAGGAAAATTAATGGCTTAATCTACTGAAGTACAGCTGTTTTCTCTACGATGCTGGAGTGTGTAGAGATCCACCCTACAGGTCTTCACCAAGATGGTAAGTTTTCTTCTTTTCAACGTTCACACCATACAAATGCTTGAGTTGTCAGGAGGAGATTGCATCCTTCTCAGTGACAAAAGCATGTCTTGTTGAACTAGTTCTCATTTTCCTTTTTATTTTATTAAAAACATGAATGCCTCAATTAAAATCTTCTGTTATCCTACCCAACCCACTATCAATTTCAAAGCTAAAATACTGAATTTGAGTGTTCTTTCTACCCTCTAAAATCCAAGTGCTCTTAGGACAGGATATTTTCCTTTAGTTAATCTTTTCCTAACAAAACTGAAAGTTGAATCTTAACTGCAGAGTACTTTTATGAATATCTTGACTCACATATATACTAAGCTTCTCTTGTTTAATGAGACAATTAATAGGAAATAACCAAGCCCTAATTATAGTGAAAGTAAGAGAATGTCTAAATTCTATCCCTCCATCACAGCATTTAAAGCATTTTATAAAGGTTACTAGGAAAACAGCCTTGGTATATAAACTAGCAAAATAACCAGAACTGAAAGGAAAGGGCAAAAGATGATGTGGCTTTCATCTACCTTATGGGAATTAGTAGAAATTATTAATTTTTTGCTGACTCAATTTTCTCCTAATTTTAAAATAACATATTTAATATTTATATCCTAGGCAAAAATGGAACTCCCTCTACATTTATATTTAATAAGATCATTTAGTAGAATGATTAAATATCAAAAGACTGGGTAAAAGATTCTTAAGAGCAGCTATATCTGAGATTTCGAGTGTCTTCCTTTGAACATAGGAACAGCCAGCCCTTCAGTGGAGAGAAATTGTGCACCATAGAGGCAGAAGAAGAACCAAAAGCCAAAAAGGATTCATTATGATGTTAAAAGTAGTATCTGGAAAAGCTTGTTTCAGGACAACACTGATTGTAGATATTCTTAAAATTCAAAACTCTGTTACTCTTGTTGGCTAGAAATGAACAACAAAGTCCCCCCCACCTCTCCTAAATAATATTTCCTTATTACTTAAGTTGCTATTTTCTTCCCCAAGCTCCAGAATGGATCAGAATGGTACTTTCCTCAAAATAAGAAAGGAAATCAGATTAGACATGTTTCTAGAGCTTCCTATTGCTGCAACAGGACAACACAAAAGGTACTTTTAAGAAACACAGTATTTTTTAAAGAAAATTTGAGATGATATTTTCTTAGTAACTTCCCAAACCACACACTACAATTTATTAAGCATGAGAACTGTACTCCTTGAAGACACTAGGCATACCATGAAACCACTACTTAAAACTCTATGGTTACCTTTCCAAGGACTACAACTCTATTATAGGCTATATTTCAAATATAATATTAAACATTCCAAAATGATATGTTTACCTTAAAAGATACCTAAATGATGAGATGCCAAATTAACTTATAAACTTTGAATAAAATTAAAATACAAAATTTCTTTGGATAAACCAAAGGAAACTTGTGTAAGAAAAAAACTTCAGTCATTGAATACAACCTAAAACCAAACCTTTGTCTTGCCCTTCACTTCCCTAGGTCAGAAGTGAGAAAATGCACTCTATTTTAGTTAAGCAGACCTGCTTACATTATATCCACATTGTTTCAAACATGAAAATAAATTTCCGAGGCTTCTGAAAAATGCTGTAACACAAGCAATGTTAAAGAGGAGATAAGGCCTTCTTGAAATAGCTAAAGCTTCCTGAGAAACCTCACTTTAAAATCCCTGCCTACTGAAGGAAAGAAATATGATGGCTTAAGAAGATTACAAGAGGTTACTACAGCAAGGTAGTTGAAAGAAGTCTGATAATTGGTTTATGGAGATCAAGAAGCTTAAATCTCTTTCACACTTTTCTAAGAGGTTTTCCTATCATTTTCACCAAATGTTGCTTTTATTAATCTACATAAGTAACGTAAAAACCAATTGTGGGGATCCGGTGTTCTAGACACTAAGGATATCTTCTGAGTACTGAAAACAGTAGGTAGGAAGTCACTAAGCATGGCATTTACATGCTAAAAACTATTTTTATGTGATGCTATGACCTCAATTGAAATACTAATAAGACTGTAATTTAATTAAATTTTAAAATAGGAAATTATTTTATGAGTGTTTTTAGGTAGCAATCACTAGCTAAAACTCAAGTTACCTCACATTCCATCCGCAGTAATGCACCAAGTAAAGGACCTCTCCACCTTCGACATCAGAATCTTTAATACTAGCTTCATAGGTTTTTTGATTTTTCCCTCGTCCATACCGCACTTGGACTTTCATGCCTGGTGGATAGCATTCAAACTCCTCTTCCTCATTGTTGTCATCCTCATCTTCCTCTTCCTCCTCCTCCTCCTCCTCTTCTTCTGCTTCTTCATCATCTTCATCTTCCTCTTTATTCGTTTCATCTCTTGAAAGGTTTAAAAAATTGCAGTTAATAAAAGATACTTCATAAGCTTTTCAGTTCCAAACCACATAAATTGATAAAAATTGTGGCTGTGATTGTTCCGGGCACAGCAGGTTCCATGTGTATGAAATTCTCTGATTTTCAATTTATATTAAAAACTAAAACTGTATTAAGATGACCATGGTTAGAGAAGAGATACATTTAGAGAAAATGAACACTGAAAAGTAAGTGCATTAAAAGAAAATTTCCAACAGTCAGAAGAACAGCAGTTGTGCTGAACAGCAAGAAACTAGCTCAGTTGACTGTAACAATTTTCTCATGTTTTATTATAAAAGTGTTTTACACCTCAGTTAACAAAAAACAAAAATCATTACACTTCAGACATTTTCTGACTAAAATTATTTTTCATTCAAGTATTTCCAGCCTCAGGTTGTTTAAAACAAAGATGTTTACTGGCCAATGGCTAGTCTTAAATAACTTTAAAAGGTGCTCCAAGCAAATTTTCAAATGTTATGCACTAAAACATTTTACCTTTCACAAGTATAGTCTACCAACTTCGCAATAATATCATGTTGTTTTTTTTCTTTCTATGCTTCTAAACTTCACCCTAGTTTCTGCTCTGTACCACATATTCACTAAAATTCTCTTCTGATTCTCTCAACGTGAAAGTGCTAAATGAAACTAGGAGTTAAACCATTCAGAAGCAGCACTGCAAACATTCTGATCTTCTCAATATCATGTTCTTTCTAAAATTGAGTATTCATATTCATTTTATATGAGCCACAAATCATAAATCTTTCCAAGCACTAGATTAAAAAACCAAGCTTTAGTATAAAACTCAACTATATTTAGTTAAGTTTTTATCTGCTCTGCAGTATACATATACTTATTACAAGTTTTTTCTCAAAAAGAATTTATCACTTTACAGCTGAGAAATGAATAAACATCATAAAACAGAATCACAAGACAGCTAAGTAATTAAGCTTTAAAAGTTAATAGAAATAATATTTATACAAAAAGCCTACCTCGACTGATAATTTCAATTTTACACTTATATGCGACATTTTTAGCAATAACATATTTTACCATTCCTAATTATGTAACTATATAGGCAACAGAAACAATCTATAAATAGTGATACAAGCAGCACTATAATGCTTTTTTATTTTCCTACCTCTTTCCTTCTACATAGTAAGGGATGAAGAAAACCATAAAAGACTTGTGACATCAAGTCTAAGTTCACAAAGTACCACAAGTATCACTTTTCTCTGAAAAAATACATCACCAAGTCTACAAAGATTTGCAGGAATTATTCCTACTTTAAAGACTCATCTACAGTCAGCCCTAGCCAGCTTGGTTCACTTGATTCAAGCATCATCTCACAACCCGAAAGGTCAAGGGTTTGATTCCCAGTCAGGGCACATGCCTGGGTTGCAGGTTCAGTCCCCGGTGGAGGGATATATGCGAGGCAACTGATTGATGTTTTCTCTCTCACACTGATGTTTCCCTTCCTTCCCCTCTCTTTAAATACAATAACATGTCCTCAGATGAGGATTTAAAAAAAAAAGGTTCATCTACAGTTAAACAAATAGGTAGTTAAGAATTTAAACCTAAATAAAACCAACTATAATCTTAAAAAAACACTATGAACTCTATTATTGAAAATACAGTAACAGCTCCATAACGAAAGAATTATTAGTATGGCTAAAATATCCAAGAAATTATCAGAAAGGGTGTTGTGGATAATAAGCTATTAACAAATTTATTTATTTTTCTTTCTTTTTATTTTTTATTGTATTTTTTCAATACCATTTATCCCTCTTATACCCTCTTCCACAGTTTGTTTCTTATAAATTATCTCAGAGAACTTAACTACATCCAAGAGCAACAAAAATGGGTAAGCGTCACAAAGGAAGGCTCGATCTAAAACATGAGGGAATGAGAGTGAATTTTCCTTTGCACATTGTAGTCCACATGAAAAAGCAAGAGATTTTCAAACGTAACCACCATAAAATGTGTTTCTGTTTTGTTTTTCTGAGCAGTGATAAATGAGGTCCTCCACTGAATAATACAATTGCTATGAACAAATTTAGATAAATGTTTTATATGTATAATATATACAATATACACATATAAAATTAAAGCAGTTAAAATATTAGGAAGAAAAGGAACTGTATTGTAGTTACCATAACAAGAGATTTACTATGCACCAAAGAGATTTATTATGCACCTCAGCATCATCATATGAGAGAGACATAAAATAAAGAGTATAAAATTTTTAAAAAATGAAAAAACTCTGAACTGTACCTTACATTACATAATACACTGAGCACAACTGGTAAATGACAAGATTGCAAGCACAACCCTACTTTAAGTGGCAGCCAAAGGAACCTTTATTTAATCTTGAATAAAATCTAATACTCTGGATTAATAAATCAAAGCAAAAAAATTAAAAATAAAAATTTCACATTTACCATCAATTTCAGACACAAACCAAATAAAAGCCATGTAAATAATACACTGAAGTATAAAGAAGCAGACAACACAATTACTGGCTTGAATCAGCCATAGAAAATTCTACTCTAAGAACTCAGTGGCAAAATCAGAGGTAAATGCACTAAACCAGCCAGAACACAGAATGCCAAGAAAGACTGCCTTTGAAAGTGTAGAACAAACCAGCACATGGGTTAAAGAAATTAGGTTGGTGAATGCATTACACACATGCGCATACACACACATTTTATCTTTTAGACAACTACATTTTGGGAAACCAAATGCACCAGGAAGAGTTTTTCATCTGAATTTACAAAGAAATATCAAATGTTCCCAGTTTGATGTCACGCTCCTTACAATGAAACAAATTAAAGAAAAAAGCTCCAAGTGATTAATACCTACTATGGGCCAGGCACTGAACCAGGCATTTTAGATCAATTACCTTATTTAATCCCCCTTTCCTGCAGCAGGAAGGCAAGTTACTGAAAGTTCTTGGTAGTAGCTAATTACTTAAAGTTGACACACTAGAAAAATACTTATATGTTAATTCTTTATAATTGTAAATTTTTCTATGCACTGATCTAATACAATTCAGAAATCACTTTTGGACATTTTAACACACAATGCTTCTAAAGAACATCTATCAAATTATAGTAGTCACACCAGGATAATTTCAGTTTGTGGTATGACATATACCTGTAGTAACCAAAAAAGCCATATAGGTGAAAAATTAAATGAATTACCAAAAACCTATAAAATACATTTATAATAAAATAAGATTTTTAAAGTACTAGTTTGAAAAATTAAGATAATATTAGTAACAAAGAAAAAAATATAGGCTTATCAGAGTGCCTTCCACACAGTAGATGCTACAAAAATATCTACAGATTTAAAAGTCAAATTTTTAGGCAAAAGGGTGAATCCTTACTAAGTTCTTAACAGCTATATAGTCTCCAGTAGCAGCATGGGAATACTTCAAATAAACATTTACATACAGAGAACTGTAACCAAGTAGAATAAGCAAACACTTATACTATATTCACCTAAACCCACTTTTTTCCTTCCAAGATTATCTATATGCTGAGGTCAAAATTTCAAAAGAACACTAAAAATGTCAAGAGATTTTAGGCAAAAGGCTGAATACTAAGTTTCTTAGTAGTCAAAGTAACTTCCAATAACAGTATGGAATATTTAAAATATACATTTCTACACACAGATATGTAACAAAGATTAACAAACACCTTTTACTATATTCATCTAAGCATGTTCTTCTTTTTATTCTCCTCCTCCTTTGCTTCATGTTTTGGCCAAATGTCAGAAAAATACTAAATTGATAAAAGAAAATTTGCTGTACTTACTTAAATGGACTATTAACAATGAGGGATGTTTAGGTTTTTTAAACCTTAGAAATAAGATTAGACATCAAAGATCACCTATAAAATCCAGGGGCCCACTGGCAGTGCATAAAGTTATACTGTTTAATAATTCTTTATTCCAAACTGACCAAAATAAGTAAATGCTACTATCACATAAAACACAAAATAAGAATTCTGGTCTTTTAAAAATTAACTATTAGCACTTTTCCATTCTTATTTTTTGCATAAGAAATGAGCACAACTGTCAAAATCTATAACCAACATATCATCTATAAAACATTGTGTAAAGCCATCTCCCCAAATTTATATTATCTGGTTATTTAGCAGAGCTTAATACAGTAAGAAGTGCTTTTCTCTAGCTCAAAATTTTGTAAATTTCCATGATGAGAGCAAGAAGAATGAATCAAAATTATGATCTTTTGCTATACATTTACATTAGTAGGGTCTCTGAAGAAACTGCTATTAATGT
This sequence comes from Phyllostomus discolor, assembly GCF_004126475.2. NCBI lineage: Eukaryota > Metazoa > Chordata > Mammalia > Chiroptera > Phyllostomidae > Phyllostomus > Phyllostomus discolor. The sequence continues at coordinate 6,011,722 of NC_040917.2, read as the reverse complement.
AATAAATGCAAATCAGTCGATTATTCTATATTTTGTCAATCAAAATTAGATTTATACATATACACACATACAAAGAGCAAATTACAAGAATTCATTCAGCCAAATGCATCTTAACCAAAAACAAATTTCTTACCCAGATTTTGCTTTTTCTTCTTCAGCTTCTACCTTTATGCTGAGGGGCTCATCTACCCCAGTTATCTCATCATCTTTATTGTCCAGATTTTCATTTTCTCCTGTTTTTCTCATATTAACTTCTTTTTCCTGATCAGTTTGTGTAGGCATACAGTCTAATAAATTCTTTTTACTTCCCTAGAAAAAGATCAGAGCAACTAAACCAACAAAAGTAAATACTGTCAACCTAATTCCATGACCTATTTGTTAGCAAAAGGAAGTACCGACCAATACTAATACTGAGAAAATTATTAGTTATTTTAAGAAACTCCTGCCATTACTAAAACACCAGGCAAAAATAGCAAACAGCTATTTTAAACACAAAAATAGCACTTCCTGAAGAAGATGCACAAAGAGTAAAATATAAAATTATACAATAAACTAACTACAAAAACTTTACAGAGGATGCAGAAAATGAACCAAAGGCAGCAAAGGACAATATCTGATTTACCAGAGTGGGTTTAATATTTTCCTTTCTTTCAATGTCATCTTCAGGAGACTTTTCTTCTTTCAGTATTATCTTCTCCTCTTCTTCAATCTTTATTTCTTTGATCTCTGGTTCATTTTCTTCCTTAACTTTTATTTCTTTTACATTTTCACACTCCTTACAGGGCTTATTAACAACTTTCTCTGGCAGTGCCATCTGAAATTCAATATTGGCCGACCTACAGTACTCCTCAAAACCATATAAGTATCTATAAACAAGAAGAGAAATTTCATTTGGAAAAATATTTCAAAATATTACTGCAGAGTTGTTTTTTAAAAAATGTGTTCACTTCTTTTAAGTTTTCAGATACTAAGCCTTATCAATATTTTAATTTATTCTAGTTCAGTTCTTCCCAACCTTTTAAACCCAAACAGAAACATTTTTCAAAAAGAAATCATAAAACAAACAAAACAAAAACAAAAACAAAACTATGCCCTGGTCAGTGTGGCTCAGTTGGTTGGGTGCTGCCCCACAAAGTGAAGAGGTGCTAGTCTGATTCCCTGTCAGGGCACGTGTCTGGGTTGCAGGTTTGGCCCCTGGGTTGGGGCATGTACGAGAGGCAACTGAGCATTCTTTCTCTCCCTCTCTTTCTCCCTTCCCTCCCCTCTCTCTAGAAATAAATAAATAAAATGTTTTTAAAAAAACTATGCTAAAAGGGAAAAGACAGTCGTAAGTTTTAAATACAGTAATTGTAACAGCAGTAGCTATTAGAAGGACTAGTGATACCATCTCTCTATTTGCTGAGCACTTGCCTGTATGCCAGGCGCTGGGTCTCACCGTACATGTAAAATACCATCAGAGTAATCCCGTGAGACAAATATTATCCCAATCTACAAATGGGGAAACTGAGGCTTGGAGAAGAAATAAATGGTCCAAGGGCACCCACAGCTGAGAGCTGACAGAACCAGGATTCAAACTTAGGTTTAGTTGAATTTTAAAACGTTGGCATTTAAACTCTACAAAGTACTTTCCAGATACACTTGGCCACAAAACCTTTCTTCACAGACTGTTTCATAGATCTAGTATTCATAGAATACACTCTAGGAAATCCTTACGATAGTAAAGATTTCTGATTTCTTCTTAGAAGAATTAGCTTCAGTTTTACAATAAATTCCTTCATGCCTTCTAGACAAAAAAAAAAAATGAATATAGCTATATCAAGTACAGTGACTTACTTTTTATAAGCACATTTAACGTTGTATCCTGCAGCCGAATTTAAGACAGGGATTCCAAGATCTTGGTAGACTTGCTTCCAAACAGCTCCACTTTCAATCTAATGGACAAAATGAAATGCAAACTCCCAAATTAAAGGTAGGAACGTAATAGGATCTTGATAACTACAGTATATATAAATAAATGTTTATATTTATTGGTTCTAGTCTCAAAAGGAATGAAAAACATCAATTTCAATGAATTCTAAATCAAAAATTGGTTGACAATATTTTAAAGTTGAGTTTTAGTACTCTTACAAATCTCAAGAGTTACAAACGTTGACATATTAGGCCATTTGACTTTTAAATAAACCCTGCTATAGTAAATAAAACATCCATTTTCCTAAATCAAAATTTATAATGAAGAAACAGAGATAAAAATTTTAAAATGATATATCATGTCCCATAAAACTTAAAAGCTAGTAAGTCAAAGAATTCTATGGATTTTACTAAAGCATTTTATTCTATACAAATTTGTTTCACAGAATAGTCTTAATCAGATGGGCCCCATACATCATGGCAAAATTAAGATAATTTCCTCAGTTCAAAAAAAGATTTTGGGCACTGGCTGGTGTGGCTCAGTGGAATGAACACCGGTCTGTGAACCAAAGGGTCACCAGTTCAATTCCCAGTCAGGGCACATGCCTGGGTTGCAGGCCAGGTCCCCAGTGAGGGGGGCACATGAGAGGCAATTGATGTTGCCTCTCATTGATGTTTCTCTCCTCTCTTTCTCCCTCCTTTCCCCTGTATAAAAATAAATATGTAAAATCTTAAAAGAGAGAGAGAGAGAGAGAGAGATATGGATATATAAATATAAAACATAAACATAAAACATTTCTATATCATATATGTATTTATAGATACATATGTGTATCTATAAATGTGTATCTATAAATACATATATACTTATATATATACGGAAGGCACAATGGAAGAGATACAAAGAATACTAACACAGACCCCTGTCCCCCCAGGACTGGACAGTCTAGTGGAAGACATAAAAAGCAGGAATTGCCACCAATATATGGTTATGCTGTGACTCAGACATACACAGGTGGTTTATGAAAGTTTGACAAACTTATCAGTAAGTCAGAAAGCTTATTTTAAAAAATCTTTAATTAAATTTAAATTTGGTCTGAGGAGGCTAGCTGTTTTTCTAACTTGTACTTTCCATTTTTACTAACTGGAATAGAAGAATCTTAGATAAAAAAAACACGATAAAAAAGTTGCACTTCTGATTGTAATACTTACATTATCAAATCCTCCAAGTTTGTGTACAAGTCTGAATAACTTAAAAAGATTCAAATTTCGATATCCAAGTACAGGTCGTTTGTTAATAGGTGTGCCTGTTGAGGAAAACAAAATATATTAAAACCATGCTACAGCCCTGGCCGGGCAGCCCAGCTAGTTAGCAGCCCAGCCAAGGTTACAGGTTTGATCCTGGTCAGGGTGCATGTAAGAATCAACCGGTGAATGTATGAGTAAGTGGAACAACACACTGATGTTTCTCCCTCCCCCCCGCCCCCCCCCCCAATCAAAACCTAAAATTTAAAAACCTTTAAAATTTTATTTAAAATTTCAAGACTTACACATCACCTCCAACAGAGCTGAAGGCATATGCATGTGCACACACGTGCACTCAGGGTGGGCAAAAGTAGGGTCACAGTTGTTCTCATGGACAATAACACAATTAATAAATGCTAATACAAGAATAAACTAGGTCTTGAGAACTCACAAGTGTAAATCTACTTTGCCCCACCATGTATATATAAGGGAAAAAAAAATCCCTTGTTATAATCAAAAACATCTCTACTACTTAAGCCCCTTTCATTTAAATTTTTTTCTCACACCAAACTTTCAAAACTGTATTTGATTTCATTCCACTTTCATTCCCCTAATAAGTTAAAGAATAACTACCAAAGGAAGCAAAATAAAATACCAATGAAACAAAAGTTTTAAAAATCGGGGAAACAAGGTTTGGTAGAACTGAAGAAAGCACTGAAATGAGTGAAGGGCACTGTTCCACAGTGAGTTATTTTTGTGATACTTTCTTTGCACTTTACTAAATCACTACTACTCTACATGCTTCTCGCGTAAAGCTATAGTTTTCTTTCATTCTAACAAGGGAAAATGTAGGGCAAGGACACTACAACCAGGAAACGTTAGAAGTGGTAGAGGAAATAACAGGAAGGACAGACATACACAACCTGTGGCCCTTTCTAAAAAATTTATGATGGCATAATCTTCCTTTATCACTATTCTAATATTAGATTTTATTCATTTTCTTTACTTTTTAATTTATCTTATACAAAAGCCTAAGAAATAGCCTACCTTCTTAGGCCAAGCCTCCGTTCATAAAAGAAATAACACAGGAATCAAGGACAATGTGTATTAAACAAAAGACAACTATATTATAGTAGCCATTATCACTTATAAGAGCAAAAGACAAAAGCAGTTTCTACTCATCAGCAATGTAAACAAGGATTTAAAAATCATTAATTACCAAATATTATTCATTCATTTTTTTCCTTTTGCTCGAGCTAGAAAGCTTTCTGCCTCTCTTGACTCCCTTCCTTTGCTCGCATCTTCCCAGGAAAGAGAAACTACACTCTGAACAGCAGTGAAGAGCAGTCACCAGAGGACTCGGTCACCACTGCAGGCTGTTTACCCATTCTTCCTACCCACAACCCTTTCATGTCATCAACACTAGGCAGACTCAATAAGCTAAGCCAAGGCTCACCTTGAGATGCTGCCACATTTCTCTATTTCTGGCTCTCCCTGTATGCAGCAATTCTTATAAAAAGACTTGCGGCCCATCTTAAGACTGTAGCCACATACCACACACCCCGTGCCCAAGTATATCCAACAATGACTCTGGAGAAGGAGGCCTCTGACTAGTGGCATCTGTGCAGGTACAAATACAATGGTGCTACTAGGATTCCTACTCTGCTGCTGGTCCCTAGTGTAAGAATTCATCGGGATCCTACTGATGGGTGTGAAAAAAGGACAACACACACATATGTATGGATCCGTGGCCATGATATCTATCAAAATACAAATTCTTCATTCCATTTTCTATGTGACGGACACCATGCTATTGGCAATCAAAAAGACAGCCATTACCAGTGACGTGAAGCTTGATAAACAGGAGTATTATTTTCCAAGCGTTAGCTATCTATCCGATACCTATAACATTAACATAAAAAAAAAAAAGAAAAAAACACTCACCTCTATCCTCCATGAATTTGTACAACTGCTGAAGGAAGTTTTCCCTTTCTTCTGGAAATGGTTCTATTTCTTCCTAATTTTAGTCACAGAACAGAATATTTTCCTTAGTTAAGCATTTAATAATACAAGCAGATTTCCTACCAAGAGCAAAGACTAATAATACTCGCTAAAATATTTCAAAGGCTTTTACCAAATAAAAATTATTTCTTGGTACTAAGCTGTTCAAATCCAGAAAAGTGTAGGCATTTCATGCTTTAGAGAGGAGTATGTCCTAAAAGGTATCTCCATAGTGACCATCCCAAATGTAAATTCTCATTTGAGAAACGAGACTACATAGATGGTCCATCAACTTTTTACCACATAAGAGATCAATTCTTTAAGTCACAGTCACAGGCTCAAGAAGACCTTCTCTCAGCTATTCAAGTGGGGTAAGGGTTTAAACTTAACATCAAAACTGACTCGATTACTGCTCCTCATGGAACTGTACAAGTGTGGGTCCCAGGAGCTATACCTACAAGTATCCTCATTACACACAGCCCCACTGTGTAGTACTTCAAGCTTGTAAAATCAGTGAAGTGGGGAACGAACTTGATCTACAATACCTGAAGATTCAGACTTAGGGAAATCTTCAAGTAATAAAATAGTTCCCCGATTTATCAATTACAAGGGAAGGACTAGCTTCTTGCTGCTGTGGCCAGGGGCTGTGGCAGTAGGGAGCTGGTCCTGACGCAACCTGCAAGGAGCAGGGTAGTAGGTGAGATTGAGGAACTCATCGATTCAGTGACTATCATCCATTCAACAAACATTCAATGAGCACCAGTAAGTGGAGGCACTAGGTCGGTGCTGAATCAAATGAAAGAAAAATGCACACTGACTTGGAGTAACTGCAGAGAAGTGGTCCAAAATATACACCGAGACTTCACAGTTACTCTGGCTGAGGCAAATGTATTTCTAATACTAAAAATCTGGAGCATACTTTTCTATCGGTAGTCTAAATCATTTTAATTTTTAAAAATCACGTGTCTAATGCCACTGTTTGAGTGAAATTTACCCCTTTATGTTAAAAGCTAGCATATCAGAGGAAGGCCAGTTAAAGACAAAAACTCAAGTGGAGAAACTATTAGCTTTGCTTGTTGGGCAGAGAAGAATAAATGAAATTTATTAATTTGCTTATGATAAATCTGTATTTCTCAATTTAAACACGGTCTACATATGTTGTATTTTGGTAAAGTAGTCTGATGTAAGTCTAAGAAAATCTGTTTTCTAGATATTACCTTAAATGTCCCTGTGGCATAATATTTGATTTTCATAAACTGACAAATTTATTCCCGATGGAAAAATTTTAAGCCCACTTGGTATATAACATAAGAAAATCTTTATACTGGAAACCAGACTTGCTCTTGCAAAAACATTTATGAAACACAAATCTAAGCACCAAAAGTTTGGTAATTAACATTTATGGATCATCTGTTATATAATATTGCATACTATGTCAGACACCTCTGGATGTGAGGGCCCCAGTAAGACAAGGACCCCACCCTCGAGGAGCTTATAGATTAGTAGGGGAGTTAAGAAGCAGACATATATCAATGTACTTATGTATGAATGTATGTGTGTGTATGTATACACACAAATGACAAAATATGTATAAGGAACTGTAGTAGTTTAGACTAGCAAATGAGGTTTCCCTTTAGAATGGTGACATGTACGTTTGGGCTTGAAAACTGAACAGGAGTGTGCCAGGCTGACGAGCGGAAGGAAGAAAAGGGCATTGTAGGCAGAGGTCCTATATGTACACAGGCGAGTAGAAGCAGGCATGTAATTTGATACTGCTACAACATAAAGTTCCAAGTGGGGAGGGAGGGAGGGAGGAAGGAGAAAGAAAGAAAGAGAGAGAGAGAGGGAGAGAGAAAGAGGAAGGAAGGAAGGAAGGAAGGAAGGAAGGAAGGAAGGAAGGAAGAAGGGGTTGGATTATAAAGGCGATCTTATAAGTGAAGCTTGACTTTTAGAATAAGAAGCCACCTGAAAGGTTTTAAGCAAGGGATTTTTTAAACAGAAAGCTGTATGGGACAGAACTAGAGCCAGCGAAACTGTTATACTGCACATTGTCATTGCAGATCATCATATCATAAAACAAGCTCTAAAACAACCCTATGTCATTAATCGTTGTTTACTACAGTTACACGGCAGAATTCCATAACTTACCTAAAACATCATATATTGACATTAATTTAATTTGCTGAAAACATTAAATACAATTCACTTCATGATGAAATACAGAGGTGACTTCACTACCTGTACTTCTCACCTAAAACTTTTATGAAGTTGTTCAACAAACCACTAAAGAGTACAGTGGTATGACATCACTATAATATCATGAACGTCTTTTTCTTGTACTTGTCACTCTAGACCTAAAGTACCAGCTACAACAAAAATCTAACATTTCAGCTCCTTGATCCATATAAATTCAGATGTCTTATTTATGATCTAATCAGAACTAACCATCTACTTATATTAGATAAAATCACTTAAGATTATAATTGATCTTTACTTTTTTGCTGATTATTTTTTAATGCTAGATGGAATATATATTTCATGCTATTCTGGGAATTTCAATAAAATATGCAGATGTAGTGTAAACACTTTATAAAGTGACAGCTGTCTACACAACAGTGAAAAGCATATGAAAGTTCTGCTATAGTACATGGATGCTTCCTTAATCATCTAATAAACCAAAAGCACAGCAAAAGTAAGAAATGTTGCCTTGGTTGGTGTGGCTCTATGGATTGAGTGCTAGCCTGTGAACCAAAAGGTCACCAGTTCGATTCCCAGTCAGGACACATGCCTGCATTGCAGGCCAGGTCCCCAGTTGCAGGAATGTGAGAGGTAACCATACATTGATGTTTCTCTCCCTCTATTTCTCCCTCCGTTCCTCTCTCCCTAAAAATTAATAAATAAAATTTAAAAAATGTTTCTGAAGTTACTGGGATAACTATACTTATTTTTAATTTTACAAAACAGTATTTCTATTTTATGGTAAGCAAAGCAAAGTACTTGATTATGATGAGTATCACAAATATGATTTTATTATGAAATAATTCTAACACTAAAACTATTTAAGTGATTAATGAGACTCTATGCCAAATCCTAAATCACAAAGGAAACCCAATTGTAATTTTTTACTCCTCTGCCACATCACAACTATAATTTTTAATGTAAAAGGCATCAAACGCATTTACTTACCTCCTCCTCACTGCTGTTATCCTCCTTTCCTTTTTCATCATCTTCCTCTTCCTCTTCTTCCTCTGCTTCACTGCTAGAGCTATCTTCTTTTAATTCAGTCTTCCAGTTAGCAGGAATAGTTCTACTTTTGTGAAATTCAAGGGCCTGATCAAAGGCTGGAAAGAGATCATAAACTACATGAACTGGAGAAACTGGACAACTGACTTGTCTACAAAAACGTAACTATTGTGCAAACACTGCGGACAGGAAGTGTCTGCTATGTGGCAGACACTGAGCTAACTGGTCTTCCGTGTAGAAGCTCCTTTAGTCCTAACAATCTTAAGCATCAAGCCACCATTTTTATAGATGGCGAAATTGCTACCATTGGAAGGTGACCGAGGTTCAAACAAATACAAGAGAAAACCGTTTTCTTCTTTTAAACAAAAATTAAGCACGCCTATTAAAAACAGGACTTCCGGCCAAGATGGAGGCGTAAGTAGACACCCTGTACCTCCTCCACAACCAAAATAAGGACAGTAACAATTTAGAAACAAGATAACCACCAGAACTGACAGGAAATTAAACTGTATGGAAGTCGGACAACCAAGAAGTTAAAACAGAAACATTCATCTAGACTGGTAGGAAGGGTAGAGTCAGGCAGCCGGGCAGAGAGGAGTCAAGGCACAAAAAGTGGTGGCACTGGGCGTGCAAGGCACCCTGGGCACACAAAACAGCAGCGGGCTAACCCTGGGTGTGCAGGCAGCAGCTGGCAGACCCTGGGCCCATGGTGGCAACGGGCAGACCCAGCCAGGAGGCAATTGTGAAGCAAGGTACTGCGCACAAGGTGGCTGACTGACCCAGCGGTCCCAGCGCCGGGAAATAGAGCCTCAGGGTAGTGACTGAAAATGCCTGTGGGGGTTGAGGCGCAGGGAGAGATACCCAGCCTCACAGAAGAGTTCATTGGAGAGACCCACGGGGTCCTAGAACGTGCACAAGCCCACCCACACAAGAATTAGCACCAGAAAGGCCCAGTTCACTTGGGGGAAGCAGCAAAAGGGACTGAAATCCAACAGAGAGCAGAGCAAGTGCCATTGTTCCATCTCGTACCCCGCCCCCACACAGAGCGTCACAACCAGTAACTGGGTTGCCATGCCCTAGTGAACACCTAAGGTTCCGCCTCTCACACGTAACAGGCATGACAAGACAAAAAAAAAAAAAAAAAAGCCCAAACAGAAGAACAGATCAAACCACCACAACAAATACAACTAAGCGACCAAGAGATAGCCAACCTATCAGATGCACAGTTCAAAACACTGGTGATCAGGATGCTCACAGAATTGGTTGATTTTGGTTGCAAATTAGATGAAAAAATGAAGGCTATACTAAATGAAATGAAGGAAAATGCACACGGAACCAATACAGATGCGAAGAAAACTGGGGCTCAAATCAATGGAGTGGACCAGAAGGAAGAAACAACCAAACAGAAAAGAATGAAGAAACAAGAATTCAAAAAAATGAGGAGAGGCTTAGGAACCTCCAGGACATCTTTAAACATTCCAACATCTGAATTATAAGGGTACCAGAAGGGGAAAAGGAAGAGCAGCAAGTGGAAAAGTTATTTGAACAAATAATGAAGGAAAACTTCTCCATTCTGGCAAAGAAAATAGACTTCCAGGAAGCTCAGAGAGTCCCAAAGAAGTTGGACCCAAGGAGGAACACACCAAGGCACATCATCATTACATTACCCAATGTTAAAATGAAGGAGAGAATCCTAGAAGCAGCAAGAGATAAGGGGACAGTAACCTACAAAGGAGTTCCCATCAGACTGTCAGCTGATTTCTCCAAAGAGACCTTACAGGCAAGAAGGGGCTGGAAAGAAGTATTCCAAGTCATGAAAGGCAAGGACCCACATCCAAGATTGCTCTATCCAGCAAAGCTTTCATTTAGCATGGAAGGGCAGATAATGTGCTTCTCAGATAAGGTCAAGTTAAATGAATTCATCATCACCACGCCCTTATTATATGAAATGTTAAAGGGACTTATCTAAGAAAAAGAAGATAAAAAACATGTATAATAAAATGACAGCAAACTCACAATTATTAACAACCACACCTAAAACAAAAACAAAAGCAAACTAAGCAAACAACTATAACAGGAACAGAGCCACAAAAATGGAGATCACATGGAGGGTTAGCAACAGGGGAGTGGGAGGAGGAGAGAGGGGGCAAAGGTACAGAGAATAAGTAGCATAGATGGTAGGTAGAAAATAGACAGGGGGAGGGCAAGAATAGTATGGGAAATGTAGAAACTAAAGAACTCATGACGCATGGACATGAACTAAAGCAGGGGGAATGTGGGTGGGAGAGGGTGTACAGGGTAGAGGGGAAAGAAGGGGGAAAATGGGACAACTGTAACAGCCTAGTCAATAAAATATATTTTAAAAATATTAAAAAATAAAGTAAAAAATAAACAACTGTAAGATAGGTAAATCTTCCTGGTTTCTAATTTCTTAAATTCTCACCCAAAAATATGTTTATTGATTTTTGAGAGAAGAAGTGAAGGAGGGAGAGGAAAGAGAGAGAGAAAGAGAGAGACAGAAATATATTGGTTGCCTCCTGTACGTGCTCTGACATAGGACTGAACCTGCAACCTAGACATGCTCCCTGACCAGATATTGAACCCTCAACCTTTTGGTGCACAGGATGATGCTCCAACCCAACTGAGCCACCCAGCCAGAACTAGATGGGTAAATCTTTCATTGTTTATCTAACAAACTGACAATGAAACAGTATTACATACCAGGCAGAGCCATTGTGATGAACATATAACACCTGAAAATATACTATAAATATGCTCTCTACATCTCTAGTTAAACCTAAATTATATTAACAATTAGCATCAATTTTAATTACATAGTCATTCTCATTTTATAATACATGAAAATAAACCCTAAATCACAGATTCCTTTTTTTCCCTTTTATTGATTCTAGAGAGAGGGGGAGGGAAGGAGAAAGAGAGAGAAACATTAATCAACTGCCTCTTGCACACACCCCAACTGGGAACCAAACCCACAAACTTGAGACCTTTTAGTTTGCAGGACGATGCCTAACCAACCAAGCTAAACTGGTGAGGACTAAATCATAAATTCTTTATGATTTTTAACCAGTCTACCCAGCACATTATTGGATTTGATGAATATACACAAAGAGAAAATGTATGGCCATTCAAAACGGCAAAAATCTAGTAAGAAATGCAATTACAGCATCTACTATAACGTAGTGTCACATAACGTGACATAACATGACAACATAACAAAACAGTTGTTACATTATAAGAAATGCCAAATCAAGATTACTTTGATTCCTGTTTCTACCATCCTCAAAAACTAACATTTTATTTAAAGGAAAAAGCCAGACTATAATAATAGCCACTGATAGAATTCTTTCACACTTTTAAATAATAGTAAGCTGGAAAAAGAAAAGGGAAACCTATGATAACAAGAGACATGTCTAAAAATAAATAAAAAAGAATTTTTGAAAAGAAAAATAAAGAGCTACAGGTATTGCTTTAATTTTACCTACCCTGTGTGCTTTATTAAAAAGAACAAAGCACCACCCAAAAAAAGACACATGGGTTTATGAAAGTCAAAGTCACAGAGAACCCAAGTATAACTTTAATGACTACTTTGAAAAAATATTCTTTAAAGACCAAAAGAAAATTTAATCTTCAAAAACACTTTATCAGTGTTTAAATTAACTGTCATTTATTCCAAGATTACCCTTACCTTGTTTTAATACGGCATCAGGCTTTGGTGCAGTGTCACTAGTAATTTCATGGACATCCTTTCTCGGTACTGAAGTACTGTATTATTTTTTTAATTTTAAAGAAAAAAACACAAAAATACAACAGACATTAAAGAAGAGTCTAATTATACACCACAGAAAGCTACTGAAAATATGGAAATACTGACATTTACAGTGAAAGTGACTGCACACAGGGTTGCAAGTTCCAAATAAAATGTTAGGTAGGGGCTTAATGTATGTAAACATCATCTACAAAAGGACCCCACCTTTAAGAAGTGTTTTATAAACAACAGGTATTCTCAAATATTGAGGGCCCTTAGCTAAAAGGAACACTAAAATACTGAATTACTAAAAATAACAATAAATGATATGTTTGGAGAGCAGAGTGCATGAACCCAGTAAATAAAAAGTCAAACAGTAAGAATCTGCCATTATCTGAGGACAATCATAAGAAATTACTAACTTTAATACTGGGAGAAAATGTACTTATTTATTTTGTACATGTTCCTTTAACAATTTTTCAAACTGTATTTTAGATTCACAGGCAAACTTCTAATATACAATTTAAAATACTTTGTAGAACTCCTCAACTATAAGGGTGCAAATAACTGTAAGAAATTCTATCCCACATCATATGTATTTCCTATTTTGCACTAATAAGTTATTGTTCAGCTTTCCTCCATTTGGCTTGTGTCACTCAAGCCAAAAAAGCCTGAAAATTATTTCAAAAACATTTTTCAGCTTGCCTATGTCTTTTAACTTTTACTTAAAAAATTTCAAATATACACAAAAGTAGGTTGAATAGTGCAATGAACCCCTACAATCACCCAGTACAATAATCGTGAACTCATCATCACTGCTTCATCTACACCCCTAGCTACTCCCTCCCACCGCAACTGGTTATTCTAAAGCAAATCTCAAGTATTCTGTAACTTAATTTATGGTATTTCATTATAGAGCTTTAAAATTATTTTTAAAAATATAATCATACCATTATCACATTTTAAAGTTAATAATTTCTTAATATCATCAAACCAGTATTCAATTTCCAGGTTTAAATTTCTGATTATCTCAATTTTGTTAACATGATTTTCATAGATTGTTTTTAAAAATCACTTTTCAGAACTTGAAAACCTGAACACCAATCTTAAAACATCATCATCCTTTTAAAATACAGGTTCCAGCAGAAGTAAGGCCTGCTTGAATGTGGTTGACAGGGTAATAATATGGATGTAATAATTTATGGTTTTAATTTGAAACATTTCACCTAAAATGTCATACAGTGTGATATTGTTATATTACAGAATTATATGCTTATGATTTTATAATAAAAGATTTTATAATAAAAAGGGGACATTACTTGTTTTAAACCCTGTATATGGTTTTTCTGGTCATTAATTCTTAGAGAAAAAAAACCCATAGAAATTCGTAACTCAGTTCTAAGAAAGTTCTACACGAAAAATCACTTTCTTAGCACTTAACACTTGATATACATGTATAGCAACCCATTTTAATCCTCAGACTACTGCAGAGGTCAATGTTATACAACAGGTTATCAACACAACCATTTACACACAATGGAAAATATTAAAGATTCTTAATAAGACATTTAAGAATAAATATATCAATTAATATATCAATCAAGTGGTAGATATGATAGATATATCAAATTTGCCCCAACAAATCTCAAGGCAAAATTCACAAATTAGTATAGTTTAAAAAGAATACAGTTTAGCACAGACCAAAACGAACGAGGAAAGACATACTATAAAACTACACACACTAACAGTATGAAAAATGTTCATATGTTGAAACATTCTCAATGATAAAAAGTAAAAGAGTAACATCACTGGAAATAACAAATGTATCATTTACCCTTCTAATTTGGAAAAACAGCATATTTTTTTCATACCAAATGAATTATACTTACAATTTGCCATCTTTGAAAGATCGAACAAGAATATTATCTTTTTTCACAGCAATTTCATCACTACAATCAGGACAAACCACCTTTTAAAAAAAGTACGAAAGTATTGTAACTAAAAGCATATCTATAGAGAGTTACATAAGTACCAATTATTTAAATCCTTTTATGAAATATTTTCAGCTTAGTTTAAAAAACAAATTTAGTTTTGGGGCGAACAGGTACACACATGTGAGAACACGCAGAAATAACCTTAAATTTTTATCCTACATCCTCCCTGCCTCGGGCCGCCCGCACCGTTTCCGCACAGGCACGGTGCTGAGAGCAGAAGCCTGGCCAGATTAGACTCCAGCTGTGGACCACATCCTGGCCAGGCATGGACAGCCAGGGCCTTAGCCGAGGGTCTGCACCACGGCTGAGAGGAGGACAGGAACCCAGATGGGATCAGATATAGAACCCTAATCCGAGCAGTCTCCATCCTAAAAAAAGGCCTGAGATAAGGTTCTACCATTATTTATATTTAAATATACACTTTAACACTTGTTACATTTCTTCAAATACTACTCACTCTAAAAAGTAAACACTTCCAAATGGGTACCTTTCTAGAGTCTGTGTAAGATTTATTACTAACACTAGAAGTTTATTTTATTTGAAATCGCCTCAGCTGCTATTTACAGTGAGGATAAAGTATGTCTTCCCAAAGCAATGCTAATTCAAGAGGCCTATGAATTTTGATTATTTTAACTCCAAGATAGTCCTCTAGGTATATCAAGAACAAGTTAATGAGATAGTACATTTCTGAATGAAAACTGGGCTAAGTAAGCAGGACTGGTTGTTTAAAGGCCTGTCTCAGTAGCTCTGAAAAATGACACGCCAGTAGGTACATAAAGGCATGTACTCTCACCACAGGCCACAGAGGAGCCCAAAACAGGTGAGTTCTACTTCAATCTTTGAAAAAGTTAGTTAACAATTTTCCTAATTGTATGAAATTAATTGCCCTGCATCAATAAGCATTTCTTAAACACTGATAGCATCCTCAATTAATTCACTGATGAAAGTCTCTTATATGCGAAGTCTTTCACAGCATCTAGGGAATTTTCCTGTCACTTCAAAAAAGTCCTGAAATAATACTTAATACTGGCTCAGTCACTCGTGTCAGTCATTCTACAGACACTAACTACTACACCGAGGTACTGTGCTGGATGCTGAGCAAGACACAGGGCGGGCGGCCACTGCGCCGCCCCACGTGGAGCTTACACTCTGGCCGGCAGAGGAACACTAAACAAATAAGGGCACATTACGTCATCGCTATTGTGTTAAGTTCTTATCTGATGGTCAGAGCCTGCTTTCTGGAGGAGACAACACTGACGCTCAGCTGTGCAGGCTGCACTGCAAGCAGAGGGAAGGGGTTATGAGAAGGCCCTGAGAACACAACCGCTGGAACCACTCCAGGAAGCAAAAGGTCAGTGCGGCTGACTTTCTGCCTGGGCTGAAGGAGAGAGATAAGCAGGATTCAGATGTTCCGGTCTGGAGGCCATGGTAATTCTTAAGACAAAATCTAAAATCTTAAAAGGAAGAGTCTGAAGTAGGATAATATCATAGATTTGCCTTTTAAAAAAATTACTTTGTCATTAAAAAAAAAAGACTGGAGAAGAGTAAGAGTTGAAAGAGACTAAGCTACTACAAACACCTAGCTGAGTGGTGGCAATGGCAAATTAAAGGAAGGAGAAATAGTAGACATAATTAGGGAAGTGACGAGGCGAGAGAGAAGAGAATGCTTAGGTTTCTGCCTCGTGCAAATGGTGTCATTCACTGTGAAGGGAAACAACGGAGAAGGACCAAGTTTGAAAATGGGGAAGGAGAGAATAAATGTACTTTTAGGCTGGCTTATTAAATGCAGTGGTGGGTAAACAACATGCAAGTGGAAATACTGAGTGGAAAGATGCCCAGGATAGAGCTGAGAACAGAGATTCGAACTCTAAGATATAAACTTAAGAGCCAACAACCTCAATATCAGGAGTCTCAACCTTAGGTCTAAAACTGTAAGCCAAATCTAGCACTTTGTTTTTTTGCTCCTGAGCTGAGGGTTTTGGCAACTACACATACAATAATTCTGTCCAGTGCTGACAGTGGCGACTGACTCATGGGCTCACTCCCTTCTGACAGACGCCACAATCCCTACTCTATCCTGTTCACTGGTTTACATTACTTTCTTGGTCCCTAAGGCATTTCTCTACAACCAATTTGTAGAGGTTTGTTATCTCTACAACCAATGCTATGAAGGTGGATGACATCACCCTAAGCAGGACATAAAGTGATTATTCTATACCTTGAAGAACACATGTAAAGTTTGGTTAGAGAAAAAACAGTGAAAAAAACTGAAAAGGAAGACTGTATGAGTCACAGAAGCTAAGATGTCCTCCCTTTAAAATGGGGGTCAACGCCACATACTTTCCAGCCTCAATCAGGACTGAATGCAACCACTTATGTTAATCTTAGCACAGTACCTGAGCAGAGTAAATGCAATTGGTACACGTTCGGTTATTTACAGTTTGTAAGAGTGTGCAACTGTTTTCTAACATGATGATGTTACCAAACACTTGTAAAACTTACTCAGTTTATAAAAATTTTAAAAACACAAATGCAAATATTGATTATGTGATTATGTCAAGATTGTCAGATTTAGAACACAATGTCATACTCTGGTTGACAAAATTATTCATAACTGTCCAAAAGATCTCAATTGTGGGAGGAGGAAAACATATATCAATAATCCTATTTTTAAAACATTAATAAAATGTACAGTTAAGCAGATTACTGACCTTTCCATATCATAAACCCACAAATATTTTTCTCATTATCAAAGAAACTGTTTAGAAATTATGGTGAATCTTTAATTGATAATGAAAATATTAACAGTAAAAAATTTAATATTCCTGTTGTTTAAAAAAAAACCCAAAACTTTTAAAAAACATGTTTACAAAAGAAATTCTTATAAAAAATCTTAGTGCTTCAGGAAAGAATGATCACATACACTAACATTTAAGCAGACTGCCATTACCAAAGCTTGACAGATTACTTAACCTCCTGCTACTTCATTTCCATATTTCTATCTAAATGAGGATATATAATTACACCTACCCTGCAATCCTTGTAAAAGTCTTAGCACAATCCTGCACATAATAGGTATCCAATAAATGTTGAATGGATAGGTAGAAACATACAGAAGTACATATGTACCATCAAGTATTTGTTTGTTAAATAATGGCCCTCACTGGTTTTAATCATAATTTATTGAGCACTTATTTTGCACAAAACACTACACTAAGCACTTAAAATAAAGAACACAAAATATGTTCACTGAAAAAATGACAAATAGACATCATTTGCAGACAACAGCAGCAAGGAAGATTCTGTTCTTCTTTTGCAATCTTATACATGGTGGATTTATGACTTTTCAAAGTCTGCATTATAAATTTCCCAACATAAAGAGCAGTTCATTTAACTCCCACATACCTAGCCTCTAAAGCAGAGGTGTCTTTTAGCATCTCTGGGCCACACTGGAAGAAGGGTTGTCTTGGGCCACACATTAAACACACAAACACTAATGAAAACAAAACAAAAAAAATCTCATAATGTTTTAAGTAAATTTACAATTTTGTGTTGGGCTGCATTCATAGTCATCCTGGGCCGTGTGCGGCCCACAGGACATAGATTGGACACCCCTGCTAAAGTTACAATGATTTTGCGTTTCTTAAATGACTTTAAGAGTTCTGTGTACTCAAAAAATGATTTTGAAAGTAATGTTTGTCAGAACTAAATAATGCTAAAATCATTTGTCATTTTGTACCATGAAAAACACTAAGATGATTTTTTTTCATGAACTTACACAGTTGAAAATTAAGCTCTTTTATACTAAAGTTACTCACCAATGCAGGAAAATATAGTGCTTTCTTTTTATCCAAACTAATGTAATCTACACATACAACTTTTCCTAGCAGCTCATCAATCTGTTTCCTATCATCCTCATCTTCATCACTGGAGGATGAAGAAGACTCTTCTTCTGGTCTAGGGAAAGAAAACAATAAGATATTTCCACTTAATTTCACAAAGAATAAACATACCAAGTTGATGAATATAGGTATTCTAGAAATCTTATCCCATTTCTTATATCTACAGACTAGCTCATTTAAATTTTAGTTTTCTATATCCAGCAAAATATACTAGATCCTACTCTCCGATTATGGAAATTAGAGAGAAGAATTTCACACTTTCAGTACAAAGCTAATTTTAAAAGGGGGAAGGCAGATCTTTATCACTGGGGGCCAGAGAAGGGACAGGAGACACCCTGGTAAGACAGCATCACTGTGATCATCAGTGTCATGTACACAAATATTCATCAAGTGCACGATATGATTCTTTCATATTATGTTAAAAATTCCTTCCAATCATATTGTATATTGAACTAGTAAATTAGAAAGATGTCAGGAAAAGGATCTAACACTGTCTATTTAATGTTAGAGAAAAGTAGAATAAAAAGTAAAATTACTTAAAAGGACAAAGAAACATAAAACAAAAAATTCTCTAACTCCGGTGGCTAAGAAGGCCCACAATCGATATTAAAGGAAGTAAAAATCATAGCAATTCTCTCAGAATAAGACACTAAAAAATGTTGAATAGACTGCAATGTAAGTTCTTTTTATAAAATAAAACAGAATAATGACTATTACTGCTTAACTACAGGGATGAAAACATTGTTGAGATAGTTGGCAATGACCAAGTTTACTGACAAAAATGTAAATTGACAAACTTTTAAAAAATATTTTATTTATTTTTAGAGAAAGGGGAAGGGAGGGAGTAAAAGAGGGAGAGAAACACTGATGTGTGAGAGAAACATTGACCAGTCGCCTCTCACACACCCCCACCTGGGGGCCTGGCCTGCAACCCCGCATGGGCCCTGACTGGGCATCGAAAGGGCAACTTTCTGGTTCCCAGGCCATCGCTCAATCCGCTGAGCCATACCAGCCAGGGTGACAGATTGGGAAAAAAAACTTTAAATAGGATTTTTCTATTTGGTTGGCTAGGATGAACCCAGCATATTCTATATTTGTCTTCATGCCTTTCCAAAGGGATGACAATATAAATGTCACCCTTTTATATTTATACATCTCAATATAAATATAAATATAAAGAAAGCAAAAATTATTATAATAGTAAAGATTTTATAGTGAGTAACATAGAGAATATCACTATTTGATTTCAATCATCAAATAACTTAAAAATTATCCCCTGGGGGAGAAAAAAATAAATCTTCCAAGTTTGCTACTGAGAAATACTGTAGTTCAAGTGACACTTAAAGCAGTTTAACCCAACTTAGAAAGTAGGTCAGAGGTAGTAGGAAAAACCAACTATCTTCATATTAGCAGAGCATAAAACCTTAAAACAGGCACATAACTTGGGATAGTAACGACGGACTTCACAAGCCTGACTCCTACACCTGAGCAGCAGAACATCTCAGAGCAATGACTTTTATCCCTCCGCTTTCTAATGACTATAGATACAACCAGCCTTAAAACTGTAACTACTGCTCTAAAGGAGTCACAGAAGACTCATTCAGCTAGGGTTTTATGGATGTCCTTTATGTCATTATCATTAGCAAGAGAGAAAGGCACAATGTCACAGACAACATCTCATATCCATAAAACACAGAAAGAGAAAACTGGGCTTTACTTGGTTAACAAAGTCATCTGCACCTTCATAGAAGTTCTAATTTCTTTCTTAAGACTTACGAAGTGTGAAGGCTTCAGTGCCAGAAAGCTACACACACTGACGGGCAACATAAAACATCTACCCACCTTCCTCAGTAAATGCCTTCCTCAGTAAATGTCCGCATTCCACTCGAACGCCATTCCCCACTTAGGGACTAGATTCCCTTCCCCTGTCATGCATTCCAGACTTCATTCCAGCAACGCGTGCTTCTCTCCTGTGCCCATTCTTCTGCCTCCATCAGATTGAGTGCACCAACATACTGTTACTTCCATAGCATGACATTATTTCTCCCACTTAAAAAAAAATCCCGACTTCACTTTCTCCACCAGAGACTACACCCCATTTCCCTACCACTCTGCAGAAGAGCCTGGAAGCCTCTACTTTCACCTCGCCTAAGTCTCTGTTCAAATGTCATCTCAATTAGGCTACCCTGACCGTTTTATTCAAGTTTACAACCTGCCCGCCCCAGTCTCTTGTTACTTCCACACTTACAAATCTAGCATATCATATAATTTATTTGTTTCTCCCATTTTTACTTTATTCTTTATATCCCCTCATATAAGAGAATGAATATAAGCTCTAAAGGCAGACATTTTGTAATTGCCCATTTTGTTCACTGATAAATTCCAAGTATCTGAACAGTGCTTGGCACAGCGTAGATGTTCGATAAATATCTGTTGACTAAACAAATGAACTGAATAGACTGAATTTTTTCTACTGTAGTACTTCTGATTTTATTTCTCCCAAAATCACAAAATGTATACAATCACTGTAATGTACACAACCAAGATAAATCACACCACTGTGCCTAAGACTCCTTTAAGTCTTCCTTTTAGAGAAGCTTAGCTAGGAAATTATCTACACACAAGTGCTTAATAAACTGATGAACTAAAATAAGGAGCAAAGAGAGCAGACTGAGAACCTTCTCGGTGTTTATTCCCCTCCGACACGGTTGCTTCTTTGGTGACAAGGTATTTGTTTACAGAGCCACATCTGATGATGCCACTGGAAACAAAGCTAATGACATGGAGATGTTTACCAAAACAAACAGCCAAACACACACCACTACTAATTTTAAATTAATTGTAAATCAAATGAGAAGAACTTTAGACAAGACATGTGCCACAGAATAGCAAATGATCAGATGCAAATAGAAAACTGAGCCAGGAACTTTAGAAGCTCAGTCTTTGAAATGCAGTTCTTACTTCAATTGTCCTTATTATTTCGGGCAAGTAATTAACTCATTTCAAATTTTGTACAGTGAATTAAAAATCTCTATTAGTTGGTATTAGAAAGACCAACAATTATAGCTTCTTAGAGATTAAAACATACAGAATATATGGACATGTATATACTTACATATCTAAATATGTAATCCACATATCAAATCCATATATCAAATCCACATATCAAAATAAAGCAGCAAATAATAAAAAGATCTTCTGGAATTACATAATGGTGCTAGTTGCACAAATTTGTGAGAACATATTAAAAAACACCAAACACTGTACACATTTACTTATTTATTTATCCTCACTGGAGAACATTTTCCCATTGCTTTTAGAGAGAAACATTAATTGGTTGCCTCTCTACATGCCCCTGACCAGGGACTGAACCTGCAACCTGGGTATGTGCCCTGAGTAGGAATCGAACTCACAACCTTTAAGTCTATGGGATGACGATACAACCAACTGCGCCACATGAGCCATAGCTTTTTTTTTTTTAAACACTGTACACTTTTAAAAGACTGTAGTTTATGATATGTGAATTATAGCTTAATGATTTTTTTTTAAAGATCTGCAGACCTGTAAATATACCAACTTCAAATCACTACTTTACTGGGAAAATCTCAGCACCCTCAATGGGCAAAACCTGTATCCATAAATAATCCCTAACAAGAATCCTCATAGCCCTTATTATGCTTTATTCTTTTTCTAAAGGGGAAAGAGCAGGTAGACTGCTTTCCTACCGTAGCAGGTGCACATACACATTTCCCAGGTTACTGGAGAAAACTGGGTGGGGGAGGGAACACAAATAGTTCTACAATTTCAGGCATTATATTCTCTAGGCAGAATCAAACAAAACCTCTGCACATGATGGGTAAATTATAAAAACAAAATTCAGTCAAGTTATACACTGATCAAAACAATCAACAACTTGCATGAAAATTTTTGCATTAAAGGATGATAATCATTAAAAAAGAAAATGCTTGGCCATGGCTGGTGTAGCTCAGTGGATTGAGCACCAGCCTGTGAACCAAGGGGTCGCCAGTTTGATTCCTGGTCAGGGCACACACCTGGGTTGTGGGCCAGGTCCCTCGTTGGGGGCGTGTGAGAGGCAACTAACTGATGTTACTCTTGCACACAGATGTTTCTCTCTTTTTCTCCCTCCCTTCCCCTCTTTCCGAAAATAAATAAAATCCTTAAAATTGAAAAAAATGGTTCAAGTATATATACTTGAATATATTAGGGTTAATTAAAGATAGACTATACATTCAATTAAAAGTCAATTAAAGGAAGGTGTCAAAAATAATCAATTTTGGAATACCTGAGGCAAACTACTGGTATGTGAATTAACAGCTGTTAACAGAAAACAAAGGTAGTGATATACTATTGTAACAATGGAGTCTAGGGAATCCTGGGAATCCTGGGAAAGAGATAACCTTATTTATCTTTGCGCAAAAATAAGTTATAAATGGCAATCAGAGAATCATAATGAACATCTATTTTTGGGGGGAGGTGCTTACGATGGAAGAGGAAATGAAGGTCAAAAAAAAAAAAAGACTGTTGTAGAAAATCACTCTGAAAAGTGAAAGAGTGATTCTGGGAAGAAAAGTCTGAGGAAGTGTAATCAAGGAGATGGACATTTCACTGCAGTGCTTGCCTGTGGTGTGTACACACCGAAGCTTATACTAAGCGCAAAGCAAGAACATTATCTCTTGGCAGTGGGATTGACCATGGTGATGAGGGGCAGAAACAGCAAGCACAAGAACACTGATGAGCTCGGCTTCATCTCCTATACTGGTTTTTTTTAAACACTCACCCTTTAGTTTGCCTGAAGGGTGAGCGTTGCACACCCTTCTATGTTGCACAAGTAGAACACAATTCCAACATCAAATCTCTCATTACACACAGAGATTGTAACATGGAAATCTCTGACTTAGGATGTTTGCTAGAGTCTTTAGAAAGCAAAGATCAACCTGCTCAGTGAAAACTGCATTTTTATTTTCAGGTACTCAAGAAAAGGGGACCTTAACTAAGAAACATAACAGACTTTTTAATAGATATAATTTTTGGCCATACATTTATCTGTATCTGACCAAATGTATTTTGGTCAAATACATTTTTGTAAATGTATTTGATAGTCTATAAATTAACTTATTTTAAATTTATTTTTATACTTCTGGATAACATTTGTAGAAAGGTAAAATATATCTAAATATGGAATGCATTACTTTCAAAATTAAAAGAAATTACTGATGGATTAAACAACTTTTTCCTGTAATATGTATATAATAGAAAATAATATGGGAATGTTTTTTTTAAATATTTTATTTATTTATTTTCAGAGAGGGGAGGAAAAAAGAGAGAGAGAGAGAGAAACATCAATGTGCGGTTGCTGGGGGCCGTGGCCTGCAACCCAGGCATGTACCCTGACTGGGAATCGAACCTGCGACACTTTGGTTCACAGCCCGTGCTCAATCCACTGAGCTACGCCAGCCAGGGCCTGGAATGTTGTTTTTAAAAATAATATAGTCCAAAACAGTCCTGCCTGTCAAACATAAATGCTAGTAAGCAGAATTTTTATGTACTCACCTATAAACTAAATCATGTTACATACTAGTAGTTTGACGAGAATTTTTTCATTCATTTAGCCTTTGCAACAACTCTAAGCCACATCATTACTCTCGAGAGCTAGAGCAGTGGAAACCTTCACTAATGAAGTAATTTTACATTAAATACCCCCAACCTCACTGTTCTGAGATCAGCAGGCACAGTTAATTAAGATCTGACTATACAACTACAGGAAAATTCTCAAGACCAACAGCAGATAAAAGTTTTAATTCACAATTGAAGTCATTAATTTTCAAAGAAATTTCAAAAGATTTAATTTATCAGGGTTTCAGTGAGTATTCTAAGGCAATGTAACAGCCCTCTGGAACAAAAAACTGGAAGCAATATTAAATAATAGTATCTAATAATCACAACAGAACTCTTTCATATTAATAATGCCATTGTACATTTTTCTTTTAAACTAGAACACTCATTTTACAATGACATATGTAGTAAAGTAAATAACAGTTACAGTTACAACCTTAGTAGCCTAAATTTTTAGGCTCACCAGCCTAAAAGTCACCAGCAAGCTAAATCACAAGTGAAAGAAATTGTTCACCTGGTAATTAGGAAAAACATTTTCTTTTTTTAAAAGATTTTATTTATTTATTTTTAGAGAGGGAAGGGAGGGAGAGAGAGAGAAACATCAATGTGCGGTTGCTGGGGGTTATGGCCTGCAACCCAGGCATGTACCCTGACTGGGAATTGAACCTGCGACACTTTGGTTCACAGCCGGAGCTCCATCCACTGAGCTATGCCAGCCAGGGCAGGAAAAACATTTTCTAAAAGATTCAGTGAGGGGGGAAAAAAACCCTCATGGCTTGAATCTTAAGTATAGTAGAAAAGTAAAAAATGTTAAATATTTTTTTCAATGCAAGGATTAAGTCTTAATTTCCTCCTTCAAACGAGTCGTTAACTATTTACTGTTAAAACTAATTTGGAAAGTAACCGAAATACTCTAAACAAAGGAGAGTCAACTGACTGAATCGGAAAAGGCCTACAGGACACCGCTGAGTTCAAGTCCTGGTCCTTTTCTTTCCTGTGTCCTTTGAATTAGATACTTACTGTCTCTGTGGCCAATTTCCCCAATTTTTAATAAGGATAAAACTAATACCTACCTTCATGGGTTTGCTCTAAGGCTGAAACTAAGTAATATGAAAAATAGTGCTTACCCAATTTCTATCTCCAAAGCTTGGTCACAATTACATTTAATATATGATTCTGTATACTGAATGAGAAAGCACTGGCTTACACTAAAGTTTTCAATGATTCATCTAATATTTATTTATAGCTATTCTAACAATATTTGGGCTTAAGCCACATTAAAATTTCATCAAAGTAAAATATTCAAAACTGTTTTCAAAACAACCTCCAATAGATTTAATGAAAAACTATATCCTCCTGCCCCATTCCTTCCAACTTTCTTCAGGTCCATGGAGGCAACTGTTTTTAACTCAGGTGTTCCTCTGATAGTTACTATCTTACCTCTAAATAATATTCTTATGCTGGTATTTCTTTACTTATACATTTTAGACTTTTATTCTATTGACTTGCCATTGTTACAAGGACATAACTTTTATATTTAAACCACCTCCCACCCTCCACCTTAATGATATAGTTTTCTTTTCTTATATAATTTTTGGGGAGGAATTACTGAATGTCCCCCATAAATATTCCACTATACTAGGAATCAAGTCCTCCTTTTTAATAGAGACTTCTATTCTTCCATTCTGCATTCCACTGACGACTACTATCTAGAGTTATTCTGGAGCAGTCTGACGCCATTCTGTCTCCCAGGCCCTTGTAATAATTTTTTTTTCCTGGAACTGTCTGAAGATTGCTTCTTTATCTCTGATGTCCTGAAATTTCATGACCCCTTGATCCCGTGTTCCTTTTTAATTTAGCCTTTTGGAGCCTGGGCACATTTCATTGAAAGTGATTTGTTAAATGTGTAGAATATGTGACACAACCACAAGGCAACATGAAAATAAGTAAGACAGTTCCTGTCAGTGAGAGTAAAACTATCAGGAAGGGAAAACATTATAATAAGAGGTGAAATAGTGTCGATGACATTAAGTAAATGCAAAGAATATAGAGGAAGTTCAGAGGATAAAAAACGTCTGTTTTCAAAGAAAGAGTAGAAAAGACACAAATGGTTCACATAAAAATAGGGGCATTTCTGTTGAGAACTAATGAATGAGTGAGACAGTGACATGGAAGGGTGGCATCTGAGACAAGAAAGCATGAATAAAAGCACGATATCAAGAAAACAATGTATTCAGGGAATGCTGAGTAGCTCCATTTTGACTACAACATCGAGGTACATGTAGGAAGAAACAGGAGGTAGACACACAGCTGTTAAGGTTGGTTGAACATGGAGAACCACAAGAACCCATGCTATGGAGTCTGCCATTATTATTAGATTTAAAATTACTATTAGATCCAGTTAGCATTTTGTAAATTACAATTTAAAATTAGTAATTATTAAAACAATACTAAAAGGAGAAATTAATTCAGGGTTAACTAACAGTTATGAAAATGGACTTACATATGATTAGATCTTCTTCCTCTATTTGTTTTCTTTCCTATGACTGGAGTGCCAAAATGTTCAGGGTTGGTGAGTGGGAGCTGGTCTAATGTCTGTGGGTAAGAACATAAACCCATAAAAAGTTATTACGTTGCAAGTTCTTTCTTCGCTTTAAACCAAATCAGTTTAAGAATATGCTTCAATTTTGAGGTTAAAAACTCCTCCCAAGGAAGACTAAAATACAACTTTCCTAAAGATAGAAACTCTCATTTCAAAGATACTAGAATAAAAATGATTTGAGTCCAATACTGAAAAAAAGGTGGAAAGAAGCATAGGTGTTCTCTCTAGATGACATCATTATCTATTTGAAGGTTGACAGACTTCTAACAATGATTAAAATACAAAACTGAACAAACACAACTCAGTGGAAATGCAGGTTTGAGAGAAACAACACCTATACACAGGGTGTATACTCCTAGATTGGGGCCAATTGTGGCTCAAATTTTTCTTGGCACACAGGGAACTGTTATACATGAAATAAATTTTTAAATAAGTAACAGAAACAAAATGATCAGAATAAGCATCCAACCGCTTGGAAAAAAAAACTTGAGATAGGCTTTATTATTACTTTGCAAACATTTTTTGCAATAAACATTTGCTAAAAAAAATGTAAAAATCAGTTTTTCTATACCTTATCATTTTCCCTCCTTTCCAATATGCAGTATCCAATGTTGTGCTTAGTATAAAGATAATAATAAATGAACATCTCTTCCTTCTTATCAACTGACTATTCATGTCAATCCATTTGTCCCTAACCCCATCAAAATTATGATGTCCAGCCAAGGAAGTGGCTGATGATTAAAAAGCAAAATGAAGAAAAAGGGATTCTAAAATGATTTCTGAAGATGTTATTCCAACTTTACTTCTCTGAATATCAATTCTGATAATATTCCTATTTTTCTACATTTTAAAGATTTTCCACAATTGCTATTCCTTTCATCCTTCCAATAAAACCTTTGCTATTACAGTTTCTTAAACATGGGAAAACTAAAGGTCCCAGGAAAACTGCCAGGATAAAAAAAGTCAGAGTGAGGAACTACTTAGGATAAAGACTTCTCAAACTTACAAACCACGATGTTATATCAAACACTGCCCATCAACTTAGATTTAAAGATCAGATATCTAAATATACACTAATGCTAATATTTAAAAGGAAATTTTTAACTTTATTTGTAGTATTGAGGTAATTTTGTTGAGACCATGATAAACTGTGAAAAAGGGAAGTATATTAACAATCTACTTTGTATAATTCATTAGAGTATACATAAATGTATTTGAGATACTTACACATCCAACAACAATGAATACAGTACAGGAAAACAGTGCTAGCCATAAAGCATCAAATAAACCTAATCTCTCAAATTTAGTTTGTAAATGGGCATTTAAAAGTATTTGGAGACAGAAGTTGGCCGAAATACAATAACATGCCAGCAGAAATTTAGAAGTCACCTGTGATTAATTCCTAAATACACTTCCCAAGGGTAAAAATTTCAAAGTACTGTATTTGGTAAACAGGGAAAATAAATTAATCTGGATTTACTTTCTGCCAAGCTCACAGGTGAATTAAATGCCCCTTCAGCATTTATTAAGGTTGCACTCTTGTAAGCAGAGATTCCTATTACTTTACAGGGTGGGTAAATGTAGGTTTACAGCTGAGAGTATGCAAAACAGTTTGTTCTTGTATTATTATTATTAATTTATTGTTGTATTATTTATTTGTATTACAACTATGAACCTACCTTTGCCCATCCTGTACACTGTGATTTCCATTCTAAGCATCTGCTTGTCATTTTACTTGTTCAGGAAAAAAAAAATTCAGGGTTTCTGAAGACTTATCTAGGAACCACATACAGGAATTTTCAAATAAACTTGTTGAGGAAAAAAAAAAAACCCCAGGATTTCTGGAGAGTTATCTAGGAACCACATATAGGAATTTTCAAATAAACTGTGTTCTCTCCCTGGTATGTAACAAAGAATGAGAACAGTAAGAAGCTGTATCTCTGGCCTGGCCTCAATCTGCATTAAGCACAGGACAGCCTTTTACTTCAAGTGATGAAAAAGACTGAGGGAGGGTAGAAATTGTCCTGTCTCACTGCAAAAGAGCAAAAACCAGAGACTCCTAGCTATACTAAAGGCCAAAGAAAATGCCATAGGCCTAAGGCACAGGTGGCAAACACAAGGCCTGTGGGCCGAATCTGGCCCTCAACCTTGTTTTATGTGGCCTGGCACCTTGTTTCTACCCGGCAGCAGCGCCAAGCTCCTTGCCCCTACTTAAGGAGTAGTTACATTTATACAGTCCTCACATTACATTTGGCCTTTTGAAGGCAACCGCAAGCCTGATGTGGCTCCCAGTGAAAATGAGTTTGACACCCAGGTCTAGAAGAAAACTGGCTGTGGCCCTGTTACCAAAAATGCGCTGCAGGAAATAACGAAGCTGGGATCTTATCAAACCTTTCCTTAGAGGTTTCAATTCCACGTAGTAACTACACAGAGAATACCAGCTGATGAAACCACTTTTGGATAATATTCAAACTGTGAATCATCTGTAGAAATACCCAACCACTCCAACAGATGTCAGTGGTGGGCAACACCCTCACTGAACTGGTCAAGGCCAGAACCAGCGATTTTAACGTTGGAATTCCAACGGACTGAAGTGCTGCTGTGATCTCTTATCATGGAAATCTTGAATTTAAGTCTTTGTTTAGGTATGTGGCTTACTGATAGGATATGTGACTCAAAATAAAGTCGGCATAATGAAATTTTCTCTCACAGGCCAACGTTATTACTAATAATAACGATGCTGAGTAATCTTGCAAAAAATTAAAGCTATTTTTTAAAAATATCAAAGGGAAAAAATATATAGATGGTAGATTAAATAAATACACTCCTGGCCAGGTCTTTACAGAGCTTAATGCACTTACAATCTTAAAATATGTTTGTTTGTTTAATGCCTTTTCTCCTCTAACAGGTGCCACGTTGCCCTTGTGTCCCCATTGCCTAGCGCAGCACCTGGCATGTGGCACCAGGGAAAGGAAAACTGTGCCAGCATTCCAGCCGCCCTCGTGTGTAAGATGTACACAGTAAAACCGAGCCTCCTAGAGGGCAAGAGGAACCAGGAAGGTACTTGTCTGTACTGCTTCAGCCTTTACACTGCAACTGTCTTATTAGCTACTCCAACTTAAAAATTCTCCTGCAAAAGCAAAATTAATATTTTAGATATTTCTCTGGATTAAATAAGACACATGCCTTCACGTAACAAAATCAAGTTTTCAAGCCTTCTATATTCACTGACTCACTACAATTGTACATCTGTTCTAAGGAAAATGAAATTATTTCTAAGAATTACCTAAACTCAGAAAGAATTGTTACTTCATCAGTGGAAGAAGCCAAATTCACTGCATCTGCCCTAAAGCTGTATGCATTTCCTATGTTTAAACCTTCACAATTAATTCAAAAAATATTTATTAAAGGCTTTTGTGTAGAAAATACTGCTGGGAAAAGGAGAGTCTATTAAGATAACAAATAGAGAAAATAAGAAAAGTAACCAAAACACCATCAAATAAGGGAAGGGCAAAAGCATCAAAGGATAAAGAGATCAAATTTGGTCAGAGAGCTCAGGAAGGACATCATGGAGGAGGAAGCATTTCTAGCGGCCTTAAAGGGAACAGGGCTCAGCAGAAGCCAAACAAAGTATAAACCACAATCAGGAAATACCAAGTAGTCTTCTAAGGGCGACATACAGGGAGATGGTAGAATATGAGACTGAAAAGATAGGCTGGAATCATAATACAGATTCTGAATTGAAATAGAAATTCAATTGTTTAAGGGAAGGACAAATATTTTCAAAATGACCCCCAAAAATCCCATAATATAAAGTCTAATGGTTTGATAAGTAATATTAAATGTCCCCCACAAACACTGTTTTAAATAGTGACTAGAAAAAAATCATGGTTGGGGCATACTGTGCGCTAATTTTTATAGACTTGGGGGACTAGAGAATATAACACTATTTATAATAGTATGTCCACTTAAAAAATTCTGAACAGCAGACTACAGATTTACAAAACCTGGTGAACTCTCCATTCTTAGTAACTGAAGAACACCTTTTAATTTCAGAGCATAGATTTGGTACTAGAAAGTACGGGTTTGAGAACCATCTCTAACCAGCATCTGTAAGTAGAAGAAAAGAATGGTTTCTGTTTCATAATGTATATGCAATAATGTATGCACACCTCTAAAGCACTGAGAAGTGCATGTAGTTCCCTCATTTAATCGTCCAGCTACCACTTATTCAGTTCCTACCCTGTGCCAGACAGACACTGTTCTAGGAACTGGGAACAAAGTAGTGAACAAGACATACAAGTCCCTGCCCCTGTGATACATTCCAGTGCGAAAGGCAGACAGTAAACAAATAATTAAGCACCTACTCATATTTTGATGTCAGAGAATGATCCATGCTATAAAGAAAATGAAACCAATGCCCCAAAATTAATAAGGGACAATTTTAGAAAGAACAGTCAAGCAAGACTTCTTTAAGGAGAGGCCGTAATCATATCACCTATTAGCTGAAGTAGCTAGGGATTGCTTATAGTAAGTAACTACATATGGGGTTCAAGTGGATTATGAATCAGACATCTCTTTTATATACTCATTTACAATTAAAGGAATCTATGTAAAAATGACCTGAAGATAACAAGTAAATAAGCCCATTGTATTTTCTTTGTGGACAAATGCTTACAAAATATTAGGCAGAGAATACAGAACCTGGCACTCACACACAAGGCCCTAAACAGGCTTCACAGATTATATTATAATGGTATTATGTATTGATGCATTTTTCTGATTAACAAATAAGTTGCTTGATTTGAGGAAGCAAAACTGTGCTCCCCACAGTAGCAGTTATTAGGAGGCGTCCACTCATTAGACGGTGACTTACTTCACTCTCCGCGAAATGCCGCTCCCCTTTGAGGCACAGGGAGGACCGCCTCAGGGTCTTCTCATCTCCATCGTCGAAAACTAGAGAGGAGGTAAAAGCGGAAACTACTGAAGAGTTTTTCAAAGGTTAACACAATGATATAAATTATTTAATTTTTGAGTGCAAATAGAGCTATTGTTTAAAAAGATTACATTTGAAATTCAGTTTACATTTTATGTTTTCTAATGGACAACTTCAAACCTACAGTATCTCTTCCTATTTCTAGCAAAAAATAATATACCTTAAAAAAGTACCAAATAAAATACCAAATAAAATAAATAAGCATTCACTTATAAATAAGCATTTATTCTGAAATACCAAATAAAAATAAGTAAGCATTTCAAGACAAAACTACTTAAATGCTAATTAACCCTTCTCAATGTGGTCAAGGAAAGTCAAGTTTTCCTGCTGGCAAATACCTAAGAAGCAGAAAAAGCACAAAGTTTATATATTCAGACTGCCCTTAAAAAAACTACCCTATTTTTATTTAAAGCAGGGTTTCTTGGCCCCAGCACTACCATTTTGGACCAGGTCATGTTCTCCCGCGGGCTGACCTGTGCACTGTACACCACCACACGTACCCTTGGCCACTAGATGCCAGTAGCACCCCCTTCCCAGCTGTATAACCGAAAAGCCTCCAGACACTGCCAAATGTTCCCTGACCGATGAACTTGCCTCTCGTTCACCAAATAAGTAGTTTTCAGCTACTTACTTCAAGTCCTAAAATGTCCCACCAAATTCACTACAAGTTTGTACATACACAGAACATATGTGTATTTTATGATAAAATTTTAGCATATATTGCACTACTCACAAATCATGGAAAGAGGGTACCTCCGTTTTAAAAACATTGCTAGGCCTTGATTTTAGAAACAGCGGTTTTTACCTAAATACCAAAAGTGTCTTTAGATAATGTATGAAACTTCACATTTATGTGAGGCTGGATAAATAATTTAGTACATTATTTTACTGCTATAACTAAAATATTCAATAGTAAAAGTGCCACATTTATGAGACTAACAACCACACCTAATTACCATAAAAATTTACTACACAGAATTGCTCAGTTTTGTAACCTATACAAAGTCAAATACTTCTTTATGTGTCAAAAATCAAAACTTTCCTCTCTCTTAATCAGGTTTTTTCCTCATCCCACAAAAATATAAGAACTCATCTATACTATTTCAAAGCTCCATCAAATTTTGACGCTACCAAAAACATTTAATTAGGTGTTTACTCTTATCTCTGCGGTCATTAAAACATAGAAACTATGACCATTCAGTATAACTGGCTATCAATTTGAAAAAAATTTTTTACTGTATTTCAGAATGTTTAAAAAAATCAATGACAGGTGGAATAAAAAGTTGTTTGTAAAACAAACATGAAACTATAAATTGAAGACTACACTGGAAAATAAATTTAACAGCGATGAAAGGAAGGTCTTCTTAAACAAGATTCAAAATTAAACTACAAAGGAAGAAGTGACAGGTAAAGTGACATGAAAATTGATAGTAGAGATAAGAGTAAAGCAGTACGAGAAAAATACTTGCAACTAAAGCAGCAATGCATTAATATTCAGAATATATAAAGAACTCACACCCCAAAAATAATAAGAAAGAGATAATCATCCTAAGAGGAAAAAGAAGAATGGGAAGATACTATAAATTAGCAATTCAAAACACACAGGTAGGGCAAAAGCACAGCTGTAAGTGCACAAAACACAGTTTATTCTTGTATTATTATTATTTCTTAATTACTGTACTATTTGCCATATGAATAAGTATAAAACTACTTTTGCCCCCATCCTGTATATATGTTTCTTTTGATAAACACGTGAAAAGATGTTTAATCTCACTAGTAAATCATGGGAGGGGTGTATTAAAACAAAACTCTTGAGACTATTTTGTGTCCAGATGGGCGAAAATTGAAAAGATTACAACCATCAACTTTGACAATGACTGGAAAAACATGTACACTCATACACTGTTCAGGGAGTATAAATTAATAGTCTTTAAAGAAGGCAGTTTTCATTACCTACTTTTTTTTTCTTTTTTAAGATTTTACTTCTTTATTTTTAGAGACAGGGAAAGGGATGGAGAAAGAGAGGGAGAGAAACACCAATGTGTGGTTTCTTCTCATATATCCCCAACCGGGGACCCGGCTACAACTCAGGCATGTGCCCTGACTGGAAATGAACCAGCGACCCTTTGGTTCACAGGCCAGCACTCAATCCATCCACTAAGCCACACCAGCCAGGGCTACCTAACTGAGGTTTTAAAAGTACATTTCACGTCAGTCCCTGTCTAGTACTCAATGTGTACACCACGGAAAGAGAATAATGGGCATGTACAGAAGACACTTAATTCAGCATAATTCAGTATTTATTTTAATAGCAAAAAAAAAAAAAACCACACTGGAATATCATTGATAAAAGAAAACAAGTTCTAGTATATCAAGTATTATAAAATGTATTACTAATAAACTCCTCTATCTGTTGTATAAGATAAACATACTTAAATGTACATTTAAAAACAGTTAAAGACAGAAAAAATTCTCTAACATACACTCTGAAGTGAAAAAAAGTAGAAATCTAATTGTATAATACATACAAGTAAATAATTTCAAATTATGTTATGCACATATTAATGTAATAAAATTTTAAATATCTGGAAAGTTAACCATTAACAATAATAATGTCTGTGGTACTAGGGGATAAAGTAAATCAAGGAAACTTTGCTTTGTTTGTATTATCTTCAAAAATACATTTTAAAAAGAGTTATTCCCTTACCTACAGTGTACCAACTTGCATCTGTTAATTTATTAATAACAGCTTCCTGATATGCACCATCAAGATTCTTCACTTCCACAATAGCTCCGACCTAAAGTATTTTAAAAAATTAGAAAAGTTTTTAGAAGACAAGTGAGCAAAACAAAAAGTGGCTTTATTTTTTAAAAATCGAGTCGTGGTGGCAAAGAATAAAATTACTGATTTATGTTGAGGTGCCAGCAGTTTCATCTACCACTGTTTCTGTACCAACAGCAAAAATATCAACAAAGTAATAAGGCAAATAATACCTAAGTATTATTATAAAACAGTCATGTCTGTTGTGCCCTAAAAGGGTCTTGGGAACCAGCTGGGGTCCTTAGACCTCACTTTGAGAACCAAAACCACTGGATGTGAAATTGTCCCTGCCCCATCTCTCCACTCCTCTTTGAAGAAAGCTGGGGAAGGGTAGGGATAATTAAAAAATAGCTTTGAAGTCTCAAGTGCTGAGTTATTTTACATTTACATGGTCTTTATAACTACATCAAATTTAAAAGCTCCTGCATAGCAAAGGAAACTATCAGAAAATGAAAAGCCAATCTACTGAATGGGGAAAAAATACTGCAAATCATTAATCTAATAAAGGGTTAATATCCAAAATATATAAAGAACTCATACAACTCAACAGCAAAACAAATAAAAAAATGGGCAGAGAATCTGACAGACATTTTTCCAAAGACATACAGATAGAGAGCCAACAGATGTTCCAAGACATACAGATGAAAAAGTGATCACTAAACATCAGAGAAAAGCACATCCACCCACAGTAAGACAGTAACTCGCACCTGTTGGAATGGCTAGTATCAACAAGAAATCAGTGTCAGCAAGCATGTGGCAAAGGGGGAACCATTGTGCACTGTCGATAGAGTGTACATTAGAGAAGCCACTACAGCAAGCAATGGAAGTAATTCAAAAAATAAAAGTAAAACTACCATAGGACCCAGCAATTATGCTTCTGGGTATTTATTAGAAAAAAAATGAAGATGCTAAATTTGAAAAGATATATGCACTTCCATGTTCAATGTAACATTATTTACAAGAGTCAAGAAGTCATGGGCGCAACCTAGGTGTCCGGTGATACGACGAATAAAGTTTTAAATAGGTGGTGTGTATATGTAACTATTTAGCATAAAAAAGGAAATCCTGCCATGTAACATGGATGGAACCTGAGAACATCATGAAAATTATAGAAGATAATATGTGCAAAAGTGAAATACATGTAATGCCAGGCAGAGAAGGGCAAACACTGACCGAGACCACTAGTGTGAGGAACCTAAACAAACGAGCCAAGCTCACAGCTACAGAGAACAGATTGGGGGTTGCCACAAAGGTGAGGGTGGGGGACTGGTGAAGAGGGTCAAAAGGTACAAAATTCCAGTTATAAAATTAGTCATGAGGATATAATTTATAGCACGGTGATTACAGTCAATGATACCATATCATCACATGTTTGAAAGTTGCTCACAGGACAATTTTAAAAGTCCTTGTCACAAGAAAAAGAAAATATTTGGTGATTACATGTGGTTGATGTTAACTACATTTATTGTGACAGACAGTTTGAAATGCATACAAAAATAGAACCATTATGTTGTACACCTGAAACTAATATAATGTTATGTTGATTATACCTCAATAAAAATAAAATGAAATGTATATGGTCTTTACAGTATTAACAAAATTAACTTGTTCAGAGAAGAGACTGTTAACTCCACATAATGCCCAAAGGAGGGAAGGAAACTGTAGAATTAACAGAACTCATGTAAAATGACTACAGTCAACAAATACACAGTATGATTTTTTAATTTAATACTCAAGTGGTCTAGGTATTATTTTCATGTGAACTCATTAAAAATAAATTTAGATCAAATGACCATTACTTTTATTTTCTCTAACAGAACCATTTATCCAAATGTCGATGCTTTCTATCAACTGAGGATATTAGGGAACAATTCAAAAATCTACATACAAAAAAACTATAGTAAATAATATTTTAACAATCTTGAGACCAAATTTTAACATGCTTGCCTATGTCAAAATCAAAATGGTTCTCTAAGTCCTAATCAAAAATAATAATAAATCACAAATAATTTTTGATTTTAAGAAAATAAAAGCCAACCCAGTAAAATAAACCAACTATGCTACAAAGAGGCTGGAGCACGAGGAGAGCAAGACGCTTGAAGATATGAAGTGGTTGCCTTTTCTATCCCTTCACAACATTGAACATTTTTTGTAGCTGGTACCAGCTGGCCTCTGCCCAGTGAACAGGCAAGTCAGGCAACTACAAACTATGCTTATGAGGCAAAAACACAAATAAAGCATGGAGGCATATGTGTTCTGAACATCCAGAGCACACAGTGCTTCAGTTACATAGGCTGTGAGCCTGCAGAGGTTTGGTCCTACCATTACTGGCAGCAAGACCTTGGTCAGATTACCTCCTTCAGTTTCCTCTTCTGTGAAGAGCATTTATGAGGATTATAAAAGACAATGCATGCAGAAGATGTCTAGTACTAGCACATACTAACTACTAAATAAATAGTGACTTATGTCATAAGTGGGCATGTTGTTGTTCCTTTGTCCTGAAGTGATAAAGTTGTGCATGTAATGTTAATAACACCTACAAAATAAAAAATGATGAAAAATTATTTACATAGGCAAAACAGAAAAAACTTAGAAGTTTTAGTTTGCCACAGTACCTAATACACATGCAAGGTACCAATGCCTTGTGGATCCAATTAAGTGTTTAAATCAACTACAAACAAAAACTGATAAATACACACATCAATCTAAACCTCTTAAAACTACGGCTTCATGAATAAAGGATTTTTCTTGTGTTTACAAATGTTTCTTCAATTCTGTTAGCATTCCTTTAAATTCGCCCAGCCAGGCCAATGTCCATTTTCAGACATTCGAAAGAACCAAAGAGCACATGGTAAGCTACCCACACATTCCCTGTGGCTTGCTCCCTGGTAAGCAAGAAAGTAAGGCAGCACTTATTTCTCCGGCCAGTGACAAAAAATGAACACAAAGAAATAACACTATTTGCACATATAAACATATTCATCACTTATAACTGCCTGATGACTCTCCCCCAAAATTTCATTTGTGGTAGTTGCTCCAAAGAGTTAAACACTCTGGATTTTGTTTTTCCCACTTTTCACATCATCACAGAATGTACATCTCTTAATCTTAATGATGTAAATAGATTACATCACCTATTCTGGAAAATCCATCATTCACTAAAAATCAGTGAAACATGTTGACTGAAACAGGTATGTAAATAAAAAGCAGTCAGTGCTTCCTTGATGTTCATTTGGTTTCTAAACAGCTAGGTTTTACTATCTATCTTATCAGGCTTTATTGAGCATTAAATCTACTTTTTTTCTATTAGTCTCTTTAGAAAGAAATACCTATTTATCAACGCATTAACAAAATACTCAATGAATTAAAAAGAAATGACCAAGTGTAAGTATTAATGTTTCCCACTGAAGCACTGGAATTAATAATGAATAAATAAATGAATTACCTTTAGTGGGCCCTTTATGTGGTCATCTTGAACTTCCACTGTTGAAGAATCATGCCTAAACGTTACCTAGAGATTATAAATTTAATTAGCCACACACAGACACGCATACACAAAGCAACACAAGCTCATCACCCACATGAATTCATTTTTATTACAAGTAATCTAAACCAAGCTCTGCCTAACTTTATATAAAATCTCAATCCCTGAGTAGATTAACTGAAAATTTTATTATTTAAACAATTTCCCAGATTAAATTACTTGATGTTTCACATATACTTTATTCAATACTACTAGTTATTAGTTTAGCTGAATAATTTCTTTTTCTAAAATATGAGGAAGAAAGAGGCAGAGATCTAAGGCTACGAGTACTACAGCTGACCCTGCACAACAGCAAAGGGGTTGGGGAGCCAGCACCCCCTTGCAGTTGAAAAATCCATGTATTAACTTGACTCCCCCTGAATGTAACTACTAATCACCTGCTGATGACCAGAAAGAAGTTTTACCAATAACATAAACAGCTGATTAATACAAATTCTGTGTTATATGTATTACATATTGCATTCTTACAACACATGAGGCTAGAGGAAAAAAAGTTAAGAAAAATCATAAAAAACAAAAAATCCATTTACAGTGTTTATTGAAAAAAAATCCGCATATAAACAGACCCACACAGTTCAAATCCATGTTGTTCAAGGGTCTAATATATATCATTTTGTGATGGTCTAGCTTAATAATAAGCAGTAGCAATGAACATTTAATGAGAGTTGAGTATCAGGCTCAAGTATCAAACATCTAATCTCCACAACAATCTTATTAGGTAGGTATAACTGTTCCCATTTTGATAAGAAAACTGAGGAACAAAAATATAAGTAGTAACTGGTCCAAGATACCAGAACTGCTACAGGGTTGAGGTTAATATTCACACTCAAGCAGTCTAGTTCCAGAACTTGTACTGTACTCTCTTAGATCAGTATAGAAACCAGAGAATGGGAAACCTGATGTGAGGACAGTATGCTAAAATAAAGGGTTCAAGTTTAATATTTAGCTGGTGAAAAACAAGATAGCTTCCAGTATTCAGTATAGTAAAAGTTGTTTTCCCTATACAAAGCAAGAGTTCTTACAGGAATTAAACCATTAATAGGCTCACAACCAGCTATGAAAGGAGATGTCCTATACCTATAGCACTGAAGGCATTTCCGCCTCACAAAAGCCCTTTATTCAAATTATGTGTTTAGTCCTGGCTAGCTGGGTGTCATCTGGCAGATCAAAAGACCGTGGGTACAGTCCCAGTAAGGACACATGCCTGGGTTGCAAATTCAGTCCCTGGCTGGGGCACATGCAAGAGGCAACTGATCGATGTTTATCTCCCTCAACTTCTTCCCTCCCCTCTCTCTAGGAAAAATGAAAGGACAAAAAATTAAATGGATGGATAGATGGATAGATAGATAATATGTTTAGGCAACTGTGTCAATCACCTAGACTCTAAGCCATTTAAGGATGGAGACTGGGTCTTAACACTAGAGTTTCAATACCTTATATAGTGCTTAGCACACAGTAAATGCTCAATAAATAAAAACTGGTGGTGAAAAAGCTTATCAACAAATTGTAAAACTTACTAACTTTGAATCATAAATGAAATAAAACTGGTAAAAAATATACTACCATTATGTTGAGAAAATCATTAACTTTGAATTATAAACAGACTTTACTGTTTAAAAAAGCTTATTTACTGACGAGAGAGGAGAAAAGAGAAGAGAAGAGAAGAGAAGAGAAGAGAAGAGAAGAGAAGAGAAGAGAAGAGAAGAGAAGAGAAGAGAAGAGAAGAGAAGAGAAGGGAAGAGAAGAGGAGAGGGAAACACCGACTTGCTGTTTTATCCCAACACACTCATTGGCTGACCCTTGCCTGTGCCCTCACTGGAGACCAAACCTGCAACCTTGGTGATTCAAATGACTCTCTAACCAAGCTACCCAGTTGGGGCAAATTATAAACAGATTGTGGAGCAGCAAAAACAAACAAACAAAACAAAACATCAAATTTTAATTTTTTATTGACTGATTTTTACAGAAAAAGAGGAAAGGGAAAGAGGGAGGGAGAGAGGGAGCAAGCAACATGGATTTTGTTGTTCCACTTACTGATGCATTCATTAGTTGTCTCTCGTATGTGCCCTGACCAGGGATCAAACCCGCAACCTTGGTTTATCAAAACAATGCTTTAACCAACAGAGCTACCAGCCAGGGCCAATAATAATTTTTAGATGCCCATTATTTATAAAGCACAAGGTAGTACTTGGTAGTCTGTGCTATCAACAGAGGCAGTTTTCTGCCTTATATTAATAGGAAGAAATGGCAGAAGTGCTACATGTCATTTAGCTGGTTTATTCATTACAGAGAGAAACCAGCTGAGATTGCAATTTCAGGCTAAAATCTAGTCTGTTCTGCAGACCAAAGCATGGGTCCTGGAGTAACACTGTTTTCCTGCCCAAAGGGAACACCTTTTTCTAACTAGCACAAAAATGCTCATGTGGACCTCAGGCTCTGCTAAGGAGGCTCTCCACTGGGAAGCAGGGCTTCTGTCTAATTCACACTAAGGTGTTACATGTGCTAATATTAGCCCTGTCCCTGAGAGTGAGAAAACTGTAACAACCTTTCTCTTCATCTCTAAGACAGTAGTAAAAACGAAAAAAAAAAAGGAGTGCTCAGGAAACACCAGTGTGTGAAGTCAGAACAGGAAATGCCTCTCTCTGTAAGAGCACTGTAAGAGTACCCACATACTCAAATCACAAAAGAGCTCACAGGCACCAGGCATGTTAAAACTGAATATAGGGTGTGTCCTAGACTAACATCTTACAGGCTAACTGTTAAAAGGCCTTATCACCACAATTCTTAACTAGGGAGTATAAAAATTAGAATCATCCAGGAAACTTTATTTAAACACCAAAGGGAGGGAGGGAGGGGAGGGAAGGATAGATGGATGGACGGAGAAAGGAAGGAACGTGGGCATGAAAAAAGCTTCAAAAGGGACAGTGATCCTCTGCACTGGAAGTGCAACACCTCTATGGCCTGTTTAATTGGTGATAGTTAAACCAATGTTTTACAGGGTATCTGGTCATCTGGATTATAAATCCCTGAGGACAGAAGTCATCTTCATACCCCCCCTTCCTCACCTAACAGAGTTCCTTGCAAGGTTTGCCATTCAATAGCTGACAAATAAGTATCTACCTTCAAATATTTCACTTGGCCCATGTTTTTCAATACTAATAATTTATTAAAATGTAAACAGTTACAGCTCTTTTCCTGTTATTATCTGAGACAAAACACAAATATTTTAGAAAGACTTTTCAAGGAAGGCAGAGATAAGAAATCAACAACTACCATAGTTCAGTTACCTAAGGCACCATCAATTATAAATTGCATCACAATTTCATGAATAAAATGGAGGAGAGGGTCTTAAAATTAATGAACTAGGATAATTCCCACTCTGCCACATTTGCTA
Organism: Phyllostomus discolor; assembly: GCF_004126475.2. NCBI lineage: Eukaryota > Metazoa > Chordata > Mammalia > Chiroptera > Phyllostomidae > Phyllostomus > Phyllostomus discolor. The sequence continues at coordinate 5,970,672 of NC_040917.2, read as the reverse complement.
TAATAGCCTTGGAGAAATCACTAACCCTTTATGAGCCTCATTTTTCTTATAATAAAATTAAGGAACTAAACTATTGGGTTGGCCAAAAAGTCCTTTTAGTTTTTCTATAAAATAAAAGACACATTTTTCATTTTCAGCAATAACTTGACTGATTTGAGTATTTTGAGTATGTCAGCTACCTCTTGTGTGGTATAACACGGACTATTCTCAATGTCTCGATTTGATTGCTACCAATTTTAACTGGTCTACCTAACCGTGGAGCAACAACCAGAGAGCAAACTCCAGCATGAAACTTTGCAAACCACTTCTGACATGTTTCATCAGTCAAAAGGACCTTTTCTATACATTGCACAAGTCTCTTTTTACATTTCAGTGGCATTTTTACCTTTCTTGAAATAATCAAGCATAATATGCCAAAGATATTGTGTATTTTCTTCCATTTTCAATATTAAAATGTCTACGTAAAAATTCACCAATTTTGCCCTGGCTGGTGTGGCTTAGTGGAGGCCTGTTGAACCAAAGGGTCACCTGTTTGATTCCCAGTGAGGGCACTGCCTGGCTTGTGGGCCAGGTCCCCAGTGGGGGGAGCATGTGAGGGGCAACCACACACTGCTGTCTCTTCTCTCCCTCTTTCTCCTCCCCTCCCCCTCTCTCTAAAAATAAATAAGATCTTTAAAAAAATATATATATATATAAAATTCACCAATTTTAATAAATTTTATTTTAAATGCATGCTGAGGCCCGGCTGGTGTAGCTCAGTGGCTTGAGCACAGGCCTGCAAACCAAAGGATCACTGGTTCAATTCCCAGTCAGGGCACATGGCTGGCTTATGGACCAGATCCCCAGTAAGGGGTGTGTGAGGGGCAACCACACATTGATGTTTCTCTCCCTCTCTTTCTGCTTCCCTTCCCCTCTCTCTAAAAAATAAATAAAATCTTTAAAAAACAAAATAAAATGCACGCTGATATGACAGTTGTAACAATCTAACAAAATTGTTTCAAATGAAATTGAAAGACAACTAAGTGCTACCACAGCCATCTTATGGGAAAAAAACAAAAATCAATTTTTGGCTAAGCCAAAACATTACTTCTAGGGTCCTTTCCAGCTGCAAAATGCTAACAAAAGCATTGTTTACTAAATGCTAACAAAAGCATTGTTTACTATATACAAACAATAACAAATGTATATAGTAAAGTGACATTAAAAAAATACCAACTGTAGCCCTGGCTGGTGTAGCTCACTGGATTGAGCGTGGGCTGCGAACCAAGGGATCACCAGTTCGATTCCCAGTCAGGGCACATGCCTGGGTTGCGGGCCAGGTCCCCAGTGGGGGCACATGAGAGGCAACCATACATTGATGTTTCTCTCCCTCTCTTTCTCCCTCCCTCCCTCTCTCTAAAAATAAATAAAATCTTTAAAAAAAAAAAAAAAAAAAAAAAACCAACTGTACTAATCTAATTCCATTCCAAATGGAATACCAAAAATCACAATGCTTTTTCTCAGGTATTTTTACAACCATTACTCCTAGAAACTAAACTCACCCTGCAAAAAAATTATTAAATGTACTCACCAAACTAAAGTTTAAATATTAAATACTGAACATACAACTTATAAAATCTACATATACTGTACCTTGACTTTGACCAGTCTTTTTGCTGTCTTGATCTTGGCTTCACAAAAAGCTCCTCTGTATTTAGCACTCACATCAGTGCCCACTGTCAAATAGGGAGGCTCATCAAGGGCCTAAAAATGAAAAGAAATTAGATTTAAACTCTCTAATTCTTTCCCACACTCAGATCTCAGAAGGGCAGATCCAATCCTGTTAAAGCCATGGAAATTATAATAGTTGAGTGTATTTGTTAACAAGAACAATCTATAAAATACCCTAAAAATAAGTAAAGTATGTATAATAAGGTCTATATAAATGCATAAATGTACATCATATAAAATATAAAAGCACATTTTTCTCTATACAAAATATACAGTCCATAATATGAATTAGCTCAATCACAAGTACATACCATTCCTCCCTCCTCCATCCACCATCCATTCAAATACATATTTACTATATAACCACAAGACAGATTCTTAAAAGTTCAAAGTCTGAGAAATTTTTCTTTTAAAATAGGGTATGTCTTTATAAGCACCCAAATTGAGAATAATTTTGTTATGCCCCTAACTAGACAATTCTTAGACAGAATGGCACAAAAGGGGCATGGGGAATTACATGTATTCAAACTACAATATTCAATCTGGGAGGTTTCAAGTAAAAATTAGCAAAAATGTCTCAAATGCTTTGGGGTGTGAGTTCACTGTCTGTTTATCCTTCTAGAGTAAATAGTATTTTAGTTCTCCCTACTTGTGATTTAGTTTTTAATAGTCGTATTCTAGCTGCTCTGACGTTTTACAATCAGGTACATTTCTGCATAGGATCTACATTTCGAAGGAGTTCTCCTTATATTCATCAATTCTATAGCCAAAGAAAGATTGTGTAAGTAGCTTTTACCAAAGTGTTTTAAGGAAAACTAATATCCCAAGAAGTTCCACCAAAAAGAAACTGGATTATGGAATGAATTCCCACTCTGCCTCATTATTTCCCAATTTATTTGTCCAAAGAGCCTTTTCTCCCTCCTATTAACATTACTATCCTGAAGAAATTCCATAAAACATTAGGGAGAAAACACTGTCATACAACAACAAATAATGAAATATCAATTTCATTTAGATCTTAAAAGAACTTTATCCCTAATAGTTGTGGCTAACATCTCAAAAAGAAAAAAAGAAAAAAGAAAGATATTCTAATGCTATATAACAAAAATGCCCATCAGCATATCAAATAATTTTAATAACCCTTTTTAAAGGTGGGCAAGTATTACATAAACCAAGACAAGGGTGCTACAACTAAAAATATCAGGCCAACGTCCTTACTGGCAACTCAGTCATTAAGAATAAAGAAGAGCCCTGGCTGGTGTGTTCAGTGGACTGAGTAACAAACAGCCTGCAAACTGAAGGGTCGCCAGTTCCATTGTCGGTCAGGGCGCATGCCTGGGTTGTGGGGCAGGTTACCATTGGGGGCATGTGATGAGCAAACAACCGATTGATGTGTTTCTCACACATTGATGTTTCTCTCCCTCCCTTACCATCTCCCTCTCTAAAAATAAATAAATAAAATACTTTAAAAAAAGAAAGAATAAAGAAACATAAAACACATCAGGTATACAATTTTTAAAATCTACTTAGGAAAATGCCTGTTATTTCAATCTACTTATGCCCTAACAGAAGTGTATTCTCATGAAGATATTTTCTACACTTCTACATTACTACTTTTTAAATTTAAGGATATCATTAATTAACTATAATTGTAACTTTACACTGCTCTTGCACTTAAAGTTAACAATAAATGCATTTCTACTTTACCTACCTGCCCCAGCCCTCCTAAAATGTCATTTTCCTTGATGAAAATATGGTTACATTCCAGACAAGCTAGTGGCTTTATTTTAGCAAGAATATGAAATGACTCATGGTACTTCACTCAGAAATTTTAAGAAAAAATTTAAAAGACATGAAAACCCAGTGGGACAATCTTCATCATACAGGCTCATTAGTGCTCACAACATGCAACCACTCCCATTAACATGGTTTGCACCTTAGTAGCCAGTAAAATTTTATTTTCACAGACAAATATAGTAAAGTTATAGGGAACCAGAAATTGTGAAACATAGATGAGAACAAGAAATCAACTAAAAGTTATACATTTGTGTCTACTCAGGAACAAATAAATAAGCTTTTCAGATATTTTTATTATAGAGAATTTTTAACAAAAAGAGGAATAAAATAGTAATATATTTGGATTACTAGGACACAGAAACCCACTTATGAATTCTTTTCATTAATGTTTATATTAAACACTGGCAACATTCCCACTATAGCAAACTATAAGTATGCTTATTGAGCAGATTCATTCCATTTGAATTTGAGAGAGGGGATTTTTTTCCCTCCAAACTAGGTCCACCCCACATCCTTATAAAAAATGAAAATCCATGTTGACAGAAAAAAGTAGTAATTACCTCAAATATTGTGGGGGCAAATTAGTATTGTGAAGGGTAACAGTTTCCACCCTTCAAGCTAGAACACATGAAAAGAAATTAGCAAGGCATATAAAGAATATGTCTATTAGAAAAAACTTACAAAGGAAACTAAAATATAATAAAATCCCAAATGTATAATAAATTCATGGCTAGAGCAGTGCTAATTTGTTAAAAAGTGCATAGGAAAAAAAGCAAAGATCTATGCTCTGATCTTCTGCCTCTATTATTTTCTGGACCACACTAGGTAAGTTACTTCTTTGTTTCTAAATTCTCATCATTACTTGGTCTGCATACATCTGTTTAACAAACCCTATTCAAAGCATCGTGGTTACAAAGATGGTCAAAATGGGACTTTTCAAGACACATAATCATCTAGAAGTAAAACTAGGCTAACCAAAATATGAATGAGATTTTGTACAGAAAAACAAAATCTATATTCTACATGATCAGGTCTGTTTATGTAGTTTTAACAGAGCATAAATCACTCTATCACAGTGTAGCATAGGGTAGTATAAAGCAGACTAACAGCACAGGCTTTCAAAGCATGGGATCCTAATACCAGCTCTTTCCTCACAGTAACTTGGTACGTTTCTGTAGACAACTTTAAACTTGTCTTCACATCAGGAAAATATGGTCAATATTAGAAACAATCAGTTACGATGCCTAAAGTATTTAGCTGTTAACAATTACTATTAATATTATAAAACACTCAATGTGGGCAATCAATTGTCCACCCTGTAATGTAAATTCAGATTTGACACCCTGACATTTTTTTCTTTTTAAAATGCAAAACCTCATTTTAAATAAGGTTACTGCTTATCATAAGTGCAAGTTAAAAGTTAAACCTCTTTCCTCGCTTCTTCAACTAATGTCAATATTCCTCAGAATATATTTTTCAGTACTAAATCTAATGAGAACATACCACAAGATACTTGGTAATATGTATATATCTTTAAAATAGTATACTTTTTCCTAGTCCTAGACATGCAGAAATAATCAAAGGTACATGTATATATTATACATATAGGAAAAAACATACATCATAAAGACAGTAACAACAGTTAGAGTTAACCTATGGGAAAGGGAGTTGTAAAACGAGTAAGTATGTGTATTCAAAATGTGTTTTTATTTTTTAAAAGGTTCATTCTGTGTGAGGGAGCGGGGGTTGGTGGAGGTGGAAGAAGGTATAAAAGGGAGTAAGTTGTACTGGAAAAAATGTAATAAAAAATAAGCTACTAAAAGAAATAAATTTAAAAATGTTCTTTTTTGTTTGTTTTTTTGCAGTTGGCATGTACCCTTTGCTCTTTAAAATGTATTCTAAGGAACAGAACTATATTAATAAATCCCCCATATACTCATAATCTGGTTCCTATAATAATTAACTCAGACATTTTTGTCTCATCTATACCCCTACCCATTCTTAAAAAAAAAAAAAAAAAAAAAAAAAACCCTCTTGATTATTTTAAAGGAAACCCCAGATGTTATATTACTTCATCAGAACAATAAAAAGTATAATCTGTAACAAATGGGATTATGGGTTATTTTGAATTTTCTTACTAATATTTTTCTATATTCTCCAATGTCTTTGGATGACCTTATTAATGAGAATCAGTATAATACAGTTATCAAGCACACAGACTCTTGAATTAGATGTTTAGGGTCAAATCTACCACCTAATAGCTAGGTGACCTTGAGCTAGGACCTCCGTGCTTCAGGATAATAACAGTGATCTCAGGACTTCCGGCCAAGATGGAGGCGTAGGTAGACACACTGTGCCTCCTCACACAACCAAAATAAGGACAACAATTTAGAAACAAAAAACAACCAGTACCAACAGAAAATTGAACTGTATGGAAGTCTAACAACCAAGGAGTTAAAGATGGCACATTCATCCAGACCGGTAGGAGAAGTGCAGTCGGGTGGCCAGGAGGAGAGGGGTCCCGGCAAAGCAGTGGCTGGCAGACCCTGGGAAGCAAAGGGAGGACCCAGGTAGGCAGCAGATTGTGGAGGGGCGTCGTACACAAGGCAGCTAGTGGACCAGGCAGTCCCACATTCACATGCAGATAAACCAGGCAAAACTAGGGAGTGAGACAGACCACACAACCCAGAGCCCCAGTGAAGGGAAATAAAGCCTCAAACCACTGATTGAAAACACCTGTGGGGGTTGAGGTGCCCGGAGAAACTCCCAGCCTCATAGGAGCATTCTTTGGAGAGATCCACAGGGTCCCAGAACGTACACAAACCCACCCACATAGGAATCAGCACCAGAAGGGCCCAATTTGCTTGTGGGAAGCAGGGGAAGTGACTGAAATCCAGCAGAGAGAGGAGTAGGTGCTTTTGTTCCCTCTCTGACCCAGCCCCCACATACAGAGTCACAACCTAGCAACTGGGTTGACCCACCCTGGTGAACACCTAAGGCTCTGCCCCTCACTACCTAAGAGGCATAACAAGACAAAAAAAAAAGTCCCAAATGAAAGAACAGATCAAAGCTCCCCCCAAAATAAAACTAAGTGATGAAGAGATGGCCAACCTATTAGATACATAGTTCAAAACACTGGTAGTCAGGATGCTCACAGAATTGGTCAATTTCGGCCGCAAATTAGATGAAAAAATGAAGGCTATACTAAGTGAAATAAAGGAAAATGTACAGGCAACCAACAATGATGGGAAGGAAACTGGGACTCAAATCAACAGTATGGACCAGAAGGAAGAAAGAACCATCCAACCAGAAAAGAATAAAGAAATAAGATTCAAAAAAATGAGGCGGCTTAGGAACCTCCAGGACATCTTTAAACGTTCCAACATCTGAATTATAGGGATACAAGAAGAGGAAGAGCAACAAGTAGAAAAGTTATTTGAACACATAATAAAGGAGAACTCCCCCAATCTGGCAAAGGAAACAGACTTCCAGGAAGTCCAGGAAGCTCAGAGAGTCCCAAAGAAGTTGGACCCAAGGAGGAACACACCAAGGCACATCATCATTACATTAGCCAAGGTAAAAATGAAGGAGAGAATCCTAGAAGCAGCAAGAGATAAGGAGACAGTAACCTACAAAAGAGTTCCCATCAGACTGTCAGCTGATTTCTCAAAAGAGACCTTACAGGCAAGAAGGGGCTGGCAAGAAGTATTCCAAGTCATGAAAGGCAAGGACCTACATCCAAGATTGCTCTGTCCAGCAAAGCTTTCATTCAGAAAGGAAGGGCAGATCAAGTATTTCTCAGATAAGGTCAAGTTAAAGGAGTTCATCATCACCAAGCCCTTATTATATGCAATGTTAAAGGGACTTATCTAAGAAGATAAAAAACATGTATAGTAAAACGACAGCAAAGTCACAATTATTAACAACCACACCTAGAGCAAAAACCAAAACAAACTAAGCAAACTAGAACAGGAACAGAACCACAGAAATGGAGATCACATGGAGGGTTAGCAACAGGGGAGTGGGAGGAAGAGAGAGGGGGAAAAGGTACAGAGAATGAGTAGCATAGACGGTAGGTAGAAAATGGACAGGAGGAGGGTAAGAATAATATGGGAAATGTAGAAGCTAAAGAACTTATAAGTATGACACATGGGCATGAACTAAAGGGGGAGAATGTGAGTAGGTAGTGGGGTGCTGGGTGAAGGGGAGTGAAGGGGGGAAAATGGGATAGCTGTAATAACATAATCATTAAAATATATTTTTAAAAAATAACAGTGATCTCACAGGGATGAGGACTACAATGTCACATGAAAAGTGTAGGGCCCAGCAAACAGTGTCAGATAAAGTCTGTTGTTATTACTTAGTAATCTGGGAGAAAATTATGAGTTAAAAAAATGTGTAAGTCCTCTACAAATGAAGATCCCACATAAAGAGCAGATGCCAGTATAATTGTGTGCATATATGAGGGGGTATTTAAATATTAACCCCTTTATTCAATTCAGAAATAATCGTGTTGCATTCTATAGCAAGAGAGGTTAAGTCCTGGTGAAGGTGCTCCGTAAGGAAGTGTAGCACAACCCTTTAGTGTGGCAGAAAGACACAACTATATGTATATAACTATTCTGAGGCTACTGTACTTTGGTCCAAGTAGAGATACACAAAGTAAGCTGATTAACAGAGCAGCCCTTTTATCAACACCTACCCTGGTAGGTAAACATGTGTATAACCAAAAACAAATCAAAAAAACCTCTTACCTTCTCTTTTTGTTCTGCTTCTCTGATTTCGGTCAATAATATGGACCATCTCAGAGGTTAAAATAAAATGTTTTATGTAGCACCTCCATGCCAAAAGGAAATTACACTACTAAATTACCGTCCCTTTGTTTAGCAAACAGAACAGTTTCCTAGTTGTCAAGGCAACAGCTACCTTCACAGTTATCAGCATTGCTTAAACAATTATTTTTCTAGTCAACCTACCAAATGTCCTCACTGGCACCTAAAAACCATTGAATTCCATGGGAACACTAAAAAGCATAAGCAATCTTAAATTAGCTATGGTGCATACTAATCCTTCAAGAAGCCAAAATGCCAGGGAAATGTGTAAGTGCACAAATGAACCAACAGCCGGACAGAGATCACTCCTGTGCCCTGGGCTGCAGTGCACCAACACACGAAACGCTGTAGAAAAAGAGCAGCTGACTCAATTCTCCAAGCGGCTGACGCTGACACAGCCTAGGAAATGTTCAGTTATTCAAGATCTATTTATTAAAAAGAAAAACATGCTAGAGGACACTTTATTGAGATAGTTTCCTTAAAAGAGTTAGCATTCGAACTAGTTACTAGGCAGTGCCAATGCATCCAGGAGAAATCAGAAAACAAGAGTGTTAAATTTGATGCTAAAACCTCCGGTATTTACTTCAACACACAAATAAATCTATTAAAAAATGACCTTTTTGTATATGACAATCTCAAAGAAGCATTAAAACCATGATGGAGTTAATTATAACAGATGAATGAAAAAATACACCTAATATACCAAAGGATGTGGTGTATCACTTAAAAACTAAGCTTAAAACTTAAATGCACATTTTTTTAGGACATACAAAAATGGGTGCACTGAGGCAATAAAAACGTCCAATCTGATTTTACTCTCTTCCTTTTTATGGCATCCCAGGACATGGGGCGGTGCAGGGTAAGGGTTGGAGAGACACAGGAGGTAACGGTGTAGACGCTGAGTATACAAGGCATAGAGAATTGTGCGGGAGCCACATGGAAACGCAGGCAGTCCCTGTGGCTGAAGACACGGTAGAAGCTGAGTAGGGACAGAGGAAATTTTCAGCATCATTGGAAGATTTGCCACACTGACCAAATAAGCAAACTGATTGGTCAAATAAGTAAATACACCAAGGATAGTGGGGCCGTGTTTCTCACTGCCAAAGAAATTTAAAAGAAAGGAAGGGGAAAGGCTATAAGGAAGTCTAAGGTATTGGACTGAAGTTAGAAATGTGAATGCATGGTCATATAATGGATAACACATACACACAGAAAAAATAAACAGTATTAACAGATGTACATGTGCACATGCATATATATTTGACTGTCTCTGTGTATGTGTGAGTATATACACATTCACATATGTTCCTAACTGTCCACCAATAAGGCCTCAGAGCATCTGACAGCCCAGTAACAAAAAGCATAGCAACAGCTTTCCTGATTTCTAAATCCTATCACATAGTTAAAGGAACCAGGTGTCCTTGGAGAAATGGCTGATTTCAAAGTTAGGGAAATTACAAGAAGAATCTGAAACAACTTGTGCCAGAAAGTAAGGAAATACTCAATGAATGATGGTGACATTTCAAAGGGACCTGGAGTCACCTTGAAGGGACTCCTAATGGCCAAATGGGGGAAACTTTTGAGCGTTAAAATAAGTACTGGTTGTCCTATTATCTGGTTAGGGATGTATACATATGTCAAAACTAATTGACTTAAGATGTGTGTACTCCATTTTAAATAAATTACACCTCAAGTTTAAAAAATTAATAACAAATTACCACCCATTCAATTAAACCAGCATCCATGAGTCCATACTGACACATAAATGAATAAATGCCGATAAATAATAAATGGTAAAAAGAGAAAAGTTCCTCCTTATAACAAAATATTAATGTTAAAAATGTAGCAGAGTTGTCAATAGATGCTGAACTGATCAGTGAAGGTCTGAGGAAGAACAGGATCCTGGCACAATCGTGGAATACCACTCAATTATCAGTGGTGGAATAATGTGATACAATGAGAATAAAGAGCTTCCTTTCTGTGGTATACCTCTGCCAAGAGTGACCTTAATAATGAGAAAAATCAGACAGACCCAGGTTGAAGTTATGCTATAGAATATAAGGTTTGTACTCCTTAAAACTCCGAAGGACATGAAATATGGGAACACCGGGAAACAGTTTAGACTGAAGTAGTCTGCAGAGACATGATAATCAAATTCAACATGTATTCCTGGATAGAGTGGGCACCAGAGAAGCAAAAAGAAAAAAAGGAGACATTATTAGGGGAGTTGGTGAAACCCGAAAGGGCTCTGTGGAGAGGATGGCAGTGGTACAGCAATGCTGATTTACTCACAGGGCTGAGTACAGGGTAGAAAGAAGAGTGTCCTTTCTGTTGGGAATTATACAGGAGAGTATTTAGGGTGCTCAGGACATCATTCCTGAAGCTCTCTCTCAAAAAGTGTAAAGATAATGATAGACTGTATGAATTGTCTGTATTACAAATTTGAAATTATTTGAAAATAAATTATTTTAAAGGTTTTTTAAAAAAGATTTTATGTATTTATTTTTGGAGAGATGGAAAGGGAAAGAGAAAGAGAGGGAGGGAGAGAAACGTCAATGTGCCAGTGATACACCGACCCACTGCCTCTCACACGCCCCCAACTGGGGACCTGTCCGGCAACCCAGGTGTGTGCCCTCACATTGTGAATCGAATCAGCGACCTTTCTGCCCCCAGGCCAGTGCTTAAACCACCGAGCCACACCAGCCAGGATGAAAATAAATTATTTTTAAAGTACTATATATTTATTGGCCATTTGCATATCTTTTTCTATGAATTGCCGATTTATGTTCTTTACCCATCTTTCTGAGTTACTTTTTTTATAAAACTGGATTGTAAAAGTTCTGGTGTACTAGAAAAGAAAAGGAACACTTTCCTCCAAATAAAAAATATCCTCTGAACACTACCTATATTTCCTAACATTCCTCCTAAAATTTAAGTTATTCCACGGGATTTAGATCCACATCTATTAACCAGAGAGATGCATGCGATGCATACTCATAGACATTAACAGAAAGTACCTGCATTTTTCTACAAGTTTAAATGGCTCAAAATAGACATTCTAACTAGAATGCTCACCACCAGCAAAGAGGTATGAGAGAAATAAACTGAGTAGCACACTTATTAAATCCCTGTTGTATTTAAGACATTGTTCTAAGAGGTACTTAAAAATGCATCTGCTTTAAGGTATCATCAATCTCTGTACACACCCTGCTTATTTATAATATTTAAACTTTAAGATCTGGAAATTAGAGAAGCCTATTGGTGCAGCCAGTTCAAAAGTCGTAATTACAAAGAGAAGTTATAAACTGACATTGTTATGGTTTATATCTATCTGGGAATGTTAGTGAGATCTACTGGCATGAATTAACAGGCAATAAGTATAACATTTTGAATTGTCACAAGATAAGTCACTATGGGTATATCTAGAGAATATTTTCTAAGAGTGTGCTTTATTACAAAAAAATATTAATCATCCTTAAAACTCTCCATCCAACCAAATTTTTTTTGATGACTTGAAAATAACAATATTTTGTTTCACTGCAATAAAAATAATGGTAAAACACTAAGGAAAAAAATCAGATTCGCCTAAGTGTCGTCTTCTCAAGGTGACTATTAGAATACCAACCATCCCAGATATTTTCCCTAGCAAAATAACTAACCAGATAGATTGATGACAGATAGTTTGATCAACTACTCTTAATTATAAATTTTTATTCTTCACTTAAGAAAGTCTGAATGTTCTTCCATATTTTAAATGTGATTCTACAATATAAAGTGATTGATAATTATTATATAGTCTTACCTGTGCTGTAGCAACCTTCGTGTACCTTGTTCTTCATGATTGCAGAAGAGGGAGACAGAGGTAGGGAAGGTGTGAGAGAAGAGGATAAATGCAACAGAACAGCAGTCCCCAGCCTTTTTGGCACCAGGGGCCAGTTTTGTGGAAGACAATTTTTTCCATGGGTTGGGGGAAAGGGGGTAGGGAATGACTTTCTAGCCTGTCACCAGAAACAGCTTAATTGGTACCTGCCACTCACTGATAGGATTTGATATGAGTCTGCAAGCAATTGATTTATTACGGTCTCTGTGCAGTCAAACATCTCTACTAATGATAATCTGTATTTGTAGCTGCTCCCCAAGCACTAGCATCCCTGCTTCAGCTCCACCTCAGATCCTCAGGCATTTGATTCTCAGAAGGAGCGCAACCCAGACCCCTTGCTGCAGTTCACAGCAGGGTTTGCGCTCCTATGAGAATCTAATGCTGATCTGAAAGGAGGCAGGGGTGAACTGCTCCAGCAGTAATGTGAGGATGGGGAGTGGCTGTAAACACAAATGAGCTTCCCTGAGGGCCAGCCGCTCACCTCCTTAGATGCTGCCTGGTACCAGTACCAGAACCGGTCCCGGTCCCGGGCCAGGGGGTTAGGGACCCCTGAATGACAAGCAGACAGAAGTAAAGGCAGGGAGATGGTCGTGACCAGAAGCAGAGAGAATAATGAGGGAAATCCTGTGAACTTGGAGGTCTGGGTTTTGGTCCACTAGCTCTCCTGATGCAATCCACTTCTGTTTGTTATCTAATTTCAAAGTGGTTGTTGTCTACCGGACCTGCTCAGTGTACACACTAAGGCCCTGGCAAATTTGAACATTCTCTGGCTTTGGAACTGGAGAGAATGCAATTCATATACTTAGTAACAGTCTTGGAGCATGTCAACCCACCACACTGATCTTTGGTTTCCTCTCCAAGGGCTGGCAATTTATCTTGCAGGGTACTTACAAGTTTTTAATTAAATTAGGTAACATTTAAAGTCTTTAAGAGGTTGACAAGTCCTGGATAAGTACTCAACAAATGTTAGATTAAATCATATGAAATTGCTATCTTTATAGATCAAAAAACGGACAAATATTGGCAATTTTACATACATGGCTCAATCTAACATTTTCTCCTTTTTTTTTTTTACCTCTCCCCCCCATTTTCTCCTTTTAAGCAACTGGGAAACCACAGAGCAACAGCGCAGACACCTAACAGTACATCCTGTTCCATAATTCGCTCAGATGGAACTCCTACCGCACTGCCCATGAGCAAGACCCAGCTTTGCACTACTAGTCACTCTGGCCCACAGGGCTCCAACTCCACCTATGTACATTTTCTCCTGTTGACAGATAACTGGGCCTTTCACTGAGCTCTGAGTCCTGGGTAGCCTGCATTGGGCCCATGACATTACTAATGGAGCTATGGCTATTTTTTTCCCACTTGACCATTATGTGGCCCACCAACCAAGTATTTACCTGTTTCACATCCTCAAAAACATGACCTTGAAAGAAGCCATCAAAAAGAATGAGTAATGATCACTTGAAAATCTATCCATTACCTGTCTAGTGACTAAAAGAAATTGACCCACACAGAATGTAATAAACATTCTAAATCACAGAATTCGTTCTATCAGAGTGCTAATGTATTAACCCCTTTGATCACCAATGCTACAATACTCATTGCCATACTATATACTGGCTTTGCTTGTCAAAATGGATCCGAACATAAGGTAGAAGTGAACATTTCTCACTGAATTTTAATGATTTGTAGCTGTCTTCTTTCCTAGATTGAGCAACTGACGGCAGAAATAGCATCTAATTCATCTTTGGATGCCCCGGTCCTAGAATTGCACCTACGATAGGAGGAGTTCAAGAAAGATTTACTGAACCAAAGTAGTTAGACAATAGCAGAGCCCTGCACTACATGAAATTTCCCTTAAGGTAAAATTATTTCTATTTCAAAAACACTTTATATGCTGGGAGGCAGCTTTTATTGAGAGGTCAAATGCATCAGCTTCAAAATCAGTACCTACAAGGGAAGATAAACAGTGATATTGTGAGACTATTTAATGCCCTATTTTCGTGTATGCATGTTTTAGTTTTTTTTCCTTTTTGTTTTGTTGTTGTTGTTGTTATTGTTGTGTTGTGTTGTTTGGGGCTTTGTTTTTCCCGACCATCATCCCAGCCTCTTTCAAGCTTTTACTGGCAGCACCAAATGGCTTTTATTTGGCAATTCCTACAGTATTACATCACAGTAAATGGAGATTCTGTTAGTTGCTAGGGATATCTATTTACTTAGGACTAAAAAAAATAATTTCGGGATAGGGGTAGAGGAATATACTTAGGCCAAAACTCTTATCTCCTGACTCTCCATATGCATCTAGTCTTATTGCTAGATCACTTTGGTAGTGTGCTGAGTTGCCAGAAATTGCTGTTATATCAAAGCCAATACCCAACAGTTCTCTCCCACATTTGGAGAACTATTTCCCTTTTCCCACTGCACAGTTATTTAAATAAATGAACACAAGGTATCATTAGTGAAGGCAGGAGGAAGGATCAGACAATATCCAGAGATATGTAACAGGCCTTCCAGGGTATTCCATCTTGCCTCCTTTCAATGGGCTCTGAGAGCCAAAAAGACTCAGTTTTGAGGCATTCTAACAGGGTAGCTTACATCAGATTGCTCATCAGACCTGGACATTTAGAAAAATTATACCAATCGAACAAGTTAAAAGGTTGCTCATCAACCTCAGGATCCCATGTGTATCGGAACATTTTCAGAATTTCATTGTCAAACCTGCCCTGCCACCTACTGAGAGGACCATGCTCACTTAGCCACCAGATAAACTCTGCCTCCTTGGGGTTCTCTGACCACACTGAGGTCATGAAAAATATTTCAATGGCATCTTTTTCCATAAGCATTCCTAGCTGTAAAAAAAACAAACAAAAATAAATTCTACTTGATAATCTATTTCCCCCCCCAAAATACTGAGAGAATCCACTGGACTGTGATTACCCAGGTATAATAAATTCTAAGTGGTGTGGAGAGGATTCACTGAGCACACAAAAATATGAAATCTTTTACTTATTTATCTTAAAAGAAGAAAGTAAGCTTTTCTTTTCTTTTTTTTTAAGATTTTATTTATTTATTTTTAGGGAGGGAAGGGGGGGAGAGAGAGAGAGAGAGAGAGAGAGAGAGAGACATCAATGTGCGGTTGCTGGGGGTTATGGCCTGCAACCCAGGAATGTACCCTGGCTGGGAATCAAACCTGGGACACTTTGGTTCCCAGCCCGCGCTCTATCCACTGAGCTACGCCAGCCAGGGCTGAAAGTAAGCTTTTCTAATAAAATTTCTTATATTGTGTCTTGTGAACACACACATTCTGTGGGAAAAGTGGCAGCTGCACAACACAGAGGGGTTGAAGGTGGTCTTCGACTATTCATTCACTTTCAGTGTACTGTGTTAGGTAGGCGTGCCCCAAAGGTAACTTTTGCAGATTACGTTATTCTGGTTTACATAGTTTGCGGATTATATTATAAACTAGAAAAGAAGTGCTCAAAGTGTTTTCCCGTGGCCAACAGCATCGGCATCACCTAAGACCTTGTTAGAAAAGCAAAATTATCAGGCTCCACTCCAGACATCCTGAATTAGGCATAAACTCTGAGGGGGAGAATCAGCAACTCGTGTTTTAGCAAGCCTTCTAGGGAACTCTGATGCACCCCACAGTTTGAGAACCCATGACCTAGAGGTTCTCTCTCTAGGTTCTCACTGGGAACCTGTAACAGAATTTCTATTTGGTTTCCAGACCCAAAGTGAAAGCCATAAGACTTGAAAGATGTCAGGATGGTGATAGTTAAAAAAAATACTTAAAAGCCCTGGCTGGCGTAGCTCAGTGGATTGAGTGCGGGCTGGGAACCAAAGTGTCCCAGGTTCGATTCCCAGCCAGGGTACATTCCTGGGTTGCAGGCCATAACCCCCAGCAACCGCACATTGATGTTTCTCTCTCTCCCTCTCTCCCTCTCTCCCTCTCTCCCTCTCTCCCTCTCTCTCTCTCTCTCTCTCTCTCCCCCTCCCTCCCTTCCCTCTCTAAAAATAAATAAATAAAATCTTTAAAAAAACTCAAAAAAAAAATTTTTTTTAAATAATAAAAAAATACTTAATATATACACAGAACTCAGGCAATAAAAGCAGATTCATTTAAAATAATACAGAAAAAGTGGTGAAAGAAGATTCTAGCAAAAAATGTCAGAAACTAATATAAAATCCATGCAAAAAGTAAAAACTAAGAAAAGATAAAGCTAATACTTCTCTACAAAAAGAAAGTACTACAGCAGGCCTCACTGCTACTTTTGGCCTACTTGTAGGGCCACTGGATTGCATCTGGGAATTTATGGGGACATGGATTTCAGGGTGGTTCCCACAATTAACCAACTAAGTGGTTCACTGTGCCTAAACCGTATGTACAAACAATATATTTCATGCTGGACACCTGCTTTCATTCTCAGAGCTGAAAATTTGGGTTTGTGTCAGGCAAGGCGTGCCTATGTGACTGCCCTCCAATGAAATCACTGGGCCCAAGTCTCTAACAAGCTTTCTTGTTGGCAACATTCCAGGTATATTATGACAATTCATTGCGTCCTGTGTAACTCTACTGGGAGAATACTCTGGAAACTTGTACCTGGTTTTCCCCAGATTGATAGTCTGGGAAAAAGAATCAAGATATGTAATGACCTGAAATTAGAAACAGAGAGTCTGGAGAACTCTAATACAAGGGGAGAGGTGGCAATAAAAGAGATACAATTATTAATGACCATATCAAGAAGTATTTTGATAGCCAAGGGAGAAGTATGGCCTAAAAGCAACAGGAAAATCATTGCAAAATTTTATGCAGAGAAATAACCCAATCTGATGTCTTAGATCACTGTGGAAAGTGGACTCCAAGAATATAAGACAAAGTCAGAGAAACCCAGTTAGGGTTCTCTTGTCATAATCTAGAATGAGTTTTAAGGTAGGGATGGAGAGAGAAGGATTAACTAGAAACATTTTTGTATTTAGAAACTAACTGAATAAACGGATAAAGAAGGATTTCATCATTCTTCTTCCCACTGTTGATTCCCATTTTATAAGAACAGATCTGGATTCTGGACCAGTAAATTAACAAAAGTAAACTAGAGAGAGATCCAGACTGCAAGAGAGGCAGCAGAAACAAGACAGAAAACAAAAGAAAATTCCAGATGAGGCTACAAGGGAAGAAGAGCTCTATGTTTACCATCTTGCATGTATTAGAAACTACTAACATTCATAATGGTATGTAGGAAAGGGTCTACTTATTTTTATTCATGTATCTGCCCTGAAATGATGAATATGCATCATATCCAGCAAATGAAGGACTAATTATCAGCAAATTAGTAAACTATACCTTTGTTCTCTATCTAGTGATTCAACTAGTAGCTACTATTTTCATTAAGAACTGTTAAATGAGCCTGATAAAATGTGATCATGTTCTCATATGAATTCTTGGTCCCCCAAAATGAAGTCTTCCTTTAATCACACAGGTTAATACACATATTCATTTGCTTTACAAAAATATAAAAATACAGACATATACAAAAAGTAAATGTCTCCCCCCTTCACCTTCCCAGTCTCACACCTCTCATCAACATAACTACTGTCAACCTGTGTCAGGTACCGTCTAGTCTCCTTTTTTGCATTTACCAGAATCTGTGCTCAGAACAACACACTTTTAGCCCTGGCTGGCGTAGCTTAGTGGATTGAGTGCGGGCTGGGAACCAATGTGTCCCAGGTTCGATTCCCAGCCAGGGTACATTCCTGGGTTGCAGGCCATAACCCCCAGCAACCGCACATTGATGCCTCCCTCCCTCTCTCTCTCTCCCCCTCCCTCCCTTCCCTCCCTAGAAATACATAAAATCTTAAAAAAAAACACTTTTAATGCCAACAGATGTTTAAAATTAGCTCTTAGTTATGCAGTCTATGAAACTATTATCCTTGTACAAATAATAAAAGGTTAAAGTAAATCCTAAATTACTATACCCAATCCCAGTCCCCTCCCCATCTACTAATTTGGCATATGTCCTTCCAGATTTTTTTCCCAGACTCTTCCATTTATATGCATGTAGAAGTATCCATATGTAATATTCTGAGAATATTTTTACATAATTTGTACTATATTTAATACACTGTCTTTCAACTTCTCCTTTTCACTCAAAAATTATTTGGGCAACCTTTCCAATCAATAAACACTGGCTCTCAAATTATTCCTGTGGTGTAACCATTGTAGAAATTTACCATGGTTTGTTTGGCTTCTCCTCTACTAATGATATTAAATGACTTCTAGTTTTTCATTAGAACAGACAAGGCTGCAATAAACATGTCCATATGTATTTCTTACAGACCTGTGCAAGTGTTGCTCTAGGGCAGATGTCAAGAGAGAAAAATAGAATATGCATTTATTTTAGGAGATAAAGCAAATTCTCCAATAATTTCTAAAATATAATTCTGGTCCCCTGAAGGCTAAAACATAATAAGAAAAAGAAGATTCTTATTTACAGGAAAGTGTTCCATCTTCAACCAAAGCTTTTCCAGTGCTGGGGGAATTTAACAATCTGGCATCTTGAACACAAATCAATAATCATCTCTTTACCAGTTATTAGCAATGCAAAACCTTAATATGCTTGGAAGATACACGTATTTGATTTGATGATAATTATCAAAATTAAAAACACATATAACCCTAGCCTCAGGAACATACACTCTAAGTTTATCCAACAGATATAATCGTACATGTGCGACACAGCTTATATTCTAAGGTATTCACCACAGATGCAAGTCAGTGGATCTAGATAAATCTCTAATTTAATTAAAAATGATGAGTTATGACCTTAGAAGGAAATTCCGTACGTCCCTCACTTTAAATGGCAAATTACCTCAAAATTCAGAAGCTATTAAAAAATGGTGATAAATTTAACCATAAAAAACTCTGCATGGCTACAAAAACAATAACAAAATACCTACACAAAGCTATCAAATCCAACCACAAATGACAAACCCTAACAAAATCATTTGTAATACATACTAGTAACAAAGAGCTAATAATCTCCCATATAGGAAGAATACCTGGGAATTAGTCATTTTTAACCATTCAGAAAAATGGACATTTTATAGGAAGAGGTAGTTGACATAGAAAATTAAGTGGTTCTTAAACATATGAAAAAATGATAAAATTCATTCATAAGAGAAATGAAAATAAAAACTACTCTAAGAGACTGTTTTTCACTATTGCGCAGGCAAAATTTCAGAAGTTGGGTACATACTAGATGGTAAGGTTTGAAAAAACAAGGAGTCACATTGCTGGGGAGAATGGAAATTTCTATAACCTGTATGAAGAAATATTGGCAGTAATTATCAAAATAAAAAATGTGTATACCTTTTAACCAGTAACCCTACCTTAGGGAATTTATCCTACAGATACTATTGCACATGTCTGAACTGCTGCAAAAGCAAAGGGTGGACAACAACCCAAAGGTCCAAAAGTAGGGGGAATGGTAAAATAAATTACACTACATCCATAGACTAATTAATATAGTACTGCAAAAACAAATGAGATGATCTGGGGGTGGCTAGGGCTGAAGATGGGAACAAGGACTATCTGTAGATGGGCAGGAGGGAACTTTTTTGGGGTGAATAATGCTCTAAAACCAGACCGTGGTAACGAATGCACAACCCTATACATTTTTTTGAATGGCTGATTTTTGTTGTAAGAATCATACATCAGTAAAGTTGTTAAAGAAACAGAGACTTCGAATCAAGATGGCAGCATTGTTAGTTACATATGGCCCGCCTTCTCACACAACCACATCAAATTTGCAATTAAAAATACAGAACAATTATCACTAAGAACTGTCAGAAACTGAGTTGAATGTAAGTCTGACAACTACAGAATTAAAGAAATCACACCCCTCCAGAATGCTAGGAGGGGCAGAGACATGGGATGGTCTGGTCCCACATACACACTGTGGCGGTTAAAAATTCAGGAGGCAAACAGTCTCTTCAATAAATGGTGTTGGGAGAACTGGACTGATACTTGCAAAATAATGAAACTAGAACACCAACTTGTACCATACACCAGAATAAACTGAAAATGGAAAAAGCACTTAAATATGAGTCATGATACCATAAAAGTCCTAGTTAAAAACATAGGACATAAAATTTCAAACATCCCACGAAGCAATATTTTTGCCAATATTTCTCCTAGGGCAAGAGAAACAAAGGGAAAAATAAACATATGGGACTACATCAAATTAAAAAGTCTCTAGCTCTGGCTGGTGTGGCTCAGTGGACTGAGTACCAGCCTGCGAACCAAAAGGTCACTGGTTCAATTCCCAGTCAGGGCACATGCCAGGGTGGTGGGCCAAGTCCCCAGCTTGGGGGTGTGTGAGAGGCAACTGATTGATATATCTCTCACACATTGATGCCTTTCTCCCTCCCTTTCTCCCTCCCTTCTTCTCTCTCCAAAAATAAATAAAACCTTTTTAAAAAGTTAAAAGCTTTCTACACGACTAAGGAAATCCTCAGCAAATTAAAAAGGGAACCAACTGTACAGGACAACATAGTTGCCAATGATACACTGGACAAGAGTCTAATCTCCAAAATGTACTATGAACTCATACAACTCAACACCAGGAAAACAAATAATCCAATTAAAAAATGGGAAAACAACCTGAATAGACACTTCTCAAGGAGGACATACAGATGGCCCATAAATATATGAAAAAATGCTCAGCATCACCAGCCATCAGAAAGAGGCAAATTAAAACCACAATGGGATATCACGTCACACCCGTCAGAATGGCTATCATAACTAAATCAACAAACAGCAAGTGCTGACAAGGATGTGGAGAAAAGGGAGTCCTAGTGCACTGTTGGTGGAAATACAGACTGCTATGGAAAAGAGTATGGAATTTCCTCAAAAAATTAAAAATGGAACTGCCTTACCACCCAGTAATTCCACTGCTGGGAGTGTATGCTAAGAATCCTGAAATACCAATTCAAAAAAACTTACACACCCTTATGTTCATAGCAATGCTACTTACAATAGCTAAGTGTTGGAAATAGCCCAAGTACCCATCAGTACATGAGTGGATAGAAAAACTATAGTACATTTAAGTGATGGAATACTACACAGCAGGGAGAAAGCAGGAAATCCTACCTTTTGTGACAGAATGGATGGAACTGGAGACTATTATGCTAATGTAATAAGCCGGCTGGCAAAAGACAAACACTGTATGACCTCACTTAAACTGAAATCTAATGAACAAAATAAACTAACAAGAAAAACAGACCAAAGACATGAAAACATGGAACAGACTGATAACTGCATGAGGGGGAGAAGGAGAGGGAGAATGGTAGAAGAAAGAGGAACGGATTAGTCAAAAAACATGACTCATGAACATGGACAATGGAAAGAGGGCTGACTGTGGGCAAGAGAGGTAGGCTGGGTGGATGGGGGCAAATGGGGGAAAAATTGGGACAGCAGTAATAACAATATGTATAAACAATACATACTGTATGCATAAACAATGCATACCTACATACCTACATACACCTAAATAAATACCTATTTATTTATTTATTTATTTATTTATATAAATAAATAAATTTTGGAGGGATATCTCAGGAGTGAGGGGTCCCGACCCAATACCACATCCCCCAGCCTAGGGCTCCAGTGCCAGGAAGATGAGTCCCCATAACTTTTGGCTGCAAAAAACAGTGAGTATTGAGTGGGTGGAAGAAACCACTAGAGTCCCAAGCAGTTCCCTTTAAAGAACCCACACACAGACTTACTAGACTCCCTCCCATGGAGTTCCATTACTGGGAGCTCTATTACCAGTTTGAAAGGCATCAGTGGCATACAGGGAAGAACTGAAGTATCTGGCATCAAGGCGGGAGGTGGGGAACAGCTTTCTCCCAGACATAAAGGTGGGTGGTGGCCAATGTCTCTTTTCTGAGCCCTCTCCCAACAGAGCCACAGAGCTGACAGGCAGGTGCCATATCTGAGACTTCATCAACTTGCTAAAACTGTTTGCCCCGCCCTAGAGATGCCCTGGTGCTCCATCCCACCCAACTTATGGGCCCACCGAAACTGTTCATCATGATTTCTCCATGTGAATGGCTGGTCTTGGCTCCTGCTTCACAACTTCAAAAATCCCACCAAAAAGCAAGAGCCAGCCACAGTAAGTCCCCAGCCCTGATACCTCTTGCTAAGTAGACCCTGGCACAAAACTAGCAACAGCCAGCCTAGATTCATAGCTTGGCTTCACCTGGGGATCTCCAAGCCTAGCACAAGTAGCAGCCATCTCAGATTGCTTTATAGCTCATGAAGGGTGGCCCTGGGCAGAACACAGGATGGGGCTGACCTTGGCCTGCACCATCCAGGAAACCCCAGGGCCTGCACACCCAGTGGACAGCTATAGACTACGAGGAGCACCACCACCCTGCCCCTGCACAACTGATCTCCCACGAAGGACAGAGGTTGGTGGTCAGTGGTTACAGCCGATCCTTGCAGCTGACTGGCCTGGGTAACTCCCTCCCATTGACCTGCCACCAGCAATCAAGTACCAACAAGAGGAGAGTATAGCCCACCTTTTAGCCCATAGCCCACATGAAGGGTACAACTTGAGTACTCAGCTTGGGTGATAGAGGAGACTATGCCACTGGAACCTAGAGGACACCTACTACATTAAGCCATGCAACCAAGATAGGGAGCCACAGTAGCTCCACCTAATACACAGAAACAAACACAGGGAGGCTGCCAAAATGAGGTGACAAAGAAACATGGCCCAAATGAACGAACAGCTCAAAACTCCAGAAAAAGAACTAAACAAAATGAGGATAAGCAATCTATCAGATGCAAAGTTCAAAACACTGGTTATAAGGATGCTCAAGGAACTTAGTGAGGATCTCAACACTATAAAAAGGAATCAGTCAAAAATGAAGGATACACTAATTGAAATAAAGAACAATTTACAGGAAACAACAGGAAAGTAGATGAAGCTGAGAATAAAATCAATGATTTGGAACATAAGGAGCAAAACACACCCAATTGGAACAACAACAAAAATCCAAAAAAACAAGGGTAGTGTAAGCAACCTCTGGGACAACTTCAAGCATTCCAACACCTGTATCATAGGAATGCCAGAAGAAGATGAAGAGCAAGAAATTAATAATCTATTTGAAAAATAGTGAAAGAAGAATTCCCTAATTTGGTGAAAGAAATAGACATGCAAGCCCATGAACCACAGAGAGTCCCAAACAAGATGGATGCAAGGAGGTCCACACCAAGACACACCATAATTAAAATGCCAAAGGATAAAGAGAATCTTAAATGCAGTACGAGGAAAGCAGTTAGTTCCCTACAGAGGAGCTCCCATGAGACTATCAGCTGATTTCTCTAAAGAAACTTTGCAGGTTAGAAAGGACTGGCAAGAAATATTCGAAATATTCAAACTCATGAAAAGCAGGGACCTACAGCCAAGATTGGTCTACCCAGGAAAGCTATCATTTAGGATCAAAGGGCAGATAAAGAGTTTCCCAGACAAGAAAAAAACTAAAGGAACTCATCATCACCAAACCATTATTATATGAAATGTTAGAGACTTATTTAAGAAAAAGATGAGGATCAAAACTATGAACAATAAAATGGCAATAAATACGTATCTATCGACAATTGAGTCTAAAAAACAAACTAAAGAAACAAGCAGAACAGAGACAGAATCATAAATATGGAGAGTGTTTTGATTGTTGCCAAATGCGAGAGGCATAAGGGGAAATAGGTGAAGAGGTGAGGAGATTAAGAAATACAAATAGGTAATTACAGAATAGCCATGGTGATGTACAGTAAAGAAAATGCAGTAGCCAAAGAATTTATATGCATGACCCATGGGCATGATCAATGGTGGGAGGATTGCCTGAGGGAGTGGGCAGTGCTATGTGGAGGGGGGAAAGGGGGGGAAACTGGGACAACTGTAATAGCATAATCAATAAAATATAATTTAAAAAGTACATAAATAAAATAAAAACAGACAGAAATGAGGGCATTCTTCATGCACTGATACAGAAAGATCTCACAGATGTGTTAAGAGACAAAACTAAAAAACACAGATTATTATGATTTTAAAGTGAAGCTTAAAACCAGGAGGCAAATTTGTGTTTCCTTTTTATATGCATAAGTAACACCAAAATGATACATAAGAAAACAACAGTGGTTCTCTGCCCATAAAGAAAAAAACTCAGAAAGTGGAAAGAGGTGGGATAAAACGTTCTTTACTATGTTACTTTATATTTCTTTTAACTTTACTGCCATGTAAGTATTTTAACCACTTAAAAAATTAAATTAAAAAATAGATATTTGGACATCAACAATATGAATATATCCTATAATATACATTGACTGCTCCTGCATTTCATTACATTTGATATAATGTTTCCATCACCCTGAATGTCCCCAAGAGTCTGTCTGCTTTTGTGAAGAGCTGTATGTGCTTCCAGAAACCTTGCATCCCCAATATTCTAGGAAAGGTTCCTCTAGGAACGGTTCCAGTTTCAAAGGTTCGATTCCAACATTACTGATTTATTTATCAATAAAGGCTCTTGGAAATTTCAACTATTCTAGGTTATATCTACAATGACACCTGGAAAAAGGACCAAAAATATTTTTTTAAATAAAATAACATGACCCACTTTAAGGTTGGGGAAGGAGACTCCTCTACAATATACATAAAACTTGAAATAATGACTTTTAATTTTTCCAGTTTCTACATTATTTTATTTATTTTATTATAGGCTTTAAGTCTTGATTATTGTTTATGTTATTACAGTTGTCCCCATTTTTCCCCCTTGGGCACATTCCCCCAGCCCACACCCTTTTCCCACAGTCAGTCCCCAAACCATGGAGCCCATATCCATGAATCATGCATACATATTCTTTGGCTAATCCCTTCATCTTCTTTCAACCATTGCCCCTACTCTCTCCACTCTTACAGCTGTCAGTCTGTTTCATGTTCCTGTGCCTCTAATTCTATTACGTTCATTTGTTTATTTGGTTCATTTGATTCCAGTTATAAGTGAGATCTATAGATTGACTTAGGTAGTACTGACATTTTTATGGTGTTAATCCTCCCAATCCATGAACACTTATTTGTATCTTCACCAGTTTCTTCACTGTCCTATAGTTTTCTGAATACTTAGTCTTTTACCTCCTTGGTTAAATTTATTCCTAGGTCCTACTTTTTTTTTTTAATACAATAGTAAATGAGATGTTTGTTTCTCTTTCTGATAGTTCATTACTGGCATACAGAAATGCCATCAAGTTCTGAGTATTGATTTTGTATTCCTCTACTTTACTCAATTCATTTATTAGGCCTAGTAGTTCTTTGGTGGATCCTATAGGGTTTTCAATGTACAATATTATCAATTGCAAATGATAGTTTTACTTCCTCCTTTCCAATTTGTATGGCTTTTATTTCTTCTTGTCTGATTGCTGTGGCTATGACTTCCATATCATGCTCAATAAGAGTGGTGAAAATGGACACCCCTGTCATGCTCCTGATCTTAGAGGAAAAGCTTTAGGTTTTGTCCACTGAGTATGATGTTGACCTTTACTTTTCACATATGACTTTTATTATGTTGAGGTATGATGCCTTTATTCCCACTTTGCTAAGCCATAAATGGGTGCTAAATTTTATCAAATGCTTTTTCTTCCAGCTAAGGAAAGATATGATCATGTGATTTTTAGCTTTCATTTTATATGATATATTACATTTATTGATCTGCGAATATGGTAGCAACTTACATTCCTAAAATAAACCCTATCTGATCATGCTGTATGATCTTTTTAATGTATAGCTGATTCTGATTTTCAATATTTTGATGGTTTTGGCACCAATGTTCATCAGGGATATTGGCCTACAGTTTTTTTTTCTTTTCTGTGTCTTTACCTGGTTCTGGAATTAAGATAATACTGGCTTTGTAAAAAGAGCTTAGAAGCCTTCCCTCTTCTTGGATTTTTTGAAATAATTTGAAGATAGGTGTTAGTTCTTCTTTGAATGATTGGTAAAATCTGCCTGTGAAGCCATCTGGTCCAAGCCCTTTGACTGCTGGGAGTTTTTTGGATACTATCAATTTCATTAGTTGTTGTCTGTCTACTCATGTATTCTGTTTCTTCCTGATTCAATTTAGGAGATTGTATGAGTCCAGAAATTCATGCATTTCAACCAGGTTGTCCAACCTGTCGGCATATAGTTGTTTGCAATATTTTCTTACAATCTTTTGTATTTCTGTGGTATCCCTTGTTATTTCCCCTCTTTTATTTCTGACTTTATTTAGGTCCTCTCTCTTTTTTCTTGATAAGTTTGGTTAAAGGTTTATCAATAGTTTATATGTTCAAAGAACCAGCTCCCAGATTCATTGATCTTTTGAATTGTATTTTTATTCTCCATGTCATTTATTTCCACTCTGATCTTGAGGTTATATCCTTTCTTCCACTTCTTTTGGGCTTTGTTTGTTGTTGTTTCTGTAGTTCTTTTTAGGCGTAGGGTTAGAATGTTGAGATTTTCTATGTTCTTGAGATACACCCATAATGCTATATACTTCTCTCTCATGACTTCTTCTGGTGTGTCCCACAGGCTTTGGGTTGTTGTATGTTAATTTTCATGTTTCCAGGTACTTTTTGATTCCTTCCTTGATCTCACTGATGACCCATTCAGCATTTAATAATATGCTACGTAGCTTCCATGTAGTTGAATGATTGTTTTTTATTGAGGTTGATTTCTAGTTTCATGTTCTTGTGATCTGAGAAAATGCTTGATACAATTTCAATTTTCTTAATTTGTTCAGACTTATTTTGTGTCCTACCATGTGGTCTATCTTTGAGAATGATTCATGTGCACTTGAGGAGAATGTGTGTTCTGATGCTTTGCGAAGAAATGTTCTGTAAATATTAAATCCATTCGACCTAGTTTGTCATTTAAAGTTGCTGTTTCCTTGCTGATTTATTGTTTGCGAGATCTATCCAACGGTGACAGTGGGTTATTAAAATCCCCTAAAATCACTGTATTGCTGTTGAGCTCTGCCTTTTAGTCCATCAAGATTTTCTTTATGTATTTAGGTGCTCCTATATTAGGCATGTACATGTTTATAAGGGTTACATCCTCTTGTAAGACCAACCCCTTCAGTATTATGTAGTGACCTTCTTTGTCTCTTATGGCCTTTGTTTTGAAGTCTACCTTATTAGATATAAGTATTGGTCGCCCAGCTTTTTTCTTTTTGTCTCCACTCGCACGGATATTTTCTTCCATCCCTTTAGTTTCATTCTGTGTAAGTCTTTTGTTCTGAGATGGGTCTCTTGTAGACAGCATATATACGGGTTATGTTTTCTTATCCAGTCAGCTACCTTATGTCTTTTGATTAGAGCAATTAATCCATTTACATTTAATGTTATTGATAAGTCCTTATCACTGCCATTTTGTTCCTTTATATCAATGTCCCTCTCTTTGCATTACTTCTTCTTAGAGCAATCCCTTTAACTTTGGCATGGCACATGGGTAAGTATAGAGTCTGTCTGTGGAGATCAACAGATTACAACCACTTTGTATCACTTTATCTCTGATTAGCAACCTTTGATTTTGAGGTAATGCCTGCAGTCAAGATTCTTAGTTTGTCTGAAAATCTGTATTATAATACAATTTAACAACCACAGAACAATAAATGAGATTGTGTTTACAAGTAAATAAATAAATAAATAAAGCTGTCCCTTTAACACGTCTTGCAATGCTGGTCTGGTATGATGAACTCCTTTAGTCTTTTTTTTTTCTGGGAAGCTCTTTATTTTATGACCAATTTTATATGATAGCCTTACTGGATAGAGTAGTCATGGAAGAAGATCCTTGCTTTTTAATACTTTGAATACTCCATGCCAATCCCTTCTGGCCTGAAGCCTTTCTGTTGAAAAATCAGCTGATAGTCTTATTGGAGTTCCCTTGTAGATAACTGTTTCTCTCTTGCTGCCTTTAAGATTCTCTCTTTATGTTTAAACTTTGCCATTTTAATATGATGCGTCTTGGTGTGTGTCTCTTAGGGTTCATCTTGATTGGGATTCTGTGCTTCCTGACCTTTTTGACTTTTTGCTTCACCAGGTTAGGGAAGTTTTCTATCATTATTTCTCCAATCAGGTTTTCTATTTCTTGCTCACTTTTTTGTCCTTCTGGTATTCCTATGATGTGAACATTGTTATGTTTCATGTTGTCCCAAAGTTCCATTAAACCACCCTCATTCCTTTTATGTCTTTATTTTTGTTGCTCTGATTTGCTGTTTTTTCTGTGCCTTGTCTTCCAAATCGCTGATTCAATCCTCTATTCATCTAGCCTGTTTCTAATTCCTTCTAGTGTATTCTTCATTTCAGATACTGCATTCTTCACTTCTGACTGATTCTTATTCATGATTTCTATGTCCTTTTCCATGCTGATGTTGTTTCCACTAAGTTCCTTGTAGTTCTAAGTTTCTTAAGCATTGTTATAACCGTTACTTTGCACTCTATGTCAAATAAACTGTTTACCTCAATTTCACTTAGCTTTTTTTCGGGGATTCCTCCTTTTCTTTCATTGGGGGTTATTTCTTTCTGTCTCCTCATTTTAGCTAACTGTTTTTGTTATTTTCTACATATTAGATTTGCTTTTACTTCCTGTTTTCACAGGTGGCCTTATGTGGTAGGAGTCCTGTGGGACTCACAGGTGCAGGCCCCTTGATTTCCTGACCTGGATGCTCTAGGAATGCTCCTTGTACAGTTTATGTTGGCTTTCCCATTGTATTTGGGTCTTGATTGTTGTTGGCCATGAATTGGTGGGTTCTCCCCACCAGCTGGCTGTTTGTGAGGCTCAACTCCCACCACATCTTGCATGCTGTTGTACAGATAC
This sequence comes from Phyllostomus discolor, assembly GCF_004126475.2. Classification (NCBI taxonomy): domain Eukaryota; kingdom Metazoa; phylum Chordata; class Mammalia; order Chiroptera; family Phyllostomidae; genus Phyllostomus; species Phyllostomus discolor. Next base: position 5,941,540 of record NC_040917.2, on the reverse strand, counting down.
TGACAGAAAACAATACAGAAAACAAAACCCACACAGGCCAGAAAAAAAGAAAAGAAAAGAACATAATCAATGATGAAAGAGCAAATAATAATAATAAAAGTTTAAAGAGAAATAAAATATTATAGGAAAAAGACAAATATGAGATGACCAAAGGAAAGAAAAATGATTATGAGAGGATAGAGGGAAGAGAAACATCAAGAGTACAGAATAGAAACAGGGAATCGCCACAGAACAAAGAAAGGGAAAAATAAAATTTAAAAAAATAAAAGGAAAGAAGGGAAAATGGAGTAAGGGAAGAATAAAATACAACATTTGAAAGCAAATAGAGAAAAAATTAAAAATTTTAAGAAAAACAAAAAATGATAAAAAGCTATGCAAAGAAAAAAAATGAAATAGAACAAAGTCAAATTCATCACAGCAGGGTTTAGTGTTTGCCTGGTGGGTTCTCCCTCTTAATACATCCCTGATGTTGTTTGAAGCTGGTGTACGTCAAAGTCAGACATCATCCATGTGTAGCTCTAGGCATCCTGTTTGAAGGTACAAGTGATCCAGTTTGTGGCTGTCTCCTTTGGGCTTGGCTGTGTCTGGGATTGGCCTCACTGCTCTAAAAGGCTGGCTTTTTATCAGCACAGGGCCCAGGGGTGGGTCAACTAATGACTGAAGGCACTGCAGGATCCACCTCCACCTTCCTCTGCCTGTGGTTCTGCCGGTCGTCTAGCTGCTGACCCATCTGTTTCTGAGACAGCTTCTGGTGGAATCAGAAGGATAGGATCCCTGGATCTCCCGTGGGAGGTGCCAGACTTCAGGGAAGATGGTAGGTGTATTCCCCCATCCCTGTATCATACATCTGAGTTTGTCCCAAACTATTTCCCTGATCTCAGCAGGATGAAAACCCTAGTAAGAAAGAGTGTAGGGCCTCCAGAGCCCAGAACTTGTGTCTGCCAGAAACCAGGAGGGTGTTCCTAGGCTCTCTCATGAAGGGGAAGCGCTAGTCCAGTTCCTGGGGAAGTGTACAATGGCTGTGCCCTAAAACCAGTTTCTAAGACCCCTGAGCCTGCCTATATGGCTGTCTCCTGAGCAGGGGATAAAATGCAGGTTGGAGGAAAGTAAGAAAGAAAAACAATAATAAAAATAAAAATAAGTTTAAAAACTTAAAAGAAAAAAAAAAAAAGAATGCAGGGTAGGGTGAGCAGGATTCCAGAAGGTAGAGCTAGTGGGATTCCAGAGGATGGGGCTAGGAGGATTCCAGAGAGTAGGGTAATAGGATTCCCACAGGGTGGATGCTGTTGTTTTTCCCCTGGGAGGGACCTGCTCTTGTCAAGAAAAATGGTTGCTGCGGGTATGGAGGTATGTCCTAGCACCAGGAAGCCGGCAGCCAAACCCCCACTCTAAACTCTCCTCATGAGACTTGACTGCACTGCCCTCCTTCACCCAAGCCCAAGGTGTGTGGCTGTGCATGCTAATCCTGCGCATTGGGCCCTTAAAAAAATGAAAAAGTGGCTTTGTCTCCAGCTGGCTCCATCCCTCTCCAGCGGGGAAAAAACCCCCACAGCCCTTCACCAGCTGATCCTGTGTGGGCAGGTGATCCCAGCGCTGGCTCTCTGAGCTTGGGAGCCCAGCCTGCAGTCCAGGCTTCACTCTTCTCAGGGGGAAGCTCCCACAGTCATGCCTCAACCTTGGCCTCCACCTGTGAGAGAGTGCTGGCCCCTTTTGTGTCCCTGACCCTTCTACCAGTCTCGAGGCTGTTTCTGACTGTCCTTGGCTAAGTGTCTTCTCTTCAGGTAATCTTTAGTTGTTTATTTCAAGTGTTTGTTCCCCTATTTACTTTTATTTTCAGTTTGCTTTTGGGAGGCAATGTAAGACAAACCCTCCTGCTTTGGTGCCATCTTTTAAATTTTTACTGGGTGAAGTAAATTTTTACATCTATTGGTAGGTAACCATAACAGAACAGGTACAAAGTGGACCCCAATGTCTCTGCTGGGCAGAAACACTGGAAATGAGCCCTTTGAGAATATACTTATAGGAGAGAGAAGCTGAAATAGAAACAGTCAAGAAAAAGGTTCCAAGAAAGAGTTATAGACTCAAATTACGAACTCTTCTAAGATGCCCACAATACACTCCTGACATCTATACAGCTATACTACTGCCTCTCCAAAACCTACAGGACAGCAAATCTAGGGTCTACAAAGACCAGAGCTCCTATTCTATTGATTGTTCACCAAGTGCCAGACACTAAGCTTTTGTAGTATCATCCAATTTACTCTCACAACAGTATGACATAGGTAATGTTTTCCTTAGAACCTAAGTACAGTAAAAATCAACATCACACAATTAAGTGTCAGACTCAAAGCCAAAAATATACATGTTACAAGAGATGATTTCTACTTTTCCTCCCTTAGTTTTTTCTACATTTGAATTACTGACTACTTTTAGAAGTGGAAAAATTTTATAATAAAATAGTACACGCTAATAAAAAAATCAAACATCATAACCGCACAAAGTAGACGTAAACATCTTCTATACTCTCATGCTCTAGAGATAATCACTGTTGACAACTTGTTATAGGTCCTTCTAGACCTTTCCTAGGAAGTATTAACAATTAATGTACCTATTTCGCCCTGATCGGTGTGGTTCAGTGGATTCAGCGCCAGCCTGTGAACCAAAGGGTCACTAGTTCAATTCCCAGTCAGGGCACATGCCTGGGTTGCGGGCCAGGCTCCCCATTGTGGGGCGTGCAAGAGGCAACCAAACATTGATGTTTCTCTCCCTCTTTTTCTCCCCCTCTTCCCCTCTGTCTAAAAACAAATAAATAAAATATTTTTAAAAAACAATTAATGTACCTATTTCAATAAAGAGGGAAAAAAGTCTATGTAGCAGTCTGTATCCCTTAACTATATTAAACTAGTAAGAACTGATTTTTTTAAATGCCAATTCAGTAATCCATGAGGTAAAGCATCTTACCTAAACAGTACAAATGTAAGCAAAGAAAAGCCATTTCCCAAACCTAGGGACGTCACCTTGGGATTTTGCCAGATAAAATATTCTAAAGAGCACAGATACTTAAGAAAAGGAGAAAGAAAAGGATGAGAGGAAGACAGGGCCAAATAAAGTCTAGCAACCCAGTATAACAGTATAGCCAGTTTGTCACCACCTACCTACTCAAGAGCTGATTTTAACATCTATTTCCATGGCAGCTAGGCAATAAGAAAAGTGCCTAGTCTGGCAAATTTGAGTCACATAATCCAGAAGTTTGACTCTATATCATAAATCCAATATACTGTATCAGCCTGCAAAACATTTTTAAATCATTAATTAATTGAGGAGGGATTACAGGGAATATTTATTGATTATCTGCAGATATCACAAACACAACTTTTAAGCAATTACAGTTCCATCTGCCTTCTAATGACATACAATATGTTCAAAACCCAGTAAAATATTTGAAGGTTTAAAAAGCAATATATAAACAAGAACCAGTTACTGCCATCTAGCAACCACCTGGTCAGAGGGAAAAAGTACACCAAACTTTTAAATCTGAACCTTGAAAGCTCACACAAACACCCACAGAGCTGACTGGAGTATACCTCTGTGTCCTGGGCCAAGGGGTTCTGTCCCCAGTTGCCTCTCAGAAGTCCTCAACTGGAGGGTCGGGGTGGGGCAGTGTAAAATCCTGCTGTTTGTTTTTGGCTGTGTGCCTGGAGGAGGTAAAAAACCCAAAAGAAGAAAAACCAAAAGCTCCAGGAGGCTCTGTAGGAGAAGGGAATGGAAGGCCCACTATCTCCATCTCATCCCAAGAGAAGGAAACCGGTTTCCAAGGAGGAGCTGGTTAGTAGAGATCTTGAGGAGACAACTGGCAGTGAAAGTCTTCCCAAGAGGAAGAACTCTTCCCCCAAAGAGGAACCAGTCAGTGACCTGAAGAGGCCGGAAACAGCAGTGTCCCCAAGAAAAAGAGCAAATTCTCTTCGAAGGAGCAGTCAATCAGCAGTGGACCTGAAGCAGCTGCTGGCAGCAGGAGCAGCAGCTCCAAGAAACAGAAAGAGCTCCGGAAGCTCTCCCAGGAAGATGGGAATGCAACATCCCAATAAAAACAAACTCACATGAGTTGGGGGGTTAGGGTGAAACTCATGCAAGCATAAATTAAATTTTAAATAAAAACACAGTGAAATAAGACTTCATTTTTTTAGTTAGTGGTACAACATGCAAAGAAAGATGATATGCCAACCAGTAGCATTTTAAAAATGCCCCCAACATTATGAAACCATATAAATACTTTACATGAAAAAAAAGTTAAAAAGGAAAACACAGGGTAATCCCTAAAAAATAGAAGACAAACTGAAATAAATGACCTGTTTATCAACTGGCAGTATAAGAACAAAGGAACAATTATTATTTCAAGTCACTTTAAAATAATTATTTTCTCCTTGAATCCCTAGTGGAATACAACTGATGACAAAACAAAACACAAAGAAATTTTAAATTGCATTAATTAGTCTTACAAGACTAGTATTATAGCACAGACTACCCTGGAGAGCATTATGCTAAGTGAAATAAACCAGTCAGTGAAAGACAAGTACCATATGATTTTACTTGTATGTGGAATTTAAGGAATAAAATAAACAAGCAAAATAGAAACAGATCATAGATACAGTGAACAGACTCACAGCCAGAGGGGTTGGCAGCTGGGTGAAAAAAGGTTAAGGGACTAAGCCAAAACAAAACAAAACAAAACAAAAAACTCATAGAAACAAACAGTATGGTGATTACAAGACGGAAAGGGGATGAGGGAGACAGAAGAGGGAAATGGGGGGTAAGTGGTGACAGAAAGAGACAACTTTAAGGTGGATAAAAGATTTAAATATACACCATGACACTATTACAGTCCTAGAGGAGAACATAGGCAGGAAAATCTCAGATATTTCACGCAGCAACATTTTTACTGATATGTCCCCCAGAGCAAGGGACATAAAGGAAAGAATAAATAAATGGGATCTCATCAAAATAAAAAGCTGCTATACAGCTAAAGAAAACAGTATTAAAATAAAAAGAGAACCAACTGTATGGGGAAACATATTTGCCAAGGACATGTCAGACAAGGGTTTAATCTCCAAAATATATAAAGAACTTATATGACTCCACTCTAAGAAGACAAGCAACCCAATTAAAAAATGGGCAAAGGACTTGAACAGACACTTCTCCAAGGAGGACATACAGAGGATCCAGAGACACATGAAAAGATGCTCAATATCGCTAGCTATCAGAGAGATGCAAATTAAAACCCCAATGAGATACCACTTTATACCAGTCAGAATGGCCATCATAAACAAAGCAACAAACAAAAAGTGTTGGAGAGGTTATGGAGAAAAGGGACCCTATTGCACTGTTGGTGGGATTGTAGACTGGTACAACCACTATGGAAAACAGTACGGAATTTCCTCACAAAACTAAAAATGGATCTGCCTTTTGACCCAGCAATTCCACTGCTAGGATTATATCCTAAGAACCCTGAAACATCAATCCAAAAGAACCTATGCACCCTAAAGTTCATAGCAGCACAATTTACAATAGCCAAGTGTTGAAAGCACCCTAGGTGCCCATCAGTGAATGAATGGGTCAAAAAAACTATAGTACATTTACACAATAGAATTCTATGCAGCAGAAAGAAAGGAGCTCCTACTCTTTGCTACAGCATGGATGGAGCTAGAAAGCATTATGCTAAGCGAAATAAGCCAGGCGGTGAAAGACAAATACCATGTGATCTCACCTTTAACAGGAACCTAAACAACAAAACAAAGAAACAAGCAAAATATAACCAAGACACTGAAATAGAGAACAGGCTGACAGTGTCTAGAGGGGAGAGGGGAGGGAATTTCAGAGGAAAAGGGGAAGGGTTTACAGGAATAAGTATAAAGGACACATGGACAAAAACTAGGGGTGGATGGAAATGGGAGGGAGGTGGGGAGGGTTGGGTGGGTGGGCTGGAATGGGAGTAAAAAATGGAAAATTGTACTTGAACAACAATGAAAATTTTAAAAAGACAACTTTGGATGGTAGGCACACATACAATATATAGATGATGTATTATGGATCTGTACACCTGAAATCTACATAATTTTATTAGCCAACATCATCCCAATAAATCCAATAAAAACCTTCTTAAAAAGACTAGTACTGGTATTTCAAAACTTATATATGTGATATGTAATATATTAAAATTGTTAGGAACTAAGATTCTCAGCATAAAATTAAAGACACAAAAAATAATTTAAAGCTTGCTACAGCAATGGACTCTAACCTATTCCGGCACTCTCCTCCATGAGACAAGCCGTTATACAGACTTAGACAGCGTTGCGGGGGAAAATAAATAAATAAATAATGTAAGTCAAAAGTGTGATTTTTTCATGGGAACTGGAAATATCAGTACGAAGTCATTTATCTTTCCCTTTAAAAACAAAGAAACAAAAACCACCTCATTTCCTGGGTCTAAACACTAAAAAAAGCCTAAAAGCAATACAAAACCAGTAGCAATGAACACCCCTAAAACCCTACTTGTGGTTTCTAAAAACCATCACCACTTGAGAATACCAAGGCTCCTTGAAGTAATATCTGACCCCAGGTCTGGGACAGGAAATGTACAAGATGAATCTAAGCTCCTTGTGCCAGAAAGCAAGGAAGTTATCAAAAACTAAACGGATCATGTTCAAAAGAACACAGGAATCCATTTGAAGGGATCCAACTAGTCCAAGATAAGACAACTGAAATATCAAAAACAGCAACCACAATGGATTAAAACACATATAATACATTAAAATCCATGATATTTAAAAAACTAGAGTTTTCAGGAAGTACCATAAAGGACACATGGACAAAACCAAGGGGGAGGGAGGGAGGTTTGGCTGGGGTGGAAGGGAGGGGTGGGGAGAAAATGCAGACAACTATAATTGAATAACAATAAAGTAATTTTAAATAAATAAATAAATAAAAAGAAAACAACTAAAAGAAAACAAAAAAGATTTCCTGGTCATTTTAGGAGGTTCCTAGGGCACAAACCCATTATTCTAAAAAACCAGCAAAGTGAGAAGAAAAATAATCATTTATCCTGCACTTCTGTATTATAAAATCAATAAATACATATGATGTCAAAAGAGATATAATTAGAACACCAGTTTGCAATCCTTATATAATGGATCAGTTAACAATCACTAGTGACTACTAAAATCAAGGAATGAAATAGGAACTTTATAACAGATAGATAAGGCTGACAACACCTGAAACCACTAACCTGTCTTAGCAACACTAAAAGTGAATCAATCTAGCATTACATGTCAATTTAGAGGGGAAGGGAGGGAGAGAGGGAAACATCAATGTGTGGTTGCCTGTTGCGTGCCCTCTACTGGGGACCTGTCCTGCAACCCAGGCATGTGCCCTGACTGGGAATCAAACTGGTGACCCTTTGGTTCACAGGCCGGCACTCAATTCACTGAGCCACTCTAGTCAGGACAAATTTCCACAATAAAGTTTTAATAGTACAACATGTTTGTTATCTGAAGTGTATTCATCTCTAATCCTCTACTGTTATTACTTTGAGTCTCCATAATTTGAGTATCACCAGAATTTTCCAAAAATTTAAAACTTTATAATGTTTCAAATAAGATATTTACATTAGTCAAAAATTAATTACATCATATTAAATATATGTAAAAATTACTACCTGCATTATAAAGTCACTGTGCCTAGGCACTAGACTGAATTAAATATTTGTTTAGCAGATTAGTGCTTAGGTAGCATACTGTTCCATTTTAATTTTACTTGAGACTTAATTAGGACCCAAGTTTGTTTCATCAATACATAATCACAGCTAACACTGCAATCAGGACAAGTTAAGTTAGAACTCAGGGACACAGAGATGGGGAACTAAACCACACTGTTAACATCTGCCATGAAAGCTGGCTTCAATCCACACACACAGGCATTCCATTCACCAAAAGCTGCAGTCTTATAAGTCTCTCACTGTACTTTCTACAACCACCTTAATGTCTGAACCCAATCCAAGTTCATATATATATAAAGGTTTTCAGTGTTCTCCTAGGGGGAAAAACTGCATTTTTAAAAATTATCCAAAAGTTTAATGACAACAAAAGCTGAGAGTTCAGCCTAGTCAAAAATTAACACCAGACACTAACATATCAAGGAGCTGTGTTAGGAACTCATACAAACACTTCTTGCGGATGAGGCAATCTGAATCCCGGTGCTGGTTTAGAAGTGGGGCAGTTCTCTAGGATATAATGGAAAGGAGTACTGGATTATGAATCAAGTGAGCCAAGTGAGAAGATTGGACTACATCAGAGTTTGAATCCATAATTCTTATCTAGTGGTGGTTGGTAAGTTGCCTAAAGCACTATCCTGGCATCTGAAAAGAGTCTTCAGAATCCCTGACAGCTTTTAAACATATAATACAAAAAATCTGGATGTGGAAAAGAATGTGGCTTTACTGGGTATCTTTTTAATGCCCAACAGGAATTTAAGTATTTAGTCCTGTTCTTAAACACCCAAACGAACAGCTGAAAGACTGTTCACTTTCCTCTACATCACTCCATTCCAGCTCTTCCATAAAAGAAACCCAGAAAAACTTCTAAGGGGAGAGAAACATTTCCCTTTGTTTTTTCACTCCACCCAGCAAAGTAAGAGGTGGTGTGGCTGTTAAGAAGGCAAGCTCCACAATGAACATCGGGGTACACAGCAGGTACAGCCACGATGGAAAACATACAAAGTTTCCTTAAAAAATTAATAATAAGACTACCATAGGATCCAGTAATTTTAGTTAATTCAAACTTAAATGTTAATATTCAGTTGGGTTATTAAAAAACTTTTATGAATGTTTAGAACATCCTGTTCTAAGTGAATCTACTTTTACAATGATAAATTTTATGAACTCAATACAGATCATGTATCTCCAATGAAAATTTCGACTTCAAATTAAAATATGCTACAAATATAAAATACACACCACACTTCAAAGACTTAATATGAAAAAATGTAAATTATCTCAATAATTTTACATTGATGACATGTTAAATGACAATATTTTTGGATATTCCAAGTTAAACAAAATATTATTAAAATAAATTTACCTTTAAAAAATGCAGCTACTAGAACATTTACATGACAAATGGCTTGCATTGTATTCCTAATGATGGCACTGCTCTAAACAACACACCCTAGAGTCTGATACCCATCCACTACTTATCTCTTCTCCTATTTATCATTATTAATAAAAATAATTAACAGCTCTTGCTCACCAATATTAGACACCATGCTAAATGTTTTACATGAATTATTGCATTCAATCCTTCCAAAGTAGGAAGTAGGTTTTATCACTATCCTCATTTCAGAATTTTACATTAAGCACCAGAGAAGCTTAAGTCATTTGCCCAACGTCACAAGTCAATAATAGTGCCAGGATGAGAATTGAGCCTGATTTGAAAGTGTGTACTCTTAATGATGGTGGGATTGTAAATTGGAGTAACCACTATGGAAGACAGCAAGACAGTTCCCCCAAAAATTCAGAACAGAAATATTATATGATCCAAAAACTCCCTTTCTGGATATTTATCTGAAGAATATGAAAACACTGATTTGAAAAAGATGTGTGTACCCTTATATTCACTGCAGCATTATTTACAATACCAAGATACGGAAACAACCTAGGTATTCTTAGATCAACTGCATAAAGAAGATGTGATATATACATATACATCCTCATATACACAATAGACTACTATTCAGCCACAAGAAAAGATGAAATACCACCATTTGCAACATGATAGATCTTGAGACCATTATGCTGAGTGAAACAAGTCAGCTAGAAAAGGGCAAAAACCATATAATTTCACTTACATGTGTAATACAGAACAAAAAGGTAGCAAACTAACTAAGCAAAACAAAAACAAACTCACAAATTTAGACCACAAATGGTGATTACAAAAGGAGAAGTGGAATGGAGAAAGTGGGAAATGCGTAAACAGGGTCAAATGTATGGTAAGAGATGAAAACTATACTACGGAGAGAGAAACATCGATTTGTTGTTCCACTTCTGTATGCATGCAGTGATTGATTCTTTTATGTGCCCCGACCGGGAATCAAAGGAATCAAACCCACAACTTTGGCATATCATGATGATGTTCTAACCAACTAAGTTACCCAGCCATGGCCTGAATTTTACACTATTAAAAAGACACTGCCCCCAAAACACATATTTTCCAGTAGAAAATTTCTATTTAATTCTCTTTTTATTAAACGCCAGAGAGAAAAAAAGGAACTAGGAAAGGGAAAAAAATGTGGGGCTCCAAGGACAAAGACTGAACAAAACTATATGAATTTGGTTTTCAGTAACTAGGTGCACAGGTAATAGGTAATAAGCACTCTATTTTATGCCAGTGCAATGCACACTGATCACACAAAGTCTATCTAAATAATTAACAATTTGCCTTGGCTGTTGTGGCTCAGTGGATTGAGCACCAGTCTGCAAACCAAAAGGTCACTGGTTTGATTCCCAGTCAGGGCCCATACCTGGGTTGCAGGCCATGTCGGGGGTATGCGAGAGTATCTTTCACACACTGATGTTTCTCTCCCTCTCTTTTTGCCTCCCTTCCCCTTTCTCTAAAAGTAAATAAATAAAATCTTAAAAAAAAAACACAACAATTTGAAGACACATAGTAAAGAGGCTTTCCCCCCACCAATATATTATAGCTATTATTTTTGGCACTTATAAACCAAACATGGTAATAAGTATTCTGCATGTATGATCTTATTTAATTGATAACAAAACAACAAATATTATTTTCCCCATGTTTCATGTGCTGAAAATAAGTTTCAAAGAAATAAATTGCCTAAGGTCATGCAACTAGTTAAGAGGCAAGCAGATTTAAATGTAACAAATCCTATTTCACTATATTACCTATCATCAGGGTGATGAGGCAAGTGACAGTGTACCCTGACACACATCACATCTTTTGCTTCTAATACACCTCTGATGAAGTTTAACAAGAGTAGTGCTTGAAATTACCACTTCCATTAAAATGAGGCACTAACAGTTAACTTTTAAAAGGTTAAACAACAGCCCTGGCTAGTGTGGTTCAGTAGATTGAGAGCTGGCCTGCGAACCAAGAGTCACTGGTTCGATTCCAGTCTAGGGCACATGGCGGGGTTGTGAGCCAGGTTGTAGGGGGCATGCAAGAGGAAACCACACATTGATGTTTCTCTCCTTCTACCTCCCTCCCTTCCCCTCTCTTAAAAAAAAAGTTAGACAGCAATTTCAATACAGTACTGTATCTACTATCAAACTCAAATCATTCACATATCTGTATTCTAAAGAACACTACAAAATATTTGATATATGTAAAACAAACTTTGAGAGCCTAAGTTTACAACTCAGGGCACACAGAACTTTCTGAAACTGATTTTGTGCTGATGTATTTATGAAAATAAATAGTTGTGCGTGTTTACTTCCTGTCCTGAGTGGTTTATAGCTGTGTTGTTAGAAATACGTAGTAAGTGTCATGATAGAGGGAAGGGTCTGAATCAGGAAAGATACTCTAGTCAAGAGAACCCTGTCATGCTGTAAGAATCAAATCACTGGTCACATTAAACCATATTCAAACTGCAGTTACATGTACAAAGAACACATGACAATGCAATCTAGAAAGAAACCATTTTCCCAACCACAGAACTGAGAAAACCTCAATCACTCACTTGAAGCAGATTTGTACTGAGACAGAATTAGCAGACCTCTCTTACCATCTACAATATCTACAAAATGACCTAGTGACTATTCACATAGAAATGTGCTAAATTTATTCTAGAGCAGCATACCCTCAAATTTTAAGCTGCATATAGGAATGAAGAAGACAATATGTAAAATACACTCCAGAGAGGCATATCTAAGAGCCGTTTCCACCACCTACTCCTTCACTCTGAATGTTCGTTCTCACAGCACCAGAGTTCTGAGTTGAAAGACTTTTGAGTTAAGTAAAAAGATGGCTCAAAAAATTAAGAAATGACAATATTAAAAACAGCACTTCTCCAAGTTTATCTTCAAAGAAAGAATATCAACTAGGCACTTACAAAATAATCATAAACAACTGTAATTTAAAACTGCAATTACTCAAATTGAATATATAATTCTCATGTTCTGTATGATTTCTTAAGTTAAATCTTTATATAATAGTTGCTTATTACTTGAAAACTGCCCCTACCCTTCCTCTACCAACATAGGAAGATTACAGCTAGGGGAAAAAAAGTTGCATGTATAGGAGAGAAAAAAACCTATATTGGAGGAGAGGGAATAGATTAATAAATCAAGTTCAAACAAGTAAATAGAGAATGGTTCCAAGTAAACTTACAATTTAAGTGATGCCACCCAGATTGTAAATACTTTTTTGGCCTAGATAAATTTCTACGGTGTCATTTGGCACTAGAGTTGGGGGTCTAAATCCAAAGGGACAAATTGTCTCTGAAAGCCTTTTCTGGCTCTGTGGGCCACAATGTTTCAACTCAAAACTACTTGTGGCCATATAACCCGAGGACTAATTTTTCTCCCACTTCATAATATTAACTCTTCAAAGTTTTATACTGTTCTCATCTAATCACAATACTAATTTTCAAGCTAGAAAGGTTCTCCCAAAAGAACTAAGTGCACTGATTAATTTTAATATATTTTATGATTTCTTCTATTTTTTAAGAGAATAGGGTAAGTTTACATGAAATATTTAATACCATAATATAAGTAAATTTTAGCTTTCAAGCCGCTTTCTTATTTATTTATTTATTTATTTTTAGAGAGGGAAGGGAGGGAGAGAGAGAGAGAGAGAGAGAGAGAGACAAACATCAATGTGCGGTTGCTGGGGGTTATGGCCTGCAACCCAGGAATGTACCCTGGCTGGGAATCGAACCTGGGACACTTTGGTTCCCAGCCCGCGCTCTCAAGCCGCTTTCTTTCAACGAAGAAAGCAAGTAAAGGATTTTTTTAAGATTTTATTTATTTATTCTTAGAAAGGGAAGGAAGGGAGATAGAGAGAGAGAAACATCAATGTGCGGTTGCTGGGGGTCATGGCCTGCAACCCAGGCATGTACCCTGACTGGGAATCGAACCTGCGACACTTTGGTTCGCAGCTGGCGCTCAATCCACTGAGCTACAGTACCAGCCGGGGCCGGTAAAGGATTTCTAAACTACATTCACTATTCCAAAGCCGGCAGAAGGTCACTACATGGCAACAACCTTACTACTCATAACTAGTAGAGTCAACATGCTTCCATTTACTAACAAGAGAACAGACTCTGCCATCAGTTAACGTGTGCCTGTGGGCAAATCACTCAACATCTTTGCATCTGCTTCTTCACTCATAAAAAAGGAAAAAATGCTGCTGACCTGCCTCAAAGGGATAAGAAATAACTAATGAATAGGAAACTTTAGAAACATAATGTGCCATTTTAGGACACTATAACTGTACTGTTAAAAAATTCTTCATAAACCACATATTTTGACCCTACCATCTGCTGGGGTCACTGCCTACAGTGGTGTGTCCCAAAATTAACCTTTCTAATAAATGCTTCTAGGGATCCCAAGAACAGCATTAGATTCTTTAGCACAGGATTCTCCCTCACTAACCTTCAAAGTTTACCTTTTAATAGCAATCTCATGCAATTACATTTCATTAGTATTTAGCAGCTATAATAATAATAGGGCTATGAGACACTATCAAAAATGTTACAGATGACTCAAAGACTATTCACTACCTAGTAGTATTAGGTACTACTACTAATTCAAATAAATTAACAATATGTACTGAGTAACAATACCACTGAGTGCTAAATACTGCTGTAAGTGAGCCTCTACATATGTACCAAAATTTAAAGCCAAAAAGCACCGTGGTGCCCCACACCAAGGGTTCCCAGCCCCCCCGGCCACAGACCTGTACCAGACCATATAGCAGGAGGGAAATGTAATGCACTTGAATCATCCAGGAAACTGGTCCCTGGTGCCAAAAAGGATGGGGACTGCTGCCCCACCTAAATCAGTTGTTGTTAAGGAAGATAGCATATTAAATACAAATAAAATCTTGCTAAAGCCATCAAAAAAAAATGACATAGATCTGTTATGTACTGGTATAGAAAGATATAAAAAGTTTCCAAACAGTATGTATAGATGAGCCCATCTTTGCAAAAGCAAACATTACAAAATAACTACTCATATACAAGTCTACATGTGCAAATAAAAAGGTATGGAAGAACATACCCCAAACTGTCAACTCAAGTTGCCAACAGGAAGTAAAACTGGGGAAGGTAATGACTTTTGCTCTTCACTGTATACATTTCTGTAATTTTTAATTATTTATAACAAACTTGTATTGCTCTTGTAGTAATAAAAAACCTTCCTTAATTTTGTTAGAAACAGAACTAGCTTAGAAAAATATTTCTCCAAGTTGGAAGAAAGCAAAATTAGATCTCTTAGTAAATGTCAAAGCCCTCTGACACTGAACAACTTTTTTTAAAAAAAGCATTGAACTACTTTAAGGGAGGATACTTAGATAAAAAACAGAAATGGGTCCTTGGTGAGATATCCTTACCAAGATAAAACTGAAAATATGAAAAGCTAAATTTAAAAACAAACTCTCAAATAAGCATAAGCCAAACTGTCCCATTTAAACTTTGACAGCAATAGTAGCTCCTTTGTCTTCCAGCCTGTCCAGCTGCCCTTTTACTCCTCCTCTAGAGCAGAGACTTGCAGGTTTGGCAGGGCTCCAGTACTCTTCCCCACCCCCGCCCTCAAGCTCACCGTACTAAACCAGCTTCATGTGACTAAATGCCGTATCAGAGCAGTGATCTGATCAAGAGAAACATTTTTTTTTGCTCTACATAAATAAGCAAGACTAGAGGTGGCTTACCCAGCAAATAAATATCTACAGTGGTTCACCTAATCCAGTAACAACTCTCTAGGCTTGGAAGTAAAATTTACTTTTCCTTTGAAAGAATCTCATCTGAGCAAGCCAGCAGCACATTAGAAGAGAGGAAGTTTCTGCAACAGGAAGGGACAGGATAAATGGGAGCAACAGGTTCTCAGAATAAAGAAATCTGGTTTTCACATTCCATTAAACATTTTGTTTTAAAGGATTCCACTAAGACAAAAATAATGAGTTTTAATCTTAATCAGAAAATTACAATTTTTCTCCCAAACTTCCAAATCAATGTTTAAGTTAAAAAAAAAAAAATCTAGTCACTAAATCACACTGAAAGCCTAAATTCACAAGAGTTTGTGCATTCTTTCTATAGAACTAATAACAATAGCAGCAATCTATTGAGAACTTACTATGTAGTAGATCCTGTTATTACATTTAGGCACTCCCAACAATCCCATGAGGTAAGTACCGCAACCATCCCTCATTCTAGACAATACCACCAGACTTCTTCGAAAGTTTAAGAAAACTCCCCACAACTTGGTAAGCAAGAACAGTCCCAATTCAATCCTAAGCGGTCTTAATTAAAGAATCCTCATTCTACCTGTTTATAAATAGGAGTGACAGGCTTTTACCAGGATGATACTGCTACCATGTACAGACTACTGAGAACTTTGCCAAACACAGCACAAAGCATTTTAAATGTTATTTCATTTAGTACTTACAGGATCTTGTAAGGTAATATTAGCCCCATTTTACAAAAAAAAAAAAAGAAAGAAAGAAACTGATGTCTACTTTCATTTCAAAAATAAATCACCTCATCCAAACTCCAACAGGAAAGTACAGAGAGAAAAGTACTAGGATTGAGATATCCACCCCCCCACACACACCAGCCATACTGCTTTTATAATCACTAAACTACACTGTTTACTGGGCACTCCAACTAAACCAAAATGGCCTTATAATCACATTCAGGTATAATTTTTACCATGAGTACAAAGTGATTTTTTTCTTTAAATGTCATTTGTTCAAAGGTTTGACAGTTTATAATCTTCATTTCTGCTATTAGGTGATAAAACGTGATTTTCAGTGAAACTTATTAAACAGTTACTAATGACTATGCTCTCATAAGCAATTATCCTGCAAGGTTACTAATTAGGAGACAGCAGTCTGTTACTTGTAAAACCTTGACACAGGACTTCAAACATCCTAGAGTTAAGTCACACTGCCAAAAATTTATCTATAAATTAGAAGAAAATGGCTTAAATAAGAAAAGTCTATATAAAGCATCCATTCCACTGTGCAAGATATACTATAATCTGACACATTTTAATAATATAAAACTATATACGGAATTAGTATTCTTTTGACAACTGCTAAATTTATAGTTTAAAAGTGATACATACACTATTTTCTGTAAGATTTTCTTCCTTACAAATCATAATAATGACCCACAGACCCAGCCTCTACCACCTGACTACAAACACCAATGTTAAGCTGGAAAAACACTCACACCAGGCAGAGTAATGCAAAATTTAATATGTATCTCAAACTGTATACTAAAGCTAAGTACATCCTTGCCACAGATGACCCCATTAGACAAATAACTGAATGCAGAAAAGGCCAGAGCAAACACACTAGCATTTTTTTAAAGATTTTATTTATTTAATTTTAGACAGGAAGAGAGGGAGAAAGAGAGGGAGAGAAACAGCCTTGTGAAAGAAAAACAGTGACTGGGTTGCCTCCTGGATGCACCCTATATGGGGACTGAACCCACAACTCAGATATGTGTGCCCTGACCAGGAATCGAACTGGCAACCTTTTGCTTTGTGGATGACGCCCAATGGAGCCACACCGATCAGGGCCTTACATTAACTTTTATAATAAATAGTTTCATAAATAATACCCAGTGTGGTAAAAACTACACTTCCAGATTTTCTGAGCACCCTTTTAAAGTTATGTCATAAAATATTTCCCTGAATCAAAGGATCTTTATTTATAACTGAAAACATTTGGATTCTTCTTAGAAATTCAAAAAGGCAAACATTTGCCCTGGCTGGTGTGGCTCAGTGGCTTGAGTGCTGGCCTGTGAACCAGAGGGTCGCTGCTCCCATTCCCGGTGGGGCACATACCTGGGTTGTGGGCCAGGGCCCCAGCAGGGGGTGCATGAGAGGCAACCACACATTAACGTTTCTCTCCCTCTTTTTCTCCCTCCCTTCTCCTCTCTCTAAAAATAAATAAATAAAATCTTTAAAAAAAAGTTGAACATTTTAAGCTAATCATGTACATGCTAACATTTCAGAAATTAAATAAAAACTCTTTTTCTAGTTGTATAGCAATGTAGACAAAAGAAAATTAGAATATAAAATGAGTAGTGACCAGATGATTACCTGTTTCTTTAATGGTAAGAATAGAAAGATATGCAAACTACTATTGTACTTCTATTAAGAAAACTGGCAGCAGATCAACTAACAGATGACACTACAGAGCTGGGTTCCTACAGTACTTTTTAAAGTATATTTTACTGATTATGCTTATTACAGTTGTCCCAATTTTACCCCCTTTGCCCCCCTCTGCCTGGTATCCCCCTTCCCTCCAGCAATCCCCCTCTTAGTTCATATCCATGGGTCATACATAAAAGTCCTTAGGCTTCTCCATTTCCTATACTATTCTTAACCGTCCCCTGTCTATTTTGTAGCTACCAATTATGCTTCTTATTCCTTGTACCTTTCCCCCCATTCTTCCCCCTCTCCCTCCTCGCTGATAACCCTCCATGTGATCTCCATTTCTATGATTCTGTTCCTGTTCTGGTTGTTTGCTAATTTTTTTCTTTTTGTTTTTTAGGTTCAGTTGTTGGTAGTTTTGAGTTTGTTGTCATTCTAATGTTCATAGTTTTGATTTTTCTTAAATAAGTCCCTTAAACATTTCACATAATAAGGGCTTGGTGATGATGAACTCCTTTAGCTTTACCTTGTCTGGGAATCACTTTATCTGTCCTTCAAGTCTAAATGATAGCTTTGGGGAGTTCCAGCCAAGATGGAGGTGTAGGTAGAAACCTCTCACTTCCTCCCACAACCAAAAGGGTAACAATTTAAAATCAATCAACAACCAAAGCCCCAGAAAATCAAACTGCATGGAACTCCGACAACCAAGGAATTAAAGAAAAAGCAACCAGACCAGTTAAGATGGTAAGACAGTGGGACCTCATTGGCCGACTCAGAAAAACCATGGGAGTGGGGCTGGCTGCCAGCTTGGGGGCTGCACAGGAGGGGATGACTTACAGAGAAAACTGAGACTCAGAGCCAACTGTGGACTATGGCTAGGATTGCCCAGGTGGGAGAAACTCCCAGTCTCACACGAGAGTCTATTGGAAAGTGCGCTAGAGACGAGCAGTTGAGCTGCACTGTTCCCTCTCTAGCCCCTCCCTCACAGGCAGCACCACCAGGGCAGCAGAGGGCAGGTTGCCCTGCCCAGGTGAATACCTAAGGTCCCACCCTCTTACAACTTCTCAGGTGCATCAAGACAGAGAAATATGGCCCAAATGAAACAGAGCAAAACCTCAGAAAGAAAACTAAGCAAGGAGGAGATCGCCAACCTTATCTGATGGAGAATTTAAAGCCCCTAGTAATCAAAATGTTCACAGATCTGATTTAGCTTGGTTGAAAAATGAAAAAACAAACGAAGGATATCCAAAGTGAAATAAAGCAAAATATTCAGGGAACCAACAGTGACAGGAAGGAAACCAGGAGGACTCAAATCAATGATTGGGAACAAAAGGAAAAAATAAACATCCATCCAGAACAAAATGAAGAAACAAGAATTCAAAAAAGTGAAGAAAGTCTTACAAACAAACCTCTGGGACAACCTGAAATGTCCCAATATCCTAATTACAGGGTGCCAAAAGGAGAAGAACAGCAGCAAGAAATTGAAAACTTATTTGAACAAATAATGAAGGAAAACTTCCCCAATCTGGCAAAGGAAATAGACTTCCAGGAAGTGCAGGAAGCCAAGAGAGTCCCAAAGAAGTTGGACCCAAAGAGGAACACACCAAGGCACATCATCAATTTACCCAGGATTAAAGATAAAGAGAAAACCCTAAAAAAAGCAAGAGGAAAGGAGAAAGTTGCCTACAAAAGAGTGCCCATTAGGGTATCAGCTGATTTCTCAAAAGAAACCTTGCAGGCAAGAAGGGGGTGGAAAGAAGTATTTGAAGTCATGAAAGGCAAGGACCTACATCCAAGATGACTCTATCCGGCAAAGCTTTCATTTAAAATAGAAGGGCAGGTAAAGTGCTCCCAGATAAGGTCAAATTAAAAGAGTTCATCATCACCAAGCCATTATTATATGAAATGTTCAAGGGACTTATCTAAGGAAAAGATAAAAATATGAACAGTACAATGGCAACAAACTCACAACTATCAACAAATGAACCTAAAAGAAAACAACAAAAACAAAAACTAAGCAAACAACTAGAACTGGAACAGAATCAGAGACATGGACATCACAAGGAGGGATTTCACTGGAGAGGGAGAAGGGAGGAATAGGGAGGAATAGGCAGAAAAGGCACAGGGAAGAAGAATCATAATTAGTAGGCATATAATAGATGGGGAGAGCTAAAAAAAAAAAGGGTATAGGAAACAGAGGACTCAAAGAACTTACCTGTACAACCCATGGACATGAACTAAGTGGGGGGGGATGCTGGAGGGTTGGGGGAGCAGGGTGGAGGGGGGATTAAGGGGGAAAAATTGGGAAAACTATAATAGCATAATCAATAAAAATACTTAAAAATAAAAAATAAATGATAGCTTTGCTGGATAGAGTAATCTTGGTTGTAGGTTCTTGCTTTTCATCACTTTGAATACTTCTTGCCAGTCCCTTGTTGCCTGTAAGGTTTCTTTTGAGAAATCAGCTGACAGCCTTATGGGAACTCCTTTGTAGATAACTCCCCTTTTCTCTTGCTACTTTTAAGATTCTGTCTTTATCTTTAACCTTTGCCATTTTAATTATGGTATGTCTTGGTATTGCCCTCTTAGGGTCCAACTTGTTTGGGACTCTATGTGCTTCCTGAACTCACATGTCTGTTTCCTTTGTCAAATCAGGGAAGTTTTCTTTCATTATTTTTTCAAATAAGTTTTCAACTTCTTGCTTTTTCTCTTCTCTTCCTGGCATCCCTATGATTCAGATGTGGGCATGCCTTGAGATGTCCCAGAGTCTTCTTATTCTCTCCTTGTTTTTTTGAATTCTTGTTTCTTTCTTCTGTGCTAATTGTTTATTTCTTCCGTATGTTCCAAATCATTGATTTGAACCCAGCTTCATCCCCTCCACTGTTGGTTCCTTCTGGATTTTTATTTCACTCAGTGTAGCCTTTATTTCTTGCCTTATGCGTTTGCCATAATCAATGAGATCTTTAAGCATCCTTATCACCAATGTTTTGAACTCTACATCTGATAGGCTGGCTATCTCTGTTTCACTTAGTTCTTTTTCTGTAGTTTTGATGTGTTCTTTCATTTGGGCTATATTTGTCTCCTCAATTTAGCAGCCTCCTTGTGTTTGTTTCTGTGTATTAGGTGGAGCTGCTCTGATTCCCTTGCTTAGCACACTTGTTAAGATGAATGTGGTGGGGCCTTAGGTATTCACCAAGGCAGGACAACCCACTTCACTGCTTTGTGGCTCTGCATGTGGGGGAGGGGTCAGAGAGGGGACGATGCCACTGCCTGGCTGCTGAAGGCTTGCTAGACACTCACCCTTTTCCAGTCACTTCATCCCCTATAATAGCATAATCAATAAAATATACTTTAAAAAAAAAGAATAAAAGTTTTCAATTATTTTAAATGTCTGTTACTAAAAAATACAGCATTATCCATAATTTGTTTATAATCACGCTTCACAGAGCAATACAACAGTCAGGATTTTTGACAAATACAAAATATAAATGCTTATTTCCAAAAATTATACAATCCTAACTTCATTTGTTTTCCAGTTATCCAGCAGAAAATCTTGGGTGTCCTTCACTCTTTCTCTTTCCCCTACCTTCAGTCTGACAGGAATGCCTGTTGGCCCTACCTTCAAAAGACACCTAGAATCTGACTGTTCCTCACTCCCCTCACTGGCACACCTCATACACCACCAACATCTTTTTTTATAAATCCTCCTCAGGGGACATGCCTGTTGATTTTAGAGAGAAGAAGGTGTGGGGCAGTGAGGGGGGATGGGAGAGAAACATCGATGTGAGAGAGAAACATTGATCAGTGGCCTCCTCGGTATGTGCCCTGACTGGTTATCAAACCTGCAACCTTTTGGTATACAGGAGAAGGCTCTAACCAACTGAGCTACCCGGCACCCATCTAGGACCATCCTTTTTCTTTTTTCCTTAAACTGGGGTGACGTAAGTTAATAAAATTACATAGGTTTCACATATAAAATTCCATAATACATCATCTGTATATCGTATTCTGTGTTCACCACCCCAAGTCTCCTTCCATCACTACCACCATCATCCATTATTAAAATAGCTTCCTAAATGGTCACCTTCTGTCTTCAACTTGCCTACAGCTGGTTTCCAACACAGCAGTCAGTGAGCCTTTAAAAATGTAACTTGCCAGTCTGTAATGAGGCCACATCACTCTTCTATTCAAAGCCTCCAGTTGCCCCGTATTTCTACCACAGTGCAATCCAAAATCCTTATAAAGGCCTTCAAGATACTAGGTGATCTGATCTGATCTGTTCTACCCCCAACTTGCATCTCTTTACCTGTCTGACCCCAGTCCCTCCCAACTCCACTCCAACTACCCTGGCCTCTGTACAATTCACTGAGCTACCTTCGAAGCCACATGACAAGTCCCTCACATACTCTCATCAAGTCTTCTCAATAAAGCCTATCTGACCAGCTTGCATAATGCTACAACCTGCCTGAACCGCCACATCTCCTACCCTCCTTACCCAGCTCCCATCTTATTTCCACACTACTTATCATCTAACAAACTAGATAATTTATTTATGTTCATTCTTATTTGTCTGCTCACTCTCCCCCTACCTTAAAATGTAAGATCCACAGAGCCAGGACTGTCTACATGTTTTGTTCACTTTTATGTCCTAAATGGCTAGTACAGAGACTAGCCTGTAAGTGTTCAATAAATGTTAAATGGTCCTGGTCGGGTAGCTTGGTTGGCTAAAGTGTCATCCCATACACTAAAAAGCTGAGGGTTCAATCCCTAGTCAGATCACATATCTAAGCTGCAAGTTCAATCCCCGGTCAGGGCGTGTATGGGAGGCAACTGATTGATGCTTCTCTCTCTCACGGATGTTTTTCTCTCTCTCTACCCACTCCTCTCTTTCTCCACCTACTCCTCTCTCTCTCCAATAAATATATCCTTAGATGAGGAATAATAATAATAATAAATGCTGAATGAATTTTTTAAATGTCCAACTCCTGGTGGCCACTTACTACAATGACACAAAACATCTGAGGCTAAACACTGAGCTCTCAACAGGGTTACCACAGGTAGTGTTACTACCCTACAAATAGAAAGGTCCACTCCTAGGACACAAAAATTTTTTAAATATATGTTCAAACAAAAGCTTATATACCAATGTTCAAAGCTGTATTATTCACAGTCAAAAAGTGGAAATAGCCCTGGCTGGTGTGGCTCAGTGGATTGAGTGCCAGCCTGTGAACCAAAGGGTCACTGGTTCCATTCCCAGTCTAGGGCACATGCCTGGGTTGCAGGCCAGGCCCCCAGTAGGGGATGCACAAGAGTCAACCACACACTGATGTTTCTTTCCCTCTCTTCTCCCTCCCTTCCCCTCTCTAAAAATAAATAAATAAAATATTTTTAAAAAATAAAAAATGTTTGCAAAGTAGAAATAATCCATATGTCTAGCAACTAATAAACAGCCTAAAGAAATGTGGTATATCAATAAAATAGTATATTGCCCTGGCTGATGTGGCTCAGTGGATTGAGTGCCGGCCTCTGAGGCCTGTGAGCCAAAGGATCACTGGTTCAATTCCCAGTCAGAGCACATGCCTGGGTTACAGGCCAGGTCCCCCAGAAGAAGGCTCACGAGAGGCAACCACACGGTAATATTTCTTTCCCTCTCTTTCTCCCTCGCTTCCCCTCTCTCTAAAAATAAATAAAATACTTTAAAAATGTAAGATGGAATATTATTCAGCAATAAAAAGGAATGAAGAATTGACATATAATACAAAATGAATGACCCCTGAAAATATTAAGCCAAGTGAAAGGAGTCAGACACACAAGGCCACGCACTGTATGATTCATGTGGTAGGGGTCAGAACAGGCAAGTCCTGAGCGACAGAAAGTAGGTTAGAGATTGCCTGGGGAAGGTCAGGGGAAAGGGAGCAAAGGGAGTTACTGCTAGTAAGTACAGGATTTTTGGGGGGAAGATGAAAATGTTCTGGAGTTGGAAAATAGTGATGGATGCATAATTTTGTGAAAACACAAAGTACTGAATTGCACACTTCGAAGAAGTGAAATTGATCTCATATTCTAAAACTCAGAAACACAACCAAATAAAATGCTCATCTGAATGTTCACTGCTCAGTAATAAGGGAAGGCTAAGAGCTGGGAATACCTGCTTGGCAGTACTCAGTTCTAAGAATCCCATCTACCAATCAATGACAGCAAAAACAAACAAACAAACAAATAAATAAACAGAAATAAAAATTTTAAAGGGGCGTGAGGTTGTCATCTGTAAGTAGCAGCAAGCAGAACTTTCCCTTCATATCCCATCCATTCAAATATTATCTTCAACATAGCCATCTCTTGCCATGGTCCACCACCTCTCCATCGCCTCTCTTACTGGAACTAACGTGGTAGCCACATCTCCTACTTCCACATTTGCTCCCTGCAGTTTGTTCCCTACACAGCAGTTACTGTTCTTTCTGAAAATGTATCAGACCACTGCACTCTTGCTCAAACCCTTCAACAACCCCCTTGCACATTCCAATTTTACCCTAAAGTCCTTACCATGGCCTACAAGGTCCTATACTGTACTAGCCCTGTAACCTCTTTAGCCTCATCTCCTACCATTCTTGCCCTAAAGGCTTTCTTCCTGCTCCTTAAATATGCCAAGGTCAAACAGGCCAAACTACAGGGTCTTTGCACTTGTACTTTTTGGCTAGAGTGCTCTTCCCCCAGATAAATGAATGGTTCACTACCTCATTTGTTTCATGTGATGCTTAAATGTCATCTCCTCAAACAGGCCCTTCATTACATCTAATCTAAAGTAACACCCTCTGCCACTCTAACCTCTTAGCCTGAATCTGCTTTATTTCTCTCCATAGCAATTACCACTCTTCTTTTCTTTTCTTTTTTTTTTTTTTGGCTTGGTGTCTGTCTGCCCTAATAAAAAGTAAACTCTTCAGGGTTAGACCTCTTGTCTTGTTCACTGATGTATCCTCAATACCTAGAATCATGTTTGATACAAACAAGGTATACAATATCCCTTCAATGACTGAATTTATAGGCTAAGTTAGCAAAAACATATTCTTCAGAGAAATATGTACTCAACTACCATAATTTTTAAAACTACAATAAGCAAAGACTTAACAATTTGGACAGAAAACAAGTCAGTATTTTACAAAATTGCCTTTCATCAAAAACACCACAAATTTATAGGACAAAATACATTTGTCATATTATGGATCTAAATCCCTTTGAATATTTTAGTTAAATATTAACTATGAAGTTAACATTCACACTGGGTAACCAAGCCTCTGACTTCTCTCCATCCTACCTGCTCTCTTAATCTTACATCTTAATAAGTAGACCCACTTAAATGTGGATCTCATATGGGTCCTTTAAATACGCAAAACCCCATTCATCTTTACTCACTATTACTCAAATAACAAGTGTTCAAACGGTAGTAACATCCATCTCATGCCCCAAGGAACCTCCATCTTCCTCCCACCCCAGGGTAAGCTACTAGGTCCTACATTCCACTTCCTAGATAGCTCAGATCTGTCCCTTCTGCTCTACTGCCTGTGCAGTAGTTGAGGCCCTTATTCACTTCTTTCTTGGGGTCCTTGCCTGGCATCTCCAGACCGTCCACCAAGATATCCCTTTATATTTTTAAAAATATTTATTTATCTATTTATTTATTTGGGGGGCGGGGTGAGAAACATCAATGTGAGAGAGAAACCGATCAGTTGGATCAGTTGCCTCCCTGACTCGTCCCAACCAGGGACCTGGATCAAACCTGTAGCCTAGGAATGTGCCCTGACTGGGAACCAACCCGAGACCTTTTGCCTTGCAGGACAAAGTCCAACAGACTGAGTCACACTGGCAGGCCCTTTTGATGTATTCATATAAACCCAACATCTTTACCCCTTCTGAAAAACCTTCAGCGGTTGCATGTAACTTTCAAGAAAACTTTCAAGAAAATTTTTAACTCCCTAACTTAGCATCATCTCCCATCACTGCTCTCCTGCTGCCACCTTGAACACATCATGCTTTAAAGTAATTCATCCACAACAAACTACTTAGTTTCCAAACACATTGCCTTGCTTTTTTCTTTGTTTTCCAATGTTGTTTCCTCTCCGTCTGAAACACTCCTTTCTACCATTCTTTGCCTAGTGAAATCTTTAGCTCTCAGCTTAGATGTCAATTCCACCAGAGGACTTTCCATGGCTCTCTGATTTAGACATCCTCTTCTGTTCTCCAACAGCACTTATAATTACCATACTATGTCGAATCAATGCTCTTAGAATTCAATATGCACTTTGTTTTGTTTTCTCTGTGTCCTCTGCTAAACTGTGAGCTCACTGAGACCAGGTCTGATGCTTATTCACCTTCATTCCATGCTGAATGACACACAGTAGGAGTTGTTAAATGATTTATGAAAGGGGAAGGAAGGAAAAAAGGAAAGGATGAGAGGACACGGGGAGAGAGAGGAGGGGGAGAGGAAAGGAGAAAGGGAAGAAAAAGGAGGAAAGAAAGGAAGAAAGGAAAGGGGGAGCCAGAGAAAAGCAGGGAAGGAAGAGGGGAGGGAGGAGAAGAGGAAGTAAGAACATGCACACAAGCAAAGGGCATTTAAACAGGCATTTGTAATCAATCCATTATTTGTATATGACCTAAGTCAGCGATTACTGAAGAGAGTATGATACATGTGAAAAACCCATCTCCCAGATTCAAAATACAACTATCTGTATCACTTACCCCCCTAAAGAGTCTGAAATGCCTAGCCTATCCATCCAATTTCACTTGAAATTCTACTGCAATGTAGTGTAAATAATATAGATGCAGGGAAAAGGTAGAAAATAAACCTGACATGATTAAAATCTTGGAATGATTTAGAAGCTTTAATAATCTTTCATTTCCTGATAATGTGCTATCACTGACCTTGAAAGGTCTATCAAAATCATGAAAAACAGCCCTGGCTGATATGGCTCAGTGGATTGAGTGCCTGCCTGCAAACCAAAGGGTAGCAGGTTCCATTTCCAGTCAGGGCACATGCTTGGGTTGTGGGCCAGGTCCCCAGTAGGGGGCGCATGAGAGACAACCACACATTGATGTTTCTCTCCCTCCCTCCCTCCCTTCCCCTCTAAAAATAAATAAAACGTTCAAACAAAAAGTATGAAAAATAAATTCAACATAACACCTATGTTAAAACACAAAACTGTTACTGGGTTAGTCAGATTTCTCAAAAACACACTGGACAAAAATATCACAAGATAGCCCTGACCAGTATGGCCCAGTCAGTTGGTCATCGTTCAGCAAAGTGAAAGGTTATGGTTCGATTCCCCAGTCAGAGCACATGGCACATGCCTGGGTTGCTGGTTCATCCATAATCAGGGTGTGTATGAGAAGCAATGGATCAATGATTCTCCCCCTCTTTCTCCCCTTTACTCTCTCCAAAAACAAATAAAAAAATCTTTTTAAAAAATATATAAGATAGTATATACCAATCAGTACAGAGGCTTTATTTAAATAAATTCCTGAAGGCGTTACCAGAGGAAAAGTGCTTCTAAAACATGTAATACTTAAAATGAGATATATATATATTTTTTTATTTATCTCAAGATTTAAAGCAACAACCAAAAGAACATTACTAAACACTTTTTCAATTACCTGAACACACTGTCACTTAATGAAATTCTAAAAATTGTTGGGCCCTTGGCCAGGTAGCTCAGTCATTTAGAGTGTTGTCCCAATAGGCCAAGGTTTAGGGTTCAGTCCCCCATCAGGGTTCACATAAGAATTGAACAACGAATGCATAGATAAGCAGAACAACAAATCAATGTCTCTCTCTCCCTCCCTCCCTCTAACTCCCTATAAAATCAATCAATAAATTTTTTTAACTAATAGGACATAACAAACTTCAAAGTATACATGTTTAGTAAGATCTAATAAATGGCATAAGTCCCTTTATAGCTCTGTTATCATTATAGAAATTGGGAACATGAAAAAAGAAAATTTAAGCCCAAAGTAATCAATACTAAACACTTTTTGAATTGCAATTTTGTTAAAGCAAAACACCAATCATGGGCAGCCTCTCAAGTCTCACCACACAAGAAATTTCAGTTGTAAAAAATAAGCTAACTCTTTTAGTACTACTGATTCCTAACTAGCAGGTTCTCTAAGAGAAAACCTACTATATAACAGAAAGTTCTTCTTGTATAAAATTAGAAATTTACTTTAACAACTCCTTTTAACATTACTAATATCTCTTTTCATAAGCAGCAATAATGGAAATGCTGAACATCTGTAAGCAGCAGTTCTAAAATGATACCCCAAAATTTGCATTTGCGTAACACTCACTATGAAACTTTTAAGGTTAAAGTTTCCAATGTACTTTCATTTTTTTTTGAAGACAAGTTGAAAAAAGGAGAAAAAGGAAATGAAAGAAAGGAAAGGAAGGAAAAAAATTAAATCTAAAAGACCTTCAACTTACTACATTTCTTTTAACCAGACATTAACAGGTACTACACTGGGAACTGTGAGATTACAACATTCATTCCAGAGAAATCCTGCATTAATTATTCAAGCTTCTGAACCTATTATACCTTATTCAACCCAACACTTCTCTTAAATTATTGTCCAACAGCAAGGTATACGTTTTTTCTAACAAAGTCACTCATAACTGTTTTATACAGGTCACAGGAATTAGTCTCATCTGCAACTAACAAAAAAGTACTCATTCAGAAACATTACTGACTGGTTTTCATTCACATGAAGATGAGGTAAGCAGTCGGCAGACACAAACATGTTAGGTACTTTAGAGCACCCCAAAGTCAAAAGTGAAAAGCCTAAAAAGTAACTGGACTGAACTTAATTATTTCGTATAGTTGATGAATATTTAAGTAGCCACCGCTTTTACTTTCTTCCCTAAACACAAGCATCACAAATTTTAATTTGGATGCAGTACTATAAAAGCAGTCTTGAATCTGAAGAGTGAAGTAAATTTGTTTAAAAATTGTTCAAAGGAACAGTCAAAAGTAGATGACATTTACATTTTAACATACTATCTGTTGCACTTCTCTACTGGTGAACACACACTACTACCCTTTTCAAGCACTTCTGAATTTGGGACGGGTAAAAAATATCTGCAGGCCTCTTCAGTTCCACCAGTTGAATCGAGTCATTTCAGGTTCCTAAGGCTTTTAGTCTAGGGTGCCTTTAAAAATGACAACATTCACTTACATATTCTCTAAAGTGAAAAAACAGCCTATACTTACTTTTATTGCTAGAATTTCTTCCACCAATTAAGCAAATTGTACTTTCTGGACAATATCTTCCATTCAGTTAACATGTTTACACTTAATAGGAACCTGGCCATCCGTTTTATCACAATGCATCACTGCATCTGACAATTCTCAGACCAAATAGATCAACAAAGAAAAATAAACCAAATAATCCTGGAAATACAAGGAACAACTGCTATCTCTCAGCTGTGCAAAAATGAGAAACATTCTCTTGAAAAATCTT
This sequence comes from Phyllostomus discolor, assembly GCF_004126475.2. Taxonomy (NCBI): domain Eukaryota; kingdom Metazoa; phylum Chordata; class Mammalia; order Chiroptera; family Phyllostomidae; genus Phyllostomus; species Phyllostomus discolor. Next base: position 5,912,646 of record NC_040917.2, on the reverse strand, counting down.
TCAAGACTATTTTCGTGGCTAATGAAATAGGTCTTCTGCTTGAAATTCACAGTACTGTTAAACACAATAAATGAGATTTTCTTTCATCAGTGTAACTGATAGAACCACAATACAGTTCAGGTTCTAGAGTCAAATTACTTGACCTGCTTTTTCTGTTTTACCTTTTCTAACACTCTAACATAGTTATTTCCGGCAAAAAGAGACGTTCTATATGGGACAACCATCCTCAGTGCGATACCGTGAAACCGGCTCCAACTCACAGCGCAAATGTCCACACCAGTAACCCCTCGTCTCCCGGGGAAGGCTCGGCACCCAGCGCCAAGCACGACACTCGGAGCCCCCCACACACGACCTCGATCCAACAGCCCCCACTTCTGAATCCTACAACCCCAGAGATTCGTTTTCCGTGGGCAATCTTACCTTCATGATGATTCCGGGACCGCGATGCCCTCGAAAACACCAGATTCACCTGCACCTGGAGGGGAAACAAAAGACACCCCGTCAACGCTACAGGCACCCGCTGCACCGGCGGAGGCGGAGAAACCAAGACAGACCGTCGAACCCGCGAGACGCCTTTGCGGGGCTCGCTCTGGCCTCGCCACCCAGCACACCCCGCCACCCACACAGCACGACAGCTTAGCGTCCCCATTGTCGGGACCCGACGGAGTTTCCCGTCTCCGACAATGACGCCATTTCTGTCAGAGAAGAAACTCAAAACAAGCCGGCTCCGGCCGGGCCTCGGCTCACCCGGCGTCCGAGCGGGCAGCGGCCCGAAGGGCCCCGCGGGTCGCAGCAGGACTGACCCGCCGGGCCGCTGCCCACGTCCCGTTCCGAGATGGGGACCGACCAGCCGAACAGACCCCGCCTGCGGGCCTTGGGGACAGGGGACGGGAAGAGAGGACCGGGAGGGAGCGCAGCCCCCGCGCTCGCTGAGCCCCCACCGCGGCCCTCGCCGAACCGTGAGCGGGGCCGCCGGGCTGGGGCGACCGCGGGGGGGCGGGGGCTCTGCAGGCGGAGGCCCAGAATTCGGGCGTCCGGCGAGCCCACTACAACGATCCTCCCCGCTCGTTCGCTGGGCCCGGAGGCTCCCTAAAGGACCCCTGACGAGCCCGCGAAAGCCTCAGAAATGCCCTACCTTCCTCTGAGGCGAGCGCCAACCCCAGCGCGTCCAGAGTCCCCTCCACGGCCCCCCCCCAAACCAACAGGCCCGGGGAAGAGATGGGGGAGAAGGGCGGCGGGTCCAGCGGAGCCGAGGTTGAAGCTCCGGCTCCTCCTCCTCCCGCGGCGGCGACTGGTACCTTTGTTTAGCGGCCGCTCGGGCTCCCTCGCTGGGGGGAGGGGGACGACGAAAAATCCTCCCGGACTGGAGTCCGGGCCCCCGTCGCACTGCCCTCCAGAGGACTGCGGCCACAGACCCTCTGCGGCTCCCTCCGGGCAAAGGTCCAGGCGGTGGCCGTGGCGGCGGCAAGCTAAGCTGAGGAGTCTCCTCCGCTCCGGCGCCCGAGCTCCTCACTCCGAACTCGACTGACGGGCAAACATCGCTCCCCCCGCCCCGAATCCCCCCTTCCCTCCGCTCTCCCCTCCCCTAGGCTGTTTCCCTCCCTACCTCTTTCCCGGATGGCCTCTTAGACGACCTCGGATTGGCTAGGGATTTTTAGAACCCGCCTATACCTTGTCTGTATTGGTCCCCTAGATACAAACAACGACGCCATTTTCCCACCAGTTCTATGGAAACAGAAAGTTTTACCTCAAAGCTTCCCGGGAAATGTAGTCCGACTTGTGGAGTCAGTGCGCAAGCCCTCGGCCTCAAAAACTGCAAGACCCGCAACGCCCCGCGCCTGCGTGAGACTGGGGGAGGGGGAAGGGGCGGGGCGACACAGCAGAGGGGAGGTGGCAACGACGCCTGCGCAGTATGAGCGGGATGGCGCATTTTCTCGCACCGAGTAATGCGGCGGGGCTGGTGGCTGAGGAGGGCGGAGAGTTGAGTGATGAAGTAGGGGGAGGGGTTCGTGTAGGCGTCAGGAAGAGCCGCGGTTTGAACTATAAAATGGGAAGTTGATGCTGGGTACTGCTACTCCCTGAACGGCACCGCGAAAGCTGTGATCTCATCGTTGAACCGTGAGTGGCTGTGGCGGTGGTGGCTGCGGAGACCCGGATGCGGGGGGGGGGGGGGGGGCCTGCAGTAAAGAAAGAAGGAGGGTGAAGACCCGGATGCTGAACCGGATTGTGTATGAATTTTCCGTCCGCTAGCTGGAGAAGGGGAGGAGCAGGAGGGCACGGAGCGGAGCGGAAGGGGGCATTTGAGCGGAAAGTAAGCGGGGCTTCGCAGACCCTCGCGGACCCTGCCGGACCCTGCGACTCTGCAGGCAGAGCGACTCTTGGAGGCGCTCTGCCAAGCCAGTTCTGGAAGTCGGCTTCAGAGTTGTTTAAATCCCCCGCCAGCATCTCAGGCCGTTTTCTGCAGACCCGTCATCTCCCGGAGTTAAGTGGAAGGGATCCCTGCGCTTCACAGCTGCGCTTACATTTGTATGTCTCTATATAGATATTCTGAAACTAGACCCTTCTTCTGCTGTTTTCATTTTTCACGTGCATGATTTCATCTTCTTAAGGCGTTAGAAAACACTTTCCGTTCGTTAGATCAGTTCTTCGAGTATTTACTGAGCACTAAATGGACACCCGTGCGAGTGTGAAATTCCAACAGCGGTGAGTGCTACGGAGCAGAGTTATGGTACTCGGTAATCGGGGAATGTGGTCTAGGGAATTTTGGGTTAGGGACCTAAGGGAAGGCTTACCCGAGCTAGAGAGGATCGACCTGAGAGTAGAAGTGTTGGCAGGAGTTAACTAAGGAAGAACATTTCAGGCGGAAAGATTAACATGTTGGGAAGCCATGTGTCAAAAGGGAGCTTTTGAAGTATGAGGAGCTGAGGCTGAAGGGGTGGGGACGCAGAACCTTACACAATTTGTTAAGGTGTTTTGTGTGGTGGAAAGAGATCTCCCTTTTGAAGATTTGAATTTTGCAAAGATCACTAGCTAATGCAGGGTGGAACCCAATCTGGAAGTTATTGTAGTCAGTAGGACAGAACCTGTTTTTCGTATTTATTCATCCATCCATTGTTTCAACAATTTTAAAGCAGTTTTAGTTTTGAAAGTGAGTAGTTTCAGATTCACATAGGCATTCTGTACTGTTATTTAATTTAATAAATTAATAGAGATCAGTAACAAGTTAATAGTTCTTTACATTTAAGTCTAGTACAAGATAGTTTATTATCTTTGAGTTTAACCCAAAAAAAAGGCAGGTCAGACCATGTGCCACAGGGTGTAGAAACCCTTAGACCTTGAAATACCTAGAAATACTGAGATTCCTATGTTTTCCCACTGCTGAGACTACTTGTGTATAAAGTCCTTTGGGAAAGGAACATTGACTTGTTAAGTGAATGTTCTTAAACTTACCTGAGTGAGCTAAGGAAAGAATAATTTTTAAACATCTGTAACTAATATTTTAAGTCAAAAAATAACATCCACTAAAAATTGAAACAGTTCAACAGAGTTACATGTTACTGATCCAGAGACAAAGGCGAATTCTTGAATGACGGTCTTACTGATTTTTAATTTAAGTCAAATGTATTCTGGAGGCTGTGAAGAAGATAAGCAAGGGAAGAAATGGGGACCAATTGGTTTCTAGAAGTCTATAAGAGATGTTTTTTGCTATTCTGTTATATCTGTAAATATTTGTCTTTTACGTAAGCAGTTATTATTCCTGCATATCATTTTCTTTCATCTCTCAAGAATGAGCCCTGGCCTGCGAACCAAAGGGTTGCCTGTTCTATTCCTAGTCAGGGCACGTGCCTGGGTTGCGGGCCAGGTCTCCAGTAGAGGTCCAAATGAAGCAACCACTTATTGATGTTTTTCTCCCTCTCTTTCTTCCTCCCTTCCCCTTTGTCTAAAAATAAATTAATTAATTATTTTAAAAAGAGAATGAGATAACCTATGTCAAATTTTAAACAGTATAGATAATTGGTTACTAAACTGGTTTTTAGATTATTTCAAAATATTTTCTAGACTTTATTTCCCTTGCGATATACTTAGTATTAATTATCGGTCAAGGCAAATGTAGAAATTTTCTGTATGGAATGTTCTCTTTGAAATCATACTACTAAGATAATTTACTTAATGGGGTGCTAACATTTTTATGATTGTTTCACCTACATATTGAAGAGTAAATTATTTTAAAACTTACTTTTCAATTCTTTACATTCATGATCCTAAAGATAAAATCATTGTCCCAAGAAGCAAAAGAAAGCAGATAAAAAGGAAAAATCTCAACTGTACCACAAATGTGAGAGCAGTTAGAAAACTCCTAATGTGAGGACAAATAAAAATAGTAGATTTTTTACACAGCAAGAGAGATTCAGTAATAAAGGAAGATTCTAGGAAGACAATGAGTTATTGGTATGCTGGGAAATATTGAAGTAAATGTAAAATTCAGAATAATAATGCCAGGGGAATATTTTTAATAATATAATTGCATTCCAGTTAATGCATGTCTTAAATCAGAACTCTGAAATGGGCCCTGGCTGGTATGGCTCAGTGGATTGAGTGCCAGCCTGCCAACCAAAGGTTTGCTCGCTAGTTGGCTTCCCAGTCAGAGCACATGCCTAGGTTGTGGGCCAGGTCCCCAGTGGGGGCCATGTGAGAGGCAACCACACATTGATGTCTGGTTGTCAAACCTCCCTTTCCCACTCTGTAAAAACAAATAAATAAAATCCTAAAAAAAAAAAAATCTCTGAAATGGATTGATTGTACAGAAAATAGAGGAGAAACGTTTCCTCTTAAATTTTAATAGTATATAAAGCATTCATCAATGCTCATAGAAAAAAGTATGTTTACTAATTTACATACTCAATTAAACATAAAATCAAATTCTGTAGATTTGTTTTAACGTTGATTTAATGCAACAATATAAGCCTTTTATAGTCCAGTAAAAAGGAAAGGCTTAATACAAGTTTTGTAACTTGAAAATACAAGTGAACACTTTGATCAATTACTTGAGTGAAAGCTTTCCTTTTTTTAAATGAGATATAATTTACATATTACATCATCTGTTTAAAGTATATAATTAGATGGATTTTAGCATACTCACTGGGTTGTACAACCACCACCACAGTCTAATTTTAGAACATTTTGATGCCCCCCAAAAGAAACCGGGTTCTTGTTAGCTGACACTCCCTATCCCCCCTTCCCTAGCCCTAGGCAATTATTAATCTGCTTTCTGTCTCTATAGATTTGCCTGTTTTGAACATTTCATATAAATGGAATCTTACAGTATGTGGTCTTTTGTGACTGGCTTTCACTTAGCATAATGTTTTCAAGATTTCATGTGTATAAATTTTAGACAGACTGAAATATTGGCTTTACAAAAACACCTTGAGATAAAAATTTATTTGCAGTTTGACACTCAAAGATAATCTAGTTAATGAGATCATACATGTTTCTCTTTCTTAACAGATTAGCTTTGAAATTCAGAAACAATGGAGAAGACTCAAGAAAAAGTCCAGAGGATTCTTCTAGAACCGTACAAGTACTTGCTTCAATTACCAGGTAGCATTACCGTCCATAGAGGGTGGTTTTTATATAGTAGGGGTCATTCAGGTGTCAGCATACAGGAAAGGTTAGACTTGCCAGCTTTTGAGATTTTTCTATTTAAGGTTATACACATAAGAAAAATGAACCTCTGTTCTTAAAAGGGACATGTTTGAGGTACCCTTTAAAAAATATCCAAGTATATAACATACCTAAAAAAATAAATATACTTAAAACACTTGAGTACTTTTTTGGAGGTTTTATTCTTTATGGATGCCACATATTGCTATATAGAGAGTAAGGAAAGCTATGCTAGTTCATGCAAAGACAAAAAGCTTCATTTACCTTCCGCTACACACATATGCTGCGTTTCTTACTACTAGTTCCTTTAAGAGCCAATGGTAACATCTAAATTACTTAAAAGCATAACTATCATTATTCCTATATAAAGATGGACCACCTGGACATGGCTTCCTACAGTTAAACCTGCCTAATCATGTTTATGTGTATGTACATGTTTTATTGCACTATTTCTTAACTTTGGAGAAATAATAGTAAAATGCATGCATATAGTAAGTGTGAGTTCTTGGAATAAAAATTTATTTATAAACCAATTACTTAAAATGCTCTTTCTCATAGAAATAATATAAAAGGTGATAAGTTAACAACCACAAAAACCTATTTAACCCATAATGTGGCTTGACTTTAATGATGTTCTCAGCTCCATCACAATAAACACATTTTAATTTCTGTTCTGCAATACATACCTTAGTGAGCAGGCCTCAGTGGTAGTATGTGCATTTCTATTCTTTTTGAGTCTGAGGGGATAAATATGGTCATCAGAGCCAAAAGTGTAGAACCTCCCCAGCTACACCTTGGAAACCATTGTGCGTAGTGTCATTTTTCTTACGGTAGGTCCTAATGGAGACACCCCTGCTAATGTCAGTGCTTCAAAAGAATGGAGGGAAGACAGAAATGGAAAATGCAAAGGAAGGTCACCTTTTGTTTAAGAAAAAGCTATAAGAAGACTGCTTTTGAGTGGCATTCATTCAGCAGCTAGTAGCTTTGCCTATTTCAGGGTCTTCCATTGAGAAACGTGGCACTGCTTCTCCTGCACTGTACCCATCCGATGCTTGATTCCTTTTGTAACAAGTTGGCAAACACTGGCTGGAATCTGTTATCAGTGCTAAAAAGAGTCTAAAAAGCATCTCCCACTTCAGACACTCTGCTGCTGTGCAAAGCAGGGACTACCTTTACTTACACTTCAACCTTAGTGGTTACCCTATATAATGAACTTCTGTATCACTTCTTTAACCCTCATTATCTAGAAGTGATATCTTAAACAATTAGATAACAAGTTTTTTAACAATATTTTCTTGTTTATCCTGTCATAGTTGTTCCAATTTCCCGCCTTTGCCCCTCCACCCGGTGCACCCCCAGTGCACCCCCACTTCCATAGTCAGTCCACACACCATTGTCCATGCCCATGGGTCCTTCATGTGTGTTCTAGATAACATGTAAAAACAGAAGATGACCTTGATAAAAAAGAGAGAGAGAGATGCTGTGGAAGGAGGAGAATCCCATACCTAGCTGCTGAGGAGGGATCTGCTGTAGGGAGTGGGGCAGGGGCTGCTCCCTCATTCTGGGGATGTGCTGTGGACTCAGCTGCCCAAGCTGCGCTCCCTGTTTCCCTGTCTCACTTCACCCCCTTGGGGGCTGCCCAGGGGTAGGTGGTAGGTGTTTGTTTCTTTAACCCAGGGCTCTGGAATGACACCAAACTGTCCTGCTTGTTACCTCCTCTCCATCTCCTCCTTGACTCGCACAGTCCCTCCCACCTGCTTCTGTCTTTCCAGGTCTGCCCCCACCCCGCCCCCGTGTGGCTCCCTGCCCCTCCGGATTGACTGCTGATCTGTTTTGTTTCTTTTTTTTGGGGGGGGGGGGGCTGTTTTGATTGTCTTTATTTGCAGGTTTCTAGAGCCAGATATCCTTAGCTCCCAGCAGCTCTGGTATAAATTCCCCTTCCCCCAGGGGAAATATGCCACCTTGTTTTGAGGGGTTTGGGGACTTTTTTTCCCCAGTTTTGGGGTTTTTTTCCCCTTGTTTTCCCTTTTATTTGGAGGGAATGGGAGGAGGTGAGCACAGGGAGGTGGATTTTATTTTTTTAGCTCATTTACAGGGGGAGGGAGTTTTTTGTAAAATATGTGTCATGAATAAAGTTTTTGAAAATTAAATAAAACTGTCATTAGGTATCTCACCTTTTTTAAATCAAATGTACTCTTGCATCCATGATAGAATATAACCTAAAGAAATAGGAAATTCTATTATGCATAATAAACTCATTTTTCAGAAAAAGTTTTGGGGTTACTAAAGTGACTTAGAGGTGGGCCAGACCATTTATTCTGTTATAAAGGTACTTTTGCTAACAGAATTATGATTGTTGATATTAGGATTTTCTGAAATTGGTGCAGTTGATGTTTGCTTATTTGCCCTAGTACAAGGCCCCAGGCCTTTGCAGTGGGTGGTAGAGGGTGAGTTGGGAGTGGAGGAAGAAGAGGGACTGCAGGAGGGTGTTGGCCATTTCAAGGTCTTAAAAAGAACACAGTAATTGTGGTTGGTTTTACTTTTGGAGGATCTCTGCGGCCAGCCTCCGTTACAAACTATTTGGGGACTAGGAGTATCGAGCCTGACCCTAGAGTCTGTCCAGAGTAGGGGGGGATATATTAAAACTACGGCACCTGTAATCAGGCCATTGACTGTACTGTTTCCTGCATAAATTCTGAAGTGAAGGAAAAAATGTGATTCTACCGTGATTGTCTATGTTCTTCATCTTCTAAATGTGCTTTTTAAAGTGGCATGGGTGACTTTGCACTGTTGTACATTGTAAGGATGGCCCAGAATGACCTTTGTTAAACTGGAAAGTAGTCAGACGTGTTAAGTATATAATTACTACCCAGCCCATGTCCACCTGAAGTGTTAGTAAACAGAAGATAGTGCTCCTTGAACCCTACGAGGTCCTTCTGTTAGACTGCTCCCAGAAAACGAAACTGTCCCATTTGCATATGTGATGACAGTTTGCATCTTCATTTGTTTGGGTGATTGGTGCAGAGAAAAAAACATAGATAAGACTTAGAAAATATTGTTTTTGTTTACTGAAACTTTTTATGTAACTTTTTTCTGATACCTACTCTGCAAATCAAATGTCCATGCATTCACTTTAGTGGAGAGCTTAATAGAGCATTTTTATTGAATGAACTGGTTGTGGGTTTTGTCTCTCGTTCCTTTATATTTGAGCTACAATGACTTATGGTGATAACTACTACCTGAGATCTCTTGAGCTTTCCACATAAGAAAAAGATAATATTTAGAAAATAAATGGCCCTGGTCAAACTCGGATGTTAAAGGGCAATACTCCAGGGTATGGTAGTCTCACTTTTTGGTAGGAAAGCAGCAGAGCTATCCAATCTCTAAAACCTTAATTTAAAGGAATGGTAGATAATTTTTTTTAAAGATTTTATTTTTATTTCATTTTTTAGAGAGGGAAGGGAGGGAGAAAGAGAGAGAGAGAGAAACATCAATGTGAGGTTGCTGGGGGCCATGGCCTGCAACCCAGGCATGTACCCTGACTGGGAATCGAACCTGCGACGCTTTGGTTCGCAGCCTGTGCTCAATCCGCTGAGCTACGCCAGCCAGGGCAAGGAATGGTAGATAATTTTAAGAGGTAATTGTATGAGGCAATTCAGCAGCAATGTACATTTCATTAAAAATACCTGTATTCTCTAATATGTTCTCTGAAATGGACAGAGCTTCATTTACTGCCACTAACTAGACTGACATCCTTTTCAAAGGGAATAAGTTAGATCAGGAGTCCTAAAACCCCATTCCATTCCAAAATTGTAGATACAAGTTGAGATAAAAGTAGTGGGCCAGCTTTGGCTGGTGTGTCTCAGTGGACTGAGTGCTGGCCTGCAAACTAAGGGGTCACTGGTTCGATTCCCAGTCAGGGCACATGCCTTGGTTGCAGGCCAGGTCCCTGGTGGGGTAGCGCATGAGAGGCAACCACACATTGATGTTTCTTTACTTCTCTTTCTCCCCCCTTTCCCCTCTCTCTAAAATTAATTAATTAATTAATTTATTTATTTATTTAAAAGAAAGTAGTAGGCTTACTAGTAGGCTACTGAAGTATTTGGAATCCCTTTTGCCTGCCCTAATTTTAAGGTTGGTTGTTTTGTAATGTGAATTTTGACAGAAGGCGCCAGTAGTGGCCCAGCAGTAGAAGGCAAGCTCTGTAGTGGGTAGTGGATTGATGGAGATGGATTTATCTAGTCTGATTGGTTTTAGAGAAAATTTCTGATTTTTTAAAATAATTAAAGCATTTATTGCCAAATTTTATTTTTTTAATTGCAGGTAAACAAGTGAGATCCAAACTTTCACAGGCATTTAATCATTGGCTAAAAGTCCCAGAAGACAAGCTACAGGTATCTAGGCAATTCTAACTTCATTCTTAATCCCCAAGAAATTTATGACATCACATACAACTACTCCTAGCTCTTAATTGTATTTAATGCTTATGCAATATATTGTTTTAAATTGAGGTTGCTAAGTAATTACTACTTTTGAAAACTAAGACACTTGAGGCCCTCCTCTGTTAATGTAATAGTTCAAATATTTTTTAAAAATGAAATTTTCAACTGTCTTTTTTAGATTATCATCGAAGTGACAGAAATGTTGCATAATGCCAGTTTACTCATTGATGATATTGAAGACAATTCAAAACTCCGACGTGGCTTTCCAGTGGCACACAGCATCTATGGAATTCCATCTGTCATCAATTCTGCCAATTACGTGTATTTTCTTGGCCTAGAGAAAGTCTTAACCCTCGATCACCCGGATGCAGTCAAGCTTTTTACCCGCCAGCTTTTGGAACTCCATCAGGGACAAGGCCTGGACATATACTGGAGGGATAACTACACTTGCCCCACTGAAGACGAGTACAAAGCTATGGTGCTGCAGAAAACAGGTGGACTCTTTGGGTTAGCAGTGGGCCTCATGCAGTTGTTCTCTGATTACAAAGAAGATTTAAAGCCAATACTGGATACACTTGGGCTCTTTTTCCAAATTAGGGATGATTATGCTAATCTACACTCCAAAGAATATAGTGAAAACAAAAGCTTTTGTGAAGATCTAACAGAGGGAAAGTTCTCATTCCCTACTATTCATGCTATTTGGTTGAGGCCTGAAAGCACCCAGGTGCAGAATATCTTGCGCCAGAGAACCGAAAACATAGATATTAAAAAATACTGTGTGCATTATCTTGAGACTGTAGGTTCTTTTGAATACACTCGGAATACTCTTAAAGAGCTTGAATCTAAAGCCTATAAACAAATTGATGAACTTGGAGGGAACCCTGAGCTAGTAGCTCTAGTAAAGCACTTAAGTAAAATGTTCAAAGAAGAGAGTGAAATATATTAAGCTATTCTTGATTAGGCCTAATAGCTTATTTCAGTTAATGAGTTTGTCTTTTAGCCTGTCATTTTGAAAATTTGGAGCAAGCTGTTTGACTCCAAAAACTGAGTGGATGGGTGATCGTTGTACAAAATTGGCAGTCAAAAGGAGTCACATTTAATAGGTCTGATTTGAATGTGTTTAGTAGGTGTGCTGTGTTGGGTCTTTGTGGTCCACTCTGCCATGAATGTTTTAGTGACCATGTCAATAAAGAATTCAGCCCCGGCTGGTGTGGCTCAGTGGATTGAGTGCTGGCCTGCGAACGGAAAGGTTGCTGGTTTCAGTCCCTGTCAGCACATGCCTGGGTTAAAGGTCTCTGGTTGGGGGTGTGCGAGAGGCAACCTACTGATGTTTCTCTTCCTCTCTTTCTCCCTCCCCCTCTCTAAAAATAAATAAATAAAATCTTTTTAAAAATTAAAAAAAAATTCAGCTTCCAGCAAGTTTTATGTAGATCCTTCCTAACTATACTGTATGGGCATTTCCCAATTCATCTACCCCAATTCTAAGCCAGCAACTACTTGGGGCAAGTCTCTGTAGCTAGCTGGCCCAAAGGTAATATGAAGTCCTCCTCTTCCTCGATGCAGCTGCTGAGAATATCAGTCTCCTCCCCGGAAATCCCCTTGCTGAGGTCTACGAAGGCTGGCAGTGACAACCAGTGAGCGCTTTGGTTCTTACCCACTTCCTTTTTCCTTTCTCCGTACCAGGAAAATTCTGCCCTTGAACCCAGGAGTCTCTTTTACATGCTAGCCTAAGTTCTTTTTTCTTTCTAGAAAAACTGGTGCCCCAAAACTGATTAATGTCTGGGTACAGAAATGTCTTTCCATTTGGGAAGGAAAAAAAAGTACGTGCATGCAGAAGTACTTTAAGAAGGAGCTTTTAAACTTTTTGTATTTTCTCACTGTTAGTAATAAAAATCATAAAAGAGCTGTTTGCTCACTTCAAATCCAAATCAGGGGGAAATGCCCTTTTCCTTCCTGCCCAACTACCCCCCTTGAAGGCAGTTGCTGCTTCAGTGGAAAGGGAACCAACTGCAGGCATCTTTAATCTTTGTGATGAAAGGAAAGAAAGTGTTAGCCTGACAAGGTAGTGCCTGACTGAAAAGTAGCCAAAGACTATGCTATCAGGCACTACTTAGCTTTATAGTGCCTGAACCCTGCCTACCCTGTGTCATTTCCAGCCACGCCCCTGGAGCCATCTGTGGCCAAGAGGTAGGGGAAAAAAAAAAAAAAAAGACCTTGATTCCTGTTTTCGAAGTGTTACTCACATCCCAAAATGAAAGTTTGTGTTTCTCAGAAACATTGCCGTTTGCTTCATTGGTTCTATAGTATGTTAGGTCTAATCACCAGTACATGTATGAGAAAGTCTCACCAAAAAGCGCTCAACCTAAATCATCCTTATGTACCAGGCTTATGGGTTCAGTTCCCCGGTCAGGGCACATACCAGAATCAACCAGTAAATGCATAAACAAGTGGAACAACAAATTGTCCCTTCTCTCTCTCTCTAAAATCAATAAAAAATAAAATGTTTTTGAAAAGTTGGCCACTGCTTGTACTAACTTTTAAGATAATTTGAATCTGCCATTTTAATCGATACAAGGGAAACAAAATCATGGACATTTTAAGTGCTTCCCATGGCAACACTGGGGATTTTAATTTTGTGCTTAAGGGACCATAACAAGAAGAAAGCATCATCATTATTCACAAAGGTCTAATGCTAACTATATAGACAAAACATATACCTTCAAGATAAAGATTGCTTAAATTGATTATTCCTTACCTAAATAAACTGGTTTCCTGTACTATTTGTTATTCTTTTGTCATTTTCATCTTACCTTTGTCAGTTTCAGATATGCTTGACATTGAATTGGGGACTTAAGTCATTTTATCTATTAAATGATCAAAAATCCATTCTTTATGCTTGAGCTATAGTTACATTTGTTAATATAGAAGAAAACCAACAATATAGTTTAAATTGAATAAAATATCTACGTAGGTTTAAGGTACAGTCATTTTTTTTTCTTCATAAATGTCTTGTGGTAACACAAATAAGAATTGAATTTCTTCTTTTAGAAGACATGTAACTTGAAAACATTTATCTTCACATTTTCTAGTCGATGAAGCTTTAGGGAAAAAAAAAAGATTTTATTCATTTGCCCAAATCAAAAGAATGAAGGTTGGTTATGGCGCCATAAATTACTCTCCGACCTCAGCATGTCTTTAACTTCATCAGCTCCTCTGTCTCCTTCTGTCAACTGCTTAACGTGACTCCCTCCCCTTCCTAGCCTGTGCCCCACAGTCCTTCACTTCAAGGATCCTTTCGGGAACTCTTTCAGGTCACTTACCTCTTTTTCTTAGGCCCCTCTCATCCCACCAATTTCCAATCCTGGATGAATCCAACCAAGCACATTCTTTGCTTCTGTGGTGTTGCTGCGTGTTACTGAGGAACACTGCAAGTTAACAGGCTTGTGTATTATAGTAACATACTAAACAGTTTTCCTCCTATGAGCTCTTCCCATTTTAATCTATGCTTCACTCTCCATCCAAAGCTGTCTGTTCAAAGCACAAATCTGATTGTCATTCTCATGTTTTAAATTCTATTGTATTTGAAGCCCCAGTACTGCCACCTGTAAGTTCCTTGGTACAATATGTAAGGCTTTCCAAAATCGTATCTCCAACCTTCCTTCACTAATTATGTTTCCTACCATTACTTTCCCCACACATGTTATACTCTGTCATAAAGTCGTGCTTGCCTTGTTGAGACAGTCTATTCTGTTGGTTTAATTCATTTCCTTAGTGCTATGTGCTTGAACTTTTGCTAAGCTTGGGAGATACGAGAGCTATCAGCACTGTCCCTTAACCTCATATAGCCAATTGTTAAACAGCGTGTAGAGCTGGAATCAGGGCCCCTAATTTGTTTGCTTGTTTACTTGTCTTCCTCTCCCTTCCTCTCCCTTCCTTCCTCTCCCATTAGATTGGAAACTCTTAAGGACAAGGACTGTCACTTATCCACCCTTGTATCCCTAATAGCACTTAATAAATATTTATAAGTGAATATACCTACTTGAAACTAATATCCCACCTCTGAAGCATTCCATTAAATACAGAGTGTGAAAAGATACCATAAACTTCAAAAAAACTTTTTTAAAAAGCTTTATTGATTTATTTTTAGTGGGAGAGGAAGGAAGGGAGGAAGAGAGGGAGAGAAGCATCAATGTGTGTTGTGACAGAAACACCAGCAACCCAAGCCTGTGCCGTGACTGGGAGTTGAACCAGCAACTGTCTGCTTTGCAGGAACACTCAAACGACTGAGCTACGCCCCTCGAGGCTTGAACATTAGGCCCCTTAAGGCTCCTCAGCTTTTATGTTAATGTTGTTCTACCTGCAACTCCTTTTCTAATGATTCTTATTCTTTCTGAAAGCATTCTTTTCTTTTTTAAATTGTATTTATTTATTTTTTCTAGAGAGGGGAAGGGAGGGAGAAAGAGAGGGAGAGAAACATTGATAGGCTGCCTCTTGCATGCCACCAACCGGGGAACTGACCTGCAACCCAGGTATGCACCCTGGCTAACCCAGAATCGAAGCAGAGACCCTTCGATTCTCAGGCCAATATTCAATCCACTCAGCCACACTAGCCAGGGCTGAAAGCGTTCTTTCAGACTGTTTACTCTCTCTCTTGTTTGTGATTACCATTATTCCAAAAGCCTGACCTCAAATTCAGGTCCTGTATCTAACTGCCTCTTTGCCTGGAAAAATAACAATTATAACTAGTTTTACCGTGGCCAAGTGGCTAAGTTTGTTGGAGCATTGTCCCTTACCCCAAAACGTTGTGGGGTCAATTCCTAGTCACGGCACATACCTAGGTTGCGGGTCCAGTCCCTGCACAGGAGGGATATGTACGTGAGGCAACCGATGGATGTCCCTTTCATATCCATATTTCTCTCTCTCTGTCTCCCTTCCTCCTCCTCTAAAATCAATAAACATATCTTTGAGGATTAAAAAAACAATAATTTAATAAACCCCTCCAACCTTCATTAAAAAAATAAAAATAAAACCTATACCTTTCTTCCTGTCCCTCTACCAACCTAAATAATGGAATGAAATCACTTTTACCCCAACTTTTTCTTTTTTAAAGATTTTATTTATTTACTTTTAGAGGGAGGGGATGGGAATGAGAAAGGGAGAGAAACATGTCAGAATACACTGATGGGTTGCCTCTCACACGTCCCCAACTGGGGGACCTGGCCACAACCCAGGCCTGTGCCCTGACACAATCAGTGACCTTTGAGTCGCAGATGGACGCTCAAGCCACTGAGCCACATCAGCCAAGGCCCAGCTTTTTTTCTTTTTTCTTTTTCAGATCACCATTCACTCTTAAGTGATCCAGCAGTGTGTCTTTGATTTATTTCTTACACTTGTCTCCTGTATTTTTCCAGTTCTCCCAAGTCCTCATGGAAGCTTTGTCCATTTTCACACTCATTAACATAGAACAGGCTTTATCACTTGTTGAAATACAGAATAAGATTTGATAATGGACACCACAATAGTGTGAATTCAGATACAATACAATTGGCATTTGGCTCCCCAACCCCCACCCCTTCCAGTTGGCTAACTGTGGACTTCCTCTGGTTATTTCATTAATGTTGTAATAAGGCAACCTCACATTTTATGTGATTGAACATATTGGACCTTACAAGTAGTGTGGCATATTTTTACTATATACTGTACTGATAGATTAAAAAAATAGTAAGTGCAATAAGCAATAAATAATAATAGTAATATAAAAATTTTTAAAGATTTTATTTATTTACTCTTAGAGAGAGGGGAAGGGAAGGAGAAAGAGAGGAAGAGAAACATCAGTGTGTGGCTGCCTCTCACACACCCCCTACTGGGGACCTGGCCCACAATCCAGGCATGTGCTCTGACTGGGAATCAAACCAGCGATCCTTTGGTTTGCAGGCTGGCACTCAATCCACTGAGCTACACCAGCCAAGGCATAATATAACTTTAATAACCTATTAGTTCAAGTTAATTGTATGAAATGTTTTACAACCATTGATTAATGGGCATTTTTTCATAGTGATCTGGGAAACATTTGCAGCACAAACTGCCATATTGTGTACATTCTTTACAAAGCACCCCAATGCTTTAGGAGAATGACCAATTTATTATCTTTTAATTACTTTTTTTTAATGGGGAGGTCTTTTTTTTTTAAGATTTTATTTATTTATTTTTAGAGAGGGAAGGGAGGGAGATAGAGAGAGAGGGAGAGAGAGAGAAACATCAATGTGCGGTTGCTGGGGGTTATAGCCTGCAACCCAGGCATGTACCCTGGCTGAGAACTGAACCTGCGACACTTTGGTTTGCAGCCCACGCTCAATCCACTGAGCTACGCCAGCCAGGTCTTTTAATTACTTTTGTTACTATACATAGAGAAAACTATATCTAAAGGTCTGGGAATTGGTATAATGAAAAATGGAAGATATTTGGACCTCAATGGGAGAGGTAGTACTAATACTAATGGTAATTTGCAAAAGTAATTTGTAAAGCTTGTACAGTCACTTAATAGAAATTGGAAAGTGGGACTAGTTAAACAATTGAAAAGTAGAAATTTTATAGCAATTTTAAAGCTGGCAGATTACATCAATTAACCATAAAGAATTGGACATGTAAAACTAAGTAAAGAAAACTGAAAATGAAATATGTTATGGAAACAGTGATATGCCCTTTGAAACAAAACAAAGGAACAATTCCAAGAGACAAACTAATAGATTTCCTAATAATTTTTATTAAAATGCATTTGCTGTCTGATGTTAAGTGAAAGCATAATAATTTTTTTAAGTTTGTTATAATTTTTGAATCCTAAACATGGCTAATTATGGTTCACAGAAGTCTGGATTGAAAATGAACAAAAATTAAATTATAGCATTCACTAAATGACTTAGCACTAAAGATATAAAATACGTATAATTTTAGACACTATAAGGCTTAGAAAAATTTGAGTATACTTGCTGATAGTATAGAAGAAGCAAGGGAAGGAATTAGCACCATGAAGAATGTCATCAGTATTAAGAAAACTTCCTAGTTTATTGAGACCAAAAGTCTTCTCAATTTAATGAAGAAGTTGGAAAAATTTACTGGAGTTTACTGTGTTAAATAATAGCTCAGACAGGTGTATCATTTAGTTAGTGACTGCTGCAAGAAACAAAAGATCAAATCATAATTTCCTCCTTGCTTAGAAAACCATCACCGCCTGTGTGGATAATTAACGTTCTCTGACTTCCTTTCCTGAAATCCCTTCTCTTCTTTCAGCCCATGTTGCACACAATTGCCAAATTAATCTTAATTATTTGCTTTCATTTTATGCCTCTGTTGAAAACTCATTTCCATATAGAATAAACACTTGAGCTTCACAGTCAAAGCTATCTATAAGCTGCTTCCCATCCCCCACCATCCCTCTCCTTCACCTAAGCCTGCCTGTTCCATTCTCACCTAAAGACATACACGCTCCCACGTTCGTGTCGGCACTAATACACTTGTTCCCCTGCCACCCATTAAATTTGCCCTGTCTCTAATGTTTAATCAAGTTGACTTCCCTGCTGGAGACTTTGTTCTCAAATCAAAATGTCTTTACAATAAATACTGATAGTAATCATGGAACTGGAAAAAACAAACCACTTCTTCTACCCAGAGAGAAAATAAGTAAGAGACGGCCTTTAGTGAAGTAGTTAGGGGAGACCTTACAAAACAAAGCTTGAATATGGCTGTTAGTTAACTAAGGTAAAAGCAGCCATTAAAAGGCATACGACTGCCTTAGTAAAGGGTATTTTTATCTTCCCAGTGGACCCATTGTTCTCTGATTGGTGCTGACTCCTCCTTTCTAAGGCAGCTAGAAAATGTTTCTATAATAGGGATTTAAAACAGCGTTTCTAAACTTGACCAATGTACCATCCATTTTCCTTTAAAAGAAAAACAATTATCCTGGACCTCAATTGTTGACCTAGGTTATTTTTGTTATACTGTTACTTAAGTGTGTAAAATAAAATGAGGCATAAACTCCGACAGGGGACACCTTTGTTGTTTATTAGCTATTCTCCCATCCTAATTCTCCCTAATCACTTTTTTAAGATTTTATTTATTTGTTTTTAGACAGAGGGGAAGGGAAGGAGAAAGAGAGGGAGAGAAACGTCAATATGTGGTTGCCTCTCTCACACCCCCTACTGGGGATTTGGCCGACAACCCAGGTATGTGCCCTGACTGGGAATCAAACCTACTACCCTTTGGTTTGCAGGCCAGTGCTCAATCTGCTGAGCCACACCAGCCAGGGCAAAGGGAGATTCTTGAGTGGCAAAAACCACTGGAATCCACTCATCTGGGAGCAGACTCTGACCAAATGGCTAAACAGCACTTGCTGTGTCGTCGCACCCCCCCCCCCCCCCCCCCGCCCGCTGCTGGCCAGGTTCTTGTTCTGTTTTAGTTCTTTGTTCACTCCTTGACCCTGGTGCTCCCTCTGGGAAATATGAGTAGTAAGAGAAACTTTCACTGTATACCCATTTATTACTTTAAAAACACTTTTTTAAATGTATTTATTCTAGAGAGAGAGAGAAAGGGAGGGAGAAAAAGAGAGAGAAGGAAACATTGATTTGTTCTTCCACTTAGTCATGAATTCATTGGTTGATTCTTGTATGTGCCCTGACCTGACTGGGCATGGAACCCGTGGTGTATCAGGACGATGCTCTAACCAACTGAGCAACCCAGCCAGGGCTACCCCTTTATTACTTTTTACTTTTGAAGCATAAGAATAAATATATTATCTATTCGAATATTGAAAAGTTAAAAAGTCATAAAAGCACCGCTGAACAATAACAAAATAAAGCACCAGCAAACAAGAACTTGGCCTAGCCACATTAACCTTCACAAGGAGCATGCCAAGAGGAAAAGCTGCACATGAGAAGGCACCACAAGTTCATAAGAAGAAGGCTGGAGGCAACTTTACATGATAAACATCAGCCACGGTGAAGCTTCCGGCGAAAGGCTGACTCAGCCCAGTGATGGGGCTGGAAGATTGTAAAATGTTACAGTGAGGGAATTAGCTTCTGGTTGCTTTTGCTTACATAAACCTTTTCTGAATGTCCTTGTGAACAATTATTCATAGCCTCAACTCCAATGGTGTCCAGTTAGACACTATGAAATTAAATAAATCTGAAATCAAGTGGGCTTCATTGATCTTGATCTTCTTTTAAGTTACTCCACAAAGGTAAAGGGCTTTTATACTGAAATAGGTGTCCCGGTCCCAATAACACAAATCAAGAAAGTAGATGTAGTCACGAGTTTGTAGCTCAAGAAGAGCAGCAGCAGGCAAGGACGAAAGTCAGCGAGGCAGCAATCACAGGAATATGACACCCGGGGAGAAAGGAAAGGCCAGCTAATTGGAAAGAGAGGGGCTCTGAATCTGTAACCTATGGGCTTCTATGGGGCCCATTAATGAGCTTCAAAAGATTAATTAACTCCCTGCAACTATATGCAAATTTTGCATTATGTGGACCGCTTTCATCAGATTTCCAAAGTGATTTGTGACTCCCTGTCCCAAAAAGAGAAATTTCACTGATATGGCAATCAGACAATGTCTTCTTTGAAGAGTCATTACCTATGCTCCTTCAACTTCCTGCCACTTCAACTCACTGCACGTAGTCTGGTTTCGGAATCCGCCATTCTACCAAAACTGCTCTTGTCAAGGACACTGACATTTATCTTACAAAACCTAGTGAGTAGTTCTCTCTTATCTTACTGGACTTCTTAACCTTCCTACTTTAAGTTAGTACCTGCTTACTTTCTTTGTTGCACCCAGCACAATCTGAAATTATTTTATACCATCTGCCCCATGTTTAGGATACAAATTGGTCTAGAACGGGAACATTGTATCTCTTTTTCACTGCTAGATCTCCAGTGCCCCGAAATAGTGTTTGATGCAGAGCTGGCACTCACTAAATATTTATTATACTGAGTGCATGAATGGTGAGACTACAAGTGGACTGCATTGCAAATATTTGATATTTTAAGTTTGAGCCTTCTTCTACAATGTTTTAAATGTGTTTTTTTTTTTTCCAACAAAGAGGGGTAATTACTCTATCAACTTATGTTGTAAAGAAATCAAGGGCTATGGGGACTGGGAGACCGACCACCTTGGTGATTTGAAGTCACAGATGACATTTGAGAAGTAATTCTGGAAGCACTGGAAGGGAGAGAGAAGCCAGAAAGCCAAGCTGAAAAGAATTAAAATGAGAGGGAGGTGAGGAAGGAGAGACGGGATGGAGAAGAGAAAGCACTTCCGGGAGATAACAGGGTGGAGGCAGCAGTGCGCAGGATCAATAGGACAATAGGACAACAGGATCAAGGACTGAAGAGAGAGAGGGTCATTTTTTCACTCTGGGCAAAATGAGGTAAATACTGTCACAATTTAGTGGGAAGAAGAAAATATTGTACAATTAAAAGGAAGATTCATGTTTTCTCTAACTCTTGTGAGGCTGGTCTGAATTTGGTGGATGCCAATAATTTTTTAAAAACTGTGGTCATTCTCTGCTGAAAGGTAATCTAAAAACTTTATTTATTTTTATTATTTTTTAAATGTTACTGTTGTTCAAGTACAGTGGTTTGCATTTTCCCCCCACCATTCCCCCTGACACCAGCCATCCCCACCTCCCTCCCCTGATTCTACCTCCTTTTGTTTGGTCCATGTGTCCTTTATAGATGTTCCTGAAAACCCTTCCCTCTTCCCCCCAATATTCCCTCCCACCTCCCCTCTGGTTACTGTCAGATTGTTCTGGTAATCTAAAAACTTTATAAAGTTAAAAAGCCCACAGCTCATTTCAGGACACAGATGAATACTGGTAAATAATGTACCCTTATTCTGCTTCAGTCTTCTCCTAAGATGGAACCAAAGGTGTCTAACCTTCATGTGTATAGGAAGCTTGGTCAAAATAAACAGTAATAAAACGCATCTGATAAAACTTATCAGAGACAAACCTATAGTCTAGTAAAGTTAGGTTTACTAACTTGCCGAAATAAGGGAGCCAAACACCAGAGGAACTGACGAGGAAAAAAAAAAAAAGCCTGGGAAAGCATAGGATTCAGAGGAATGTAGGTAAGAAGCAGGCTCCAGCCTGGGCTATGAAGCAGGCTCCAAGGTCTTGCTGACAACTTTATAAAGTTAAAATAAATGTGGGATGTGACATCTGAAAACCCCTTATGTGAAGCTCTGTTCGTGGATTGGAAAAGCGTCAGAATGATCCGTATGACACAGTCTCTACTGACAGACAGGAGCGGGGTGTTCCCATTCTTACTGATAGGATTTCACACAACAGAGCTTCTCTAAGTTTTAGGGAACAAGGTTTTCAGTCTGTATCAGGGGTGTCGAACTCATTTTTACCTGGGACCACATCAACCTTGCGGTTCCCCTCAAAGGGCCGAATATAATTTCAATTCCTTAGCAGTTAAGGAGTAGTTACATTTATACAGTCTTAAAATGATTTCGGCCCTTTGAAGGCAACCGCGAGGCTGATGTGGCTCCCAGTGAAAATGAGCTTGACGCTCCTGGTCTATATCCTCTCACTAAACAACAAAAGCAGTGTTTACATATTCACAACGGGTGAAATTCTGGTCACCTTTAACAAAATTCATCACAAAGGCCATCTCCCTGGTGTTACTCAGTGTCTCCTTGGTTGGGTTAATGGCCTTTCATTTACACCAACGATACAACACTATAGTCATTAGTGTGCAGCATTTGCTCATGCATGCGACCCCACTGCTAAACATTTACCTAAGTGTCATCTCATTTGATCCTGACAAGAAGCCATCGAGATATTTACATATGAGCAACTGGCACTGAGCCATTAAGATGATTACGGCGTTTGCTTTTTCCATTATTGCACTTAGCTGAATTTCACACAGGACTTGCAACTCGAACCAGGGAACGGGAACGTGCTCGGTTCTCGGGTTGTTCTGTTCTGGGTGCTCAACGCTCTGGTGGAACTGCTCCCGAAGCAAAGGGACAGCTGTGTGGCTGGGTCTAGGTGGGCTGAACAAACCTCTGTTTACTATCCATTCTGTGCTCCGGTGGCCGTCACTCACTGAGGGGGCCGGACTTCCTGTCCTCTAAAAGGCACTTCCGGCAAAGAGTCGGAAGCTGCGCTGTGGCACTGAGCGTGCGAGGGACCGCCTCCCGGTCCACCCAGAGTGCTTTGGACAGGTGAGCTTAGCAGGGGCTTGGGAGCTGGGGGGACAAATGTACCTGGTGGCCTGTGGCCGGTGGTCGCCTTGCAGTGCTGTTGCTCTTTCTTTCCGTTCCTCAAAGTTTTTTAGAAACTTCCCAGGTGGCCGGAGCTGGGCGTTGCCTGCTCCCTGTGGCTTTGGCTAGATGCACAGGCTCTGGGGGTGAATGAGTGTTTGTGTTTGTGAATGTGTGTGTTCGTGCGAGCGTGCGGGAGTGTGTGTATAGTCAAGGGTGTGCGTGTGTGGGCGGCATTGTGCGTGTCTGGGCGGACACACCAGATCCCGGGCGGGGCCCAGCAGAATGGACCGACGCCTGCACGTCACAGAAAAATCCTATTGGCTTGTTACTTTGGAAGAGGTGAAATTGGTACCGGGGACCGGTGACTTGGTGTTAACGTTACAGAAATAGCTTTGTCCTTCCAAGTCATTTAACATTTATGATGGAGGGGAACTATTGTTAAGTGGGTGGAGAACATTTAAAATTTTTACATAATGCTTACTACCAGCTGGGGACTGTTTTAAGTTGTGGGTGGACCCAGGTGAGAGTGTGACGTCCCTATCCCGCCAAAAACCTCCGTTTCTTCGGGAAGACAGAGTTTACAAATGCCAATCTGTTAGAGAAAGACAGTAGATAGAGATTAGGAGAGCAGACTTTCCTTTTGTCTGACATTAATTAATGTAGCTCTGGCATCTGTCACTTGATGTTTGTCTCTACTTTTTTCATCTTTTTAAAGTTTTAACCTTTTTGTGTGCTTTCATAAACAGCATATCGCTGTTTGTTTGTTTGTTTAATCCTAGTTGACAGTCTCTGCCTTTTAACTGGCACATTTATCGTACTTAGATTTATTGCTACTGCTGAGATATTTGTTCCGGCCAGAACCTTGGGAGTCATGCTTGACTCAGCTCTTTCGCGCTGTACACGTAATCAGTCTATCAGCCCGTCCTTTGGACTCTGCCTCCAAAATCTGTCCAGGCTCCCAAACCTTTCTCACCACCTTCACTTGTCAAAGTTATAGCCATTTCTCACCTGGTTGCACAGTAGCCACCTAACTAGTCTGTTTTTTCTTTTTTTCAGTCTGTTTGCATCACAGCATGTAGTGATCCTCCTTTTTAAAAAATCAGATTATCTACTAACTTTCAAAAAATCTTCCAAGACTATCCATTCACTCAGACCTCTAAGCCAGGTCTTTAGAGTGGTCCCCAAGGTCCTTTAAAAATTGTTTTTTATTCATTCATTTTTAGAGAGAGGGGTAAGGGAGAGAAACATCAATGTGTGGTTGCCTCTGGTATGCCCCTAGCTGGAGACCTGGCCCACAACCCAGGCAAGTGCCTTGACGGGGAATGCGGTTCACAGGCTAGCACTCAATCCACTGAGCCACACCAGCCAGGGCCCCAAGGTCCTTTATGGTGCAGTCCTGCTTTACCTCTGATTTCCCCTCTTGTATACTCCCCTTTGTTCTACTATATGGGCCCCTCAAGCACATCCCAGCCTCAGGATATTTGTACTTGCCATTCCTTTGCCTGGAATGCTCTCCCCAATATGTCCACATGGTTTAGTCCCTTATTTCCCTCATGTGTTTTGAATGTTACCTTCTTAGTGAGGCTGTCCCAGATGTATCCTTCATTTACATCTCCATTGCTCTCATTGTCCTTGTGCTTGTCATCTTATGGCATTCCATATGATAGAGTCATTTACCTGATTATTATGTTTCCTCCTCTAGGAAGGAAGCTTCATGTTGGCAAGTATTTTTTATGTGTTTTGTTTCCTGCTGCATCCTTAGAGCCTAAAACAGCATTTTGCTTGTAGTAGTCTCTTTATAACAAAGGGATTTGGACTTTTTCTACTATCTTATACTTTGTACTTTATTTGCTGTCTTTAAATCTCCTTTCTTGCCTTTAAAAAAAAACTCAAGCTCTTCCTTTCTCTTTTCCTTTTTACCCTTCTACTTGTTTGGAAGATATATTTACTCTCTATATAGTCTGTGTCTGTTCTTATAGTGGTTAATCTTTGAATTTTAATTTTTAATTTTACCATGCATACTCAATTGAATCCAATGCAATTTTAATAGAATCTTAACTTATTTTTTTAAAGATTTATTTATTTATTTTTAGAGTGGGAAGGGAGGGAGGTAGAGAGAGAGACAGAGACAGAGACAGAGACAGAGACATCAATGTGTGGTTGCTGGGGGCCATGGCCTGCAACCCAGGCATGTGCCCTGGCTGGGAATCGAACCTGTGATGCTTTGGTTCACAGTCCGTGCTCAATCCACTGAGCTACACCAGCCAGGGCTTAACTTATTTTTATAAAATGTAAATGTTCAACAATAAAACTTGTAGTTGTTACTATTTTTTGGTGGTTTGATTTGTTTTTTATTTTAGTTTATTAAAGTCATTTTATTATACATATATTTAGTCTTGCCCGAGGACTTTTTTTTTTCATTGCTTTTAAGAGAGAGGAGGGGGGAGAGAGAGAAGCATTGATGTGAGAGAGAAACTTGGGTAGGTTGCCTCCCATGTACTTCCTGACTGGGAATCAAACCTGCAACCTAGGTGTGTGCCCTGACCAAGGATTGAACCCACAACCTTTCAGTGTGTGGGACGATGCCCCAACCAACTGAGGCACACCGGCAGGGCAATTTGTCATAGATTTTAATGGAATGTTATATATTTAGCACTTCAAAGTTTATTTTTAAAAAACTTTATGATAGTTTCCTTACCTTAGTATTTTGCTGGGAAGTGTGCAAGGGCGTCCATAGAAAATAACTGTGAAATGAATATTATTCAGAAAGTATATAGGGACTACCAGAAAAGGGAAGCATCACAATTTGCCAGTTATTAGGAGTAGCTGGAAAGAATTTGTGGAGGAGAGATTTGGGAAGATTTGGTGGTATTTGAAAGTATGTAGGGAAAGGGCACAAACTTACTGTTTCATATTTAATTTTATTGGTTCTCTTTCATGTAGTTTTGCCATAAAAATTGTGGCTTTGGTATAGATTTAAGTCACTGGTGTTTGAGAGAGAAGACATGTCTACAGCTTCTTTGGAAACGCCCAACGCTTTTTGGAGGAGCTACTTAAAATGACGTGATACAATTCAATATGTGAGGACAAAGGAGCCGTGAGGATTAGTACAGCTTAGACACAGGCTCTGAGATGGGGTACGAAGGGCATGAAAGGCCAGCAGGACATACTGTTCAGTGACACAAGCCGGTTACTAAAAGACAAGTACTGTGATTCCACTTAATGAGATATCTAGAGGAGTCAAGTTCATAGGGACAGAAGGTCAGGGCTGGAGAGAAAGGGATATGGGCAATTCTTTAGTGAGCGGAGAGTTTCAGTTTTGTGAGATGAAAAAGGTTTTAGTAATTTGGTGTCATAACAGAGAATATAGCTAATGCCACTCAAATGTATGCTTAAAAATGGTAAGATGATGAATTTTATGTGTTTTACCACAATTAAAAATTTTTAAAAATGAGGCCTTCCGGCCAAGATGGAGGCAGATGGAGACACACTGTGCCTCCTTGAACAACCAAAAGAAGGACTACAACAATTTAAAACAAAAAACAACCAGAACTGCTAGAAAATCGAACTGTATGGAAGTCCAACAACCAAGGAGTTAAAGAAGGCACACTCATCCAGACCGGTAGGAAGGGCAGAGAGGACTCACAGCAAGGCGGCGGCTGGCGGACCCAGTGAGGCAGCGATTTGCGGAGTGGGGCATGCAAAGCTGCAGTGGGTGGACCTGGTGAGGTGGCAGATTGCAGACTGGGTGGTCCCACATTCTCATGCAGATAAACCAGGAGAAACTGGGGAGAGAGAGAGAGACTGAGCAACCTAGCACCCGAACGCAGGGAAATAAAGACTCAAACCACTTATTGAAAACACCTGTGGGGGTTGAGGCGGCAGTGGGAGAGACTCCCGGCCTCACAGGAGAGTCCGTTGGAGAGACCCACAGGGGACTAGAACGTGCACAAACCCACCCACCTGGGAATCAGCACCAGAAGGGCCCACTTTGCTTGTGGGAAGCGGGGGAAGTGACTGAAATCCGGCAGAGAGTGGAGCAGGTGCTATTGTTCCCTCTCAGACCCCTCCCCCACATACAGAGTCACAACCTAGTGACTGGGTTGACCTGCCCTGGTGAACACCTAAGGCTCCACCCCTCACTGCGTAACAGGTGCAGCAAGACAAAAAAAAATGGCCTGAATGAGAACAGAGCAAAGGTCCAGAACAAATACAACTAAGCGAGAAAAACATAGCCAACCTATCAGATGCACAGTTCAAAGCACTGGTGATCAGGATACTCACAGAATTGGTTGAATTTGGTCACAAATTACATGAAAAAAATGAAGGCTACGCTAAGTGAAATAAAGGAAAATGTACAGGCAACCAATAGTGATGGGAAGGAAACTGGAACTCAGATCAATGGAGTGGACCAGAAGGAAGAAAGAACCATCCAACCAGAAAAGAATGAAGAAACAAGAATTCAAAAACAAAATGAGGCGAGGCTTAGGAACCTCCAGGACATCTTTAAACATTCTAACATCGAATTATAGGGGTACCAGAAAGGGAAGAGGAAGAGCAATAAGTGGGGAAGTTATTTGAACACACAATAAAGGAGAACTTCCCCAATCTGGCAAAGGAAATAGGCTTCCAGGAAGTCCAGGAAACTCAGAGAGTCCCAAAGAAGTTGGACCCAAGCAAGCACACACCAAGACACATCATAATTACATTACCCAACATTAAAATGAAGGAGAGAATCCTAGAAGCAGCAAGAGAAAAGGAGAGAGTTACCTACAAAGGAGTTCCCATCAGACTATCAGCTGATTTCTCAAAAGAGACCTTACAGGCAAGAAGGGGCTGGAAGGAAGTATTCCAAGTCATGAAAGGCAAGGACCTCCATCCAAGATTACTCTATCCAGCAAAGCTTTCATTTAGAATGGAACAGCAGATACAGTGCTTCTCAGATAAGGTCAAGTTAAAGGAGTTCATCATCACCAAGCCCTTATTATATGCAATGTTAAAGGGACTTATCTAAGAAAAAAAAGATAAAAAATATGAACAGTAAAATGACAACAAATTCACAGTTATTAACAGCCACACCTAAAACAAAACAAAAGCAAACTAAGCAAACAACTAGAACAGGAACAGACCCACAGAAATGGAGATCACATGGAGGGTTAGCAGGGCAGTGGGAGGAGGAGAGAGGGGGCAAAGGTACAGAGAATAAGTAGCATAGATGGTAGGTAGAAAATAGACAGGGGGAGGGTAAGTATAGTATAGGAAATGTAGAAGCCAAAGAACTTATACGTACAACCCATGGGATGGGGTGTGCAGGGCAAAGGGGAGTGAAGGGGGGAACTGGGACAACTGTAATAGCATAATCAATATAATATATTTAATTTTTTAAAAAAAGATAGCAGATGGGTTTGTTAAAAATTGGGTTAAAGAAGGCCCTGGCTGGGGGGTTCAGTTTGTAGAATGTCCTCCCAATATGCCACAGTTGTTGGTTCAGTCCCCTGTCAGGGCACATACAAGAATCAACCAATGAATGAATCAATAAGGGGAACAACAAATTGATACATCTTCCCCTCCCTCTCTCCCTCCCCTCCCCCTTCATTCTCCGTCTCCCTCCTTCCCCTCTTCCTCTCTCTCTCAAAAATCAATAAAATAAAAATAAATAATATAAAATAAAATTGAGCTAAATACTTGGAGATTGTTACATTTTGGGTGGTAGTTTAAAAGTAAATGACATTTTGCCCATACATTTTTAACGGTATTCCCGTGTTTAGTCTCCCAACATGAACTTCCAATCAGTGAAACCTGCTTTTGTTTCCTTACCTGCAAAGTGTGTTCTCTCTCTGCTGCCCATTCCTAACAACTTAACCAGGGCTCGGATTCTACTTGGAACCTTTCCTCACTCTTTTTTTTTTTTTCCAAGTACAGCTTACATTCAGTATTGTTCTGTGTTAGTTTCAGATGTGCGGCATAGTGGTTAGACAGTCATGTAGTTTACGGAGTGAAACCCCTGCTATTTCAGGTACTTGTCTGGCCCCATACATAGTTATCACAATACTGACTGGAGTCCCTGTGCCTTCCCTCATTCCTGCCATACACGGTTCTCTTCCATCACCGAATTTGATCCTTGCATTCCTAATTTTAGATCTTAGTTTTACACATCTCTCCTAATTAGACGAAGTTCATGGGTGTCCAGCCTGCAGCCTAAGGGGCCCATGGAGCCAAGAACAGCTGTGAATGTGGCCCAACACAAAATCGTAAATTTACTTAAAACATTATGAGATGTTTCTGTGATTGCGCATCGCAGTGTGTTTGATGTGTGGTCCAAGACAACTCTTCCAGTGTGGCGCAGAGACGCCAAAAGGGTGGTGGACACCCGTGCCTGTAAGAGCATGCCTTCTGCTTCCTCATACTCTTGTGACAGAAAGGTTAACGAATCTCAGGACTCACAGCTGTTTAGTGCCTGAGCCAGGATTACTGCCTAGAGCTTCTACATCTCAGGTGTGTTTCCACTGAGGTTGAGCTTTCTACTTGATAGGTATTGGTGTGTGAATCAGACCTCACCAATTTTGGTACAACTTTGAACAGATATCAGGGAAAGATTTAAGAAAATACATTTAGCAAGATAAAACCCACACTGAAAAATCTCTTCTAACATTAATTCACAAACTGCCAATGTTTTTACCTTTTCTACTTTGCATCAGGCATCTGTTTGGATTTCTTGGCTAAGGAGGAAGGAAGTGTGGCCATTGATTAGTTAGTGTGGCCTAACTTCCCTGTATCAGCTTCTGTTCTTCTGAACTTGTAATATATTTCTTTGGATTTATGGAACATTTTCCTCTTATATAAATATACAATCTTACAGTCTTAATGGCTACATTTACTATTTACAATATGTTGAGCATTTGTGCATATAATAACATTTATAACAGCCCCGTGAAATAGATCCTAATATTATCAGTATTTTACAGATGAGGAAACAGACACAGGTTAAATTATCCAGTGTCCTATAGCTAGCATGTAGCTGGAGAGGTAGCATTTCCATCCAGCAGACTGGCTGCGTGTAATGACCATCTAATATTAAATAGGAGCAAATATAACCTAAATTCTTATGGTTTTTTTCAGGGTTCTTTCAGTTGCAGGGGAAAGAAACTTAGCTTAAATTGATATAAACAGAAGAAGTAATTTGGGGCCCTGGCTGGTGTGGCTCAGTGGATTGAGTGCTGGCCAGAAAACCCAAGGGTCGCCAGTTCGATCCAGTCAGGGTTTCCAGTCAGGGCACATGCCTGGGTTGCAGGCCAGGTCCCCAGTGGGGGGCATGTGAGAGGCAACCACACAAGGATGTTTCTCTCCCTCTCTTTTTCTTTTCCTTCCTCTCTCTAAAAAAATAAATAGCCCTGGCTGGTGTGGCTCAGTGGATTGAATGCCAGCCTGCGAACTGAAAGGTCACGTGTTCAGTTACTGATGAGGGCATATGCCTGGGTTGCGGGCCAGGTCCCCAGCTGGGGGCACGTGAGAGACAACCAATTGAGGTTTCTCTTATACATTAGTGTTTCTTTCTCTGTCTTTCTTCCTCCCTTCCCCTCTCTAAAAATAAATAAATAAAATCTTTAAAAATTGTAATAGAATAATGTGTGTTTATTAATATAATAAATGACAACATCTAGTGGCAGGTCTAATAAATATTGCAACTGAAATAGCAATTAATGTAAAGTATGTTTTGAAATCTGTGATAGCTGTTAAGTGATATAAGGTATTTGTACCTGGATCAGGGATCGAACCCGCAACCTTTTGTTACCAGATGATGCTCCAACCAACTGACCCACACTGGTCAGAGCCATAATTTCTCTTAAAAAATTATTTACAATTTAAAAAAATTAGAATCCAGTCCTGGCTGGGTAGCTCAGTTGATTAGACCATCATCCCCATATGCCAAGGTTGCGGGTTCCATCCCTAGTCAAGGCACGCACAAGAAATCAGTCAGTGGATGCGTAAGTAAGTGGGACAACAGATCGATGTTTCCCTCTTTCCTTTCCTGACTCCCTGAAAATCAATAAATGAAAATTTTAAAAAATTAGAATCCAAATAAAGTTTGTACATTACAATTGGTCGACGTATCTCTTAAGTTTCTTTTACTGTCTTTGCTCTCACTCTGTCTGCTGCTCTTCCTCCAGCGTTTCGTTTGCTGAAAACGTGGACTTGTTTGCCCTGGAGAGGTTCCTGTCGTCCAGGCTTCAGCTGCTTTCCTGTGAAGTGGGGCTTGGGCCTAGTTATCCCTCGTAGACAGGAAATGCTGTTTTCTCAGGCTCCTTTGAGGCCTTCTCTTTATTTTTAGGCTTCTGTGTTTTTACTAGTTTAATCTTTTATTTATTGTTCATCATTGGTGTTGTTTCTCACATCCGTGGGGTTGTCTTTTCCCCCTTCCTGAGGCGAGGGTGGTGTTCACATCACCCATTTCTCTTCCCTTTTCTCCATCACTTCGTCCCCTTCGCTTCTCCTCCCTCCCCACCCGCTCCAGTAAGCGGCAGAAGAGGCAAGTCATGTGATGTGAGCTAACTGGAGCTCAACAAGGTTTAAAAAACACATTAGACTATCAACATATAGTTAGATAGTAAAGTAAAATCAAATTATCAGCGTATGGTATGTAAAACTATTAGGTTCTCTTCACCAAAATATGAAGACTAACCTGGTCAGAAGCACCGACCTCATGAATACCTACATGAAGTTTGCAAAAATTTTTAAGAGGAATTCTGGTGAGTTCTTGTCAGTGTTGTACTTTTCTTTCCAGACCTCCTGTTGTGGATTCTGGCGCCGTTATCATGAGTGACACTTTGACGCCAGAGGTCATTGGTCGAAGAGTTGACGTCAATGGAGAGCGCGCCACAGTGCTTTTCTACGGCTCCGTCCCTCCTGTGGCAGGTGATGTATGATGTCACGTGCGTGCGCGCGTATGTTTTTCATTTTGTCGTTTTTCTGTGCTGGCTTTTCAAGAACACTGTATTACACCAATTTTGGGGAAACCAACAACCAATTTATAGATGCCTGCATTAGACAAGTTTATTTGGTGACAAGATCCTGTGGTAGCTCTGTTTTTTTTTTAATTATGTACTTTAACTATTTAGTATTGCTATTTCATATTAATTCAGCCTTAAAATATCTTCTGAGTAAACTTTAAATAACAAAAAAAATCTTGAATTATCATAATCCTAAACTCAAAGGCTAAGTAATTTTTGATATCTTTTGTCATTAATCCATGTGTGTGTATATATGTATTTAATGTAGTTTAGATTATTATAAGTATAATTTTGTATTACCTTTTCTTATTTGGTATATATTTATGTGTGTTCCTGCAATATTATTGCACTTGTGATTTTTAAATTGAGATATAATTGACATGCAGTGTTATACTGTAGTTTCAGGTGTATAACATAGGCTTGGTACTTGTACCTACTGTGAAACAATCACCACAATAAGTCAAGTCAACATCCCTCACCATACGTTGTTACAGTTTTTTTTCTTGTGATGAGAACTTTTGAGATCTAGTTGGCTACTTTCAAATGTACAATACAGCGTTCTTAACTGTGGTCGCCATGCTGTGCGCTGCATCCCCAGGACTTGCTTTATAACTGGAAGTTTGTACCTTTTGACTCCCTTCATGCATTTTGTCCACCACCGTGCTGTGCCTCTGGCAGCCACCAGTCTGTTCTCCATATCTGAGTGTCCCTGTTTTTAAAGATTCCACCTATAAGTGAATGATCTGGTATTTGTCTTTGACTTGTTTCACTTAGTCTAATGCCTTCAAAGTCTATGTTGTTGTAAATGGCAAGATAACCTTCCTTTTTATGACTGAATGATATTATGTTGTGTGTGTATCACATGCGTTTTATCTGTTCACCTGCTGGTGAACTCTTAGGTCACTCCCATGTCTTGGCGATTGTAAATAACGCTGCAGTGCATGGGCTGCATACCTTTTCACAAAAATATTTTTGTTTCCTTTGGATAAATGTTCAGAAGTGGGATTCTGGATCCTATGATAGTTCTGTTTTTGAATTTTTTGAGGAGCCTCCGTATCATTTTCCACAGTGGCTGCTCCAGTCTACATTCCTGCCTACAGTGCATGAGCCCTTTTCCCCACCTCCTCCCCAACAAAGTTATCTTGTCTTTTTGATACCAGCCGTTCTAACAGGTATGAGGTGATACCGCATTATGGTTTTTTAAAATGCATATTTTTACCATTTGTTTTTTTTATTTTAATTTTGTTTTAAAGATTTTATTTATTTATTTTTAGAGAGGGAAGGGAGGGAGATAGAGAGAGAGAGAGAAACATCAATGTGCGGTTGCTGGGGGCCATGGCCTGCACCCCAGGCATGTACCCTGACTGGGAATCGAACCTGTGACACTTTGGTTCGCAGCCTGTGCTCACTCCACTGAGCTACGCCAGCCAGGGCTGGTTTTTAATTTTTTATTTATTGATTTTTTAGAGAGAAAGGAAGGGAGGGTAAGAGAGATAAAAAAAACATCGGTTGGTTGTTCCCTTATTTATGTATGCACTTGTGGGTTGATTCTTGCATGTGCCCTGACTGGGAGTGGAACCCGCAACCTTAGTGTAGCAGAATGATGCTCCAACCAATGGAGCTACCCTGCCAGGACCTCATCGTGGTTTTGATTTGCATTTCCCTGCTGATGAGTGATGCTGAACATCTGTTTGTGTGCCTGTTGGCCATCTGAGTGTCTTCTTGTCTGTTCAGATCTTCTGTCCATATTCTTTAATCAGATTGTTTGGGAGTTTTTGGTATTGATTTGCGTTCTTTGTATATTTTGGATATTAACTCCTTGTCAGATACATGACTTGTGAGTATTCTCTCCCCTTGGGTAGGCTGCCTTTCATTTCGTGGATGGTTTTTCTTGTAATTTCTAGTTTTATACTTTGTAAAAAACAGTGTAGTAGACTTATCTATATGTCTTGGTTAACAAACATTTGAGTGTCTTCTATATATTAGGAACTGGCTTGAAGTGGTGTAGGGAGATTCAGCGACAAACTTAGACCAGAGGGTCTCAAAGCGAGGTCCCTGACCAGCATCACTTGGTTACTTGTTGGAAATGCAGATTCTCGGGCCTCACCCCAGAGCTACTGAACCAGAAACTCTGGAGGTGGGTGCCCAGCAGGCTGTTTTAAGAAGCCCTTTGGGGGTTGCTGATACTCTGCGAGGTTTGAGAACCACTGAACTCGATGATTGTGGGCCCTGCCTTCATGGACCTAAGGTACCGGGGGGTCTGTCAGCTGACCCCATGGGCCACTCTGGAGCCAGCATGGCCCCCAGTCTTTCCCAGTTGTACGGATACTTACTTAATATGGAGAGGGCATTTTTCCGTATGTGACTGACATTATTGGTAAATTGAAAAAGAAAGTACCGTTTCACTTTAAAGTCAGCCGATCAGCACCTGTAATTACTGACGAAGCAGTTACTGTGTGCCCAGTGCCCTCACGTGCTGTCTGCTTTGAACATCACACACAACTCTGGAATAGAGATGCTGTTGGTCCCATTGGTTTACAGATGAGACCAAGACTCAGGTCTCAGCACTTGCATACAGCAGAGCTGGGATGTGGATCTGTGCTTCAGAATTTGTGTCCTTTCTGCCCTATTGCTTCTCAAAAATATGAATATTTTAAGGTTCTTACTAAACATTGCCAAGTTTCTGTCTGAAAGTATTGGATCAGCTGCCACCTATGCCCTGCCTGGGGACAACTGGCATGAGTTGCAGAGTGGTCTGCAGGTGGTGGCTATTTGTGCTGGGCTTGGAGATACCCACGAGAGACCAAGCTGTAAACCAATTTTGGCTGCCACTAGAGCTGGGCCTGGGGACACCTAGTGAGAGGTATGGGGCACCCAAGGCAAGATGCTACTTGTTTCAGAGATTTTAGGAAAGTCTGCAGCATGAGCCAAGACAGTATGGAAAAGCCACTGGAAAATCGCTTGGGTGGGTCTGCAAGTTGGGTGGGGCAGGGTCTCAGGAAATACCAGGCCTGCGCAAACAGTGCCAGTGGTTGACAGTGGTTGATAGAGACTCGGGTATGGCGCCTGCCTGTAGGCTTTGTAGGGGAGGCTCAGGGAAAACAATGGTCTCTGCCAGCACTTCTGTCTGGGAAGAAGCTGCCCCTCCAGCCCTTGCCCTGATTCCAGACAACTCTTTCCTTCCCATATATACTGTTGTCCCAGTGCTGGAGCTCAGAGTGAGTGAGTTTGAGTGAATCCGTGCATGAGCCCTTTATTAGAAATGCCTGGGACCCCAGAAGCCTCTGTCTCACTCAGCCACAAACCCCACTGGTATTCACAGCCAGAAGTTACAGGGATTCTGTGTTCTTTCTGACACGGAATCCCTGGGCTGGTGGCCTAGCGTGGGGCTGGGACCCTTGGCTCCTTGAGGGATGCCTCTGCATCAGAGATATCCTTCCCAGCTTTGATCGGCCACATGTGGATGTGGGACCAAACCATTCTGGGTCTCCGCCCCTACTACCAGTCTTGGTAGGGCTTCCTTCTCATATCCTTAGTTGGAGGACTTCTGCTCAGCTAGGCTTCAGGCCTTTCTGTTGGTCATTCTCTAGTTTATCGTGATTTTGACGTGATCGTGGGGAGTTGTGAGCACTGCATCTGCCTGTGCTGCCGTCTTAACCGGCTGTTCCCCTCTAATATATTGATTTTTGTTAGAGCGTGACACTTCATTGTTATCTGCCTGAAAATTGATGTAATAAATTTTTAAAAATTCATAATCTATGGCCCTTGCAGCCAGAAAATGTAGTCTTTACTAGTCAGATTAAATCATTATCCTTAAGAACCACTTGTCTTGTGTTTAGGATTACCTGTCTTCTGTCTATTTTTGGTGACTTCAGTTGGCGTTGCTATCTTTAACTATAGTTAGAAGCCTAGCTGGGATAACATCTGTTTAGGAAGGAGAGTCTAATGCAATGCACCTGGGTACTTGTTCAAAGCATAAATTCTTAGGTTCTATACCAGAGATTCTAATTTCCTAGGTGGGAGTTATGGTCTGGGACGCTTCACTTTAACCTGCCCCCAGGTGATTCTGTTGACCCCGCCCCCTCACCCATGAGAGTGGTTTACTTTTTATTCCTAGGCTGCACCTGTTAACCTATAGGACAACGTGATCACCAGAAAGCGAAATAAAAACCTTGGCTCCCTTTCTTAAACTGCCTTTACGGAAGAAGGCCTTCTATCCTAGCTTGGCTGAGGCTTGAGTTAAGAATAGCCACTTGTGAAATACCAGAGAATATGTTATAAAGATGTTATCAAGTGTAATGTGTTTTTCATTATCCCAGTCTGTGCCCCTTACACAAGCGCTGCTGAGCCAGGTTCCCATTAGCTCAGGGACAAGCCAAAAAGATTTTCTTCTAATGAACGAAGATGTTCCTGCTGGTCAAGGGAATGCACCTTCCTTTTCTTGCTACAGGGACGCTTCTCATTTCTTACCTCCTCCTCCTTTTTTTCCTTTATTAATGGCTTTTGATCTTCCAATACCCAGTTTTCTTTTCCCTGAATTTTGTTTCACTGTAAGTTATTGCAGATCTTTTAAGGACTTTCTCACATTATGGATTACAAAAGCAAGAGATTATCTCCAGATGACACCGGAATATTCCTAAGTCAAGACTGCCCAAGGTAGTGCTGAAAACAACCTGCTTCATCGTTGCAAAGATCCCGAGGTCTTTCAGGGCCATCCTGTAGAAACGTGGTTCCAGCTGCTGGAGTATTCTGTTACCGCTGTGAGCCGTGGTCAGTATTTGGGGCTCCAAGCAGCGTGCCCCTCCTTGAGAGTAGTTTTTTCAGAGCAACTCAGAATGAATCAGACTGGCAGTATCGCTTAATGTTCATGGAAGATTCTCTCAATTTTTCAGACTTGATTGATTTGAATTTACTTATATGTCTTTAAAAAAAGTGTTCGTTATCTCAGGACCTGGTCAGCCCAGGAAGCAAGGAGCACAAGACTCAAAGGCAGCTGCTGGCAGTGCCCATCCTGGACTTCTCCGGGGGAGGCGAAGGAACCTGTCCTGGGCTCGGCCCTAGGGTCGGGGTGGGTCCTGGAGTTATAGCCACTGACCTCGTGAGATAGATGGAGCTAAATGTTTTTTCCACATACCATTAGATGCTCCATGTATTGAACTCCTCCAGTTGGGTTTCGTGCTCATGAAGTGGTCTTCTGATTCTGATGTGGCTTTTTGTGTTAGCCTGTTTATGGGAGTAGACTCTATTGTTCATATGGAGTTGTTTTTTCTGTAGTCTTTTTTTAGAGTAGTTTTAGGTTCACAGCTAAATGAGAAAGTACAGAGACTTCCCATATACCCCTGACCCTGCACACACATGCACAGCATTCCCCGACTATCAACATCTCCCACCGGAGTGGGACATCGTTACCATGGATGGACCTACCCTGACACACCGTCATTGCACTGAGTCCGTCCTTTAATTTGAATTCACTCTTGGTGCTGTACAGTCTGTGGATCTGGACAAATGTACAAAGACATGTACCCACTATCACAGTATCACAGAACAGTTTCTCTGTCCTGAACATCCCCTGTGCTTGGCCTTTTTATTCTTCCCTCCCCTCCCGGCCTTGGTCACCATGGATCTTTTCACTGTCTCCATAGTTCTGCCTTTTCCAGAATGTCATAGACTGGGGATCACACAGTAGGCAGCCGTTTCAGATTGGCTTCTTTCACTTAGTAATTTGCATTTAAGTTTCCTCCATGTCTTTTTGTGGCTTGGTCATTCATTCCTTTTTTTTTTCTTTCTTTTTTTAAATTTTCCCTGAGGAATTTTTTTAAAGACTTTATTTATTTATTTTTAGAGAGGGAGGGAGGGAGAAAGAGAGAGAGAGAGAAACATCAATGTGTGGTTGCTGGGGGCTGTGGCCTGCAACCCAGGTATGTGGCTTGACTGGGAATCGAACCTGCGACACTTTGGTTCGCAGCTCGAGCTCAATCCACTGAGCTATGCCAGCCAGGGCTGGTAGTTCATTTCTTTTTAGTGCTAAGTAATAGTCCATTGTTTGAATGTACCACAGTTTGTCCAAGCTCCAGGTTCTGGCCGTTATGACTGATGTTGCTATAAACACTCGTGCGCGGGCTTTTGTATGGACTCAGTTTTCAGCTCATTTGAATACATACCAGTGAGCATGATTGCTGAGTTGTTGGACCCATGGTTTTTAATTCTTGTGATTTCAGTGAAGTTGGGTCTGATTACAATTTTTTTTCATGATAGAACGAACTACTCACATTGGCCAAAACATTTAGGTGTGCATGACAGTTTTATTTATCTTTGTAAACTGATAAAGCTGTATTCCAGTGTCTGCTTCAGTCTTTCGTGCATTTGATTTTTCTAGCCTGAGGCTGATCATGATCTGATTGTTACCAAACGAAATGGGGTTCGGCTGCCCGCTGCCACCAGAATGTAAACTCTAGAGGCAGAGGCTGGTGAGAAAGGAAAGCAGGTTTTATTCAGATGCTGAACAATCTAGGAGGATGGGGAGCTCCCTGTCTCAAAGCTCATTTCCTCTGCAAAACCCAGACAAAACCCAGACAACACCCAGCTGTCTTCAGCAGGACCAAAGCAAAGGCAGTGCCCAGCATCCCTGCTCCATTTTAAAGTACTGTTCTTTGGAGCCCGAGGTGGCTACCAAGCAGTCACTCAAGTAGCTTGGCTTGTTCCCAGCTGCTGTCCGGCTTCAGGCTCCCTCCTGAAGACTGTCTGTGGAAATGGCACCACCATTGGCCATGTGGCTCTTAGGGCCACAAGGTCTCGTGCTCCCAGCTGGAGAGTGTGCAAAGGCCCTGGCAGAGGTCCCACCAGGTCAGCAAGAGCAAGTGACTCCCTCCTGGAAGGCGTCAGTGCTAAGGTCATGTGGCTCATGGAGAGGATCGGCCAGTGCACCCTCCCAGTGCAGGTCCTGAGCATTGAATGATGAGCAAGAGAGCAATTTCTTTGCTCCCCTGGGTTTACTAGTTTGGGGTGTGGGATGGACCAAGTGCTCTCTCAGAATGACCAGTTAACTTACTAAACTTCTGCACGTTTTGGGTGGGTCCTCCCAGCCAATCCCTTCTCATCGGCTGGACTGACGGCCTCTTTGGTCTCGCATCTCCTCCTGCTGCCATCTTAACCTCGGTTGTGCATGTGCCGGCCTCCCCTAACCCCCCCATGGCCTGGTACTGGAGGGAGTAGGAGTGCGTTTCCCTCCATCCACTCATCTGCTAGCCTTACACGTCCTCAGTGTAAGAACTTCCTCCTGCCGCCCTCTTGCCAGGGGGCTGAAGCGAACTCTCCTGGCACCTCCCATATCCTAGTCCCCCTGGGAAACCTAACAAGTAAGGGGACCCTGGAAACCCCGACTGCCTGCCTCTCAGGCAGCACCGACGGCTTTCTGTCGGTGTCACGATCACCCAGAGCACGTAGAGGGCAGCAGCCCTGATTACACCTGATGAGGTGTCTGTGCTCTCATCTGCACTGATGTCTGTGCTTGCTGTGCTGTGGGGCAGGACTGGCCCCTCGCAGAAGCTTGCTGAACCATCGTTGTCTTCATCATCGCAGGTAGTCACACCTGAATGCTGGCCTTGCTCCTCCACCTGTGTTAGCTCGAGAAGTGACTCGTTCTTTGTAATGCGGAAGAAGAATGGCCTTGTGTTGTGCATTCCTCTCGGTAATGTCCATCGACTCAGCCCACTCTGATAGTTGTATGATGAGTAACATTACTTGTATTTATTTCTTATAACAAGGCCTTTATTTGACCAAAAATGGGTTAGGATACGGAAGAATTGTGTGTGCTAGTACAGTGTCTGGTCCTTTCTTGCCATGTTATTTTGGCAAGTGTGACAAAATAAGAAATATACAATATGTTTGGCCTCTGCCCTGAGTTCCTGACACAGCTCCTCAAACCCTTGTAATTTCCTGAGTGACAGGGTTGCTGGGAGCATCTTTTGTTACCATACTGGTCTGAGACCCAAGGCAGGAGCTGCTGAGGCCCTTGGGAGCTCCGGAGTGATGAGTGCCTTTTGTCTGCTAACGGGCGCTTGGTGGCCTCAGAATGGGGGATGGTCACCAGAAAGATTCCACTGTGATTAGGAGCTTGAGGCTTTCGGCACTGGACATTGAGTTAGTCATCAGTCACATCCACATGATGGAGTCTTGTGAAAGTCCCTCAGCTGTGGGGTTTGGAGGTTGTGCAGGCTGGTGAGCTGACCCACGCGCTGCGACAGGGTGGTGCACCCCAAACCCTGCAGGGACAGACTGCGGCGCTCAGGACCGTTCTGGACCTCGCCTTCTGTGCCTTTCCATCTGGTTATTCATGCATATCTTTAGTTTACTGTTTGTAACAAACTGGAAAATGTGTTTCCCGGAGGTCTCTGAGCTGTTTTAGCAGATTATGGAACCTGAGGAAAGGTTGAAGAAACCCTTGAGTTATACCCGGTCGGCAAGAAGCGCAGGTGACAGCCTGGGGCTTGTGACTGGCGTCCAGCTGGAAGCAGGTTTGCTGGAGCGAGCCCTTGACCTGCGGGGTCTGCTCTGGGAGCAGCTAGTGATGGAAGTGAGTCAAACTGCAGGACACCCAGCATGCGCCCAGCAGAGTTGGAGAATTGCTTGGTGTGGAAAACCCCACACATCTGGTCTCAGAAGCCTTGTGAAGTAGAGGAAGGAACAGTTTGCCCTTTGGCTAGTCAGAGTTTTTCCTCGGGCTTTAGTTTCTTATCTGTAAAACTGAGATCGCATCTTTCCATGCTTATGTGAAATAGGGCCCTTGAGGGATGTAGGGTGAGGTTCACGCCCTTCACCGTTGGGTACTAGAGTTTCGCAGTGGCGCTCCAGCCCCGTCAGACCTTCCGCCTTCCTCCTCTGCCCTGTGCTCCTGCCCCAGCCTCCCGGGGGCACTTGGAGCTCGAGCCAGCCATGCTGGACCCTTTGAGGTTCCCTAAGCAAGTCAGGAGCTCCCCACTGCGCCTTGCTCCCCCTCTCTCCCCTCTGGGTTCCCCCAGATGTCACCACTTATGTGTGTGTTGCCCACCACCACCCAGCAGTAGTCACTGTCTTTTTAGCTGGGCTTCCGTAACACCCATACTTGGTTTTGTTACACCATTTTTATTCTTTATATAATAACTGTCACTTTACACATCTATTCCTATTATAAAATTTAAGATGTTTTAGGGCAAGGAACCGTCTTATTTATCTTCCAGTCTTGTTAATTTTTCTCTTTATTATTTATTTCATTGTGCTTTCTGTAGGTTTAATTTGCTTCATTTTTCTCGCCTAAACATTTTGAGACAGATCATTATTTTCAATCCATCTAACATATTCTTCCATCTAACATGGACTTTAAGTCTATTAAGCTGCTTTCAAAATGCAACTATTACCTGCATTCCCCAAATTTGGATATGTAGTGTTTTCATTATCATTCTGTTCAAAATATTTCCTAACTTACATTGTTTTCTTTTTTGAAGCAAGGTAATTTGGATGATATTGCTTAATTTCTAAGCATGAGGATTTTCCTGATGAACTTCTGTTCTTGACTTCCAGCTGAATTCCACTGTGTGCAGAGAATCTATCTACTCTGTGATTTCAGTCTTTTAATTTTTTATTTTGATAAAATACACATAAAATAAAATTTACATTTTTTCCAGGCATTAGGTGCATTTATATTATTACATTATCTTTCATCTCCAGAACATTTTTTCTTCCCAGACTGGGCCAGAGCAGGTCCACAGCGGTCCCTATGGAAAATAGTGCAGTGATAAATCAGAACACAAGAGTAAACCCTCTGCTTGCAGACTCACAACTGTAAACCCACTTTTGCCCACCCTTAGTCTTCATTCCCTCTCCCAGCCCCGGCGCCCACCGTTCTGCCTTCTTTCCCTGTGGATTTGACTGCTCCAGTGCCTCACGTCGCGTGAGGGGAGTCGTACAGTAGTGTGTCTTTCTGCTCACGCTGCTTAGCATGATGTCCTCAAGACTCACCCGTGTTGCTGCATGTGTCAGAATTTCCTTCCTGTTTAAGGTCGAATTATATTCCATTGTATGTTTACACTGTATCAAAAAGAATAATATACTTGGCAATTAACTTACCCAAGGAAGGGAAAGATTTGTACAGCGAAAACTACAAAACAACGCTGAAAGGAATGAAAGAAGACGTAAATGGAAAGACATTCCATGTTCATGAACTGAGAGAGTAATATTGTTAACATGTCAGTAATGGCCAGAGCAGCCGACAGGTTCCGTGTGATCCCTGTTAAAGTCCCGCCGATGGTCTTTGTGGACTCCCTTAATCCAGAACACCTGGTCCGTTTTTGTTTCACTTAATTACTAATGTATTGGTTTTATGTCTACCATCTTACTGCTTGCTTTCTATTTGACTTTGCTGTGCTGTTCTTTTTTCCCTTGGATTATTTTTCTTATTTTTGTCTATTAATTTGGTAGTTACTTTTGTCATTTAACGGTTGCACTAGAGGTGAAAACACGCACCTTGGACTCACAGACGTCTGATGACAGTCAGCAGTGCGCCTTGTCCTGGACTCATGCAGGGACGTGAGGACGCGTGGACTCCGCCTCCACTTACCCACGTCCTAACTCGTGTGCTGGGTGTTTTAATCTGTGTGTATTTACACCCGAAGAGCTGATGTGGTTCCTTTATAGTGTCAGTATTGATTTAGATTTCCCATGTATTTGCCTTTGTGTTGTCCCTCATTGCCCTCTGAATCCTTGGACTTCCATCTGGGTCAGTGTTCTTTGTCCTTGAAGATTAGCCCTATCTGTTTTTTCTCCTGAAATTGCCTTTGTGTTGCCTTCATTTTTAAAAATAATTAAAATTCTGGTTACCTCGATATAAAACTTAAAATTTGTCGTTGTAGCCGTTTTTAAATGGAGATAGTTTTAATTAGAGTGGTTTTAGAGTCACAACAGTACTGAATGGAAGGTGCAGGGATTTCTTAGCAGCCTCCTGTCCCCCCACATGCATCCCCCCCCCCCCCCCCCCCCCCCAGATCACGTCAGGTTGCCTTTTTGTCGTCCAGGGTTAGGGTTTTGTTTCTTCCTATTCTCGGTATTAAGCCCTTATCAGAGTTGTGATTTGCAAACATTTTCTTCCATTCTGTATGTTGTCTTTTCACATTCTTGATATTGTCCTTTTATATACAAAACTGTTTAATTTTTCAAAGTCCAGAGAGAAAGAAACATCCACTTATTTTCTACTTCTTTATGCATTCATGGTTGCTTCCTGTTTGTGCCCTGACTGGAGACTGAGCCTGCAACCTTGCTGTATGGGGACGACGCTCTAACCAACTGAGCTATCTGGCCAGGGTTTTAAAGTGATTTTTAAAAATAGTTTATTTAACTTTTCTAGTTGTTCTCAGCAGGAGGGTAGATCCAGAAGTGAAACCCTCTGTCTTATTTTTGTACCAGCACAGTACTCTGTGCACAGTGGGTACTTAACAAATAGGAGGAGGGGAGGAGAGAACGCGGAGAAAATGCTCCGGAGATAAGGTAGTTTGCAGACATGAGGTGTCAGTTACAGAGAGTGCAGAACAAGGGCTGAGTCTTGGCTTCTGGAGCTCGAGTGACCTGGGAATGACTTTGGTTCAGTGTGTCATTTTACCTAGATTGAACAAGGATACTATTTACTGGTGGAATTTTAATTTATGTAAAGCAGGTTACTAGACTAGGACTCAAAAAACGTGTACTGAGCCCTGGCTGGCGTAGCTCAGTGAATTGAACACAGGCTGTGAACCCAAAGTGTCGCAGGTTCGATTCCCAGTCAGGGCACATGCCTGGGTTGCAGGCTGTGACCCCCAGCAACCG
Source organism: Phyllostomus discolor (assembly GCF_004126475.2). Taxonomy (NCBI): domain Eukaryota; kingdom Metazoa; phylum Chordata; class Mammalia; order Chiroptera; family Phyllostomidae; genus Phyllostomus; species Phyllostomus discolor. Next base: position 5,869,444 of record NC_040917.2, on the reverse strand, counting down.
CACATTGATGTTCTCTCTCTCTCTCTCTCTCTCTCTCCCCCCCTCCCTTCCCTCTCTAAAAAATAAATAAATAAAATCTTAAAACAAAACAAAAAAATGTGTACTGGCAAAGTTGAGGAACTGGGTGAAAGAGGTGAAGGGATTAAGAAGTGCACATTGGTTGTTACAGAATAGTTTCTGGGGATGTGAACTGTAGCATTGGGAATGCAGTTAATAACACTGTAATAATTTCGTATGGTGCCAGGTGGGTACTGGAAATATCGGGGGAAATGACCACTATGCTGTACACCTGAAGCTAATATAAAATAATATTGAAAGTGAACTGCAATTGGAAAATAAATTGTGTTTATTTGTCCGGGAGCTGATAAAAAGAGGACAATAACAATACCTCCTTTACATACCTCCTTTACATACATGAATTGTCTGTTGTAAGGAGAACTTGTGATAATGTAAAGAAAAGTTTCTGGCATTTAGAAAGTGCTCAGTAAATTTTAGCCATTGTTGTTTTCTGCAACTGTAACACTTTTTGTTGACTTTTTGAACCAAACATGCTATCGTGTTTGCTGATTGAAGTCCTTCCCCAAAGATGGTTCTTTTCCCCAGCGGCGTCTGTGGTGACGCTGCGTCCCTCCCAGGCTGCATTTGCCTGCAGGAGGGAGTGTTTCGTGGGTCACCGCCAGTCGCTCATTTGGTTTTTCTCGTCCTGCTAGGACTCTGGTTAGGAGTAGAATGGGACAACCCTGAGAGGGGCAAGCACGATGGAAGCCACGAAGGGACTGTGTATTTTAAATGCAGGTAATTTTTCATTATGCATTGGTGTGGTTGTGTAGGATAGCATTTAACGTTTGCATAAAAGGGGATGGAGAAGAAATGTTTGGCTCTTAGGTTAGTTCTATAGTGCAGAATTTGGTTTATTCTACACAGAAATTCTATTTGTAGAGTTTTTTCTTTTGTAAAGGTTTTATTCATTATTAGAGAGAGGGGAAGGCAGGGAGAAAGAGGAGAAGAGAAACATCAGTGTGAAAGAGAGAAGTCAATTGGTTGCCTCTCATATATGCCCTGAGTGGGCACTGAACCTGCAACCCAGGCGTGTGTCCTGACCAGGAGTCAAACCAGTGATGTTTCACTTTGCAGCATGATGCCCAACCAACTGAGCCACCCCTGTTAGAGTTGCAGAGTTCTTTTCCGTGTTTTTAAAAGTGACTTACTAGTGGGGTTGCTTTCTTTGTCCTCTTTTGTTTTTAAAAAAGTGGATGAATTAGCCCTGGCCGGGTAGCTCAGTTGGTTAGAACATCAACCCGATACACAAAGGCTGTGGGTTTGATCCCTGATCAGGACACACACAAGAATCAACCAAGGAGCCCTGGCTGGTGTGGCTCAGTGGACTGAGTGCTGGTCTGCAAACCAAGGACTTGCTGGTTTGATTCCCAGTCAGGGCACATGTCTAGGTGGCAGGCCACATCCCCAGTGCGAGAGGCAACCACACATTGATGTTTCTCTTTCTCCTTCTCCTTCCTTTCCCCTCTCTCTTAGAAAAAAAAAAGTGGATGAATGTAAATATTTCTCATTGATTCATTAACAATTTATAATTCATTAAGTGAATAACAGAAAAGAGACCTTGGCTAGATATTCAATAAGAAGCATTGATTGAAGAAAATACAAGCCCTGGCTGGCGTAGCTCAGTGGATTGAGCTCGGGCTGCAAACCAGCGTTGCAGGTTCGATTCCCAGTCAGGGCACATGCCTGGGTTGCAGGCCATGACACCCAGCAAACACAAATTGATGTTTCTCTCTCTCTCTTTCTCCCTCCCTTCCCTCTCTAAAAATAAATAAATAAAATCTTTTAAAAAACAAAGAAAATACAGAACCCCCAAAGCGTTAACTGCTAGGCCACTCAAAAGATTTCTCGAATCTTCTTTTGCATGTCGGTGAACATTTGTAACTGCTTGACTAAGAGAAACTTCTGAAAAAGATGGTGGGGAATTTCAGGCAGAGTTTACCTTTTACATTTTTGTTTTCCTTAGGTTTCAGTTACTCAAAAGGATTTCTGAGTATTAAACTTATTTTTCTTCAAATGTGGTTCACTGAACACAATCACGGCCTGGAAATCAGGAGGCCCCTCACTCTCCTTTAACAACCTTTATGACCCTGGACAAGACTCAACTTACTAGCCTCTAAAATGAGGGTCAAGGTTAGATATGATGATGGCAAAATGCGTTTCTCAACCCCCCATTCTGTAACTTTGGAAAGCGAGGATAGAAGAAGAATCTCCTTGTCCCTACAGGCCAGTGGTGAGGTGGGCGGGCGTGGCGTGGGGCCGGCCCAGGCTCCACCAAGGGTTCCTGGTGAGGGAGGTGTGGACATGGAAGTTTCTAGGCTGGCCCGTGGGTTCCTTATTCCCCTTCCGGGAAGGGCCTGTTCTTGTGGAGCCACCGCAGCACACTCCCCTCTTCCAAAGCCTCGCCCAGGTCATGCCGGATTCACAGTCTCTGCGCATGCTGTGTTTGCAGCCTCGCTCTCTCTGAGTGGAAAACTCAAGACTTGGTTCCGTGCCGGCTCACCTAAGATTTGCCCCGAGGTGCCAGTAGGCAGCTCAGGTCTCTCAGGTGCGGGGTATGGACTTGGTGTTCGTGCTCCTGCCCTTGCAGGAAGCGTTCCCTTCCTTAGTTCTTCCAGTGTAGTCAGGCCTGAGCACGTATGTATCAAAACATGTCATACTATAAATTGCTTCTGTTTCATTACAGCAGGTATTTGGTTGACTTTGAAGGCCAGTGTGGGCAGGTGATATGATCTGTGGATTCCACATCAGTGTATTTGGGGGGCAGCATAAATAAAAGGGAGCATTGGCCTGGTGGGGCAGAGACCCCTGGTCTAGACGAAAGGCTCTCCTTGTCTCTCGTGGTTGGTGACACGTGTGTTGGCGTTGATTAGAGTGTGACTTCAACCGGTGGAGATCACACTGCTGTTGGAGAATCTCTGAGTGGGACCAGATGGGTTTACACTGCGTGCGTGTTTATTAAGCTAGCTCAGATCTCTTTCTAATACGTCACTTATACTTCTTCCCTTTTAAGAAGTCTTCATATTTCAAATTTTATGTGGAAAGCCATAATAACAAGATAAGTATTTTTTTAATTAATTTATTTTTTAGAGAGGGAAGGGAGGGAGAAAGAGAGAGAGAGAGAAACATCAATGTGCGGTTGCTGGGGGTCGTGGCCTGCAACCCAGGCATGTGCCCTGACTGGGAATCGAACCTGCGACACTTTGGTTCACAGCCCGCGCTCAGTCCACTGAGCTACACCAGCCAGGGCTCACAAGATAAGTATTTTACTACAGTAAACATTTTCTTTATGTTTATATGCTATTTTAATGAAGCCATAGCAATTTATAATTGCTAGGTCATACATTTTTCCATCCTATGCTGGTGAAGTTGGTAAATGGCAAAGTGGTGGAGCACCCATTTTAAATAGGAGAAACAGGAGTCAAAAGTTGTCATTACAGCACAGTGAGGACCCCCACCTCTCCAGAGGCGTGTGTGAATATGCAATGGCTGAGTGTGTTAGATGTGCGTGTGTAACAATGTGGTTAGTTTGCCCTATATCTTACCGAGATGTTGGGATGTGTGGGTGCGGAGTCGGGTGAGCTCAGCTTCTCGAGTCTGTCTCCCCAGGGTCTCAGGCTGGCAGGACGACACTGCTGTTGAGGTTGGGGGCTGGACTCTGGGAAAACATGTGAGAACAGATGGCGTGGGTTTTGGGGCTCGTCTCACGGGGCACATTCTTCCCAGCGCATTTTTCCCTAACCAGTTCAGGAGATCCGTGTGGATCTCAGGAGCCTCCGGTTAAGCATAGAATCAGCCCTGACCGTGTGGCTCAGTTGGGTGGTGTTCTGAAAAGCAGTGTCGCTGGTTCAGTTCCGGTCAGGGCACCTGCCTGGGTTGCAGGTTCAGTCCCCGGCGGGGTGTGTGTGAGACACAAAGGATTGATGTTTTTCTCTCATACTCTTTCTCCCTCCCTCCCTTCCCCTCTCTCTTAAGAAAAAAAAAAAAAAGAATCACATGTGTAAGGGTCTAATCTCTGCTTTAACAATGACCTTAAGAAGAATATAGGATGGACTTTAACCCAGGGAATAAATATTTTTACAATGTTTCCTTATTTAATCACATCTCTTCCTTATTCTAAATATTTGTGGTGGCCACGACAGGTCCTATTAATATCTTTCAGTGATGACCGAGTGCACTAATGAGCTGTGAGTAGAGTATGAAGAACTAGTGTTGAGCTAAAACCCTGGCTGTGGACTCTTCTCCCCTGCAGTTTCTCAGAAGAGGGTGGATTGTGTTTTCCTTGAGTAGTTGGATCAGGAGTGGGCCAGATCACCTGGCAGGCCCCCTCTAAATATGGGTTTTGATCATTTCGTGTCCCTCTTTAGTTTCAGTCTGATCTTTTATATAATCTGAGGTAGATACAGCAATCTCCTGAGCTGTTGTTACTCATAAGTAATATTTGTGATGCTATTAACTAACAGTTTCCAGATTTTCCCAAATTTCACGATTGCGAGCCGGTCACCCGTGTCTCTCTCAGGGACTCTCGTCTTCGTCCCTTGTCTCTGTGGGGGTTGAGGGGCTCAGTTAAGGTGATTAACCTTGAAGTTCTCTCTGCCTTGTGCCTCAAGAGCAGACTGATTTTCAGTTTTGTTTTAAATTTCGACCTAAACTAAAAAGTATACTCTAAACAGAACAGCATGGACCAATATTCTCCCACTCAGCTCTTCTATAAAATGTGCTCTTTGGGGCGCTCCTCCTCTTGGGGCAAGCCCACGGCCCTTCCCTCCCTCCTCCTTCCCCCAGGCGCCTTTCCTTGGCATTTCTCGCCCCTGAGCTCCCAGGGCCTCTCTTTTGCTTGAGCAGCTTGTTTCGTGAGCCCACACAGCCGACCTAGCTCAGTTCTACTACCTCTGTAACTTTCTAAATACTCCTTTAGCTTATAATTTGAAGATAAAATAAAATGTTCTCTTTCTAAGCACTTCCATGGTTTCTCTCTTCTGGTGAGCAAGAAAGCTTAAGATCGTATAGTGAGTACAACCTAACTTCAACTCTTGGTGTCAGAGGGGGCGTCCGTCCCAGACTGTGTCCACAGCACCGGGTAACTTAGAGAATGGAAACCCCTTGATGTGCCAGCCTGCGAGTGTCAGGGCACTGTGGTACAGTGGGCTGAGGTTCTCGAACGAGCATCAATGGGGTCAGTGTAAAATACTCTCGTGGTACGGTGTAAAGTGTTAGAAGGATTAAAAAAAATCACTAAATGTACTACTGACAATATAGCCTCCCCGCCTGAACATCTCTGCAGAAGGCAAAGAGAACAAGTTTATTTTGGGGTGTGTGTATGTGTGTTTTACTTAAAATTTCTTCCAAGTACAGTTGACATTCAATATTAATTTATGTTAGTTTCAGGTGTATAGCATAATGGTTGGAGAATTATATGCTTTACAAAGTGGTTCCCCTGATAATTCTAATAGCCACCTGGGACCATACATACTTACTACAGTGTTACTGACTGTGTATTCCCTCTGCTGTACTTTACACCCCGTGATTAGTGTGTAACCACCAATATGCACTTCTCAGTCCCTTCACCTTTTCACCCTCAGTTTGCTCTCTGTCTATGCATCTGTGTCTCTTTTGTTTCTTTTTCATTCTTTAGATTTCACAAGATTTCACAAATGACTGAGATCATACGGTATTTGTCTTTGTCTGTCTGACTGACTTCTCTTAGCACAATACCCTCCAAGTCTATTCATGTCGTTACAGATGGTGAGATTTCATGCTTCTGTATGGCTGAGTCATAGTCCATTGAACATATGCCCCACTTCTCCAACCACTCATGTGTTGACGGGCACTTGGGTCGCTTCCACATCTTGCCTATTGTGTGTGTTGTATATAGTGCTGCAATGAATGTAGGGTTACATATATATCTTTTCCAACTAGTGTTTTGGATTTCTTCAGCTATATACCCAGAATTGGAATTGCCAGATCATGAGGTAGTTCCATTTTTAATTTTTTCAGGAAATTGCATTGTGCTTTCCACAGTGGCTGCACCAGTCTGCATTCCCACCAGCAATGCACGAGGGTTCCCTTTCTTCCCGTCCTTGCCAGCACTTGTAGTTCGTCGATTTGTTCATGATAGTCATTCTGACCAGTGTTGAGGTGACATCGCACTGTGGTTTTCATTTGCATTTCTCTGATGATTAGTGGTGTTGAAGATCTTCTTATGTGTCTATAGGCCACGTGTATGTCCTGTTTGGAGAAGAGTCTGTTCAGCTCCTGTGCCCATGTTTTAATTGGATTGTTTGTTTGTTTTTTGTGTTGAGTTGTATGAGTTTTTCTTTTTTAAAGATTTTATTTATTTATTTTTAGAGAGAGGAAAGGGGAGGGAGAAAGAGAGGGAGTGAAACATCGATGTGAGAGAGAAATATGAATTGGTTGCTTCTTGTATGTGCCCCGACTGGGGACTGAACCCACAACCTAGGCATGTGCCCTGACTGGGAATTGAGCCCATAACCCCTTGCTCTGCAGGACGATGCCCAACCAACTGAGCCATACCAGTCAGGACTAGTTGTATGAGATCTTTATAAATTTTGGATATTAACCCCTTATCAGATATATCATTGATGAATATTTTCCTCCATTCAGAAGGTTGTCTTTTAGTTTTGTTGTTAGTTTTCTTTGCTGTGCAAAAACTTTTTAGTTCAATGTAATCCCTTTTGTTTATTTTTTCTTTTGTTTCCCTTGCTCAAGGACATATGTGAGAAAAAATATTACTATGGGAAATGCACAAGGTTTTCTGCCTATATTTTCTTCTAGAATTTTTATGATTTTGGGTTTAACATTTAAGTGTTTTTTACCCTCATAAATCTTTTAATAACAGTTAATGAAGAAAACGTTGTAACAATAAGTCCTGTGGTGAGGGTTCCTTTTCATTTGGGGATGATCAACAACAAAAACACCTAAGACTAAAATTCAGAATGCTAATTAAGTATGTAAATTAATGACCAGTTATTTCCAAAAGTAACTGCAGAACCACCTTTTCCAATTAGTGTTTTGGATTTCTTCAGTTATATACCCAGAATTGGAACTGCCAGATCATAAGGTAGTTCCTTGTGGGGACTCTACCTTAGAAAGGGTTTAGAAAGGATCTATAATCAAAATGGTGTAGAAAGTGGAAAGCACGTTACAGAATGCTCCAAGAGGTGAACAAACTGGCAGGGGCAGAGGGACCATGCACCAGCTTGGCAAGAAGTCTCAGCCTGCTGCTGCTGTTGAGGGGGATCGTGAAGACTGGTGTGAGAGGGAGCTGTCGGGGGGAGCAGCGACAAGGAGGGGTCTGCCTAGAGCACAGCATCATGGGCCTTTAGGGTGAGGAAGGACAGGGGTGGGGTGTAGGAGGGACAGAGGCATTAGCCAATTTCCTGGCAGAAATAATTACAGGTCAGACTATCCTATTCTCTCTACCATACTTACACCAACAGAAATAAATAATTCATTAAAATATAAAATAAAACTGCCCTGGCTGGTGTGATTCAGTGGATTGAGCTCTGGCCTGCGAACCAAAGGGTCCCCTGTTTGATTCCCAGTCAGGGCACAGGCCTGGGTTGCAGGCCAGGTCCCCAGTCACAGGTGCATGAGAGGAAGCCACACACTGATGTTTCTCTCCCTCTCTTTCTCCTTCCCTTCCCCTCTCTCTAAAAATAGATAAATAAAATCTTTAAAATATATATACGTATCTGTATATATAAAACAAAACTGACACCAGAAGTTTGCAAAACAAGAGCTTTGCTTAAAATGACTTTTGTTTCATGCCACTGAGCAGCAAACCACTGTACAAAAAGGTCACGGACAAGAGCAACAACACGTGACTGGGTTCTCCTGAGCACAGACCGACTCATCTGTATACAGAAAAGGCAGGCTCACTCCCTGTCAGGACTCTACCCACCCCCAGAGGGCAGGGCAGGGAGGGCATGCAGCAGGAAGGTCCCTTCTCAGTCTGGGGCCCTGCCAAGGAGAACAGGAAGGTCTGTGGGCCCCTCTTATGTGTGCTCCAGATTTACCAAAACCAGCACCGCACCTGGATGTTATCCTGCAATGTCAGGCATGGCCCTTCTTTTTATATGTGCATACTTCTTCAATTTTTGGTTTTAGAGAGAGGGGAAGGGAGGGGAAAAGAGTAGGAGAGAAACCTCAATGTGAAAGAGAGGCATCGATTCATTGCCTTCTGCGGGTGCCCCAACCAGGGACCGAACCCACAACCCAGGCATGTGCCTTGACTGGGAATCGAACCGATGACCCTTTGGTTTGCGGGATGATGCCTAACCAACTGAGCCACAGCAGCTGGGGGCTCAGCCTTTTTTTTTTCCTTCTATATCTCCCCTTCAGTCCTCCAAAGAGGACAGATGACTCTGGATCAACATCTAGAGATCCAGGGAAGTGTTTTTGGCCACGAGAACAGGAGAAAGAGCCTTCTACCACCCAGCTTACTCCCACAGCACCACCCAGTCCCAGTACCTGGGGACCTACAGACAATTTGTTATCTGTGGGAAGCTGTGCCTACTCCCTGAAACACTGAATTATTGAGCAGCACAAATAGCAAAGCCCCGGCTGAGGCTGCAGCTAAAGAGATGATCTGAGAGCTTGACCTGTGGTACTGGACGTACAGTGAGCTGACCGCCAGCTTATCCCAGCCACTCGGCAAGCAGCTTCTGAGAATGCTGAGAAGTCCAAGGAGAAAGAGCGAGTCCTGACTTGCGGATACAGAGTCTCTGCCTTTCTCACAAGCTCACAGAGGTCCACCCTCCCTAGGAAGAAAATGGGCCAGATCATCTTTGGTGTCCAAGAGCAAATCCTGAGGCTGCAAGCAGGCACGACCATATTCCCGCTCTTCTGAGCTGATGCCACAAGTCGGACAACTGAGCAGACTGTTTTCATTGACCCAGATCCTTGGCCAAGGCTACCCGGGGGCTTGAGGGAACACTCATTTCTCTTCTTAGGGCTTTTGTTTTGAAAGAAGCTGTCCGCTCCTACAGACACTCTGTCAAACACACACTGAGCTCGCAAACGCTGGCTAATGACATGGAAACTTGGCCACAGTGGTTGGGGAACCTCCTGGGCACCGAAAGGAAGGGCCCGAGGAGGAGCCGGAAGTCCGGGCCCACCTGGAAGGATGCCGCACTCCAAGGCTGGCTGTCCTGGTTCTTGGCCAGGTCTGGCCCAAGGTGCGAGTGAGGTACAGACCAATTCAGATGCACGCTGCAGCCTGAACACCTCAGACAGAGTCCTTGGTGCCCTGTGGGGCCTCTGGACGAGGCTCACTCTCTGCTCCTTCCACCTCCGTGTTTCTGAGCCGGTCAGGCCCTCAGAAGCCCTGCACCTCCCCTTCGCTGACCGGTGTATGTGTCTTTGGCCTGGCCAGGGCAGGCACATGGCTTTCCCTTTCTTCTTTCCTTCCAAGCAGCAGAAAGCGCCAGTCAGAATGGGACTCTGAGCTGTAGCCAGGGCAGAGGCAAGCTTTAGAGGCATGCCACGTGCCACGCAGGGAGAAGAGAGCTCCTGCAGAGTTGAGCCACTTGCGCGTCTGTGGCCAGCCGAGGCAGGCTGCCTGCCTACAAAGACTGTATGCTGGTAGGCAGCTGGACAGGCCGCTAAGGGCTCCGCCCGTGACCTCCTTCCAACTTTTCCTTTTGTGAAGAGGCCGAGGGGCACTGAGGCCTGGCACGTTTCCTTATCGGCCCGTCCTCCACCACGCAGCACTTTGATGGTGGGCAAGGCAAATCTAGCCAATCAGAAGGTGCCTCTTTTGGAAGGCAACCCTAGGCAGAGAGGCACTAAGACAAACTTGTCCAAGCCCTCAGAGACAGCAGGAAATGAAGGCTGCACGTCACGAGGAGCTCATGGGGACTAAGGGTTCCCAGTGTTCTCCCTCTTATTGCCCCACACCTTGGGGGCTGATCGCCTCAGTGCCAGCAGGCCTCCGCACAAGGGCAGTTCGTGGTGGCTGCCCTGGGCCTCCCTTGCTCAGAGAGCCTGTGTTACATTCTGCTGCCTCCTGTAGGTCCATTGGCTAACATCGTCCGTAACCACCGAGTCACGGAAGCTCTCAAACGTATCACCGAAAATACTGAAACTGGCCCAGGGCAGCTGGGTTGCCCAGAGTGGGGGATGGGAGGGGAGGCCCACCAGAGGAAGTCACTGAGCCATCTTTCCGGTTCTTAAGTAAATCTGTTCTTTGTACAAGCTAACAAGGAGTCAGCAAAAGCCCAGCCACTGTCTCCCTTCTCGAAATCCACGTGTGACTTACCTTGTCATTGAACAAAAGGTCTTGCATTTGGATCACTTGAATCTCCACCCACGGGGACTTAATTCCTTGGTACCTCCCTTTCAACCTAGACGCGGTCTAGGAGTAGGCAGGGTAAACAGTGCAGCCCGGTGTCTGGCTACAGTGACGATATCTGGCCCTAGGGAAACAGCACCGGCAGGATCTGCAGATCTTCCCAAACTCAGGATGCTGACCAATTCTATGAAATCACAAAATGCACTGGCAGCAGCCCCTCCAGAGAGATGCCCTGGTGCAAGGATTCTCCAAATTCAAACATCCAAAAACAAACAAACAAGCAAGTAAAAGCCCAAAAGCAAAAAAAAAAAAAAAAAGCAAGCAAACAAACAAAAACCAACTCTAGCTTAGCCTTCCCTGAAGCTGCCTTTTAAAAAAGAGAGAGAACATTTAAGGGGCACTCAAGTTTAAGGTGGCATCTATTACCCACATTAAACCGAAATGGAGAATATAATTCAAATCTGTTTTCCATTTCCTCAAGTTACGGCTTCTGTCGATTCATTTCTGTGTTCCCTTCGGACGGGGAGGCGGGCTAGCCCTCAGCTCTCGCGGGCAGAGTGTGCCGGGGCCCTGCCCGGGATTGCCTGTGGACATTTAAACCTCGTTCGCTCCGGATTGGCCACGGCAGCAGCTCTCTGTCCCCTTCAGTGGAATCAAGTCCTTGGACCGCGTAGTGTTCCGTCTCCCACTGCAGGCCGCCTTCTGGAGAGTGTGGCTGGTTGGCTGCTCGCTCTGAGCCATGGGACACCAGTGGGAAGAACCTGGCCAGTCCTGTTTTGGCCATGAGGTGGGAAGTCCCATGGCTCTTGGCTTGCTGCTGGCGTAGCAACACGGCCTCGGTCCCCTTCCAGTGGGGGCTTTGCTGGAGACAAAAGGGGGCCCCAACATAGTGTAGGTCCCTGGCACTGAGGACATGAAGCACAACCAATCTCTTCACTTCTGTGCCGAAAGAACTGCTTGCTGTTTCCTTTCCCTCCACCAGCTGTCGTTAAAGCACCAACACGCAGAGTGGGAGCTGCTGGCCACTGTCTCCCCGGTGAGGCCCCTGGGAGCAGGAAGAAGGAGCCGGGGGGCGAGGACAGATCCAGCCCTCCGCACTGCACCGAGGCTCCAGGCGGCGTCCTGGGAGGAGGAGCTGGGGAGGGAAGAGTTGGCAGGAGAGCGGGACGGGGAGGAGGAAAAAGAGAGACACCGAACACTGTATGGCCCTCCCCCATGCTTTCATTAAGAACTGGGTGTTCTCCTATCAAGTCTTGTTTTCTCAAGGAGAAAAAAGCACTTTCTGTCTATTTTCTTGGCTGAAAGCCAGAGCATATCTAGCAGATATTTACACAAGGGCCAACCATGTATGAGAACAGGATGACCAGCTTCCCGTGGGTCACGGTCATGAGAGTCTGGTGTCCCGAGGCCCAGATGGGACACCAAGAGCCGGAGAATGGATCTGAGATTGCCGGACACAGCCTGTTGTTCAGACTCCCTCCGGTGACCAGGCCCAGGGTCTGTAAGACGCTGAAGTGGTAGAAGAAAGGAGGCCAGGTGGGAGAAGCGCCCACTGGACACAGCTGAGGGGCTCTGGGGTGTGAGCACCTCCTTTCCGAAGCAGGCAGATGGGTGCGTGTAGAGCACAACATGCCGAAGGTAGTAATCTCCATTCAGAGGGGAGCAGCCGGGTGTTTGCTGCAGCAAACAGCAAGGCCAGAGAACGCCATTCAGCACGTGCATCTGTAGCCTGGAGACGACGATGTCTCCTGGACAAGGAGGGCAGGCCAGGAGAAAAACAGGCATCACGGTGACCAGGGGACAGGGGTTGAGCAGGTGGATGACTGTCTTGGTGGCGAACTTGAAGCCCACCCCCACCCCGAAGGTCAGCCACAGGGCTACTAAGAGCAGATTCTCACAGGCTCTCCTTGCCTTCTTCCGACCGCTGGGCCACCTGCTCTGGCTGGCAGCCACGGCCATGCCTACTGCCCTCCTTCATCTGCCTCAGGATGTGCAGCAGGGCCACCGGGGTCTTCAGCAGGGCCACGGTCAGGACCGCTGCACTTTCCAGCAGCCACTGTGGCCGGGAGAGGGAGGCAGCACAGTGGGGCCCCCACTGCCTACAGAGCTGGGGTCCACGCCCCCATGGAGCCAGCTCAGAAGACTCTGGCAGCTGTACCAGGACGTGATAGGAAGTAGTTCCCCTCAACCGCCGTGCAGGAAGCAAGAGTGAGATGGAGCTCAAGCTCAGAGAGTTGCTTGGTGGTGGGGCCTGTGCGGAGGGCACCCCCCACACCTGCACTCCACTCCAGACACGGGGCCACCGAGACCCGGGGAGGGGAAGCTTCACTTGAGGCCCGGGGTAAAGTGCTGGCTCTGACTTGTCCTCACGGCTGTCTGGGGGCCCCCTGCATTTCTCCAGTGGCCACCAATGAGGCAGGGTCCAGGAGCTGCTGGACAATCGGCCCCTTGGCCTACCGCCCCGGCTCAGGCCACCTCCTGGTGTCTACACCTGGCACAGCTCCTCCTGTCTTCCTCCTTCTGTCCATTTAAGTCTTTAATTCACTTTTTGAGTGTATTTTGTGTATGGTGTGAGGAGGTAATCTAGTTTCTTCTTCTTTTCTTTCTTTTTCTTTTTCTTTTTTTTTTTTGCATGTGTCTGTTCAGTTTTCCTAACACCATTTATTGAAGAGTCTGGTCTTTATGCCATTGTATATTCTTGGCTCCTTTGTCACATATTAATTGCCCGCATAGGTGTCTGTTTATTTCTGGGCTTTTTATTCTGTTCTGTTGATCTATGTGTCTGTCTTTATGCCAGTACCATGCTGTTTTGATTACTATAGCCTTATAGTATAGTTTAACATAGGTAGTGTTTTGTTTTTTAATCCTTACCCAAGGACATACTGATTGATTTTAGAGAGAGGGGAAGGGAGGGAGCGACAGAGGGAAACATTCATGGATTGCTTGCTTCTCGTACTGCCCCTGCCGGGGACTGAACCCACAATCTAGGCATGCAGCCTTTTAGTTTTTTTACAGGATGATGCTCCAATTAACTGAGCCATACTGGCCAGGGCTCTAACTTTATTCTTTCTTAAGATTGCTTTGGCTGTTGGGGTCTTTTGTGTTCCATATACATTTTAGGGTTATTTGTTCAAGTTTTATGAAACACCATTGGAATTTTGATAGGGATTGCATTGAATCTATAGATGGATTTGGGTGACATGGACATTTTAATGATGTTAATTCTTCCAACCCATGAATACGATATATACTTGCATTAATTTTTATCTTCAATTTCTTTATGTACCGTCTTAAAGTTTTCCCAGTGCAGATGTTTTGCCTCCTTGGTTCAGTTTATCCCTAGATACTTTATTCTTTTTTATGCAGTTGTGAATGAGATTGTTTTCTTAATTTCTTTCTGATAGTTTGTTATTGGCCTATAGAAGTGCAACCCATTTCTAAATATTAATTTAGTATTTTGCTACTTTACTGAATTTATTTATCAGTTTTAATAGGATAGTTTTTGGTGGACTCTTTTTTTTTTTTTAAGATTTTATTTATTTATTTTAGAGAGGGAAGGGAGGGAGAGAGAGAGAGAGAGGGAGAGAAACATCAATGTGCGGTTGCTGGGGGTTATGGCCTGCAACCCAGGCATGTACCCTGGCTGGGAATCGAACTTGGGACACTTTGGTTCCCAGGCTGTGCTCAATCCACTGAGCTACGCCAGCCAGGGCTGGTGGACTCTTTAGAGTTCTTTCTGGATAGTATTGTGTCACCTGCGGGAGGTTTTATTCGGGAAGCCTCCCCTGACTCACTGGAAAATAAAAATTGTGTCGCTCAGAAGCAGTTTATGAAAAGATGCTTATTTACTGGGCTGTTTTTCTGTTGGGAGATGAGTTTGGCAGGTCAGTCCTTTAGATGGTACAGCAGTGCGCCTTGAATGGGAGCGAGCACTTCTCTCGTGCGAACTTCACAGCCTGCTGCAAAGGCCCCGGTGCCCGGAGCAGATGGCATCGAGGTTCACAGCACTTACGAGAAACTCCGCAGAGAACAGCCTCTCCCAGCACCCGGCACCTAAGGCCCCAGCAGGAAAAATGCTTCCTAGGAGAGCGTTCGAGTTGGCTGGGGGCCTTTTACTTTCCAGTAGTGTCCTCAGACTCAACCGATAAGTATACACAGTGCACAGGGAGAAATTTCTCAATGGAAGAATGGGACATGCGTGGGGAATACTGACACTAAAAAATAATTTGCTGTTTATCTGAAATTCAAGTGTAACTGGGCATCTTGGCTTTCCTCTGACAGCCTGGTTGGGGAAATAGGGCCGACTGAGGCTTGGCATAGAACTTTGTGCGAGTCTCACGCTTCGGCGCAGACCCTGGTCAGGATGCCGGTGGGCCTGGTGGGCAGCAGCAGGAAGGAGCCTGAACAAGCCGAATGCTCACAAGAGAGAAATTTTTGGACTTCCCTCCCACCGATCCCTGTTTTCCCTCAATTTTTTCTCTTATAGACAGCATTCAGAATTTCAGTGTGGGGATGCAACATCTTAATATTTATCTGGAATCTCCGTGAAGTCTGTATAAATTATCAGGTGATCTTTGGAGATTCTTGAAGTTGCTGGGCACTCATTCAGCTGGTAGTTTTCATTATTGCTGGGCTGTTTTGCTTTCGGAGAAACTGTCCTGGATGTTCCAGAAGACACTGATCTTTGACGTCACCTTCTGAGCTGCAGATGAGGGCATCACAGATGGTGCGCTGAGCAGTGGTAAAGATCTCTTCTTGAACTATCCAAGTGTGAATTTAGGGCCAGAGTGAAAACCATGCTGTTTGTTTCATGTTGTTTTCTCGTTTATTATATGTACTAGTTTTTAAACTTGTACTCTCATTTTTTTTTCATTTAAATCATGTACTATTTGAAAAATAGGTTTTCCTATTTCTATTTCATTTCACTAGAATTTCAGATTTTACTTTTCCATAAACAAAACCTTATGAATGTGAAACTTTAGGAACAGTCTCTTCGATGTAAAGTTTGTTCGTTTGTCCACACTGAGATAGGCCGAGGTATAGAAACCAATGTTCTGTATTGTCTGGAATTATTTTTCCAGCACCTAACAGACACGACACAGCTCGGGATCTGGTTCAGTCTTGTGAGAGTAAACCGTTTAGTGCCCAGAACACTCAGCTGTCAGTAAGCACAGAGCCTCCTTGCCTGCCGTCCTAACAGGACGTTAAAAGGGATAACCTGAGGGATCTTCGTAATTCACTTCAGAATAAGCACTTTTATTTCAGCCACAATGTTTTATTTACAATGTGACAGTTCTAGAAATGTGTTGCTTTCAGTAGCACTGCCGCTGCTTGCTACTTTGTGCACTCTGGAAGGTGTTTATGGGTGGACTCTGTCTGACCCTGCGCCTCCACGCTCCCCCAGCCCCGCCTCACCCGGGGTCTAGCTCGGGTTCTCCCAGCGTGACTGACTGCTCGCCAGACCGAGGGACCTTTTCGTGCTGTAGCTTCTTCTGAGAGACATAAGGTAATACTTTTAAAAGTAGGAAATAAAATATATTGCATTACAAAGAAAATTCAGGCACGATGAAATAAAATAAAACTATTTTAAAATTATGATATAGTTGTACATATTTTTAAATAAATCACATTAAAGAATAAGATCTGCTGACGGGCCAATCTTATTCAACTACTTTAGTAGTTATTAAACTACTAAAATTGTAAGGTAGTGAAAAGAATAAATGACTTTTTAAGATAATGGTGACAGTTATAAAAGACACAAAAATACTTGATTTCTCTTAGTGAGAAGGTACTACAAACATGACCATGGTTTGTTGCCTGGATTTATGATTGACGGGAATACTGAGCTTTGATTAGTGTTAGTGAAAACAGTGGTTTTCCCATCTGTTTCAGTTAGCTATTGATGCCTGACAGACACCCCCAAACTCGGGGCTTAAAACAGCCCCTTTACAGCTTGTGAGCCTGTGTCTCCAGGATGTGGGTGGGGCATAGTGGAGCCGGCTGTGCTGCCTCTGTCCCAGGGGACACCCAGGGCCCCTCAGGGCCTTGCATGGCTGCGGGCGGCTCAGGGCTGGTCCTCAGCTGGGGTGCCTGAGGTTCCTCTTTCTCTCTGCGCACGGCCTCGGGCTTTCACTGTTGTCAAGTGAGCGGGAGCCTCGTACACAGCCTCAGGTTCCCAGGATGGTGGAAGCGGGGACTGCGATGCCTCCTGAGGCCCAGGCTTCACTCTGTCGGTTAAAGCAAGCCCCCGGCTGAGTCCAAATTCTAGAGGAGGGGGAATGGATTCCACCCGTCCGTGGGACAAGTAGCAAAGTCACATTGCCGAGGGGCATGTGGGCTGAGAGTCACCTGTGGAAGTAATCTGCCACGACGACCTGCCGGTCACAAGTCACAGCACTTCCCCATGGGAGCCTACTCCGCACCTGTCAGGAGTCTTGCCCCCTTTCTCGGCACTGGCCGGAAGTGCAGGGTGTCGCTGTCTAAATGATTCCAGGTGCCAGCAAGGCTCCTTGGGTGCAGTTCTGGTGCAGATGCGGGGGAGGAGCGCTGGACCTGGGGACCTGTGGAGCCAGGAGCCCCCCTCCCGCCCCAGTGCAGTGTGAGAGGGACCCGGCACCGGACCAGACGTCCCTGCTCCGGAAGGGCAGTGAGGGAACCTCCCAGCTGCGCCTGGTCTGCACGCCCTGGGAGCCTGAGTGCCCCTTGCGTGCTGGGCTCTTTCAGGATTATTCGGGCTTCCTGGAAGCACCCTTTCCAGTACACACGGGAGTCCTGGATGACCCCGTTCAAACTGGGGTGTTTGTGGAATGAAAGCCCCGTGTGTCATGCCTGGCTCTCAGAAATGTTGAGTTGTCACACACTCCTTTCTCACCAGCCGCTGCCCCCATATGACATTTGAAACGGTGTTTAATAGTCATTTTTACTTGTGCATTAACATTTAAAGATGAAAATCTCAAATTACTGATACCGTATTTCTTGACGTTTTTGCTCACAATTTAAAAAATGATAACCTTTGCCCTGGCTGGTGTGGTCAGTGGATTGACTGCTGGCCTGCAAACTAATGGGTCGCCTGTTCAATTCCCAGTGAGCACACATGCCTGGGTTGTGGGTCAGGTTCCTGGTTGGGGGCGTGTGAGAGGCAGCCACACACTGATGTTTCTCTCCTTCTCCTTCCTTTCTCTCTAAAAATAAATAAATAAAATATTAAAAATATGATAACCTTTAACCTTTTAAAAATTATTTTTATTTTGCCCCTCAACATTTAATTTTTTTAAAGATTTTATTTATTTTTAGGATAGGGGAAGGGAATAAGAAAAAGAGGGAGAGAAACATCCATGCGTGAGAGATACGTGGTTGGTTGCCTCTTGCGTGCCCCTAACCAGGGACCAGGCCTGCAACCTAGGCATGTGCCCTGGCTGGGAACAGCAACATTTTGGTTCTCAGGCCAGCAGTCAGTCCACTGAGCCACACCAGCCAGGGCTACCCCTCAACATTTCTTAATCTGTCTTTGGAAGCAGTTAAGGTTTGGTTGTCTCTACTGTGTGGGTCTGGTCTACACGGATGCAGACATCAGGTTCCAAGGCGGCGATGCTGAGCTCTTGCTCTTTACACGCCAGTCTGGGTCACACCGTGTCCTTCGAGCCCACACCCAGCAGTGCCATGTTCATGGGTGGATAGAGCCAGACGGTTAGGTGGACATATCCAACCTTGCTTGATGTGGCAGTTTTGTTTTTTTTTCTGGGAGGGTTAAGCATGTTGTCACCAGTGGTGGCTGCCAATCACTGTTTCTGTTCTAATTCAAGCCCGTGGCTTCTCCCAGCAAGAGGCGGAGGCTCTTTCCCTCCCCTTGAGTCCAGGTGGCCGGTGCCTGGCTCTGACCAGTGGCAGCAGTGACGTTGTGGCAGTTCTGGCGTGAAGAGGCCGTGCAGTTTCTCTTTGCACTCTGGGAAGCCTGTTGCCCCCCAAGACGTCTAAAGCCCATGCTGGGAAGAGCGGCCCGGCAGCCCCGGGTGCCCTCGCCCTCGCCCAGGTGCAGGGACCTGAGGGGAGCCCTCTCAGCTGGTTCCTTCTCTGCCACCTCCCAGCTCGAGGCGGACACAGTGACTCTGGTGGCAGTCGCAGGAGACAGGACTCAGCTGAGCCAGCTTGCCCCCGGAGCTGTGAGAAATTGCAGGTGGTTGTTTCAGACCACTGTGCCCTGGGGTAGCTTTTAGGTAACAGTAGGTAACTGGGACAGATAACTTCATACTGAGGGGTTGAGTGACTTGGCACTGCTTACGTTTATAACCATATTTTCGACATTCATACGACGGAGTGGCATCGTCAGTGGTGGCGACAGCATGCGCCACAAGAGCCCGCCGAACAAGCGTGGGAGTTACTGCTGAACTTTAGAGTCAGGCCTCTGGCTTGTCCCAGCGTTTCAAAGTAGGTGGGTGTATTTTTAACAATATATTAAATGTGTAACTGTCACACCAGGGAATATTATGGTGGCTTATATTTTGTTACAGCTTATTTAATCCTTGTAAGTAGTCGCATTTGGTAGGGCTTTATAGATGGGGAAACTTAGGCTGAGAATGTGAATTCGGCTGCCTGAGGTCACGCAGCTGGTAGGTCACGGAGCCGGACCCAGGGTCACCAGCTCCACCCCTGCTGCCCCACCGGTCTCTCAGCCTCCTCCCACTTTAGGAGTGAGCGTGCTAGCTAGGATTTTAGCGTGAGGACTGTGTTTAACCCAACAGAGTAAGCCAGGGCAGGAGTGTGGGAAAGGACAGCGCACTAGCAGTCAGAACGGCGCTTTGGGTGTTGGCTAGGATACCCGTGGAACCGTGGGCCCCAGCGTCCCCGCGGACACTGGACGGACACAGGACGGACCAGTGAGTGCTGCTGAAGGTGGGCGCCAGGCCCGCCCACCCCAGAGCGCTGCTGGAAGTGAGCAGGCTCCTGGGCCCTGCCCCGCCCCAGGGTCCGCATCCCCGCGTGGGTCCCGGTAGGTTCAGCTATCAAGTTTTCCAGGCAGCTTCCGGTGGTCAGCGACCCTCCGAGGCCACAGCAGACTCAGTGCTTGATTCTGCTGCAGCGGAGGATTCGACTTCCTGCGCGGTCAGCTCCCCCTCCCCTCGGTTACTCCAGCAGCAGTCAGGTCTGCAGCTCGCTGCCCTGGTGCACTCCCTTTCGGTCGGCTCCCCTCAGACGCTGCCGCCCCCTCGCCCCCCTTGCCCCCCTCGCCCCCCTCGCTCACAGGGCTGCACGCCCCGCCCCTCCGGCCACCTCTGGTTTGGGCTCAGCCGCAGCCTGCAGGTGTGTGTAGCACCGGACACGGTCGTCCCCCTCGTGTGTGTGTGTGTGTGTGTGTGTGCCCCCCCCCCCCCCCCCCCCCCCGGCATCAGCACGCGTCTCTCTGGGAGTCCATTCTCACCTGTGTCGCTTCCAGCGTTTGGGGGTCGCGTTCCTTTCACCGTCTGGTCACCTCTACAGACCCACTTCCCAGAAGAAAATGTATCTATGGTTGTATTGGCAATATTTACCAGTAATACCAGTTTCATCATAGTATGGTGACTTCTAGGAAGGTTCGAAGCCAAAAGAAGGCTTCTGATACGATTTTTGGCCGTTTATGTGCGTCGTCATTTATTCTCTGAAGTGATCATGTGATAGTGGTGACACTCACCCCTGTTTTATGGGGCACGCTTGGACTCCCCGAAAAGACACCGTCATGGCTGTGATGTGATGCTGAGCACGGAGTTGAATGGTCTCAGGACCTATCCTGAGCGTCCTGGGAAGCCTGTGATGGCAGAGTGGTCGTCACACACGGCAGTATCATTACTGTGGCTGTTAAACCCTGCTGCAGCTTATTACCGAAAATTTCTATAAAACCTGAATACAAATTGTGGTGAAATATTCTGTATTTCTGTGGAATTGTCCTCGCCTGCTGTATTTTAGCCTTATAGTTAAGCTTTTAAAATGGATTTAGTTCAAGCTGTCATTTGAAAGAGTTTGTATGTAACCCTCTTGCCCACAAATGTTTTCATCTCTCCAGACCCTTTTCTCGTCCTCATCCGTCTGCCAAGGAGAGTCCTCCGTGGTTGTGTCACACCCGGTTGGGTTCAGTTTTTAGAAATCTCAGGATCTTGTAGTTTTATTTAGTATTACTGTTGGAATTTTTAATCTGTCTGGTTCACTTAATGTTTTCCACTCGGCTGGGCATTTTTACAGTTTCCAGAGTTCCTCAAGTACGAACAAATGCCATTACACAGAATCTCTGTAAGTGCAGTTTTGTTTTCATTTTTAAATTGCTGCCTGCTGACAGATTCCCAGGAGTGTGATGATGTAATCAAAACAAACCCAACCTTGCAGTCTTTAAGGTGTTAACGATTTTTCTTCATTTTTTTGTGTTTTGTTGAAAATAGTTTCATTATTTAGATTTTCATTTCTTAGTCATTGGCAAGGTAAAACTTTCCCCATGAGTTGATATGTGTGTTTACTCTTATGTGAATTGTCTGTTCCACGTACTTCCTCTGTTTAATCTGTTGGTATTTGTTTACATGCTTGCATAAGCTCACAACCTGTTGTAATCATTTGTGCCGATTATATACTTTTTTAGTATATTATTTTACCTCTTATGCAGATATTTTATTTTTTTTTAAGATTTCATCTATTTTTAGAGAAAGAGGAGGGGAAGGAGAAAGAGGGAGAGAAACATCAATGTGTGGGTGCCTCTCGTGCGCCCCCTACTGGGGACCTGGCCCGCAACCCAGGCATGCGCTCCAGATGGGGAATCAAATCAGGGACTCTGGTTCACAGGCCCGCACCAAATCCAACAGAGTCACCTCAGCCAGGGCTCTACGCAGATTTTGATTTCTTAGCACACAGAAAGTTTTGAAATTCTTTAGAACACTGCATTTATAGCCATTGTCTGTGGATGATATTTTTTCTTTTTGAAATTATATAATTGCTTCCTGGCTGGTGTGGCTCAGTGGATTGAGTGCCAGCCTGTGAACCAAAAGGTCACTGGTTCAATTCCCAGTCAGGACACATGCCTGGGCTGCAGGCCGGGTGGCTGGTTGGGGGTATGCGAGAGGCAACCAACTGATGTTTCTCTCACACATTGATGTTTCTCTCCCTCTCTTTTTCCCTCCCTTCCCCTCTCTCTGAAAATAGGTAAAATCTTTTCAAAAAATTACATGATTGCTTTTGTTTGCTAATATATTTGTAAATAAATTTACGAATGCAGACATTTACATCCGTGACGGTTTACAAGGGATTTTTGCATGCGCCATCTTAGTAAGTGTCTCCATGAATATTCACAAAGCTCCCTTTCTCTCCCTCCAGCCACCCCACAGGAGGGTCCTTCATTCGTCCAAACAAGGTCAACTTTGGAGTAGACTTTCTCACTGCGGTTGAGAACCGCTATGTGTTAAAAGATGGACCAGAGGAAGACGGAAAAGAGCAAATTGTGAAAATTGCAAATAGACCCGTGGAAACTATTGGTTTTGACTCTATTAGAAAACAGCAAAGGTAAGTGGGGCTGATCGTGGAAGAGCAGGCCCTGAGCCCCACCGCGGCTTGGGAGCACGTCCTGCGAGCATGCGGGCGCCCGGGGCCTCACGGCCTCACTGCCCTGTGCTTCCCGCGCAGACGGCAGTGGGAATCGAGGAACCTGAGGGGCGAGTGTTCAGGGAAAGTAAAACCCTGACTTCAGCTCAGGGCTGTTGGACTTCTCTAGATTGGAATTAAAAGATTGATTTGCCCATTATTAATATTGATACCATGCTATCTGATGTCGACTAAGTATTAAGTAAGCACGGTTGACACCCTGGTCCTCTTGTATTTTGTGGTGGTGTTTCTAGCTGGTTGATGTCCCAAATGGAGACAGAAGTGCACGTGGTTACCTGGCTAGGTTGCTGCACACCCTTGTCACCTTTGCCCCACCCAGACCTACTGAGTCAGAACACCCTGGTCTCTTGCTTCTAAGCGCCCCAAATTATTGTGTAGCCATTTGAAGGGCATGAAATAAAGCATTTTAAAACTGCTGATTCCTGTCTCTGTTCTCTGAAATCTATACTGATTCTCTGTAGAAGCCCAGTGTTCATTCTGATGAGTGGTCTGGATCAGGGAGAGTAAAGGCTGATGTTCAGGTGAAAACTCAGCAGCCCAAGAACCTTCCAGGGGTTAGTGATGGTCTGTGCTGTGGTTTGACCTGACCCAGATGAAGCGTCCTAGTAGTGACCCCTGGTGGCCACTGTGGAAAGTGGATTTGCAGCTGCTAGGCACAGGCCTGTGATCTTAACTTTGTAAAGAGTTAAAAATTGGTTTTGTTCCAAGTACTGTTCCTTTGTTATGTTTTGGCTGTTTCTGTTATTCAGTTTTATACTATGGCTGGTGTGTGGCTCAGTGGCTTGAGTGCCAGCCTGTGGACCAAAAGGTCACCAGTTTGATTCCCAGTCAGGGCACGTGCCTGGGTTGCGGGCCAGGTACCCAGTAGGGGGCACAAGAGAGGCAACCACACACAGAAGTTTCCCTCTCTTTCTCCCTTCCCCTCTCTCTAAAAATAAATAAATAAAATCTTTAAAAAAAAGATTTAGGGTTGGGGCAGGGGTGTGTGGTGGGTTGAAAATGGAGACAACTGTACTTGAATAATAAAAAGAGATTTAAAATAATGCAGAATTTAAAGTGTACATAGGGACAATGTGTAAGAATAAATTCATTTCTTGATAGCTCTGCTTTTTAGCATAGATGACCAGTATTTAAAAAACTTCAATAAATCATGATTTCTAAAAAAGCAACAACTTGATTGTTTGTTAATTACAAAACAGTATACATTGTTGAAAATTTAGAAAATTGAATAAAAGAAAGTCACAACTAATGCCACCATCAAGAGATAATGCTCATTGCTTTACTTTTTTTTTCCATTTAAGTATCTTTTACCTTAAAAGGTGCCCTTTATTTTTCTTATTGATTAATCTCTTTCAAAGAGTACCATGGGCTGTGTGAATATTAACAAGTTGCAAACACATTTTCCTTCCCTAGTTTATGGACAATGCATAGTTCTTGAATTTTTCTGGCGAGTGACCTTCTTACTTGAATGTCACTGCATTCAGTAAAGAGCGAGTGAACTCTTGGAAGGAACCCGACCCTGGCGTCAGGCGGAGCCACTTCCCAGCCCACACGGGTTAGAGCTGATGTTCTAAGCCTCGGCTTCCCCGTTTACAAGTTGTCGCCTAAGCTGTGGGAGCGGCTGTGAGTAACAAGCAAGGTGGTGCCAAGCAGGGCGCGCGTCACCAGTAGGGCGGGCAGCCTCCAGCTGGCCAGCTTTGAGGTTGTAGCTCTAAGAAAAGACTCAAAGGAGCCAAAACCAATAGAATCTATTCTGCGCGGCTTCTCCCGGAGGTGGCTTTGGCTCTGGACTGCCGTCTGTGTTGAGACGGGGGGCCCCTGCGTTTGTACCCTGTGTTTCTGGCACTGCAGCGAACCCCCTGGGGCACAGCAGGATATTTTTAATTGTAGAGGGAAACAGTGACATCTGTCGGACACTGTGCAGACTTGTCCTTTGAGGTAGTTCCCAGTTTCGTGATACTCCCACCATGCCTTTCGGTGGTGGCACGTTCCTGCCAAGCTGGGCAGGCAGCGCTGGTGAAAAGCTGGCCCCTCCTGAGCTCACCGCGCAGCAGGAAGTGGGGCTGGCGGTGGGCGGTCTGATCCCAGTGAGGGAGTTGTGTGCTCGGTGCCTTCCCTGAGCGTGATGGCCTCCCTTTCACCCACATTGTAGCAGGTGTCAGAATTTCCTTCCTTTTTTCAAAAAAAGATTTTATTTATTTTCAGAGGTGGGAAGGGAGGGAGAAAGAGAGGCAGAGAAACATCAATGTGTGGTTACCTCTCACATGCCCCTCCTCACCTGGGAACCTGGTCCACAACCCACGTATGTGCCCCTACTGGGAATCGAACCAGTGACCCTTCAGTTGCAGGCTGGCCCTCAGTCCACTGAGCCACACCAGCCAGAATTTTCTTCCTTTTTATGGCTGAATAATAATGTTCCATTTATCTGCTTCTTCACTGATGGGTTGCTTCCACCCTCTGGCTATTGTGAGTGATGCTGCTGTGACCTTGGGTGGACTTCACAGCATTAGGCAGACATGAACTCTGAAGCAGAGAGGGCCTCACTCGCCCCGCACTAGAGAAGGGGGTGGAGCTGGGACTTGAACTCAGGCAGTCTGGCTCCAGCTTCTGTGTTCCAGACACTCTCGGGCCCTTTAACACATGAGCTGTCTTAATAAATAGAAAACACAGGCTCTCTAGACTGAGCAGTGGCTTCTGAGGGTATCCGGGAGGCTGCAGCTCCACGCGGTCCAGGCTGGGTCCTGGAGAGCCTTCCACACGTGAGTGCGAGAAGCACGCGCTGTTGAGAGTCATGTAAACACCTGCCGAGGAAGGAGCAAACTCGGTCACTGTGGTCTGTTCGGAGAGTGAGTGTACGAGGTGTGGAAGCGAACGCTCCAGGGGCCGTGTGCTGCCACCACGGCGAAGTCACTGCTGACCAGTGTGCTGTGGACAGAGAGCGGAACTGGTGGAAGGCTCCATTTATGTCACGTTCCACAATGTACAAACGTAGCCTCATCGTTCAGGGATATGGAAATAGTGACACTACCGAGAAATGCTTAAGATTAAACAAACACCAAGTGCAGCGCCCTGGTCACCTGTGGGGGGCGTGGAGGGGTTGCCATGCGAAGGGACAGAGGACTTCAGTCGTCTGTGTAGTGTTCACAGCGCTTTATTTCTTAAGTTGGCGAGTGGGTCCTGGTGTTTGTTATTTGTGGTACCTTGTCGTGTATCAGAAATGTGTTTTAATTTTTTGAAGGGCCCATGGGAAGCGCACATTTCTATAATATGCGAACTATGTGTTTTTCACACAGCCAGCTGAGCACATTGCAAGAAATTTCTCTGCGGAAATGCGCTATATGTCGTGCCGGGGACAAGGGAGCCATTGCCAAAGCGTGTCCCAGTATCCTTTCAGTGATAACCCATAGCTGCACCCCGGCTGAGGTTCGACACCTGTGCGGACACCGCCTGTCGGCCACCCCGTGTCCATGGTCTCTGGCCTCCTTCCTGACAACAGCCCAGCTTACCTGGGGCAGCCGCTGCCCAGATACGTCATGTGCGTTTCGAGGCCCCTCTGCTCTCGGGCGAGGCAGTGACAACCCCTGGCCAGCGAGGTGTGAAGGGGCCTCCGGACGGGACTCCTTGAGAGGGGACCACCGGGGCCGGCTCCGGCCTCTGCCCATCGCCCGCACCTCCCGCCTGGCCCTCGGCGCGGACAGAGCTCTCGGGCTCGGCCCTGTGAACACGGCGTCAGGGCGGACGGGCCCGGGCTGCAGAGGGCAGAGGAGGAGCGAGTCCCGAGTCCCGGGCCAGTGTCCCGGGGTCATCACCACACCTGCCCAGCGGGCTTGTGAGTGAGGAAGTAAACTCTTCCCTTTAGTGAGGTTCCCATCTCACGCAGCTGAGTCAGTTTTGTTAAAATACCTCAAAACAGGCTTTTCCAAAGTTTGTCATCCCTCTCCTCTACTGTCCGTTGTAAGTGGTTCCCCCCAGATACTGCTTTGTGCCCACAGCTAAAATACAGGAGGTAAGCCTTCCCTTATGGAGCCAGAGAGGAAGTGCTTCAGCCCTGTGGCCTTGTGGGGCATCATGTAGATACTTAAGTGACCACCTTCAGGGGGACCCTTTAAAAACGTGGATGTCCTCCCAGCCCTGGGCCGTGTCACAGCGGGCGGGCGGGCGGCGGGCACAGCCCCAGTTTGTGGCCAGGCCGAGCGGTTTCCCCCACTCGCCTCCCTTCTTCCTGGTCTCGTCACAGACCTTCCCAGTTGTACCTGCCGGGCGTCCCCTCTGTCCAGCCAGCTCCGGGCTGGGATGGACAGCATCCTTTTGATGATAACTCGCTTTCTGTGTGTTTTATCGGTGCTTAAGGAGCCCCCGTTGCATCTCGGAGCCAAGAAGAGGGTCTGGGGTTGGGGCCGCCTTGCGTTCAACCTGCACTTGGTCAGCTGCCTGAGGCTGCAGTTACTAGCCCTCCGCGCCCGTTTTCTTGTGAAAAAGGAGACCCACACGGCACCGAGCGGTCGCCCGGCCCCGGCCCACGGTGGCACCTGCCGCAGTTCCATCTCGGTTCTCCCTCGGCCTTCTCCCGTGCAGAGCAGTGGAGCGCCCACCGACTGACCACACGGGGTCGGCCCGCTCCTGCTTGTGTCCAGCCCAGACGGCTCCCCTTCCAGATCTGCCTTCCCAGCTGTGTATTTGATACGCTGCCTCTCAAATCTGACACCTGCTAGGAAAACGACAGTTCATCGTGGCCCCAGGCCCCTCCCCTCGACACCCAACCAGCCAACTAGTTAGCCCTGCTTTCGTGCCAGGACCTGGACTGGGCCTTTCTCACCCCTGGAGGGGCTTCCTCTGGTCTGGTCCAGGGAGCCCCCACCCCGTTCCTGCTCTGTCTCCCCTCCCTGCAGTCTGTTGCTTGTTACGTGAACACAGCGACCTTTGAGAGGCTGGGTCCGACCCCAGCACTGGCTCCACGTCCCGCACCTCCCACTTGAGGCAGAGACTGGCAGACTCGTTAGTGGTCCACAGGCCCCCGTGGTCCGGCCTGGCCCCTGCTGCCGGTGTGAGTGCAGCTCCAGCCCCTGTGCAGGCCCGCCCGCCATTGTGTCCTCAGGGCCTTCGCTTGTGCCGTTCCCTCTGCCTGGGTACTCTTCTTCACATCAGCAGGCCCTCATCTCAAGTTCCCTGCTCAAAGGTCACCTTAGTGGGGAAGGGAGTCTTCTCTGGTCCTGTCTGCAGGTTGCCCGTGCCTCCTCTCCTGCCCGCTCTGCTCGTTGCCCTGAGCATGCGTCCACCCGGCAAGTCTGGACAGTTCCCCACTGAGAGCTGGCTGTGCTTGCTGCCGGGCTGCGGCCCCCAGTGGTCACTTGTGGGACGGACGGGCAGTGCGAGTCTCCTTTAGCTGGTCCAGCCCTGCTCCAAGCTTCTCTTCATCTCTCTGTCCGGGGGTTTTGCTCAGCTGTGTCCCTTCCTGATGGCGCTGCCATCACTCCTCGCTAGCATTCAGCCCAGGTGCCTCTTTCTGTCCTGCTTGACGCTTCCCTGAGTCCCTGTACCAGTGGGTGTCAGCCACTTCATCTGGTCTGCAGGAGACCCTCAGGATGCCCGCATTGTGCCTAGCACCTTGGACTGTGTGTCTGAGCTAACCCCATCATCTCTCCTGGTGATCTGGGGATTCCTGTGGTGCGGAGGGTGATGGGGAGCCATCAGAGAAGGGGCGAGTGCTCAGTGTGCGGCTGCCGCTGCCAGGGGACAGCCTAGGTGCTTGTCAATCACGAGTGCTGTCACTGACCTTTTCTGTCAGTTGGAGAATGTGGGGGTGCTGCAGCGGTGACACTGGGCTCTCGCTCTTTGATTGTGGGTGCTCGTCTCTAGTCTGCAGTTTTGCAGCATTTCAGGTTCTGGGTGAATGGGTGGATGACTGAAAAGGTAAAAGCAGGGTGTGCAGAGGAGAGGGCACACATGGCCCATGCTCCGGAGTCAGAGGCGGCCGCTGTTATGTCCTTCATGCACCTTTCTGTGTTACCGTTTCTTAACATGTGCTTTAGACGTGAGAGAAGTAGATCTGTCAGCAAACCTGCTGTCAGCGTGGGGCGAAGTCGTAGACATTGCGGATCAGCTCAGACACCTGGAAGTCCTCAATCTCAGGTAGGGGCTCCGGG
The DNA here is from genome assembly GCF_004126475.2 of Phyllostomus discolor. NCBI lineage: Eukaryota > Metazoa > Chordata > Mammalia > Chiroptera > Phyllostomidae > Phyllostomus > Phyllostomus discolor. The sequence goes on along the minus strand of NC_040917.2, from coordinate 5,841,319 downwards.
TCCCCTGCTGCCTGGCCTAACGCTCATCCCTCCTCGCTCCTCCTGGCAGCTCCGAGGGGACGAAGTGGGAGGGATGCCTTAGCTGAATTTAGCTGAAACTTATTATAAATTTTCAACTTCTTTCATATTTTTTGATGATTAGCCTTCAAAGTCACACGAGGTGACTCATTAATTGGGACTGTGTTTTGATTGGGTGGGGGCCGGGCCAGGTTGATGCACTGAGCTGGCAGGTCCCATTCTGGTGAGCTTGATGGTGAGAGATGCCCACTGGGGTCACTGGCATTTAACTGGGGAGAAGTCCTGAATCTTTCTGAAGCTTCTGGCATTTAACTGCTTCAGGAATGAGTGATTGCACTGGAATACTTTAATTCAGTTCTGATAAAAGATTTTTCACTAATTTGTCCTGGGTGGTGTGGCCCAGTGGTTGAATGCCAGCCTGCAAACCAAAGGGTTGCTGGTTTGATTCCCAGTCAGGGCACATGCCTGGGTTGCAGCCTGGGTCCCCAGTGGGGGGCACATGAGAGACAACCACACATTGTTGTATCTCTCCCTCTCTCCCCCTCTCTAGAAAAAGATAAACAAAAATCTTAAAAAAATGTTTTTTCACTAATCTATGTGTTTTACTAATGTCCATTTCCCAGGCTTTCCCCAACATTTAGTTAGTTTTAACCTCAGAACCTAACCTTCCAAGAGCTCGGCCAGGCTCTCCCTTTTGTACTTGAGCCAGCGTTGTGCACACAGGTGAGCTGCACCTGGCTCAGCCGGCCGGTCAGGCCTGGATGTGCCTCGTGCCCGAGTACAGCAGAGGGCGGGGCCGGCCCATGGCGTCATCTCCCCTGAAAGCACGGGCTGATGTGTTGGCGTCTGTCATGTGCCACCCTTTCAGCATGACCGCCCAGGCAGAGGGCTGTCTGGGGTCAGGGTCTTGTGAACTTGAAGGACCCGACGGCACAAGGGCAGACTGTTTAAAGCAGCAAAAATCTGGCCCACAACCCAGCCTGTGTTTGGGACCCGAGGGCGGGTGTTCAGGTCACAGTGTCCAGAGCACATACCTGGGCGCTGCCTTGCAGGTGCCTGAGCGTTTCAGGGATGCGCGGCCGCTCCCGGCTGCCCTGACCCTGCGGAGCGTCTGCATGCCAGGCACCAAAAGGTCGTAGATTGAAAACACTAGCAATGAGGTGTTCTTGACTCGCTTTGTTTTCGATACACTTTTAAGGCTGAACCAACCAGACTGCTCTCACTAAATCCCAAACTGCTGCCTTCCGTGACTGCCCCCGTCCGGCCCGCTGCGCTGCAGTGCATGAGTGTAGCTTCTTTCCCTCCCCAGGGACAACAGGCTGAGGTTTCCCGCCGCCGGCTCGCCGCCTGCAGCCGCAGCGTTTCCTGCACTGAAGGTTCTGGTCCTCAGCCGAACGGGAGTGACGTGGGCCGAGGTAGGCCTCCTCTTCGGTCTGTTACCCGGTAACAAGCCATTGTAAATTGTTGGTCTAATAGAGAATGGAAGCATAACTGTGGCCTCATCCCAGTCATCTGTGACCTGAACAATAGGCTTCTTTAAGTGCCTTGCTGAATCACGGCAGTGAGGCAGAATTTTCGTCCAAGAATCCACGGTCTCGGCTCATCCAGGGCTGGTCTGGGGCCTCTGGGAACGGCGGCTCCGCAGGGCCAGGCAGTGGGCGTGCCGAGCTGGGGGAGCTGTAGAGTCCGGTGCTGACGGAGCTCTCGGCTATTTGAGTTTTCCACACGTGCTATCAGGGCAGAGGAGGGGCGGCAGGAAGCCCTCACATCCTCTTCTTGCTTCAAGTTCGGCTCTGGATTCCCGTCCATTGCTCGCAATTGGGAGGCCCTGGGTCCTGGCCCTGCCGGCGTCTGCCCCGGTGCTGCTGTGCTGTCTCCAGGGCCACCGCCGTCACACGCCCAGCACAGTCCGCGGTCAAACAGGCGCGGAGAGTCGTTCACCTGTGAAACGCCACAGGCGCCCCACCGGGAGAGGTCGCCTTCAACCGTGGTCGCAGCCCAGCGCTCCTTTCCTGGGCTCTTTTCTGGGACCCCCTCTCCAGGGCCAGGTGTAGCAGCAGAACGGGAGGCGCCCACAGAAATGCAGGAGGGGCGACGGCAGTGAAGTTCAAGTGAGAAAACTTGGAGTCACTGACAGATTTTGACTGACTAATATGTTCTTTACAAACGCAGACTGTCATCGGGGATCGAGGGGAGGTGTTCAACGTCAGTGTCCTTCCTTCGGTGAGGGGAACAGTACTGGGTGGCGAGAGGGGGCGAGGCGCCTCTGCGGCCGCCCCCTGGTGCCTCAGTCTGTTCCCAGACAGACCTGCGTGCTGCGTTGGCTCCGTGCCGAAAGACGCGCTCCACGCTGTTCCCATGCGGCCTGAAGTGTGGTCTTTAGTGACATGTCCTATAAAGCGCTTCGTGTCTCAAACCGTGACCAAACTGGACTCGTGTGCAGGGTGTAAAACACACACACGGAGGCGGCCCCGGCGGAGGCGCCTGCCCTGAGCCGTGTTTTGCCCGCAGGTGCTGCGCTGTGCGGAGGGCTGGCCGGCCCTGGAGGAGCTCTACCTGGAGTCGAACGGCCTTTCCATCTCCGAAAGGTAGCACGGCTTGCTCAGCTGCACCTGTCGGCATCTCCTTACACTGAAGAAATGGTCTCTGTTATAAATCTGTTAATTTTTAGAAAGACTTGCAAATAGGGATTAGAAAAGTGCTTATTTCTTGCCTTTGCAATTTAGAATGTCAACTGGACTTCACCACTAATTGAGGAAAAACTCATGAGGGTGAAAGCCCGGAGTTAAATATTTTTGAAAACATGAATTTTATGTTTTACATAAATATACTTACTTCTCTGTCTAAATGGAAATTCTGTAGGATTTGCTATAAGGATTAAGTGATGCAACTGTTTCAGGTCGATGTACCTTAAGTGAATTAAATAATGTCTCATCTTCCACTTCTGATATCGTTAAATTACTATGTAAAATGAATTTAAATGTGGGCAAATTTACAACAGATTCTCAAAGGATTCACATTAACAAGACTTTGCTGTACAGAATGATTTCATTTATTATATAGGCAAAGGCAGGTTTTTCAAAATGAAACTTTTATTTTGAGGTAATTTCAGATTCACATGCAGTCGGACCTGTTACCCAGTTCCCCCACCGGCGACGTCTTGCGGAGCCGTGGCCCAGTGTCCCCATCACAAGGGTCCCTGCTGTCGTCCTTCTGTAGCCACAGCCACGTGCCCCCCGCCCCCACCCTCTCCTGAGTAGCAGACGTAGGTGTTTTAAAGCTATGTGTTTGCAAACGACTAAGGTATTAACTTCATGTTGAAAAAATTTTATTTCCATATAGGCCGGCCGATGTTCTACAGATGGTCAAGTTATTAGACCTTTCCCATAATCAGTTAATCGATGAAAATCAGCTGTTTCTAATAGCATATCTGCCCAGGTAATTTGCTCCTAAAATGCCTGTTCCATTAGTGCGCAGTAAATTTTTAGTGAGTGGGTCATAAGCCATACACGCTTTTGCAACAGAAATACAGTAATGGAGGAATTCTCAAATGGAGTCACTCTCTTCGGGAAAGTTTTATCTGAATTCATCTAGGAAGCTGACTTGTGAAACCGCATACAAAGCAGTCTACATCAGTCTACCGTACCAGATAATTGAGAATGAACAGTTTGGCCCTGGTGCTGAAGTCTTCATTCATTCAACTGTGGGCAGAGAGGCCATGCCCCTCTCCTCTTTGAGACCCACTTAGCACCCAGCGCAGCGGTGAGGCACCCAGCACAGTTCCGTCACTGTGGAGTCAGGAGAGCGTAGTTTGCATGCCCTAAATGGGACTTCATGGTTTCTAAGCAATTCACCTGGAGTAAAAACCCTAAGGTGTAGCAAAAAATTTACAAATGTAGACTGGCTGATGGCCTAGGCATTTGATACTGTTCTGTGCAATCAGATTGAACATTTGCAATTTCAGATTAGAACAACTAATTCTTTGTAACACTGGGATTTCTTCTCTACACTTCCCGGATGCTGGGATGGGTATGTAAGATTACGACATTCCCCTCCCCTGCGGCAGCACTTTAGCATTTCTCTCACTTCTACGGTGTAACTTATTTCTCTTTTTCCTAGGGTGCAAGACATCGATGTTCCCTGCCTTGCAGAACCTTGTAGTCAACGACAACCGGATATCTCAGGTAAGAGCTCCTTCAGGGTGTGCATGGCCTCTGCTCTCCACCACACCCCACGCTGGTCTGTAGGTTCCTTCCATGGAAAAATACTTTAAATTTTCTGAAAGAGAAATGCTCCCTCAGCCGAAACTCGTTTTATAAACCCAAACATATTAAGAAAAAAATCGGTTTTTACTCCCGCCTCAGCAGACTCCCGTCCTTGGCCCAGCTGGAGGGCTCGGTGTGGTGGATCCCTGGACCCCAGACTGGACTGGCGACTTCGCTTTTCTGTTGCCGGTTCAAGTAACCTGAAGGATTAGCCTGAAGCACGTTTCTTCTCTTTTGCCGGGTCTCAGTGGTCCTCTATCAACGAGCTGGATAAGCTGCAGAGCCTGCGCTCTCTGTCCTGCCGAAGAAACCCCCTGACCGAGGGGAACGGTGAGCAGACCGCCTACCGGTTCATCATCGCCAAGATCGGTCAGCTGCAGACCCTGAACAAGTGCCAGGTGAGTGCCAGGGCGAGGTCTTTTCTAGACTCGAGAACAAATTATCAAAAAGTGCAAGCAGACAGTGTATTTGAATGTTGCAGAGGGTGTCAGGTGCGGTTTCCAGGGGGTAACGAAGGAGCCTCCTGCATGTTTTAGCGACAGTGTAATTAGACCGTCAGGGCAGAGACCTGCCACACTGGCCGATTCTGCGTCACTCAAGGAGGGAGCGGACACGGGCACTTCCCCCCTTCCCGTGGGGGGAACATGGGCGGGCAGAGGACAGACAGACAGTGAGCCCGTCTGTCCTCCCCTTCTCAGCCACTCTCCTCAGAAATGGGCAGGCAGTGCCTTGCCCGCCTTTTGGGGCTGCAGGCTGGGAATGTCCACACACCCGCGTGGGCTCCCCAGCGGGCTGACCACATGTGCGTGACCTCAGGCATCTGGCACAGTCCAGAAACCAGCGCATGGGCTAATATTCTCATGGAGAAAAGTAGGAAACTGGGAGTTTTTACTTTCTGAGTACTGCCCTGTACTCTGTCAATGTTAAAAAGGGTACAAATATATTATCTTGCCCCTCTCACTCTGATTATCTCTGTGGGCGGGCAGTGGGGAAGAACAGGGCAGGAAACACACTCACTAGAGAAGCGCCCTGGCAGACTCGTGTTTCCCGTGGACACAGATTCTCCCCGAGGACAGGCGTGGAGCCGAGCTGGAGTACAGAAAGGCGTTTGGAAACGAGTGGAAAAAGGCAGGCGGACATCAGGATCCAGACAAGAACAGGCCGAGCGAGGAGTTCCTGGCAGCCCATCCCAGATACCAGGCGCTCTGCCTCAGTGCGTACCACCGCCCGCCCGTCCCGGGCACCTTGGCCCCGGGGCTTTCTGTTCTCTGTAACCCGAGTGGGCGCTGGGTGCTCTCCTGGGGCTGTGGCAGCCAGTGGGGAGCAGGTAGCGGACTGTCTTTAGAGAAGAACCTGCAGGAGGAACCTGTGGTGTGTGTGTGTGGGGGGGGCAGCTCTCGGCAGGGAGTTCTGCACCACCCTGTACCCGGGAGGGCAGGCAGCGCCGGGTTTAGCTCAGCCTGGCTAAGCAAGGGAGTTTCAGGGTAGGAGCACTCAGAGGTGGAAAATCCCACTTTTGTGTGATTTTTCTTCGTGTATATTTCCTAAGTGAGCCACTGCGTAAACGCCTCAGGCTGGAACATTCTCTTTGAGAAAGAAAAGCTGCCTGTGGGAACTGCCTTCAAACCGCTCCAGTAGCCGGCTCAGTTTCTGGCCACTTTAGGTGAACTCGACATCACCTGGGAGTGGGGAGGGCGGGTCTCAGCGCCCCGCAGGTGCAGCTCAGTACGTCACTCACTGCTAAGGATGCTCCAGGACAGAAGTACAGATACCTGGGGGTGTTTATAGAGACTTTGTCACCAGTTAGCCCAGCAGAACTAGAGCATTAGAGCGCTGCCATCCTCACACCCTTGTATTGTATAGAGGCTGCTTTTTGGGGGCAGGGGCTGGATTGCAGGATGGTACAGAGGGCCCAAGCTGGCACTGCCAGGTCTGGCTGAGACTGGGTGAAGGCGTCCTGTGAGTGGTGTCCCATGTGGCACAACACTAGGTTTGTCAGGACTAGAAAGGAAGGACAGTGTCAGCGCAGGTGAAACTGACAAAGGTTTAAGTGTTGGGAAGCACAGCCTCATCTTGCTAGTTTGAGTCAGGACACGGTCTCTGAGGACCAGGGTGTCACACACAGGTCCACCCTCCTAAAAGTGAGCAAGCGACAAGTAAAAGGAAGCGGTCCCCGAGCTGGCATACCAGCTGCTGCTAGGCTGCTCCTGTGGTGACACTGACCTATACACTCTTTTCCTTACAGTGGCCTTCGCTGTACCACTCATTGCTTTTGTTTCTTAAATAGAGTATGGTGCGCCTGAAGACGGGGAGCTCAAAACACAGCAACCGTGTTTGCTCAAAAACCAGCTGCTAGGTGAGAACCCCAAATTCAAAGACAGCTCATGTGTATTTGCGTCCTTAGGTGCTAAGTCAGATAAGTGACAACCTAATAGGAAATGTTCTTGTCTTAAGGACCTAAATGGGTATCTTGATTTTTAAAGAAATGATAGATTCTCAAACATGTAAATTCTTATGTTGAACATTTTAGCAACTCCCATGCCCTCAACTCATTTAGTATGAATGTGGCAAGTCCTCGAGCAGAGAACTGAATTGTGATTCGCAAGTTGTGACTTTTCTTACACTTGAAAACCTAGTGAAACTGGCAGGAAAGAAGTACCTGGGGGAAAGGGAGAGCAACAGGATGGCGGCCAGTGTTCTGTTGTGAGTGACTCAGTGAAACACTAACAGGAGTCGCTTCCGACTCCAGTGAGGCCAATCCCGGACGGGGTGTGAGCCAGGCCGTACTGAACGCCGTACTGAACAGCTGTCCCTCGGCCTCCTGTTACCGTGCGTAGCTTTAGATCTCATACAGCAGGACTCACGTCTTTCTCCTTTTTTCCTTCAAGCACTGAGGATAAAGTACCCTAACCATCTCGACCAGAAAGTCCTGGAGAAACAGCTACCAGGTAAGGAGGATGAGTCTCCAACCCCCCCTTGCGCCTCCGAGTCGGCTCGATGCACGGCGGTTCCCGCGTAGCTGCAAGTGTGGTCTCGTGGAGTTTACCAGTTGTCACTGGTCTTTCAGATTCTGACGTGGAATCGATCATGCTAATATCGCTCCCCCAAAAGCTCAAGCCCCCTGTGACTTTATCAACTTACCCGGAAACCCTTTTGTTGAAACGAAGCCCCTGCATGTGATTACACGTGTAACCAAAAGCAGAACTTGAACGCTGAGCCTTTGGGTGGCCTTCCCACGCGCGCTGCTGCTGCTGAGTTCTGAGTGCTGCTCCAGGGGGTTTCCTTGGCTAGAAGACTGTCACCCTGGACGGGCAGTCTGTGACCTCCCTCATCAAGCAGAAACGACGTCCCGGTGGGCTGAGGTGCGGGTTACTCAGACACTTGTGACTCTTGTGCACTCTCCTCCCCACCAGTCAGGAGCAGAGACAGTTCTTAGGTGCTGTCCTTGAACGGACACACCGAGATGGTTTTCTCGGAAAAAGGCACTTCACAACTTGCAGTGTCTGTGCTGCTGGAACTGCATCAGCTTTATTTGGAAAATACTTTTGTGTCAACACATTAGATTGATGGAACTTAAACTGTCACTCAGAAAAAGTGACATTTCACTCTGAGTACACTGTGAGTTCTCAAGGTTAAACTTGGTTACAGGGCACGTGTAGAGCGGTGAGGGACAGAACAAGTGAGGTGTGTATCACCCCGCAGGACTCGAGTAAAACAGTTTTGTTTGTCTGTCAGTGCAGTACAGACACACCGGTTTTCCTATTGGCCCTCACGCACGAGCGTGTCCTGGCACTGCTTGCGGAAGGCTGTGGTCACGCCCAGACCGCCTCTGGCTGCTGGCCTTCCCCTCGTGTCAGCGGGCAGTGCTGCTCCCGAGGCTCGCCGTCCTGCTGCTGTTCTGGGATGATGGGCTGAAACCACCAGTTCCCTTTTCACTCTTGATTTCAAACTTAAATACTGCCAGTGAAGGGCCCTGGCCAGTGTGGTGCCGTTGGTTGGAGCATCATCCTATAAACTAAACTGTTGCGGGTTCAATTCCTGGCTGGGGCATCTACAGGAGGCAATTGATCGATGTTTGTCTTGCCACCCCTCCTCCCCGCCTCTTCTCTCTGAGCAATGAGAAAAGGTCCTCAGGCGAGGATTTGGAAAACACACTGTCAGTAAAGGCACTCCTGGAAACCAACAAGTGAAGGAGGACTGGAAACTCTGGTTAACGTAATCCGCTGTGGATGTCTTTGCGTTTTCCCTTTCACTTTCCAGGCCCAGGAAACTAATCTGCGGGAACTGCTCCAGCGTGTTCTCCGTAGGTCCGTGCTAAGCGCTCCTTCCCAGGGACAGGCGGCGGCACTGACACCCGGCAGTCGGGACTGTGATGGGGGGGGGGGGGGGGCGTGAGCGTGGGCCCGGGCTGGCGGCGACCATGAGCCTCACCCTCCATGCTTGCACACTGTGCACCCGACACCAGTGCCCCTGAGAGTCAGGTGCCCCCTGCAGTCATGCTGAATGTCACTGATGTCCGGGGGACCCAGCAGGGAGTCGAGTTACCATAGACACGACAGGCATTAATCACTGCGTTAGCTGCTCAGCACCTGAGTCCCATAGTCTCTAAACTCAGCAGTGAGCCAGCACATTCCAGCAGTTTCTACTAATTTTTATGCCACAGGCTGTAAATATCTAGCCACCAACAAATTATTCCTTCACAGAGAAAGGTTGTAAAGATTTATAAAATACTAAAACTTTCTTTTTTTGCCAATCAGATTAGCAAATTATTAGAAACTAACATGCAGAGCTGGCATCAAAGTCAGTATATGCTTTTTGTAAAGTCAGGTGGAAATCAGTATAAAAAATTAAAAATACGTATGTGCTCAGACCAAGCATTCAACTTGCGGCCCCTGTAATGGAAAAGTAAAAACTATTTCCGAGTTCAGGGGAGATGGCGACAGTCCCCGGTAGGACTGCGCGTCACGGTGCCCAGTGCCGTCAGAGAGGAAGTGGGCCCAGAGCCCACTTCCGGGGGGCTGCCACCGGCCACGTGGGCGACTTAAACTCATTACAACGAAATACCAAGTTGTGCCTCTTAGTCATGCTGGCCACACGTAGCTGCTGACTGGTCAGCCCAGAGGGAGAGGAGCCGGCCCGAGAAGGCGTGCGGCTCTGCAGTAAGTACAGGCTGCAGACCGCTGTGTTGTGCAACCTACATCCTTATGTGTACGCAGGAGAGAGCTGGGAAGTCCACCCAGACTTTTAACCCCCGTCAGAGCGAGGCAAAGAGGTAATTACTCAGTTTGACATTTTCCGAATGTTACGGTAATCGTGTGTTACTTTTGCATTAAAAATAGTAACATGATTTAGGACCAGTACATGCAAATTGCCACTTTCTTCTGTAGACAATAGTGCAGGTGGGCAGGTCTCTTACTGGAATTGTTTTACGGCCACTTTGTTTTTGGCGTAGTGCTTAGGAGGTGTCCTTTCGTGGCTGTGCATGAGTTAACCCCTCGCCAGCCGCCCTCTGAACCCAGTCTGCCTAGAGTTTTTTAAAGGACAAGATTATCTGAGGAAATTATGCTAATTAAAATAATAAATGTCTATTTTCTATCCAACACATAAATTTAAGGCATTTTCTTCTAAAATAAAGAACATTTATTATCACAAATTGCATAAAAACAGACAGCTTTTACAAAATGATCTTTGATAGAAAAATACTCGACTCTGTGATATTTGTAGGAACACCACACTATTGCTGTACCTCCCACTAAAGCTTCAAAGAAACTATATTTCTCATAATCAAAATAGCCAGTATTTACCACAGCTCATCTTTGGAGAAAAGCTCAATAGTGTTTCCCAAGCAGACCGAAGCATTTCCTCATGAAGTTACATTCCCACGCCAAGGGTCACCAGCACGCGTGTCAAACACAGCGGCACGCTGCGGTAACTGCCGGCTGGTTGCACTGGAAGGGACCTGGTGGACCATGCAGTTTACCCCGTACTTGACGAGGAGCAACTAAGGCCAAAGGACTCGAGAGCCCCACTCAGTGGTCTTTTAGTTTAGTCCTAAGTAATCACAAAGATTTAAAAAGTGAAGTTAATGATTTTATTCACATTTATTCCTCTGGGCAGAGACTATGATTTCAGGTTTATTAGGGTCGAGGAGGAGGAAGTATCGACCACCACTGAAATGGTATGAAAACTCACGGTCAAAGGGCACTTAGGTCAAACCTGGCTCCGCCTCCCCAGGGACTCGAGTGAGTGCTGTGCAGCCGTGGTCCACGCGGTCGCTGTGCCTCTGCCCACTCGCTTACTCGGGGATGGGCACTCAAGTGACAGTTTCAGCCGTCACTGTGACTGTGGCCTCGTACTCTGAGCTAGTTTGACAGGAAACTGTCGTTTGAGAGAACTGGTAGTTTTTCTTTTCTCTGACAGACTCCATGACAATTCAGAAGGTGAAAGGACTGCTGTCACGCCTCCTCAGAGTTCCCGTGTCAGACCTCCTGCTGTCCTACGAGAGTCCCAAAGTAAGTTGCCCAGCAAGACATGGTCAAGCTTAGCCCCCACAGCACGCTGCACTGTTAACCTATGTCTCTACAGAGCGGACTCTGAATGGGGGCCACACGTTCTGGGGTGGGCACAGAACATGCTCTGTCGCCTCTGTCTCAGTTGCCCTCGACTCTGTGTTCTGTTTTAGATGCCGGGCAGAGAGATTGAGCTAGAAAATGACCAACAGTCATTACAGTTTTACTCTGTGGAAAGTGGAGACTGTCTGTTGGTGCGATGGTGACGGCCAACTGGTGAAGCTCAGACACCACACTGTCACCGGGCCTGGGGTTCCCTGGAAATGAATGCTGTGTTAGACAGCTCTGCTGCCACACACACAAAAAAGGTTCTGTAACTTGCCCTACATACAGAAAAGGTGGTACTTTTCATTAGAAAGAAACCACTTCTAGGCTTGTATATAATAGCAACAATAAAGGCTTTGTACCTACTACCGATTTTCTGACTTTATTTCACATTTCTAGTTCATGACTGCATTTCATTATGTGGCCATCTCAGTATTAAACAGAACCCGGCTAGTCCACTACAACCTGAACACAGGTAATGTCTCTCACTCGCCCAGCTTCATGGGACTCTCTATTGACACCACTAGTTTAAAAGGTGACTAAAATGACTGGTTGGCCATTTAAGGAGACACGTCCCCCATTACGCATGGCACACACGCTGTGATCTCTCTCCTCGACTGCACCGTGCTTACAGCACTTACAAAACCTACTCACACGCCTCCCCTCCAGCCACACCTGCACCTGCAGTCGTCGCTGAGGCCGACCAGCCCTATCGAGGTTCTCTCGGTGCAGCTAAACGTTAGGCAATGACAGGGGGACGAAAGTCTTTCCAAGTGCCAACTATTCAGAAACATCCCTCCCTATGGCACCGAAACCCTGAGAGATATTTGCCTTTATTTATATTCACAAAAATTTAGCATTTTTTAATAGGAGTCCTAAGGTGTGACTTTTCAGGATTTATGTGAAATGGCAAAAGAAAACGTGCATTAATCCACTACATAATAAGTGAGCTTTTAAACCAAGGTCCAGAACTGAGAACTAAATTGGTTCTTTTCCAAGTTTAAGTTGCCCACTTCATTCAGACACCCACAGGAAATGACATTACTTCCAGAGACCCCAGACTTTGGTATTAGTGACCACTGTGCGTGGGTGGCAGCCAGTCACACGATCGCAGCATTTCTGAGATTTGGTTTTGGCCTGTGTTCATCCTTATTATGCTACACAAAGCTGTTCTGCAATGCAGGCGGAAATCCCAACTCTCAATTACTAAAGATTTCTGAACAAGCCAAGTTTGAACCAAAAATGATAGGTAATGAATTCTAAATGGAAATGATGTATCAGGATTTAGAAATACTTTTTTTCTTTTATAAAGATTTTGGTGTTTTTCAAACCTTTCAATACATAAAATTTTTCTTACGCTACATGTCAGGGTTGACTTTCAAGGGGAACCTTGTGCAAACATTCAGAACGACCACGTTGGTTACGGGGGTCCCAGCCCAGAGCCCTCCGGAGAGACCACGTGATCACTGCTGAACTGCCACTTTTCCCGGATTCACATGCAGATTACCACTTGCCTGCCCTGATCTTTAAACACTGCGCCAAAGAACCATCATCATCACGCCTCACACTGGCAAGGGTCACCACACAGTTCCTTCAGCCTCCAGAGGTCCGTGAGCTCCCGGGCAGAGTACTGAGGGGAAGACAGCATTCCCGTCTCACAGGTCTTCTCACACAGCCACAGGCTGTCCTGGGGAGGCAAGAAAGGCTGATGGGGCGCTGTGCCGGCAGCTGCTGTCTGCAGAGGGCAGCTCGTGCACAGGCCGCTTACCCACCCCAGTGAGGCTGGAACCGTTGCCAAGACAATGCACTATGTGACCTATTCGGTATGTGTGGGGGGTGTGGGAAAGCACCCCGTGGGGTGGCCCTGCAGCCAAGGGATATAGAAACAGTGTGGCGTGTGCACTGACGGTCAGCAGAGGGCCTGCTGGGAAGGTGAGGTCTGGCATCCAGGGGTGGGAAGTTCCACACTGGCCACGAGAGAGCTGGGGCTGCTCAGTGGCACGGGTCACGGCAGCTTTCTGAGGGAATGCTAGTGTGCCAGGGATCACACCCAATGCTTCATAAATGTTACCTGATTTAATCCTCTCAATAACCCTGTGCAGAAGAAACTGCTTCCCCTTTACCAGTGAGAACCTGGAACTAAGCAGACCTTGCTCAAGGTCACGGGGAAGTTCACGTAGGTGAGTAGTGCTGAGTGGGAAGGGATTCAAGGGGGCCCACCAGCCTACTTCCAGCTGTAGAGACTCGCCTCTTCCCAGCATTAGAGCGGAATACAGACCCAGAGCCACCCACTCGAGCACAGCACGCGCCAATGCTGGCTGCAGCCCTGCACATCTTCAAAGCGGGGCTGACTTGGCCCTGAAGGGGCAGGGAAAGGTGCTGGCATTGTCCTGGGCCTTGAAGGCTCTGCTGGGTTCAAAGGCCTGGAGACTCTCCAGGGCCAGGAGACCGACTGACCTGACCGGAGTCACAGCCAGCCAGGACGCCTGAGGGGCCAGAACCTGGGGGTGGCAGGGAAACAACACTGCATCAGGAGGCCTGGGTGTCTCACCCCTGGCCCTGGGCGGGTGGGAGAAAGGGTCTCCCCCGAGCATCAGGAACTGGGGCCTGCACTTGGGTGGGTATCCGGGGGGAGGCCCACAAGTCCCACATCAGAAACTGGGGCCCTTAGGCATGTCAGCAAAGACAGACATCCTCTGTAGGGTGCGTTTCAGAGTCAAACCCAAGTCCCCAAGGAACACGAGGTCACAGCAGAAAAGCCTCTCAACACATCAGGAAACAAGCGCCACAGCACCACCGTCTGCAGTCAGACCCGCAGACACGGGTACCAGCACCCTCAAGGAGGAGAATCGTTAGGGTCACTGTGAAATAAACCAGAGATGGGGCTAAAACTCAACAGAGAAATGGGATCAGCGAAGCTGGCTGAGCGGACTGGGTTTATTTCCGCCTCCCCAAGGTGGGGTGTACTGCTCTGGGCCCCCGGTGCTACCCAGGGCTCCTCTGTCCCCTGCACCTTCTTTGGCCAAAGTGGAAGCTGCAAGAATCCAGGTTTCAAATGAAACCTTTGCAGTAAAGACCAGCTTTGTGCTTGCTTTCTGGGGCTCTGTTTCCCACATCTGGCCCATGCGGGTTCGGTTCCTGTTTTTCTGGCTCGGTGATCAGTGTGTTTTACCAGACGCCTTAGCTCATCTTAGCCAATGTTTCATTTGCATCAGTCAGACCACCCACTATTGGAAACAGGTGTCAGCGGATTCTTCAAGTTTTAAAGCTGCAAAGAATTTCTGATAAAAACCTATTTTTGTGGGCTGGGGAACTTCCATTCAAAACATTTCCTTGTGGTTTCCACTGAGAAAAGTATTGCATGGGAACCCAGGTGGAGTGTTGTGAATTACAACCAAGAGCACGGCTCCGAGGTGTGATCCAGAGGCCTCCCTTCCCTGGCCCCCCGCCAGCCTCACTTGGGCCCGCGTACCTGGTACCGCGTGGGTCCTATGGCCGCCATCCAGATGCCCATGCTCACATCTTCACCCTGGACCGGCAGCAGGAGGGCAAGATGCACAAGTTCAGCTGCTTCCCCCACTTCGATAATAAACCTTTTTTTGCCTCTCTGTTTTGCTATCTATATAATACGAAATCCAGGCCTGTACTAACATCACTACACAGAGCAAACGCCGGCAGCTGTTAGCATGAGACCACGCAGCCCACAACCAGGGCCAGCCCTCTCGCCACATGGACCCAAGGGCTCCAGCACTAATGGGACAAGACCTGGCAGAGCTGTTCGCCGACATTAGTATCGCCAAGGGAGAAAGCACTTGCTTATCATCTTCCTTCTTCTAAATACCAATTTTACACCCCTCCAGGGGACTAGTAAACATAGGCTGGGACTACAGTAAGTAGGCCCCAAAAGGTTTAGGAATAGAGTATAGAGCCAAGTTTGAGGAAGAGCGGTTCCTGTACAGACAATAAAAGGCTCTTCCTCCAAGGCAGCCGGCCCTGCTTCCAGGGGTGGGGCTCTGGGTGGGGGGAGCTTGGTTTGATGGGTGACTGCTCAGGTCAGAGATTCTGAACTACCTACCTGATAGGTCTTCAGCCGCCCCGCGTTGCTGGCCAGCCAGTGGACGATGTCCCTGGACACCACGTAGCCCGAGCCGCATGCGAAGGCAGGGTACGCGGGGCTGGGGTACTCCAGCTCCTGCCACTTCCCCGTCCGGTCCACCGCCCAGTTCCACCTGAAACTGAGGTTCGAGACAAGCCGGCGTCTTTGTGTGGCCCGACACGTGTCCTACCGACTGTAGTATCACCACAAAGGAACAGTGGCGAGGAAAGAAGGATGAGAATGGAAGGTGCCAGATCACCTTGCATATATATGCTGGAAAACTCACTGACCCTTACGCACTCCTGAAGAACGCAGTTTCAGAGTGTCGCACGCTTACGCTGACACACGACTGCAGTGGCTGTTCTCTGAGTGCCGCCCGCTTCGAGGGCATGAGGGCGAGGCCAAACCACTTTCCCGCCTTCATTACATTAACTTGAGGTTTTCCATAAAGTTTTCTTCCCACTGATCGCAGATTAATAAAATAGAGTAACCCACGGGCCTAACTGGGAAATTTCCTATCTCAACCACATTTTCCACATTAAAAATGAAGTATATTTCATCATAATTAGTTGCTGGTGCCCAGCCACACGAGTGCCAATAACGACGCCGAACTTACTTCCCCCACCAGAAGTTGGGCCGGTCCAGGTGCTCGCGGGCGATCCTGCTGAACACGGCCTCCAGGTCCACGTAGCAGTCGTCATCGGTCTTCAGCAGCAGGTCGAAGCTGGTCGACTCCACGGTCCTGTCGGCAGACAGGGGCGCGCAGGTCAGCGTGCCCGCCGAGGGGACGAGGCAATGCCAGCTCGGCCTCCCTGCTAACGCTTTACGGAAAACTGTCCCTCCATCCTGCACACTTTCTCAGTTTCTCTGCCTTACCAGAGCGCCGCTGCCACCAACCACAGCCTCACCTGGCGGTCACCACACAGCCAAACACAGGTGAACACGCCGACGTGGAAAGGCACAAAGGAAAGAGAACGTGGCACGAAAGCCTCTGGCTTCCTCAGACCCTATGATCAAACAAATGCTTCGCAGACATTGCTCAGGTTGGGCCCCGAATCTGCTGAACGTCGGACCCTTGTGTTTTCAGTGAGAGGCCCAGGATGAGGGGCCGGCGTCAGGCCTGGTCCCTCACAGAACACTGTCGGGCAAGCAGCCACGATACGCCACCATCCGCGTTACATTTTATGATTAAAAAAATGAGTTGCAACACTAGTACACATTTCCCTTGGAAACGATTTGCAGCAATTAAACTGTTATCAATGACCTTTTTGGGAGGCACAGGAGGGTGATTTAATTTATGTAAACATAAAAAGTGCCCATAACGGCAACTGGAAACAAAACATCTCCATTTCATAATGCCAGCATGAAGCACACATAATAGTTATTTGCTCATGAGGTCAGTGGTGATTCGGCTGAGTAAAGATGACTGAATAATGAGCCTTCGTTTACCGAGTGCAGGGCAGACAGGCAGAGCGGGCTCTGGGGAGGCGGGTCCCAGAGCGCAGCTGTTAGGAGGTCCCTGCAGTCACCCAGGCAGAGACGATGGCCCAAAGCAGTAGCAACAGACACCGAAGGGAGAGGCCAAGGTCTCAGAGACGTGTGTGAGGGGGCGGGGAATAAAACTTAAATTGAAGGTAGTATTTAGCTAACTTGAACTTCCACAACTGGGAGTCTGCCCCTACGGAAAGTGCTAGAACTCCACCGCACTGATTTCCCATTCCCTGGACCTCCACTCCCACTCTGTACCTCTTCACACGCCTGCCTCGGCCCCACCTACAGCAGGAAGGAACGCCCACTACGCATGCCCACTGGTGGCCCTGAGCTGCAGGAAGGCCCAAACTCAACCCCGTATTCTAGACACACCCAAACTTCCGAGTTGTGTTTGTACCTGTCCTCTGCCCACGGGATGGCTCCAAAATTGTATCGACTTGCCCCAGCTGTGAAACATCATGTTCCACACCTGACCAGACCGTCGGCCCCTCAGGACCGGGGGGCCCTGTCCTCAGAGTGACTGATCGTTCCCCACCCTGCTCAGGACCCAGAGAAGGGACAGAGGGGGGCGCCCCAAGAAACATGCTCCCTGATGAAGTTTTGAAGGGAAAGACAGGACATTTACACAATGGAGGACTAGTCAGCAGTAAAAAGGGAAAATTTTACCCTTTGCAGCGGCACGGATGGACGTGGAGAACATGCTAATCTCACTTGTATGTGGAACCTAATGACCACACTGACCTAACAAGGAAAATGGGGACGGACTCACAGGGAGCAGGCGGACCGCTGGTGGGGGCGACTGTGGGGGAGGGACTGGCCAAAATGGAAAAAAACACTCATGGGCATGGACAACAGTGGTGATTTCTAGGGGGGAGGGGGTATAAGGGGACTAAAAGTAGTGTAATAAAATACAAATTAAATAAAATACAAAAAGACTAGGATGTGGATACACATTATAGATCCAGTCTAGACAGAGACGCAGTTAGAAGGTTTCAGTCCTGCGTCAGGGTGGACACCACCAGGGGCTCCACAGCAAACCCCGGGACCCGAGAGCAGCTCGGCACCTACACCCGTATGCCCAACAGTTACGACCACCGGTCTCCCATCCCAGTACGAACCGGGCCGACCCTGCTCAGCTTCCAAGATCACACGAGGTTGGGCGAGTTCAGGGTGGTACGGCCATGACTATTATTGTTGCTATTATTATTATAAAGGCAGGAATTGCAACTAAGACCCAAGAAATACTGGAGGCTCTGGAAGTTATAAATATGACAGACTCTGAGGGTTGGTGAATTTCATTTTACATAAACGTTTAGGAGTTAGGGCAAGTAACTTTTCAATGGGTAAGTAGGGAACAGAACTATAATGTGGATCCTTGGCTGAACAGAATTCGGACCACTGACCTGGGTGCCACGGCTATATATAACTGGGGACGGTGGAGGGCAGGCATGAAAACGGGCCCCTCTCACACTCACTGCCTTCCATCTAAGGCTGCCCGGAGCCAACCATGGCAACGACTCCAAGTGAGAGCGACGTCTGCCCGCCTGTTCCGGTGGTCCCTACCACCTTCGCGACGGCTCTGCCGATCTAAGGAAGGAGCGCGCGGCGTGTGCCAGGCCTGTCCTCACAGAGAACCAGGACACACGAGACCGCAACTCAGGCGTTCAGGGTCTTAGGTGAGTTTGTTCCCTGAAAATCTCAGTGGCTTGATGGTTTGATAAATTGTTTCTCCATCCAAAGAACACTAAAACAAACCCGATCTACTCAGCAGCTTTACCACCTACCACTTGTAGAAGTTCAACAGCTTTGCGGGGACGTTGCGGTACGTGTCGACAACATCCACAAAGATAATGTCATCGTGGACGCTGCTCTCCTCCTTGAGCAAGGCGTCTTCCTCGTGGAGGCCGCGTGTGTGGTCCACACGTCTTTGAGGGCGAGAATGAAGGTTTTGTAAGAGAGCATCGCCTTCTAAAAAGGAGAAGTCGAGAGCTGGAGAAAAATGCCATTTGCCAACAGAGCACCCAGAACTCGCGCCCGCTAGAACTCTGATCCCAAGGTCAGCTGACAGGAATACGGCCGGCAGGCACCTGGAGGTGGGGAAACGGGAACTACCGGGATAAACGGTCACCCTTGCTGTGCGGGGCCGTCCAGCAGGACCTGGACAGGCTGAGGATATGCACGCTGTACGACTCATCAGTCCACTGGGGACGTCAGTTTACGTGACCACAAGGACACTGGTTGCAGCACTGCTTCCAACAGTGAGCAAGCGGAACCCACCTAAGAGCCCACTCGCAGGAGAACGGCTAAGCTGGTGTGTGCACGCAGTGCAGCGCTGCAGTTTAAACTGTGACCTGGTCTCGCGTGTGAAGGGGAAGGGAGTTAAGAAACACCGCTGAGCGAGAAAAACGTGTGGCTAACTGACACGCGCAGTAGGATAGCACATATGTCATTATAAAATGTTCTCAGCAAAGCAGGACTTGGAAGACACAGTGCGTGTGCACTGCAGCGGACAGCAGAGAAGGAAGATGGGGCGGGTGGGGACAACAGGAAGGGCGCGGCTGCACCTGTAACCCTTGCTGGCTTTGAAAAAGCAACAATGACAAAAGGTAAGCACTGCTAATTCTGAGCAATACAGCAATCCCTATTTTTGGTGTATTTATAATATTTCATAATAAACATGGCTACTAAAGTGCTTAAAACACCATTTACCACCTCACAAGCTAAGAGACTATCTGCCACACATGTGCAGGGACTGTCTTCAGATCCTGTGGTCGTAACTAAGGCAGCACTAGGGCAGGATTTTCTCAAATGTTTCAAATTAAGAGAAAATTTCTGAAAACAAGAAAGGGAGTGGCCGAGGGGCGGGGAAAGGAAGCCAGAAAGCAATGCAGCGCTCCACCCTGTGGCTGCGAACAGAGAGACCGGGACGAGAGTCCAAAAACCTGCACAGCTGACCTCCGTCCCCACCGCTCTGTGAGGCGCGGAGCAAGTACGAGTCTCTGGGCCTCAGTTTTCTCGCCCCTACAAGGAGGGCAGGTTTTCACGAATGCTTTCAGAAAGGCACATCTCCAGGCCTCGAGCCCAAAGATACTGCAGGTCTGGGGTGGGACCCAGCAATCTGCATTTTTTTTTAATTAAAAAAAAAAAGTACTGATTATAGATAGAGGAAGGGCAAGAGAAACACTGATTTCTTGTTCCACATATTTATGCACTCACTGATTGCTTCTAGGGTCTGGAGATCGAACCCTCAACCCTGGTGTATTGGGAAGGCACTCTAATCAACTGAGCTACTAGGCCAGGGCCCAATCTGCATTTTTAACATGTGCCTCCCTCCACCTCTGACTACCTCTTAAGAAACACAAGCCTAAATAACCTTGGGGTCTTTTCACCTCTTATGTGCTACTGAAATATCCTTGACCTCAATTCAAAAGTAAGGGTGAATACATATAATGTAACGCTTACAGTGAAAACGTTGTAAAACTGCAGCTACAGAAAATGGTGACAAGATGAGTGAAGAAATTAAATACAGGCCTTTTCAATGAACAAATCCCACATTCTGTTCTATACTGCATCTATCTGAAAGATGTGTGGATGAAGTAATGCATTGGTGTGTGTTTAAATTCTGGTGATCTGTCTAGGTGTTGTTTAAAAGAATCCTATGGTGGTTTACAACCTCTCAGGGTCTGGAGGTGTCAGAGACCCATCTAGGGAGCCTGTTTAAACACAAACACCAGAGCTCCAGCCCTGAAGATTTTACCTCTGAGGCCTTACCTCATGATAGGGCTGATGCCCCACAGAATTTAAGAATTTGTGTGCCATGTGAGTCTATTGAATGGCCCTTTGATCCTCAGATTAAACAAAATTTTCTACTCTGATTTCAGGATATATTCAATACATGAGAAGATAATCAATTCATTTTAATTCCTTTAGCTTAAAACCTGAGTTATTTCACTCTTGTTTTGAAAAGCATTTTCCTAAGGCACCCTACAATTACTAATAAATGAATAACGTTGCAGCAACGTTGCAGCATACAAAATTGATGTATAAAAATCAACTGCATACATTACAATCAGGAAGTAAAATTTTTAAAAATTCTACTTATGATAGCATCAAAAATTAGCATTTAAGAATACATTTAACAGAAGAAGTGCACGACTGGTACTCTGAAAATCACAAAGCATAACTGAAAGAACTGAATGAGACCTAAATAAATGGAAAGACACCCCATGTTCATGGATCAGATACTTAATGTTATGACGTCAACACTCCCCTAAAATGATGTATCAACACACTGAATACAACCCCTTTCAAAATCCCAACTGGCGTTTTTGCAGAAGTTGACAAGCTGATCCTAAAATTCATATGGAAATGCAAGGGAGCCCGAATAGCCTAAACAACCTGGAAAAAGAACAGGGCCGGAGGACCCATGCTTCCTGATTTCAAATATTACTACACGGCAACATAGCCCAGACTGTAGTTGCGGGGCAGAGACAGACATGGAGATCAATAAAACAAAGCTTCCAGAAATGAGTCGGTGGATTTAAGGTCTGTGAGCAGGTGTGTGGTGGCTGGGGCTGGAGGGAGGCAGAATGAGGACGACGGCTGACGGGCCGGGCCCTTCCCAGGGTGCTGGAGGTGATCTGGAGTCAGCGCAGGCGGGTGCAGAACTCAGCACGCTAACCGCCCTGAATGAACACTTTGAGGATAAATTCTGTGGTTGTGAATGATACACCAATAAAGCTATTTTTTTAATAACAAAAAAATAGATCACCGTTTATGCCCAAGTATAAAGTAAGACTAAGTACATGAGATTCAGCTTTTCAACTTTCAACCAGCCAACTTACCTTGAATAGTATAAATAAAACCACCTGCAACTCCCTCCACACCTTCCATGAATCCGTGAGGCAATGCACCCTCTGCAGCCTGAAAAAGACAAGATTGCAAGTGCTGGGTGTTTTCATCTCTCTCTCTCTCACACACACACACACACACACACACACTTCTTACACTTAAAAGTGACAGGCAGAATTCATAACGTGGATGCACAGCAGTGAGATCCACCCACGCTGTGAGCACACTGGGCCTGCGCCACCCCGTTCTGTCACCTAATTACAAATCACACATCAGGGGTGTGCAGGGGTCCACACAGTGGTCAGAAGCCCAACTTACACAATCAGATATTCTAGAGCTTGCTACCATAACAGTACAAATCCAATTTTATTTTGCACTGTAACCTCATCACTCAAAAAAGATGACCATTTTTCATTTCTTGGAGATTGAACACTCCCATGAGTCTGAACACATCCAGGCACAGCCTGAAGCCAGGTCGCTGTGCAAAGAAAAGGGCCTCTCCACACGGCCGGCCGCTGACGCTGGTGAGGTGCGCAGACTCCGACATGACAGCCGCTGTGGTCCGGCTGCCACTCAGCGTGGAGGCTCTGTCACTAGGAGGGATTCACTCGATGCCCTTGCTCAGAGTGCGGTGATGCTGCTGTGTGTGGTGCAGCCACGGCACACCCCCCCACAGGGACCAAGGGGCCTCCAGCTGCCACAGCGCGCTCACAACACCTCTTCCGCACACTCACCTGTCGGGGACTACTGCCCGGCTCCTCCTCTCTGGAGGAGGGGATCTTTCAGTGGCGCTGTACTGGACAAAGCAGTGTTCTACAGCTGTTAGAGAGAGTGTCCTGACGTGACTGTCGTAACTTGTCATTTAATATAAAACACGGTTTGTAGCTGAATGTGGACGAAAGAGCACACGAATGCTATAGATTCCAGCTATGCACTTCCATAAAAGGCTGTATGCTCTTTGTTTGTTTATTGTATACACTACATTGTTTTGGCTTATTTAGAACTTGATAGTATTTCCTGTTTATTAACTTCTATCTAAAAAGTCACAACTTGGCTTTTGTTTTGGTTTTTAAAATTTTTTTGATATTACCACTTGCTGGCAAGGGAGCAAGACGAGACTAGGAGAACGTACAGCTCTGTGTGTTTATGAGGGGAATGCGCGTTGGCACACGGGTAGAGCTGGCTACCAAGTTCCCGGACTCTGTTTACCTACGCTGAGCTGCCTGCAGCTCCACAACGACACTCACCCCCAAGGTAGATCACTTGAGTCTGTACACCTGAACCTAGTTCTCGACTCAGATGTAATCTGATTTCCTTTTGTGTAAACAGCTCACTACTACAGCATCCTGGCACATTTTGGACATTTTTAAGTTTCATAAATAGAAAAGGAGGCAAGATATGACAGATACTTGACTTGAAAATAAGAAAGAAAAGGTAATTAAACTCCATGAAACATTCCATCTTAATACAAAGGACTTTTCATAATCCTGGATGGAACCCTGACCATGGCCCACCAGGCTAGGGCTGCGATGACACAGGATTTGTGGCCCCTGCGGAGCGTCCTTCTTCCATGGGGGGGGGGGGGCGCAGCTCTGCTGGGGGCCCGCAAGGCCCCCACCCCACCGCCGTGGCGCCTGGCTCACAAGCCGTGTGCAGTGCGTGTTTTCTGAATGGGCAGCAACAGGACGTATGGTATGCACTTCAGAGTCGGGAATTAATCCACATGAATAAGGTTAATATTTAATGAAAATGTACTGATCTGCGAACTGAAGTGCAAGGGCTTTCCTAATCATCACACGGGAGTATCGGGGGGCACAGAAGACTGTCTGCACCACAAACGCCACCCAACTGGACTTCTTCCTTTTACGCTTGTCTCCGCCTCCTTCCCCCCACGCCTGCTGTTTAAGGAATTTTCATTAAAGCACGGATATTACAACCCAAATTACACTTTCTTGCTCAGTCATCAATACTGTTATACATGTTCTTTATCATTCTACATTCGCTTACTCTCAGAAATTTACCTGTCAAGCTGTTTTAAATTTGAAGCAAGTTTGCGTAAATGAAAAATATGAGACAGAGATTCCAGCAATATAAATGGAAGGGAAAACTCAATCTTATTTCCAATACTTTCATCAATAGTATTTAAAAAAAAATATGTCCTGGGCATGAAGTAGCTCTGGCCACCGGCACAGGCATCCAGCCAGGGCAGTGGCCTGGCCCTGCCCCGCCCCACCCCACCAGACACAGACCGCCCCTCCTGGGTCTCCCTGCCCTCTGCCAGGTTCCTCTGCAGCACTGTAACCAGCATCCTGCATCCAGGCGAGACAGCGGACATTCTGGATTTTATTAGGCAAACAAGTGTTCTTGATGTTAAATACTATTGAGAAATAAAATGTCACTCTTCTTCAAATGCTGTGATCTGAAGGCAAAACTATACAGGTGGGGAAAGTAGGTTTACAGTTGTGCAATTGGAAAATAATACAATAATTAATAAATAACACAAGGATAAATTCTGTATTGCATGCACTCACAACTGTAAACCTACTTTTGCCCACCCTGTATTTACAAAGTCACAGAACATGTGGGGTTTAATCTTTACTACGGTGATGACGCGTTTGTTACTACGTGTCCTGAAACACACGAGACCACTCCTCACTGTCTGGGCTGTGTGAAAACAAACGGAAAAACACTTCTGCACGGGAAATGCTGAAGCCTGCCACACCACCGTAAAACAAACGAGAGGGACTTACTGTGAGGACCCTGAGAACGCCCCCTCCGTCATTTACGGTCACCGTGTGGAGGTTCCTCGACGCGAGGCCCTGGGGGTCCTGGCTCTCCCACACGATCGTGCCTTCGAAGCTCTTTTTTGAAAGATACAAAATGAGTCATTTCATTATTGCTGTCATTTTTGGTTCTGAGTAAATTTTAAAGGAAACATATTTTTTCTGAAGACACACAGGTTAAAATGTTTATCCCACAACTAACGTACCACGTTAAACATTCTGGTGTATACCCTTGAGTCTAGTTTTTCAAATATGCATCTAAAGAACAATTAAAAAGCACATGCAGACAACTCTTCACACGCTGCTCATCTCCCCCTAAGTCAAGGCACTGCCTCAAGCTACTGGAGCGGTCACAGCCCTTCCTTTCGGTCTGTGATTCAAACAGTGCCCCACCGTCAGACGCTGGGTGCTTCCAAGGGTCTACTAAAATCATGTGAGCCATGTATTGGTGTTCAGGTTTATTTCCCCCCAATAACTTATTTAAAATAAATTTCCAGAAGTGAAATTACTGGGATAAGAAATAGATGTAGTCTTTTATATGATTTTTTGCACAAAGTGTCAAACTGCTTTTCAAAAGCAAATTACATTAATTCAAAAGGTCATTAGCAATTTATGAAAATGCCAGTTGCATTGTACTCTTCCCAGTATGGAGTATTAGTAAAAGAAAAGAAGTTTACACTGACTTGTTACATTAAAAAAGCAATTCCCTATTTAATTGTGTTCCTTTGGAGTCCCAGTGATGTATGTGAATGACACAATCTTTTCTGGGCACTGCTTTGTCATGCTTCTTTGCCATTTAGCTACTGAATTTTATATTTTCCTCATTAATCTGTGTGAGCTTTTAATAGACAATCTTGTATATATTTTATATGCTAAAAATATTCTTCAGAATTATGTGCCATTTAGTTTGTTTTTAAATTCAAAGTTCCATAGTTTTATCTTGTTTAATCTGACAAGCTTTTCCTGTGTGATTATTACTATTAAATTCTGAGTTTAGGAAGTTATGGTCCCCCCTCCCGCAAGGTTTCATATACGTTTCAATTCTGTCTTCTGATTTCCCTGTGGTTTCCATTTGCAGGATCTGCCCCCCGCCGGCTCTTCAGCTCTGCTCAGGTGAACTCACACCTGTCCTGAGGGAAGCTTCCCCCACAGAGGCAACGGGGGCAGCCAGTGCCCAATCTCTCTCCGGCACACCAACCTTTCTTTCTATTAAAATATATTTTATCGATTATGCTATTACGGTTGTCCCATTTTTTCCTCCCTTTTATTCCCCTCCACACTGCAACCCCCTCCCACCAGCAACAACCCCCCTTAGTTCATATCCATGGGTCATACATATAAGTTCTTTGGCTTCTCCATTTCCTACACTATTCTTAACATCACCCTGTCTATTTTGTACCTACTCTGTATGCTTCTTAATCCCTGTAACTTTCCCCCAATTCTCCCCCTTCCCCCTCCCTGCTGATAACCCTCCATGTGACCTCCATTTCTGTGATTCTGTTCTTGTTCTGCTTGTTTGCTTAGTTTCTTTTTTTAGATTCATTTGTTGATAGTTGCAAATTTGTTGCCATTTTAATGTCCATAGTTTGATCTTTTTCTCAAACAAACCCCCTTTTAACACTCCATATAATAATGGCCTGGTGATGATGAACTCCTTTAACTTTACCTTGTCTGGGAAGCACTTTATCTGCCCTTCCATTCTAAATGATAGCTTTGCTGCATAGAGTAATTAAGGTCGTAGGTCCCTGCTTTTCATTACTTTGAATACATCTTGCCAACCCATTCTTGCCTGCAAAGTTTCTTTCGGTATGTAGGTGCCTGACAAACCACACAGCTGACAGTCTTATGGGAACTCCTTTGTAGGTAATTCTCTGCTTTTCAGATTCTCTTTTTATCTTTAGCCTTTGACATTTTAATTATGATGTGTCTTGGTGGGGTCCTCTTTGGGTTCAACTTGTTTGGGACACTCTGTGCTTCCTGGACTTGTATGTCTATTTCCTTTGCCAAATTAGGAAAATTCTCTTTCATTATTTTTTAAAATAAGTTCAATTTCTTGCGCTTTCTCTTCTCCTTCTGGCATCCCTATGATTTGGATGTTGGTATGTTTGGAGATGTCCCAGAGGCTCCATTAACTATCCTTGTTTTTTTTAATTCTTTTTTCTTCCTGCTGTTCTGGTTGAATGCTTATTTCTTCCTTTAGTTCCAAATCGTTGATTTGAATCCCAGCTTCCTCCCCTCCACTGATGGTTCCCTACAGATGTTTCTTTATTTCACTAGTGTAGCCTTCATTTCTTCCTTTATGTTGTTGCTATACTCAGTAAGTCCTTTGAGCATCCTGATCACCAGTGATTTGAACTCTGCATCTGATAGGTTGGTTACCTCCGTTTTGTTTAGTTCTTTTCCTGGGGTTTTGTTCTGTTCTTTCATTTGGGCCATGTTTATTTGTCTCCTCAATTTGGCAGCCTCCTTGTGTTTGTTTCTGTGTTTTAGGTAGAGCTGCTTTGACTCACTGTCTTAGTAGTATGGCCTATTGTAGAAAAGGCACCTGTAAATTGTGTGGGGCGGAGCCTTAGGTAATCGCCAGGGCGGGGCAACCCAATTCACGGCTTTGTGGTTCTGTGTGGGGGGAGGGCTTGAAGAGGGGACAGTGCTGCTGCCTGGTCTGGAGGTTTGCCTGGCACTTGCCCCACTTCCAGTCACTTCACCCACTTCCTGGATGAGACTTCCAGGTCGCCCTTCCAGATGATGCCCTGGTGGTGAGTCCCAGAGTAGGTGGGTTTGAGTACCTTTAAAGTCCCTGCAGGCCCTTAAGTTGAATCTCCTAAAAATCTAGCAAGTTTCTTCTGCCATCCCAACCCCCACTGGTTTTTACAGCTAGAAGTTATGGGGATTTATCTTCCCAGTACTAGAACCCTGGGCTGTGGGGTCTGGCCTGAGGCTAGGATTACTTACTCTCAAAGTATCCCTCCTAATTTTTATCCACCACGTGTGAACATGGGACTGTCTGTTCCGCCACTGCCTCTCTGTGCCACACCGCGTCTCTCTGCTCTTCTCTCCCTGTCTCCATGACTCCGCCCCTCCTACCCATCTGGATGAGTGTGGCTTCTTTAAATCACCGGATGTCAGACTTCCATGCAGCTCAATTTTCTGATGGTTCCAGGTGTTGCTTTGAGAGCAAGTTGTAATTCATCCTATGGTTGCCGAGGAGGCGAAGCGTATCTACCTACACCTCAGTCTTGACCAGAAGTCCTGTACGATGTTCTAGATGCCACTTCGCACTGTTTCCTGTTTACCTGTCTATTGTCAGACTAACCGTCCCACTGGACAGCGGGGACCTTGCTGGCTTACCAACTACCGCATCCCCAGCACCCAGAGTGGCCTGACTTATAAGCAGCACACAAAATAAATGTGTAAATAAGTTAACAGCAGAAATTGATGTTTCTCTAAGAAAAATGTGTACTTAATGTTGAATTCAAAATCAATGATTAATTCTGGTGTAGGGCATGAGATAAAAGATATAGTTTTAATGGCCTAAAAACGTCATGTAGTAAAATTAATAGGTAAGTACTTTACAGTAATGTCTTATTTAGCAAGCACTGTGAGGACATAACACAAAATCAAATTTGTCCAATAAGCAAGACCAGTGGTTTGCAAGCTTTTTTTAAGCAATAAAACTTCTTTTCTGAAACAGATAAAAACACTGAAAGAGTCCATGTCCCTCAGGCAGCCTGTCACTTTGTAAGCAGCTAACGTGTCTTAACGGTCATTGTCTGGGACACGCCTGATGTGCCTGGTGGAGTCCTAGGGCTCCTCAGGGCAGATCCTGTGGACACGCCTTGTCTCATCCTTTCCCAACCTTTAAAACTGAAAAATGATACCACCCCCTCACAGGGCTGAGGATGAGCGATACAGTGCCGCTTCTCTGCTCGGCAACACACAGCCTTCCCACCACCAGAGGGAACCTGGAATCACTACATTGTGCACCTGAAACAGTTTTACGTAAATTATAGCTCAATAAAAAAAAGAAAAGAAAAGACTGCCTTCTGAGTTGAAATAATTACTTCCATAATGAAAATGTTCCTAATAACTAGGAAGACCTCTAAGACTGAAGCTTAATTAGTAAGACCAGTACCTTAAGCAATGCATCGCAACTAGCTGCTATAGGAAATGTTGGCATCGTGGCTATGAACAAGGGGAGAAAGACCTGGTAACTGGAAGATGCAGAGCATTCGAGTCACTACCTCCCTGTCCAATGAGCTGAAACACCCTCCTCCCACGTTTGCAGCAAACCCGACGCCCAAACGAGCATGGTTCAAACCCAGGTGCCTGACGTAGCGACAAGGATGTTGCTACGGGGGCCATGAACTTTCAGACCACTCTAATACAGTTATTTTCTCCCCTTTTCAGTTCATGGCACACATTAACTAATTACTAAAATTCTGTGGCTCAC
Organism: Phyllostomus discolor; assembly: GCF_004126475.2. Taxonomy (NCBI): domain Eukaryota; kingdom Metazoa; phylum Chordata; class Mammalia; order Chiroptera; family Phyllostomidae; genus Phyllostomus; species Phyllostomus discolor. Next base: position 5,812,751 of record NC_040917.2, on the reverse strand, counting down.
CAAAAGAATTTATTTTTTGCTGATCTGACAAAAATCGTCAGGTATTGCGTGTTTTAAACATTCTGGTGGCACACGGGTCGAAAACTGCTGTTCTGATAAGCTAACGCCCATTAAGGACAGATGAACTGCCATTCCAGTTTACACGCTGATCTGGGAATTCATGTAACATCGTTCAGTGAAAGCCTGATCATCCCTGAGTGAACTAACTGGAAGGCCAGGCTCAGGACTTGAGAGCTAAGTCCTCGGCCTCTGGCTGCGTGGGGCCGCTTTGGGTTTACCATGTCTCTCCCCCGAGCAACCACAACTTCTTGCCCTTGGTATACTTCACTTTCTTCTAAAACTTCACTAGTCACAGTTTGGAAGGACTGATACCAAATACGTTCAGGAGAAAGAACTGACAGAATCTGGTGACTGCTCTGACATGAGAGCTGAGGATAAACCCCATGACTCTGGTTTGGGTGCCCTAGGAAAAGGAGGTCCGTTTTCCATGACTGAAAACCCAGGAGACGAGAACGACAGCACCATCAGGACACCCACGGGACGCTCAGGTAGAGAAGTTCAGTGGGCAGCTGATGAGTGTGGGGCGTTCGTGAGAGAAATCTGGGCTGTAAATTTAACAGCCCTGTTTGTAAACAGGTGGTAATGGATGCAACTACCTAAAAAGAATGAGTAAGAGAGAAGGCTGTGTATCAAACCCTAATGATTAATGTTTAAGAGAAAAAGCAAAAGCGGAGATAATGAAGTACATCGGAAAGAAGGACTGAGCCAGATGTGGCTGAACCGAGAGGATGAACACTGCAGAAGCCAAGAGAAAACGGACCGACCAGGGGAAGGACAGAGGTCACTGGGAACTTCAGTGACTGCCATTTCAAATGACCCAGATCAAGAGTAAAGCTCTAACGACCAAATACAAATGCTTTGCCTTGGGACTACAAATCTGGAAAATGTGGTGTCAAACAGGGAACTCTCTGCCCTGTCCACTCCACTGAAAGTTGGTGTGTGACCTGCTTTTCCCAGGGGCCCCTGCTGCACGGGGTCAGGATGCACCAGTGGGCTGCCTGTACCCTGTCATCACCCTCACTCACCGGCCCCGCACACGACCCGGGTTTACTCACGGGACTCTCACGCCCATGCAGTCGTGTTGTTCCCAGGAAGGGAGCAGCTCCCTCTCCCCACGCCTGTTCCTGCTCCACGTCACGGTCACCACTGCGTTCCTATGCTCCCAGGCCCACTTTCTACTCTCTGATGCGAAGGCACCGTAACGCTAGGAGTCTCTACAGATGCGAAACAACTTGTTTATGGTGCGTCCCTGCTAAGAGCGTAAGACCAAAGTCAGGAAGAACAGCTTGGTACAGGTTGGAAAAGTGAGACCTCGTGAATTATCTCACGCATCACGGCTGTCGTAAGCAAACTATCTGCGACCTCTTTCACAGGGCGTTCATTTGTTTGTGTCCTGTTTCTTATTTGTTATCTGACCCAACAGAATAGCTTGAACACACAGTAACTTTGTGTCTGTAACTGTTAACATTTCTGGTGGACTGGAGAAATGACTACACCTAAAAAATTCTGACTTTGGTTAAAAAAAAAATGTGGAAGTACCCACAATACTAACAATACTGTCTCTAGTGAGTCAGGTGAATGAAAATAGTCTTTTTATTGAAATTAGTTCCAGGTTTCAACGGCACTACGGAGGAGGACAGGAAATTAGAGAAATAAATATTTTAAGAGAAACACACAGCAGTCTCCATTTAAATCCGTGGCCCCTCCACTGAGATCTAGGCTTCAGTGAATCGCATGATGAGAACATTACAAGAGATTTGCTTACTTGACAGGCCACACTGCTGGCACGTGATTCCCGTCGACAGCAAGTGCGGACGGCCTAAGGAACACAGCCCCTCGCTCCCTCTCAAATGCAGTAAAGATCTGCTTCCTCCTGTCACTCTCTGCCCATGACGGGCAGGCACACCGCTCTGCTCTGCCAGTGTGCTGTGCTAATGAGCCTCATTAGCCTTGATGCAGCGGAAATGTAAATTTAACATGAAATGTAAATGAAACATGGTTTCAACAAAAATAGGACTGTGTGTAAAAGAATATTTCTTAATTTTTAAACGTTTACTTCTCTTTGAAATAAAAGGAATATATGTTTATTATGGAACACTTAGAAATGGATACACAAAAAGAAGAAAATGAAAATCATCCACAATCCTGCCCCCCCCCCAATCCCAGTATAGCCACTGTTAAATAGCTGCAAGTGTTTAAAAGAAAAAATATTACTCAGAAGTAATCAAAAATGAAAAGTTGATTCAGCTGAAAGCATAAAGCAAAATGAGGATCACAAGGCATTCAAGCTCGCCTGGATTCACCGACTGTTACCATGTGTTCACGTCTGCTTTACCTCCGTCTACACGCACACTTTTCTGCTGTGCAGTCCCTTAAGTAAAATGCAGACACCGAGACCCGTCACGTTTAGATACTCAGCACGCACTTCCTAACAACAAGAACACTGTAAGGGCAAGTAATGGTTTTTCTACCAAAATTTGTAATTCTTTTTCTAGAAGAATGGAAGAGACTCTGTAAAGCTGTGATTAGCCTAAAGTGTTAAAGCTTATTTTCTTCCTCTTTGTCCCTATTGTGACTCCTCCCTCCAAGACAGTATCCCAAGCTCAGCACCATCCACGCATGGGGGCCGTCCTGTGCACTGTGGGGTGTTTGGCAGCGGCCCGGGGCCGCACCCTCCACATGCTAGCACCGCTCCTCACGCAGCTGTAACAACTGAGCATGTCTCCAGACACTGCTAAATGTCCCCCTGGGGCACGTGCCCCAGCTGGCAAACTCTGCTCCTGACGACCAGGATGCCCCCAATCCGGATGGGCACAGCAGAAATAAGGACAGCACACACGTGTGTCCTGAATGCTTACCACGGGGCAACATGTTCTACGTGTCCTACATGCATCAAATCGCTCAGTCCCTAGAACAGCCCTCTGACCTGGATCGGGCAGCACCTCTGTCTACAGAGGCGGCAGACACGGGGAGTTAAGTGGTGTGCACAGGTCGCAGAGACACCGAGCAGTGGAGCAGGGATTCAACCGCACCCACAGGCGCCCGCACTCCACTGTGCCCTCACGGACTTACTCCCAAAGCATCATTTCCCCTTTCCTACTCACACCAATCCTCTAAGTCTTTTGTGAGACTCAACCCCACATCAGGCCGCGGGCCATTCTGTACAGCACCTAACACCACGCCAGTGCTCCTGGTCTGCTGGGAACAACACGATGAGCCTGTGGGAGCTGTGCAAAATCTGAGCTGTCGTAGGTTCTGTCCCTGCTCATTCTGCGTAGAGAGGAAGGACTCTTACAGATGACTCGCTTCAATCCTAAAGAAGCTTCCCAAGCAGTAATGTAGGAACCACTCCTGACGGTGCCCGGCACACAGCAAGCTAAGTGGAATGTCCGAGTTAGCTCTTCCCCCCCCCGCCAGCTGCTTTCGGGGCAGGATCTTCACACTGTCTCCTCACACGGCCCAGTGCTCGGCACACACCAAGTTCTCCATACGTACTTTCTGCGCAAATGAATAAACACACCAAAGAACTGATCCCTTTGAAGCTGATATCCAGCACTTGGCCAAGACACTTAGTTGACCGCTATTCTTAATGATAAGAAAGAGATGTTTTTAATGGTCCACACCTCCCTTAACAAGGAAAAAAGTTCATTTCATATGTGCAATTTACAAAGGACACAGGAGAACAGGCATTCTCACATGATGCTGACACATCCAAACTCACACAAATGGCATGCCCTCCGGAAAAAATGACAGGCCTTCAAAATGTGTATAAACTTGAACCAACAATTCATCCTATAATTATCAGCTATGTATACAAAAGAGAGGTATGAGAATGTTCTCTGCAGTCTTTTTTAATAACACTGAGAAAGTGTATTTTAGTTTGGCTTCCACTCAAAACGTGTTTAAGCGGAAGTTCCTATGTAGGTGGAATAGAGGAAAAGTCTCTGACAGAATGAGCCTATGTAGTTTCAGCTACTTGTACTTGACTCCAGAGACCCCCGGCGTGTCACAGAATGTGTCAGTCTGTTATCACATAAAGGTGAACAGCCCGGTAAGACTGTGGTAGGAGAACGGCTCCTGCTTGGCCAGCGTGGCTGGTCACCTGTCTAGCTTCCACATCAGAACTGTATTGATGTCGCAGGATGAGCTTTAGCTGACCTAACGTGACTCACAGGGGTTTCTGGGGAAACCGGCCCCCACTGTGTCTCCAAAGCACTGAGTTCGGGAATGCACTTGGACAGGACTGAGGCAGCCTGAGGCTGAGGCCGACGGACGAACACTGCGTGCGTGCCAGGCAGTGCAGCGCTCTGCAACCACATTGCAGCCTGCCTGCTGGGCTGACGGGGCACTGCAGGAGAGGCGGCCCCCAGCACACACTTCAGGCTGGAACTGGAGGGACCACAGGCGGGTTACATTTTTAGACACCTACAACTTGGAGGAGTTTCACTTCTCTGGGAAATGTGGCCCAGCGCTTTGCCATTATCTTGTCTGCGCTGCCCCAGCCCTGATTCTTTTCTTAAAATTTTATTTATTGATTTTGAGAGAGAAAGGAAGGGGGAGAGAGAGGAACATCGATTTGTTGTTCTACTTATTTAGGCATTCATTAGCTGACTCCCGTATATGCCCTGACCAGGAATTGAACTGGCAACTTCCGGTGTAGCTCTAACCAATGGAGCTACCCAGCAAGGGCTGCCCCGAGTCTTTAGATGAGTAAACTATTGCATTTACTCACGTGGTCTCAGTGTCTGGTCTTTCTGTGAATGACCCATACCTATCACTACCCTTTGTCACTAACACGGCCATACAGCCCTCTGCTCTACTCACTAAACCACGGTAACAGGCAATGCTTTGCAGAGTGCTTTGGAAACCTGGAGGGATGATAAGCTCCCTGGAAGTATGAATGCAAAGCAAAACCTTTTAGTCCATCCCAGTAGGTGGCCTCATCGGCCTACTGGGGAGCTGCCACCCTGGAGAGCTGCCCTGAACAACAGAAGATCAAACGCCAGCCCCTGAGCACAGCCCCAGGTGCACAAAGGACTGCTGGGTACTCCAGTCTCCTCGCCACCCCGTACCTCTGGTAGGATGAACTGCTCCACGGGCTTGTACCACAGCCTGTTCACCTGCACGCCGCAGCTCGGGGGACTAAAGCGAGCGATGAAGAGGGCCTCCTACAAGTGGGGGGGAGACAAGAAGAAACAGTTCACGCTGGACACCGCAGGTTCAACAAGTCTTCAAATATCTTCAGTCTCAGTGGCCCCCACCGTGGTTACTAACACTGGTCTACCATGGTTCAGGTGTCATTTGGGTTTTCTAGTGGAACTGTGGTTTAAATACAGATATTTCAGATAACCAAAACCGTCAAGAAGTTCTAAAACACAACAAATAATCCATACAATCTTAAAAAAATCTTGAAATGTGGAGCATTAGGGGAAGTGTGAGCTATTGTTAAATTAAGCCAACTTACTAGGTTTAACCCTGAAGGGTTAAGAAGGAACTGAAATAACACAGATCTACATGGAACAAAGATAGTCAGGAATCTCCTTCAAAATGAACCTTAAAAGGAAAACAAGAACAAAAACAAAGACAAAAAAGGAATATAAAAGAGCACTGATCCCTGAGTCTGCTGTTTTCCTAGGCCCCTTCCGGTTTGTTTTAGGCAAGATCACTTCCCTCTCCTCATGCCTACTCCTACACACCGATCTGCCACAGGGGGGTCCCCGTCACAGCTATCCAGTCCATGTGGAAGTTCAGAATCAAGGGGGTGTCAAGTGCACTATGTGTATTTTTTCCATTAACAGTTCTTGGCAATGTGCTGGAAATACTTTTTGTACTGTGGCTCCCTGTGAACCCGTTAGCATCCACTTTCAATTAGGCCTCCTTTGAGGACCTTTAGCCCATTCCTCCTTGGCTAAAAATATGGCTACTGTAAGTTAAATCAACACAATCAACATGCTGTATGTCTGAACCAAATGACTGCACTGATAACTCGAACACTATGAATAGTTAAAAAAGACACTGTATGTATTAAGACAGTTCAGTGGATGAAAACATTCAAGATAAATCCTAATTTTTAGATAAGCGTATCAGTGAAATTCAGAGTATTGCTATTTCAGTTTCCCATATGAATTTCAGTATCAGTGAAACTTTTAACCACAGTACTATGTAAACTGCTATACTTGAACAGCTGAATGAATTTCTTCTCACTGTAATCATAATGGCTGGAGTCACCACGAGGACCTGTTTTCTCTCTTATATTTACATCATTAAGCACATTTGCAAACCATACAGATTCTTTAGAGGAAGGAGAAATAGGACAAATAGCAAAAAAGAAATTTAATCTGAAATTGATTTGTATAGTTATTGGTGACTAACATTGCATCTGTTGGTAACGATCGATATTAGCAATAATATAAAAACAGCTTTAAAAATGCCTAAAAAACCCCGAACAGAATTCTGCTTCCAGTGCCATTGGACCAGTCCTACAGACAACTCTGAACTTGGGACGGAAAATTTAAAAACTAACCTGAAGGCCCTGGAATGTGAAATGAAGCAGCAGAAACTAGAGGACAATCAATCCCAGGAAGGAGAGAAAGGCAGTGGGTATGCTTCCCCCACTTTTTATGGTGATTTGTCTAAAGGTACATGTTGAAAGGCAACTAGAAATTTGAACTAACAACCTGAAGTCTTTCTGGCTGCGAAATCAGAAAAAAAAAAGTAGAGGCAAACAGTCCTGGCTGGTATGGCTCAGTGGACTGAGCGCTGGCCTATGAACAGAAAGGTTGCTGGTTTGATTCCCAGTCAGGGCACACGCCTGGTTGCTGGCCAGGACCCCAGTGGGGGGCTTGTGGGAGGCAAAACAAATCAATATCTCTCTCGCACATCAATGTTTCTCTCCCTCTTTTTCTCCCTCCCTTTCCCTCCCTCTAAAAAAGTAAATAGAATATTCAAAAGAAAAATTGGGGCTGAAAAAATATATCAGCTAAAAAGTGAGAAGAAACACCCCAGAAAGAAAAGAGTCTCAGAGAGCAAGCCTGAAATTCCCCATATAAATTCTGCCCAAATCTGTGGCTGACTCATGAAATACACATTCAAAACAGCACTCAAGCAGACCATATAAGTCCAAAAAAATGAACAGAGATTTCAGCTGAAGTCCACTGCAAGGGAGACAGTTCAGAGTCTACGTCCAGCTAATTTAACTGCCTGCTAAAATAATACCCCCCTAAAAATCAATACTTTTTAAGGACTATGGTAGGATCCAGAGATCCTACAATGAATTATTCACAATTATCTAGGATAGAATCCAAAGTCACTCAATATAAAAGGGAAAAAATGTCATCCATATTCCGAGCAAAGATGATAATCAATAAAGAGAGACCCTAAGATGACTCAAATCAAATATCAAATATCAGAACAAGTAGCCAGCATTTTAAAGCCATTATTGTAACTAAGGTCAAGGCTGCAGAAAAAAACGTGCTCAAAATGAATGAACACGGGAAGTTTTAGAGAAATAAAAACTACAAAAAAGTATTAAATGGAAATTCTAGAACTAAAAAATACAATATGTAAAATCAAAAATTCAGCCCTGACTGGGTAGCTGAGTGGACTGGGTGTCATCCTGAAAACCAAAAGGAGTCGCAGGTTCGATTTCTGGTCAGGGCACATGCCTGGGTTGTGGGTCGGGCCCCTGGTTGGGGGTGTGTGAGAGGCAACCGATCAATGTTTCTCTCCCTCTCTCCATCCCTTCCCCTTTTCTCTAAAAATAAATAAGTAACATCTTTTAAAATATTCACTGTCTAAGCTTAACAGATTTGAAATGACAGAAAAGTAGTGATTTTGATAACAGAAATTACAAAATCTGAAAAACAGAGAAAGAAACATTGGGAAAAAAACCAGTTTTGTGATCTGTGGGATAATACCAAAAAGTCAACACACATGTAACTGGAATCCCAGAATGAGCGAAGAGAATGGGGCTGGGAAAGTTTTTTAAGAAGTAATGGCTGAAAGTTTCCCAGATTTGGTGAAAGGTATATATTTACACATTGAAGAAATGTGGCAAACCCTGAGCAGAATAAAGAAAAACCATACCAAGGTACAACATAACCAAATCGCTTACAACTAAATATAAAGAGAAAATCTTACACGTGTCCAGGAAAACCAAACCAAAACACCGCACGGCACACGCCACCCATGAAAACAACACGGCGGACTTCTCACCCAAAACAACGGAGGCCAGAAACACCGGAGTGACCTCTTAAATCTATGAAAAGGGAAAAACTAACCCAGCAATTTTTACGTCCAGATGGTATTCCACAAGGATGAAGGGGGGCAGAATAAAGGCAAAATTAAAACACTTTCAGAAAGATGAAAACAAAGTGACAACATAACAGTACACATGCTCTGTAAGAGGCTAAAGGCTGTTCTGTGGGCTGAGGGAGCTGATACAAGATGGAAACATGGATGGATATTCAAGAAGGAATAAAATAGTAAAATGTGGGCAAGTATAAATGACCATTTTTGGTCTATATTACTTTAATATACATTTAGCTGTTTAAAGCAAAAACTATAATGCTGCATTATGGGATTTATAGCATACACAGATGTGCCGCACACAACAGCTAGAGTGAAGGAGATGGGGGGTGGTAACTGGAATTGTGTAGCTGCCAGGTTCTTACAGTTTACACGAAGGGCTACAACATTAACCTTAGGAAGACTGGAAATTTCAGGATTTATAGTCTAATCCTTGTGTCAACCATACACACAACCAGTCCTAGGGCAAAGAACTGTAGCTAAAAGGAAACAGAGCTATTAAGATGGAATTCTAAAAAACATTTGATTAGTCCAAAAGAAGGCTGGAAAAGAGGAACAGAGAAACAAAAAAATGTGCAGCATACAGAAAATAGCAAAGTGGAAAACCAAAATCCAACCACTTTGGTAACAGGATTAAATACGAGTAGAATAAACACCCCATGTGAAAAGCAGAGGTTCTCGGGCTGGATAAAAGGGAAGACCAACTACATGCTGCCCTCGGAAACACATTTTCCATCAATCCACAAAAAGAATACAGCACGACTAAGAGAGACAGGAGATTGGTTTAACATTTCAAAGTTGACAAATATAATTCATCACAACAGCCAAATGCTGGAGAAAATCCTGGAAACATTCCAGGTGCCCATCAACAGGAATGGGTGAACATCACACATTGCTGACATACAACTTAGCAATTAAAAGGGGAAGGAAAAATTCACTGCAACAACATGGATGAGTCTCAAACACTGCGAGGAGCGAAAGAAGCCTTCCGTGGAGCGTACTCACGACACGATTCTATTTGCATATGAAGTCCCACCACAGGCCAACGCTGGTCTGTGGTTTTGACAGAAGAGAGAACAGGGGTGGTCTCTGGTGAATGGGGTGGGGTGACAGAAGTTTGTGTCATACAGATTCATGTGGTTTAAAAATGTGCGCATCTCGCTGTAAAATTTTTAAAACCACAAATATTAAAGTCTAGTTCATGACGTGCAGGCTGCAGTGTTTAGGGTCGAAGTGCACTGATGCCTGCAAGTTCCTCTGAATTGCACTTTTAAAAAAGGTCAGACTGATGAATGACTCCATGTATAAAACAGAAGTTCGCTACCGCAGAATTCAGTTGGTGGACATATGGGTGTTTCCTGTACAAGTCTTTCAAGATTTCTATAGGTGGAAACCCAGGAACAGGTCTTTTCAAACACCATTTCTTCCCGCTCTCCTTCAGATGTGCTCTGTGAACAATTCAGATTCCCTGAACCTCAGGAGCAGAGTAACCCGGTGGTTTCCAACTTCCCTTCCCTCTACAATTTTATTACGAAAAGGATCCACATCAGCTGTCAGCCTTGCATCTATTCTAGTGACGACTTTTAGGGTTGCAGGAGAGAGACACTATATTGATACTTAACACTCCCACACTTTCTTCGTCCACTTTCAGCTTTTGAGATCCCTTAGGCATTAAGGAATTTTAGGTTGGGAATTTCTTTCTGTTTCTTTTTTTTTAATCTTCACCCAAGGACATTTTTTCTGCCCTCATTGCGAAACATCAATGCAAGAGAGAAGCATTAACTGGTTGCCTCCCATATGCGCCCAGACTGGGGACTGAACCCACACCCTAGATATGTGCCCTGGCCAGGACATGTATGCTTTGACATATACTATTTGACAATACTATTAATCAAAACTTCTACACATCCAGAGTATCATGATTATTGTTCATAATGACCTTGAGGTACTGAAATAAAGCTGACTGCCATCTGAATCATCAAAATGATGTTAGGTATTACATATATGGAAGACCTTTTGGTTACAAGATGACGCTCCAACCAACTGAGCCACACTAGCCAGAGCTAGGTTGGGAGTTTCTAATGTGGTCCAACTCCTTTTCTAGAAGAACACTGGTTTATTTACTGGTATTCTCTTCCCAAAGCAGCATTCTCATACAGGGTATGGCAAAGGGAGGTATACAGTTGTTCATATGGAAAATATAATAACCAATAAATAATAACACAGAATGCACTCTGTGTTCCGTGTGCTCACAGCTGCACACCTCCTTTTGTTCCGCCCTGTCTGTTACACTATGAGGTGCCGGTCGGTAGGGAAGAAAGGTGGAGTCTCCCACGTATGATACACCACGAGGAAAAAGCTGGTGTTTCTGAAAAAAGAAGAACTGGGAAACGCTTGTACAAAGCAGTGCGTACCTCCTGTTCGGCCTGATAAAGCATGACGGTGATGTTCCGCTGGAAACCAGCATCGCCGGCATCATAGAACACCCCGAGACTGGTAATGACGATGGGGTGAAGAACTCGAAAGCTCACGCTGACAACGCGGTCCTCAGAGAGCCCTGATGAAGTGTCCTCCGGAAAACTGAACGCCTCGATTTCCTGATTCAAAACTAAGAAAGTAATAAATAAAAAGGAGATTTATAGAGTCAAATAATATAAAGTAATGAAGTTGACTTGACAGCAAAATCTAGATTATTTGTTATATAATTCTTTCCTAAATGGCAATTATTTTTTTAAATGCTTCAGAAATATGTTTGCTTTTAGGAAAAAAACAAACTTATTCTGAAATTTAAGAACAAAGTTTTTAGCCATATCTAAATAAAATATTTAATTTATCTAATTATCAGAGCTATTTTAACAGATTTTTGCATACACATGTGTACATACATATGTATAAACACCACAGGGGAATATTAAATTCAAAGGCATCTACTAGATTGGATAAGTAGAAATATTTTTAAAAAATACTGATTACAGTTATAAATAATGAATAAATTATCTTGCTCTACAAAGTCCAAAAAGCCTATTTCTTGGGCAATTTAAAATATTTGTGACATCAGGCAATTATTACAGAGAAAAAAGTAACTGAAATAAATTCAGATACACTGAAAACCCCTTGCCATGCAACACTGGTGAAGCAGAAGCACGTCCAACACAGTGCGCACTATTTACAAATATGTTACTGTCAGTCAATATACTTGGTATTAATAAGGATTGCATTTCCTCATTTTCAGACAAATAAAAATTGTTTTCTTCCCACCCCCCATGGATCACTTGGATCGCGTCCTTAGCATTCCTCGGATGCCAGTTTACACTCAGTAGATGCCCAGTAAAATGTGACTGAGTGGAACTGATGGCGCCTACCCAGTCACACACAAGCCGGAGGGAACGGAGGAAGATGCAGAATTTGTCCAGGGCCGGGCAAGCACTGGCCAGAGTCTAGACTGCAAATATACTGGAGGACAACGGAAGTTTTTCTCTTTAATATAGTCAGTAAATAAAAGATATCTCAAGTAGAAGCACATCTACTATGGGAAATAGGTTAAGTGCATTATAACATAAATATGTATTTTCTATCTAAAACAACGTACCTTAAAATTCAAGCTACCTGGACACAGGAAACCCTGCTGCTTTGATGATATTATTAATCAAAACTTCTACACATCCGGAGTATCATGATTATTGCCCATAATGACCTTGAGGTGTTGAAGCAAAGCCAACTACCATCTGAATCATCAAAACGATGTTAGGTATTACATATATGGAAATTTTCCATGAATGGAAATCTCCACTCCTTTACTATTAAAAAATAATAGTACTTTAATAAAAGTGGTTAATTTAAAAGTGAGGTTTTCTAAAATCTGGTTTGATTTTGGATTTCAAATATAATTTGTTCTAGGCTGCTATTACATCATCAGTCACACAACCTTTTGTTAGCTTCATGGCCCTTTTGGGTGAAACTTGAAGGACGTTCTCCCCAGAAAAACACAATCATCACACAGTTTCGCATACAAAGTTATCTAAATTCAGACACCCTGTGTAAGAAACCTGTTATATGATACAGACCTGAAAATACGGTCCAATTCATTTAACAAGCTGAATTAAGTTCAACTTTATAAAAAGGTAAGTTCTCCATAACAATATTTAAGCACCTAATATCTAGGAACTAGTCTAAATATAGAGTGGGGTAAAAACAGGTTTACAGTTGTTAGTATGGAAAATAATGTAATAACATTTTTTAAACTGATTTTAGAAAGAGAAGGACAGAGGGAGGGGGGGAGAGAGAGAGAAAGAAACACTGATTTGTTGTTCCACTTATTCATGTATTCATTGGTTGATTTTTATATGTGCCCTGACCGGGATCGAACCTGCAACCTTGGCATATCGGGAAAATACTCTGATTAACTGAGCTAGTCGGCCGCGGTGACAATAATTAATAGATAATACAAGAATGAACTCCGTATTTCATGCACTCACAACTGTAAACGTGCTTTTGCCCCACCCCGCATTTCATGTGCATCGAACTTATTTCATCCTTGCGTCAATCCCGAGGTAAGTACTCTCATCCTCGGTTGACAGATGATAAGACTGAGGCACAGAGGGGCAAATAACTGATGGAAGGTGCTGGAGCTGGAGAATGGCAGAGCCTAGATCTAAAGCCATGAAGCCGGACTACAGACCCCACGCCGCTATACTAGCACTGCCTAGAAAAGTGAGGTGTACATATAATTAATACCTAGGTCTCACAAATCTTAAAATACCACAAGTCATAATCAGCACATTTAAGATTTGGAAAAGTTTAATCTCACTTAGAAATGTAAACAGTAGCAGCTAGGAAAGAGCAGCCAGAGGGGAAATAAAGGCAGGGCCCTCACCACTGCAATGCAACAGAGAACTTAACACAGGAGGCTGGAAGCAAAGGCACCCCTTGGCCCAGTCGTCCTGAGCCTGGGTCGGTAAGGCTGCCAGGCACTCTGAACAGCAAGATAGTGTATGGGGTGGGGAGCTCTTGAAAGTCTGTGTGCATCACCTCCACTAGCTGGGAAAAGGAAAACCTTGAGACTGTGTATTCATCCCAAGGCCTGGAAGGGGGGAGAGGGAGCCTACAACACCCAAAGAAAAGCCCCTAAAACAACTTTAGTTAACTGCCTGCTTCCCATAGCGTGTTGAACAAATAGAGCCTGGAGCAAGATAAGGATCTGGGCTAACAGACCCCCACCCATATCTATGTTTGAGTAGTCATAGCTCCCCGGGACAGCTGGCACCACCTTTACCTGTCAATCAATATGAAACTTCTTCACCCCCATCCCACCAACTACATAAGTCCTCAGAACAAAGGACTAATCTCTCTTGGATCTTTTGCCACACGAGGGGCCCCTTGCCACCACGTTTTTGGCCACCTAGCCTTTGGCCACCCTTGCTTTTGCTTTCCCATTAGAACTCAGCACTAAAAAACTTTGCTTACAGGCCAGTAGGCTTGCTGATCTATAATTCTTTACTGTGTCGGCAAGAAGAACTGAGTTTCCGGGAGTTTCTCCTGTGACAGAACCACACTTGAACGTAATAGGAAATGCTAGTAATCCAAGAGAGGCAGTTACAGAGTTACCAACTTCTTAAAATGGGTTCCCTAGTAACACACAGAACCCCCTTAGGACCACCTTTCTTCATTCCCATCAGAACTCGCAGAAGTTTTTAACTAAGAAATTTAAAAAGTACTAGTTCTGTTTTTAATTTTTTACTCTTTGTTTCTTTTGTAGAAGCTTAGGCAACAATTCTACGAGAGAGTGGATTCAGAACATTCGGCGAGGCTATTATAAACCAACAGGCTGGCGGAATCAGCCGTTTTCCAAAAGTTCCAAATTCAGTAATTGAGGATTTATCTCTGCATGAGGAATTTCCAGATGTGCTCAAACCACTGAAAAATAAACCCTCCTGGACCCTGAAATTACATATATCTATAAAGAATCCTCACAGATATCCAGGGTGACCAGTCAAGTTGTTAAATGAATGAAGGATAAATTTTGAGGAAGGCTCCACGTTCATCTGCTAAAAACAGACACCAGACTATTCAGTGCAGCAAGCTCTCCCCCAACATCAAACGTGCACAGGGTGGTCACAGGGCGGAGGAGAGGAGACTCACCTGGGTCCGTGATGTTGAGCAGTCTGCAGGAGTAGGGGTCTTCCCGGTCCTCCACAGGCACGTCGCAGCCGCGAGCGCCTATTATGAACTTCACGAGCACGCTAGAGAGGTGCAGCATTAACAGTGGTTACTGATGTCCACCTGGTATCTGCGCGTTTCCTCACACCCACTTCGGAGCTTTTACTTTGAGACACAGTATTTATTAGCATTAATTCTAACTTCACTCTTCTCTTCTTGCAAAAAGAGGGAACAAGCAAATTCAAAGCTGCTAACTACCAACTGACTTGTGCGTGAGCCCTCCGCTGCAGTCCTGCATGTGGTAAAGCAAATGTGAACACGTTTGGCCTGGCTACCGGCAGAAGCTCACACCACTAAAGCAAACTACAGGAAAGTCAACTTCTCACGACCACAGCTAAAAACCTGTCTCTATCTGCAGTCTTCTCTGCTTGCTGTCTTTGACTTCAGCAGGTGTTCCTTTTGCTCAAGACTAGTCTTTCTTCCCGAGGGTCTGTCCTCTCCTCCCCTGGACCTCACCTCACTGGTTCCCTGGAACCCGTGGCTCCTTCCCTGCACTTTACAAAAATGGTGAAGTACTGACATCAATTTCTATCTACTTACTGTCCTTCATCTCCACCCATTCCTTTACAGTGAGATGCTACAAAGGAATAAACAAACTTGCAACCTCTAGTTTCTCATTCCCTACTCATTTCATAAAACAGAAATTTTAGCTTCCATATTCACCACTTCCTCTGAGACATCTACCACCAATTCAGCCACTGACCTGCTACTGAACCAGCAGACCCTGGCTCCACAGCTTAGTCTCCTTATGACACTGTCTTCCCTTCTTTCCAGGGCATGCTCAGTTGACACCACTGGCTCTTCTCCCCCAGCTGGTCCATTAAGAGTGGACAGGACCCCAGGGCTTTGCTCTGGAATCGCTTTTCACTTGTACTCCTTGGACAGTACTTATTCCCAAGGCTTTGACTAGCCTGGGAATGATTCCTGAATTAGCACCCCTCATTTGGGCCCATCCTCTAAGGAAAAGATCCATCAGCTCATTGGATGTCTTCACCTAGATGGCCCACAGAGAGCTGTGTGCTGGAGCCTGCTCCTATGGCTTGTGAGAGCAAACTGCTGAATTTTCAGGAATTCTGCCAGCTGGCGAGTTATTTATTTATTTATTTAGTGAGTTGGTTATTAAGCACAACCTTTATTAAAAATTAAATTACATAAACTTGCAATATTTTATTAATAACAAAGGAAACAAATACGCAACTTGATCATGTCTTAATCATTTCGCTATTATCTCTGCTTGTGAGGTTTTCTATGCCCATCGGACCCGTATGGAGGAAATATTACAGCGGCATGCTCCTGACTATCCTCCCAAACTCTGTTTGGAGATGTCGCATTGCATGCTTGACAGTGGCCATGGTGGGAACGCTCATGCCAGGGAAACCGGCAAACGCTACGGAGCAGGGTTCGATTTATTGTTTTGTTGACTGTCTAGACTTAAAGTGACAGAGGAAATGTTAATGTAGATGAAACTCAAAATGTGATGTGACTGTCGCCGTTCCATTGTGAACAGTACAAAACACTGAGGAACCACTCTGCCGATTCAGCAAAGTCATCACTTACTTCACGGACTACGAGTAAAGCTATCCCTTCAGCCTTATTTTTCAACTGAAACATTTATGTCAGAACTACACTCCTGTCAACTGCAACCATAAGCTGGTTACAGACCCGAAAGCCTAGCAGGCAATGAAAGCACTCTGTGAGAATCAACTGGCTGTGTGGACTTCGCAGTCCAGAGCACTGTGTATGTATTCTCTGTCAATTACAAGCTACACATCCTTTCTACCAGCGAAGCCTGTCACACGCAGCACATACATGTAAACACACTTCCCTTTGGAGGGCCGGACGGTAAATGTCCACCAGCACGCCACTCTCTGCAGGTGCCTCAAACTCCACGCGTCCGCAGCTGAGATCCTTCCTACGAACCTGTCCCCCTCGTCTAGCATTTCTGGTCTTGACTGGTGACTTCACTACTCTCTGAGGCAGAAAGCTAGCCATCATCCCAGACTCCTCCACCTCTTTCTACATCCAATGACCTTATTTTCCCATAACATCACCACTCAGTTGAGCCGCTCAGCAGTTCATGATCTGACACAGCCCACCTCTCACAGTTACACCCCTTCCTCCTCCTTCTCTCTTTCTACCTCTGTCTCTCTGCCCCGCTTCTTTCCCTAGCACTGTATCGCACACTCATTCACAAATACTCCCAGCCCTTCCCCATAATCCCTGGGCTCCAATCACACAGAACTGCCTGGAGTTTCCCAAACTCTCTGGGCTATTTTATACCTACGTATATCACAACACATATAACACTTAATTACACTTTTAAATCTATTTCCTTCTAAACGAGTCCCCATAAAGGCTCAGGCTACATTGTATCTATCTTTGTAGTCTACCACACATTGTATACTACCTTATACAAAAGACACTATTATATACTTGTGAAATTGACAACTTAATAGTTTTATTACAAACGGTTTCAATTAAATAAGGTCCTTGAAATATGTGCTGAGTCTGGCTCCCTCAGCAAAATCCAAGATTTGGAAGTAAACCATAACCACAGAAATGCAAACACTTCTACTACAGGCCAATTAAGGTAGAACACCTTTCATAAACAAATAGCATTTAGAAATGAATAAATTTGCTAATTAAATTATTGCAGATATTTACCAAATTTGTTTTCTTAAGCCATCTTAAATACTCCTACTGGACCCACAAAATTACTCTGCCCTGGGAAGTTATTTTTGGCTCATATCTATTTTTATACAGATATCTCATCATTTTAATAAACAAATCACCAAACTTACTAAATTTAAAGCAAGAATGCTCTGATAGCAAATAAACTGCTGGTGAGCATCTGAGTGTTAACTGCATCCATCACAGCTACTTCTGAGTCGGTCCCCCAGTAATTGGTGAATGCCTCACTCTGTGCCGAGTCGGGTCTGAAGCCCTGGGAATGTATCAGTGGAAAAAGCTGATGCCTCTGCGCTCAGGAAAGTTATGTGCTAGTGGGGAAGTACATTTATAAATATTCAACTAAATATAGTGCACATGCTGATTGGCGGTAAGTACTGAATGTTACTATGAAGAAAAATACAGCCAAGTAAGGGAAGCTAGAGATGGAGGAGGGGTGGGGTGCTATTTAATGTGGGGCATCTGGTAAGACAACATCTAAGCAGAGGCCTGAAGAAAGACAGCCATGAGCCTACCCGGTGGAAGAGCGGGATGGGCAGGGGGACCAGCAAATGTGAAGGCCTTGAGGAAGGAAAACTGCAGTGCCCTGAAGCACAGCCAGGTGGCCAGTAAGGGGGAAGTAGATAAAAGATAAGGTCAAAGGCCACAATAAGGACTTGATCTCTCCCTCTGAGCAAAAAAAGAAGTCCATGGAGGGGTATAAGTAGAGACCTGATGTGACATTTTGAAAGGGTCAGTCAGGCTGCTATATAGAAAATAAATATAAGGAAACAAAGGTAGAGGCAGAAAACTCAGATAAGGAGACCTCTGCAATAACCCAGGGGAGAGGTTCGAGCCTAGGCCAGGATGGTAGCTCTCGCCGCAGCAGTAAACAATCTGAGGGCAGCACCAGGCAGACAGGCTGACGGACTGGACGTGGCATGGCAGAGGAAGAACCAAGGTACCATCGTACTGCGGAGTCTTTAAACTTCCTGTTTCCCAGATGCCTCAGCACCCTCACAAACAGTCTGTGGGCATCCCACCCAGGTGGCCAGTGTCGGGCTGCTCGCTGCCACAGGCTCCCCTCCTTGCCCTCCCCTAACTGTGACAGTGACATTCAAACACAACAATAAGATCCCCTTGCACCTTTTGCCTGTACAGCTGACCCTTGCACAATGCAGGTTTAAGATCCATGATCCCAGTGCGGTCAAAAATCCATAAATAACTTTTGACTCCTCCCAAACTTAACTACTGATAGCCTACTGTTGACGGGAGGCCTCGTCAATAACACAGACAGTTGATTAACACATATTTTGTATGTTATATGCATTATAAACAGCATTCTTACAACAAAGGCAACTAGAGAAAATGTTATTAAGAAAATCATAAGGAAAATACATTTACAGTAGTCACTGAAAAAATTCACGTATGAGTGGAACTGTGCAGTTAGTTCTGACCCCTGTTGTTCAAGGGTAAACGGCACACTCCACCTTGGAACCCTACAAAGGCCCTTGCCACAGGCCTCAGTCTCTCTCAGCTCCCCACATGTCGGGCTGAGCCAAGTCCCCAGATGCTTCTCTCCTATGGGGCCCTGTGTGGCGTGTGGGCCTCCCTTTTCAGGGGCTGAGCATAATAAATCCGTTCATTTCATATGCCTCTCCCAATGTAATTTCTGTGGACACGCTGGACTGATCCTTAAAGACCTCACGAGGGGGACTTACTGCCCCATTTACAAGACAGACAGCAAGGCTTTTGATCTAAGCAACTGGCAGAGTGGGGCCATTATTTTCTGAGATGGCAAAGACGATATAGCACAGGTGGCAAAAACAAGGCCTGCGGGCTGAATCCAGCTCTCCACCTTGTTTTATCCGGCCCGGCACCTAATTTCTACCTGGCGGCAGCACCGAGCTCCTTGCCCCTAGTTAAGGAGTAGTTACATTTACACAGTCCTCAAATTGTATTCAGCCCTTTGAAGGCAACCATGAGGCTGATGCGGCCCCCGGTGAAAATGAGTCTGACACCCCTGCTGTACAGGAAGAGCAGGTTTTGGAGCTGGTTCCAACAGTGGTGGTGATTCTGAGCCTTTCATTTGCTGGGAATAGGTTCTATTATCACTGTGATCATGAACGAAAGAAATCTGTCTTGAAAAGGAATGAAAGCTGCTATCAACAAGATAAGCAATCGATAAATGCTCACTGCTGGTGACAAGAACATTCACAACTGCAATGCCCTTGCACAGCCACTCAGTCTCAAGTGTGACGAGTAATGCACTCCTGCGGAGCCCTCCTCTGCTGATCCCCTCAGTCTGCACAGCACCGGAAGTGCAGCCTCCCGCGCTTCTCCCCCACTAACACCTCCTCACAGAATCTTCAGAGGCTGGTCTCACCGAGAATCCAAGGCCTCCGGCTCCCAACCGGTCACCCAGCCACCTGATGTCCACCTGAGATGTGCCACCAAAGCTCCGCCCTGGAAGGGCAGTCAGGAGGAAAAGCACGGTGGATTGCACACACCACAGATTGCTCAACTAATGTGTACTACAGAACTGAAAGAATTAAGTGTATTGCTATGAAGCTGGTGAAAAGCATGTTTTGATATAAACATATCTAGGCAGAGAACTATTCTGGAATAGAATCTTTTAAGACTTGCTATTCTAAACCAAAGCAAAAACCAAACATCCTGAAACTAGGGATCTATAAAAAGTAGGTATGTTAATCAATGACTATATTCTCTCCCATCTTTCAGCTTAAAACTGGTTAAATTTACTTTGCAACTCTACTATATGGAAGAAAAGCAAAATAAAACAGCCCTTTCTCCCAGAAAAAAGAGGCTACATGTCTGAATTAACACTGGAGTATCCAAGAAGAGGTTTTACCAAACTAACTCTCTCATTTTTATTGTTTTTATAGCACTCTTATTCAGTAAATCAGGTAAGACGCCAATTCAGAAAACCTACCGTTGACTTAGTGTGGGATGTTGTATTAAATGTTTCAGCCAGGTGCTTCTTATCACATTTCGAAGTTCATGGTTATTGCGGGCTGACAACACACCAACTACCACATCATAGTGACTCGATTTCCATCGAGGAAATAGGGCCAAGTGATCTAGAAATGAGGAACAACAAATTAGAAATGTCAAGTCTCAATTACCAAGTTCAATATACAACATAAAAATGTTTATTACAAAATAATCTATGTTCGGGTTTGTAGAAAATACAAATACAGAAAGAAGTAACACCTTGGTGTCCTCCACACATACATAGGTACTCAT
The DNA here is from genome assembly GCF_004126475.2 of Phyllostomus discolor. Lineage (NCBI taxonomy): Eukaryota > Metazoa > Chordata > Mammalia > Chiroptera > Phyllostomidae > Phyllostomus > Phyllostomus discolor. The sequence goes on along the minus strand of NC_040917.2, from coordinate 5,792,234 downwards.
GCTCACACGAGTATGTACATTCTTCAGAACAAACAGGACAGTTACAACAAGAATCAGTTTGGAAAGGCGTGTGGCATGAACTACAGAATAGTGGGCGGTAAAGGTCAATTAGGCCACAGTTAGAATTCTGACTCTTAGATCACATACAAAAGTTAGTGACATCTTGAACCTCAGTTTCCTTAACTATGAATGGGCATAATACTACTTCTCATGGAGTTGTAAATTAAGTGAGATAATGTGTATAAAGTTCCTGGTTTGGTACCAGGCAAGGCGCAGGCATTCAATGGCAACTAAAAACAACGGAAATATCCTTTCAAAGGCGAAGTCCTGCCTTCGCACTAGTTATGAGGTTTGGGAGACGAAGCTGAAAGACTCCCATGTCGGAAAGTAGCAGAACCCTTATTAATGCCAATAAATTCTACAGCCAGCAAACCTTTTATCACCTACTAAATATTCTAAAGAGTAAAGGAGGGGAAATAAGATTTCTAGTAAAAACAAAATCAAGTGACAAGTGAATAGCTCAGTTTTTACTGTCATAAGGTCTAATGGGCAGGATTATATTTTTAAAATGTGTCCTTAGAAAGAAGACAGAAGGGAAATACATTTTGTCCCTGTTTTTTTTAAATCACCAGTTTCAAAGCTTGAGAGTTACAAGCTTATAAATAACTCTGATGAGGGATCCATTTCATTTCTTTCTCCAATGGTGGAAATTGATCCAAAATGTTTCCAAAAATAAATTACTAAGGGCCAGAGATCTTTATTACATTAAGTGCAATGTTTTTATATGCCACAGGATCTAGGTATTCGGTGAGAAGACAACAAAAACATCACTTTTTCCAAAGAACTTAGTAAAATAATAAAAAGAAAATTTGGGGACAGATTATTCTAATAGCATAATTTAAGGGTATTACATTGTAACAATGGTAGGAATACAGAAATTCTTGTGTAAATACCTTATTTTCCACAACAGGTATGTTTCTTAAAGGGTACTTCAATTCTAAATGCATTAGAGATACTTGTTCTCTACCCCACTGTGAATCTTGCACTAAAACAAATTCTTAAAGGCACAATTTATTTTGAAGGTAAGTCCAAATTTTCATGAATTCAGCTTACTTATAAATAGGCCATATATACGGAACACCTACTATATACTAAGTACCATGTATAGAGTATGATTTTAATGCTTTGCATGTAGAGTATCATTTAAGGCTCACAGTCCTATGAGGCAGGTAGGTTAGGCTCCTTGTTAGACACATGGCAAAAAAGACACAGAATTCAGTAATTTCCTCTTAGTCAAACAGCTAGTAAATGGCTAGACTGTGATTTAATCCCGGCAATCTAACTGCATTCTTCATTGCTATTCTATTCCATAGCTATAAAGCTTAATGTGGCTCATCTGAGTCTAAATTTTGACCTTTTACCCATAACACCAGTTCAAGTGATCAATTAGTGATAAGTGAACCACTGAAAATGCTGGTTAGCACTTCAATTTTTTTAAATTAATGGTCCTGGAACACTTTGTTCCTCAGATATGCCTATACAATGAAAGTTGTACCTACTGCTGGAATTAACTCTAAATGAGGGTGAATTTGAAGGGTAACTTAAATGCTTATGCAATATTTGTAATGCGATCCCACCCCACGCCCCACTTTCTCACAGAGAAATATTAACAGTAAGTGCATTTCTGCGACAGGAGTGAGGCACACATAGTGACCAGACGTATCTGACACTGATCCCACAGTCAGCATGGGGCACACACAGGATCATGAAGAAGTTATTTAACTTCCTCGCGCCTCAGTTTCCTAACCAGAGAAAACGACACCAAATAAATGTCTTCAGATACTCTACTCCATCTACTTCAAAAGGCCTTCTCAAAAGATTAAGAAAAGCAAAAGGCCTATTTAGCCTAAACGCCTCATTTATCTGACACCAAAAAACAAGGTCGCTGCACACAAGTGAAATTCCAAAATAACTGAAACATCCTTTGAAATGCCAAACATCATTACCTTGTCTTGATGGATAATCAAAATAAATCTTTTAAAAATGGGTTACACGGAACATAATACAGCCCTTTCTTGATGACAAAATCTTCGTGAACAATTTCTTCATGAACAATTTCTCAAATTTATCTGTCTCATCATTCATTCTAGCCTCTGCTTCTCCCTGACTTCTCCTATGACTCCGTATCACACAAGAGCTCTCTAAAAATAAATCAGCAACTAACCAAACATGGAGATAACCATGTGGCAGGAGAAAATCCCATGGATTACGGCTGTAAACTGCCTTCTGATCTCACTCACTTCTCCCCGCCAGTCAGTCCCCGCTGCTGCTAAACCGACATGTCTAAGCTGCTCTTGTCAAACTGCTTTGCTTTACACACATTTCTCTTTTCTCCCAGAAGAGAAACACACGGTAGCTTTTGGTCTTTTAGAAAAGTTCTACTTCCAGCTACATTGAAAAATAGGTTTCTAAAGACTCAGTCAAAAAACTTGTTAGAATTCATAAACGAAGTTAGTGAAGTCACAAGATACAAAATCATTTTTGTATACTGGCAAAAGTCAGTTTTATTTCTATACATTAACAAAGTAACAGAAAAAAATAAGGAAACAATCCTATTTACATATATTACATGAACAAAAAGAATAATATACCTAGGAATAAACTTAACCAAGGAGGCTAAAGACCTGTATAGTGAAAATTCTAAGATATTGATGAAAGAAATTGAAGATGACACAAATAAATGGGAAAATACACTGTGCTCACAGGTTGTAGGAAATACTGTTAAAATGCCCACACTACCCAAAGTAATCTACAGATTCAATACAATTTCTATCAAAATTCCAATGACGATTTTTACAGCAATATAACCAACAATCCTAACATCTATGGAACCACAGAAGACCCAAACAGCTAAAGCAATCTTGAGAAGGAAAACAAAGCTGGAGGCATCATACTCCCTGATTCAAATTACATTATGAAGCGACAGTAATCAAAACTGGTATTGGCATAGCAACAGGCAGATAAATGAAACAGGACAGTGAGTTCAGGGAGAAAACCCATATATATATGGTCAACTGATTTATGACAAAGGGACCAAGAATATACAACGGGGGAAAAGTCTCTTCAATAGATCATGTTGGGAAAAATGGATAGATGCATGCAAAAGAATCAAACTGAAATACTATCTTACACCATACACAAAAATCAACTCAGAGTAGATTAAAGATATGAACATAAGACCTGAAACTATAAAACTTCTAGAAGAAAACATAGGGAGTAGGCTCCTTGATATTGGTCTTGCTCATGATTTTTTGTATTTGAAACCAAACACAAAAGCAAGAAAAGCAAAAATAAACAAGTGGGACTACATCAAACTAAAAAGCTTCTAAACAGCAAAGTAAACAATCAACAATAAAAAGGTGACCTCCTGAGTGGGAGAAAACATTTGTAAATCATGTATCTCATAGGAGTTGATATCTAAAATATATTGAAAAAACTCACACAACTCAAGAGCAAAAAACCAAACAATCCAATTTAAAAAATGGGCAGAGGGTGTGCTATCATCACTCTTGGGAGCATACTCACACCTCTCTTCCCTCTTGGGTGTGCATTTTTAGTTTTCCAAACTCTAAGGGTCCCCACGAAATTTGCAACCAAGGGAGTAGCGAAGAGCACCAGCCTGACTGAGGCCACCCCCTGAACCTGTCTCCAAGACTCGCATAGACACTTTCGTGAGCTGATGGCAGTCCTGCCTTGGCTCACTTCTTTTTCTTTTTCTTATACAGTTTTATTATACATTTTATTAGCTCTCAAGAATGGGTTCATGTTGCCTGAGCTTGAAGAACCAATATACCTTGGAATAATACAGCTCTGACTTTCCTCTTAATCTTTCTTCCCTTTTGTTAAATTTATTGAGGTGACACTGGCTAACAAAATTATACAAGTTTCAGGTGCACGATTCCACTACACATCATCGGTACACTTGGGTGTTCACCAACCCAAGTCAGGTCTCCTCCCATCACCATTTATCTCCCCTCCACTCTCCTCCATCTCCCTTTGCTCCCACTCCTCCCAACAATCACCACACTGTTGTCTGTGCCCATGAGTTTTTTTTCCTTTTTGGCTCAATCCACCTCTCCACCACTCCCCTAGCATAGATGTCAGCCTAAGAATCTCTATTTTGTTAGTTCATTTTGTTCATTATATTCCACATGTAAGGGAAATCACATGGTATTTGTCTGTCTCTGACTGGTTTATTTCACTTAGCATAATGGTCTCCAGGTCCATCCATGCTGTTGCAAAAGGTAAGATTTTTCTACTTTTTTATGGCTGAGTAGTATTCCATTGTGTAAACATACCACAGCTTTTTTAATCTATTCATCTACCGATGGACACCTGGGCTACTTCCAGATCTTGGCTACTGTAAATAATGCTACAATAAACATAGGGGTACCTGTATTTTTTCATATTAGTGTTTCAGGTTTCTTTGGATAAATTCCCAGACACAACACCATTGGGTCATAATGTAGTTCCATTTTTAATTTTTTGAGGAAACTCCATACTGCTTATGACAAAAACCCCAAGAATATATAATGGGGGGAAAAAGTCTCTTTAATAAGTCATGATGGGAAAAGTTGGTGGCTGCACCAGTCTGCATTCCCACCAATAGCACATGAAGGTTCCCTTTTCTCCACATCCTTGCCAACACTTGCTGATTGATGACAGCCACTCTGACAGGTGTAAGGTGATGTCTCACTGTGGTTTTAATCTGCATTTCTCTGATGATCAGCGACACTGAGAATTTTTCATATGTCTATTCGCCATCTGTATGTCTTCTTTGGATAAGTGTCTATTCAGGTCTTTTGCCCATGTTTTAATTGGATTGTCTGTTTTAGAGTTGAGTTCTATAAGCTCTTTATAAATTTTAGATATTAATCTCCTATGAGATGTATCATTGGCAAATATGTTCTCCCATTTAGTGGGCTGTCATTTCATTTTGCTGATGGTCTCTTTTGCTGTGCAAAACCTTTTTAGCTTGAGGTAGTCCCACTTGTTTTTGTTGTTTCACTTGCTCAAGAGGATACATCACAAAAAATAATGCTATGAGAAGTGTCCAATATTTTACTGTCTATATTTTCTTCTAGGATTTTTATGGTTATGAGTCTAACATTTAAGTCTTTAATTCACTTTGAGTTTATTCTTATGTATGGTGTAAGAAGGGGGTCTAGTTTCATTTTTTTACCTGTCCAATTTTCACAACACTATTTATTCAATTTTCACAATATTATCTGGACCCCATTGTATGTTTTTGCCTCCTTTGTTAATACTGACTATAAAGGTGTAGGTTTATTTCTGGGTAATATTAATGGACTATCAAGGGGTGAGTTTATTTCTGGGCTTTCTATTCTGTTCCACTGATCTATATGTCTGCTTTTATGCCAGTACCATGCTGTTTTGATTACTGAGGACTTATAGTGTAGTTGATATTAGGTGGCATGATTCTGCCACTTTGTTCTTCTTTCTCAAGTTTGCTGTGGATTATTTGGGGAGTCTTGTGGTTTCATATGAATTTTTGGAATATTTGTTTTAATTGTGGATACACCATTGGTATCTTGATAGGGACTGCATTGAATCTATAGATTGCTTTAGGTAGTATGGGCATTTTTATGTTAATTCTTCCTATCCATGACACAGTACCTGCTTCCACTAACTTGTAGCTTCTTCTTCAATTTCTTCAGTGCCTTACAATTTTCGACATACAGGTCTTTTACATCCCCTACTATGACTGTACGACAGTCAATCTCTCCCTTTATATCCATCAAGACTTGCTTTACATACTGAGGTGCTCCTATTATGGGTGCATAAATGTTTCCATGGGTCATATCCTCTTGTTGAATTGACCCCTTTTGCATAGTGTCTTTCTTTGTCTCTTAGGATAGCCTTTGTCTTAAAAATCTATTTTGTCTGATATAAGTATTGCTACCCCAGCTTTTTTTCCCTTCCCAGTTACATGAAATATCTTTTCCACCCCTTTACTTTTAGACTGTGTATCTTTCATTCTGAGGTGGGTCTCTTATAGATGGCATATACATGGTTCTTGTTTCCTTATTCATTCAGTGACCCTGTCTTTTTAAAAATTATATTTTATTGATTATGCTATACATCTATCCAGACTTTTCCACTGTTGCCCCCCTCCACCCAGCATCCTCCACTCCCTCAGGCAATCCCCACACCATTGTTCATGTCCGTGGATCATGTGTATAAGTTCTTTGGCTACTCTATTTCCTATATTGTATTTTACATCCCCATGGCTATTCTGTAACTACTTATTTGTACTTCTTAATCCTTTCACCTCTTTACCCATTCCCTACACTCCCCTCTCACCTGGCAACCATCAAACCACTCTCCATTTCTGTCCCTGCTCTTGTTTGCTTAGTTTGATTCTTAGATTCAACTGTTGATAGATATGTATTTATTGACATTTTATTGTTAATAATTTTGATATTTTTCTTAAGTCCCTTTAACACTTCACTTAATAATGGTTTGGTGATGATGAATTTCTTTAGTTTTTTCTTGTCTGGAAAGCTCTTCATCTGCCCTTGGATTCTAAATGATAGCTTTGCTAGGTAGAGCAGTCTTGGCTGTAGGTCCTTGCTTTTCATGACTTTGAATATTTCTTACCAAGTCCTTCTAGCCTGCAAAGTTTCTTTGGAGAAATCAGCTGACAGTCTTATGGGAACCTCCCCGTAGGTAACTAATTGCTTTTCTCTTTCTTCTTTTAAGATTCTCTCTTTATCTTTAAATTTTGGAATTTTAATGGGATTATGGGATTTGGGGGGATTGTGATGCGTCTTGGTGTGGGCCTCTTTGGGTTTATCTTGTTTGGGACTCTGCATTTCCTATACTTGTTTGTCTTTTTCCTTCACCAGATTAAGTAAATTTTTGGTGGTTAATTCTTCGAATCGGTTCTCAATCCCTTGCTCTCACTCTCTCTCCTCCTTCTGGTACCCCCATGATGCTGCTGTTGTTACACTTCACGTTGTCCCAAAAGTCCCTTAAACTATCCTCAATTTTAAAAATTCTTTTTTTCTTTTTTGCTGCTGACTGGGTTTTTTTCCAAATCACTTATTTGATCCTTTGCTTCTTCTAACTTACTGTTTATTCCTTCCTGAATATTCTTCATTTCTCACTGGTCCTTTTTCATGCTGTTGTAATTCTAAGTTCCTTGAGGATCCTTATAACCAATTTTTGAATTCTATGTATTGGTAGATTGCTTGCCTCCATTTCAGTTAGCTCTTTTCCTGGAGATTTCTCCTCTTCTTTCTTTGTAGCATGTTTCTTTGTCTCCCTATCTTGGCAGCCTTTTTGTGTATGCTTCTATGTATTAGGTCGATCATTATGACTCCCAGGCTTTCTGATGTGGCCTTAGTAGTAGGTGTCTGTGGGGCTCAGTGATGCAAACTTCTTGATCACCTGAGCTGAGTGCTCCTGGAATGTCCCTTGTATGGGTTATGAAGGCCCTCCTGTTTGGGTTGGCCAAAGAGTTCATTTGGTTTCTTTTCTATAAAGTGGCCTTAGTAGTGCTCAGCTGTGTTTAACTTCATTTGAAACGATTTTATTAGATTGTACTGTGACAGCTGTCATATCAGTGTGCATTTTAAAAATACTTATCAAAATTGATGCACTTTTGTATAGCCATTTTAATATTGAAGATGGAAAAAATAAGCAACATTTTTGGCATATTATGCTTTTTATTTCAAGAAAGATAAAAATGCAACTGAAACACACAAAAAAGATTTATGCAGTGTATGGAAAAGGTGTTGTGACTGAGTGAATGTGTCAAAAGTGGTTTGTGAAGTTTCTTGCTACTATTGATATTCTGGCCAAATAATTCTTTGCTGTGGGGCTGTCTTATGCATTGGAAGATGTTTAACAGCACCCTGGGCCTCTACCTATTAGAAGTCAATAGCAGGAAATAGCCAACTTACTCAAAATATCCAAATCAATAAAGTTATTGGTGAAATGAAAAAGTTGTCTTTCATTTTATGGGAAAATCATATGGACTTTCTGGCCAACCCTAAAATTGAGTCTTGATAGCTACTGGCCCATTTGTGCATGGGATCAACCCTCAGGCTGGCTGACTGAGGCTCAACCCCGACCACGGCATGCAAGCCACTATGCAGGTGCTGACCACATGAAGCGGAATTTGCCTCAGCAGGGTTTGGTGCCTGCCAACATCTCTCTTTGGATATGCCACCTTTGAAGCTTACTGGAGCCTACCCCTGTGCTGTCTGAAGCTGGCTACTGAATGTGTTGGTTCTGGGCCTCTTGAGATGGACTCTGGTGCAAGGTAATGTAAAGTGTTGCCTGTGCCTGGTCCTGGATAAGCCATAAGGAGCTACAAAGCTATTCAGTTTGTGGCTGCCTGGGCCTGGATATGCTTGGGGAAATCCAAGCTGCACACCAAGGCCAGCTTTTACCAGCACAATCCTGTGGCAAGTCAGCAAAAGTCCCAAGACACCCTGAGACCAGCCTCCACCGGCTGGCTGCCTATTAGGTTCAGTCACTAAACTAGCCTCTGGCTGTACTCCTCAGCATGGCATAAGCTTACAGATCAGAGCAAGAGGGGGTCCCAAGGGTGGGTCCGTTGCTTTTCTTCAGGGCTGATGGATGCTGTATGGAGGGGAGCGCTCCACACAAGAAAGATGGTATCTGTGGTGTGAGGGAATAAGTCAGCACTGGGATCCCGGCGGCTGTCCTTCAGCTCTCTCCCAGGAGCCACAAACCTCCGACTTCCTCACACAACTCTGGTCTGCTCCACCCTCTCTCAGCCAAAGCCTAGGGTGAGTGGCTGCAAACGAAATTTTGTGAGTTGGCCCTATAAAAAGGTATGTGTGTCTTAAGCAGATTCCCTCTCTAGTGGATAGAAACCTCACTGCTTTTCATAGCCAGATTCTGAGTGACTCTTCCTAGCTCTGGTGCTCTGGGCTGGGGAGCCTGGCATGGTGTTTTGACCGTACACTTCTCAGGAAGAACCCCCCCTCCCCCGCCCACTGCAGCTGAGATATCTGTCCGGAGCCTCAGCTGCCCTCCATGGGAGTGGGGCTCCCTTTTCGCACCTTCACGCTCCTTACGAGTCTCGACGCAGCTTCTTCTGTAAATTCTTGCTTATAATTCTTCTCTTCAGTTAGTCTTCAGTTGCTCATTCAGGATGATTGTTCTATAATTTAGTTGTAATTCCAGTTTGGTTCAGGAAGGAGGTGAGTTTAGTTTCCACCTACTCTGCCACCATCGTAGATCTACTGGCTCACTTCTTTCCTGTGACATTTGTGGAGAGTCAAAGCAGCCCTGCCTAGGTCTCTCTCCTCTTGCTTCTTCTATCCTAAGCTCTTCTTTGTTCCACTATGCCCAGTTTTAATAAATATACTCTCAAAATCACCTGGACTTGTGCTGTGAATCTTCCCTACATGAAGTCAAGAACCCACACACTAAAGGCCAGCCACAGGCAGACCCTCCCTGGGCCCAGGCCCTGACTGGTAACAGAACCATAAAGCAGGAAGGCAGGAGCCTAGCTTCACGGTGCTCAGGGAGCTCCCCCTCCACCCGACCCTTTTCTGTATCTTCCATCTTAGGCTTTTCGGACAAAAGAAATAAATATCTATTTTAAGCCAAAAATAAAAAAACAAAAATAGAATAAAAATAGGCAGAGGATCTGAACAGACATTTTCCCAAAGACATACACACGTCTAATATGTACAGGAAAAGATCTTCAACATCATTAATCATCAGGAAAATGCAAATCAAAACCACAATAACGTATCAATTCACACCTGTCAGAAGAACTATTATAAAAAAGACAAGATAACAACCACACCTGGCTGGTGGGGCTCAGCTGGTTGGGCGCTGTCCTGCAAACTAAAAGGTCACTGGTTTGATTCCCGGTCAAGGCACATACGAGAGGCAACCAACTGAGGTTTCTCTCTCACATCAATGTTTCTCTCCCTGTCTTTCTCTCTCCCTCCCTGGCACCAAATAAAGTTTTGCTTTTTTTTAAAGACAAGAAATAACAAGTGGTGAGGCTATGGAGAAAGGGGACACTTGTGTGCTGTTTGTGTGATTTATACACTGGGACAGCCACCATACCAGTGTGGAGCTTCCTCAATAACTTAAAAAATATTAATAACACAGGATCCAGCAATTCCACTTCTGGGTATTTAGCTAAAGGAAATGAAAACACTAACTTGAAGAGATATGTGCACTCACATACTCATTTACAATACCCAAGATGGGGAAATATCTTAAGTGTCCACCAAAACATGAAGGGATAAAGAAAATGTGTTATGTATACACAATGGAGTATCATTCAGCCATAAGAAATGAATGAAAACTTGCCATTTCCATGGCAGCAACATGGATAGACCTTCAGGGCATTATGCTAAGTAAAATAAGTCAGACAGAGAAAGGCAAATACTGTACGATTTAACTTACACGTAGAATCTAAAAGAACCAAACCAAACCCCTGAACTCATATACTGGGCACTAATGACACAGAGAAGATGTGGGTGGTTGCCTGAGGCAGGGGTTGGGGGTGGGTGGAATGAGTGGAGATGGTCAAAAGGTACAAACTTCCAGTTACAAAGTAAATAACTCACAGGATGCAATGCACTGCATGGTGACTACGGCTAATAGTACTGTCTGTATACCGGAAAGTTGCTAAGAGACTACATCTTTAAAGTTCCCATCACAAGAAAAAAAATCTGAACGGTAATGAATGTTAATTACATACACTGCGGTGATCATTTTGCAATATATACATATATGGAATAATTATGTCGTACATCTGGAACTAATATACTTTCAGTTATAACTGAATTTTAAAAAGTAGGTTTCTCGTACCACACACCATCCATGGAAATCCGCCTGACAGACTGCCGAGTACTGTGTTACACGGCCGGAGACCCAAAGTGAATGCTCGGGAAACACTGCATAGGAACGCCCACATTCCTACCTCCGCTTACCAGTGTTCGGCTCCACACTTCCCTCGCCCGCTGCTGTGTGTTGTAAATATGGGATACTTAGTTTGATGTCGGCATTTGGAAACAGCAGAAAAAGAAAAACTGATAAACAAACGTGTGACAAAAGACAATGATAATTCATAAGAGAATTGCAAAAGGCCTACAAACCTATGGAAAAAATGTTCAAATTCACTAGGAATAGAGTTTGAGTGACAGCGGTAAAATGCCAGTTTTCTCCTACATTCAAGCTGACAAATTTCTTCTTAAGTGATAATACCCAAATGATTCGTTTTTCAAGGAAATGGTGACAGATATTTCAAGGAAAGGGCTGATCTCCTGTCTGCTAGTAAGAATGTAATTTTGTAGAGTCTTCTGCAGGACAATTTGCCAAAATACATCACAGATCTCAGAACTGTATAACTTTTTTGTCTAGCAATTCCATGTCTAAGAACTTATTTAGAAGAAAGAATCAGTGATGCACTAAAGATCTCTTCATCACAGTGTCACTTCATTAACAGTGAACAACTGCAAACTACATAAATATACAAATAAGGGGTTACTTAAATAAATTATGGTTGATGTACCCTGACTGATGTGGCTCAGTTGGCTGGGTGTCATCCTGTGAAGTGGAAGGTTGCCAGTTCAATTCCTGGTCAGGGAATACACCCAGGTTGAGGGTTTGGTCCCCAGTCAGGGCACATGTAAGAAGCAACTGATTGATGTTTCTCTCTCATGTTGATGTGTGCGTGTCTCTCTCTTTCTCCCTCTCTCTAAAAAATAAATTAATTCTTAAAAAAAATAAATTATGGCTGATATACCTATATGCTAGACTACTTACTATGCAGCCGTTAAAGTTACATTGTGGCCCTGGCTGGTGTAGCTCAGTGGGTTGAGTGCGGGCTGTGAACCAAAGTGTTGCAGGTTTGATTCCCAGTCAGGGTACATGCCTGGGTTGCAGGCCATGACCCCCAGCAACCGCACATTGATGTCTCTCTCTCTCTATCTTCCTCCCTTCCCTCTCTAAAAATAAATAAAGTCTTAAAAAAGTTACATTGCAAACATATTAAAAACTGTTCTACATCATATTCAGTAAGGCAAGCAGGTGATAAGAACTAGGGACATACTGGATGGTTCCATTTACATAAAGTACAAACTCAGGCAAGTCTCTGCCATTAAAGCAGGGTAGGATACCACTCTGCAGTGAGAAAAGGGAGCTCGAAGGGAGTTTCTAGGTGTTGGTAGTTTTGTTTTTAATTTGGGTGTGATTAGTTGGGTGTATTTGGTTTGGGAAAATATATCCAGCTGCACATTTACATGCACTATTCCAAATGTGTATTACACATCAATAAAAATTAAAAAAACCCACTTATTTCGCCTAAACATTATTATATGTATATGCATTCAAAATCTGTCTGGTAATAGATATTTTTTTCCTGCTTTTTCTTAAATAACTTCACACTTTTCTACAAACAATGTGTTTTACTTTCATAAGAAAAAAATTAAATATAAAGTCATCATGAACTGTGAACAGATGATCTATAGGTGACAAATTCGTTCATACTTTCCTAGTTTTATTCTCTTGAGTCACTCCTTCAATTTACTGAGTACCTCCTATGTTCACTGTTCTAGATGGCAGATACATAGCAAGAAACCAATGTTCACCGGGTCAAGAACTAAAACCTTACACAAGCTTCCTGAGGACAACCACCTTTTGTCTGATACACAATGCATCCTGTGAGTCTGGCTACCTACAAGGCTCTGCACTGAGAGTCCATGCCCAAAAGTTTATTGACAACTACAGGAAACTGACTTCAAAACTAATTGTTCTAAATAAATCCAAGGATTATTAAAAATCACATCAAAACTGACACTCTGGTGTGCATGCTGTCAGATGACATCACAAAGAGGCAGACACCTTGAAAATGAGGAAATCATACAAGTTCATCAAGGATCTGATAAGGACAATCAGCATACACACCACTGGCATGCCCTCGCCAATTTCAGGTACCTCCCAACACCAGCAAAGGCATGAGCCACCAAGACTCTACCATCCTCTCTAAATTTCATGGAGTGTTTACTGGGAATCAGCCACCGTCCTGGCTGTTTCATTCACTGAATCTTCACAAAAACCCTATAAGGTTATCATTTATAAGTAAACAAGCACAGACAAGATTAGTGTACAGGGATTATTCTGGATGAACCAGCTCCAAGCAAAATGGCGAAGCAAGCTTGGTTTGTCTTTGGCCTCTACATGCCCCAGTCTGTTTCAATCAGATGGATGGCGAGCACCCTGACGGCAAGGACTACGTACCTTGCACCAGACCTAGCACTCTTAAGCATTGGAATGGATATGCCTTTTCCCAAATATCCTAGACAGAGAAGCCTTTGGGTCACGTCATTCTTCTAAATTAATCGTTAAAATATTTCTCCTAAGGCACCACTCCAAACTAATGGGTTATAATCAAGATATCATACATCTATATTCTCTAGTCCACTGGTTGTCTCCACCCCCATGGATTTCACACAAGACCTGCCTCTTCTGCACCACATTCTCTCTCCCTGACGGGGGTTCAGCTGTTTAAAGTGAGTCACTGCATTAGAATAGCAGGTGCCCTTCATTCAGGACCCTGCTCAACTGGCACCTCGTCAGAGGCCTCCCCTGACCTCTCTATATAAAACAGCAGCACAGCATTTTCCAGCCTCTCACACTGCCTTTTTTTTTTTTTTTGGCGTTGCACTTATCACTACTCCAATGAGATTTAATAACTGTTTCCTATGTTCTGTCTTCCCTTCTAAATTGTAAACTGCATGAAGGCAGGGACTTTACCTTGATTCTGCTGTAATTCCACACCCACAACAGGAGAGAGTAGGTTCTCAAATATGTGCTGAACCAATGGCAAGTCAGAGGGCCTTTTGTTAATATTCAGGGAAAGTAAGTCTCCCTTTCAAAATATATTGCTCAGACTTAAAGAGACTGGAGACAGAGGAAGAGGCAGGAGAGAAAAGAGAACAAAAGCAAATCTGACTATGTTAATTCGAGGTAAGAACAGTTCACAAACTCTTGGGTTCTCTCTCCCCCCCTTAGGCTTAAGGTGTTAAGGGGGGAATGAAAACTGCCCCCGTTTTAGCTTAAACCTGGTGACAACACAGCAGGGAGGAGACTGAGGGGAATTTCAGCAATCACAGGGCTTCCACTGACCTTATTTTTGGAAGCCCTAAAAGTGGAAAAGGAAAGTGAGGACAGCCAGCTCTTATTTAAAATTTAATTCTTACTTATTTAAAATAAATATCAGAGAGAGGAGAAGGGAGGGAGAAAGAGAGGAAGAGAAACAGCAGTGTGAGAGAGAACATCAATTAGTTGCCTCTTGCATACTTCCCAGCCAGGGACCGGGCCTGCAGCCCAGGCATGTGCCCTGACTGGGAATTGAACCAGCAGCGTTTTGCTTGGCAGGACAATGCTCAGCAAACTGAGCCATGCTGGTCAGGACAGTCGGCTTTTATTTAGATTAAAATACTCTACCATCTAACCAGATGCACAATATCCATTAAAGTCAAATTTACATAACTAGTACTGAGTCCTCTCCTCAGCCCTGTCCCTTTTCCAGGGCCCACCTCCTAGTTCCCCACGCCCCAGCCTAACTGGGTGACAGGAGGGCATCATCCAAACCCTAAGGGAGTGGAACAAACTTCTCTCAAACCAAGAAACTGCCAGGCAGCCCAGTACATTTTAAGTGTGAAGGCGGGGTTTCGCTTGTTTACAGAACCCAAGAGACAGTTAGGGTCATAAACACCCTAAGGACTCTCTGCAAGCAAATTCCAGGAGCGCTCACTTATCACACACAAAAAGAAAGATACTTGTAAAATACAAACCCGGCAAATGTTACAAAGCATTTTTTATATATGGCACCCTTTCCTTAGTTCAGTTTTCAACCACAAAAACCCCAAGCCCTAACCTGTTAAAAGGTTAAATGCCCTGTACCACTGTACTTTCATTAAATGTCATTTAAACAGTATTTAAATTCTATTCAGGTGCCACAAATAGCCTTTTCAAAGAGCCTGTGGTTTGTCCAATAAAAAAGATTTTAAGAAACTGTTACCAGAATAAAGAACAGCAATGATTAACAACGAGCTTGCTTTGAGGACTGCCGAATTAGCTTCTGTAGTTTCTACTTAAAAGTTAAGGCATAAACCTTGCAAAAAGTCAATTCTAATTTTCAAGAGTTCTGGAAGAGGAAACAGCTGTCTGGGGGAAGAGCGGTAAAAAAAGAAAATCCCCACAGTTAAAAAAAAACCCAAACAAACAAACGACGATTACCTCATTTTAAAAAGAGCCTTCCAGGTTTCTTTAAAGGTCCTAGGGTAAGCCCTTAAAAAAAGAGGAAAAATAGGGAAACCTTAAGTAGTGTTCTGGGCGGTGGAGCCCACCAACCACAATGGGCACCTCCTATGGGCAAAGCGTTCTAGTTACGAAGCCGAAAAGTGAACAAGATTTCCTTCCCGCGACGGGAGGTTTGAGAGCGACGGTGGCGAGGGTGCCGTTTCACGTGAACTGCATGCATTACAAACTCACCGGGAACTCGTCGCCTGGCTCTAGTTCGTGTCTAGATTTGTTTCACCGACTTACATCACAGAGTTTTCAAGAACGCAAAACACGGTATATTCTTGAAACCGAGCCACGCCACCTTTTAACACACGAACGCACAGACCCTACCCACAGAACTAAGAGCTCAGTCTTGACCGAACGAGACCGACAACTTGGGGCGGAAGGAAGCGACCCGGTGGCCCGAGCCGCTGGCAGCTGAAGGACACCCGAGGCTCTGCTCCCGGCAGGCGAGCGACTTCGGCACGGCCCGGGGCGGCCGCAGGACGCGCGGTGGCGGGCGCCGATTCGGGGCCGGGAAGAAAAGCGGGGAGTTGACAGCGGCGGGACGCGCACAGACCAGAGCGCCCTCAGGTTTGCCTGACTGCAACGCCCGCGGAGGGAAAGGGCCGTCCGTGTGGCGCGTCCCCCGGACTCCCGCCCCCTCGGCCCGCGGGGCCGGCCCTCACCTGCTGGGTGGACGGCGGAGGCGCGCGCGGGCGGCGGGGAGCGCAGCCGCAGCCAGAGGTGCAGCGCGGCCCCGAGCACGCACGGGCACAGCAGCACCAGCCAGTTTCGCATTGGCCGCCCCCGCCAGCCCCACCTCGCGCCCCCGCCGCGCGCCGGGCTTTCCCGCGTCCCGGCGGAGGGCAGGGGACCTGCAAATGGGGCTGATGACGCCTTCGAAGCACCTCAAGGCGCGCCGCCGCGGTCCACGTTCCTCCGGCTTCCCAGCCGCGCGCCTCCAGTCCCTGCGACCGCGGGCGGCGGCTGCTCGGTGGCCTGGTGGCCGGAGCCCCGCCCCTCCACCCGGCCTCCCCCACCCCCCTGCGGCCCCGCCCTCCTTTTCTCTTGCTCTCCCCGCCCCTTCTCTGGCGTCTCCTCCCGCTCCCGCCAGCCAGCCGGGAACTGAAGTCCCGCTCCCGGCCCAGGAGAGCCGTGCACCAGCGACCTTAAGGCTCGAAAACTACATTTCCCAGAATCACATGCACTTACGTCACTCGGAGGGCAGGGAGGTGAAGCCCGAGGCCTAACATTGAGCATGCGCGCCCCTTTTCCACGCCTTCTCCCAGAGGCCAAGCCCCCCGACGGCTGATGGGAGGGAATGCTAGGATCCACGTTTGGAGGCCACCCCCGCTGGGGGAAGTTAACACCGTGGAGGCGAAGGCCTAAGGGGCTGTGAGTGTCTCCTGTTTTCAGTCACGCAGAATGCTGCCTTCTGTGCGAAGCAGGCTCTCGCTGACGTGTCCTCGGCCGAAGAGCGGGCGCGGCTGCCAGATACCGCGTGTGAGCAGTGAAACATCTAGTGTTAGTGCTGGTGCGGCGCAGATCGGCCCTGACCGGCTCTGTGCCCCGGGTGCGGGCGAGAGGAGTGGCTCCACTGAGGGACCGAGCTGCGGGCGGAGGCCCACGTGCCGGGGTTCTAGCTGGCGCCGCAGAGTAGGGAATGGAACAGGTGTGCGCGCGCCTGCTGCAGTACGCGAACCCTGAGAGCGGAGGACGCCCGGCCGGGGCCGGCTCTGCGCGCTGTTCCCCGGGGTCGTGGGGCTCCAGTGCAGCCGCGGCCCCCAGAGGGGTTCAGCACCGTGCCTCGCCCTCTGGCCAAACGCAAGAGGGCACTGGTGGAGGGGTGTGTATGACTATCACAGTGTCGGGGGGGTGAAAGTGGGTGCTTGCTTATGGTTTTTAAGTTTCCGCAAGTTGTCGCGAAAGTCTTGGTTGAAAGCCACTCAAAATCCAACTTACACAGACTTAAAGGAAAATGGTAATTTATTCAAATAAGTGAACAGTCCAGAAGGAGACATCTCAGGCACTGTCAGTGCCATTGGCTCGTTGAGTGGCAAGTTAATTTCAGCAGAACAACCCTCTATTAAAATGACTTTAGTGGATTGTTTTCTAATATTGTCTGTACTATATTAGAAATAGACTACAAAAATTGTCAAGATTTAATTTTAGAACCTGTTTTGGTTTAATAGTTGTATAAAAGCTATAAGCCTACCACACCAAGACATGTCGTAATTAAAATGCAAAAAAAAAAAAAAGCTATAAGCCTAGAGTTTATACTGTATGTTTATACTTAGGTAAAATAAAAGTAAGTTAGCTAATATGGTGACAAATAATTTTTCCTATAATGAGATTTGTATGTTTATTAGTTATCTATTGCTACCTAACAAATTCCTCCAAAACTCTTGGAACAACAATAATAATTTATCTGTCATGATTTCTGTAGGACAGAAATTTGGGAGCTGAGTTCTGGTTCAGGGGGTTCCATAAAGTTGCAGGGACACTCAGCTGGGGCTGTGATCATCTGAAGGCTTGGCTGCCCCGGAGGATGTGTTTCCTAGGTGGCTCCCTTACCTGGCAGGCCAGCGAGCTGCTTTAGTGTCCCCACACCATGGCAGTCTGCTTCCCCAAGAGCAAGAAGTCCAAGACACCAGTGCAGGGGCTGCAAGCCCGTCTATGATGAATGCCTGGAAGACACACCACTGTCACTTCTGCAGTGTTCTTTCTATTGGTCACACATACCAGTCCTAATTCACTGTGGGAAAGACCACCAAGGGTGTGCATACCAGAGGCCAGGGTCATTGGAGGTCACCTTGGAGGCCTGCTACCAGAGTCTATTAGGCAAACTTGAAAAATACTGCAGTTTTTAGGGCCCCTACATATTCTTCATGGCTCCTAATTACCGTAAAGACAAGAAAACAATTGTTCCTTCTTGTCGGGAATATAACAGCAGGCTGTGATCATCATGACTCTTGGACAAAAGTCACAGAGATCCGCATGCCCCATTCCCAGATCACTGTTTACATATGTCAACAAGAAAAGAGAGCCCTGGCTGGGCGGGTTCGTTGGTTGGAGAGTCCATCCTGGCGGGTTTGATTGCTGGTCAGGGCGTGTACAGGAGACAATCAACCAATGTTTCTCTCTCTCTCTCAAAAATCAATAAACATATCCTTGGGTGAGGATTTTTTAAAAAGGAAGGAAGGAAGGAGAACATATAATGTCTATACATTTCTCATTAAAAATTCTTTAGGAACCATTCTGACCTGCTTTTTCCATTTCAATTACAGAAATTGTCAAGAAGGTAATAATTAGTTGTCACTAAGGGTGTCCTGCTTTTTCATCATAAAGGAAGATCTCTCTTGACATTGTAAAGGAAGTTCTCTCTTGACAACCTGAAATTTTCAGTTTGGAGTAAAGAATTATGAGTTGACCCAGAAAGGATTAATCTCTAACTTAGGCAGATGTACTCATTCAACAAATACTTATTAGGCACCTCTTGTGTGCCAAGCACTTTTGTAGGCACTTGGGATGAATCAATGAACAAAATGAAGATCCCTGTCCTGTGGTGATGGGGGCAGGGGTGGACTATAGACTATAAGGTGTAATAGCGAAATGCATTTTACCAGCATGTAGAAGATGGTGAGTGATTCAGAAAATATAAAAAGTAGAACAAGGTAGGGGAATTGGGAATGTGGGACTGAAATGGGGCAGACTGCAGTTTCTAAAAGCAGTATTTAAACAACTTTTCAAAGTTACAATAAGCACTAAAGGTAGGAGCAAACAAAACCATCTCTTTATATTAACTAATCAAGATGCTCCTTCCAATTATAAAAATACTTTAACTTACAGAGGAAACTTCACGGGCCCTTGGACAGGCCTCTAACAAATCACTGTGAATAACTTTTCAGCATCTTCAGGTACCACCATAGGGGTGGCCACCTGTTCCTAGGACCAGTGACCCTTCCATTTACGTGTTGTCCCTAGCCCCTAATAAACTCAGGACTAAGGTGGGTAAAAATTATGAGATAATAGGTATGATGGAAAGAAGAAATTTTAACAACCCAGAGATGATACAGTCTGTAGTCATAGTCGAAGGGGTGAACAAGTTAACAGAATTAAAATTGGGGAGAGGCAAACCAGGATGGTTGATCACCATGAGTACAATTCACCGTGCTAAGTGCTATGAGAAACGAATCACAGGGTGTTACAGCAGCAAAACTGGGAGGTTTCTGACCTGCCTCAAGGTACCCCAGAGGAGGCTATCCCTAAAACTCAGGGCCAGGGCTTGAAATCAGAGAGGTCAATGAAGAAGGCCAGAATACGGGAAGGGCACTCAGGAGCACCTGTGCAAAAATAAATAATAAACAAATAAACCCAACATAGTGATAACAGGGCAGTTAGGGGAATGCAAGCCATTTGGTGTGATGTTAGGAGATCTAGGTTGGGGAAATGCTGACAGGTGAACAGCAGGCAAAGGCCTGGTCCAAGTTATACACTATGCTAAGAAATTTGGATTTTATCTTGAAGGCTCTGGGAGAGAATTTTTTTCCTGACTACAAAAGTAATACAGGCTTATTAAAAGGAATTTGGAAAAATTGAAAAATATGAAGAAGCTAAATTATATCAGATATGTGTCCTATATTCTTTTTCTTTTTAGTTTTTTTCCCCCCAAATTTTATTTATTTATTTTTAGAGAGAGGGCAAGGGGGAGAGAGGGAGAGAAATATCAATGTGTGGTTGCCCCTCCCATATCTCATACAGGGGACCTGATCTGCAACCCAGGCATGTGCCCTGACTGGAGTCAAACCAGTGACCCTTTGGTTTGTAGGCCGGTGCTCAATCCACTGAGCCACACCAGCCAGGGCTATTTTTAATTTTTTTAATTAAGAAAATATTGGCAGTCATGTGCATTTATATTCATTATTTTTTCCTAACATATAACAAGCATTTTCACATCTTTTTAAAAGATTTTATTTATATTTATAGAGAGGGAAAGAGGAAAAAGAGAGGGAGAGAAATACCAGTTTGTTGCCTCTTGTATGCAGCTTGACCAGGGGACCAAACCCACAATCTGGGCAGGTGTCCTGACTGGGAATCGAACCAGCAAACTTTGGTTTGTAGCAGAATGCCCAACCAACTGAGCCATATTGGTCAGGGCAGAAAATGCAACTTTCAATTATGTAATCATTTGTTCACACTGTAATTTCTTACCTTACCCCTTATTACTGGACATAATAGGTTTTTCTAGGTTCCACTATAATAAATAATGTTGGCACTTCTGTGTGTAAAACTTCAACCACATTTCAGATGATTTTCTTTTTAAATATTATTTTAGTATTTTAAAAATTATTTCTCTTTGTTCATACTGGCATTATATTAATATATATGTCTGCCTTAAATAAATAAGTTTTATCCCACATACCCTAGCATTTAAAAAAAATCCTAATTCCAAGGACAAAATTTTTTTCTGAGATTAAATATTTTTATGTTTATTGGATGTTTCTATTGCTTCTCTTGTAACTTTTTTGTGTATCTTTCCTTTTATTCATTTGTATGAGCTCTTTATACATTAAAGTTATCAATTCTTTACATTTATATTTGTTAAAATTATTTTCCTCAGTTTTTCTGCCTCTTAATTTTGTGACTTTTGGACACAAAACTCATTTAAAACTTTTTATGAATTCAAACATCAGTATTTTATCTTTTCCCATATTTTAGGATGTGTTTCTGATCATGAGATCTGACCAATATTCTTATTTGCTTGATTTAACTTCAATCCATCTGGAATTTATTTTGGAATGTGGTATAATATGAGGATCTCCTAAAAAGATTTATTTATTGTTTTTTGCATAGCTATCTGTTGTCCCTAAATATTCTTTCCCTGTTTCTTTAAGATGTCACTTTAATTTATTAAAATGTTTACACATAATAGTTTTTGAGCCACATTTTGGCATGAATCCATCCTTATATCAGCACTATAATATTGTAATGATTGTAGTTTTATAACATTTTATAATCCAGTGGGCATTTCTCCCCCAATACTCTCATTTTTCACAAATATATTATGTCTGATGAATTTTATACTAATTTTTCATAGTTATTGACCTTTTCCCTGAACTTTACATTTAATTAAAAAACTAATGCATGCATATAATTAACTCAAGAAATACTAATATAAACAAAAAATATAATGTCAGAATCCTCCTTTATCCCTCTCTTCTCTTTCTCTTCAGATCTGAGCACTTTATAATAGATATATCTTCACATACAAATTCTCTCCCTTTCTGGTGATGGGAAGGGAGGGACACCTTCCCTTTCAATCCCCAAGAATGCAGTCTGGGCCCTTCACATGTGCACCTCCAGAAACTGTAGGCCCCTGCCTAAAGATCAGTGAATGTCCCCAAAGTGTGTGCTTTCCACAAGTTCATCATGACTGTACCTGGCCCCTCTGCTCGGGATTGCTGCTCCAAAGTTCTCCATCAACTCCCTGTGCCCACAATGACTTCTTCAGGCCACAGCACTTGTCCCTCTGCTTCCACAACAAATACCAGACACAGTACCTCTCTTCGTCCCCCAAATCACAGCGAAGGCATGGCTGTCACATTTCACAGACTTTATTAAGGAATTAGGCTAAAAAAATGCAATATAGGAAGGGAAATTTAAAACCGCATAAGAGACAGAACTGCTTCTCCGGTCCACCAGAGTGTCCCTCCTGTTCATCTCCAGCCTTGGGCCCCTGCCCTGTTTCTGCTACTTTGAAGGGTCTGCTCCTCTTATGAGGGTCACTTCCTGCTGTTCCTTCTTTCTATTACAGGGTCCAATTCTTATTGCCAACCAGTGACGTTCAAATTGTCCTTGGGAATCTCTCAAGTAGCCAAAATGTATACTGTGTGTGATTTTGTGTGTGCAATTCTATAGAAAGATTTTTTTCATTCTTCTAATCTTTGATCATTAATGTTTCTCTTCAGCTGTCAGTCCCTCACTTTTTTCCTCAAGGAAACCATCTTGCCTAGACACATGCACACACACAAAAAAAGTTCACTCTTTTCCATAAGTAGTTGGGAAAACTTTTAAAACCAGACATTCTTTCCAGGGGTGTCAGGAGTGTGGCATCCTTTGCCTAGGGCTCACGCTGCCCAAATGATGTGCACTCTTGAGATGATTAGTTCTCTATCTTAGCCAATAGTTGAATTCTTTTAAGTGCCCACATGTGGCTAGCTGACAATCTTTGCAGAAGACAACTTTTTACACCATGAGGTAGAACTTTTAACTTCCCAGTCTGCAGCAACTCAGCTCTTGTATTTTGATGTCTATGTGTTCAGGGCTTCTCCAAGGTGTGTGTGGCGGGGTGGAACAGATACTGCTGAATCATCTTACAAACGTGTTCAAGGAGGAGGGAGGAGGTGGTGTGAGGGGAACAGAGTGATAACCAAGGATGCAGTCCAAGATGGAGTCTTGAGCAAGATATGGTATAAATCGTGACAAGGATTTTGGTTTTTTGAAATGGGTAGAGAATAGTCAGCGGGTGGGTTTGAGCAGAGGAGTACCATGATGGACTAAAGGAGACAGAGCTGCTTCTCTGGCCCACCAAGCTTTTGGCAGGACCACTTTCATTACCATGTTGACTGGCTGGGGTGAGGGCAATCTACCTTGGGTAGCGGAGGAGGAAGGTGATGGTGTCATTTGCACCTTGAGACAAGCTGCGGCAGTGAGGGCCAACAGGAATGGAGTGTTTCCTGGGCTTCCTCAATGGCCCAGGTCTATGGGAGAGGTGCAGGGTACCACCCAGAGACCCCTTCCAGGGTGGAGCCTAGGGACTGCTCAGACTCTCCCTGAA
The DNA here is from genome assembly GCF_004126475.2 of Phyllostomus discolor. Lineage (NCBI taxonomy): Eukaryota > Metazoa > Chordata > Mammalia > Chiroptera > Phyllostomidae > Phyllostomus > Phyllostomus discolor. The sequence continues at coordinate 5,769,019 of NC_040917.2, read as the reverse complement.
TCTCTGTCTAGGAATTGCTCTTGGCTGCAGGGTGCTGCCTTGCCCCAGGGAACAGTCCCCTCCCCTGAGTCAACTGCCTCTAGTGACTAGTGACAGAGGTGAAAAGATCTGAAATAACTGTAGACAGCCACGGCTTCTGTAGCAGCTGCATCACAGCTCATCTTCCTCTGCACCATGCTGCTTCTGTTGCTCCTCACCGGTGTGTCCCAGGAAAACTGCACGCAACCTGAGTTTCACTGGGAACCTGGCCTAAGACAGTGCTTCTTTAAAACTTGAGTGAAACGATGTCTTTTCTCAATGAAACACCCTGCCACGGTCACAGTTCTGTCCCAGGGAAAACAAGTCCCTGCGGTGGCCTCCAGGCCCAATACATTCGGAGCCTGGCACACTCCAGCCTTGCCCTATTCCTCTACCCCATGTTCACCTTGCTTCAGAGCTGAACTGGCCTCTTGTCATCCTTTGAAAATGACAGGCACAGTCTTTCCTCATCACACTTTTTGTCCTGTTCTTTCTTTCTCTGATTCTTCACTCACGCCTCTTCTACCTCTGCCCCAGTGGCTGCTTTACCGCCTCAGTGAAGCCCTCTCTGTCCCTTCCACCTAAACGGGCACCCTCCCAACCTCCACTACTCTCTTCTAGATCCCCACCACCCGCTCACATACCGCCCCTTTTACTTAGTTACTTTGTTTATGGACTTTTGTCTTACTGTCCACACAGAGCAGGAACTTTCTTCCCCTTTAGATTTGTTCACAGATATAACCCAGGACTCAGAGCAGTGACTGGCACTTTGTAGGTGCTTCACAAATATTTGTTGCATAAAAGAAAGAGTAACTGGATGACCTTGGGAATCTTTATCAAGTTGACTGTAGAACAGTCCATGGGGTGTGATGACCCAGGGATAGTACGCAGAGCCAAGGCAAACAGAGACACAAGCTTTTAGGTAGGGGAGGAGATTGCAAAGGATGCTGGGAAGAAGCCACGATACAGGAGGAACACAGGAGCATGTGCCACAGAAGAGGTGGGATGGAAAAGAGAATAAGCAGCTGGGAAAAGCGCCATTGACATATGAAGCAAGGTAAAGATTTGTGGACTGATGGGTTTCCCCAAAATCCACATGTATCTCCCCAAATTCATGTGTTGAAATCTAACCACAATCAGGTGGTATTAAAAGGTGGGCTTTTGGGGAGGTCATTAGGTCGCAGGAGTGTAGCCCCCATGAGGGGACTAGTGCCCTTATAAGAAGAAGCCAGAGAGCTAGGCCCTTCTCTTACTGATGTCTGTCTACAAGCAGCTGGCCATCTGCAGTGCTAAAGGTGGCTCTTACTGGAACCCAACCCTGCTGGCACCCTGATCTCAGACGTCCAGCCTCCAGCACTGTGAAAAGTAAGTGTCTGTTGCTTATAAGCCACTCAGCCCAAGGTACTTGGTTATAGCAGCCTGAGCAGACTAAGGCAAAGACAGAGAAGTGCCGCCTGATATGACAGTTGGTAGGTAACTCAGTTTCTAGGAGCAAGAAGGAGCAGAAGGAATGAGGTGGGACAGGTATGTGAATTACTTTCTCAAGAAGCTTGGTGGTGAAGGCAGGAAAGAAAGATTGGAGCTGGGCAGAGGGCTCAGATGGAAGGTCTATATTTAGGTGGGAGAGGGAAGGCTAACTTGAATGTTAAAAAAAGGTTTTATTTTTAGAGAGAAGAGAAGGGAGGGAGAAAGAGAAGGTGAGAAACATTGACATGAGAGAGAAACGTTGATTGCTTGCCTCTTGCATGCACCCCACCCTGAGACCAGGTCCACAAGCCAGGCATGTGCCCTGACTGGGAATCGAACCAGCCACCTTTCAGTTTGCAGGACAGTGCTCAACCCACTAAGCCATGCCAGCCAGGGCGAAACTAATTTGAATTTTAGGTGATGTAAGGAGAGGGCCAATAATAACCACATAATTTCTCATGCAAATCAGAATTTTGAGGGGAAAAAGGAGACGGGACAAATGCTAAATTGGAAGGATGTCAAGACTTCGGTACGTACAGTCACACTGTCCCTGGCTGACGTGCTCTCTGCAAGTCATTGCTTTGTACATAGCAGGCCACCACGTTTCCTAATGGTAGGTGGCCGGAGCAAGCTTGCCTTTTTTGCCTTTTTTGGTGGGGGAGGGATGGCAATCAAAAATTGGTAAAGGTTAATTTAGCCACAGACATATGCTCAAAATACAAGATTTGAATTTAGATTTTACTTTGAGAAAGTTCATTGGACACCTTTTTAAGAAAAGAAGCATCTCTATCAGCTTGGATAGAGGAAAGAATATATAATCGATTATAAAATGTTAGTTGTCTCACGTTTTCACTGAGTCATGTTACCTTTAAAAGATGAACTTCTGTCTTCCTGTTAATACAGCACAATTTCTATTAATTTTACCACTTCTAGTTCAGCCCCCACACTGCCATATCCACACATTACTTGTTTGCATATTTAAACTTTTAGTCAAACCCAATTTCAATAGATCTTGGGGAACCTTGCTGTTGGAGACTTATAAATACTTAAATGCTATTATAAATGATGCCAAATTTCTTTCTATTAAATATAAGACTAGAGATGTCCAAAGACAAAAAAATCTTAAAAGTTGAGAATGGTAAAATGGAATTATTCCATTAAACATGCATTATTCAGGTGATCTTGGCAGAATGTAATGTCTTAAATTTAAGAGTCAGAAAACTGTGTGAGAGAGAAAACAGAATCAGAGTATTCTCTGCAAGCCCTTCAGACAAGTCTGAGGTCAAAACCCAGATTTGCATTTATTAGCTATGTGACCTGGAGCAAGGAAAGGACTTAACCTCTTAGGTCTCAGATTCCTAATCTGTGAAAAGAGATTCGGGGCATACTTCAGTGAGTTGTTTTGAATATTAAATGAGGACACATATGGGGAAAGTCTATAAATGCTAGTTTCTTACCGTCCTGTAAACATGAATATGAAGAAGACACGCAGACTAAAGTTAGGCATACACAACCTTGAGTCTTGGAAAAGGTAACAAGAAGATTGAGAAGTCAATTCTAACAGTTGCTCTAAAACAAAACAACAACATAACAAAGGATTGGATATACCTTCATTCAGCAGTTTGTAACTTTCCATCTCAGGTCTCCATTGTCCAGGTACATCTTGACACAAGGAAAAGGAATTTGAGGACAAAAGGTATTTTTGCAACATTTGCATCATCAGGGCAAGAATCCAAACTCCTTCTGCTGATTCTTCTGTCTTTTTAAATTTAATGAACTGTATTACTCTTACTTCCTTTGGCTCCTCTTTAGCTAAAAGTAACACACAATATCAGCCACATCAAATATCCTGGGTGGTGCGGTGCCCTCTGCCCCAGAGAAGACGACCCCACACAGGGGCCCTGCTTCACCACAGGAGTCTCAGCTGCTGAGCTGGAGCCTTCTGCAAGTCCGGAACTGGCGTTCTGGTGAAAGCTGGAGTTTCTAATGGCTGGACAGAAATAGTGTCCCTTGTCGCTGTAAGTCTCCCTACAGTGCCCTTACTACTGGGAAGTTCTCCTGGCATTCTGCTGCGAGCACAGATGGATTTGTTATCAGCTGGTTGACTCCTCAGTCCCTGCACATTGCAACAGCTGGAGTTTGCAGTGAGTCTGGGAATATGGTTGAGAGACGAGTGTAGAGGGAAAGGCAGGTGGGAGGTGGGTGCTGGAAATGACCGAGAGCACTGGACGTGTAAAAATAGGGCTACGTTTTACACCTCGGAAGCAAAAATCAACTGTGGTAAAAATCAGCCAGACTTGGGTACTATTCTTTTCCCCTTTCCTCCCTTCCTCTCCTTCTACCAACAAATAATAATGTGTCTATATGTGCCTGGAACCCCGAAGGTTACAAATGGGAAGGAAGCAGCCTTGGGGATTGTCTCTATGGAACTTCCACTCTAGTGAGGGAGGTGCAGAAAGGACCAGCAAACGACCCAACACGCAGAAAGGGGCTGTTGCTCGTCTGGAACTGATGAAATGCTGCATGTCCTGTTGCCCTCGGGGGGTCCTGACACCTTCCTGGCTTCCTGGCTTTGCAGTCTGTACAACTAGGTCTCCCACTGAAATGAAGAATGGCCACCTAATTTTTTTTTAAAAAAGGAAACTTCATCATTATAGTCAAACAAAAATATCAATAATGAGCTAGCCTCCCACTGTCGCTCAGAAGACGCCATAACTGTGGCTGTCCCTTCCTGGGCACTGACTTGCCCTGCACTGAGTGCCACCCTGGGCCTCTTCACTGCGGCTGGTGTTGGAAACTGCTGTCCTTGGTGCCTTAACGTGTCCGAGGGGCAGCGCTGTGGGGCTTGCCAAGGCCTCGGCTTGTGCTCCTGCCGTCAAAGTCTGCGGGAGCCCTGACTGTGTGGGGCCCACCTCCCAGGAGATGTAGATGACAGCAAAACCCGAGGAGGACCATTGGCTGGGTGTAAAATGAATTACGTGGAGTCTCCCCAAAGCAAAGAGGGTGATTAGAAGGGACTGGAATCATCTGTGGAAGCAAGAAGGCGGCAGGCATTGGGAGGCCCGACGACATGCCAGGGGAAGTGATTTGCTCTGTGACTCGGGGGAAGAGAGGTTTTCCATCTTGTAATCCTCACTGCGGTTGCACAACATAAATTTTTAAAAAGAAAAACTAAAAAAAAAGTAAATTTGCCCCATGAACAAGTTTTAAAATCTAAGTAAAATATGGCATCGTCCTCATTAATGCTTGTCTTCAGTCAACACAGCCCAGCTTTGAGTGTGCACTAAATCCTTTTCAGAGAGAAATCCCAGACTTTTCCCCTCCAGCTCGTCTGAAAGGTCTGCTCCTCAATGTTCCTGTCAGATACATGATGTTTAGCGTGGTGAATTTCTCTAGCGGTTCTCCACTCCTGCCCAGGGCCCCAACTGCAGAATCCCGTCACCTCCCACTCACAGAGCGCTCATATCCCCTCTCCCCCGATTTTTCTTCTTTCTCCCCCTTGCTCCCTCCGTACCCTGAGATGCCTCAGGAGTCTCACTTTTAGATCAAAGGAAAAGGAAAAGAACTTTCTTCCATACTTTTGTCTTTTGTTTAAAAATCAACATTGCTTTTGTATTTGCCCAAGATACACTATTAAAACTTCAAAGGTCTGTGACCAAAATGAGTACAGAGAAGCCTTGTGGCAAAAAGCAGAGCTATTCTATGAGAAATTAATTTCAAACGCTAGAGGGAGGGTGGCATTAGGTTTCTGAAACGACATTACATTAGTTCAGCAAGAATACCTTAGAGCCATTCTGAGTCAGAGGACAGGATATTTTGATCTTCAAAGATAAAAGGGTAATTCTAAACAGCTAATCATGCATAGGGCCCATTATGCATATTGATACTGGTAACAGGGTGAGATTTTCTGTGGTATGAGAGCCACATCCCACCCCGCACACTTAAACACTTTCCTTCTGGTTTACACACGACAAGGCAAGTATCTCTTTCCTCGGATGAACTAGTGTTAAGGGAAAAGAAACCTGTAATTATCTTCCTGGAGAGGGCAATTAGACTCCCGCGACCTCATCTGATCTTGGTAAGTATTCGGCGGGATGAGTAACATTTCTCAGAAGCCAGGAGGCCTTGCTTGGAGCTCTGTCACTCACCGAAATCGTAACTTCGAATCAGCTGCTTCACTGCCCTGAGTCTCAGATTCTTTGTCTGCAGAATGTGAAAAATAATGACTACCTCATGGGTTTTTTAAAAAAAAAAATAAATCTAATACAGCATGTGAAAGTCCTTGGCACCAGCAGGTGCTCAGAAGCGTTGGTTCCCTTTCTCCTGCGCCACCAGGGGCAGGTGGAGGGTGGAGCGCTGCCAGCGCGACCCCTACCCCTGTCCCCCCACCGGGGCAACTGGGCCGCACGGGGGCGCCCTCTTCTCGCCACCTCCGCCAGGCGGCGCAGACGGAGTCGGCCGGGTGGCTCTGCCTTGCGCGTCATGCTCTGGGGCCCCGCTGAAGGGACAGACCCGGTCCGAGGCACGTTCCTAGCAGAAGCAGACTCATCAGTTACTTTCCCATCACCTCGGAGCTCTGCGGGCCGAGGATGAGGATGAAAGGCGCCAACCAGATAAATAGTTGGGCTTGTCCGGGGCTGGGGTTTGGCTGGGTGCGCTCAGAGAAAGCAGGGATGGGAAGCCCGGAGCTGGCGGGAGGGAGGTAGACGTGATGGCTGCTAGATTTGACGATTCAGGGGAGAAATGAGGAGAAGAAAGCACGGGAGGAGGGACTGTAGGCTCCAGGAGAGGAGGAAGGAGCAGATGAGGACGAGCTGGAGAGACCGTGGGGGCAGGGTGGGGAGGGAGTGACACAAGTGAGTCGTAGCTCCAGAAGGGACCCAGGCAGCCAGCTCATCCTCGAGTTTATCCAGTAAGCCTGCATCACGTGCAGCACCTGCGGCCTCCCTGGCCTAGTCCTCTCCACTTCGGTTCTCAGAGCCGCACTCCGCCGCCTTGAGTCCCCCTTTACTGGGCACCGCCCGCTGCGTGAGGAGCCCACAAGGGCGGAATCATAGCTCTCCCCGCGCTGTCGGGAGGATCACCATACTGACTTCACCATACTACCAGCTCATAAATGTCTTGACATTCAAATCGTTTCAACACATTCCTAAAATTTCCTGTTTTTAAATCTAATCCAACAAATGATTAAGAGCCGGCTTAGAGACAGACACCGAGGGTGACAAAGAAGCGGGGACTGCCACGCTGAGGCATGGGGTAGGGATGGGGAGTGGGGAGGGGGTGGGGTGGAGTGGCCAGCAGCCACGCTCAACAGAGAAAGGCAGAGCCCTCTGAGTCAGGGTCACCAGCACAGAAACCCACGGGGGCCTACACAGGGTGATGGCCTCTGTCCCAGAGGACGCCAGCTCCCCACCGGTCCAGTGGGAGTATTCTCCGCCTGCCCCCAATTCCTCTCCTTTCCTTTCTCCCTCCTGTTACCCGGCATGGTGCATCTGGGGAATACACTCTGGCCCACATTGTTGTACTTCAGCTGTGTGTGTGTGTGTGTGTGTGTGCATGTGTGTGGCCATCAAAGTATGTAGTGTTGTTTCTTAAATTTACATATATATGTAATATTTTTCTACAACTTGCTCATCTTGTACATCATATTTCCAACACCTGTCTTACTTGACATGTAGATCTAATTCATTCATTTTAGCTGCTGTGTAGTAGGAGACTACATGATCGGATTACTTTTTGCATTTTCCCACTGATGCACGTGTATGTAATATTTATTATCTGCTAGGCACAGTTCCATGTTCTTTAAAAATTCTCATTCACTAGCCTCATAACAAGTAGTAATATCACCCTATTTTATAGACAAGGAGACCATGAGGCTAAGTAACCCGTTCAAGGTCACACTGCTAGCAAGTGGTAGAACCGGGTTTCAAACCAAGATTATCCATCACATCAGGGACTCCATCCTAACCCTAAGTTATGCTGCCTCTTTAAGGTGTCCTAGTTGTACCCCATTACTGCCTTCCTGCACTTACTCTTATGCCTACTGCCACCGGCAGATGGGTGGAGTTTCCTTCTGGTTTATACCTGGAACTGGGGTTCCTGGGTCCAGGTGGCCTCTGTCATGGCAATGAGTTTTTACTGTGTTAACCAGAGTAAGGAAGAAAGTGTCATAGTGATACTGAGCCCAGGTTTGGGGCTGCCTGCCACTGGAAAGCCAGTAATCAAGGGACAGGGGCTGGTGGAAGCAAAGCAAGTCTTTCAAGAGCTAGCAGCTTGAGAAGATGACAGACTCATATCACAAAGACCGCCCTAACAATTGGACCTAGGCAAGGGGTTTTGTAAGGAGGAGGAAAAAAGAAACAAGAACAAAGGAATCAAAAGATGGGGGTTGAAAATTCTTCATTGAGGGGACTACATGCAAGAAAACACAGTCTGTTCAGATAAGTGGCCGAAGGTCAGCAAATCTCCTGGAGCCGGACTGGGCAAAGGTTGGAATCGGCTTCTACTGAAGTTAGTTCCTAGAATTCAGAAGCAAACAGGCTGTCTATCTGCGGTCACTTATTAGTTAACAGCTCACCACATACAGAAACAATGTTAGAAGAATGGTGGGTGGGTCGCACTAGGAATAATGCTGAGGCTTGGGAGGAATTCCGAGCTGATTAAGAGTCACTTCATTGTTTTCTCCAGCTCCTAGCTACACTCTCTTCTGTCACTGTAGTCACCCAAGAGGTGGGTAACAGAATGTGAAAATACTTTGAGAGAAGGCAGATGGCCCATGTCAAATAAGCAATGCTTCTGAATTTCTTATCTCCTTCATCACAGATGCACTGTAACACATCTGTATAATTTCAGCCTGTAAATTTGACTCATTAGTCTGCTAAACCACTTACAGGATTCTGTAAGTTGACCTCAACCAACAATTTTGAACACATTTTGCAATATTACTACTGTAAGAACAGATAGCTTTTTAAAAATTGAGTTATAAGGGTCAGCTTAAGCAGTTACTTCGTCTCAGCAGACACTAAAAATTGCGGTATAATTGACATACAACACTATGTTAGTTTCAGGTGTACAATGTAATGAACTGATGCTTGCATCCATTGTGAAATGATCACTGCAATAAATCTAGTAACATTCACCACCAGACAGTTACAGATTTATTTTCTTCTAATTTTTAAGATCTACTTCCTTAGCAAGTTTCAAATCTGCAACACAGAATTATTATCATGCTGTACATTACATTCCTGCCCATCGAGGGATGAATGGATAAACAAAACGTGGTATGTACACACAACAAAAATTTGGCCTCAAAAAGGGAAATGCTGTCATATGCCACAACATGGAAGAGCACTGAGGACACATGCTCAGTGAAATAAGCCAGTCACCAAAGGACATATACCATGTAATTCCACTTATATGAGGTATCCAAAGCAGTCAAAGTCATAGGAACAGAGAGTAAATGGTGATTTTGTCAAGGGCTGGGGGATGGGGAACGGGCACAGAATTTTAATCACGCCAGGTGGGAAAAGTTTGGGATTTGTTGCATTGCCATATGCATATAATTAACTATGCTGTACTGTCCCTTAGAAATTGTTAAGAGAATAAATTTATATGATGTGTTTTAACATGCACATGGAGTCTGGGCTCAAAGTTCCTGGACGGGTACTAGTTTCTTCCTCTGTCTCCTCTGTCTTTAAGGACCTTCAGCATCTCTGCAGAGCCCTGCAGCTGACCCTCTGTGGCCCAGCCGCTGTGCTCAGGGGCTGCCTCTGTTTTGCTGGACTCCTCTCCACTGGAGGCTGGACTCCCAGGCCCTGAGGCCCAAATGGGAGGCAGGTGGAAGGGCACTGCAAATAAAGGCAGCTTAATTGCCCCGCCACCTTTAGCACTCTCTGGAACAGGACATTTTTATATCAAAAAACAAACACAAAGCGCTATAGCATCTCTTCAAACTTAAGAGGTGTCCCTTGACAATTTCTGCCAATTTTTCTTCCCCCGAGAATTCACTATGTTATATGATCTGCTTTTCCTCCCCTTTCTTACTGAAGCTGCAGGTGAGAGCAGCTGGGCACTTACCCTCCTCAGCATGATTGATGTTCAGGTGCAGCCTTGGGAGTGGTGGGTTCTTCTTCCTAAAAGTTGGATGAGAACACAGGCTCTGATGTCAGACTCCCTGGTTCAAATCACAGCTCTTATATTTGCTGCTTGGGTTTTGTGAAAGTGAGCAAGTGACTTGATTGGCCAGTGACAACCCATTGCTAAATTTTCAAGAGCTTTGCTAGTCCGTTGCTGTCCCGTGGTAACTTGATGGGAGTATTTACACAATGGGAACTGTTACATGCTGCAGATTGGTACCTGCCCCCTTCCCTAACCTGGTTGTTGCCACTCACCAGCACGCCGCTGCTCAGTTGCCTCACCTGTGAAGTCGGAGTAATAACAGTAGAGAGTCCCGTCACACGTGCTCACAAATGCTCAGGGATTGCCAGCTGCTCTGGGCGTCTCTCCCATTTTATGTGGTCCGGAGCCATTCTGTCACAGCTTCAAGCACTGGACAAGCCACATCCAGCACACGCATTGGTAATAAAACTTTAAAAAAATCACTTAGATTAATTAGAGCCTGAAAACAATTAGCCCATAACTGATAGGAATGGTGTGGTCTAATGTTTATGAGGCAGACACTGATGGCGCATTACTGTAAAATTAGAATTCTTAGTTGGGCATAGGTTACTTGTGTTACACACAGTTTGCTTAGCTAACTGATGGAAAGAATTTCTTCTCTGGATTTCCTATTTTTCTTCTCCCAGTTAAAGCAAAGACTATAACGGTAGTTTATTACTGCATTTGGTAGTTCGGTAAACAAACATATTCTAAAAAATTTACATAGCTGTGTTGAAGGAAAATGTGCTGAAAATTCACATTAATTATATGTAACTTAATAAAGACTTTGGTGAGTAAATAAACTCTTGGAAATACATTCCTGTTATCTGAGTGCTAAAAATATATATTATAAATATCTGACTCATTCTGATTACTAATGAATTAATCACTTCTGTGTATTTAAAGATAAATATTATACTGGTAAATCTTAATCTCTGTTTTAAAAATTATTTATTGATTTTAGAGAGAGAGGAAGAGGGAGAGAGAGAAACATCAGTTTGTTGTTCTACTTGTCCATGCATTCATTGGTTGATTCTTGCATGTGCCCTGACTGGGGATCCAACCCGTGACCTTGGTCCATTGAGACGACACTCTAACCAACTGAGCTGTCTGGTTAGGGCTGAGCTCTGTTTTCTTTTATTTATTTTTTAATATTTTATTTATTTATTTTTAGAGAGGGGAAAGGAGGGAGACAGAGAAACAGCAATGTGGAGTTGCCCCTTGAGCGCCCCTACTGGGGACCTTGCCAGTAACCTAGGCTTGTGCCCTGACTGAGAATTGAACAAGCAACCCTTTGGTTTGCAGGTCAGCACTCAATCCACTGAGCCACACCAGCCAAGCCCATGCTGTTTTCTTAATGAGTCCTTCATTTACTCTCAATAGGTCTGGGGGCCTTATTTTCTATTAGTCCTCACAATTAATGGAATATGTGTATCTTAATGTAATTTTGCCAGCATTTGTATTATAGAAAGAAAAGTGTTATACTATAAAAAGAGTGTTATAAAAGTCTATCATCACAAAATCATTACAGATTCCTAACACAGGCTATTTGATATTGGAGGAGTTTTCAACCAAGGTGCTTAGCAGTTCAGCTCTTGAAGTAATTGCCTTTTTCAGAAAAAATAGCTTGCTTGGATGATGTTTACAAAATGCTAGCCGTCAACAGGCAAAAAGATAATGGTGTTTGAAGGACCAGGGAGTCTGTTTCTGGGATGGAGGAGGCTGAACTCTCTGCCTCTGAAGCTGCTTCTCTTCCAAGGTGCTCTGCTGTCGGCAGACTGGAGCTTGCTTGCTTCTGGAGCTTCTCCGCCTCAAAGTAGTAAACCTTTTCCAAGCCTTTCTCTGTTAGTGGGTTGAGTCCAGCCTCAGCAAGAAGTATCAGAAAAATTAATAAAAATAGATGCCACCTACTCAGGCAGAAAAGGACACTGCCAGAGGATGATGGGGTCCCCATGGGGTTTTTCTCCCACTCTTCTGGCTCTTGCTTCTTCCGCCCCTCAGAGCTGGGCTTCGTGGGTCCCAGACAGTCAGCTTTGGCCTGTGCTCAAGTAGCCTTGGCCCCTGCTCTAGGGTTTTGTCCCCACCCTTCCTACAGTACCCACCCCCTGCTGAAAATCTGCGATGTCCTTCTGCCCACTGTCCGCAGCTCACGTTCTGCTCTGAGACTGCTGGCCTGGTGTTCGCAACCTGCGTTCTCCTGCCTGCTGCGTGTCCCAGTTTGAAGGATTAGCCTTCTACTATGGTCTCCACCCCAAGTTATTTTCTGGCAAATTCTAGTTCTCCAGACATTACATGAATCCCCGTTTTGCTCTAGTCAGGTCTGTCATGACTGGGGTTTGGCCCTATGACCCTGCTGCATAGCTGTGTCCCAGAATCTGAAGATTGACCTGTCCCATACCCGTGTCTCCTGACCCCATGAGGACCACCTACTGGGTTTCTGCACCATCATCTGCCAAAGTCCCCAACACTCTTTGGGCCCCTGTTCAGCTGCCCACGATTTTTCATTTGAACCCTGAGATCAGCTGGTTCCCACCCATTCCAAGGGGCCACAGAGCCAAGCGGTTCAGAGCAGGCACTCCGGCACTCAATGGCCCAGGCTCCAGCTCTGCCTGTTTCCTCTGGAGTAACAAGGCAGATGCTTGACCTCTTTGTGCCTCATTTTGCCATCTTTAAAATTGGTTCCTTCTAGTCCTCATAGGGCTGTTAAGCAGACCTATTTTCAAAGGGCACCTGGCAAGCTCTACATAAGGATTTGAAAAGTAAATTAGTTTGCTCTGGCTGCCATAACAAAGTACCACAGACTGCACGGCAGACACAGGAGACATTTATTTTCTCACCGTTTTGCAGGACAGAAGTCTGAGATCAAGATGTCGGCAGGGTGGTTCCTCCTGAAGCCTCTCTCCTTGGTGTGTAGATGGCCACCTCCTTCCTGTGTCCTCACATGGTTCCCCCTCTGTGTGTGTCTGTGTCCCCTCTCCTCTTCTTATGAGGACCCCAGTCACAGTGGATTAGGGCCCACTCTCAGACCTCATGTTAATTTGTTTACCTCTGTGAAGACTCTGTCTCCAGTTACAGTCCCGTTCAGAAGGCTTAGGGGTTAGGACATAGACACATGAATTTGGGTAGGACACAGCTCAGCCTGTAACAACAATTAAGTAATTTGTGCCTGGATTCTGACAGTGGACTTGCACTAGGGGAACCCCAAGTGGTTCCTACAGCCCCCCACCTGCCCTGTGTCAGGCTGAGCAGCAGGTGGACACTCTGTGCTAGCCCCGCCTGGGCCACAACAGCCCTTCCCCTCTCCCCTGTGGGGCCAGCCTTGGGGGCTCCAGTGTGTATTCAGTCAAAACTGTCAGAGGCACAAACCCAAAGAAGGTAACGGTAAAGTCAGCTCACCACAAAAGGGCAGCACCACCCAGGAGAAGTTACTAAGTTCCAGCCACCAGAGAGGCCCTTAATGGGTTACTTCCTTGGGTAAACACACTGGTCTCTTCAGAGACCCTGAATGTTTGACCACATACTTGGAGCTCCTGCACTGATTACCATGAGGTCTCGTCTTCCCCACATATCAGGAGGTCCCTTCTCCAGAAGGGGGTTCCTGGAAAGTGAGGGCTGGGGGGCCGCGGTTGTGTTCATGTAGAAAAGAGCCTGTAATTCTGATGTGTGCAGGTGCTGGAGTGTGACAGGCGCCTGGCTACTGACTGGCAGGTTTTACCTTTTCTCCCTTTTTCAATGTGTCTTCCGTAAATGGCAATGTCTCATTTTAAATTTGGAGTCTCTCTCTGTTTGGTCTTGTTTCCACAATAGGTGCTAATGAGGTAAGCAGAGTCCCTGTTTACTGAGCATGTGTTAGGTGCCAGACAGTGCTCAGTACTTATGTTATTTCATGGGATCCTCAAGAGCCCCCTGTGAAATAGGTGCTATTATCCTCATTTTACCAGGTGAGAAGATGAAAGGTTAACACAGCCACAGGGCTGGGAAGAGTCAGAGACAGGATTTGAACCTGAGTCCCTCTGACTCAAAGCCCAGGCTTCTTGGTGCTCTGGTGTCTTTGTTTGTTCGTTTGTTCTCTTTACAACCTCCTAGCTCAATCATTATTTGTTCATCGGGGGCCCATCCTCTCTTTTTTTGTTTTCCCATTCCTGTGTCATTTTCACTAGAAACACACTGATGTGAGTGTGTATTTCTGAGTGTGAGAGACCAGTTAGGGCCATGATGAGACAAGCGATTGTTCGATCAGGAGACCAGGAAACAGGGATCATGTGAGCAGCATCAGGGACAACACAGCAGGGACACTGACTCTGCCCCAGGAAATGGTCTACTTAGAAGCCAGTTGAAAGAAGTCCAACTTAAAGTTAAACAATAAAATAAAATATAATAATCAATAACATAAACCTTCAGTAGTCGATTAGAATTTTACCAAATGATTTGGAAAACCAAGTCAGAGAATTAATGCTTGTGCACTCGCCTGGCCACGTAACAGCAGGTCCCTTCCCCACGGCTCACCCACGAGCGGCCCTCCCGGGCCTTCATGCCCACAGTCCAACAGCCTCCCCCTGCCCAGCGTGGAGGCGCGTGCACAGCATAACCGTAGCATGAAGCCAAGAGCACGTTCGAGGTTTCCCAGTGGCTTGTTCTTCCCTGTGGTGGAGCCAAAGAGCCTGCGTCTCTGAGACGCGGTGGTGTGAGGCAGGGGGCTGTAGGGTGACGTGGTCAGGAGGGACTGGGATTCGCTTCCAGCCACCGGGTCAGGGACTCCATCAGAACTCACCGCCTCGCGTGCGTCTGAGGAACGTAGGGAGTGCAGGTGGCACATCTCAGGTGTGAGGATCCAACGCGAGCCCCTCCCCTGGGCGCCTGACCCCTCAGGTGCGCCCGCAGCGGATGGGGCTGCCCTCCCTCCTCCCTGGTGATGGTGACCGCCTCACAAGGTCCTCTGAGGGTTCCCCCCACATACACACGGTTGGCTCATGGGGAACCCTAAGACACACTTAGTGTCAAAAGGATCGAGTGGTGACCTTCCCTCATTTCTGTGGCTGCTGCTCACCGAGTGTCTCTCACGTGCCGGGTGACGCTCTAGAGGGGGACACAGGGAGTGAAGAAGCCCGGACAGGCGCTGGGAGCTCGTGCGCGAACCGGAGGGCGGCAAGGCACAGCGCTGCGGGGACAGCGCCCCCGCGCGGCCGGCGCCCAAGAAAGGCCGACTGGGTCGGAGAGGGCGGGGCAGGCGGGAACCTTGGCCTCGCTCTGCCTGAGAGGAAACGAGCTCAGAGTCGGCGAAGGCGTGTTCTCGGCGGCGGTGCGAGGGCTCTGAGGCTGCGGGGAGCAGGGCCGGGAGGCGGCCAAAGAGCACCGCTGCGGCTGGGGCACGGGGTCTGTGGGGGCCTGAGGTGCGAAGGTGGCTTTGGAGAGGACACCGAGCCAGAGAGGGCGGGCTTTGGAGGTGGGCTTTTGGAGGCGGGCTTTGCAGGCGAGTGGCTATGAGAACGTGGGCAGGAGGCTAATCACCATACCTAGGCTCCAACATCTACAAGTTAGTGAGTTATTTGTAGCTAAACCAGTGTCAAGGGGGTTTTATTAGACGCTGGATGGGATGTCAGGTTCTGACCAGTGCGGGTGGATGTGGCCCATCCCCACTTCTCTCCGGAAACGCCGAAGACACCGGCCGCACCCTCTCCGGCGGCAGGGAGGCCAGCCCTGCGCCCCGGAGGGCACAGCAGTGAGCTGCCCGGAGACGAGGCGGCAGCTGGGCAGGGCAGAGGGCGTCCCCTGTCTTCCCCCAAACCTGTCCCAGTCTGGTGCCTTCTCACCACGCTGGTGTGCCAAGGGTACGCAAGTGTGAACAGAGTCTGTCTAATCTACTAGCGAAGTCCATGTTCTTCTCGGGACAGAATCATTAGTTGTCATTATTATTTTCCTCTCCAGTTTGAACAGGCACCGGACGGCATTCCTTCTGACCTGCATTTTCTCCCCTCCCCGACCCCCTCGGAGGGAGGCTGCGAGGGGGCTCTCAGACGTGGTGGAGCACCACGGGGCAGGCAGGCAGGCCACGCTGAATGACTCACGGAGCAGGATTCCAGCGCCCTTCCAGGGCGAACCTGTCGGAGCTACGAGAATGGCTGAGGCCACATGGTAGCCGAGAGCAAAGGCGATGGCACGGGGGACGCTCAGAAACCTTTAGAAGTCTGGGAGGGGGCTGACAGCCGCCGGATGGCAAAGAGTCAATGGAGGCATTTACCTCGGTGTATCGGTGTATCGTGTATCTACAGCTGGTCGGCGGGGGTGACCGGGCTGCATGCAGAAGACACATCATCACAGAGCCAGCTGGGGCCTGGGTGCAGTTCCTTCCGGGGAGGTGGAGTCTCATATTTGGGTCTTGTAACAGCCACCCCTTCCGTTCATTCCTGACAGTCCCAAGGAGGAGGAGCTGGGAGGATGCCACCTTCCTCAGTTACAGAGAGGAAGCTCCGAGTGGGAAATCCCAGTGGGATTCCTCACTGTTTTCCCCAAACACACAAGTTCCATAGCCTAGCATTCACAGGCCCTGTTCATAGGGGACCGTCGCCTGGTGCTCAAAGCCTGTTCTCCGTCCAAAGAGCTGTGGATCGGAAATACTTCCTATTTCAAAATGTTGCCAGATACACTCTGAAGTGCCCCAGAATGGATTTAGACCTGAAGGGCAGTAAAGGTTGAGCAAAGTGCCAAAAAGACAACAAAAACCAAATAAGAACAGAACCAAAGCAGGATTCTTGACTGCTAGTCACAAAAACCAACTTTTATTGAAGTATAACACAAGTACAGAAAAGTGCACACCTGGAATGTGTACAGCTCAAAGAATTTTCACAAGCTGGACAGAAGAAACAGAACACCCCAGAAGCCCTGCCTGTGCCCCTCCTGGCTACCAGGCCCCAGGAGAGTAACCAGCAGCCCCCCTGCAGCAGCAGGGAGGGCTGTGCGGTCTCACACTCCATGGAAATGGAACCACATAGCACTAGCACGGACGTGCCTTGCTTCGTGCTCCACGCCAAGTGGCAGCATGCGGCTGCACAGCTATTTACTCATTCTCATTGCCCTGTGGGATTCCACGTGTGAATGTACCGTTATTGGTTTATCCATTCAATGTGGGCATGTGGGTGCCTTCCAGCTTGGGGTTGTCGTGAATAGTGCTACTATAAGTATAGTTCATTTCTTCTGGTGAATGTAGGCACACATTCCTGTTACGTACACACCTTGGAGTGGAGTTTTAGGTCATATATTACATCCCACCCAAGCTATTTCAGGGAAGAGTAAGGAATTTATTGGGTGGAACTTGGGGGCTTGAAGTGTTGACAGAAAGCTAGGAAGGAAACCTAGGAAAATGGTTGGGAGCTGAGGCAGCTCGGTGGGGCCAAGGAACCAGCAGGAACGCTCGGCTAGGGACTCTGCCACCCCAGAGCTGCTACCAGGGGACACAGCAGTCCTGGACACCTGCTGGGCCATAGCTGTCCCCAACCACCACAGCTCCCATGAAATAAATCTCAGCACGCTGTCATTTCTGTCACTGTCTCTGGGGTCACATCCCAAGCAGGGGTCCATGTAGCTCACCCCGGGTGACTGGGCACTCCCTTTCGTCACTCAGCCAGTGCTAGAAAGGGGGTGCACCTGAAACACACAGAAGACCTCTCCATTTGAGCATCCACAGGTGGGGGGACACTGCCTCTCACTGACTCAATATATAAGGGGTGATTCCTTCCTATGGGAAGGGGGAGGGTCAGATGCTGGACAGCCAAACTGGAAACATGCACCCAATGGCACAGTGATAACTGCCTACCACGGGAACACTCCATGTCATTTACCTCCTGATGGTAGCGAGAAGGGGGAGGGGACCAGTCACACATTTGTGTATCTCATAGCTCACAAGGCTGAGCTTGCCTTTAAAAAGATGGCCTTGAGTTCAGGGACATTCCAGGGGTGAGTTGCACAAAAACCACAGGTTTGGAAGGAAACAGTGTGGTAAAGGACAAAAGACATCCTTAAGGAATGGAAGGAAGAGAGGAGAAGGCAGGCAGAATGTGGACAGACAGAAAAAGTAAAGACGAACAGGGGAATGGGAAGCACATTGTTTTTCTTGACCCGATTTAGCCAGTTTCAGTGCTGTCCCACTTTCTCAGCTTCTCTGTTGTGCTTTTATGGATTGTGCTTTGTTTTATTAGGTTAATGGTGTTGACGGGGGCCACAGACTAAAGAGACCCTGGTCACAGACAAGAGAAGGACCTGAGGTCTTATTTAATAACACTGGTATTACCAGTGAGCTTTAGTGAAGCTAAGAATGGGTTTCAACAAAAGAAGCAAAGAATGAAAATGTACTAGAACCATTGACAAGGGTGGTGAGTCATTAATTGATCTGAAAATTGTATCTTCCTCTTTGCAGGCAATTTTACATTAGCCTTCCCAGTGGAACCATGGCATCTTTGAAGCCACGCAGTCTCGCCTCTATTATAGCTCAGCATTCAGTACATGTGTTTGTTTTACATGATAATCACAGCTTTCATCTTTGTAGCACCTCTCTGTGTCCTCCTGCGCGGAAAGGCAGGAGACATCACCATTATCCCCATGTCGCAGGTTAGAACATCTCAGGAACACAATGGCTTGCTCGTGGAGCAAGCCCTGTCGGGACCAGGGACAGAGGCTATTTCCCAACAACAGGAAAGACAAGGTACTCTGTGCCCCTGTGGGGTAGTCTCTTCTTCAGTGCAGTGTGAGTGTGTTTTTGGAAGGACCTGCAAGTTTGTCTCGGAAACACCAAGAGCCAATTGGCCCCCCACTGGGGCAACCATGTGTCATGTTCCATGAACCGCGGGAACACAGGCCCGACCTGCCTCCTCCCGGCACAGAGAAGAGGCTTGTGCTGCTGAATGGGCCGAGGTCACTGTGCTTTCAGGCTGTTTGCGGGTCTGCCTGCCTGCAAACAGGTAGACCTGGAAGGCAGCCTAGCCCCCGGGCTTGAGCAGGGCTCGGGCCAGGCTGCCTGTGCTCAAGCCCCAGTTTTCTTGCTTACCATCTATAACCCTGGGGAAACCATCATTTTTCTGTGCCTCAGTTTCCCTCTCTTTAAAACAGATATGCCCATGGAGTTTATTTATTGTTGGAGGATTAAGTAAATGAACACTTGTCCATGCCCGGATCTGCCGTTCCTGTGACTCACTCCTCTGGGGCAGGGCCACCACGGTGAAACCCCAGAGGACCCTGTGTCGGGCCCAGAATTAGCACTCATTAGCACTGCCCCAGGCAGCCCTCATTAGCACTGCCCCAGGCAGACTCACAAGGAGGAGCCAGTCAGGGGAGCAGGCAGAGGTGTTGTGTGGCGAGGGGAGGTGGCGCCTTTGGCAGCTGGAGTCACCATGTGCATGCACAGCCCAGCTTGCTGTACTGTGCACCCCACATCTACATCTGTGGAAGGACCACCTCCAGGGTGGTCAGTGACAACTGGTGGAGTACAGGGGGCTGGGCTCTCAGCAGGGGCTGGGCCACACAAGTTAAGAAAACTGTTGACGCGCACTGGCCAGGTGGCTAAGTTGGTTGGAGCGTCATCCTGTACATCGAAAGGGTGTGGGTTGGATTCCTGGTCAGGGCACATACCTAGGTTGCGGATTTGATCCCCAGTCGGGGCCCAGTCAAGAGAAACCGATCGATGTTTCTCTCTCACTTCAGTGTTCCTCTCTCGCTTCGGTCCTCTCTCTCTAAAATCAATAAACGTATCCTCAGGAGAGGATTAAAAAACAACCTGTTGATGCTGTGGGTTATTTCTTTTCTCTAAAAAATTTTTTTATTGATTGATTTTAGAGAGAGAGAGAAGACGTGTGTAGGGGGAGAGAGACAGGTAAACATTGACTTATTGTTCCACTCATTGATGCACTCATTGGTTGCTTCTTGTATGTGCCTGGACTAGGGCTCGAACCTGCAACCTTGGTGAATGGGGGCGACACTCCAACCAACTGAGCTGCCTGGCCAGGGTGGTTGTTTCCTTTTTAACAGGATGATGGAAAAGCAGGAACAGAGGCCTTCCAGAACTATTTTCTCCAGGAAGGAGGTGAAAATTTTACCCATGTATTTCAGTTGGTCAAAGTGCTCTTATTTAATGCTGAATTATTGGGAGTGGGGATTCTTGGGTATAGTTTTTCAATAAATTATCCACTGAAATGTATTAACTTGATGTATTTAAACTTGGGAACTGATGTTTAAAAACTTAAGCCCTGAAATCCATACTTATTTTTACTTGGCACATTTGCTATTTAGCTACAGAAATGTCTATTTTCTTTGCCAATAATGAAAATAACTTGAAAACGAAAAGAAGAAGTGAAATTAGTGTAATGAAGAAAACCAAAGGACGGATGAAACCAACTCCCATGATTGTGGCTGGGCAGGGACAGGCGGGGACAGAGAGGGAAAGCTATGCACATGCGGGTCCCCACGGGACATTCTGGAAAAGGAGGCGTCTCATCGCAGAGAGTCAGAGGATGGTGCAGAAGAACTTCTTCTCCCGGAACGGGTTCTCCGACGCGGGCACAGGGACGATGAGAGGGTCCTCCCGGATGTGGGCCTCACAGTACGCCAGGAGATCTGCGGCAGCCTGAGACACCTGTGGGGACACAGCACAGGCTCGGGGTGAGGGGCTGATTCCGAGTGGCCATGTGGAGAGTGGACAACACCAAGGACAGACAGTGCTGTGGGCGTGGCCAACAGCAAGGCCATGCTCAGCCTGGAGGGAGGCTTTGTGCAAACCTGAGGAGACACCTGCCTTCAAGGAAAGAGACGCTGCTCCAGATGGCAGGACACCACCACCTGGAGGACCTGGAGCTGGCTGGAGGGTTGGGACATCCCTGTTCTCCTCTCTAGTGAGTGATGGGTGGAGGCTGCAGGCCAGCAGCCCACAGTCACTCTGCAAGACCGTTTCTAGATGAACGAAGCAGAGTGCTGGCCCCAGCTAAGCCAGTGTGACTGCGTTTATTATTATTATTATTATTATTGTCTTATTGTAACCCACTCTCATGACCTACATAGTACAATACATATTATAAGCACAATGCATATATGACACAGACAGGTAGATGGCCTGTGCAGGAGCCATCCTGCCACTGAGCTATTCCCTGGCCAGCACGTTGGAGGCTTAGGCGGTGTATGACAGTGCATTCAAAAACACCTAAATCTTCTCAGGGATGACAAGAACGCCCCACAAATGAATGAAACCATGTACAGCCTTCAGTACATATGAGCCACACACATTCCCTCTAGGTTTTTAAATGGCCCATCTTCCAGAATTTTACAGAAATTCTTCTGGTTTCCAGCGGCTGGACTCCTACAAATAACTGCAGTGGAGATGTATAACGAATTTTTCCCTCAAGTAAAACCACTAAAAGTTGAGCTGACGAGCCAACCTAAACCCTGACAAAGTCTGCATTTGTTGGGAGTGTGGAATGGAGTAAGGGGTACAACGGACATCAGATTTCCAGCTTCCTCTGTGCCCCTAAGCTGGCTGTGTGATCTTGGGTAAGTAACTCAACCTCTCTGAGCTTCCGTTTCCTCATCTGTAAAATTCAGGAGCATTAGATACCTCGAGGGTCCCTTTAACTCTAAAAGTCTACAATTTTACCTCTAATCACTCCAGGGGCAGTATTTTAGATCCTAAGTAAATGGTGTTGGGTGGAGTGGGAGTGTTTGACATCTGCAGTGGCTTACAGGACACCCATGTGGACTCTCCCAGGGCAGGACAGGCCTGTGGGGGCCAGAGGAATGACCTTGAGGCCCACACAGCTGCGGTGGGTGCACAAGAGAGTGGGAATGGCAGTGAGAACTCAGCGAGTGGGCGCGGGGGGGCTGCGCCCTGCATGCAGCACGCTCACTGCCACCTCCCCAACAAAGCCAGTGCTGTCCCCACAGCCTCAGTCATGGCTCCCTCCTCTCCAGCCCCAGGCACTTGCCGTGCCTCCTTCATGGCCACCAGATTAGGACGACCTCTGACTTCCCCTAGTGGCACCGTTGGTGGCTGTCCAGGTCAGCAGACACGACAGGCGGGTGGTGTCAGAACTGCACCTTCCTCCTCCAAGACCCATGGGCCAGTGTCCCTGACCCCAGTGAGCTCTTCCACATGCTTCGTTGAGGAAGGCCTGGTCTGCCCACCATCCCCTTTCTAGTCTTCACTGTTTGTATCTATTTCATCTTTGGGATGTACTTCCATTTATTCTGAATTCTCTACAAACCTCGTTATGTCATTCGGGAAGTATATATTGAGAGAATACAGGGGAAAGAATAGGGCAAGGTTTTTGCCCTCTAGAAGGTCTAAATGAGAAGAGTCAAATGTTATAAAGTTACTACAGTGATTGGCATTATCACACAAAGAGCAGTTGCTCGCCACTGTGTGCCCATGATGGGCAAGGAGATGCGGTGTCTGATGGCTCTGCCCAGTCCCACTTGGGGGGCAGCCACCTTGGAAAACCTGTGCCCTTTATCCAGAGGCGAGTCCCCAGGCTCTGGGCCCCCAAACACTATTTTCTGGCTAAGAGTGGGCCCCCTCCTGCATGTGACCCACATTCCACAAGTTTAGGGGACAGCCACAGACAACCATCAGTACAAACAATGGCTGACAGCCACTGAGGGTCTTGACAAGCTGGGTACTGTGCTGATTGCATCATCATGTGAATGACTCATTCAGCTCTTCCAAGTAACACTTCTGAAGCCACTTTCCAGATGAGGATGTTGAGGCACAAAAGTTATGAAATGTGCCCCAGGTACATCGCCAGCAGGAGAGAGGCCAGACTCAGACGGGCAGCAGCCTGGCCACAGAATCTGGGCTTCTGCGGCAGCTGATCATGAAAACCAGAGCTCCCGCATGCGGGGAGGTTCTCATCTGCCGGGCAGGCCTGCACCCTCTCTCCTCAGACGCCTTCGCCCAGGGAACTCACACGGCCAGAAGGCAAGTCTTGCACCTAAAGTTTCTTAGGTTGTTCCGTGGAGTCTGGCCCAGGAAACCCTCCCACATAAATTCCTCAGCTGGGATCTGCTTCCTCTCCCCCACGCCCCGGCCAATGTCACTTCCAAGATTCTCCTCCCCTGGCTGTGACCCGCACACTGTGAAAGCCTCTAAGCAAGGAGGTCATCAGACTGAGGTGGCTCTAATGCATGGTGGCCCATGTGAGCTAACTGGAACCCAACCCACTGCCTGCCCTGGGACCTAAGAAAGGGAAACTGAGGAACAACCAATCACAAACAGCCAACTAGGCTTCCCTAAATAAGGAAACCACTTGGGCTCTAACCAATATGGTAATTCCTCTGCTTTGTTCCCACCTCTCCGCTGTAGAAACTTTGCCGCAGGTCACGCTGGTGGGGCACTTCTGGCCGCTTTGTGCTGCCTGGTTCTAGCCAATGCACACTCCAATAAACTCCTGTAGAATAATTTTCGTGTGTCTCAGTTTATCTTTCACCAGCACGATCTACTGGTCCAAAGGTGACTAGCTAAATTATAATTAGAGCTTCCTTTCCCTTCATCAGTTTACTAGTTCGGGTACTTGTCAGGTCTATGTGGGTGGATCTGACTCATTCAATTTCCCAAGAGTACTGGCCAGGGGACGCTTCACTGGGGCCTAAGCACAGGAGGAGGGGGCTCAAAATCGGGGCTCAGGGGACAGCAGGTGGAGGGGAGACAGGGCTGGGCCACGTTCCTGTCTCACATCAGTATGTCTGCCTCCCTCACAGCCCCGTGTCTGCAACCCCTGACAACTTTGCTGTTAGTGTCTGGCCTTGCTGGTTTGACACAGGTCTGATGTGGGCATTTTTCTATCACCTCCAAAGGTGACACTGCACCCGATGCCACAGTTTCTCTTTCAAGAAAAGCAACTGTTCTTAGATCACCTCCTGTTGTTTAGGGTCATGGATAACATGAATGAATACATAATGAGGTCACAAGCACCCAGTTTAAAAGTTGCTTCCATGCAATATTGATTTCCTAGATGCACTCAGATTATTGAGACATAAAGGATGATCTAAGAGCAAGAAAGTCATCTTACAACAAAGGAATTAAGGGAGTTTTTCTTTTTTTTTTTTATTCCTTACCTGAGGATTTTTTTTTCATTGCTTTTAGAGAGAAAGGGAGGGAGAGAGAAAAACATTGACGCAAGAGAGAAGCATCAATTGGTTGCCTCCTGTTACCCAAACCAGGGATTGCATATTCCCAGATTAGGGATTGAATCCATAATCAAGGTGTGTTTTCTGACCAGGAATCGAACCTGCAAACTTTTGGTTATGGGATGATGCTCCAGCTAACTGAGCCACACGGGCCAGGGCAAGAGAGCTTTTCCTTAGCCTTCAGCCCTTTTATTTCATAGTGTTCCCTAGCCCTTTATTCCTGTATAATTGAAGTATCTTGCATAACTCCTGAAGTTTGTTGGACTGTGATCTGAAAGGATAAATATTCATAGTGAGTATCTTCATGTTCTTATAGTGAAAGACGACCTCCTTACACATGCTTGGGGTCTAGGCATGAATTCACCTAAACCTTCTCTTAGGTTCAGTGAGAGGGTTTTCTGAATCAGTCCTAGGTTGACTTTTATGATTGAAAGTTTCCTTCAACATATATAAAATATGGGTTGCGGACAGTGCCAACTCCTGTAAAACATCTGCCATTTTTGAACAAAACAGATGATCCACATTCAAAAAGTAAACTTTAGCCTGGTTGGAAATATAAAACTCCCTTACTGTGCACACTGTCTCACCAAGTCTCCAGTCTGCTTTACCCGAAGTCCTCTGTTCCACCTTGCCCAGAGCATCGCTGCCTCCCCTCCTCACTAGTGAACTGTTAAAATTTCCAAGAAAACAGATGTTGAGAAGAACTGGCAAGAACAAACAAGGTGACAGACTAGGTGGATATTACACTCACCTCCTCCCAGGACCAAACTGGAATTACAGCTAAATTACAGAGCAATCAACCTGAATAACCAACTGAGGGCTAGCTGAATGTAAGTCTTATGACCAAGGACTTACAGATAGAGCCATACTGAGACTGGTAGGAAGGGCGGAGATGTGGAAAGGGCTGACCCCACTCCCATAGGGGTGCGGCTGAGGTTCTGGAGAGATATCTCAGCTGCAAAGTTTCCCCCTCAGGAGTGTGGGGTCTCAACGCAATGCTGGGCTCCCCAGCCCAGAGTACCAGAGCTGGGAAGAGGCACTCACATAACATCTGGCTGTGAAAATCACTGGGAATTGTCCGCCAAGGAGGGTAGGAGTCTCCTAGGGACACAGGCTCTCTCATAAAGGGCCAGTGCACAGAATCGCACCCACAGGCACTCACCTTGGGCTCTGGCATGGGGAGGGTAGAGTGGACAGGAGTTGTATGAGGAGAGATTGGGGTTTGCGGCTCTGGGGAGAGAGTTGAGAGAACAGCCACCAGGATCCCTGTGCTGAGTGCCTCTCCAACACCTCAGGTTACATTCTTCCTTCAGTGGAGCACTCCCCTCCCTACACCATCAGCCCAGGGGGAGCAATCACGCCACCATGCAGCACTCATGACCTGCTGAGGAGTCGGCTGCCTGGATTGGGGTGTGGAGCCTGGGCAGACTCCGGGGGGTCAGCTACTCAGTAGTGTAGCTTTGGGGTGAGGGCCATTTCACCCACTTTCCCATGAGCCTCACTGATGCCTCCCCCTCACAGGAATTCACCCTTTGGGCTCCAGGCGACTTTACCTGGAGAGATCATGGCAGAATTGTGGAAGACAAAAGAGCAGAAAACACCAAACAGAGTAGCAAAAAGCAAAACAAACAAAAAAAACCCCTTAACAAATGAAGACATTTGCCCTGGCTGAGTGCCTCAGTTGTGTGGAGTGTTGTCCTGTACACCAAAAGTTTGTGGGTTTGATACTTGGTCAGGGCACATCCCTGGGGTGCAGGTTTGTTTGATCCCGAGTTGGCAACCGATCAATGTTTTTCTCTCACATTGATGTTTCTGTCTATCTCCTTTCCTCTCTACCTAAAATTAATAAAATATGTCCTCATGTGAGGATTAAAAAATATTAGGAGAGTCTGAAGGATCTTGGGGACAATATGAAGTGTAACAACATCTGAATCATAGGGGGGTACCAGAAGGAGAAAAGAGAAAGCAAGGGATCAAGAACCAATTTGAAGAAACAACGGCGGAAATCTTCCCTAACCTGGTGAAAGAAAAAGATACACAAGTTCAAGAAATGCAGAGTCATAAACAAGATGAACTCAAAGAAGCTCACACCAAGACACATCATAACTAAAATGGCAAAGATTAAAGACAAAGAGGGAATCTTAAAAGCAGCAAGAAAGAAGCAGTTAGTTACACGATACCTGATATAAGACTATACTGCAAGACCACTGTAATCAAAAGCCTGGTACAGCCTGGTACTGGCGTAAGAACAGGCATATAGATCAATGGAACAGAACAGAGAGCCAAGAAATCATCCCACGCCTATATGGTCAGTTAATATCTGACAAAGGAGGCAAAAGCATACAATGGAGTAAAGACAGTCTCTTCGATAAATGGTGCGCAGAAAATTGGACAGATACATGTGAAAAATGATATTAGACCACCAATTTATACCTTATACAAGAATAAACTCAAAATAGATAAAATACTTAAGTGTAAGTCATGAAACCATTAAAATCCTAGAAGAAAACATAGATAGTAAAACTTCAGACATCTCTTGTAGCAATATTTTTGCTGATATGTCTCCTAGAGAAAGGAAAGTAAAAGAAAAAATAAACAAATAGGACTACATCACACTAAAAAGCTTCCTCACAGGGAAAGAAACCATCATCAAAATGAAAAGACAACCTATTGAATGGGAAAACATTTATCAGTGATACATCTGATAAGAGGTTGATTTCCAGAATGTATAAAGAACTTTTATAACTCAACACCAGGAAGACAAACAATCCAATTTAAAAAATGGGCAAACAACCTGAATAGACACCTCTGAAGAGGACAGATAGCCAGTAGACATGAAAAAATGTTCAGCATCATTAATCATCAGAGAAATGCAAATTAAAATCACAGTGAGATATCACCTCACACCTGTCAGAATGGCTATCATCAATAAATCAAAAAACAACAAGTGCTGGGGAGGATGTGGAGAGAAGGGAACCCTTGTGCACTGTTGATAGGAATGCAGACTGGTGTAGCCCCTGTGGAAAATATGATGGAGTTTCCTAAAAAAATTAAAAATGGAATTGCCTTTTGACCCAGCATTTCCACTTCTGGGATTATATCCTAAGAAGCCTGAAACACTCATTTGAAAGAATACATGCACCTCTATGTCCACTGTAGCATTATTTACAATAGCCTAGATTTAGAAGCAGCCCAAGTGCCCATCAGGAGATGAGGGGATAAAAAAGCAGTGGTACATTCACAAAATGGAATACTACATGGCCATGAAAAAGGAAAGCTTACCTTTTGTGACAGCATGGATGGGTCTGGAGAACATTATGCTAAGTGAAATAATCAGTCAGAGAAAGACAAGTGCTATATGATTTCACTTATATGTGGAATCTAATGAATACAATAAACGAACAATCAAAATAGAAACAGGCTCATGGATACAGAAAACAGTGATAGCTGTCAGAGGGGAGGGCGAAAAGAATGAAGGGATTAAATAAAACATAACAGAACCCTCATAGACACAGACAACATACGGTGATGCCCAGAGGGAAAGGAGGGTGGGGGGAGGTAGACGCGGGGAATGGGGTATACATGGTGAGGGGAGGAGACTAGACTTTGGGTGGTGAACACACAGTACAACACACAGGGTCCGGCAGAAGCAACGCCTGCTTGAGTGTGGTTGGCAGGGTAATACTATGGGTGTAATAATTTAGAGTTTTAATTTGAACATTTCACCTAAAATGTCATATGGAATGTTGAGTGTGATATTGTTATGCTACAGAATTACATGCTTATGATTTTGTAATAAAAGATTTTGTAATAAAAGGGGCGTTATTTGTGCCAGACCCTGTACAGATGGTTTATTGTAGAATCACACCGCTGAAACCCATGTAATTTTATTAACCAATGTCGCCCCAATAAATTCAATAAAAATTAAAAAGAAAAAGAAAGTAAAAAAGGAAAGAAGTAGCAGCCTGGGCACAATTGTGGAATTTTACCGTTGCATTTCATTGGAAACGCGGTGATTAAAATGGCCCAAGTTAGCACAGAATCCGGGTAGCAGCACTGCAATTACAGGCCTTGATGACGGGAGAAAATGTTGCAATTACTATTGTCACCTTCCTTGACAAGACAGATGACGTAATTACCACTCTGGGGGCGACACCCACTGCATTATCCCTCACGTCCACAGCACAGCGCCTCACACCTGCTTCTCAGCAGCCCCGTCTCTTCAACAACACTGGGAGTCAACCGCAAGCATCTCTCTGATGCCTGCTCTCTCCACCCAGGGAAACAAAGCAGGATCACAGTGGAGAGCATGGCCGGGCTGCCGCCCCAGGTGCTGGTGTCCTGACAAGGTCAAACCTGGTGCTCCCTCCAACGGAGAAACCCTCTGCCGGCCTCCCCTGGGGAGCCCTCAGGGTGGCCCCTGCCTGTGCCTCCCCTCTAAATTCTGGGCCAGCACTGCATGGAAATCCTTTGAATTTTCTTTTCTTTATTCTAACATTGGGAAGTGTTAGAGGTCAACATAGTCCCCAGGGCTATTGCTAGATACTCCCATATTATGATGCCATGTGCTGAATGTTTGTGCCCCTCCAAATGGTGAAGCCTTGATCTCCAGGATGACAGTGTTGGCGGTGGGGGGGTGCTTTGGGAGGTGATTAGGTCACAGAAGTGGCACCCTCATGAATGGGATTGGTGCCCTTCCAGGAAGAGACAGCAGAGAGAGGATCTCTCTCTGTCCCCACCTTATGAGGTCGCCAAAGAAGGCAGCTGACTATCCATGAACTAGGAAGAGGGCTCTCACCAGGACCTGACCCTGCTGGTGCCCTGACCTCTGACTCTGCAGCCCCAGGACTGGGAGAAATGAAGTTCTGCTGTTCAAGCGCCCAGCCTGAGTGTTCTGTCAGAGCAGCAGGAGCTGACGAAGACACTGCTTCTAGGGTCCCAGCAACAGCTTTGCGCGGGTCCATTCGATGCTGCAACCCTCACTAGCTGGCCACTGGGCAGAGGCTACTGCTCGGCCTGTGGGTCCTTGGCCACAGGCAGCATCCAGCTGGGCATGGGGATATATATGAAAAGGGAGCATTTTAACAGGGAGTCCCCCTCTGAATGAGTTCTAAAGTCAAATGTCCAAAGTAATGGATTCTCTACTGTTTACTATCATCAGCACAAAGGTTTTTTTTTTTCACATCAACAGTTGATTGCAGCCTTGACCACAGTGGCTCAGTTGGTGGCTGTCCTCCCACAAAGCGAAAGCTCGCTGGCTTGATTCCTGGTCAGGACACGTGTCTAGGTTGGGGGTTCAGTCCCTGGTTGGGGCATGTGTGAGAGGCAACTGATCCATATCTCTCTCTCACATCGATGTTTCTTTTCCTCCCTTCCCCTCTCTCTTTAAAAGAAAAAAAAAAGTTGACTTCCGGCAAGATGGAGGAATAGGTGGACACACCGTATCTCCTCGTACAACCAAGATTAGAAAACCAATAATTTACAACAATAATTTACTATCAGAATAACACCCAGATCCGGCAGAGGATTTATTTGAATGGAAGTCGGGCAGCCAAGAAGTTGAAGTAGATGCGTTCATCCGGACTGGTAGGAGAAGACGAGCCCGCGGGCGCGGGGCTGGGTCCACGGCGCGCGGAGGTCGGGGGAAGGTTTGGCGCGAAATCGGCGCAAAAGCCATCCGGGGGCTCAAGAAGGCAGCGGTGATCCCTGAGTACGCAAGCTGCGGCTGGCAGACCCAGAGGGGCAGTGATTGTGGACCAGGGCAGAACTCGCGGCCCAGAAGCCCAGAAAAGGGTCTGAGTCCAGGGGAACGGAACTACCGCCATTGTTTTCTCCCGCCCCGCTCCCGCTCCCACCCCGCCCCCACATATAACGTCACAATCTAGCGACCGGGGTGCTCAGCCCCGGTGAGCACCTAAGGCTCCGCCCCCCACCGTAACAAGAGCAACCAGACTGGAAAATAAAAGGAGAGACAGGGGAAAAAAAAATATGTTTTCAACAGAGCAGATCAGTCCGCCAGGACTCATCCTTTTGAGAGACCAAGAATTAGCCAATCTATCAGATGCGCAGTTCAAAACACTGGTGATCAGAAAGCTCACGGAACTGGTTGATTCTGGACGAAATTTAGATGAAAGAATGCAGATTACCATAAAACAGATGCAGGAAGACACGCGGAGGAGAGCCAATAGTGAAAGGAAGGAATATGAGTCTCAAAATAATACAGTGGACCAGAAGGAAGATACAATCAACCAAGCAGGAAAGCATGATGAAATAAGAATTCAAAAAATTGAGGAAAAGATTAAGAGCATCCAAGACACCTTTAAACGTTCCAATATCCGAATTATAGGGGTACCAGAATCGGAAGGGGAAAAGCAACAGATTGAGCACGTATTTGAACAAATAATAAAGGAGAACTTCCCCAATCTGGCAAAGGGAACAGTCTTCCAAGAAATCCAAGAAGCTCAGAGAGCCCCAAAGAAGTTGGACCCAAGAAGAAACACACCAAGGCACATCATAATTACATTAGCCAAGGTCAAAACGAAGGAGAGAATCCTAGAAGCAGCAAGAGATAAGGGGACAGTCACCTACAAAGGAGTTCCCATCAGACTGTCAGCTGATTTCTCCAAAGAGACCTTATAGGCAAGAAGGGGCTGGAAAGAAATATTCCAAGTCATGAAAGACAAGGACCTACATCCCAGATTGCTCTATCTAGCAAAGCTCTCATTTAGAATGGAAGCGCAGATAAAGTGCTTCTCAGATAAGGTCAAGTTAAAGGAGTTCATCATCACCAAGCCCTTATTTTATGAAATGCTAAAGGGACTTATCTAAGAAAAGAAGATAAAGAAAAGACATGTATAGTAAAAGGACAGCAAACTCACAAATATTAACAACCACACCTAAAGCAAAACCAAAAGAAACTAAGTAAACAATTAGAACAGGAACAGAACCACAGAAATGGAGGGCACATGGAGGGTTAGCAGCAGGGGGGTGGGAGGAGGAGAGAGGGGGAAAAGGTATAGAGAATAAGTAGCATAGAATGTAGGTTGAAAATAGATAGGGGGAGGGCAAGAATAGTATGGGAAATGTAGAAACTAAAGAACTCATAAGTATGACACATGTACATGAACTAAAGGGGGAAATGTGGGTGGGAGGGGGGTACAGGGTGGAGGGGAGAGAAGGGGGAAATGGGACAACTGTAATAGCATAATCAATAAAATATATTAAAAAAAAAGAAAAAAAAAGAAAAAAAGAAAAAAAAAGTTGACTGTACACTGGGAGGTAAATCTAAGATGCTTGAAAGAGTTTTAATATTCCCAAGCCACCCCATGTAAGAGCCTTCGCCACCAGGAGAGACTGGCCCTCACTGAGCTTGTTTAGAACGACCCAGGTCCAACCTGGACCCTGACTTAAGCAAACCCTTCAGAAGGCCGATGCGTGTCCCACCTGCCTCTGACCACCTCTCTGTTCTGATGTATCCCAGTCCTCCACAAAGGAAGCTGAAATTCTGTCACTGTACATGTTCCCCCAAAGAGCAATTTATTTGGTGCTTGAAGCTAGTGAGTCGCTCGAGAGACTTAGTTAGAGGTGAAAGATGGGACTTAGAGGTGAAAGGTGAACATAACCAGTAGGATCTAGCTCGGCAGGGCTCTAGAAAGTCAGTGGCGTTGTTGGGAGGGAAGCACGGGCTGGAGTCAGGGGACAATGACCCTGGCTGAGCTGCCCTCAGCACAAAGGAGCTGGGCACCTGGGGGAGACCAGCTCCCGGGAGGAGCCATAGCTGCTGGCCTGTGGCGAAGTGACTTTGTGGACGCAGTTACATACACGTGTGCTGGCGTGTCATCATGTCATTATCCACTTGGCTGCTCCCTGGCAGGGCTGAAAGGACGTTTGGGAAACAGAAAGAGGAAGTTTCTCAGGAATTATCAGGGCGATGGGGGGCCCACAGTGCCCCAACCAAACAGCCCCTCGAAGTGGGGGGCTGTTTTGTTTTCCAAATGCACCTTTGATTCAATGACAAGATTTTCCTCCTTTTATCTGATAGCTGTTCTAGACTTGTTCATTCGTATTCCCTTTTCTTTGAATTTATTTCTAAGTTTGATTGTAGAAAGTCATCACCTGAATCGATTGATTTCTAAAGGATGAACATTCCTTTAGAAAGGACATGGAAATGAAGGGAAGGGTTAAATGGAACTGCAAACTGGGGGAAGCCGGGGCCAGGAAGGGCGGCCACGAAGCTGGACCACGCACGCTGGATGGCAGACCTAGAGGTACGGCTCTGGACTTCCGGCTGGGTCAAAGGGCAGGGTTTTTATTTATTCTCTTTTAGAAATGTCATTCTTTTGACCTTAACGTCATTCATCGTCTTAATTACATCCCTTCCCAGAACTTCCTCCCCTCCCCACTGCCCTTTCAATCGCTTGCCAGTCATCCATCAGAACCGCACACCTCCCTGATTTTGTCCTTTTTCAATGTTAACCCTTTGTTTTCCATGATAATTTGGGTTTTTTACTTTATTGATTGGGAAATTTTTACCACATAAAAAATTTTACATGCAATACTTTTACTTTATGAACTAGATTTTGTGATACATTTTGGCCTTTCCATGTTCGTATTATAAAACATTTGCTTCTGCTTTCCTAGTACTTTTATGGTTTTACTATATTTAAATCTTTAATGCAAGCTATGGACTGGATTTATTCCCCCCAAACTCAGATGTGAAAGCCACAATCTGCAAAGTGACTTATTTGAAGATAGTGCCTTCAGAGGGGGAGAATAAAGGTTAAGTGAGGCCAGAAGGGTAGGGCCCTAATCTGGTCGGACATGTTTCCAAGAGGAATAAACACCAGACAGCTCTCTCTCGGGGTGAGCATGGAGGACAGGCAGGGAGAAGGCAGCTATCTGCACCCACAGGCGACAGGGCTCAGCAGCAGACGTCAGCCCTGCGGGTACATGGATCTTGGACTTCCAGCCTCCAGAACCGTGAGAAAATCAATTTCTGTTGTTTAAGCCACACAGTCTGGTCTTCTGTTGTGGCAGCTCGAAGGGACTAATAGAACCCACCTGAAATTTATCTGGGTACAATTAGTGACAGCTGCGGCTTTATTTCCCAAAGCACCAGCAATTCCCAGCGACATTTGTTAACACGCTGCTCTCGCTGAGCTGGGGTGCATCAGATGCCAGTCGAGATTCCCAGCAAAGAGGGTTGCCCCGCCCTGGCGAATACCTAAGGCCCAGCTTCCTTACAACCTATCAGCTGTGCCAAGACAAAGAAATATGGCCCAAATGAAAGAACAGAGCAAAACCTCAGAACTAAGCGAGGAAGAGATAGCCAACCTATCTCGTGGAGAACTTAAAGCCCTGGTAACCAAAATGCTCACAGAACTGATTGAGCTTGGTCGAAAAATGAAAGAATAAGTGAAAGATACCCAAAAGGAAATAAAGCAAAATATTCAGGGAACCAACGGTGACAAGAAGGAAACCAGGATTCAAAGCAATGATTTGGAGCAAAAGGAAGAAATAAACATCCAACCAGATCAGAATGTAGAAACAAGAATCCAAAAAACTGAAGAGAGGCTGAGGATTCTCTGGAACAACCTGAAATGTTCCAATATTCAAATTATAGGGGTACCAGAAGGAGAAGAGCAACAGCAAGCAATTGAAAACTTATTTGACCAAATAATGAAGGAAAACTTCCCCAGTCTGGCAAAGGAAGCAGACTTCCAGGAAGTCCAGGAAGCTCGGAGAGCCCCTAAGAAGTTGGACCCAAAGAGGAACACACCAGGGTACATCATCATTAAGTTACCTAAGATTAAAGACAAAGAGAAAATCCTAAAAGCAGCAAGAGAAAAGGAGACACTTACCTACAAAGGAGTTCCCACAGGGCTATCAGCTGATTTCTCAAAAGAAATCTTACAGGCAAGAAGGGGCTGGCAAGAAGTATTCCAAGTCATGAAAGGCAAGAACCTACATCCAAGATGACTCCATTCAGCAAAGCTTTCATTTAGAATGGAAGGGCAGATGAAGTACTTCCCAGGTAAGGTTGAGTTAAAGGAGTTCATCATCACCAAGCCCTTATTATATGAAATGTTAAAGGGACTTATCTAAGAAAAAGAAGATAAAATATGAACAATAAAATGACAACAAACTCACAACTATCAACAAATGAACCTAAAAGAAAAGAAAAACAATTGAAAACAAAAACTAAGCAAACAACCAGAACAGGAACAGAATCAAAGAAATGGACATCACATGGAGGGAGTTCGGTGGGGAGGGGGAAGGGAGGAATATGGGGGAAAAGGTACAGGGAAGAAGAAGCATCATTAGTAGGCATAAAATAGATGGGGAGAGATAAAAAAAGGTATAGGAAACAGAGGACTCAAACAACTTATATGTACAACCCATGGACACGAACTAAGGGGGCAGAATGCGGGAGGGCTGGGGTGGGCAGGGTGGAAGGGGGATAAAGGGAGAAAACTGGGAAAACTGTAATAGCATAATCGATTAAAAATACTTAAAAAGAAGAAAATTTTTAAAAATTATAAAAAAAAGAACCACAATTGAAAACTGGGCCAAGGGTAGGAACAGGCAATTTGTAAAAGGAAAATTTAATATATGAAGTTAGCCACAGTGAGTCCATGAAATACATGTTAAAATGATGAGGTGTCAGCAATCAAGAACAGGTGTGCCAGAAAGGTAAGAGCACAGTGTCAGGAGCAGACGCCCTGGTCCCCTGTCCCTGGGCCACCACCCCTTTCCAGCTGCCTGGTCTTGGGCAAGTTACTTAACCTCTGCGGGCCTCAGTTCCCTCCTCTGTACAGTGGGACTGTTAGTAGCAGCTCCTCACAGAACGGTTGTGGGAACGGAGCAAGTTCAATACAAAGTTTTCAGAACAGCAGATAGTAAGCGCTCCATAAATGTTGCTCATTCTTGTTACTGTTATTATCACCTATTCTCTGTCAAATTGGAACGGCTCGAGGAACGGCACTGGGAAGAGTTGGGGGGGACAGAGATGCCACACTGCTGATGAGAGAATGAGCTGGTATCTCTTTTCACAGAGAAACTTGGTCACGATTCAAATGCTTCAGAACGTAACACCTCGTTTAACCCGGCAACTCGTGGTCTGTAGACATTTACCGGAAGGAACAGTCAGACTAGTGCACGTTTTATCTACTGGTGTGTTCACTGTAGCACTTAAAAAAATAATGCCGAAAACTTGGAAACAACGAAAACGTCCAAGGACAGGAGGCCCGTTAAATAAATTATTGTACAGTAAGTACATCAGATGATGGAGTAAAGAGACATTAAAAAATGACATTTTAGGAGAGCATTTACTGACCCGGATCTATAATCACAATATACTGCTCAGTGATGAATCCGTTTGCAAAAAGTAATAAATGTACATTATAACCACAATTTTACAAAAAGAAGACTAGGTGAACAGCTACATGGAAAAAAATGAAAATGTACTGGTTACAGATCCTTTAAATTTTCTTTTTATACTTTTCTAGGTTTTCCAAAATTTTCTAAAACAAGTGCCATCTTCACAGACAGGGAAATAGCATTATTCTCAAAACGAGGACAGAAGCCCCTGAGGCTATGCTGTCTGGGTCCCTCGGCAGGCGGCTGGGCGTCCTTGCTTCCTCTGGAGACACACATCTACGCTGCACACTTACGTGTGCAGCAGGCCCTCTCACGCTCACGGCCGAGAAACCCACACAGAGGAAGCAGCGTATACATGAGACAGACCTTGAACACCCATAAATCCAATTTGGGGCCCTTGGGTTCCCTGTCTAAAGTACCGCTGACCACGAATTCTCTTTTCTTTGGAGCGCCACATCGTGAAAGCTCAGTGTCAAAAAGTAAATGGAATATTCCTTTTCTTTCATGAAGTTAGTTCCCTTTTTCAAACCGTTTTCTCCAAATGTTTCCTAACTTTGATGGAGGGCTGCCGTCATGTGTCACGACATCACGGCTTTGCTTGGGGTGGCCGCCTGCCAGCACCCGTCTCCCTTCCCAGTGCCTCCCAGGCGGTTCCCCCGCAGTGCACCCCTTTCTGTCCCTGCCCCCGAGGTTCGAGGTCCACCGTCTGCCGCATGCAGGCTGACATGGAACAGCTCCGTCTCTCAGCCAACAAGCAGCAGACGCAGACGAAGCCTGTGCTGGCACAGCTCGACCCGATGGCGGCCTCTTTAGGGAAGGGGCGCGCATCCCACAGACGTTCCGGCCGTGGCTCGGCCAGTTCCCGGCCCCGGCAAGTCCGCCCGCTGTTTCCGGGTCCCTGGCTGAGAGCTCCTGGTTTGCCGAAGGTGTCCGTCCGCATCCAGAGCTCACACGTGGTGGGACTGACCCAACCCGGCCTTCCCCTTTCCTCTGGGGCAGGGGAGCCAGGCGCCCTACGGGGTTCCCCACGGAGAGGCAGCAGCTCCCGGAGGCCCTGCTGGAGCCCGTGTCCCCGCCTGCACCCACCCTGTGCCTCCCCTGGGGGGCGCCTTCTCTGCAGCTCAACTCCCCCCAGGCCACACAGGCCCGTGCTGAGCCCCACGTCTCCTGGAGCCTCCTGTGCGCTGCTCGGCTGTACCTGCTGTGACTGTTACACAGATTCTCTCCACTCGGTGATCGGTGTCACGTACACCTCCCTCACCCCGACAGAACGGCACACTGCTGGAGTCCCCGGGGAGGAAGGAAGAGAGTGAGGCTGTGCGGGCGGGCGTTCTTTCCCCGAGGACCAGAAGAGTTTCTGAAACAGTCGTCTTTCATGTACTCTTAATTCCCTTTTTCAGGACCCTGAGCACTCTTTGCTAGGCTTTTGCTTTTGGGAAGCCACACGGGTTCTTTGCTGGGTCTCTCTTGTGTGTATGACAACACAGAGAACATTCACACTTCTTAGCAGCTGCCACTGGTTCTCAAAAGGGAGCACCCACCTTTGCGGGGGGACGCCTGGTGGGCTTCTAGGCAGGGTGGAGAAGAGGCCTGTGTTTGCCAGGGGAGCAGGTGGGCCCCTGGGGAGAAGGCTGGGTGGGGGCAGGTACCCGAACATCAGTGGACGAGGGTGGGGGCAGGAAGGCTGCGGAGGCTGTGTGTGGAGGGTCTCTGGGCTTGGCTGCGGTTGCGGGGGACGGGGCAGGGCTGGCCGTGGGTCACGTACTGCAAAGGGTCCCTCCCTTCTACGCCCACACAGAATCGGGAACGAAGTCTACACCGGCACTGGTGCTTTTGTGTAAATGACATTTTGGGGGGATGAACAGAACCTCAGGGTAATCGTAGGTATTTAGGCTACAGTTTTCCTCCATGAACTGCCCAGACCTCTTTGAGTTCACAGTGTTAATTTTTATTATCTTTCAGCCCAAACAACTGCCTAATACAATTATCTTTCCCCTCTCTGCGTTCACAGACCTCCTTTCCATTCTCATGAACTGAGAACACCTGCTGTCCTGCCTGCCTTCCTTCCCTCTTTCCTCGCTCCCCCCCCCCCCGCGCCACCCCCCCCCTGCTCCCCCCTCTAGGCCCTCCTCCCGGCTCCCTAAACCACAGAGCTCAGAGGCGACCCTGCAGTTGGCCTCAAGGAGCCGGCCGCCCGTGGGGCCCGTTCTGCTTCTGTGCGGACACCTGCTCTCACGGGGCTGTCCTCCGGGCCCCACCTGTGGCGCTTCCACCTGGGAGCCAGCTCTGTGGGACTCATGGTGCTGATTTCTCCCTGGCCTCCAGCCGTTCCCCTGCAGCTTGGTGCCACCCCCAGGGCCCAGGACCCCTCTGCAGGGCTCCCACACAGTCAGCCTGTCCTCTCCCTTCATCTGGACCTGACACTCGGTCAGAGCGCAAACAGCTCCTCCCCTCCTTGGTGCGGCTTCCCCCTGCCACCTACTGTCCAGGCTCCCTTCCTCTTCCTCTCCTGCAGTGACCTCCCACCCACCCAGAAACCCTGGTTCTGCAATTCCCTGGCCACCAACTCGCCTCCTTGAGGTCCTTAGCAAGGTCAATGTGGGGCGTCCTTGACAGCTCCCTGTCTTCCTGCTACCCGTCTTTTTTGCCTGGCTAGTTGGCACCAACACGCTCCATTTATTCCTGCCAAGATTCACACCACGCAGATTCCCCACCTAAGTCAGAGGGCCCTGAAGCGAGGCGCGTCTGGCGCCTAAAACCGTGGGTGAGCGTCAAGCCCAAGAGTCAGTTTACAAATCTTGGTGCAGACGTGCGGAAACAAACCCTCGCCCATCGCTGCGGGGGGAGTGGAGTGCTGTGGCCTCCATGGGAACCCGTGTGGCGGGTCCTCAGAAAGCTGAAGGTGGACTTCCCGCCTGACCCAGCAGTTCCGTGGCTGGGCCACACCCCAGAGAGTGGAAAGCGGGGCCGCAAACCCTTGCACACCCGTGTTCACAGCCGCACCGTTCACAATGGCCAGAAGGTGAGAACAAGCCAATGCCCATCGTTGGATGGACAGATGAAAGGAATGTGGGGTATCTACTCAATGGAACAGTATTCAGCCGTAGAAGGAATGAAGTCCTGGTGACCTGGGTGAGTCTTGAAGACACACAGCAAGTGGAATAAGGCAGACACACAGGACAGATACTGCACGATGCCACTTAGACGAAGGAGGGCCCTGGAACAGGCAAATCCACAGAGACAGGCAGCACAGCAGAGGTCACCAGGGGCTGGGGAGGGGCCGGGGAGCTCCTGTTCAGTGAGAAGAGTTTGTGCAGAACAATGAGGAGTTCTGGGGATGGACCATGGTGAGGGCCCCACAAGATTGGATCACACTGCGTCCCTTCCTTGACTCCTCTGAGATTGCGTCACTTTCCCTGCAAGCCTCCTGCCTCCTGGGACAGTGTGCAAGTCCCCGGGGGAGGGGGGGAGGCAGTGACTGTCCTACGGAGGGGGGGAGGGAGGCAGTGACTGTCCTACGACGGCAGGAGTGGGCTCTCTGGCTGTTACTGGAGCGTGAGGGCAGGTCTCGGTGAGGGACCTGCTGGAGGGACTGCCCGCCCTGCCCACGGAGGCCTCAGGAGCTGCCCACTGTCCCCGGGACTCTGTGTGGTGTGAGCCTCAGATGCCTGGGCAGCCCCGGTTTTGTGCCCACAGACACAGAAACGGGGACTTGGGCTTGCTGGCGACGGGCTCTAATCCCATCACAGTCAAGGAGAATACCCAGCGTTTCAGAGCCTCCTGCCTGCTTCCATGTGGCATCTGGAGACGAGGTGGCTTCAGCAGGCTTCAGCCCTCCCAGCAGGAGGGCCCTACACTCACCAGCAAGATGAACAGGGCCGGAGGCGGCTGGAGGCGGCCGGCGCCTTCCTGCACGTTCCCCGAAGGAACATTGGACCAGCACAGTACATGGCTCAAAGCTTCCCTCCCCAAAGTGCCCCGTCACAACATCCGGAGCTGTCTAACCCCAGAAGGGCTGGGTCTCGCAGGAAAACCACGGCTGATCTCACCGCGGAGCTCCTTCTCGCTAACCGCACAGCTCGATGGAGCTGTGGGGACTGAGCTCACTTCTGGAGGCTCCTCATGGTGCTCGTGTGTGTGCTGTGCACCCCCTGGGCCCGGGGGCACGCTTGGCTGCCAAGCTTGGGTGGGTGCTCTGCTGGGGGACCGTGGACGCGGAGGGCCATGTGGGCAGAGGGGCGGCTGGAGGGACTTACCTTGACGCGGTCCATGCATGCTTCCATTTTGAGCTGCTCTACGGCCTTGCGGGCCTGCGAGATGCTGGCGGTGCTGTTGTTGGACATGCCTTCTTCCGGCCCGCGGCCCTGAAACAGCCGGGACACAGGGTTGCAGGTGCTGCCTCCCCAAAGCCGAGGCACAGCCCTCCTCAGCGTCTCCCGCCTGTCACCCACCGCAGGTCTGTCCCGCCGGAGCGTTCCGGAGCACAGGCCCTGGGTGACAAGGGGAGTGCCGCCCACCCCAGGGTGATGATGCTTGTGTGTGCAAACACTCTCAGCCCGGGGACAGGGAGTAGCAGGTCCCAGACGGTCCAGTCACTTTGCTGCCCCCACGACCGGAAGTAATACCTTGACATTTATAGAGTTCGATTCTTTCTTAGTATTGTAACAAGCCATTCATTCCCCTAGCAGTCCACGAAGTTAGCAAAACACATTGCTTCCAGCACCGCCCCCCCCAACACCCAGGAGGAGGACCTGCAGAACATCCCGCCAGCTGAGCTCCCTTTTGTGTCCGGGTGGGGGTGGTGGTGGGGGTGGGGCCCCAGCCCCTGCGAGTGAAACTCCCCAACTCTCATCTGTCTCACTTCCTCTGTTAGCCTCTCCTGCCCTCGTCCCCACCGCTGTGTCCCCTCCAGACCATGTCCCGGCTCTGCCATCGCCCCCTGACTACAGCCTCGGACCCTCTTCTTCGGCTTGGAAGCACCGTGTCCCTCCATGCTGTCGCCTCAATTACAGCATTCATGCACTCTGGTTGCTCACACGGACTGCCTAACTGACAGGACTGGCACTGCTGTCACTCACTCCCAGGACCTGTCTTCTTGCCTTTGTCCCCAGAACCTGACATGGGCCATCCGGCTCCATGCCGGCTCCACTCACAAGGAAGGACGCTATGTGTGGCCCGTGCTGGGGCTGGCGCCATCGGCCAGTCACAGGGCAGCCTTCTCGGGTCCCCAGAGTGACCGGGCCACCTGCCCCGTCCCAGGTCCCCCCCTGCTCCTCCTGACGGGCTAAGTCTTCAGCCTCCATTGTTTCCCACCACCTCTGACCTCGCACCCTGCACACCGACCTCGCTCCCACTAAGTGGACAGACGGCCTCCTAGGCAGGGCCTCCTCAGCCCTTGTCCCCACCGCACCCCATGCACACTCAGCTCAGCGGCCATTCCCTTGCAGCGGGGGCTGCTGCCGGCCACCCACCGCTGCTCCCAACCACTGTCCCAGCCAGCAGGGCCACCGGCTGCTCCAGGGGCTGAGACGCCACCCTCTCCGGGCCTGTCTCCCTGCAGCTGGGCCAGAGCTCGGGAGCAGCCCTCACCGAGGGGACGCACAGGGACCTGTGCCGGGGACAGGCAGGCAAGGGCTTGTCCCTGGCAGAGGCACGAGGGGACAGGCTCCGGCCTGGGCTGCCTGACTGAGTCTGGTCCTGCTGACCGCTGGGGACTGGCCCCGGGGCCAGGTCAGGACACTCAGGAGATGCTGACGCAGAGTCCCGCATGGGGTGGGGTCTGGGGGCTCTGCTTCTCCCTGAGACTCTATGTTCCTGGCAGCCGGCCAGGCGCCGCTGGAATCGCCCTTGCCCGGGGCCCATTCTTCACACGGGGATGGGGGGTGGGGACGACACTGGCCCCTCCTGGTGGCTCTGCCTCTCACCCCACTTTCCCCTCGACGTCCTGGTTCCCGGTGCCTCCCCCTCAGCACATTTAGATCTTCTTCACCTTAAAACCACCATCACCCACGAAGTAGAAGGCCCTCCTGCCCTGGCTCCCGCTGCCACTGCCCAGGAAGGAGGCGGAGCAGAAACTGGTGAGGCCATGAAAGGCCCAGAGGGAGCTAACCACGGGGATGCGGAGCACCTGACACCAGGCGCTAAGGGCTTGCCCCACCCCACCTGCCTCCACCCCCTTCCCCTTGCTGCCCTCAGCTCGCCAACCCGTTTGTGACGCCACTCTTGTGGCCAGCAGTGGCCACACGCTGTGTCACGGGTGTTCCCGCTCTCCCTCCACATGCACGGTCTCTTGCAGCGCAAGCGCCGGGACCCGGCCCATGACCCTCAGGGCGGCATCTGTGGCATCTGCAGGTCATGCTCCCAGGGTGATTCCGGCATGTACCAGGGGTGGAGACCCACATGACTCGGGCGCCCTCATGTCACCAGATCATCTTGCCGAGCATCCCAAGTACCCTCAGGGCTCTCCAGATCAGACGATTTTGAACTTTCCGGGGGTCCCTGATGCTGTGCCCACCCCGACGGAGGGGCTGGACTCTGGTCCCAGGGCACACTTCTGACTGGTCCCCATTGCGGCTGCCCGAGGCCCACACAGAGCGGCCAGGCTCCAAATCACCTGACTTTGCTCCTGGAGGCGCCTTGGAGGCCAGGCCCCACCCCCCGCTTTTCCAGGAAGGCCCAGTCACTGAAGTCCCCCGCGCCCCTCCCCGCCTGGCCACCCCTCCTCACCCGACTTGGGAGTGAGGTGACGGGGTCCCTGACCCCCAGGGCAGGCAGGGCCACCCAGTGGGATAGCTGGCAGGGGGCGAGGAAACGGATTCACCGACTACAACTAAAGACAATGGAGTCTTTTAAGCATGTGACCCCATAGGAAGGGCCCTAAGCCCCCAACCGCCCGGCCAGGTGCCCCTGAGTTCCACTGGAAGAGTGCCCCTGCCCTCCGAGGCCGTCCAGGCAGCACACGCCTGCCTGACCTGGTGGCGCCTCCCTCCACGTACACGCGTGAGTGTCCGTGGCCCACCTCGACCCCACAGGAGGAATCGGGGTGGGGCGGACCACGCACCCTGGCCCGCTCGCTCGACTCACGGGTGTTCGGCCGACAGAGGCGAGGGGGAGGCGAGCCCACTGCCCGGGGGAGGGCTCTGTCACCGCTGGGCACCCCGAGCCCCTCACTCGCAGACAGGGCCCGCGGGAGGCTCTGGCGGGCCGTCCCTGGCGCCGCACAGCTCCGCGAGCGCAGGGCAGCACTCGGTGGGGAGGGGGGGTCCCCACCCCCCAGGGCTGCTGATCGGACTGCACTCCGCACGGCATTTAGA
Organism: Phyllostomus discolor; assembly: GCF_004126475.2. Taxonomy (NCBI): domain Eukaryota; kingdom Metazoa; phylum Chordata; class Mammalia; order Chiroptera; family Phyllostomidae; genus Phyllostomus; species Phyllostomus discolor. The sequence continues at coordinate 5,726,528 of NC_040917.2, read as the reverse complement.
CTTCCTGGAGGACTGGATGGCACTGTGCCTTCTCAGCCACCCTCCCTAACGAGACTTATCTCCACGAGCTGTTCACGCACCTTGTCCGGCAGAGGGGCTCAGTCTGTCCCCCCGGCAGATGCCTGGGCCACCAGTGAGCCCAGAACCCCCACCCCACCCCCAGCCTGAAGGGACCAACCAGCTTGGACGAGAGGGACAGGCCTGGGTGCTGGTTGACCCCCCACCTCCCCGGAACAGGGTGCAGCTCTTGCTTAGGGGGCCACAGAGCTTGGCTCCCCAGCCCAGGCCCCGCACTCACCAGGATGGCTCACTTCCCCTCCTCTGCTGCCCCACTGGGGGGCACAGAATCTCATGAGGGGCATTATGAGGTTCCACAAGGGCCCCATCTGCTCTGCGGGCTGGGGGCAGGAGACGCAGACGGCTGGCGGAAGAGGAGAGTGGCGCTGTGCGCTCCAGGCCACAGGGGAGGGACCAGGACAGCCCCTCACCCCAGGCCACGTGTCACTGCTGGAAAGACACCTGACCTCTGGCGGGAAACGCTCTCACGCTCTCACGCAGGAGTCGTCACTTCCTTACCTGCTGAGAGGCAGCGCGGTGACACACCTGGGCAGGGGGCAGGGGCAGGCTGCTGGCGGCCGCAGCTGACCGTTGTCAGAAGAGGGGCTGGTGCCGGGCTCCTGCACCGAGGCTCTGAAACCACAACCAGAGAGGGGTCGGCAGGTGCGGCACCAGCCAGGTGCCCCCCCGGCGGCCCCGCTCCTATGGTACCCACTCCTTGTGCTCGGGAACTGTCCCCGGAAGGCCCAGGACTCTCGTACCAGAGCACAGGCGGGCGAGAGGCCGGAAGGGAGGCTCCCAGCCATACATACACGGCCGCCCAGGCCTCCCCAGACAGGCCGCCCCCCACCTGCACGCCCCGCCCACGCACCGCCCCGCTCCAGCCGACTCTGCCAACCAGAAACAGATGTTTCTTTCTTTTTTTAAAAGCAAGTAATTATTTATTTTTAAAAATTCTTTTTAAAAAAAATTTTTAAAGATTTTATTTATTTATTTTTTTAGAGAGGAAAGGGAAAGAGAGAGAGAAACATCAATGTGTGGTTGCTGGGGGCCATGGCCTGCAACCCAGGCATGTGCCCTGACTGGGAATCGAACCTGCGATGCCTGGTTCGCAGCCCGAGCTCAATCCACTGAGCTACACCAGCCAGGGAGATGTTTCTTTCTTATTATGAGAAGATGTGTCCATTGTGGAAAATGTGAAGATTGAGACAATTAGAGCAAAGAAAGTAAAGATCGGTGGCAGCACCTGGTCTCAGAGACAATGCTGGTTAACACCGCACACACACTGTTCTCGCACGGCAGAGATAACACTGGCCTCGACCCCAGGACGTGTTTGAGAGGGGGTGCAGTTCGAGGGCTTCTCAGTCTCCTTAGAGCTGGGGACACTCCACACACAGGCCAGGCTCCCCCTGGAGAAGGTGGACCTCTGGCTCGGGGCCACCTGGAATGCTGCTCGAGGGGTTGCCCACAGGATGGCACCGCTTTCGGCACGAAAGGGGAGGACAAGTCCTCCTAACATCCAGAGCAACCGTCCACTCCACCCCAGGTGTAAGATATGTTGGTTTGTCGCAAGGATTTCACACACTGAGCAGACACCTGGGGTATCCCCCGGATTATGGGGGTTGCATGAGCTTGGAGGAGGGGCTCTAAAAGGGAAAGAGATCCTAATTCCCCCGACAAGGACTGACCACTGTGGCAGCAGAGGGCGAGGACTCTCTGCGTGTGTGGGGGGAGGCGCACAGAGTGGCATGTCTCCTCACGGGACAAAATCTGCCCTTTCTCAAGGTCACTCCAGGACGGAGACAGATGTCCGGACCCCTGAGGTGAGCAGCAGAGAATGGGCAGCTGTCCACAGGTGTCTGCAGGAGCTGACTGTGACTACAGGTCTGTGCCATCTCTACAAGAAACATGTGTTCCTTTCTTGTTCTTTGTGAGGCCCTGAGAACGTGAAGCCTGCTCTCGGGGCCACATCAGCCTGCAGAGGCTGCCGTGGGGACAGCCTGTCTGCAATCGCCTGAACCGTATGCACCGCACAGCACGTGCTGCCAGGTCAGACGCCGGCGCCCTAGTGACGGAGAACGAGTGCCTGCCAGCCGGCCGTCCCTGCAGCCAGACCCCTTCATCCCACCAGCAGTCACTCTGCCTTTTTGGCTGGTCTGGGTGCAGCCCCAGTGGCTGGGCAAACCCAGTCTGGGAGCAGGGCCTCTGCCTTGGAGGGTCTCCCCTGCCCTGCACAGGGCCACCCCCCACCCCACGGCGCCCCGCTCTGCTGGGGACTGCCACAGCAGCCTATCCTTGTCCTGCCGGGAGAGGGCCGTCCCGGCAGACGGACCACGCTGTGCAACTGAGACGAGGTGGCTGCATGCTCTGGGACCAGGTTCCCAGGGTGCCAGCTGCTGGCAGCTGTGTTTCATCCCCTGTCATTTCCTGCTTTAAAGTACAAAATACACATTGAAATGTTTGAACTAAAAAACGTATTGAGGTGAAAGTCACATGGCATAAAATAAATCACTTTGACATAACCCATCAGTGGCACTCGGTACAGTTCAAGCGCCAATGCCACCCCCACCCGCATTACATTCCCATCAGCTCAAACAGAACGCCACCCCGCACCCCTCCACAGAGCCCCGGGCACCCTCCCATCTGCTGTCTGTCTCCGTGGATTCACCTGTCTGGACATTTCATATGAATGGATTCGCAACACGTGATCTTTGTGTTTGGCTTATTTCACTTAGCGTAATGCTTTGGGGGTTAATCTACTTTGTAGCACGTATCACTACCTCATTCCTTTTTAGGGCTGGACAGTGTTCCGTTGTATGGATATACCACAATTTTTAACCCATTCATCTCCTGATGGACACTGGGGCTGTTTCCACCTTTGGCTATTGTGGGCTCTGCTGCTGTGGTATCTGTACCTGTATCTGTATCTGTATTTGTATTTTTGCTGGAGCACCTGCTGGGAAGCTCTGTACATCCCCACCGGCCATGTATTAGGGTTCCAATTGCTCCCATCCTCACACACAGGTTATTTTCTGTTTTTCAAATTTTAGTCATACTAGTCGGTCTGAAGTGGGACCTCACAGTGGCTCTCATCTGCATTTGCCAAATGGATGTTGAGCACCTTTTCCTATGGTTGTTGTCATTATTTACTTAAAAACAACTGTCAACAGAAAGTTGCCAGGAGAGGACGGACATCTTCTTCCTGAACCCCGAGAGTGTAGAGGCCAACTGACCCCCACTCCCCTGGGCACTCTGCACGTCCTACAAGTGGGGACATTCCCTCACAAACCACAACACGACCATCAGCGCCGGGAAGTTGACGCTGACGGTGACGCCCACCGAACCCAGAGACTCGGTTCCGGTTACCAGCAATGTCCTTCACCGCAAAGGATGCAGCTCAGAACACGGTGCCTATAGTTCCCACGTCTTAGGATGAATGTCCTTCAGTTTGGGCCCACGTCATGTTTCCTCGTGACACTCAGGTGTCATTCTCGGGCAGGGAGACCCCGGAACATTACTGCGTTCTCGTTTCCTAGCGGGTGGCATGGGGCTTCAATTTGTCCCCTCACTGATACCGTCACCACATCATTCATTAAGGTGGTGTCTGCCAAGCTTTTCCACTTTGAAGCTATGCTTAAAAGAAAAATCCTCACCCAAGGAAATGTTTATTTATTTCAGACAGAGAGGAGGGGGGAGGGAGAGAGGGAGGGATGGAGGGGGGAGAGAGAGGGAAGGATGGAGGGGGAGAAAGAGGAACATCGATTGGTTGCCTCCCGTGTGCACGCCAGCTGGAAATCAAACCCACAGCCTAGGTATGTGCCTTGACCAGGGACTGAACCTTTTTGGTAAACGGGACGACATTCCAGCCGACTGAGTCACCCAGCCAGGGCAAGTCATACTTTTTCATTTTGAAATTGTGGGACGAAACTTGGAAACTCTGTAAAGTTGCTCCTCGAGCTCTCCGTGCACATCGGTCCTTGGACAACACAGGTCCGAACTGTGTGGGTCCACGTACAAGCAACGTTGTTCCAATAAATGTGCGGGTGACCCTCCGCGTGCCCAGTTCCGCATCCACGCTGTTCTATAAGAAAGGCTGGATCGTCTGGGGATTTTGGCATCTGCGAGGGTCCTGCAACCAGCCTCCCGTGGATGCCAAGGGGCAACTTTGTTAAGTTTGGGGGGAGTCAAGAGTTGGACATGCATTTTGACTGTGTGGGGTGTCAGGTCCTGACCTTGGCCTGGTTCTGGACTCGGGCGTGGTCGTCAGCGGGCTATCGCGCATTGCTATCAGGGCTGACTGTGACTCATCGGTCGTCCCAGGCCCGCCACCGCCAGCCCGGAGCCTGCAGGCTGGGGCCTGTCTTTCTCCGTTGTCGTCACTGTTCTCCGACCACGGTACACAGATGACGCTCCTGTTTTAAATTCCTACCAAACCCGCATCTCCCCTCACCCTAGCCAAGCGTCTCTGCTGCCTCGGAGGCAAATGCTGCGAAGTCCCGGGGCCCTTCCCAGCTGTCCAAGGAGAGGGGCCCGACCTCCCAGGCCACCTCGGATGAAGTACCCAGCCACTCCGGGTGTCGGTCTGATGCTAACAGATCCGAGCGTTGACTGTGTGTGAAAAGGTGTTAAAATGTGTGGTGTTTACAAATGTAACCAGTGGCTCCTGTTATGGGCTAAACTCCTCCCCATCAAGCCCCAGTGGGACTGTTTTGGGAAACAGGACTTGGACGAGTAATTAGATTAATGAGGTCACAAGGGTGGGCCCTGACCACAATGGACTGGTGTCCAATAAGAAGAGGAAGAGACACAGGATCCCCCCCCACAGGTCCCCACCCTGCCCCCTGCGCCGAGGAAAGGCCATGTGAGCACCAATGCGGGCTGGCTGTCCCCAAGCCAGAAAAAGGTCTCACTGGGAGCCACCCCTTCCAGTACTTTGGTTTGGACCCCAGGCCTGTAGAACCGTGAGGAATAAATTTCTGTTGTTTAAGCCTGTGGCATCCCATTTTGGTGACTCAAGCAGACTAAGGCGGCTCCTCGCTGCCTATGTGATGAAAGCAACTAGTGCAGGGCAAGGCCACGGATGACTGTCGACAGGCCCCCGGACTGCAGTGGGACACGGGGCGTGTGGAAGGACGAGGGTGAAGCCCCACCCAGACTGCCAGGAGGGTGGCGTCCAGAGCGCACCGGAGGAGTCCCCGGGAAGTCCTTCCAGCAGCTCCAGAGCATCTGGGAGCCGTCTTATCCCCAGGTGGTAGCAAGGTGCCAGGCGAGATCCATATCAGCAGGTCAGAACCGTCTCCACGTGGCTTCCAGGCCCCACGGGGACATGTCCCTTACAAGAGTCTCCAAAACTTGGGGAAGCGCAAAGGACGGCGTCCACATTAGGTGTCTGACGTGCTTTTGAAGCTGCACCCAGTCATGTGCCATTTACCAGCAGGGAGCCATTTCTACCAGAAGCAACGTTGTCTGACAGTGCAGTGGACACGTGGCATCTCACGTGGTTTCCAGGGCGTCTCACATGGTTTCCAGGGCGTGGCAGGAGAGTGACGGCTTCCCAGTGAGGCGCAGGTTCGTCCTGATTCACTGTGCTCACCGTTCTGTTCCGGGACGAGGGGATTAAGACTCCAGGCTGGGAATCAGTGGACCTGCAGGTAGGGAGGGTGCCCTGGGCCCAGTGGAAGCCGGAGGAGCGAGGCCAGAGAGCAGGGTCTGCATCAGAGATCTGAGTGCCCCGGGGGCGGAGGGGGGGTGGAATGGGTGCGGCCCCTCGGGGCTGCAAAGGGCCAGAAAACGGGTTTTCCCTTCCAGCCTCCAGGAGGGACCTTGACTCCGCCAACACCTAATCTAGCCTGGCCAGGCCTTCCAGAACTGCAAAACTCGAATCTGTGTTGTTTTAAGCCCCTAAGTTTGTGGTAATTTGTTATAGGTGCAAATCAGGGAAACAGAGCTAGGTGGTGGACCAGGCCAGGCTCTCAGAGCAGGGTGAGGGTCCCAAACCTGCTACACACGCCTGACACACAGCTGGCCCCCATTCCTCCAGGCCTGTCCCTGGTCCTGCCCGGCTGCACTGACACCAGCTTGGGCTGCAGCCCTAACTGGGAACCACAGCCTGGGCGGCCCAACAACGGACACGAATTTTCTCACAGTTCTGAGTGCAGAAGTCCCAGCTCTGGCCGGCCGGGTGGGGGCAGGGCTGCTTCCTCCCATCCCTCTCTCTGTGGCCCTGCAGGTGGCCACCCTCTCAGTGTCCGTGTCCGCACGTGGAGCCCCTCTTCGCGGGGCCGTGTCCTGGTCCCTTCCTCTGAGGGCCCCAGTCAGAGTGTGTCAGGACCCAGCCACATGACCCCATAATTGCCTCTTTAAAGGCCCGTCTCCAAACACAGTCACACTCGGCGACATTCTGAATTCGATGGGGCGCACAATTCAGCCCCTCCAATTCATGTCCTTCTTACATGAAGAGTAAATTCACACCCATCTCAACAGCCTAAACGTTAGTCTTTGTCCACATCAACTCCAAGTCCAAAATCTCATCGAAATCTCCCCTAAATCGAGTGTAAATCAAGTGCGGGTGAGGTGATTCGTCCGGAGGGAAAACCCCTCTCCAGCTGCGAACCTGTGGAACCAGGCCAGTGACCTGCTTCCGAGTTCGGACAGGTGAGGCAGAGAGGACAGACCTCCCCACCCGGAGCACGGCCAGAGCAGGAAGGCGCCGTGCTCCCCGCCAGTCTCCGCAAGGCCCTTTTGCACGACATGACATCGTTTCAATGGAAAAGGAGATTTTTACAAAGTGGGCAGGGACAGAGAAAAATGATGCTTCTGAGTCTTTCACGTAATTTTTAATTGAGAAAAGGACGGATGCTGCCGTCTTTTAGCTTGGTGCTTTATTGGAGAAGAATACATTTTTTTGTAAAATTTCGAAGGGCGATTAGTTTTCTCATTTCTGGATAAATGATCTCATAAAAAGAGAGAGATGATTTTGTGCCAAAGTATCAGGATTTTACTTTACATTGTGTGTGTGTGTTTGAGAGAGAGAGGGAGAGAGAGAAGTGTGTGTGAGGGATGTGTGACGTGCATGCGTGTGTGTGTGTGTATGTGAGACAGAGGTGTGTGCATGTAATTTATTTCCCCTTGCCTTTGCTCTCTGGGAGTAATTTCACTGCCCTAAAAATCCTCTGAGGACCCGTCCAATCCCTCTACCCCCCCACTCACAGAGGGACAGGTGTGGCGTGCTAGTAACAGACAAGGTCCAAGTCTTTATGACTTTTGCTTCCAGAACCCTGAGCTGAGTGGGGAAGAATTCAGGGCAGAGCAAATACATGCTTTGGCCACGTGCAGATGGAGGCCGGGTTTGGCGTTAAATAGCCACCAGCCAAAAACACCTGGAGCCACCAGAAACTTCTTCAGAGGGAGGCGGCTGTGTTGACATGCTGGTTTGGACATCTGGCCTCCAGAACCGAGAGAGAATAAATTGGTTTTATTTTTGTTTTAAAGCATCCAGCTTATGGTCGTTTGCTACTGCAGCCCCAGGAAATGAATGCACTTGGCCTTCACATTTATACACCGAATTCTTCCTGTGCTCCATTCTCAGTGCTCGCATGTGAACCGAGAACTGACACCAATGAGACAAGCAAGCACACGTGGAGCCTTCCTGCTGGCTTCACAGCTGATGCAGAAAAGTCCAGCTGTGGTTGATATAACTACAATGGTTTGTGCAACATCAATGTAACCTGGCAGCCAAGGGGAGTGGACTGGAAGGCACACGTGTGAACAATGACGACTTCACTGTACTAGTCAGCGGGGGCAGCAGATGTCATTGAGTGAGCAGGTGCACTGCGTGGCCGTCACATTCCAAATGACTGAGCGAGTACAGCAATGAATCTGCATCAAATTTTGCGTTAAGCTTGACCATTCCTCGGTGGGAACTATTTGGATGATCCAGAAGGCCGCAGCTGTCGGCAACTGGTGATTGGCAGCTTCATCACAACAATGTGCCCGCTCATGAACCACATCTCGTGCAGAGTTTTTTGGTGCAACATCAAATTATCCAAGTGACTCAGCTCCCAGATTTGGGGCCCTGCAACTTCTGGCTTTTCCCCAAACCAGAATCACCTTTGAAAGGGAAGAGATTTCAGACTGTTGATGAGATTCAGGAAAATACGACGGGGCAGCTGATAGTGATTGGGAGAACTGTGTGAGGTGCCAAGGCGCCTGCTTTGAAGGGGATTGAGGCGTCATTGTCCTATATGCAACGTTTCTTGTATCTTGTATCTTCCTCAGTAAATGTCTCTATTTTTCATGCTACATGATGGATACCTTCTGGACAGAGCTTGTATTTCCTGCTGGCAGGAGGGTGGTACACATATGTTAAGGAGATTCCGAACTGCATGCTACAGTGAAAGGACACCATTTCTGGATGCCACTAAATGGGCCCACTGATTGATCTAAAAGCCTGTCCCTTCGTACCTCACCAATCTGCATGATTCAACTAGTAGTCCCAGCCAACAAACAAACAAACAAACAAACAGAAAAGGCAAGTCTTGGCCAGAAGTAGGAGGAAGAGTGGAGTCGCCCCCAGGATCAGAGCGGCCCTCTGCACTACCCAGGTGGCTGGGGGTGGGGTGGGGACTCAAAGCCTTCTCGGGGGAGGCATGGAGGGCTGGCAAGACCCCAGACCAAATGGTCATGTGGTGTCCTGAGGGAGAGGGCTCAGGGGCAGGCTTGAGGACAGTGCTCTGCCCCAGACAGGACCCAAGAACACCAAGAACCACCAGCCTCAAGGACCAGAGGGGCACCTGTCCGCACACCCTGGCCCTGCATAAGTTATGGGGGACCCTCAAGCAACCCAGGGAGGCTGGGGACACCTTGTCAAGACCGAGATGAAAGCTCCTTGCCAGCCAGTGGCACATCTGCTTCGGGTAAACGAGAAGAATCACTACCCACAACTCCCAAACCGAGTTGGTGGGGAGAGGTTCCCACCAGCCCCGCCCACCTCGATGCCATCAGGTCGGATGGTACTTGCTAGTGCTGGCCTCCCTGCAGCGACCCAGCTGCCCGGCCCCCATGCCTCCCTCCGCTGTTGGCCTTGATCCCTCCGCCTTCTTTGATTCAAGGGCTTCTGCCACTCATCCAGCTCACTGACACCTCCTCGAAGGCCGACTCCCTTGGAGTCTGACCCATCAGGTAGCCATGCACTTGCATTCACCACTCCCCCTGGAGCTCACAGAACAGGGCTGGACCCGGGACTCGGGGCAGCTCCTCTTGGAGCAAAACTGGCTGCTGCTGTCCTTGGGTGTGGTAAAGTCAGACACCTGCCTGGGGTTTCACGGAGGGACTTGACTAGGAAACAGGTGAGCCTGACGCTTGTGTGAGGAAGGCAGAGGTCCAGAAAAAGCGTTATGGTTACTCTACTTTCCGACCACGTTTAAGGTGATGACTGGATTCATTCTTCTGAAATGTCAAATATAAGAGACTTTAAAAACATTGACACCCACTCCCTCTATATAATATTCAAAACTACACAATTCCAGCCCAGCCCTAGAGCTGGCTGCCGGCGCTGACTGTTCGGTGCCTGGAATCCCCGCCCCCACGCTTTTGTTACAGAACAAAAAGGGGGGCCAAGGGCAGCTGAGGCAATATACTATTACCCGAAAGGAATCCCCCAGGTTCGTTATGTCCCCCGCCAGAGGAAAGACTTCTCTCAATGCCAGAGATCGTGAAAAGGAAAGGAATTTATTATTCATTTGAAATAACACAAACTAAAGTTCCCCACAAACACACACAGTCCTCCCAGCACCCTCCACGTGGCAAAAGGGAGCAGTTCCAAAGCCTCGTGGTCCTGACTCTCACCCAAGCCACAGGGTCCCAACCAAGACACCAAAGCCACGTGGTCCTAAACAGACGTGTGGTCCCCAAAAGAGAGACGCCCAATGGCTGCCATGCCTCCATTTAAATCCCAGCGCCAATCTTCCTCTGCAGCCCCATTTCCGGCTCCTCTCACAATTGGCCACAGCTGCCAGCATCCTGGGCAGGTGTGGCCCTGTGGTGGGGAGCCAATCATCTCCAAGCTCTTCTGGACCCTGTTACAAGTCCCTACTTGGGCCCACCCCCCTCTTGGCTGCACCCTGTTACACTTTTGCTTCTGCTACCTCATCTCTGCACCGCCCCACTCTTCCTGCTAAAAGCCGCCTCCCCTCACCTTCTCAGCATCGTTCAGGTGCTGCCAGCCTCTTGGAAAAAGCTCCCCTGAGCTGGCCACTCCCGTTCCTATGACACTCCCAGGCTTCTCATCGTCCTCGGGGCAATGGGCCTTGTATTCGAGTCATCGTGAACCTGTCTCGTCTTCCTTTGCAGTGGGCTGGCCCTTTTGAGTGCAGGGAGCCTGCTACGTTCATTTCTGTATGCTCAGGGCACCTAGCAAATGGTTTGGCGCCCAGTAGACATTTAGTTAACTGAATCAAATACAGAAGAACAAACAAAAACCCAGCATCAACTCCTTTCGCTGAGCCAATGCCACAGGTGCAAGAGTGGCGGTGGCCGCTACAGAGTCTCGCCACTTGTTATTGCAGCTTACATTCAGTTAGACTTTGTGTGAGTTTCAGGCGGACCAATAGTGGTTAGACAATCGCACACGTTACAAAGTGTCCCCCCAATATTTCCAGGGCCCACCTGGCACCATGCGTGGTTATTACAGTGTTAGTGACTATATTCCCCTGGCCGTGATTGACATCCTGTGACTATTCCGTAACTACCGATTTGTACTTCTTTATAAATTTTTTTTAATCCTCATCCGAGGACATTTTTTCATTGCTTTTTAGAAAGAAAGGAAGGGAGAGAGGGGGGAGGGAGAGAGAGAGAGAGAGAGACAGAGAGAGAGAGAGAGAGAGAGAGAGAGAGAGAAAGAGAGAGACATTGACCGGTTGTCTTCTGTATGTGCCGGACTGGGGGTCAAACCCAAAATCTTCTGGTGCACGAGAGGGTGCTCCAACCAGCCGAGCCGCACAGGCCAGGGCCAGATTCGTATTTCTTAGCCCCTTCACCTTTTCACCCATCCTCCCAACCCCTCCCTTCTGGCAACGAATAGTCAGTTCTGTGTCTATGAGTCTGTTTCTATTTTGTTTGTTTGTTTATATTGTTCTTTAGATTACAAATGTAAGTGAAATCATATGAAATTTGTCTTTCTCTGACTTATTTCACTTAGCACAATAGCCTCACAGTGGTGTCCGACCTGCGGCCCAGAATGGCTATGAATGTGGCCCAACACAAAATTGTAAATTTACTTAAATTTTTTTTTCTTCATCAGCTTTTGTTAGTGTTTGTGTATTTAATATGTGGCCCAGAGACGCCACAAGGTTGGACACCCCTGCTCTGTGGCTCTCCATGCTGTTGTCACAGGCAGTAGTATTTCATTCTTTAAAAAATTTTTTAATATATTTTATTGACCATTGGAGTTGTCCTATTTCTTTCTCCCCTTTATTCCTCTCTGCACTGTACCCACCTTCCCACCAGCATTCCCTCCCCCACCCTAATTCATGTCCATGAGTCATACATATAAGTTCTTAGGCTTCTCTATTTCCCATACTATTCTTAACCTCCCCCTGTCTATTTTGCACCTGCCATCTATGCTTCTTATACTCTGTACCTTTTCCCCCTCTCTCCCCATCCCACTCTCTTGCTGATAACCCTCCATGTGATCTCCATTTCTGTGATTCTATTTCTGTTCTAGTTCTTTGCTTGGTTTGTTTTTGTTTTTGTTTAGGTTCGGTTGTTGATAGTTGTGACTTTGTTGTCATTTTACTGTTCACAATTTTTACCTTTTTCTTAGATAAGTCCCTTTAACATTTCATATAATAAGGGCTTGGTGATAATGAATTCCTTTAATTTAACCTGATCTGAGAAGCACTTTATTTGCCCTTCGGTTCTAAATAATAGCTTTGCTGGATAGAGTAATCTGGATGTAGGTCCTTGCCTTTCATGACTTTGAATAGTTCTTTCCAGCCCCTTCTTGCCTGCAAGTTTTCTTTTGAGAAATCAGCTGACAGTCTGATGAGAACTCCTTTGTAGGTAACTGTCTCCTTTTCTCTTGCTGCTTTTAAGATTCTCTCCTTATCTTTAATCTTGGCTAATGTAATTATGATGTGCCTTGGTGTGTGCTTCCTTGGGTCCAACTTCTGTGGGACTCTCTGAGCTTCCTGGACTTCCTGGAAGTCTATTTCCTTTGCCAGATTGGGGAAGTTCTCTTTCATTATGTTTTCAAATAAGTTTTCCATTTCTTGGTCTTCCTTTTCTCCTTCTGACACCCCTATGATTTGAATGTTGGAATGTTTAAAGTTGTTCCGGAGGTTCCTAAGCTTCTCATTTTTTTTGAATTCTTGTTTCTTCATTCTGTTCTGGTTAAATGTTTATTTCTCCCTTCTGCTCCAAACCATTGATTTGAGTCCCAGTTTCCTTCCCATCACTGTTGGTTCCCTGTATATTTTTCTTTATTTCACTTTGCCTAACCTTTACTTTTTCCTCTATTTTGTGACCATATTCAATCATTTCTGATTAGCAGTGTTTTGATCTCTGCATCTGAGATCATTTAGTTCTTTTTCTGGAGCTTTGATCTGTTCTTTCATTTGGGATATATATATACATATACATATACGTATATATATATATATGTATATATATATATTTTGGTCTTGGCATGCCTGTTAAGCAGGAGGGGGAGGAGCCTTAGGTATTCACCAGGGCGGGGCAACCCACATGGATGTGTGGTGGGGCTGTGTAGGGGGGGAGGGGTCAGAGGGGGAACAATGCCACTCAGCTCTCTCCCTATTTTCAGTCACTTCTCTCCCCCTACCTACAAGCAAATTGGGCCCTTCTGATGCTGATTCCTGGGTGGGTGGGTTTGTGTATGTCCTAGGACCTGGTGGGTCTCTCCAACGAACTCTACTATGAGACTGGGAGTGTCTCCCGATGCCTCAACCCCTACAGGATTTTACAGTCAGAGGTTTTGAAGCTTTATTTCCCTGCACTGTAATCCTGGGTTGCGTGGTCTGTCTTGCTCCCCAGTTGTTCGTCCCAGTTTATCCACACCCAAATATGGGACTGAGCGCTCTGCCAGCCACCACCTCAGCCACCCCAATCCTCCAGCGACTGTCTTGCCACGAGTCCTCTCCTCCCCTGCTGCCCGTCTCTGTCCCTCCTACCACTCTGGATTAATGTTTCTTCTTTAACTCCTCGGTTGTTGGACTTCCATACAGTTATATTTTCTGGCAATTCTGATTATTATTATTTTTTTGTTTTTAAATGTTGTCCTTCTTTTGGTTGTGTGAGGAGGCAAAGTATACCTACCTATGCCTCCATCTTGGCTGGAAGTCTCATTCTTTTTTATGGCTAAGTAATATTCCATTGTATGTATGTACCACATCTTCGTTATCCAAACATCTGTTGACGGGCACTTGGGTTGCTTCCATATCCTGGCTATTAAAAATAATGCTACAATGAACACAGGGCTGCATATATTCTTTCAAGTTAGTGTTTTGGGTTTCTTTGCATATATGCCCCAAAGTGGAAGCACTGGATCATAATGCAGTTTCATATAATTTTTGAGGACCCTCTACACTCTTTTCCACAGGGGCTGCACCAGTCTGCATTCCCACCAATGGTTCATGACGGTTCCCTTTTCTCCATAGCCTCACCCAACCTTGTTGACTTAATGATGAAAGCAATTCTGATAAGTGAGAGGTGATATCTCATTGTGGTTTTAATCTGCAGTTCTCTGATTAGTGATTTGAGCATCTTTTTGTATATCAGTCATCTGTATGTCCTCTTTGGACAAGTGTCTGTTCAGGTCTTCCCCCCACTATTTAATTGAATTGTGAGTTCTTTGAGTTCTTTATAAATTTTGGATATTAACCCCTTATCAGATGTATAATTGGTAATTATCTTATTCCATTCAGTGGGTTGGCTTTTCATTTTGTTGATGTTTCTTTTGCTGTGCAAAAGCTTTTTAGTTTGATGAAATGCCATGTAATTATTTTTAAAAGATTTTATTTTTAGGATGAAGGGGAGGGAGGAAGGAAGAGAAACATCGATCCGTGCCTTGTGCACACACTGCAACCAAGAACTGAACACACAACCCAGGCATGTGCCCTGAGCAGGAATCAAACCAGTGACCTTTCAGTTGGTGGGACGATGCCCAGCCAGCTGAGCCACACGGTCAGGGCTGTTTATTTTCTTTTGTTTTCCTCTCCAAGGAGATATATCAGAAAAAACACTGCTAAGAGAAATGTTAGAGGTTTTACTGCCTATATTTGCTTCTATGAGTTTTATGGTTTCAAATCTTACATTTAATCCTTTAATCCATTTTGAACTTATTTTTGTGAGTGGTATAAGGAGGTGTTCTCATTTCCTTTTATTGCATCTCTCTCTCTCTCCAATTTCCCCACCACCATTTACTGAATAGACTATCTTCACCCCACTGTATGTTCTTGCCTCCTCTGTCATGCATTAATTGACCATGCAGGTGTGGGTTTATTTCTGAGGGCTCTGTTCCATTCCATTGACCTATATGTAAGTTTTTATGTCAGTAGCATGCTGTTTTGATTACTATAGCCTTGTAGTATAGTTTTATACCAGGTAGTATGATTCCTCCAACTGTGTTCTTCTTTCTCAAGATTTTCTGTGGCTGCTGGGGACCTTCTGTGATTCCATATAAATTTTTGCATTACTTGTTCTAGTTTTGTGAAATATGCCACTGGTATTTTGATAGAGATTGCACTGAATCTGTAGATTGCTTTGGGTGGTGTGGACATTTAACGATGTTAACTCTTCCCATCCACAAACACGGTGTGTGCTCCCATTTGTGTCCCTCCGCATTTCCTCTCACCCTTTGTAACAGCCTGTCATCTTGCCCCCCAAAGATGTCAAGTAAAATAGCTCAGGTAGGAATAAAACTAGTAGGACAACTTAGCAAATTCATACACTATTAGACACCGCCACCTGACTTTGAGACTATGTAACAACTGAATGGCTTGATCTCAGAAAACAAAAACGGTAACGTGGCTCTCATTCTAGATTAGACGAATTTGTGACTCAGAGACAGCGAGCTGTCCCCACAAGAGGAAGAGGACCTGACTGCGAGGGCTGCCACCTTCTGACACTGTTGAGAGTCTGTCACATGTGTTGACAGATTTTTCCATGGTGGCTCTTCACACTGTGCAGACAGACACAGACCAACCTGTGCTGCTCAGGTAGCTCAGCACGCAGGAGAATGTTGGAACAGCAGAGAAAAAAGAGACAGGGACACGCGAAATGAGCCTGGAAATAACCTGGACAGATGCGTGTTTCCCAGGAAAAAAGACGCAGAGTCTGACACACGTTTTACCTTAACGTGTTGACAGCCTGTGGATGATCCCGGCAAAGTGCCGTATTTGCTGTGTACAAGGAGCACTTTCTTTACCCAAATTTTTTGAGGGAGAAACAAGGATGCGCATCATACATGGGTGTAATGATTACATACCATGGGTATAGTAGTGGATATAATCATCCCGTGCATAATGTGCAGAAAAACATGGGTGCGCATTATACACAGTGAAATACAGTCGTTTTGGGGGGAACTGTCCCTGAGCACTAGAGGTGGTGGCAGTGAGTGGAGGTGAACAGAGGGAAATGCCCCCTCCTCCCCGCAGCCAGAGAAGCCACAGACCACAGGGTCTGCACGGCCAACCCGACCCTTGGAAGCACCTGAAGTGACGCCAGTCCTCCTGTGCTGGGTGGCTGGGCCGTAGGACATCTCTGGGTAGGACAGTGAGCCAGGGACACTGGTGCTGGCCACTGTTGTGAAAAGGCGTCTACACAAGACGGGAGAGTTGTGAGTGAAAGGCTGCAAAAAGCCAGAAGAATGGAGAATGGGCGCGTGGCCCAGCCCACAGACAACATTTTTGTGAGGGACCAGGACAGGTGCAGAGGCCAGTGCTGCAGTCTGAGAGCAGGTGGAATAAGGATCTGGGCAAGGAGAGGCTCCCTGGGGGCGGGGGAGAGTCAGAACAGGAGGGCGGCGACTGGGGTCTGTGAGGGCATGTGGGGTCCCACTGGCCCCTCGCCTGTGCCCACTTCGGCAGGGAGCATGAGGGACCGATGGCCGGTCCCACAACCAACTCATGCGCCTGCATGGGGAGGCCCGGCCTTCACGCACCGCCCTGTGGCGGGAGCAAGGCTGCTGGGAGATTCGTCCACAGGACAACACTGTTAGTGAACACGGAGGACCGGAACTGAAAGGGATTCTGCAGACAAAGGTTCTGATGGGTTTGAATCTACCGGTCCCTTCTAAAGTTAAAAAAAAAAAAAACAAAACAGAATAAAAATAGCAGTCTCCCTTATAGCAGTACTTCTAACAGCTACTGACTCACAAGATGAGACATAGAGAACTCAGCGATACACTTAAGTTCCTTTCTACCCCGTTGATGCACACTTGCAAATTAGCTATTTACTCTGCACGAGACACCCACACTCAGTCTGCAGCGGGTCCCTGCGTGCACTGGGTTCCGAGCCCTCGGCAGGAATCCTGGTAACACTGTGAGCAGCCCAGGGCTGGAGGAGGGGGCCACTTGCCCTCCTTCAACCAGCCAGTCGGTGGATGGGAACCGGTGGCCCCACGCTGCGAGCAGCCCTCCTCTGACCTCCATCTGGGGACCTGGGGTCCTCCCTTTCCCGGACAGGCGGGCCTAGAGCTGGGGTGGGGGGACTGGCTCTGGGTGCAGACAGAGCGTCTCGCCTACTGCTCAGCGCTGCCCTGGGGCGGCGGAGGACCGGGGCGGAGAAGACAGGCAAGGGCATTCTGCTCTGCACCTTCACAGTAGGTTCCGACAGCAGGCCTCAGGGACTTGTTGAGGAAGGCTCTCAGGAAGGCAGGACCCCAAACGCACCTAGACAGAGAACAGAGAAGGGCGCGGATGGGCCTGTCCCTGGGACGCCTGTGGTTGGGGGCGGGGCGGTGAGTAGGGCGAGACCACCGGGGGCAGGGGAGGGGCATAGGTGGGGGGAGCGCAGTCCGCCCAAGAAGCAGGCCCGCAGCCTGTCGTCACCGCACTGCCAGCCCATGCCCGCAGCAGCCTGTGGCCGTGCAGCGCCACCGTCGCCAGCGCTGATGCCACATTCTCCAAGGTTTGGATGGGTAAACAGCACCTGTAAGGGAGAAAGGGAGGAGGTTCGGGTGGACAAACAGCACCTGTAAGGGAGACAGGGAGGAGGTTTGGATGGACAAACAGCACCTGTAAGGGAGACAGGGAGGAGGTTTGGATGGACAAACAGCACCTGTAAGGGAGACAGGGAGGAGGTTTGGATGGACAAACAGCACCTGTAAGGGAGACAGGGAGGAGGTTTGGATGGACAAACAGCACCTGTAAGGGAGACAGGGAGGAGGTTTGGATGGACAAACAGCACCTGTAAGGGAGATAGGGAGGAGGTTTGGATGGACAAACAGCACCTGTAAGGGAGATAGGGAGGAGGTTCGGATCGGCCCACATGCCGGGTTCATCTCCAACGCTCAGACAGCCCAGAGGGCCAGCCTCTCAGTCCCTGGCTGGCCTGGGAGGTGAGATGGGCATGCGCAGGACTGGGAGCCGGACAGCTGAATTACTCCTGGATCTGCTCGTCATTCACTATGCAACTTTAGGCCATTACTTAACCCCCTGCTTTCTTCAGCTGCAAAACGGGAAGAGAAATCATTATATTTTTTCCTATCGCTGCTGTGGCAAATTGCCACAAACTTATGGCTTGCAACAATACAAACTTACTATCTTAGGGTCTGGTGTGTGTTGGGCCACAGCTGCTGGGGGTTCTGGGGAGAGCTCGCAGCCACTCTGCTCCCCAAGCCAGCAGCCCAGCCTCTTCCAGTCTCTCTGGCGCTGCTGTCCTCCTCTGGTGAGGACACGTGATGGCACTGGGCCCACCAGGTAACCCAGGAAAATCTCCCCATCTCAAGACTCTGAACTTAACCACCTCTGCAAACTCTCTTCTGCTCTGTAAGGTAACAGATTTCACAGGTTCCAGGAATTAGGGCGTGGCCATCTTGCGGGGGCGGGGATTGTTTTTCCAACCACAATAGTTGCCAAGGCCTAAACAGCTAATACCATAAAAGACACTTAGAGACCAGCTGTAGCAAGCACTCAGTAGGTGTCAGCTATTATTATTATTATTTGCCACGCCCTCTTCCAACCATGTTGTCTGACAAGGTCGGAATGTGGAAAGAAGGAATTCAAGGAATCCATCTTCCTGGAAGAGAACGAGGCATACAAAGGGGGGGGGGGCGGTAATTTTCCTGGGGATTGCTCTTAATAATTTCCTTGCTGATGTTAATCATGGTCTTACTTTGTACCCTGATTCCCATAAGAACAGGCCATGAGGAGAAAGAGGCTCGAAGTGAGTCAATGATTGATTTTGAGGGAAATTCTGAAGGGACAACTAGTTCTCCCTAGACTATTGAATCCTGCCCAAATTGTTTAAACAAGGTGTTTATAAACCTGAGTAAGAAATTATCCCCGATTGTGCCCATAAAAGAATTCATGAATCAGTTACCAACAGGCTGAATTATTGGCAGATTTTCCCACGCCTGTTCCTTACCCACAGATACAAAGGGTCTTCCAAGAAAACAAGAAAAAAACTATATAGACCCCTACCCATAGCCCAGGGATACCCCTGGGTAGCATATCAGATTAATGGCAAATTATGGTACCCCCCAAGAGGAGCTAATAGTCTCCAGAGGGTTCCAGATCCTCCACTGCCTTATACAGGAGCATATAATGAGGATGGCATTAGAATGGTCAATAAGGATGGAGTCCAAGTGCCTTATAATAGTCTAAATTTCATGGAAAGGCTAGCTCGAAGCAGACCTCCCTGGTGTTTATTAACCAAGGAACAAAAAAGGTTTACTGTGGCTGGATTTCCTGTCCATCTCTCCTTACATGTTTGTTTTGATGATTAAAAGGTGGTGGGATTGTTAGACACCTGTATCTCAGGTTTATTGAGTCGCATAATTCCAGTGAAGTTGTATAAAATAATTTCTTGACTAGAGAACAAAATCCTCTCTAATAAAATAGCCCCTGAATGTCTAAAAGTTGTTGGAGTAACAGCCCCTCCTTTACCTTGAGTAGGAATATATATCAATCAGAATTAGACAGGCAAAGAAATAAGAGAAGCCGGTTAGCTATTACAAACTAAGCACGTAGAAACAGTTACCAGGGAGTCAGAGTCCATGGTGCATAGAGAAACGTTTTAGACAGAAAAGGTAAACAGCCAAGTTAAACATCACAAAGGCCTTATAATAAATTTCCTATAACCTCTACTCAATCTAGCGTATCCTTTTGCCCCATGACAAATTCTGAGAACTTTAATAAACAATAAGACATTCAAACTCTGTATGTACAGCTATTTTTAATTGTCTGATTTATGGCTCTCCTGGTCAAAACAATCTTTGTTTAATATAACTGAATCTATGGAAACTTTTGTACTTTTCCTGGTCACCTTTGTATTAGTTTTTTTCTGCTTCACCTCATCGCAAATGTTAATTACTACCAAAAATGAAAGTATAAAAACCTGCTTGTACTTGCAATGGAAAACAGAGCATCACCGTCCTTTGAGTCGTGTGGTCGCCTGTCTCCCATCGCCGACGCCTTACCCCCCTTTCAGAAACCCCTGGACCCAGCTGCGGCCGGACCGTGGCAATTATTAATGCCGTTTGCTCAAGCAGAAACCCAGCCTGGAAAGCCACCCACTGGCCCGGCCCAACCCTTCCCTCTGGCCAAATCCTGAGCCCTCTGTAGGCCTTCCCTGCCCAAGACTGGGTTCTGCGTCCCGCACTATTTGGGAGGAACCTGTGCTTGATTCCATGTTGTGCCAGAATCATCCGCCTCCCCCACTGGATTTTCAGTCCCTCCAGAGCGGGGACCTCCCTGTGCTCCTCTCCGAGCTCCACCCCAGCACACGGCACGCAGACGCACTTGCGGCTCATCAGAGACAACGTCCTTCCTGACTCCCAGCAGACGAGGGGCAGGCAGGCTGGCCCAGGCCACAGCGCTGCTGCTGCCAGAGGCAGAAGGGGAGGTGGGCGGGTCTGTCCTTTGGGGTCACCGCGCTCCGCACAGAGGCGGTCCTTCAGGGTGCACAGCTGCTGCCCAGTGAGGAGGAGAACGGGAGAAGACAGGGCCGCGCGTGTGGCTGGAAAGGACACTCGGGTCCGGTGGTGCTTCAGCCACATGGTGTTTGCGGGCAGCCACTGCCTCCAGCTCCACCAGGGCAGGCGAGGCCAGCACAGGAAACGAACTGGGGACACCGACACAGTTTGGGGGTTACCACAGGCAAGGGGGCGGATGCACAGACCTCGCCCGGTTCAGTGGTTTGTAAAACACAGGTTCCCAGGCTCTGGCCCAGGCCTGCTGAGTCAGAATGTCTGGGGCTGCGGCAAAAAGCAGTAGTTTTGGAAACACTACCCAGGTACAACTTCCTGCCAAGATGGTGATGTAGGTAAACGTGGCTCGCTTCCTCGCACAGCTACAGCCAAATTACACTAAACTACGGGAGAACCGTCACTCAGAACCGTCGGAAATTGAGCAGAGTGGAAGTCCTGCAACTACGGAATTTAAAGGAGAAACCACATCGAGAGTGGCAGGAGGGGCGGAGATGCCGAACAGCTGGTCCCAACCCCACACGTGGCGGGTAAAGATTGGGGGGGATGTCTCGGGAGTGACGGGTCCTGGCCCAAGTCACAGGGCACCCAGTCTGGGCTGTGGGGGGCTGAGTCACCCGGGTGATTTGATGTCTCACCAAAAACCTCTGCACAAGACATGATGCATGAGCGGGCACATCGTCGTGGTGAAGCTGCCAATCCCCAGTTGCCCACAGCTGCGGCCTTCTGAGTGATCCGAATAGGTTCTGTGCAGGAATGTCCAAGCTTAACACCAAATCCGATGCAGATTCGTTGCTCTGCTCGCTCAGTCGTTTTGAAAGTGACGGCCATACAGCGTGCATGCTCACTCAGCAGTGTCTACCGCCCCCACGACCAGTGCAGTGAAGTCGTCATTGTTCCCATTGCCGGGCCCCGTGGCACGACACAGCCGTGCCCCTGACCCGCGGGGAACACGTCCCGAGCCCCCAGGGGAAGTCTGAAGTCACGGACGGCATGAACCCCCACACTGGCACTTGCACGGAGCACTTCACGGCTTGTCTTTGGCGCGCCGGCTGCTGGTGTCACTACTCGGCACGGTGACTTGGGCACTGGCACTGCGATGCCCTGACAGTCACGGTGTCACCCAGAAGGCTTCTCAGTGGCACAGGGGCGGGAGCATCTACAGTGTAAAGACGCTGGACACAGGGACGGTCCATGTCCCGTGTGGGGCAGAGCAGGCCGGTGTGAGATTCCCCATGCTACTCAGAACGGTGCGCAATTTGAAACTTGAGAGTTGTCAGTTTTTGGAATTTTCCACTTTTAATACTTTCGGACCTCCGTTGACTGCGGGAAACTGAGACCACGGACAAGGGGCCGCTGTGTAAAAAGCCTGACCGAGCGGTCTCCTGGTGCGTCCAGGCCCACGGCAGCAGGACCCCCAATCTCGAGATGGGGGGTCCGTGGTCCAGCCTCCCGGGGCCCCTTGGGAGGCTGTGTCCCTGGGGCGTGGGGAGGCCGGCCGCTGGGCTGCTGCCACGTCCGCAAAGCAGGCGAGAGCTCTCCGTGCCGTGCGTCGTGCTGCTCAGCCTGTCCCTCTGAGTGGTGCTGCCAACGCTGCTCCTGGGGACGCAGTCACCCTGTGCACTGGGGGAGCGGGGGCAGGAGCCCCAGGGGAGAAAATCCTGGTCCTGTCCAGGAGGGCAGCTGGACAGAAACCACCTGTGGCCCCTAACGTCTCACCTGCCCCCAGTCTCGTGGGCTCCAGGCGCACCAGACACGGTGGGGTCCAGCCAGTCACCTTGGTCTCCGGTCGGCACTGCGAGTCTTTCCGGGAGCAGCCCCCGCAGAGCTGCCCCCTCCCCGGCTCCCAGCTCCCTTCCTGTTGCATTGTCTCCCAAGCACTTATTACAGTTTAAGGTGCTTATTTATTAGTTTGCTTACTTAAGTTACTTTTGGTTTTCTGACTTCTTATTATTGTTCTGACCCCCCCCCCCGCCCCCCACCACTAACCTGTAAATTCTGTGAGGGCAGGACGGGCTGGCTCCCCTCCACTGCCTGCTGTTGTTTACTGCTGCGTCCCGGCACCGAGAAGGAGCGGGGAGGGGAGAGCGAGGAAACCCACCAGGGTTAGCACAGCTCACGACACAGGTGTGGAGTTGGGGGGGGCCAGGGAAGGGAGGCCAGGGCCTGGGGATTCCAGGTTGCCGTGGTGACCGTGAAGCAGGGCCACAGGAGCCTGGGGGCAGGAGGAGGGGGACCCAGAGGCTTGGGAAGCACATAAAATAAAAACCCCTCTCACTGGGGCTGATGAACTGTAGCCCCCACGAGGCCAGTGTGTCGGGGACAATGCACACAAACAGGGCCGGGCTGGACATGCGGGCACAGAACATGAGTCATCAGAGCGGAGGGGGGTGGCGGGCGCAGCAGCCCCAGGGGTTGGGGGGCGGGGCGTCCCCTCCGAGGGACCTGGCCTCCTAAAAACCTGCACTGGGAGGAGGGTGCATTTCACAGAATGACTTTTGGTTTGCCCCCACACCGCTGTGTTCACCTACCACCCCTGGGCGTCCCTGGGAGGGTGGTCGCCCACCACATGGCTTCGAGTGGGCACCGGGGACCCCGTCTGTGTCCAGCCAGGCTCTGCTCCTCCCGGACGGCCCCTCCTCACCTGCAGGTCACACACGCCGTCCCCACCTGCCTCCTCCTGCCTTCTCTAGGCCAGGGCGTGTTACCCTGAGAGACCAGCCCCAGACGGGAACCCTGGGCTCCCCGGACATTGGCCCCTCCCTCCCCCACGCCTTCAGCCAGCAACGCTGACCCAGGGGCAGGCCGGAGGGCCTGGGGACCCACCGAAGTCCGCCCACGGGCTCTCCCTGCCCTCCCTCTTCTGCCTCCTTGCTCGGAGTGGCCCCGCGCGGCATCAGAGGGCCTGAGCAGGGCCCGAGAAATCCTGCATCTGTCCAAAGGCAGCCGTGGACCCCCATCCTCAGGGCACAGCCTCCCACAGGCACCCCCCTTCCCGCAGCCCGCAGCCCGGGGCCTCTGCCCTGCAGGTCCCTCTGCCTGGAAAGCCCTTCCTCATCCGTCTGGACTGAGAAACCTCACTCCACTGCTGGGGCCTGAGGACATGACGTCTGGGGCAGAGCCACCCCCCCCCCCCCCAGTCCCGCTGTGCGGGTGTCACTGCTCCCACAGAGCTCTGAACGTGCCTGTCACAGCGTCCTTCCAGGGGCAGGGGCACCCCCGAGCTCTGTGATGGGCCCGCCTGCCGTGTCTGACTCGTGCTGCAGTCCCAGGGAAACGACCGGGGCCCAGCCTGGGGGGCTGGTCTCAGGTGCCACAAACGAAGCCCTCGGACCCCCACGGTGGTGTACGCACGGTGTTTTAGAATCTCCTCCATTGCTTCAGCAAGTCCCACGCACTGAGGGAGCCGTTCCGTGGTGGGCAGAGACAGAGGAGGAGCGCACGGTCAGCAGAGAAACACACAGGAGAGCCAGGGAGAGGCTGGCTGTCCAGGGAGGCTGGTCACCGTGGGGACCAGGAGGTCTGGGGTGCAAGTCCCACGACCAGCACACCTTCTGCTCAGTGAGGTTGTGCTGGGCCGGCCCGATGATCAACTCGTTTCAAACAGCACTGAGTACAACAGAGTCCAGCACCAGAGGGGTTTGGAGAGGAGCTGAGAGTTCGAGGAATCAGACCCACTAGAGAGCACAGCGAGCCTGGGGCTCGGGGCTGGGCCCCCAGGCAGGACACACGGGGCTTCTGCCCAGCGCCCGTGTCCTGAGAACCTGGGGACAGGGCAGAGTGGGGGTGGTGGGCGGTGGGCCTGCGCTGCCGTCTAGACAGGGCGAGCATGGAGCCAGTTCTGCCAGACCCACCAGGAGGAGGAGGATGGTGCTGAGACTCCAACTCAGAGGGTGGCAGGGCCAGAGTGGGACCACCCGGGGGCAGCAGGTCTAGGGACGTGGAGACTACAGCCTCTGTTGGATGGAACCCCGCTCAGGAACAGGATGCAGAAGCTCATGAGGGCCAGCGCTCCACCTCACTGCAGCAACAGTTCCATGGCTGACATGGTCGTCAGTCCCTGAGGGGTTTCCCTTGTGGTTCAACTGGGGGGGGGGCGGTGATGTCTCTGTGCCCAGGCTCGCCGCCCCTGCGCAGCCGCACTCCAGACCCACCGCTGCCCTGCGCTGTCTGGGAGCCCGATGGCGCCTTCGGTTCCGGTCACACTGGCTTTCCCATCGAACGTTTGCTTGTACACTTAAGTCACCTGTCACCTTAGCCAGGGCGCGGCCCTCCCCGGTCGGCGTGGCCCACAGCTGTCAGGGGTAAACAAGCAGCTGCAGATGGGGGCGCCCTGGGCTGCAGAGCAGCTGTCGGGGCACGAGCACACAGAACTGCCCCAAGACTGGGAACAGAAATTAAACCAGCAGGATTCCTCACGCTGGCCTGGCACACCACAGGCTGGGGGCTCCAGACGCCACTGCCGGGGAGAGGTCCCGCTGGAGACGTGGAAGAGGATCTGATTGCACCACCCTGAACACGCGGCTCTGGCCCAGGGATGTTTTGAGCTGAGGGCAATTAAGGGCCAGCAGACACAGCAGGCCCCACCCCCGTACAGGGACGCCGCCCACACGTCTGACAGCAGAGGACGCAGAAGGTGTGCCCTGCAGACCTCACCACGCAGCCCTCACCTGCCCTGAGTTTCCCCCGAGAGTTAGTTAGTTGCCTTCCCAGACTGACCGTCCCTAGAAACTCGGCCTCCCCTCTGCCTTGTCACTGCCCCACAACTTCTCTCCCTCTGTTAAAACACAAGCGTGGGGCGGGGGGGGGGGGGGCTCCCCGTTCCTGCTCGGCGGTGCTGCTCCTGGGGGCCCCGGATGACCACCCTTCTCTGCTGTTAATCTCCCCTGCTGTCGCTCATTCCCAGGCTGCAGACAGGGAACCTCAGAGGGCAGAGGGAAGGTTTCCTTCCTGCCCTCCTGTTTCCGTCAAGGGGACGCAGAGCAGGTGTCCCGAGTGACAGGGCAGTGGCCCCAGACCAGGCTGGAAACACACCACAGAGACACCCTTCCTGGGCTGGCACGGACCCTCACTCAGGCAAAGAAAGAAGGGAAGCTGGAGGTCACCGTGAGGGCGCCACAGATAGGAGGGGTCCCAGGCTGCCGGAGCCTCGCAAGGGCAGTGGGCATTTCGGGGGTCGGGGCGGGGGCAGCTCTTTGCAAAGTGTGTTCTGGGCACGGGAAGGCGGGCTCTGGTGCCTGACCTGGAAGCAGACCTTGCGGCCTTTGCCCTCCAGTGGCGTCAGGGCCTGAGCCACAGAGCCGGCCATCTCGACCATCTCGACCAGAGAACCACCTGCAGCCTTCAGCACCCCTCCCCCAATCACTCTGCTGTCACGCCCACCCCAGGACCCCCAGCTCTTCCCTTCCTGTTCTCCAATTCCATTTCTCCTATCGGACCTCCGACCGGAGGGGAACAGGGTGGGGGAGCACACGTGTTTGTCACGGCCACACCTTCCGCTGGGGTTGCGAAGGTGTTCTATCTAATAAGAGCTCTGAAAACAATGGACAATGTTTCCGTCCTCCCCATTGCTGCCCCTGCCTCCTCCTTTGGCGGCGACAGGGCAGGGGTGGAGGAGAGGGCCCTTGGCTGCAAACTGGACTGAGCACCGGGATGCACAGGGGCGGGCAGGAAAAGCAGAGAGGCGCACCAAGTGGGTGGAGGGCTGCCCTCTGCACCGCACATGGTCGTGGGGGAGGGGAGTGCTTGGGCCCCACAGGAGGCTGAAGCATTTCTCCGGTCTCTTCTCTCTTCCTCCCCAGCCCCCAGGGAGCAAAGGTCTGAGAGATGTGAGCCCAGTGAGGGGGAGGGGCATGCACCACCCTGGGTGCCTGTCCCATCGCGCACCCCTTCCTCCTCTCCCCCGTGGCTCCTGTCGCTCTCACTTCCGGGTGCATGCGCTTGTCCTTGGTCAGGTGAGAGTCACCACCACTCTCCACCAAACACCCTGCCAGTGGTCCCCCTACGTTTTGCTAAAGAGAAAGCTCTCAGGTGTGGTGTGAGGATCAACGAGACCACCCCCGTGAGGTGCCCACCAGGCCTCCCCTCCCCCACTGCCTGCTCCCCCGGCTCCTCCCAGGCTGGGCCCTGACCGGGGACCCTCAGGGCTTAGGGGACACTGGCTTCTCCACAGCCACCAGGACCTCCTCACCTCCTGGACACCTGGGGCCCCACACAAGCACCATGCCTCCAACACGCCCACGTTCCCATTGGCACCAGACCTGCCACTGTGTACCCAGGTCTGCCGGGAACGCTGGTTACAACCGGGCCGCCATCTGGCCTCGCAGAAGCCCCCTGACCCAGCGGTTGGGAGTGGTCCAGCTTGCTGTTGGACGGATGTCCTCTCCGCCTGCACTGTCTTCTCTGAGGCACTCTTGTTCAGCAGTGTTTCTTGCCTCCATGCCATTCCCCAAATGGAAATTTCATTTGCGTCTGTTTTCACTTCTGATCATTTATTTAAGACATCTGCTTTATTCTTCATGTGATTTCCATCAGCTGGCCGAAAACTTGCAGTAGTGTCATGCTAACTTTTATATATTATAACTGATCCCTGGTGCTTCTTTTTCTGACATGCATTTATCTCCCGTAATTTTCCACTAAAACAACCTGGCTACTGTTACAAGGATGTTTCATAGTGCTTTCGGTGTATAAAAGAAGTTAAATTTCAGTTTCTGGTTTACAAAAACTGAACAGGTAATTTCTCTACTGGATCTCTCCTGGATAGTAAGTGTCTCTATGCCTGAATATGTCTAGAGCCAATAAAAATACCGAGTAAAAAAGGAAACGGCAAGATTAGAGAGTAGCATATGCTCCCAAAGGTGTTCCAAGAACCGATCGGGTAATTATCTTAAAGATGCTGTTTCAAAATTCCATGAAGAAAGAGGGCAATTAAAGCGTACTGAGTTTTGCATTCTCCCTTCTTCAAGTCGAACAAAAACGAGAGGAACTAAGAAAAACTGTGAGAGTGAGGCGTGGCTATAAATAAATGAGACTGACTCGCCAGTCATTTCTCAGCCGCTTGGTCGCCTTCCGACATAAGCAGTAGTTGTGCTTGTGTGCGTGTGTGTGCGCGTGTGTGAGCGTGGGTGAGCGTGTGTGAGGGCCGCGTTACACACAGGTGCTCCTGAAGCCCCGCCCCGTCCTCGGGAGACACCTACCTGGTACTTGCTCTCCCGGGGCCCGGGGAGGACAGTGCCGGAGTTCCCACCCGATGCCCCACCATTTCCAAGCAAGTGCGGGGATCTGGGTGCTCGAGGACTGCCAGTTTCATTTCGAAAACTGTGAAATGCATGTGTGAAAGCTTTTCCCTGGCTTTCCCACCATGGACAAAGGCGAGGCCCAGCCGGCCACGGGCCAGTGGGAACGACCCTTCTGCTGTGCGGTTTCTCAGCTGCCCCAGCTTCCTTCGGGGACTTTGATTGACCGGAGGCTGAAGACTGGAGCCACGGCCCGCGGAGGAGCCAACGCGAAGGCCACTGTCCCAAACCGGCCTGATAACCCCAGCGCGGCTGCTCCTTCAACTAGCGAAGCACCCGGCACACCTTGTGTGCATTTGCATGGACACCGACACCGACTGGTGCTGTGCCCACCTTTTCCAATGGCTGGCAGGCGGGCCAGCCTCACAGCTGGGTAAGGAGGCCCCCGGTTTACAGGTCCCGGGGCTCCTTTCTCAGGGCTGAAAGGCCTTCCACCTCCGCGTTCCCGCGGCAGCCTCTGCGGGGAGCAGGGTCAGGGCGACGCGGCTGCCCTCCCGCTCCGGGCAGGCAAAGGGTTTCCCCAAAGAACCCAGGGGCCGGCGCAGAGCCGAGGTCCCCTCGGGCAGCTCCGAGGCGCCTGCCCCTGGATTTTCCGGTCCCCCTGGAGGACCGAGGAGCGGAAGGCAGCAGTGGCACGTCTTCACGGGGACGAGAGCGCAGCCCGGCAGGCCCTGGCTGTGACCAGCGTTCCACAGCCCTGGGAGGGAACAGCAAGCCAGGAGAACCGGGGGCGCGGGGGCGGGGGTCCCAGGGGGCCACCAGCCACTTTACCACTTGCTCAGACTTTGACATTTGGGACTTCCTAATACCCTAGTTCAAGACACACAAAATAAGCAAATCCTCCTACATTAGGACGCCTTCTACAGCCGCACCTCTGCCCCTCGCCCTCCCGTTATTATTTCTAAGGCACAAATCAGACCACCGCCCCCCAAAGCCATCGGGCGCGCGCCGCGAGTGCAGTGCAGTGCAGTCCAGCACCAGCCGCGGGGACAGACGCCATAGGCGGGGACACGCCCGCGCCCGTCGCCGCGGGACCCGGGAGAGGCAGGTGTCCCGGGTGTCCGGAATCAACAGAACTTCTGCTGGCGCTCGCCGAAAGCATTTTCCCCAATAAAATGACCGGCAGGCCAGTGCACCCCTTCCATGACGGTCCTGTTAACGGGGACGTCCCCGCCGAGGCAGGACCGACCGCTCGGTGACCTACATATGGACACCGGTCCCCGGGTACCTCGCCGCCTCCGACGCCGACCCCCAGGAGCCTCCGGAGCCTCGCGAGCGGCCCGTACGCACCTGCGCTCCACGGAGGGTCCCGGGCTGGAGCAGCCGCGCACCTGCCGCCCAGCTGGGGGCCGCGCGTTGGGCCGCGGGCACTGGAACCGCCCTCCGGCTCCGGGACGATCCGCCGACCCCGGGGGTTTCAGCTCCCCCGATCCCGCGGAGCCCGGGCAACGCCGCCCGTCCGCACAGCCCCGCCGCCGCTCGCCGGGCGCCGCTCACGCGCGGGCTTTGTCTCCGGCGCCGCGCGCGCGGGGGGCCAGGCCGCTTGGCATCGTCCCCGTGGGCGCGGGCGGCGGGCGGGAGCCCGTCAGCGCTCGCCCGCCCTGGAGAGGCAGCGGGGGCTGAGCCTGGGGCAGCGAGCGAGGCCGGCCGGACGCCGAGCGCCGGTCCGCTGGGCCCTGCGCGGGGCTCAGAGGCGCGACCCGGCCCCGCCTCCTTCCTCCGCGGTGGTCGCGGCCGCTCCGCAGCGGGGTCTCCCCGGGCGCCCGGGAGGGGCTGGGAAATCCCGCCCGCTGCCGACGTCACTGGTGCGTCACCGGGGCTCCCGCGCCGGGGCTCCGCGCCCCCCGCGCCCCGCCTCCCGAGCCCCGCCCGCGGCCCGCGCCCTGCTCCCCGAGCCCTTCGCCCCCCAAACTGCCACCCCGCTCGGCCCGCATCCCCCGCCCAGCTCTCAGCTCCCCTCGCTCCTCGCTCGGCCTGCGCCCCGGACCCCGCCTTCCATCCCCGCACCCTGCGCTCCCGGTCTGGCTCCCAGCGCCCCTCGCCCTCTGTCCGGCCCCCGCGACCCGCCGAGCTCCTCTGCCTGGAGCCCGCTCGGCACCCCGCCTGCAGCGCGCGCCGCCCAGGCTGGGGGAGGGGAGGTGGGGAACCGGTGCTCGCGGGTTCCACGACCAGAGCCTCCCGCAGCCCCAGCTTTACCTGCGGGTTCGGTCCAGCGACTCGCCGGGCTGGGCGCGGCAGCTCACACGCAGCACCTGGGAATGCGTAAAATCCCCCCACCCGTCGCCCAGGGCGGTGACACCTGTGCGTACTGGCACTTACCGGGGAGGCACAGGCCGCCCGGACTTCGTGACGGCAAGTACCGGGGGCGCCGGGCCGCGCAGGGCCGCCCTGGAATGAGAGCCGCCGCGTCTCAGAGGCGGGAACGCACGCCCGATATTCGTGGGGACCAGGCGAGGCTCGGCGCAGACCTGCGTCTGGCTTTTTTTATTCAGCCTGAGACCCGTTCGGTGCCTTTGAATGGACTATTTAGGTCGTTTACTTTTATGTAATTATGATATGGCTGGGTTTATTTTACTTGTTGACTTAATTGGGGTGACGTTGGTTAGTAAAATCACATACGTTTCAGGTGTGCAATTCTATCATACGTCATCCGTGTGTTGTACTGTGTGTTCACCGCCCCAGTCAGGTCCCCTTCCGTCCCATTTTATCCCCCCTTACCCTCCTCTGCCTCCCCCGCCCCTTGCCCTCCGAGAATCACCACGCAGCCCTTGTCTCTGTCTGTGAGTTTTTGTTTTTTGCTTCATCTCTCCACCCTTTTCACCCAGCCCCTCAAGTCCCCTCCCCTCTGACGTCTGTCAGTCCGTTCTGTAGCTGTGATTCTGTTTCTATTTTGTTAGCTTATGTTGTTCACTAGGTTCCACATTTAGGTGAAATCATAAGGCACTTGTCTTTCTCTGACTGGCTTATTTCCCTCAGCGTAATGTTCTCCAGGTCCCTCTGCGCTGCCACAAAGGGTAAGATTCCCTTCTTTTTTACCGCTGAGCAGTACTCCATCGTGTAAATCTACCACAGCTTCTCTATCCACGCATCTCCTGCTGGGCACTCCAGCTGCCTCCAAGTCTAGGCTATTGTAAACAATGCTGCAAGAAACATAGGGCTGCACATATATATGCAAAATATATATATATATATTGAATTAGTTGGGGTATTTTTTGTTTGTTTGTTTCTTTGGATAAGTTCCCAGAAATGAAATTGTTAGGTCACAAGACAGCTCATTTTTAATTTTTTGAGGTAACTCCATACCGCCTTGCACAGCGGCTGCGCCAGTCTGCATCCCCGCCAACAGTGCACCAGGGTTCCTGCTGCTCCAGGTCCTCGCCAGCACCTGCTGACGTAGTAATGGTGGCCATTCCGACCCTTGTGAGGGGATATCTCGTTGTGGTTTTGATTTGCATTTCTCTGATAATTAGTGATGTTGGGCATCCTTTCATATGTCTGTTAGCTATCTGTACGTCCTCTTTGGAGGAGCATCTATTCGGGTGCTTTGCCCATTTTTTAATTGGATTCTTTGTTTTTTTTTTGGTGTTGAGTTTTATGAGTTCTTTATACATTTTGGACATTAACCCCTCATCAGGCATATCATTGGCATATCTCCCATTCAGTGCATTGTCTTTTCATTTTATTGCTGGTTTCCCTGGTTGTGTGCAAACTTTCCATTGTGAGGTGGTCCCATTTGTTTATTTTTTTTCTTTTCCTTGCCTGAGGAGATATGTCAAAAAGAATACTGCTATGAGAACTGTCCACTATTTTATTGCCTATGTATTCTTCAAGAGTTTTTATGGCTTTGAGGCTAACATTTAAGTCTTTAAATCATTTGAGTTTTTTCTTGTGAATGGTGTAAGAAGGTGATCTAGTTTCATTTTTTTGCACATATCTAATTTTGCCAACACTATTTATTGATAGATTGTCCTTATTTTACCCCATTGTATATCCTTGCTTCCTTTGTCAAACATTAATTGACCATAAAGGTGTGGGCTTATTTATGGGCTTTCTATTCTGGTCCATTGATCTATGTGTCTGTTTTTATGCCTGTACCATGCTGTTTTGATTACTATGGACTTGTAGTATAGTTTGGTATCAGGTAGCATGATTCCTCTCACTTTGTTCTTTCTCAAGATTGTTGTGGCTATTTGGGGTCTTTTGTGTTCCCATAAACATTTTTGGAATATTTGTTCTAGTTCTGTGAAATATGCCTTTGGTATCTTGATAGGAGTTGTGTTGAATTGATAGATTGCTTTGCGTAGGATGGACCTTTAATGATTTAATTCTTCCAATTCATGAACACGGTATGTGCTTTCACTTATTTCAATTTATCTTCACTTACTCACTTATCTTCTTCAATTTATTTCTTCAGTGTGTTACAATTTTCTGAGTACAGGTCTTCTACATTCTTGGGTAAATTTATTCTTAAGTTCTTTTTGATGCAACTGTAAATGGGATTGTTTTCCTAGTTTCACTTTCTGATAGTTCATATTCTTCTATAAAAATGCAACTGATTTCTGGATGTTTATTTTGTATCCTGCTACATGACTGAATACGTTTATCAGTTCTAGTAGTTTTTGGTAGAATCTTTAAGGTTCTGCATATACAGCATCATGTCACTTGCAAATAAAGACAGTTTTACTTCTTCATTTCCTATTTATATGCCTTTCATTTCTTCTTCTTGCTTGACTGCCATGGCTAGGACTTCCGGTGCTCTGTTCAATCACAGCAGTGAAGGCAGACATTCCTGTCTTGTTCCCAGTCTTAACGGAAATGCTTCTAGTTTTTGCCCATCGTGAATGATGTTGGCTGTCCGTTTGTCATATATGGCCTTTATGATGTTGGCATGTGTTTCCTCTACTACCACTTTGCTGAAGGTTTTTATCATAAATAGGTGCTGGATTTTATCAAGTGCTTTTTCTGCATCTATTGATATGATCATGTTATTTTTATCCCTCATTTTGTTCATGTGATGTATCATGTTTATTGATTTGGGGTATCGTGCCAATCTTGCATCTCTGGAATAAATCCCACTTGGTCATGGTGTACGATCTTTTTAATGAATTGCAGGACCTGGTTTACTAATATTTTGTTGAGGAATTTATCATCTATGTTCATCAGGGATGTTGGTCTATAATTTTCTTTCTTTGTAGTGCGTTTGTTTGGTTTTGGAATTGGGATAATGCTGGTCTCATAAAGTGAACTTGGGAGTCTTATCTCCTCTTGAATTTTGGGGGGATAATTTGAGGACAGGTGTTAGTTCTTTGAATGTTTGGTCAAATTTCCTGTGAAGCCATCCACTCCTGGACTTTTGTTTGTTGGGAGTGTTGTGATCATGACATCAGTCACGTTAGTTGTGATAGGTCTAGTCAGGTGTTATAATTCATCCTGACTCAGTTTTGGAAGATTGTATGTTTCTAGGAATTTATCCACTTCTACAGACTGTGCAATTTGTTGGCATACAGTAGTTCATAAAGTTTTCTTACAACCCTTTGTATATCTATGGATCCCCCCACAGACAGAGCAATCCTGGATGTAGGTCCTTGCTTTTCATGACTTCAAATACTTCTTTTCCAGCCCCTTCTTGCCTGCAAGTTTCCTTTTGAGAAATCAGCTGACAGTCTGATGAGAACTCCTTTGTAGGTAACTGTCTCCTTTTCTTTTGCTGCTTTGAAGATTCTCTCCTTATCTTTAATCTTGGCTAATGTAATGATGATGTGCCTTGGTGTGTGCTTCTTTGGGTCCAACTTCTTTGGGACTTTCTGAGCTTCCTGGGCTTCTGGAAGTCTATTTCCTTTGCCAGATTGGGGAAGTTCTTCATTATTTTTTCAAATAAGTTTTCAATTTCTTGCTCTTCCTCTTTTCCTTCTGGCACCCCTATGGTTCGGATGTTGGAACATTTAAAGCTGTCCCAGAGGTTCCTAAGGCTGTCCTTGTGTTTTTGAATTTTCGTTTCTTTGTTCTTGTTAAACATTTATTTCTTCCTTCTGCTCCAAGCTGTTGACTTTAGCCCCAGTTTCTTTCCTTTCACTGTTGGTCCCTGTACATTTTCCTTTATTTCACTTTTCATAGCTTTCACTTTTTCCTCTATTTTGTGACCATACTCAACCATTTCTGTGAGCATCCTGATTACCAGT
Organism: Phyllostomus discolor; assembly: GCF_004126475.2. Taxonomy (NCBI): domain Eukaryota; kingdom Metazoa; phylum Chordata; class Mammalia; order Chiroptera; family Phyllostomidae; genus Phyllostomus; species Phyllostomus discolor. The sequence continues at coordinate 5,692,830 of NC_040917.2, read as the reverse complement.
ATTTTGAACTCTGCATCTGATAGGTTAGCTATCTCTTCATTGCTTAGTTCTTTTTCTGGAGCTTTGATCTGTTCTTTCATTTGGGATATAGATACTTTATATACATATATAAAGTTTTAGGTATTCACTAGGGTGGGGCAACCTACATTGCTGCATTGTGGTGCAGCATGAGAGGGAGGAAACAGTGCCACTTGCTCCCCTCTCTGTCAGTTTTTAATCATTTCCCCACAACCCACAAGCAAATTGGGTCCTTCTGGTGCTGATTCCTGGGTGGGTGAGTTTGTGTACATTCTAGGACACTGTGAGACCGGGAGTTTCTTTCATCAACTCAACCCCTACAGGTTTTTTCAGTCAGAGGTTTTGAGGCTTTATTTTTCTGTGCTAGAACCCTGGGTTATGTGGCCTGTTTGGCTCCCCAGTTGTTCCTCCCGGGTTTTCCACATGCAAATGTGCATCCCCCCACTCTGCCCTCCACCACCTTGCCCATCCTGGTCCTCCAGCTGCTGTCTGGCCGTGCGTCCTGTGCGTCCTCTCCACCTGGCTGCCCATCTCCATCCCTGCTTTCGGTCTGAGTGAATGTTTCTTCTTTAATTCCTTCATCGTCGGGCTTCCATACAGTTTGATTTTCTGGCAGTTCTGGTTATTTTTTGTTTTTAAATGTGTTTTCCTTCTTTTGGTTTTGTGAGGGGACAAAGTGTATCTATCTACACCTCCATTTTGGCCAGAAAACAGTATTTTCTAAACTCATGTCCCATTAACTTTGTTCGTGAGAGAATAAGCTCAGTATTTGAGCAAGAATATTGTTGTCTAGTGTCAAATGATCTAGTCATTTTGGCCTCAAAGGACACAATGTATTATTTAATTTCCCTCAAATAACTGAGTTGCAAGCCAGTGTCCCCAAAGTGTCAAGATATAGATATGTGTTCAGGTGATATAACAAACTAAAATTATTGGTAGTTCCTTCCCTACTCAGTGTATATATATTTTTGTATTGGCAAAGGTAGTTGCTTTTTATTTATTTTTTAAAAGATTTTATTTATTTAGAGACAGGAGAAGGGAGAAAGAGAGGGAGAGAAATACCAGCGTGTGGTTGCTTCTTATGCGCCCCCTACTGGGGACCTGGCCCACAACCCAAGCATGTGCCCTGACTGGGAATCGAACCTGTGACCCTTTGGTTTGCAGGGTGGCACTTAACCCACTGAGCCACACCAGCCAGGGCGGTAGTTGCTTTTTAAATTTTTTATTTTATTTTTAGAGAGTGAGGAGGAGAGAGAAACACTGATTTATTGTTCCACTTGTTTATGCATTCATTGGTTGACTCTTATGTGCCCTGACCAAAGATGGAACCCACAACTCTGGTGAATCAGGACAACGCTCTAATCAACTGAGCGCCTGGCGGGGATGTAGCTGCTGTGTAAAGTGTGCGGTTTGCAAGGGGACTCTCCTGATCCTTCCTGTTGTTCTCTCAGAGGACCCTACACTTCACCTTCACAGCCCTTACCATGCTCTGAACTACATAGTGTGTGTTGTCACAGCAGGTCCCTCCATCAGCCTCCAGCCTCCAGGAGTGCAGGCAACGCCTGTATCCTCAGGCACACAGTAGGGCCTCTGGACAGATCTGCACGGGGCAGGGCTAATGTCCTTCTCTTTGAAACGAGTGGTTTCATCTCAGGCCTGACTGAAGTCTATTTAAGGGCAGTAAAGTCTGAATATAAAATTTGTCACAAAGGCCAACATTAAGAAGTGAGTTATCCTTTCACAGTGACTTAACTTACAGAGGGGGAAAGAAAGAACCTGTGTGGGTTATAAAAGAAGAGCCATCCATATGCGATCTGGTCTTACAGCTCAGACTGTACAAAGAGTAAGTCATCAAACCACCTGTTTTTATGAAATTTATTCCCAGCCCCAGCGGCAGTGTGTACAAAGGGAAGAGCGTGTGGGATCTGCAGACGTGTTTGCTACAACATGCACATCACGAGGTGTTTCAAACATAGTCAGGGTAAGTTTCATGCTGAATAAATAATCCCCCCAAGTTTTCATTTGTACATAAAAATATATATTGCACTCTTAACAAGACCGGTTGTTTTGCATATTTCCTCTTTAGACAAATGATGAAATTCAGCCTTAAAAAAAAAAGACTGAGTAGCAACACTATTCTAAGGGGACTAATGTGAGGTTCTCAGTAGAAAAGTGAAAGCTAGACAATAGCTGCGATTTCTTTTTAAACAAAGCCAATCACTTCACCGTGAGCGGGGCGATGTCATCTCCGTGCCTGCCTGGGCCTCGGAGCTCCCAGCTGTCTGTGTGAGCGCGATCGAATGCAGCCTGCGTGGCGTTCTGACGCAGGCACGGGCTTCACGCCACAACTGCCCGCGGCCACTTGCTGCTGCTGCTTGTATTGATCTTGACGCAGAGGCTTGGGAACTGTTTTATACAGTTTTTAAGTAGAATGTTTCAGAAAGTCTGGAAGTTAGAAAAGGAGTTCTGTAAACACTGTGTGAGTCAAATTTTCGTAACAAACATGCCAGTTACTCTCAGGCAGGAACACGCATTTTTATCCCGTGGTAACATGTAACTCAGCTGATTTAAGTGTCTTCAAAGCCGACAAAGCAGCACCTGAGTAGAAACAGAGCTGTCGCACGACGATGGGGAGCCTGCTCTGAGCCTTTCAGGAACGCCGCCCCAATGGCAGCCGACTTTGCTGTGCTGTACAGTGAGCTGCTCCCACCGCCCCTCACGCTCTCAGGTGGTGCGGGTTAGTGGAAGGACCAGGGTGGAAGCTGCTCCCTGAAGGAATTATTCTGCCTCGTGTTGAAAACAAAGTAAGCGGCCACCTCTTCTCTTGGGGAAGGAACCTCTTCCTGCACATTAGTTTTGATGTCTCACCCAGGCTGGATTACTACCGCCTGTGCAGGCCTCCTGCACACCGGAGGTTTTCTCCTGCGAAGGGCCAAGTTCTTGATGCTGTGTGCAGGGCAGACATCCAGAGGGTTGTTAGCATGGGTTCAAATCTTAGTGACTCAACTGAGGGGAGTCAGAATCTAGTGTTATGGATCTTAAATGGGATGTTCATGAAGACACGCAATGTGTCTGAGGTCAGAGAGAGCCCTGTTCCTGTTTGTGGCTGTCAAAAATTTCTGCTTCTACTTAGAGCTAAGAAGGCAACCGGCAGAACCTGCCTTGTAATGTTGAGATTCACTAGTGGTCTTCTTCAGTCTGCAGGGACTCCAGACAGCGGTGCAGAGGCACCTACTGAACAGTTTGCTTCTTAAAGAAAGCCATGATCACACCCTGGATTCCTTATCCTTTTCTCTCCCTTTTCGGCATAAAACTTTTTAAATATAATTTTAAGAGTATTTTATAACCAACTTAAATTGTCTTGGCCCTTTTGGAATCCTAGAGAAGGAGCGACCCTGATCTTCTCTTTAAAGAATACCCTTGTAGAAAGGCCCCGGGACTGTGATTTTCTGTGGCTATGAAAGACCTCAGTCCCATCGGTCGGCACATGCTGTCACTTAGTCCGAAACTTCCTCCCGGAGCCCTGGGAGGCTGCAGGGTTTTGTGCAGATGAACAGCTTTCATAATTATTTAGAAGGTTTGTTTGGTCATCCATTTCTTCAGGTTCAACCTCCTAAAGCGGGCGAGGAGACAAATCTACCCTGGAGTTCAAGTGCTCGGAGGACGTGCGGCTCTCGCCTTCAGCCGGCCGCGTAGCTGCTCAGGAAGGAATAGAACATGGGCTGCTTCAGGCGCTGCTGGTCCTTCCGGCACCAGGCGATCACAGTCCCTTCACTGTTCGCTGTGTACAGGTGGTGGCCGTCACAGGAAAATGTGAGGCTGCAAAAAAAGAAAAAAATCCGGTTCGTACAGCATGGCTCTTCAAATTGTACAAGCATGTTGGGGGCCACACCGGGATCGGTGTGGAGAAGTTCCGATGCCTTTACCAGCAGAGGGACCCAGGACAGGAGTGCCTGCAGCCCCTGGCGTCCACTGTGACTCTCACACAGGGAGTGGCTCTGCCGCCAACTCTGTGAAGCTCCTTCTAACTAGGCGACGCAGAATGGCAGCAGCACGCCAGGGATCAGCACGTGCCACTCTGTGCTTTCATACTTTCTTACTCAAACAACTACTTGGGTATAGGAAACTTTAAAAAATGTAACAGTACTATACTTTTCCTTATAAAAATAAATGATTACGGAGATATTTTATTTCCTCAAAAGAGAAAAGAGTAAAGATATAACAATAAATTATTAATTTAGGTTCACTAAACTTTAAATTTAGTACTTTAGAAATAAATTTATTTTAATAAAGTAGAGTTTGAATCACTTCTGCCCACTCAAGTTTCTAGAGTCAAACTGGTTAACGCAGGAGGGGACAGCAGAGCGTTTGCCAGTCCTGTCAAGCACGTTCCTGCGCCATCCATCGTCACTGTGGTGTTTCCAGTAAGGAAGGGAATGTCACCTCTCCAGCTCCAGAGGCTTCCCCTGGCCACCACCCCCATCTGCCAGACCCAGTTCCTGACTCGGGCTTCCAGCTCCACTAGGACAAGGACTGTGCCTCCGCTGGCCACTGGGTCCCAGACAACCTGGCGCTGGCTAAGTGTCGGCCCTTTGCGAGAAGCTCATCACAGATTTCTTTAAGTGTGTAAGCTTGAATCTCCCTCTGACCAGGATACGGTTACGGAGGATGTTATGAAGAATGGGAGGGAGGTCTCACCTTACAATCGGCTGATTGGACTTAGGAAACGTGATTTCCCGCACAGGCTTTAGGTCCCACGTACTCCATAACCTAGAGGGGAAAAAAGTGGTCTAATTACACAGACTATGTTTCCTTCGCCTGCAAACCTATGTTGCCTATTTCTTAAATGTTACCTGGAGGGAAACACAATAAGTAGTTAATACACTTAGTTCTGGGAGGTTTGCAGGGGTAGGTAGGTATGGGAGTAAGAAAGCCTAACTGGGTGTATTTTCGTGCTGTTGATCTTCAGCAGTTAAACAATGTAAAACTCCACAAAAGCGGCACTAGAGCCATCTTTAAAGAAGTGAAACAGGAATACCTGAAGCACCTATGCTGTAAGGTGATTTTAAATTCTAATGGTCAAATAGTAACCTGCTAACAACTCCCTGTTGAACCCACGTCCTTGTGAACAGAAGCAGACAGAGAGCCAGAGCGTCTCACCTGACGACCCCGTTTTCCAGCCCCCCGGCGATCACGTTGACGGAGACGCCCTCGGGCTGGTTGGAGAAGGCCACGGAGCAGATGATCTCCCGGCAGTGCACGTGTCCCACGAGGTCCCCGTTCACCGTCCACAGCCTGAGGTCGCTGCCTCCGCCAGCTGGAACACCAAACCGCTGCGGTCACCAGGGTGGCGTCACCCGCCCACCGCCCTGGGTTCTGAGGGCACCCTGGGGCCACGCTGGCTTTGGTGATGGCATTGACAGGCAACTCCCGATGGCAGACAAGCAAGGGAAGTCCCTGTGCTGAAGTCACGGGAAGCTCTGCTGCATGTTTCTCTAGACAGTGACCGGTAAAAACACACAAGCTCATCTGCCACAGAGAGCGACAAAGCAAATTAATCATGAATCACGATATTTCAACGCATGAGCTGTGAAATCGGAACCTGAAAGTACCCAGAAAGCTAAACAGTCTCCGCAAAGAGAAAGTATTCTGTGAAATCATCTATAAGAAGTGACTTGTGTGACATCTGAAGGAAAAAATGCTACCTGAGTTAAAAATTAGTTCTAAAAAAAATTAGTTCTAAAAAAAAAAGAAATCTAATTCTTCAGAATGTCTCAGATTGAGTCTTATAGGGCAATACCTTATTAAGCTAATTTTTTCTTTCCACAGATGCTGACTGACCAAACTTTCTATGGTTTTCTGGGGGCTGGAGGAGGCAGTATTGCTGGCTGTTCTGCACGAACAGGCTGCTGGTGCCGGGCTACATGACGTGGAGTCCGCCTTCCTGGGAGACGTATTCTCCTGCTGCCAGAGGGTGAGAGGCCTGAGAGAGTCTGGATGCCATCATGTTACTGCCCTTAATTTTATTTCTCCATTTGATCTAACATAAAAGTAGAGGATTTATGTCTCTCCTTCGTTAAGGCAATGAAAAGATTTTATATTTTATAGCAAAGATACAAATACTGCAAATACTTCTGTATTTAAAGATACGCTAAAGACCTTCAAATATCACAAACCAAACCACCCAGCGGCTCACACATTATTCACAACAGCCGGAAGGTGGGAACAACCCAAATGTCCATCATCTGATAAACGAGTAAACAGGTGTGGTCTATGTACACCAGCGGTTTTCAGCTTCTGCATCTCTTGGCACACACACAAACTAATTACTAAAATTCTGCTGCACAGCAAAAAATATGTTTTGCCAATCTGACAAAAAATAGGTGTAATTTTGATTGATTTACAAAAAAACAATAGTAACTACCTCCCTTCTTGCTCCATAATGCCATTTAAAAAAACCAGGTGCCTGCCCTGGCTGGTGTAGCTCAGTGGATTGAGTGCGGGCTGGGAACCAAAGTGTCCCAGGTTCGATTCCCAGCCAGGGTACATTCCTGGGTTGCAGGCCAGAACCCCCAGCAACCGCACATTGATGTTTCTCTCCCTCCCTCCCTCTCTCTCTCTCTCTCTCCCCCTCCCTTCCCTCTCTAAAAATAAATAAATAAAATCTTAAAAAAACAAAACAAAACCAGGTGCCTAAACTTGCATATAAGGATTTCTGGTACTGAGAATGAACTAGTCAGACACAACCTTGTTACATGATGTGACCAGTAACATGCAATTCTGTGATGTGACCTACACGTTTATGACTCAAGACAGGCCATTCACACCGGACGGCCGTTGTTGTGTTGGCTGTTGTCCTTTTTATATGACAACTGAAGGGAAAAGAAGTCAGTGCCCCTGACTAAATAGTCACGTGCTGTATGTTTTAAAAATTCCTGTTCTTTGTGGCACACTGGTAGAAAATCACTGACCTATACAATGGAATAATATTCAACCATAAAAAGTAACGAAGCCCTGACTGGTGTGGCTCAGGAGGTTGGGCATCATCCCACAAATGAAAAGTTCACTGGTTCTGTTCCTGGTCAGAGCACACGCCTGGGTTGTGGGCCAGGTCCCCGGATGGGGGCGTGCAAGAGGTAACCCATCAATGTTTCTCTTGCACATCAGTGTTTCCCTCCTTTCCCCTTTTTCTAAAAATAAATAAAATGTTTTTAAAGAAATAATGAAGCTCTGACACATGCCAGCTACAACGTGGATGAACCTTGAAAACAGTATTCTAAGTAAAATAAGCCGGACATAAAAAGACAAATGTTGTATGCGCGTCCACGGCTGTGAAATATCTAGACAGGCAAATTCATGGCAACAGAAGGTGGGACAGGGGTCATTAGGAGCTGTGGGGAGGGCGGAATGGGGAGTCACAGGGTCTGTGTTTGGGGTGATGGTTGCACAACACTGTGACTGTAACGGTGTTTGGTAACGGTGCCACCAAATTGTATACTTTTAAGTGGTTTAAATGGCAACTTTTATGTTCAGTATATCTTAACACACACATACATGCACGCACACACAAACACTGTAAAACACCCAATGTGCTACTCAGACTTCTGACTGTGGAACACTGATGAGGAGAGATTACTTAAATAAAGCACCAAAGGTGTAGGTGATGATAAACTCGTCTTTCCCAAAAGTAGACTGCATTTCACTCTTACTTTTGAATTTAATATCTGATAAAAGATAACAAAAATAAAGTAGCCCTATCATACTAGGGAGGTTAGAGGGCTTACTAAAGTCACTGGCTACCTGTCCATAAAAGCTGATGCAGGGTTGGGGCCCTGTAATCCCCAGCTACGGCTCGGCCAGTCCCTCAACACGGAAGTGTGAACGCATCCTGGACTCTGAGCACAGAATGGAACTGAACCCGCAAAGAGTCACCAGCGCAGATCACCCGGCCACGTGGGCCACAACGCCATGTGACTACTCATCTGCCTAAGACTGCCAATATCAAAAATATCAAGGCCCTTCCCCAGCACTGGGTCATGTTCATGTACAATTTAGCACATCCAGTAAAAGTCAGAAAATTCGGCTTTGCTGGAAAAACTTTATTCTTCCTGTGCACCTTCTCTGAAATTAAACCGGAGAACCATCCTCTATCCTGAATCTTAGGATATTATATTAACTTTATAACAATGCTACAATACACGACCAGGATATGAACCCTAGCTAAAAAGCATCTATTTTGATCCAGTGATAGAATGACTTTAAAAAATGCAGTAACTATCTAGCATAATACTTAAATAGTTTAATAAATTTCACATCATTGTGAAAACAACATCCCATAATAAGCACCATGGAATTCTGATCAGGAAGAATAAGCCACTGTAACTTCAGCCCAATACAGAAGTTTTGGAGAAGACAGCATGTGTGTTTGTATGTAGATAGGTATACATGCATGTATACATGTACACACACATAACACATGTACCACACATGTGTGTTTATTTATAATTTTAATGTTACAGTTACTTGGATGGTACTCACAAAAGGGTGAAGACTTTTGGTAGGCAATGACTTTCTTCCCTTCCTGGACTACAGGAACAGGAGGATGAACTCGAGTCTGAGTCACCAAACATACATTTGGCCTCTCTTTAAAAAAATCATGATTTTGTTATGCTCTCTATATACCAAATGTTCTTTATGACTTCTCCCTAATATGTACCAAAAAACCTTTAAAAAGTTGAGAAGGCCTTTTTGTTCCAATTAGAAAAAGGTTCTACCGCTGTCACACTGCGCGCTGCCTAGGGACACCTGCAAACCTGCGAGTGAGCCGGGAGCTGCAGCGGAGTAATTTTGCTTCCTGTTCCCATATGACCGGCTGGTATATAACAGCACAGAAATAAATCACGACTGGCAGCAGGAAAGTAATTAACTTTAGAGAATTCAGCTCCCTCAGGACCAGTCCTAACTTCCAAATGTTGCCAAAACAAGAAAGTAGAGACCTCTGTGTAAATAATCATGTTACGCCCCCAGATTTCCTCTGGGTGTGATGCACCGAAGCTGCTAACGGACCAGTCAGGAACAATTAGCGAAGGCATCAGTCAGCTGCCCACACCCACGTCACCCAAGTCAGCTGTTTCAGATCCTTCCCCTCAGCTGCGCTGCTTAGGAAAGAAAACCCTTTTCATGACATTATTTGATGACTGGGGCTAATGGGAAAATCACATCTGAAATCTTTAAGCATGACTAAAGGGTCCTTTTCTTGAATGCAAGAATGAAGGAACATTTTATAAAAACAATAAAACTCTAAGAGATGTCTGTGGTAAAGAAAAAATTGTTTTTTGACCTACGTTGCTGGCATAGAGCTCCTAAAATCCTGCTAATTTACTGTCTTTTGATGCTCCTGGTTTGGGGGGCTGGGGAGGGATCAGGCAGCTTCAGGATGGGGGCTGGTCCCCAGAAAACCCAACCACATGATTAGAGGGTTAGGACATGCAGCACCTCCCCACCTCCTGGGAGGGGCGAGGGCCTGGAGATTGAGCTCAATTAGCAATGGCTGGAGATCTAATGGACTCCCTCTACCTGACGACACCTCGGAGAACCCCTAACAACAGGGACAGGAGCGTCTCCGACTGTGCGCGCACGCTCTCCGGCCAGGAGGCACTGCGCTCTGACTCCATGTGGATGGACCGTCGGGGTTTCCCTCTGGGCCTCTTCTCCTAGCTGTTCATGACTGTGCTTTACAACACACTGCGGTAGCAAGTCTACTGAATCACTGGAGCTCGTGGGGGTCTCGGGAGCTCCCCGACTCGCTCACTCCAAGTAGTGGGTCAGGAGTGAACTGCACAGTTGGACACCCAGTATGTCACAGAATTGGGGAATTGTTTGGTGTCTGGAGCGACATCACACGTTCCAAAGTGCAGACAAAGGACAGGGAACCACCCACAACAGATGTGTCAAAGATATTGTATATGGAGTGGACAGAAACAGACAGTTTTTTCAAAGGATGCTTTCGATCTTAAGATGCTGAGGAGTAGAAAGGGAAATAGAAAATTTATGGGTTTTCCAATTGTTCTCTTCTGCTGATGCATCAATTTTTTTAATACGTGTACACGGAAAACCAAAACCAAGACCTTTGATCTCAGTCACGGAAGTCTGACGTGCAAGTACACCTGTTACTATGTGTTACTCTTCTCTCTCAGGGCCTGGAAGACACATATTCAGAGCTGATGCTTTTCATTTCAGGAGGAAGGCAGTGAAGTTAGTAGTTAAAAAGCAGAAGAAAAAAGCATAGAAAAACAAAAAGCAAGAACGTTCAGATAATTAGGTAAACATAATTACATGAGCTCAAATATAGTCTCAAACATATCAGAAGAGGGGTTAAATTAGGGCAGCACTAACTCTCATATCCGTCGATGCCTAAACTGATGACTCACTCTTGGGCCCGGTTGTGTTTTCACACACACACATGTGCTATGAACAAAGTAGTTACATTTGGAAGGGCCTGCAAGATGTACCCAGCAGCAGAACTATGATGTCACCTTAGCAATGGCCTTGTGCTTGGTTTGGGGCTGGCTCACCTGAATCACACACCGTGGCAATGTCACCTGTAGTCTCACTGGCAGAGACAGCTGTGACGGGGCTTTTGTGTCCTGCCAGAGTTTGCACATAGCACAGCCTGAAAGACCAAAGACACGACTTTGCAAGTGATCATTAAATACAATTATACTGTCTTGTTTAGGTAGCTATTATTTGTAAGGCATTCCTAACTGATTTCAAAGTGAGATTACAAAGGTAAAGTTCGTACTTCATGCTGTAGGTTATTATGACGTAAAGACGTCGTTTTTGTGCACCTGTCATGCGGTGGGAACTGGAACGTTAGCTCAGTGAGCTGTGCTGGAGCTGCAGACCCTCCGTACCTGTTCAAGTCCCATATGACACAGGTCCCGTCTCTGCTCACGCTTATCAGGATACTGTACGGCTTGCAGACGAACAAGCTGGTGACCTCCTCGGTGTGCCCGTAGAGATGCACCTGAGACTCCATCTCTATCTCTGAAGGCTGAAATTCAAAATTGAGTAAAGCATAAGATAAAAGCAATGACAAAAGGCATCCTAGTATTTACCTAAAAAACAAAAACAACTGAAGTGACTCAAATATTCTCAAACATTTTGTTTTGCAATCAAATTCAGTTCAACAATTTCTAAACAGTAAGACTAAACATTAAAAACATTTTGCATTGCACTGACCGATGTGGCTCAGTGGCTAGGCATTGTCCTACAAACTAAAAGCTCGCCAATTCAATTCCTGGTCAGGGCATGTGCCTGGGTTGCAGACCAGGTCCCTGGTTGGGGGTGTGCAAGAGGCAGCCAACTGATGTTTCCCTCACACTGATGTTTTTCTCCTGCTCTTTCTCCCTCCCTTCCCCCTCTCTAAAAAACAGTAAAATCTTAAATTTTTTCATCAACTAATATGCTTTTTATTTTATCTATTCTTGTTCAATCTTTGTCCAAATATACATGTATTTTTATAGTTGTAAAAACTGCCAAAGAATTTTCTATTTTGTATTTTATACAATGTCCAATAAGCACTTCCCATCTTCGACACTGTCCTCAAAATAATTCTACTAGTGTTATAATTAATGCTCTATGCAGTTAGTATACCATAATTTACTTGAACATCCTGTATTGATAGACATTTACAATTGTTTCTAATTTTAAAAAATTATAGATGCCGTAATTAAATTCTTCACATATAAAGGTTTGATTTCTCCTCTGAATTCTCTCTTTAGAATACATGTCCAGCCCTGGCCGGGTGGCTCAGTGGGCTGGAGTGCTGTCCTGCGCACAGAAACATTGCAGATGCCTCGGGTGTGGGTGTGACCCCCAGGCAGGACATGGGGGTGGGGGCAACTGACCATTGTGTTTCTCGCTCTCTCTCTCTCACCCCCTTTCTCACTCTCTAAAATCAGAAAGCATATCCTGTGGTGAGAATTTAAAAAACATTTACATTTATTTATATATGCACAGATGCTCACATACGTGTACACGAGCATGTGTGTGTGTGTTTCTCTCACTCCCTGGCCATGAACTACACTTATGGGGTGAACACAACACGGGGCCCTCGTGGTGGTGGCTGATAATTTTATAGATTTTATGCTTTAAAACGATGGTGAGATTTTGGTTACTAGATGGTTGATTCCCTGGTGGATCAGAAAATAATTTCTATGGGTGGAACAGGAATCTTGTTTCTCCCCTTCTTGAAACATTTTAACGGCTCCTTAGGCTATGTGACAGAAACAGTATTATGGTCATATTTACACTCCGAGGATCATGGCAAAGGCCTTGATCAAGGGCTCAAAGGGGAACAGACTTGGACAGAAGAGTTAAGGGGTGTCAAACTCATTTCACCGGGGGCCACGTCAGCCTTGCGGTTGCCTTCAAAGGGCCGGATGTAATTTCAGGACTGTGTAAATGTAGCTACTCCTTAACCAGGGGCAAGGAGGTCGGTGCAGCCGCTGGGCAGGAACAAGGTGGAGGGCCGGGTTCGGCCCGCAGGCCTTGTGTTTGCCACCTGTGTAGAGGAACCTGGTGTCACCCTACACTAGCAATGCAGGTTTCACCTGGTAAAACATAATAACGCACTGGGGAAAACTGTAACGGGAAGGAGGCACAGAGAGAGTTCTAAATCAGAAGATTATTGCTGAGTTATCACCCCAAACTTGCCACGTACCCTCAATGGCACCACGAACAGTCGAATGGAGAAAGGAACAACAGTAAACTACGATGTGTCTTTTTTCTTCACTAGTCTGCTTTAGAATTTAACTCAAGTCCTGGAGCTTCAGTAAATGGCTGAAAAAATTTATTGCAGTACGTGGTAGAAATCAAGACAGGCTATGTGCATTTTGCTGTCATTTAATTCACCCAGAGGGTATAGTGATGTTGACCATTAAGGGTTCTAAGCTTTAAATGCTACAGAATCCTGAGGTTTATGCCTAAGCATTCAAGTTGACACTGAGAATACGGGCAACCAAGCACCAGGATGTGGAAAAGCCTAAGTACAAAACAAATCATAACTCAGGACAATGTCTGTGACAGCAAAAAATAAGACCCTCACAGTTGCTGTCAACACTTTCTGTGATCTTACTAAGCCTAACACTGAAGAGTTAGGTATGTGACCCTTTACATTTTAAGAGCTTATGTGAAGAAAAGATTAAACTATAAAAGATTAAAGTACAAAAATGTTGAGTTAACCTTATATAAAATGAATCATCCTGCATGAAGGTTTCCTCGAGCCCCGCACCCCCCCACAACACGCAGCCCCCAGCACCCCCACAGCCCAGGCCAGTTACCGTGCCGCTGGTAAGCCTGTTGGCGTAGGCCGTGATGACGCCGCACCTGCTCCCAGTGAACAGCTGGCAACTGTCAGGCACCCAGGCACAGCTGGTCACCTTTGGAAAAGGACAAATCAAAGACTAGCATGTTTACAAAGCATCAGAAACACTACTTTGCTGACAACTATTTAAAAAATACGTGAGCACAGAATTTGAGGTTAACATTTTCCTTGAAATGATTAGAATGGTGCAAAGATAGAAAAGCAGAGTATCCTGTAATTGTTTCCAAATTCAAACGTATTGCCATGCATCGTTTATGACTTTAGTTTTCTGTGCGCACACACACACACTCACACACACACTCACACACAGCCGTGCGTTCCTCAGACCCTTAAACAAAATGATCCAGGATGGACTAGATCTAAGGTCGAGTGTGTGTGATGTGTTTCAGTACTTGCTCATTTTTCACTTTTATTTCTATTTTTTTTTTTTTTTTTGGTGGGGTAATGGTACATACACACAGAGGTATTGCTTCTAGCAGTTCTAAAGATTGTTGAACAGGAGGAGGAAAGATTAACGTGGAGACAAAAATCTGGGGTTACTCTTTTGGGTTATAAACCCTTTGGTTCTGACCACAGAGACATCATTCCAGGTGACACGTCTCCCACATCCCCTCTCGCCCCGCTGGCCACACCCCACACGTCACTAAGAGGATGGAGGTCATCAGCCACAGACGGCATCCTCTTCCCTCCTCTGAGCCTCAGATTGACCCCGTGTCCTCCTGATTTCCCAGAGGGAGCCCCGCCCACCTCACCCCCATATTCCTCAGAACCCTTGTCGCGTCTTAGGATTTCAAACTGCCCTTTGCTGGTGTCTTCCCTGGGACCTACAGGTGTGTTTGAGTGTCTGCTCCCTTAAACACTGGCTGGCTTTGATCACGGCCCTTCTGAACCATATAATCATCCCAGTCCATTGAAGCCAATCCTATCTTTGTGTTTCTTTCTTGAATAGTTGTAACTGACTGTAACGACTGAATTTAGTAATTTTTATCGTTCTCAGAGGACTTTAGAGAACAAAGAGAACATGTACTTAGTTATATATAGAATAAAACTCATTTTGTCTTGCAATTACCATATGGGTCTACTCAACTCTTTTATAAACCTAAGTTACATTATAAGATTTTAATCATCTTATTTTTCCTCTATCTTGAAACCTTTTGCTATTTCATCATTCTAGGAATTATTTCATCTCTGCTCATCAATTATTCCTAGCTTTGCTAAAAAAAAAAAACGCAAAGCAAAATGGAAGAAAATGGAAGAGTGATGGGTCTCCCAGAAGGATAATGTCATATGTGGAATTGTCTTACTGGGTTCCTTAATGCACTGTACAAAGAATATTGTTTTCTTTTCAAGAAAGCATAAAAGGAGATCGGAGACACCAGTTCTGAAGTCTGCTTTTAGCTTTCATTGAACACATTTGGAAATACAGAATTTTCCATTTTTTACCAATAACAGAAAAGAGAAAAATATTTAAAGAAGAAGGTGGCCACAGTTATGAAATCAATCAGAAGACTATGACAAAGAGACGGCAGGACTCTAGCACCTGTGATGGAGAAGTTGGTCAGTGTGAGTCTCCATGTAATATCACAGATGATTTTTCTCAAGAACTAATGAGTCAACAATATATTTCTAAGGACAAAAATGAAATACAGTATTCTTATCCAGTTACCGTATTTTGCCATGTATAGTGCACTCCCACATTTTTGTGCGTTATACACGGGATTATTATACCATTACTATACCCATGGTGTGTAACCATTACACCCATGTATCATGTGCATCCTTACTTTTCCCTCAAAAATGTGGGCAAAAAAGTGCACATTATACATGGCAAAATATGGTACTTGACTAAAGTGCTTTTATTACACAGTATCTTCCTAAAAGAATCTGGACCATCCTGTTTTGCTAAAAGGACTTACATGAATATTCTTTCATCTTTAATGATGTTGGTGTGGCAAACTTTACACGATAGAAATTATTTTGCAATGCTTAAATTCTTATCAAAATTTCTAATAAGCTTGTTTTTCATTGTCCTTTACTGTTACTTTTGTTGACTGGTAGACACATAACAAAAGGCTAACATGACATTTTTTTCCCAGGTATATTAAGGGTCAAGTAAAAAAGTCACTGCTCTCCCTTCTTTCACAGCCAAAAACTCCTCCCCAGGTCACTCACTCCATCGCAAAGTGCTCAGGGAACGGGGATAACTATCAGGCCCCAGGAACAGGCAGCAGGTGGAGGCAACAGAAAGCCAAGAAGGATAAGAGAATGTTGCATAGAAACACAAAGAATGGAGGTTCCACATACAATTTAGGAAGTTGTGGCAGTAATGTATATATACACACACATATTATGTAGTTTTATAGTTTACAAAGTAACTTTTCACAAATGTTGGAAACATCCTTACAACAGCTTTATGAGCCAGTAGTGGGAGCACATCACCCTGGTTTTAAGAGGAGGAAAGCAGCTGTGGTTTGGGAGGGGAAGTGGCTTCTCTGGGTGACACAGTAAATAATAGAGCTGGACACGAACTCGGATCACAGGGCTTTCGTTAGAGCCCGTGCTGTCCACAGCATAGTGAAGACTCATGCCCGGTTTGTCTTCGGGAAAACAGGTACAGAGGGTGACAGAGGGGCACACGGCAGGCGGACACTGAGAGGAACGCAATGCTGACTTTGTTCAACCCTGTGCCATCAGCTGACAGCTAAGATTATTACACTGTCTCAAAGAGCTACAGGGTGGAAGACCCGTCTGGGGACACGGGCTGAGTAGCGGGGTTGGGATGTTGGTAAACAAGGTTCACATCCAGCACCACCAGCTTCTCGATGGGACTCCTCACTGAATCCAAAAGACTGGCCGGCAGCTATCAGTCTGACTCCTGGTTAATGCATTGTATTTAATTATTGTTACAAAGCACGACATAAAGAAGTTTACCTGATACTGTTGTGAGCTTTGTATAAAGTTTATTGGAGGCTCGCTCTGCTTACTCTTCAACCTTAAAATGTTGTCCGCGTACCCCCAGCTCAGGATGGCCGACCACTGGATGTCTGTGCTGTTCATGCTTCTCACGCCTGGAGAGGAGGAGATGGCGCGTCAGACCACTGCTGCCAGCGGTGACCTGGGCAGCCCGCAGCCACAGGGTGGGGCTGCACATAGGAACGCTCAGGCGCAAAGGCATTCTTACACCCCCAAGGCAGGCCAGTTTATGTGAGCTTTATTCCTTTAATGCTGATGGGATTCTTTTTCGTTTGTGTTAAGACACTTTTATAAAAGACAATAATAGTCAAGCTTACACTCTTTATGTTCTGCAGCAGTTTATTTTTGAAAAGAAGTGTGAACCAGATGCCGTGTGAGTAACTCCCTGGGTGCCCCCTAGATGACCCCTGTAGCAGAGACTCGGCCCTGAGAAGGGACGACAGCCCTGCCAACTCCAGGACCACGCTCAGCCCTTCCGCTGACGAGCTTCTGCTCTTTTCTCCTCCTTGCCCTCCTTTTTTTTTTTTTTTTTTTTTTTTACAATTTAGTCTTATGTCCTTTTGAGATAAAGATTTGGACATTTCGGTGTCCCCTTTCAGTACTATTCCCAATCTATGCTTTGTTGGAATGCTGAACTAGCTCTGGCAGCATAAATGCTAGAACTGCCCGACACTTGAATGCTTTACGCTCCTTAAGGGGAGAGGATGTGCTGCTTTTACCCCAGTGCCCAGCAGAGTGCCCAGCATGTAGAGGAATAAAACAAATATTTCTTAAATGAACCATCAGCACACTGAAAACACAATTCACAGATATATTTCGTTTTGGTAAGTATACCAAATGTTGACATCAGTTCTGCAATAAAGGTATTGGGAAATCTGAAATAAAAGCTCCTCTAAACATAAGCTTCTGGGAAAGGAACCACATTTTCCACAGGTCTCAGGACCTCTCCAATTCTGCCAGAATGTTTGATAAGTGGTAGGTGCTCGACGGACTGAGTGTATTTAATGACTGTTCCCAGTTTCTCATTCCAGTAATACAAGATGCACCATTTTTTTTAATGAAAAAAAAAAAAAAAAAAACCACTTCTCCTTTGCCTGTTAGAACAGTGGATCGTAAATGGGAGTTTGCAAGACAATTGCTTTTCCAGCATGCACAGACTGGGACCCAAGCCCAGAGATTCTGACACAGTGTGTCTCAAATGGGATCCAAACTAACATATTTTCAAAAAAAGCACCTGAGGCAATTCTGAGGCACAGTCAGTTTCCAAGTAACTGGCCTATCACTCCAACCGTCCCAGTTTAGTTGTTGCATTGACCATGCATGTATAACTAAGCAAACCTACACAGCCAATTGAAAAGACACTGCTCAACACTTTGCAGCTGCTAACATGACTCACCTTCCACCTGCTTTGCCCGAGGCTTCTAGGGAATGCCCATGTGGACAGCTGGGTGCAGGAGTGAACGCCCACGTGGACTGGGGGTGTGGGTGCAGCAAGGCACGCGCCTGGACTCTGGCCCCAGGTGTTCACAGTTCCACGGATATTTACTGAGCACTTAGAATGAGCCTGGCCTGTGCTAATCACTCCCCACACTATCTCACTTAATCCTCACAGTGAAGTACCCTGTGGGGTAACATCCTTTTGTTATTTCCTTTTATAGATCAAGAGCCAGGAGGTGGAGAGCGTGTCATTTTCTCAAGGTTACACAGCATCGAGTAGCAAAGTTAGGCCCTCCCTAGTCCACTTCCCTGACACACGTCGATTCTGGCAAACCCCGAGTACATTCGGCAAGGAAACAGTGCAGTCCAAATGAACGTAGCTATTAACAAGGGCACGCTAAAGGCTGTGGCTGAAGCAAATAAGATAGGCTGACAATTATATTTGACGTATTTAAGTCCCATCATGCTTAGTGGTAACATCAACCTGTCCTCTCCTGCTCAACAGAGGTGGACTTTAATCCACTCTAATTTTTTAAAGGTAAATTGTCCACACATCTTAGTACTTTATAAATATTATCAGTGGTAGATTACTTGCAACACACTGCACAGCTAATTGCAACATACTAGTGAGAATACACCACTGGTCTCAAAATAGTTACAATTACATAGATTTACCCTATTCTACTAATTCATGTCACATGGATGTAGTGGCATGCAGCCTCTCTCAGCTCTCACAACTATAAAGGCGGCCACTCATTTCACTACAGAATTAAGAGTGTCTGAAACACCTGGGCCCTGCCAGTCTTAAACACGTCCTTCACATGATGGGTGTCCAGCAAGGGTCCCAGCACCCCCAGGTTGCAGGGCTATGTGCAGTGGGAGGCCGTAGGGACCCCGAGGAGCACGGTGCATACACAATGCTAATGTGATTGCTTAAGAGGCATCCAACCCAGGCCGCACACGGGTGTCCAGGCAAACCTGCCTGGACCTGATGTGAACAGACAAGTGTCCCCTGCCATTCACTCCAGGGCCCAAAGCCCGCACCTCGAGACTAGGGAGCGCTCTGCTGCACTTAGGGAAGTGGCTAATTGGGACGGGCTGAGGGATGACTTGAGTGGGAATGCCCAGGTTTCCAGGGAACTAGGTGACACTTAGGACCATGGAGAGGGCCTCTGGTGTCCAGAACGTGAGAGTGTGTGGCTTTAGTGTCCGCGCCTAAAGGGGGAGGAAGGAGAGCTTTCCGGGCCCAAGTGCTTTTAAACTCCCCTCCACGGTGCTCGTGACGGCCTTGCTTCGTTTGGTGTGACTCCGGTGACTGAGCCTCAAGGCCCCAGCCTGCTGGTCAGACGAGTTTGTCTGCTCTGGGGTTCGAGGGCCTCTGAGTGAATGTTTCCACCAAAGTAGCCACTGGTGGTGTTCTCATCTTGTGAACAGAACCATCTACTCCTGTCCCCTTCCAACCCCTTCCAACGGCACTGCAGTTAACTCCCATTTGTTTCATGTAGTATGTTTTAATTCCTAATTGGCACTGACCACAAATAACCACAGATTTGAGCAGCTTTCACCAAGGACTCAGGAAACTTAGGAAAAAAACAACCACCCCAAAATAGCAGCCTAGGTGATCTGGAAAGACTCAGATCTCATGACAGATACCAGAGTGATTTTCGTTGCTCTAGTTTACCTTGTTCTTTGCTGTAGGTCATCAGGAGGCAGAAATTTCGGGACAAACCGCAGATGGCTCTGGTGGGCAGAGCCTGGAGGGAAGCAAGCCTCTCTCCGTGGGGCTGGCTGAAGCAGACCACAGGCATGGCGGCGCTCGGGGAGCCCACGTACTCCCCCCACTTCAAGCCTCTTATCCATGACAAAGGACTCTAAAACCAAAGTAAAAAGCATGTTTTTTTTAAAGGCAGGAAGTATAGAATTACTTCTAATTTAAATTCTAAATAAAGTATGAGAAAGCAACCTGATGGAGAGCCCATCGTAGGCAAAGATTACTGTACACTTTCTGCTTCCCCCACACTTAGCAGACAGAAGGCCCTAAGCCAGGGGCGTCAAACTCATTTTCACCGGGGGCCACATCAGCCTTGCGGTTCCCTTCAAAGGGCCGAATGTAATTTCAACTCCTTAACAGTTGAGGTGTAGTTATATTTATACACTCCTAACATTATTTTTGGCCCTTTGAAGGCAACTGTGAGGCTGACGTGGCCCCCCGTGAAAATGAGTTTGACATCCTTGGCTTAGGGCCTTTCTACTTCACACCAATTAGCAAGATGTATACTAGTGAATTAAATGGCATTTGCTACTTTTTAGGAATATACCATTAAATTACTTTGCCATGTTAAAAGGAATAGATTCTAGTTTAAAAGAATAACCTTGGCAATGACAATGACTAAACTAACTTGTAAGCCTTCAAATTCTTCTGAGTTAAATTGACAAATAAACACAAAACAGAAAATGCAGCTCTTGGACTTCTGACCAAGATGAAGGTGTAGGTAGATGCACTCTTGCCTCCTCTCACAACCAAAAGGACAACAACAAATTTAAAAACAAAAAAACAACCAGAAATGCCAGAAAATTGAACTGTGTGGAAGTCTGACAACCAAGGAGTTAAAGAAGAAATAATTCATCCAGACTGGTAGGAGGGGCAGAGACAGGCAGCCAGCTGGAGAGGACTCTTGGCCAGGCAGCAGCTGGAGGAATGGGGCAGGCAAGGCGGTGGCTGGTGGACCAGGTGGTTCCACATTTGCAGGTGGATAAACCAGGAGGAACAACTGGGGAGCAAAACAGATGGCCCAACCCAGGGCTCCAAAGCAGGGAAATGAAGCCTCAAACTTCTGACTGGAAAAACCTGTGGGGGTTGTGGTGGCAGGAGAAACTCCCAGCCTTGCAGGAGAGTTTGTCGGAGAGACCCACAGCATCCTAGAATGTACACAAACCTACCCACCTGGGAATCAGCACCAGAAGGGGCCAATTTACTTGTGGGTAGTGAAAGAGAAGTGATTAAAAGTGGGGATCTGGTTTTAGCAAAACAGCATTGTCTATCATACTGATATTTTAAATTTGAATTTTATTGGTTGTGTAAGTTTTGTGTTTAACTTGAAAACTAGATCTATCTGAGCATAAAGAATTTCTATTAGTGCTCTATTTGTGTTCTACCTTTGGTGTATTAAAGTAATATTAACAAAACAATTGTCAAAACAAGGTCTGTGAAGACTATTTTCCCTTAAAATGGGTCACATATCAGAGTTTGAGATATGCCTCCCATCTTATGCTACTTTTATAATGAAGAATTCAGTTGAGGATTAGAATTAATTTGACTATTAAGGATTTCTTTCTTTATTTTTCGATTCCAAAGTAAAAGTTATACCTGCTTCCTACTTTAAGAGGCAATACTTTTTATCATTACCATCTGGGGAGGCCAAGGAATAGGTGACGTACTTGTTCATCGGAAACCCAAACCTTCACACCTGTGGCCAGGACCTTTGGTGGGAGGTGGTCGCCACGACCCTGTCCCACATGTGGGCACCGGCACACCCACGTGCAAACAAACAGTCTCCAGTCCTGGGTGGTGCCTCTCCTCTCTCTGCAATTCCCTGTCCCTGCCTTATGAGGCTTTCCCCGGTAGTGACCCTCAGAGGTCCCTTTGTGACTCGGCCTCCCCCAAGCACTCTCTTCAGATCACTAGACCAGCATTTGCTACACACAGAACACCGCCGGTAACTGCAGGTACGTGTGCTCGCTGGCTGGCGCGGACACCTCCAGGTTGGGACCATGCTGTTCACGTGGGACCCCTAGAGCCTGCGCCAGGGCCTCACTTCTCGGCAGGGGAATCAGTTTCTGCTGAATTTGGCTGCAATCCACATGACGTACCGGATAGGTAATTTCCTTGACTTGTTCTCGGGTTTCCCTGAAAGCGAACTGCACTAACAGCCCCACGGCCACAGGAAGCTCTCCTTCGATGTTGAGCTTGGACCCAGGTCTGCTCAGGTGAGCCGACTGGAAGAGCTGACGAGGGGTCTGGCCGTAGGTTTTGATCATGGTTTCCAGAGCTCGTCTCTGTACCGGGTCTTCGACTGCAGAGACGTCCATTCCAAAATACGTCTGAAAGGTAGAGGGGAAGGGAATGAGAGGTTTGTTAAAAGCAAGACCAGCAGTAACACCAAAGAGGAAGCAACACGGAGCACTGTTCTCTAGGCCAGGGTCAGCTCTTCCGTTTCAGATGGAAATGCTTTCGACATGCATTTGACAGGTTCAAAATCATTAATGGACTTGCTGAGATTAGAAATTGATGTTTCTGAAGGGATGGGCGAAAATACTGTATCTTTTTTTATAAAGATTTAAAAAATTTATTTTCAGAGAGAGGGGGAGGGAGGGAGAAAGAGAGGAAGAGAAACATCAACGTGCAAGAGAAGCATCGGTTGGTTGCCTCTTGCATGCCCTCAGCGGGGAACCCGGCCCACAACCCAGGCATGTGCCCTGACTGGGAATCGAACTGGCAACCTGTTGGCTCACAGGCCAGTGCTCAATCCACTGAGTCACACCAGCCAGGGCCAAAAATACTGTATCTTGATTGATTGATGCTGATCAGGTATGTTTATAAAATTGTGAGTTTTACTTTAATATCAGAGAATAGCATATAAGACTTCTGTCTAACACTAAATTATAGAAAAAGTCATTGTCCAAAGCGATATATAGGGAAAGGCGAAAATGAAATTAATATACAATATTGGTTAAGTTCAAGACAGTGCTATTTGGGTTCTAATGAAAACTGTGAGTGAACTGAGAGAGCAGAGAGAAGGCTCCAGGCTCTTTAGTGGGAAGGTGTCCACGCCCCAGCCGTGGGCACAGACTTCTTTACTTCCAAAGCCGCCATCAGCAACTGGGACAGATTCGTCTTGGGGTCTGCGCAAACCCACTTGCACAATTTACCTTTCAGCACTGCCATCAGCCAAGGCAAATTTCCTGTACATATCTGGTATCCTACTTCTACAAGTACCAAAATACAATCTCACAGATCCTTCAGAAGGCAGAGAGTCCTCAGCAGTGCCCCCTCCCGACACCACTCCTAGCCAACCCCTCGTTACAAATGCCCATCAGAGCGGGGTGGCTCTTCACAGCTGCTTGACCACACAGAGTGGAAAGAGCAAAGGATGGTGGGAGCCATCCTTGAGACAGAACTTCTCTCTATTTATTTTAAAATAGTGCTTCTTTACATTCTGTGGTGTCAGTTCCTACAGGAATCCATAGATCAGTGCATGATGAACTGATGTCAAAAGGCAATCCTACATTTCTGTTTTAAATTACCATATCTTGTACTTGATCTGTATTTGTGGGTTGGTGTTATGGTTCTTGTTTTGCCACCTTGCATGTTTAGGTGCAGAGAGACACTAGCTGCTTGCCCGAGGTCACACAGCGAGTGTCAGGGTCATGAAGGGAGAGTGTGGAGTCCGTGCTGGACTCAGAGGTTGGGCGTGTGCTCGCTGCACAGTTTTGCTCCTTGAGCTGAATTTCATAACCTTCCGATAGCAATGGCATAAACTGTTCCCTTTAAAGTTCTAAAGCCCCAAGAATTAGTGGGGAAAATTCTAGGAAGACTAAAATTGTGTGGTATATTTCAGCATGCAGATACTTTTAATTTTAGAATGATTGAAAAGATGGGGCAGGACTGGAGACACTGAGTATTCGGAGGTTAATGTCAGAATTCCTAATTGCCTTTAAAATTACATCTTAGATCAAATATGAAGTTAAAAATTACACCCGAAGCCTTGCTTTTATTTTATTCTACTCGTAATTATAAAACTGGTATTCGTCAGTCAACCTGTGTGATTCCCCCTTTCCAGAACCGTTTGTCACGGTGTTTGCCTTCTATGACAGTCATCAGAAACCTGTCGTGTCCTCTCTTCCACACCTTAGTTCTCTTAGGTTTTAATTTTCTATTATCTTAGAGGCACTTCAAATAAGCCCTGAGCCACATGGACTACAGACATTTTTATTTCAAAACTACTCTTCAGGAATGCTCTCCTGGTATAAACAGGCCCAGACACAGAGCGCGTCACTGTAGGTTCTAGGCGTGCATTTCAGCTGCATTTGCTAGAAACACTGATGAATCTACACAGAAAATCACACCCGAAGGGGAAGTACAAGTCCGACCTGATTCCACCGCCCAATTTCAAAGTCAGGTAAACAAAGAAGCTAAATATCAAGGCAGTGGATTAATGGTTCATCTGTTGTGCTTGCTGTCTTTGAGTAGCCACGAGGCAACACCAGGAAATAGCTTTCTCCTTTTAATTTGTCCTTTGACCCCTCACTCCTTGAGGAACCTCCTTTGCGAGGCCTCATCTGGATTCCACTCCCACTTTCCCTGCTTTTCCTCCCCAGGGCAAAATAAATGTTTCCTGAATATGTAAGTTTTTGGTAGCTTATCTAAAAACCTCGAGAAGGCTAGGTGCAAGTGTACCAGCCCTCTTCCTAGCAACTTATCTTAAGGAAACAAAGACGCACAGAAAGAAGCTCAGGAGTACAAATTTTAAGAGCAAACAAATACTAACTACACACCCAGCAATGGGTGACTGGTTAAACAAATTACCGTCTAGCCATACTTGGGGACAGTGAGCGGTGTTAACGGTACATGACTGGAATGACACAGAAAAAGTGTACAGGGTGGTTCTGGTGTTTATCTCTGGATGGCGCTATCAACTCTGGTTTTCGGATTTCCTCCCTTTGCAGTCTGTATCCTGTATGCTTTCCTAACGAGGCACAGATCCTGGTTCTGCAGTCAGTAAAGGTGACGCCACATTAAGACAGAGTATGCCCACAGGACAGTGTGCCCATAGGACAGTGTGCCCACAGGAGCTCCCGTGACAGGCCTGAGCGGCTCTCCCTGGAGAGGCCTGCTCGCAAGGCTGGCCCTGGCTGGGTGTGGGAACATGGGTCTCAGAAAAGCTCCCACCATCCCTAACTGACAGAGTGGCTCCCTGTGCTGAAACGGTTTGCACCCACAGTGTGGGTGATGCCGAACACCTGCTTTCCTTCTGGGAGCCCAGAAGTTCAGTACAGGTGAGAGAGGGGCCGAATGAGCAGCCCCCAGTCAGAACCCTGGGCGTTGAGTCGCTGAGTGTCCCTGGTAGGATGTCACACGCATTGTCACAATCTGCAGAGGAGGAGGTGTGTTCTTGTGATTCCCTGGAGGAGGGTCTTGGAAGTTTGCCCATGCCACTGTAATAACCTTAGTTGTTAAGTCTGACTATGTGCTGAGTGAGTCCTTAATTCCTCATCCAACCTCGGGACGGTCCTGGAAAACCCCGACGGATAGTATTGTGGTTATTTTTACAGAGGGGAAATATAAAACCTAGAAAACCTTGGGTAACAGTTTCGTGTCATTGCCAATTCTCTTTGATAACTTCTGTGAACCCGGCTGACCTTTAAACATTCAGGTTCTATCTTACATAAATGTAGATTACTTTAAAAGAGTTGCTTACGGCAGGATGAAAGACATTGATGGCCTGAACGGAAGCCTTCCCTTTTTGCTTGTACCCGAACACCAAGTCAATCCACTGGCAGATGTTCTGGGACACGTGCTCAGACTCCAGGGCCTGCCGGTGGATGAGGATAAAAAGGCGAGGGTCGTTGCGTGCCCACGGCGGGAGGTTGACGTGATTCACCCGTTCGCCGTTCTGACGCACACCAAAATCAAAACCTAAAAAACAAGGCTGATATTAATGTTTATCTTCCCCAAAGCACGCTTCGTGTGGCCCACCGAGCAGGCCTTGGGAGTTTACAGAAATAGCTGCTGAATGCTAGAAGCAGGAGGAGGGGCAGCAAGGAGGACAGCCACCCTGTGGCTCATCCACTCGCCTCACTGCAACCGCATGGCTCAGTGCTGTTCTAATCAACCTGCAGATCTTTCCGCTTTGTCCTTGTCACTTTTTATCACAGAGAGGAAAAAGCAGAAAATCACTGCCCACTGATTCCAATATCCACGAATCAAATCTCCAAATGCAGTAAGTGCTTCAGTATCTATTCAACCGTCAGCTTGATTAAAAATAAACTAAGATTTGTATAAGCATTTCTGAATTAGTGGTGCTAACGATAAATTTAAGACTACTTATATTTAGTAAGCATTAGCATTTTGTAGTTAAAAAACCAAGCTAAGCAAAGCATACATATTCCTAGAATGAATACCTTAGTCTGTGAATTTGACGGAAAGCCCACAGGTCTGCTCTGACTTCACTACTACCAAGCATCATATGGACGGACAACAAATTACCCAACACACCAAATAACAGATTCTTCTGTGACATTAAGGAGCAGTTATGTACCGTAATTGTCTCATTAGTCGCCTGGTATAAACAAAAGTCTCAGAAACGATTTTAAAGAGGTGTCCTAAAAGAAACGATGCCTCTGAACAGAAATATGTTTTGTGCTTCCTTTCATGAGCAGGAGATCTGAACACCATGACGGGAAAAAAATGAAAAAGGACCTCTTAAAGGGGGATTGCTTTTCATATCAAATTAAGTTGCTGCCTGCCTACTTGTTCATCTGGTGAAAGAAGTAGAAGGATCGTCCTCAGTTTTGGCAGTACTTTGAAAGGATGTGATGTGAAATACAAACCACAGAGTATATAAAATGAACACAGTGGGGGGGACCATCCTGCAGACAGTGGTAGGCAGGGCGCTCCAGGACAGATGGCTCAGCACCCCAAGCTCTATGTGGGTGCCTTTAGAGATGCAGCAGGGTTCACTGGTTTGATGCCAGCGAATGAGCATCTGGGGGCTGAGCAGCAAGGTGTCTCTGTGAACTCACATCATCCTTAACGTTCAGGTGTTCTGGGGACACAGCACAGAGGTGGACACTTTCCCCAAAAATGACTGGAGGCACAATGACAGGCTCTATAGGAATGCTGGTGGGCCACACAAGGCGTTACACGATGTCCATTACAGCAAACTGTGTTGTCCAAAAATGGCAATAACAACACTCTCTGTCTTGCATGCTCTCCAGAACCTTCTACACTTCCATCAGGTGGGCCACGTCTATGCTCCTCCTTCTGAATGTGGGCAGGCACTGTGACAGCCTCAGCAAACTGAGTGCAGAGGAAGGGCGCTGCATGACCGCTACAGCTAGCGTGTAAAAGGCCATGCAGCTTCCACTCACCTCTCTTAGGAACTTGCCTTTGGCCCCCGAGTTGCCAGGGGCAGGGTATCGGAGGCTGCTCCGCTGTGAGGAAGCCCATGCATGTCCACGTGGAGACCACATGGAAGAGCAGGGGCCCTCCATGAAGACAGAGATGCCTGCCTGCCCGCCTGCCCGCCCCCTGCTGCTCTGTTCCCCTGGCTGTTCCAGCTCCCGCCAATCCCAATGCAACTGCCTGAGAGACCCTGGGCCAAACCAGAAAACCACCTGGCCGAGCTGTTCCTGAGTTTCGGACTGGCAAAGACTGTGATCGATGTATTGTTTTGAGCCACTAAGTGCTGGGGTCATTTGTCATATGGCGGTAGAAACTGGAACTGACACACGAGAAATGACAGGCTGAGAGGACAGGCAGTAGGTTTAAGTAGCAGCCCCAAACTGACAGCCACCAGGCAGGGCCCGAAACTGCAGGTGCCGGTTTCACTGGGGCATCTGTCACGTGGGCAACACCAGGAAACACGCCCCAGCGACTCGGGATGGAGATTAATGATTCTCCAAACAACTCCAGACAGGCCAGCGAGTTGAGAATGAAGTTCTACGGTAATTTGCCCGACACTAACTTCTCTAAAGATATAATTCTCAATTTCATATATTCCTAAAGGTCACATAAAAA
Organism: Phyllostomus discolor; assembly: GCF_004126475.2. Lineage (NCBI taxonomy): Eukaryota > Metazoa > Chordata > Mammalia > Chiroptera > Phyllostomidae > Phyllostomus > Phyllostomus discolor. The sequence goes on along the minus strand of NC_040917.2, from coordinate 5,665,216 downwards.
TATGAAATTAAGCAATGTAGAAAACAACCCAAAATAACTCTCACAAGGTTAACTGATCTTCTGTTAAAGAGCAGGCAAGGTAGGCCAAGGTTGTCGGTCACTGGCATCACACAAAATTTGGTTTTGTCCTCTGGGATTCCTTTTCATTATTAGATGTTTTTGGTTACAATGTTTTATTTATAACTTAATCATCCCCTACCAAACTCACTGAGATTTTGGTTAATTTACATTGGGTTTAACAATAAATTCATGACTTTTTAAAAAAATGAGCATGCTGTAACCTTTATAATCAGAAAAAACAAAGCAATTTCTATAACAAGATTAAAATATATGTTTACAAATACTTTTAGTAGTTCAAAGTCATAGTTTTTCAGATATATTTGGTTCTATAAAATACTTAAAACCCTCAAGCTCACTTGGAAATAAAATTACTTAATAAAGGTGTTTTTCTTTTTTGTGAACTTAACTTTTCAGACTCAGAAAAGCTGTTTTTATTTTTAGAAAATTATAGCATAAGTACAAATGCTCAGAAAAATATGCCAGAGGTGATTCATTGTCACACCTTCTCGGTTGACTAAGAACTCGGGGAGGTAGAAGAACTCTGGGATTAGCTCCTTCACATCGGTCATGGATTCGAAGGATGAGAGGCGCCAGGTGGTATTCATGGAATGAAAGGTTCTGTCTGGAATGTCAAAGCTTTGATCTACGAAGAAATACAAATAGTAATTAAGACACAAACACCTGATTCTGTGTGAAGCCCGTCATAATTTATTTTTGCTACTTCAGAAAGGTCCAACTGATGTTCATTTTGTTTATCCATAGTTTAAAAAGGGTTACTTATTTATTTTTGGAAATAAGTATTTCTATACAAAATTTGAGACCATATTATATTATTTAAGATATATATTGTTTTCATAATACATAAAACTAGATTAATTTATATCATTTGTTTAATTGATGACTCTCTACTCAAGTAGAATAAAAGTTCCATAAAAGCAGGGATCTGGGATGTTATCTACACCTAGCACATACTAGGGATTCAATAACTATTTATTGAATGAATGAAATAATAAGGAAATAAAATTAAAGTTTGAGTGGATAAAAGAGCTTTTTCCCACTCAGGAAGCAAAACTATTCTTCTACCCCTAATTGTTCACACCACTTTTCCTTTTTTCTTTTTTTTAGGGGTGGGGGCGAGAGACGCTGCTTTCAGATGTTCTAACTCCCTCCTTTGCTAAGGCTTCCTGGTGCAGCTTCTCTGGTGTGGGATTTTATGAATCATCCAGAGCTGAGTTTTGGCTCTCCTCTCTCTGTCCACAGCTATCAGGCTGTCTAGCCCCAGGGCAGGCCTGGGGCAGGCAATGCACCAAAGGTGGCCCCTGGAAACAGCAGTGCCAATGCTCCTTCGGACCCATGTAGTTCCATCTAAAACTCCCCTGTGCTTGCTGAAATTTGAGCACATTTTTTCATTTGGAAACTATCGTGGATGACTCTCAGCATCAAGCAGGCAAATTTTGTTGAGACGACGTGCTAATTTCTTCCCCATGCCGGAGCCGCTCTGCGAGCACAGTCCCTAACACTTTTATTACTTTCTTATCTAGCCTGCGGAGCCCGTGGGCCCTGCCTGGCCACTACTTAAAACCTGCAAAGAAATGAGGTTTACAAATACTTCCTTCTCCTCAGAAAGCAGGGCGGGCCACTTGAAGAAATACTTGCTAACTCACTCAGGAAAAAAGTTATCAGTCTAAATGGATTGCAGACAACTTTGAGACAATTCTGGGTGCGTGTGTGTGGGGTGGGGGGAGGCGGTGGAGTCCCAGCATCCGGCCTGGACGTAGGGAACTCTGGGACGGGACAAGACAAGCACAATGGTTCCGTTACACACTGGACAGCTCTCAAACCACATCTAAAAAATTCTTTCTCTACTCTGCCACTTTTTAATAAAGGCATTCGCAGATCAAAGCATGTCCAGAAAGACAATCAGAATAGTGACAAGTTTGGAAACCAGAGCCGAAACAGACGGCTAAAACTTGGGTTTGAAGACCCTTTACTAAGTACAGAGCAGTCCTGTTTATTTGTGAGTCCCTGGCAGCAGCTGGGATAAGACCTTGCACACAGGAGCCTCTCAGCCTGATGTCAAGTTAACTAAGGATACTTAGCTCGAGACAAACAGCACCGAGCGGGAGAAAGGGGTCAGGGCAATACTCTGCAAATATTTAAACAGCTGTCCGGTGGAACATTTGTTCTGTGTACCTACAGAGGGACAAACATAAGAAAGCCCTTTTTATAGACCAAAAAAAGATTTCTTCCTCCAAGAGGGTGCACATGAGGAAAAATATATAAAGACGTAAATGAACGGATAATGATTGTTCTACAAAGGACTGTGGGTGCCAGGAAGATCAACTACTGACCTAACACCATGGTTCTTATTAGAAACTGACAGGAGAGAGTGTCCCTGTTTGCACACAAATCAGCTCACCTCGCTCTAACCATCTTCAGGCCCGCAGGCTGCCACTTAGAACTCGGAGGTAGAGGACTATTACTGGCAAGTTACTATGGTGAAGGTGGCAGTGTGGCACTCCTATCATTTATTTAGGAGTCATTATAATAAATCACAATAACGTATTTCCCTTTAGGGTTCAACAATAACTGTGATCTGAAATAATTACTAAGTTGAACATCTTTAAAATGTGAATTGCTTAAACTTTTAAAGGAGTAAATTTTATGGTATGAGAATTACATCTCACTTTTTAAAAGTGAACTGTATTTTATAAACTTAGACATGTTTAATTTGAAGCTAAAATTTGAGACATTAGCAAGCTGATCTGGCCCACTGCAGGTGTTTTGAAGAGAACTTTGTCTTAAGTAGACTTCTTTTTCCTGTGGTTTGATTGGTCTGAGGCCTCCTCGGGAAGGCAGCCACGTTTGCTCTCAGTGGTTGGAACACAGCCTCACCTTGATAGGCCAGGAACATCCTGGTGAAGGGCGGCATCCGGACCAGGAAGTGCAGCACCGTGCCGCTGTTGGAGTAGTGGGAGCCGTAGTGGTAGGGCTGCACGGGCGGCAGCGGGTCGTCCTCTCTGGCCCCTTTGCGGTACTCCTCCTCCAAGTACTGACGGACACAGGGGACCCAGAGAATTCAGCCGGTGAGCTCCAGGCAACGCTGGAAAAGCCTCCCTCCTTGGCTTTACCCCATCCTTCCCTACCAGCCCTGTGACACTGTTCTCTGTGGCTGCTGTCCCCTCAGCCACCTTGACTGTCCGGGGTGTCTGCCTGGGTGCCCCACTGAGGCCTGCCACCTGGAAGCATCTTCTAGGCTGCACCTGCCCCACTCCCAGCTCCGGCCCCAGCTCAGGTCTCCTCCTGTCTCAGCTGATCAAGCAGCTCCCGTTGCCAGGGTTGCCTGCGCCCTAACAGCAGGACCCAGAGGTGATGCTCTGTTCTGCAGGGCAGAGCTTCTCTAGCAGAGAGATGCAACAGAAATGGAAAATCTGTATCACGACTGGATTTCTGGCTGTAACATCTTGTGGCTGTTTGGCAGGGTAGTTACACAGAGATAAAAAATACGGAGACTCTTCACGACTCCTATCTTCCCGGCACGAAGTGGGAGGCCCAACTACATGTTTAATATCTGTCACTGTTCTCATCTCCCACAGCGCCTGCCTGGCTCTGATAGCAAAGTCGTGCGACAGTGATTTTTCTGGAGTCACATCTCTGTGACCCCCGCAGCACCGCCCCATTTTCCCTGCAGAGCACCAGTAAGCAGGGGCAGTTATAAGGTGCTTGTAGGAAACTTTCTAAATCCTGACATGATAAAATGGTGAATGTGAGAAAACGGCTTCAGCTGTTTCTAACTGGATACTGTTGTGAAGATTGCAACATGTTACTGAGTTTACTTGAATTTCAAACAGAATTTCATTAATTTTAATTTCACAGGAATAGGTCATTCCTTTCTATTTTTAAATTTTAAAATCTGGTAAATTTCTGCTAATAAAACAATGCATAATTGACCAACTATGAATAATAAGGGATTATGGTGCATCATAAGTATACTGATATTGTTACAGAAATAACACTCGGGGACCATGTGTCTCTGGAAATCTGTGATTTTTATAAGGAGTAAAGTTATTTATGTATTTCAGTATCACAATGGATCACTAGCTTCCAATTTATGCCACTACAAGTGTACTTCTTTTTCTGGGCAAAATGTCTTCAGAGAGTTGAGACACAGTAATATTCAAAATCATATAAAGATTTCCAGTTGTCTGTCAATTAAAGCACAGGAAGTTTTGAAAAACAAAACTCAACACTATAAATTTAAAATTGATAAACACAAGTCTACAAAACAAAAATCCAGTTTTCATTTATCAAAAAAGAGGAAAAACTGAACCTACCTTATACGTGTCCACATAACGATCTTCCTTTTCTTTATACTGCACAGCTATGGGCTTGGAGAGAGTCCTGCAAAGGAAAACATGATGGGAAATGCTGTCAGGGTTAAGCTGCCTGGATGTCTGCATCATTCAGACAGACCAGTGGTCAATGGAATACTTGGCCCTTAGCTTAGTGCTTACACGTGTTGCTTTGCAACTGACAGTCACCATTCAAAACTAAGATTTCATAACCTGTTAGGGGGGCATTTTCTAAACAGATCCACGCAGGTACTAGGAATTCCTGACTTACGAATAACCACAGCAAGAACCGCACTGCTATCCCTCTTCTCCCGGCTTCGTCCTCCTCCTCCAGAACCGTGATGGGTGCTGCCCGTGGCAGCCGCGTCCTACCAAGCCCCGGCTCCTGTCCCCATTTCCCAGACTCTGTGCCCAGTTAGGTAGTGAGGCCTGAGGGCAGCTGGGACAGGAATATGACTATGAGAAGTTACGTAGTTACGTAGAAACTGAAGAAACTACAGACACATGCGTAAACTGGCCAAGCTGGGATCTGGAGTGTGAGCCCTGAAACAAATGTTTTGCTGTCTGATTCACAGGTCACAGGTGATGCCATGCATGGCACGTGTTCACTGCACCGGGGAGCCACCAGAGCTCGGGGAGGAGCCCTCACTTGTAGAGAAGGAGCAGGTCCCCAAGGAAGGGTGGCTCCCGGGCTGAGGAGCCAGCTGGTCTGGCACCGGGAGGGGACACTGCGGTTTCAACGTCTGGCAGTGTAACTTCAGCAACACCGAGATCTGCCCACCTTTCAGAAAGTCAAGCCAGGTCTGTTTAGCCAGATGTGGCTATATCTTTTTTTTTTGTCATTATTTCCTAGGGATTTGCAAATAGTGATAGTAAATATAATAATTTTGCTTTTGAAACTTTTCTAATCTTAAAAACTCAGTTAAAAAGTTAAAACAGCTTTACAGAATAAATGCAATTTACATCTCAAAATAGGAGAAACAGTGTTTGAGATGCCAGCATGCAATTTTTTCTAAAATGCATAAATATGTTTTTTTAAAAACACAAGTGATACTTATTGTTGTGGTTGAAAATCAGAAATTACTGATGAGAAAATAGAATAAACCAAAAAGCAGCCACACTGCCATTACCCGCAGGCACATTTTGGTGCACACCCTTCCAGATGTTCTCCAGCTTACCCGTGTATGCATATTCACTTTTCAAGGAAGAACATCTCTCCCTATCTGTAACATACATTTCTACAATGTAACTAGTAATTGCTGCAACATCGACCAGTTTACTGTGAAATGCAATGTGAGGCGTGTCCTGATGGCTCAGTGTGTGGTTGCAGTGCCAGACGCCGTGCCTGGCTACGAACCGGACAGATGGACTTCCTGCTTCATGAGACTGACTCCCAGTGGGAGCCTTTCTGGTAGAGCAATGGCCTTAACCTTTAGGACTCCCTAAGAAGAAGTCCTAGAAGTTTAATTGCTAAAACAGAGTGTGTAGATTTGAGTAGATCTTTGGTCATGTTATCAAATTGCTTTTCATAAAGATTGCATCCAATTATACCAGTAGTATATAATTTAAATGTCCATCAGCAGTGTATAAAAATGTCTAAAAGATAATGTGCTGTTTGCTTTTTTACAGATTGACAAATATATTAAACTAGGAAGGCTGCTCTAGATGTTTGTCTTTTCTTTTTTCCAGGTATTTGTCTTTAGGGACACAGCAGCCAAAGGTGACAATGGGCCCAACTTGGGTAAACAAACTACAAAAGCCATCTTTGGTATCATCCGGGCACATCTGAAAATAAACTGGATATTAGATGATACCATGTTAATTTTCTTAGATATCATAATGGCAATGAAGTTATGTAAGAAAATATTCTAGCCTTGGCCAAGTGGCTCAGTTGGTTGGAACGTCATCCTGTACACCAAAAGCTTGTGGGTTCGATCCTTGGTCAGGGCACACACCTAGGTTGCAGGTTCGATACCTGGTTGGGGCATGTACGGGAGGCAATCAACTGATGTTTCTCTCTCTCCCCCTCCTCTCTAAATAAAAATCAATAAATATATCCTCAAATGGGGATTAAAAAAAGAAAAAAAGAAAAAAATATTCTATCTTTTTCCTGGGAGTTATGTACTGAAGAACACAGGAGTGACATAACAAGGTATCTGTCATTTGTCTTAAATAAAAAGAAAAAAATGATGATGCAAGTTTGATAAACATCTTCATAACTGCTGAGGTGGGGTGATGGACATATGGTGGTCCATTCCATTTTCATTCATTTTGTGCATGACAGAAAATATTCATGATAAAGACTTTAACGAAATAAACACAGCGTGTCAACAAAGCCAAAAGGGGATGAAGTTGTTCTTACCTGTAGACGGACGGATCACTGAGGTCCAGGGTCTCGCTAATGTAGTCGGCCAGTATGAACGGGAACACCGGATACTGCATGAGGTCATTGAAGGATCGGCCGGCATGTTTGTTCAAGTGCGTCAAATACTCAAAATTAGTAATTTGCCCAGTATACCATAAATTTGTCAGGGCGGTGATGTTGCCATATTCCAGAAGGTTAGGGAGGTTATTGGTCAGTATACTGTGGTACACATCATCCCGAACCTACAAGGGCAGAGAACGAAAACCACCGGATTTAATTTTTAGGCTTAGTGACACTTTCCACCAAAGAATCCATGATGCTGTAGGCATGTCCTAATCTCGCCCTCCAAGATCAGTGAGATGATCTCGTAGAGATCACCTTACGCGGGGACTAGTAGAGAACTGACACTCAAACGCAGTCTTCCTCCAGAGCCTGGGCTCTTCACTGCTGTGCTGTGCTTCCGGAGAATCTGCTAATGGGAAACTAAGAGGAAGTCTGTGTAGGCAAATCACTTATATACAGATCTTTAGGAAAAAATTTCAGTGAAGGAAAGAGCAGAGTCTTCCTCGAAGTAAAAGCAGCATGATGTTGTAGCAAGAGCGTGGTGTTCTGAAAGAGACAGACCTGGCCTGTTCTCCTGCTTCAAGCCTTTGTGCTGCAGCTACCACACCTGCAGAGCGGGTGTAACACTGTTTATTTCATGAGCATGAGATCAAATATCCTACACAAAGGGAATACTTGATTTTCACAACTGAGTGGAAAGACTCACAAAAGTGCTGTCACAGAAACATGGTATTCTGACCTCTAAAGCAACTACATGGTGATGATTAATAAATGGGAAAAAATCAGGCCTTTGCTCAAGTCAAGTTTGTGTGTATGCTTCAGGCTTAGGAAGAAGAGACGCAGATGTGGACACTCGGAGATGGTTCTAAACGTGAATGAGAAGGATGAGCTAAGGTTATGAAACAGGCAAGGTCACAGAGCATTTAAGAACCTGGCCTGGAGGGCTCTTCAGAAAAAAAGGTGAATTTAACTCTACTAAACTATACGCTTAAAAATGCCTAGGACTTTAAATTTTATGTTATGCATTTTTTTTTACCACAATTAAAAAAACAGGTTCAAGGCAATTAAAAAACAAACAAACAAGCAAACCCCAAAACAAAATCAAAAGCAAAGCTTTAACGTGTAGTCTAAATCTGAAGGTTGTCCACATCCCCTGCTGAAGCGAAGGCAGATGGAAGGGAATTTAGGACAAACTGCGAACCAAACTCTGCAAGGAAAAGGAAGCATCCATTCATTCGACAACTGTTCACTGAGCACCTGCACGCCAGTGTGTTCCAGGCACTGGTGCTGCAGCACTGGGCCAAACTAAGTCCTCACATTCTACTGGGAAGACAACGCTGTACGCTGTTAAGTCCCAGAAAGGAAAACAGAGCAGACTAAAGGAGCCTGTTCAGTCCCAGAAAGGAAAATAGAGCAGACTAAAGGAGCCGAAGAAGGCCTGGGGGCAGGGGTGAGAGACAGGTCGCTATTTTATTCGAGTAGCCAGGGGAGGGCTGTCTGAGGAGGAGCCACTTGATCAGGGAACCTGACCAAAGTCAGGGAGGGGGTCCTGCGGATTCCTAGGAGGGAAACATCCCAGGCGGCACTGAAGGGAGCAGTGCTCGCACAGGCTCTGCTGTCAGAGTGCCTGCTCTGCTCAAGGAAAAGGCAGCATGGATGGAGAAGAGAGACAGGGATAGAACGGTAGAAAGTAAGGTCAGAGAGTTAACAAGGTGCCAGATTATTCAACACTTTGCAGTCTGTGAAAGGGCTCTAGCTTTACCTGTGACACAGGGACTGATTAAAGGGCGTGATCCGAGCTGTCTCGGGCGCTGTGTTGAGAATGGTCTGAAAGAAGGGCGACTATGTAAGCAGGGAGAGGCCCGTTAGGGGGCTAGTGGGATGGTCTCGGTGAGAGATAACGGGGGCTTGGACTAGGATGGCAGTGGTGGAAGCGGTCAGACTCTGGATGTAATTTGAAAACTTACTGATGGAGTGGGTGTGGGGGAGTGGGTGTGGGGAAGTGGATGTGGGGGATGGGAGTAGAAGTCTGGGATAATCGCAAAGTTTTTGGCGACCAGAAAGACTGCGGTTGCTACTTATTGAGATGAGGAAAGCTGCGGAGATTTGAAGGGAGGATTCAAGGTTCAGATTTGTACATGTTAAATTTGAGATGCCTATTAGCCTTCCAAGTGGAGATGCGAAGTATGCAGCTGGACACTTGAGTGTGGCGCTCAAGAACACGCCCTGAGACACCCAGACGCGGCGTCTGCAGGCCAGACTTGAGAGAGCAGGCTGGGGAGGCACAAGGGGAAAGAAGACAGTGGTAACCCAGAAGCCCAGTGAGGAAGGTCTGTTTTAAGAAAGAAAAATCACTGTGTCAATGCTGCAGTCAGGGTCCAGTAAGATGAAGACTGTGGAGCACATGGAGGTCCCTGGGGACCCGAGCTGAGGGCTCAGTGGAGCAGTGAGAAGAAAATGTACCCGGGGCGACTCCACAGAGGACTGAGGAGGGCCTGGAGGGGCAAGCACACAGCTTTGTCCGAGAGGCTCTCCGGAAAGGAGGGCGCACAGACAGCAGCTGAAGGGATGTGGGTGACAAGACAGGCTCTGTCAAAAGCAGAATCTACCACCAAGTTTAAACTACTCCTTTCGGGTTAGTTATGCATTCATTCGTTCATTCATTCGTTCACTGTTTACAGATGTAGGCTCTGTGGGGAATCACAATTTAAATTTTGGAGGACAAAAGTAATCCTAATATAACCAAGGGTTTACATGAATTAGGACTGAGAAATAGGGCAATTCCTATTTGACTTCGGAAACAGGGAGTGCAAGTTCGGATCAGGTAAACCTTCATTTGAGCCACATGAGTCGAGTTACCCTGGTGCCGGGAGCTTCGGGAAGCGCAGGTCACGAGCCCGGTTACCTTGGTGTTATCGAAGGCTAACAGCAGGGTTCTGCCGTTGGTCAGGAAGATTTCCACCGCATTGTCTCGCAGCTGCCACCAGCGCTTGTGAACTTCTTTGATTTCTTCGTATGTCCAGGAAAATGATGCTGGTTCCAATTCTCCCTGAGGGCTCTGGGTCAGAGGAAGTAGATGAAAGTATTTGCTTTACATGAAATATGAATAATCATTTCAATTTTAGATTTTTTAAAAAATATCAAAATACAACAGAAAGTCTTCCTTTTGTGGTAAAATGACAGGTGAGATTCTCTGAAAATCTTGCCACTACTACCCACTTCAAAATGCTAAATAAAATTTACGAGTGTTTTTCAATTAATAGACTTTACTTTTATTTTGTAATAGGGCAGTTCATTTTGTAATAGGACAGTTTATTTTTCAGGGCAGTTTTAAGTTTAAGAAAATTGAGCGGGGGGCAAGAGTTCCCACGTGTCTCCTCCCCCCACGCAGTCCCCCTGTTGCTGACATCTCGCATTGGTGTGCTGCACATTACAAATAACAGGCTAACGGTGATGCCTGACTCCTGACTAAGGCCCACAGTTTACATTAGGTAGGGCTCAGTCTTGGTGCATACATTCTGTGGGTCCTGACATACGTACAATGACATGCACCCACCAGGACGGTGTCACAGAATAGTCTTCCTGCCCTAGGGACCCTCTGGGGTCCACCCATTGGTTCACCACCCCCTGGCTCCCTGTGACGCTGACCCTTTCACTGTCTCCAGTTTCCCTTTTCCAGGTCACAGAGTTGGAATCATACAGTACATAGCCTGTTCAGACTGATTTCTTCTACTAAGAAAATATTCTTTTACATGTGTACATGAGTTTGCAAGAAAAGTAAGAAAAATTAGGTCTCCAGGAATTACAACAAAAGAGGAATTTGAAACCAGCAGTAAGGAGGAAGTGACACTCTGGTCTGCCCTGTGTGTGTTTGTTTTACTATTATACTGGGTCCCAACTGATAAAGAACACTCGGACAGTGACCAGAGGGGAGGGGGATGATGGGGGAAAGAAGGGGAAGGGTCAAGTCAAGGAACATGTGTAAAGGACCCAAGGACAAGGACAATGGGGAGGAGAGAGGACTGAATGGGGAAGAGGTGGAGTGGGCAGGGCAAGGGAGAGCAATGGGGGGAAAATGGGGCCAACTATAACTGAACAACAATAAAAAAAAGTCAAGTCAGGAAATATATCACACATACAATAAAATACCTTAATGCAAATGTAATTTTTCTATACTTAAAACCAAACTCTTCCTGTTTAGCTCCAACATTCAACACATGGTCAATTCAACAGACATTCACTGAGCCCCTGCAGAGGTGGTCTTCCAGGGCCGTGCAGGAGATACGCCCATGTAAGGGGAAGGGGACACGGACATTCCGGCACACGTCTGAGACGCCAGACAGCAAGTGTCACATAAATAAGGACACATGCTACACAAGTACAGAGGAAGGAAGAGCCTTCAATCTATTAAAAGACAAGGGTATTTTTAGGAGAGGTTTAAAGAAGGAAAAGTTATCTTTGGACCCAGAAAAATGTTGGTTATATATCAACTATTAAATTCCTTGGCTGTTAAAAAGACACTTCTGGAAAAACAATGTAACCATATTTTTACTGGTATAAATGCTGTGGTAATTGCTATTAAATCACGAAAGAATGCGTACTCATTTTGGGGGGCTATATTAAATATTCTTATATATTTTTACATTAGTTGTTTTACAACTAAATTTTATATTCTCACTCATTAATTTCTTTGAATCAAGTATGTATTCACCATTAAGCCATACATAATCTTATTTAGTATATCCTTAGAAATTTCTAGCTTTAGAACTTTTCAGAAACAAAAAGCCTTATTTCTCCTATGACAAGGATTTCAAAACAATACTTTAATGAAATACGTGCTAATTCAAATGAATAAAAATCTTTACAATAAAAAATGTATATTGAATCTTTTTGTTATTTTCTGAATATCAGTATTTCCAGAAGAATGAAAATTATGATTACTAACCTACGTGACTATAGGGATAACTACGTTATTCAATTATGTAATGCTTCCCTACCTTTTGAAGGCAGGAGTACTGGGTAGAGAACTGGGAGTGGCGGGAGGAGTCACTTGTCTCTACTGAGGAGAGTGATGGGGAACAGTGGACAACACTGAAATGACAGGAGTGGCTGAGAACTCAACTCGAAAACCAACGGCTGAGACTCAGGCCATGCCCCAGTAGCAATGGCATGGTCTTCTTGTTAGAACGATCTTTTAAAAGAATGTTTGAAATTCAGATAAATCTATACATTAAGTCACAATAAATGAGTTCTAAAAGTTCTGCCTCCTTTGTAGTAATACTGAATTTACACATCTTGGGAATTTGTGTGAATTTAATTGGTGCAAACTTAAGCTTCTACTCACCGAACTGTCAACTGTATCAGAAGCATTATCTTCCACAAAATACATTCCACATTTACCTGCAGAATATAGTTGTATGTGAGTTAAAAATGTACGCACTATTGCCTGATACAGTTACAAGCATTCCCATTGCAGTCAGTGGCCTGAATTCAAACGCCATCTCCCCAGAAACAGTTCCTGACACTCAAGACCTATTTTTGAATCATCCGTGAGATCTCAGGGAAGCTGCTCAACCTCCGTGTCTTAGTTTCCTTACAAAAAGAAGGGGGAGGAGAGGACTCTATTTCACAGGGTTACTGTGGGAGTTAGGCTATATGCAAAATGCTTCTTAATAGAGCCTGGCACTCGGTGCTAAAAAAGGTTGGATATTTATTATCACCAATATTCTTAAATTGTCAGCATATTATCTTGCTTTATTTCATCACACATTAACTGAAGTCAAGGTGTAAATCAAATTTCCTAGCAAAAGAGGAATTCTTAATTACTTTGCTGACTTAAACACTCAGTAAGGCAAAGATGGCTTAAAAGATCATCTGCTAATTTTTCCTGCTTCACAGACAGTTGATAAGACATGTCCCTATGTCATGTATCTCAACGGTAGGAACTGCCTGGGCCATGCACTGTGGGCTGGTCACCTTTGAGCACTGGCCTGGCTGGCCCAGAGGGGCTGCTGTCCCAGCAAGCTCAGAGCTGTGCATGTTGGGCCGCAGGGGCAGTGAGGCTCCCATTTGAGGGCTCATCAAAAGGATTATAGTTGGGATCCACCCCAGAGTTTCAGATTCAGTTGGTCAGAGCTGGGGCCTGAGAAAGTGCATTTCTAAGAAATCCCATGTGATGCTGCTGCTGTCCCTGATTTGGGGACCACACGTTGAGGTCAACTGGCCTACAGCACACAAGCTGGCTCTTTAAGGGAACAGAGACCAACTGGTACCACTTCATTCCTTCATATCTTGAGGAAAACACTTCTCACCTCATGCGATTACATAGGTCTCCATGCATTAAGAAGCTTGGTCTTTCTCTCGGAAGTACAATAGAGACTACAAATTATACATCTCAAGGTACATATAGGGCACAGGTATACCTGTTAACACAGTAGGCATATACTTCTACTATTAATAATAATTCTTCACTCTAAAATAAAAATTGATATATAATAAAAGAAATGACTAAATATAAAATGTATACTCATGAAGAAAGTCAACTTTATAAAAATTAAAATGCCAGTCATATGCTTTGCAGGGACAAGACTGCCACTTCTTCACATTCATGAGTCAATGCATTACGTATAACGTTGCGGCAGAATGACCTACGTGGTGTTAGAGAAAGTGCATCTCATCAAATGCCGGTGTGTCAGAACGATGCTCCAAATCACCCAGAACACAGTAAGACGGGGTGAACATGTGTAAAACTCTTCAGAGTGTGACCTACCTAATAACAGTTCACCAGCTGTCTCTCTAGATGGTGCAACGCTGATACATCTTCGATTCACCCTGTCAAAACATGTTTAAAATTACTATGATCAAATGTTTTGAGCAATTTTAGAAAGTATAAGCTTTATTGTATCTAGTAAAAGATTTCAGCAAAGCAGATGAGTTTGAAGCACACCACATCTTGTCAAAACACACATAAAAGTATTATCTCATTCTTTAACATTCCAGTAGGGGAAAAAATGACTAAAACTTTCAGAAAAAGCTAACAATCCCTATACCCTGTAGGCAGAATACAGGATTCAGTTACTGAGAAAGAAACTTCAATATTTTATATTTTCCAGTAAATAAGCAAACACTGGATCATGCCTCTGATACTTCAAGCACATAAAAGAAGACCAGTTTCTAGGAATAGGGGATTTGGAGTCAGAAAAGTTCCTCTATTCTTCAGTCAAGTCACTTATATTCTTTGAGTCTCAGTTTTTCATCTGTAAAATGGGCCAGGTAATAACCAACCCGTTTACTACTCAGCAATTCTATGACACATTGGGCGTTACTCTCTTCCTCCTGCAACAACAGATGAGGAAGCTGACGCAGAGAGGTAAGTGACTTGCCCAAGATCAGAAAGCTAGTAAGAGCAGGCCCAGGGCCTGGTCCTTTCAGCCCTGCCCTGACTGCTGTGGGTGCCGTTAGTAACGCAGTCTGCACTCCACAGCTCACAGCTCACTGCAGAAACACGCGTGCAAATGCGGGCCGGAGCATGCGACTGAAGTCCAAGGGCTCCTTCCTATCAACAGTGCCTTCTCCTTTTGGACTCGGACCACTGAACCTTGCCCTCTCTTGAGCCAGGTTTAGGACCTTTCCTAAAACCACGCTGCATTGTCTAAAATTAATAGTACGTAAGTATTACAACAGACTGCAAAAATCTTTAACTCCTTCAACAAAAAACAAAGTGTCTTACTGGTTCAAAGTTACCTTATAGACTCACTTGCAGCTTTGTCTTTTACAGTGGAAGAGAAAGAAGAATGAGTTTTGTCTTCAAAGAGGTAAGAGAGTGGTGGTTTGACCACATCTGTTGAGGAAAAGAGCACATATTATCTTTACCTAATGACCATAGTTATCTGTTCTGCTAATATGTTGAGTCGAAAAGCCACTATTACCTTCGGATTTCTGTCTATCTCTGAGGAGATACTTGTTGGGAATAGTTAAGTAACATCTCTGTAAGCGCCTCCTCTCTCGATTTGGCCCTTCTGTTGGATCCAGCTGCCAGGAAGTTGGATAGTAGATGGGGTCATACCAGACTGCTCTGGAAGTCAGAAGAAAAGAATGTTTTAACTGTCAATCTGAAGTACCTGTAAGCTTTAAAAAAATCATGATATAAATTGAATAAATCAGAACTTATCTATTCAATTAAAAAAGGAAAAAAAATCCAACTATTTATATAATTAGACTAGGGAATACAGATACATAGTACAAAAGAATAACATAAAAAATTAGGACTTCCAGCCAAGATGGAGCCATAGATAGATATGCTTTGCTTCCTTGCATAGCCAAAAGAAGGGAAACAACCAATTTAAAAACAAAAGGCCACCAGAACTGCCAGATAATGGAACTGTATAGAAGTCTGACAACCAAGGAGTTAAAGAAGAAATATTCATTCAGACCGGTAGGAGGGGCGGAGACAGGCAGGCTGGCTGGAGAGGATGTGTGGCAAGGTGGTGAACTGGTGGCAGCTGGAGGACCAGGCAGTCGAGGAGGCAGCTGGTGGAGCAGGCGGTCCCACATTTGCATGCGGATAAACTGGGAGGAACAACTGAGGAGTGAGACAGACTGCCCAACCCAGGGCTCCAGTGCAGGGAAATAAAGCCTCAGAATCTCTGACTGAAAAAACATGTGGGGGTTGTGGTGGCGGGAGTTATTCTCAGCCCCACAGGAGAGTTCATTAGAGAAAACCACAAGGTCCTAGAATGCACACAAACCTGCCCACATGGGAATCAGCACATGAAGGGCCCAATTTGCTTGTGGGTAGTGGGGGAAGTGACTGAAAGCCAGAGGAGAGCTGAGCAAGGAGCATTGTTCCCTCTCAGACCCCTCCCCCACATACAGTGTCACAACGCAGCAATGTGGGTTGCCCCACCCTAGTGAATACCTAAGGCTCCACCCTTTACATGTAACAGGTGTGCTAAGACAAAAAAATATGGCCCAAATAAAAGAACACATCAAAGTTCCAGGAAAAATAGAACTAAGCAATGAAGAGATAGCCAAACTATGAGATGCACTATTCAAAAACTGGTAATCAGGATGCTCACAGAAATGGCTGAGTATGGTTGCAAAATAGAGAAAGAAGTGGCTATAAAAAGTGAAATAAAGGAAAATGTATAGGGAACCAACAGTGACAGGAAGGAAACCAGGACTCAAATCAATGGTTTGGACCAGAAGGAAGTAATAAACGTTCAACCTGAAGAGAATGAAGAAACAAGAATTCAAAAATATGAGGACTTAGGAACCTCAGGGAGACAACTTTAAACATTCCAATATCTGAATCATAGGGGTGTCAGAAGGAGGACAGGAAGACCAAGAAACTGAAAATTTATTTGAAAAAATAACGAAAGAAAACTTCCCCAATCTGGTAAAGGAAAAAGACTTCCAGGGAGTCCAGGAAGCTCAGAGTCCCAAAGAAGTTGGACTCAAGGAAGCACACACCAAGGCACATCATAATTACATTATCCAAGATTAAAGATAAGGAGAGAATCTTAAAAGCAGCCAGAGAAAAGGAGAGAGTTACCTACAAAGGAGTGCCCAAAAGACTACTAGTTGATTTTTCAAAAGAAAGCTTGCAGGCAAGAAGGGGCTGGAAAGAAGTATTTGAAGTCACGAAAGGCAAGGACCTACATCCAAGATGACTCTATCCAGCAAAGCTGTCATTTAGAATGGAAGGGCAGATAAAGTGTTTCCCAGATAATGTCAAATTAAAGGAGTTCATCATCACCAAGCCCTTATTATATGGAATGTTAAAGGGACTTATCTAAGCAAAAGAAGGAGATCAAAACTATGAACAGGAAAATGTCAATAAACTCACAAGTATCAACAACTGAACCTAAAATTAAAAAACAAAAACAAACTAAACAAACTAGAACAGGAACAGAATCACAGAAGTGGAGATCACATGGAGTGTTATCAGTGGGGAGAGGGAGGGGAGAACATGAGGGGAAAGGTACAGGGAACAAGAAGCATAAATGGTAGGTACAAAATAGACAGGGGGAGGTTAAGAATAGTATGGGAAATGGAGAAACCAAAGAACTTATATGTACAACCCATGGACATGAACTAAGGTGCAGGAATGATGATGGGAGGGGGGTACAGGGCAGAGGGGAATTAAGGGGAGAAAAAAATGGGACAACAGTAATAGCATAATCAATAAAATATATAACTGATATATTTGCTGAGAATAAATTTGCATGTTTTGTTATTCTTGTTATAGTTGTTAATTACACTGAAAACAAAGTCAAATCCACTCATCTTTTCTTTGTAGTTTCTATTGTGTCCAATCTTAAAAGGTTATCCCTTCATCAAAGAGTTGATAAATATCCTACTCTCCTTTATAAATTTTCTTCTACTTTATAAACTTTTCTTCTACTTTAAAATTCCTCCATTCACCTGGAATTCGCTTTAGATTATATCATGTAGTGTTTTTTAGCACCCCACGGATATACTAATCACTTATCCTATGGTCAACAGATACATGAAAAGATGCTCAACATCACTAATCATTAGGGAAATGCAAACGAAAATAACAATGAGATATCACCTCACACCTGTCAGAATGGCTGTCATCAATAAATCAACAAACAGCAAGTGCTAGCGAGGAAGAGAAGAAAAGGGAACCCTTGTGTACTGTTGGTGGGATTATAAATTGCTGCAGCCCCTGTGGAAAATAGTATGGTGGTATCACAAAAAATTAAAAATAGAACTACCTTCTGACCCAGCAATTCAGCAATTCTGGGTATTTACCTGAAGAAATTCAATGCCCCTATATTCATCGCAGCGTTATATACAATAGCCACTTAAGTGCCCATCAATAGATGAATGAATAAATATGTGGTGCATATATACAATAGAGTATTACTCAGTTGTAAAAAAAGAAATCTTGTCATTTATAACAATAAGGATGAACCTAGAGGGTATTATGTAAGTAAAATAAGTCAGACAGAGAGACAAATACTGTATAATTTCACTTATACGGGGAATCTGAAAAACAAGACAGAAAGAAACTCATAAAGAGAACAAACTGATAGTTGCCAGATGAGAGGGGCCCTGGGGGGAATGACCCAGAAAGGTGGAAGGGATTATGAAGCACAAACTGGCAGTTGTAAATTAGTCACAGGGATGTGAAGTACGGCACAGGGAACGGGGTCAATGATATTGTCATAACATGTATGGTGCCGGGTGGGTGCCAGACTGATGAAGGTGATTACTGCATGAGTTATACACATGTCTAATCACTCTGTTCTACACATGAAACTAATATCATACTGTATGTCAACCATAACTGAAAAATAAACTTAAAAATAATCTAATCAGTTGTCCAAATTTAGAGAATACTACTTTAATTTTTCTCTTCATTATTTTTGAAGGATCTTCTAAGTATTATTAAGGACTTAGCTAGAAAAATATCTGCCTCCCAACCACGTTGTTTCAGTGATTTCTCAATTCTTTTGCAAAGATCATATTTTAAAATTAAAAGAAATATATACATTGTATTTGCTGGAAGAGCTAAGGCCTCTCTGTATTTCTATCCTCCCCAAGAGTTAAAAAAAAGAAACTCATAAGATTATTCTTCAAGATGAAATAAATCACAAATGATTAAAAAAATTTAAACTAATGGAATCATGTTACGGCTCTGGTCTGTGGAACAAAACTAGTCGTTAACACGGACATGCAAAACACGCACGCAAGGCCACCTGGACACCCCGCACTCTGCTCACCTGTCGTGTGTCAGCTGCTGACTGAGCTCCTGCCAGTGCCGGCTGGCGCTCAGACCGACTTTGTACATCCCTCTGATGTGCTGGATCACCTTCTTCCTCTCGATTCCCTGGGAGAAAGACACTGCCTGGGTGATATCTGCAGCTATTTTAGAGATATCCTTTGACTTTGAATCAAGACGCTGAAAGAGACTAAACAAGATTGTCCGTAAGTTAGGCATGTGTGGAACACGAAATGTGTATAAAAACATGACCTGTACAAACTAAAAGTATATGTGAAACCTAATGGTGTCCTAAGAGACATGGCTTTACAATTCATATAATCCTACCTTTGTTGGTTGTTATTAACTGTGTTATGCCAGGTGGCTTTAGTCACACCTTCTTCAGTTTCATATTTCTTTTGTTCCTAAAAGATATAAATAATAATGTAATATATGAAACTTATTATTTATCATTTAACATTGGCAGAGCCTGATAAACTAATTGTAAAACCAAGTTAACAAAGGAAAAAATATTACCCCAGAAGACCAGAATATTAAAACACATCAACCACTTAAATAATGCTATCATTCCCCTTTGTTTCCATATAATTTGGGTCACAGAACTTAGGACAGAACCGTTAACCAGCGTTGCCAAACCTGGTGGGCTTGCATAGGTGCCTGCTCCCTCATTTTGCTCTTTCACGAAAGAATCCATAACTCAAGGCTGGTTTTTCCACTTGCTTGTAACTGTAAAAATCTTTCCCTCACTGATAGCTACTGATAACAGATAAGGATGACCACAGAGGATAAAACATTCCTTAAATAAGCCTGTTTGCTCTCTCAAGGTAAAAAAGCAATAGGCCGAAAAAAGTATTTCAAGTTCATCATCAATGATACTCTGCAATAAAAAACAAGCCTTCAAACATTCTTGCATTATAGTCAATGGGATCTTCTAAGGAAACTGTTTGTTTCGCCAGCTTACCTCTTTGATCATTTTAAGAAGCTCCGGTTTTGTTGCTGCACTGGGAGGGATGCACTTGTGGCCACATAACTTTAAAGCATTCATAAGCTCTTCTGCTGTGTCTAGTTCTTCCTGAGTCAATTCATCTTGGTGATTATGTATCAACTCAGACAAATACAAAACTAACTTGGCTCCATGCTTTAAAACAAAGTAACAAGTTTTTTTCAGTCATAAAGAATTTTTATTTCTTACATTTAAATTATTTAACAGTAATTAAATTAAATTATATTGATAGATTTATTTGGTTAGATCTGGTTTGAATAAATGAATTAAAAAAGACACTCTAGGGGCAACTGAAAAAATTTGAGTATATATTGGATATTAGTAAGTACACAAAATTTTGCTAGGTATAAGGTTTGTTATGTTTATATAGAAAATGCCTTTTGAAAAATGTCATTTCTATCATTTATTTTAAAATATTTCAGAGGAATAAGAAATGATGCCAATATGATAAAAGTATTTAACAATTATTAAATCCATGTGACAGTTATATGGTATTTATGGTATTATTTGATTTTCCTTAGTATGTTTGAAAATTTTCATTGTTGAAAGTAAAAAAAAAAAGAAAAAAGAGGGAAAAAGAAGGAAGAAAGGGAGGAAGGGAGGGAAGAAAAGAAGGAAAAGAAAGGCTAGCAAGCAGGCTTTTGGGAAAAGAATTCTGGAGAGGATTAGCTAAAGAAATACAGGAAATAAGATTGGGATAAGGGAAAATCATTCATAGGTTTTTCTCACAGAACAATTCAACTGGAATGGGAACTTTCCTTTAAGTCTTGAGATAAGGGAATTATGCTTGTTTATTCTCTCCTTTGACTTCCGCTTGGTAGAATAGAAGGCGGTGAAAATTCCAAAACAAAATCTATCTTTGGATGAGCTTATAAGATTTAAGACTCCCTAGGGAGAACTCTAAAACCAGGGAGACCTCAGCACTTGTGAACGCACCCAGAGAAGGGCTGGTTTAGGCCAGTCTTTTATGAACAGGACCTATAACTACAATTAGAGTGTTGTTACTTAAGGCAATGACAACTATCCTTCGTAACACGAACCTACGCCAAGCTTTGACTCGTGATTTCTCAGGTGGCCCTTCTATGCTCTAGAAGTCACACCCAATTATTACGTGTACACTATGCATTATTTAGACACTAATTCTGCCAATGAGTTAAACGTGCATAATTTTACTTCTTAAAAATTTGCATTAATACAAATACCACTGTATTTGGCTTTATGACATTTTAAACTGTGAATAGTATTAAATGTCAACAAGTGGGATTTGGAAACTGTTACATTTTGGGTGATATTTACATTAACATGCTGGATCACATCATGCCATTTCCTAAAAGCATAAGATGAACATATGCATGATGAAAATAGCAAAGCTCGTTTTGATGCAACATTTTAGAAGAGTCGGGAGACAGCTGCTACCCGACCGAAAGAGAAGACTGAGCAGATGCTCGGTGAGTAAAAGGCCCAAAGAGTTGGCAAATAAAGAGAAGTGGTAAATGACTGGGATATTTTCACATGTGCCCTGCAGGCAAGGCTCTTAATATAACTGTAAAAATATTTCCATTTAGTATTCAGGAACACTCTAAAATTATCTTGAAAAACTATCAGAAATGTTTTTATTCACTCTGAATATCCACATAACAGATGATTTAGAGGCTGAAGTTGTTTCTGATAACTCATTTTAACATGCCCTGATCAATCATTTACTGACTGTAGTGCCCAGGACTAAAAAAGGTATGATTGGGGATTGATAAAAACAAGCAAAAAAGAGCCTGTTTTCAGTTCTCAAAAGGCTAATTTAAAATATATATATATGTATTTATTTTTTAGAGAGAGGGGAAGGAGGGAGAGAGGGGGAAAAACATCAATGTGAGAGAGAAACGTCGATCAGTTGCCTCTCGACACGCCCCATCTGGGGATCAAACCCACAACTGGGGCATGAGCCCTAACTGGGAATCAAGCCAGGGACCTTTTGCTTTGTGAGATGATGTGCAATCAACTGAGCCACACCAGTCAGGCCTCAAAAGGTTGATTTAAGGAAATGAATCTATTAAACACAAATCCTCAGAAAATAATGAAATGCTAGAATGTGTAAAAACACAAATTTCCATTAAAGTCTCTAGGAAGGAAGAGTTCTGAGTGGACTAGAGAAGGGGAGGAAGGTTCTGAAGGTGGGACAAAGGGGGCTGGGTGCATGGATGAGTGGGTGGAATGGCAGGTGGACGGACACAGGAGAGGAGAGAAGGCTTTCCGGCTGCAAGGGCACGTGCATTAAGCAGCGTGTCAGCAGGAATGAATACACAGGCTGTGAGGAGGGTGCAGCGCAGATGAAACGCTCTTTAAAAGAGGTGGCGTCACACACTGGAGAGTTAGCCCGGCTCAAGTTGTAGCAGAAGAAACCTAGGGCTTTAAAAATCAAGCAGATTACAAACGGATACAGCTTGCAGGCAGCTGCAAAAAAAAAAAAAAAAGAAGTATATATATTAATACTGCTGTGGAATGACCTCTAAGACATACTGTTAGTTGAAGAAAGTGCAGGAGAGTGTGTACAGTTCACTATCTTTCTTTGTGTCCAGAAATGGAGGGGATAACACACACGTGTGTATGTGCCTACAGAACGGCTCACATGGCCCAAAGCACTGAAGAACAAATGCAGACAGTGACCTACACAGAAAGGGAAAGGATGGGGGGAGGGTCCAGAGAAAAAAGCCAGAACCCCTCTTGATATAACATTTCCACAATTTTGACTTTGGATCCATGTAGATTTTTTTACATAATTAAAAATGAAATTAAACCCAACGGAATCCTTAACAACAGAAAATGAACTTCAAAAATATAACTAGTTAGTTGAAGTTTGTGGCATAACCAAATAAAAGTTATTTTAAGTGCTTTTACAATACAGTATTTTCATGGTAAATCCATAATGCTATTCTAAGAACCACAAGAAATCTCAAACTGCATTCAGTGGGCTTGTTATCAGTGATATGGTTGGTCATCTTACTTTGAAAATAGATATAGATACAGAAAGATAAAGCAAATCAGTATGTTAATGTCATTAGGAAGATTATCAACATTAATAAAAAGAAATACAAAATATAAAATCTGAGAAAAAGTATCCGAATGAATTCATGATTTTTTTTCTAAAAAGATACATATTCCCCAGCTTTTCCTACTAAAAAGGTGGAGAAGAAATGATAACCTACTATAAATGAATGGTCCTAGCCCTGGGTGTGTGGTCTTTAAGTACCATCATTTCATTAAAGGGAAATAGGGGCTTTTTGAGGAAAACCTCGGTTTGGGGTTGGAAGAGTGTGGGACATTCTCCTGCTCCAGAACGAGGAATTTAATCTCGTCAACTCATTCAAAATTAAATGGCCGTGTTAAGAGAACCTAACAACTTGAATCTACAGCGGTGTTAATTTAAATATCAAACAGAACAATAACTACAACAGTTTGAAACTATAAAATTTTTAAGAAAACATCTGAGTTCATAATGATACATCAAAAATAAAAACAAATATAAAAATTAAAGGTTGCTAGGGCACCAATTCCTTATTCTAAAAATTAATAACTAAGGTAAATAAGTATGCCTCTTGCCCTTCCTATACAGACTATATTTTAGGGCAGCCAGATAGTTGAGAAGGGAATATTCTTTCTCACAGATGAATCCCAGCTGACAGCTGCTGGGGGGATGAGAAACTTAGAGAAATCACAGTTTTGCAACTTCTAGTGAAAAGTGGATCTCGGCCACTATCATCAACGGCTGCTAAAACCATCAGGCTAAAGATTGAGGGTGAACTTTGTAATGGGTGGATCCGGCTGACCACCATCTCGAAAAGCAGGGCAACCAGATGTTCTATGGCTCCTGCTATGACGTAATGGAAAACTCACTCCTAGTCAAGTATTCTTTAAGAAAAGAAAAAAACCCACAAAAACAAATATGAAACCAAGAAATGGAATCTAATCAAGGCTCTAAATATAGAGCCATAAGGATATAATCAGCCAAATCCAGAATGTTGGAAATTCTACAGAATAAATGACCCAGTTTTATCAACAAATGAATAATATTAAAAAAAATGGTTGGGGAGGGTAATTGCTATGGATTAAAAATGTTTAGCACACACCAACAAATGCAACGTGTGGGCCTGTTTGGTTCCAAAAACAAGCAAACTATTAAAAAATTATAAGGTACCCTGGCCAGGTAGCTCAGTTGGTTAGAGCATCATCCCTATACATCAGGGTTGTGGGTTTGATCTCTCTCTGGTCAGCGGACATACCAGAATCCACCAACGAATGCATGAACAAGTGGAACAAATTGATGTTTCTCTCTCTCTCTCTCTCTCTAAAATCAATACTTTTTTAATTATAAGAAATATGGGAAAGTTTAAATGCTGGTTGGATATTATATGATAATAAGGAATTATTATTATTACTGAGCATGATATGTTTTTAAAAAGTCCCTATTGGTTAGAGATACATTCTGAAGTATTTACAAGTAATATGATTTGATACCTGACATTTGTTTCAAATTATACAAAGGAAGAAAGAAAAATTAAAGCTGGGTAATGGTCACGTGGGGTTCTTTTTTGATTTCTCTCAACTTTAAGGTACGTATATTTGAAAATTTCCATAATAAACTTTAAAAAATCAGGCACAGTAAGTTGGTCTTGAGTGCAGAGGTTACTATAGTGACCAGAGCATAAAAGGTAGAAAGAAGCCTGAACCCAGAGGGTGGGTGAACGACAGAGAGGAGAGACAGAGCGAGAGAGAGAGAGAAAGAGGCAGCTAAACAAGTCCCTGTCCTGGTGATTAAGTGGACTCAGGAGAGAAGAAACAATCGGCCAGAGTTCCAGCGTTTCCGACTGAGTCGGTAAGGGCATGCCGACAGAGGTGGGCAGCAGAGGAGGAAGGCTGAGATGAGGAGATGGGACTGTTAACTAGGGCTGGTTTGGATAGACGGCACCTCTGCTGACAGAGAAGGAAGGAAAGACCACTCCACATTCTCCAGGGAAGGAAACCAGGGGCCTGGATGCCCTTCTGCCTTGGGAAGGAAAGACAAGGCCCCTCGTGTGCTTGACACAGTCTTGATATCAGAAGGAGCACCTACAAATTAGTTCTAAGCTATAACCTTTTGGTTCCTAATACGATACACCTGGGTTTCCCAGGGATTAAAAGGGACATTCTTCCTTTCTTCTACAGGGTCCAGCACAAATAACACCCTCTTTTTATTACAAATTTTTTTACTACAAAATCATAAGCATGTAATTCTGTAACATAACAATACCACAGTCAAGCATACCATGTGGCATTTTAGGTGAAATGTTCAAATTAAAACTGTAAATCTTTACACCCATGTTACCCTACCAGCCACACTCGAGCAGGCCTTACTTCTGCCGGACCCTGTATCTCATCTCTTACTTTACTGATAGGGGTATAATTTACATACAGTAAGCACTCGGATATTAGGGGTTCATTTCTGCGAGTTTTCACAACCACGTGTACCCATGTAACCACATCCAAAATGGGAACACATTTTCGTCACCCCGGAAAGTTTCCTAAGGCTCCTTTCCAATCAGTGCCCCTTCTCACTGCCTCCTCCCAGAGACCACCACCGTCTGTCACCGTGTCTCACTTTCACCTGCTCTTGAACTCCCTTGCGTCTGGCTGTCCCTTAGCCAGTGCAGTGTTTAGAGCTTCCTCCACAATGGCAGGCATACCAGTGCTCTGCTCCTTCTTGTGGCTGTGTAAACTCCATTGTATAAACACATCACAATTTGCTTAAGCCCTCTCTTGTTGATAGACATCTGGGTTCTTTCCAGTATTTGGCTACTAGTGAAAAGGCCGCCATGGATATTTTTGAACAAGTCTTTTTACAGGCATACATTTTAATTTCTCTTTGGCAAATATCTAAAGATGGAATTTTAGGGTTGCAGGCGAACTGTATGTTTAATTGTGCAAAAAAGTGCTAAATAGCTCTCTAAAACAGTTATAATGATGTAAACTCTCCAACTATCATTCTTGAAGTGATAGGCTTTATTATACAGTCTGAAATTTTTAAAGGTATTTTGGTTTTGATCATTCCAAATAATCAACATTTTTTTCTAACTTACTGTAAATATTTTTTATATATGTCATATGTACTGTTGTTTGAGCTATTCAGTATAGATGTTTCACAGATAATATAATGCTTAAAAAAAGGTTCCAAACAGTTCTTAGAGAAAATGCTTTAAGGTCCAATAATGAACTACAAATGACCTTGTAAGGACTTAACATAAATGAAGGTCTGTTAACATAAT
Source organism: Phyllostomus discolor (assembly GCF_004126475.2). Lineage (NCBI taxonomy): Eukaryota > Metazoa > Chordata > Mammalia > Chiroptera > Phyllostomidae > Phyllostomus > Phyllostomus discolor. Next base: position 5,639,328 of record NC_040917.2, on the reverse strand, counting down.
GAAGGTCTTAACAGACCATCATTTAAGCACTGGAAAAGAATGGGGCATAAACTGGTCACACTAAGATGGTGAAGAGCATCTGAAGAAAGACCTCAGGTGATTTTTGGTAAGAAAACTGTATTTACAATGTTTGACATGAAAATACAGTTTGATTTCAGTTCTTGTTTTGTAAATCTGATGTTTCACCAATAGCTTTTATGTACGAAATACTGAGATTCTTACTTGCGGAAATGGGCTGAGACAGTCTCGTAGTATTTCCTGATAATTTGGTTCGTGAACTATTTCAAATATTTGCTTTCTCTGTTGGGAAGGGTGGGCGGGTGACAAAATGTGTGTGAGCAGTCTGCCCAGCTGCTTTCGGAAGGTTTCCTTACAGGACCATATGATCTTCATCCACTGCTGCCTGGAACCACTGGTTTTGCTTGAACCCTGAAACCAAAACAGAAATGAACCAGGATCAGACTGTTGGAGTAATAATATACTACCCACAACACAGACCTGAAGAAGATCACGGAACATATTTTATCCATGCTTTTTAAAGATAGTGTAAATCAGAAAGACACAGACATCCACGCAAATGGTGTTTAAAAGAGATGGACGTACACCTTTGTTCAAAACAGCCACAAGGTGGGAACAATCCGAATGCGCCCTGATGAACAGGTAAACAGAATGTGGTCTGCACACAGAACAGACGTCACTCAGCCTTAAAAAGAACTGCAGTACCTGCACATGCTTCAACGGGGTGAATTGAAAACATTATGCTAAGTGAAATAAGCCACACACAAAAGGACCATGTTGCATGAAATATGTATTATAATAACTTATGTGAAGTATCTAGAAAGTCAAATTTGTAGAGACCAGAAAGTAGAACAGAGGTCACAGGGCTGGAAGAGAGGGATGGGAATTAGTGTTCAATCAACACAGAGCTTCCATTTGGGAGGATGGGAGGTTCCGGACACGGATGGTGCTATGGTCGCACAAAGATGGGAATGTACTTAGAGCCTCCGAATTGCACCCTTAAAAATGGTTCAAATAGTACATTTTATGCTATATATATTTTACCACAATTTAAACAAGGAGAGAAGGATGAAGAAACTAAAGCCCTAAACCACTTATAAAGCTACCTAGGACTTGAAAATTTTAAACAAAAAAAAGAAAAAGAAAAAGAACCATCAGAGAACAAGGGTAGGTAAGGTCACACTGCTTTTTGCAATACAAAAGAGAAAGGATTTATTATAAAGACTTGAATTAGTACTAAAATACTGAATGTAACAGTCAAAAGTAAGGACTGCACATAAATTGATTCCCCAACAAGTAACCAAAGAAGCCGTTCCAGCTGTGTTCCCAGTAAGGCTAACCCAATCCTGGTCACATCTCCTGTTAAAAACTGAAATCAGTCCATTTTAGAGTTCAGTCTGAGTTTTGGAAACTGCTCTCTAATTTCTCCTGGTCCTGAGGGCCCTGTGTAAACTGAGTGACTCAGTTCCAGTGGAACCTTCAGACACCAAAATCTAGCTGAGACGTAGAGCCTGGCAGAGCCATGATTTGTGAGCTCGGCTGGAGTTAGATCGGCCTTGGTGTCTGTGGGCTGTGCTGACCCGTCTGTTCCCTGTGGTCACTGCAGGCAGCTCGCAGAAACCCGAGTGAGTCACTGAGGAATGGAGCCTGACACTTGCCTGTATTCTCTATATAATTCTGAAGGAGCTGGATACATTTAAACCAAGACCTAAAATTCACAGTAACTCATTATAATAATCATTCAAGATAGGTACAGATAAAGTACTTTGAAAACAGGCTATTAATTTAAACTCCCACAGAACTGGTTAAAGCCCACCTATGTTCTGATGCCGCTTGCTCTACCATATTGGAGAATGGCTTTCAGGCCACAGATGTAAAACCAACGCTTCACCCAGTGAGTCGGTTCGGAAAGGGGGACTCGGCAATATTACTCCATTATTAAAAATTCAAGTTGTCCGAGGTTCAGAAAAGTCTGTGAGAGACTTTTCTCTCTCATAGAGAGAGAAAATGTTTAATGTCTGAAAACATTAAATATAGACAGAAAACTTCTACTCTTTTTGTGTGAATGAACATTCCCCATGTAATTTACTTACAATAGACACTTTAAATACTTCTACCAGGTACGTGAATATTTCTTTCTGAAATGGATTGGAAACAGAAGTATGTTCATGATGAATATTTTCTTCAGAAATCTCAGTCTGGGAAACTGAGGTCTTGCTTTGAATGGCACTTTCTGGAGTACTCAGAATGTCAACAATGTCCGGATTAAACTCTGAATTAAAAAAAAGAATAAAAAATTAGTCAAATCACTGATACCTAGCCATTCAAAATGTAATGATGCTGGTAAAATACTTTCTAAATCAGTTGTCACAATATTAATGTGCAGTAGTGCATTAACTGTAGAATATACTAGAGAAAAGTGATCTTACTTAAAACAGTGCAGAAATTTAAATATATATAAACCATGCAATTCTAAATTAAAGATTTATCTTACTAATGAAGATGAATTGAACTGTGAAATCACAGAGCCACGAGGTTCCCGCACACACCAGACGCACAGCCCGCCCGGCGTCTGCAGTAGACGGGCACCCAGAGCTGCCTCTCTGCTGTGCGCCCCCAGTGCGTGCTGTGCAAGCAGTGCAAATGGTTCGACTGCAAGGTTTAGCCTGAGTGCCAGGGGCCTCAAATATAGAGAAGTTTAAAAAAAAATCTCAGTTCCGTTATTTTTCTAATGATTAACAAGTACTGTTTTCCTTTTCCTGCCTTCTTGGGGTTATTTGAACATTTCTTAGAATCCCATTTTGACTTATCTATAGTGCTTTTTGAGTATTTTTTTCATAGCTTTTTAGTAGTTGCTCTAGATATTACATTTTATATACAAATATATAAATCATTAGCCACTACAGAAATACAAATTGAAACCATAATGTGATATCACTATAAACATCAGAATGGCTAAAATTAACAACAGTGACAATTCCAAATACTTACACAGATTAAAAAAAACACAAAAACCAGACCACTCATACATATGAAATTACACAGTGGCTCTGGGAAAGTTGGCAGTTTCTCCACTAGAAGAAAACGCACACCACCACACAACCCAACAACCACACTCCCGGGCCTTTCTCCTGGGGGAACGAAGACTGCGTTTGCACAGAAGCCTACACCAAGTGTGACAGCAGCTTTATCTGTCCGGGCTCCAGACTGGAAACAGCTCAGACAGTCCTCCAACAGGTGCAGGGCCAAACAAATCGTGCCGCGTCCACACTGCGGAATGCTACTCAGCAAAAACAAAACATGTAACTACCAGGCCAGCTCTCTAAAAAACTATGCTGAGTGAAAACAGCCAAGGCTGCATTCTGTACAATTCCATTTATGTAACATTTCTGAAGTGACAAAAGTGCAGGAATGAAGAGCAGACTAGAAGCTGCCGGCAACTACAGAGGAGTGGGGCGGGAAGAGAGTGAGTGTGACTATAAAAAGGCAACGTGAGGGATCCTTGTGGTGGTGGAATGCTCTGTTTCTCAGCTCTGTAATATCCTGGTAGCGACATTGGCAGAGTTTTGCATAATCCATTGGGGGAAACTGGATAAAGCATATGCGAGATCCTTGTAATAATTCTCAACAACTACATGTGAATCTATTAACATGATTACAGCTGTCACCCCTTGTGATTTCTGTTTCCACAGTTTTAGTTATACATAACTGACATGTAAAATATTTCATGTAAAATTGCAGAAATAAACAATTCATAAATTTTGAAAAAATTTTATTTATTTTTAGAGAAAGGGGTAGGGAGGGAGAAAGAGAGGAAGGGAAACATCAATGTGTGGTTGCCTCTCGAGCACCCCCTACCGGGGACCTGGCCTGCAACCCAGGCATATGCCCTGTCTGGGAATTAAACCAGCGACTTTTTCATGTCACAGGCCAGCACTCAATCCACTCAGCCACACCAGCCCAGGCCACAAGTTTTAAATTGGACACTGTTCTTTGTAGCCTGCTGGGATCTCCCACTGTCCCCCCGGGATGTGAACCACCCCCACGTCCAGATATCCACAGTGCAGATGCTCCCCGGCTGTTAGTCCACAGCTATCTTGACTGTCAGGTTGAGTGTCGTGGTATCACGGTGCTTGTGTCCAAGTCGCCCTTTATTTTACTTAATCATGGCCCCAAAGCTCAAGAATAGTGATGCTGGCAACTCAGCTGTGCCAAAGAGAAGCTGGGAAGTGCTTCCTTCTAGTGAAAAGATATGCATGTAAAGGAAAAAACAGTGTATATAGGGGTTCAGTACTATCCATGGTTTCAGGCATCCACCAGAAGGGGTGTCTTAAAAAAAACTTTAAAAAGTCCATCTAGGCCAGCATTTAACACATTGAAAAATGGACTTTATTCAAGACTATTATTTCTGAAGAAATTCTTTTAATAGTATGGAAACGTCTTCAGTTCCCTCTTAAATTATTTTCCTTTTGATTCAAAATCTGAGCAATGACATATTTACTCTCTAGTCTTACCTTGATAAAGAATCCTGTTGATGGCCAGAATGGTGAGCCTCTGCAGCCTCTGCGCAAGCTCCGCTTCGGTGGCCTGGACAGGGTTCTCCTGGCTCATTCTCCGCTGCATCATCACGTGAAGCTCATCACTCGCCACTGAGCGCATTTTCATTAGAAGGGAGTCAGTTTGAGCAAGGGGAAATTTCCGAGGACCTTCAAATGTAAGTTAAAGCGTCAAATGCCAGAGTTAACAAGATCAAGGAAACTATTTTTGCAGCAATTTTTTGATCATCAGAACATGAAAAGAACCTTATTTAATACAGAGTTAATTTACATAAAGGAAAGAGAATTATTAAGAGAAAGTGATGTTTCTCCCTCTTTAAATAGGTACAATAGTAATTTTGATCTCAAAGTCCTAAACAAAAATGGCTTAGGAGGATGGCTACCATTTGGCAAAATTTGAGTCTCCTGAAAAACTCCAAGAATTAGAAATGGATGTATAAGTAGTTCAGAATGTTTTGACAAAATATTTTCAAATACTGTTGCATTTCCTCATATTCTAAAATAATCAACAGATTTTTATTTTACTTTTTATTAAAGATTTTATTTACTTTTAGAGAGAGGAGAGAGGGAGAAAGAGGAGAGAAACATCACTGTGAGAGAGAAACATCAATTGGCTGCCTCTCATAAGCACCCAGACTGGGGACTGAAACCACAACCCAGACATGTGCCCTGACTGGGTATTGAACCTGTGACCTTATGTTTTTTCCAGACAACATTCAACCAACCAAGCCACACCAGTCAGGGCATCAATAGATTTTTAAAGCACATTGTGTTTCAGTAAGAACATTACTACTTCTGGATAATTGAGTTTTTTGAAATAGTTTTGAGAAGTGCATACAGTGAGAGTAGAAATCAGTCAAATGAAGGTGAGGAGATCAGAAAGGTGAATATCATTCCAGTGATTTGCTAATGAATGATTTGCTGCACATGCATCACTTGGGATTTAATCCTACACAAGCATTTCCTGAGAAATGTTTCCTCAGATTGAACAGGTAGAACCGGCACTCGGCACCGTTACTGCACCTGCTCCGAGAGGTACCACACAGGGAGTGGATCCAGGAGGAAATGGGGGGAATGAGTCTTGACGGAACACACTGAAGGAAAAGGGCATCGGAAGTTGACCATAGGACCGAAAATGGTGTCTCGGTAGGTGAGGAGCAGTGGAACCCTTCATTGGAATTGAACCTTTGTTTTAGATTATGAAAACATGTATCAATTTCCATAGTTTCTATAAACATAACTTACATATAATTAAAATATACATTTTAATGACTCATCCTGCAAGATATTTAAATATTTTAATAGCATTTTAGATTGTCCACTATTTTAGGTAATCATTATTTTTAATCAGTTAATACATTTTGATGGGTAGAGTCACTTTTGAGACAAAAAAAACCAAGCAAATAAAAAGAAAAATTTCCTATCAGTGATGTATTCAAGAATAACATTTCAGACTACGTCCTCAGTTTAAGCAGGTTCTCCCCAATGTCCACTTCTCCGACAGCTTCCATCTGTGTGAGCAGCCGGTGTTCACAGTTCAGAGGCTCAGCCACACAATGAACAGGGAGGGCGAAGCCTTGTGCGGGGCTATGCACGCGGCAAAGTGGGGGGCTTCGCCCTCGTGTTCTGAGGCTGCCCTGAACTGCTGCAGCCCCAAGCACACTGTTCCTAAGCCTCAGCTTCCTCGCATGTAAAGCGTGAATTAGGAAGTAAAATAGAGCCTTACCCACAGGCAGACATTTGTCACTATCTGACACTATATTAGATATATTTATTTACAGGTTAGTTGATCATTTTCTTCAGAAAAATATAAGTTCCATGACAACAGATAAAACGATAACTGGTACATGACTAATGCTTGGTAAATTTGGTTGATGGTTGGAAGAATGGACAAAGAACGTTATTCTGTAGATTAATACAGTAATGGCCACAAAACACAATGCCTATCTCATACAAGGAATCAAAAGTTGTTAATAGTTGGTAATATTATTAATGGTTGAAATGTAAATAAAATTCATAGAATATTTATATATATATACACACATATATATTCATTTATGACGGTTTAAATTTATATGTCCTTTAAATAATGCCTTAATGCTTTCCTCCACATTCATGTATCAAGGTGATGTGTAGTGTTGTATATTGATAAGCAGTAAAAAAAAATACAAAAGAATATATCTTGCTACCCTGTTTATAATAGCAAAAACAAACAAGGGAAAAAACACCTCTGTTTATTGGACAAAGCTTAGGAAAGACAACCATGGCAAGTTAATATAATAGATTTTTATGCATTTTTTTAAACATAAAGAATATTTATAGCACATGGAAAGATATCTGTAATACATTGTTTAGAAACAGGAGGTAGAGTATCATACTGCCCAGGCAAAATTACACTTTCTCTTATATATCTCTATGCCAAAAAACCCACACAGAGGCTGAGGAGCTAGTGCCCTGTGCGCCCTATTCACTGGGTCCCAGAGAACCGCTGACGTCAGGCGGAAGAATGGAGCACATGAGTGAGACTGCAAGGAAGCTAGGCTGGTGGCAAATGGCACCTGCCCCCTCCCAGTATGAGGACTGAACGTGGAGATGTGAGGATGGTACTGCTCAGGGCGCTCTGGCCCGACCCACGGATCTCCCGCTTCCCAGTCTGCGTCAGCCTGTCTATCATCAAACCACCTGGCGTGGCCCTCACAGAAGCAGCAGCTGCCAGCTGTCCACACAAGTCCTGCTGGAGGTGCAGGAGGTGGCAGTGGGGCTGGAGGTGTCATTTGCCTCAGCAGTTTTCAATAAATGCTAAATGAGTGTTTAGAAAAAGGCCACCCCCATACCAGTGAGAGAGCTTGTTTTACAATAAACCTTTGTGGGAACAGGTCACCATGTACGCGATGGACACCAGGGCATTAGAAACCCCTTAGTCACTTTCATATCATGACAAATGGACTCGGTGGCTTCAGAACCACACTCCCCAGAGCAGAGAGGCTGCAGTATTTGAATCTTTCGTACCCGTACCCACAGGGTGCAAAGCCAATATGTTTGACAACTTTTGCTAACAGTGAACAAACAGAATAAGGTCTTTCCCAAATAGTTGTGTAAAACAACACGGAAGGAACTAAATGGCAACAACTTAACACATATGAAGTGGCATTTTGTGACAGGACTCAGCTGTATTTCAATTAAGGTCATATTTAAAATAAGAAACTTCTTGAGAGAGGACTAAAGATACAGGTCCTAGAGATCTGACAGCTGGTGTGAATGATGCAGCTGGTCTAGGTAACAAAAAGAAGAGTGTAGGTATGAGTGATGTGGCTGGGGTAGGACACAGAGGGGAGAGTGTAGGTGTGAGTGATGTGGCTGGGGTAGGACACAGAGGACAGAGTAGGTGTGAGTGATGTGGCTGGTGTAGGACACAGAGGACAGAGTAGGTGTGAGTGATGTGGCTGGTGTAGGACACAGGGGAGAGTGTAGGTGTGAGTGACGTGGCTGGTGTAGGACATAGTAAAGAGTATAGATGTTGCTGTTCCAGCAGCCTGTTATGCTTGGCCTCAGTTGATCTGTTAAATGAGGAGCCTGGACCTCTTGTCTTTTAAGGTCTGTCATCAAGTTCGAAGTTGGTGGGGTCTGTGAGCCTCACAGGGGTGACTACAACTGCACAGACAAAGTGAAAAATATAGGCCCCGAAGAACTGGCCAGGAAAGTCAGGAGGAAAAAAGAATGTCTTGGAGAAAGGATGAGCTGTCCATTATCCACTTTAAAATGACTGAAACAAACAAATAATAAATAACAAACTTGGAGCTAGGCACGGCTCAAGCTCAAGGTGATAAAAATGCTAGTATCTGGCCAGACAGAGGACAGTGTGTTAGAGAAGTCGCAGGGAAAACAGGAAGCAGCAAGAGGGCGAAGTGCAGGCCTGGGCCCAGGGTGCCGGGAAACTCCTTCAGCGACCCAGGGGTAAAGGAGGAGCATGAGAGAGAGCAGCAGGAAAGAAAGTAGTAAAGGGACACCTTCCTACGGGCACAGAGGGGCTGTTCCATTCAAACAGTCGCTGACTACGCACGGAGTCCTGCAAAGGGAAGGCACTACAGCAGCATCGTCGGGCATGCAGGAAGCTGAGCGTCACTGCCAGCCTTGGGGTAAGTGGAATTCTAGCTGGGACAAGAGGTGCGGCCGAGAGCCAGTTCCAGGGACTGCTCGGATGTTCAGTGAAGGAAGGCTGTAGGGGGCAACTCGGGTGTTTAGAAGTTTTGTTCACGCAAGCTTTCTTTCAGGATAACCTAAACATACTACTGCAAAACAATGTACATTTAACAGTTATCTCTTCAGATGAGTCTTTCTACATAGTTTTAAAATCTGTCATAGAACTGGACACAGTGAAGGAGTGTAACAAATGTAGAAGAAAAATCTGGATTGAAAAGCCCTTAAGACTTCAAGGGTGATTACTCTTCCAACAATTTCCCAAGTACTCTGGTTGGACCTACATGTGTGTATACATATATATCCAGTGTTCAAACATACATGTGTATGTATGTGTGGGTGTGCCATACAGATCCAATGTGTGTGTGAGGTGTTCTATGCTATCTTTCTGGATTATGTGTATGAAATTCATAGTGAGTTTTGTGGAAACATAAGGAAGTCTAACAATATTAATGCTTATTATTTGATGCTTTGTGCTAATTTACAGCAAGCCCTGATGTCACGTGTGTTCTAACCACTTGTTAGCCACCATCGCCTCCTGCCTGCACCCCCAACCACCCGTCCTGCTCTCCTCTAATCCGCCCTCCACACAGGAGCCGCAGCGGTCCTTACAAATGGAAACCTGAGTATGTCCTGCCACCTGTGCTACACCTTCACTGACATCTCATTAGGACGAAGTCTGAACACTGTCACACAGCCGCTGCGACCACACGTGCTGGCCCGTGCCGGTGGGGCAGCCTCACCCGCATCCCTCACCCAGCGCTGCACTCCAACCAATGGCTTCCTTTCACTTCTGAGCAAGCCCTGCTTTCTCCTGCCTCAGCACTCTCACGTGGGCCGTCCACTCCACCAGAGACACACAGCCTCTGACCCTGTCCCTGGCCAACTCCTTTTGATCCACATTTAAATCTCACCTCCTTAGACACTTCCCTCCCTCCTGATAAAGTGGTTGCACTGTTATTAGTCTCATTCCTAACTCCCTACAATTCTCTGCTGTTTTATAATCTCTGCAAGGGCTGATTCTGTGTCTGTTCTTTAAATCATTGTATCTTCAACATTTAATGTATTGCTTAGCACATCGTGGGTGCTCAGGAGATCATTAAATGAGAAGAGCATGGAGAAGAAAGCAGTGAGTAGCTTCTTCTGGGAGGAAAACTTTCTCAAGTTATATAGCTTACGTTTTAAGCTAATAGTATTAAAAATGCAAATGGCACCCGAATACAGGAAAGCCAAGCTGCTCACAACTCACAGTTACTACAGTGTTAGTCCGTTACTCACCAGCAATGCTCTTCCGCTTCTGAGATATTGTTTGAGGGGGAGCAGAAGGTAACTGGAATGAATTTGTAAGGTTTTCCGAGTCATGGTTTGCGGTGGTCCTTATAAATTCCATAGCGGCCTGGAGAACTCGGAACTGCAGTGCAACAGCCATATCTAAAAACAGCAGGGACTAGAATGTTTTCAAGCTATGTGGTTGTCGATTTTGATTTTTATATTCATACAATATCTAATGTTTTATTAGAATAAAATAAAATTTGTATTTTATTTTATTTATTTATCCACAGCCAAGGACATTTTTCCATTGCTTTTAGAGAGAGAGAAACATTGATGCAATAGAGAAGCATTGATTGGTTGCCTCCTATACACGCCTGGACCGGGGACCACATGCACCTAGGCTACGCCCAGACTGACTAGGGATCGAACCCACAATCTCAGGTATGTGGCCTGACAGGGAATCGGACCTTCAACCTTTCAGTTATAGGACGACGCTCCGACCAACTGAGTCACACCAGTGAGAGCTAAATTAAAAATTTTAAATCAACATGGGTTCTTGATGGTAGTAGGCATTTTTTAACTGTCTTTAAAAGCAATTTTAAAGCAAATTTTCAAATGGTCACTATAAAATACAAGCCCACAAATTTATTTCATTTTATATAATTGTTTTACATAACAAGCTTTTTAATACATAAGTCAAAAGTTTAACCAGAAATTTTCACACTTTTCTGCTTAACATTTGCCATTAAAGAAAACTAAAGGCCATTATTATTCAACATAAACCTTTTAATTCTACTTGGTAAGAAAAATCAGGAGCTTCCTTTAATATGTTGTCTGCTACTAATTACATAGAGACATCATTAATTTTTTTTACTTTTTACCACTTAAAAAGGTTTCTTTTTAAAGCTGAAAGATATCACAAATTAGTATAAAGTTTCCAAGAAGAAAGAGATTAGGTTCAAATAACATTTTTTGGCTACTATACAACTCCCCCCAAAACTCCATCAAAATTAAATCTTACTTTGTGTCCTCTTGTTTTTGCTATTTTGAAGATATCCAAGCAGTACAACAAGGTCTTCAATAACTCTAAAGTACTGAGAGCCCGAGGAACTGCAGGCATGAATTGTGACGGCTATGAAAAGTTGCTGTATATCACAAGCAAGCAATTTGTATTCATTCAAAGGCATGCTAAAAAAAAAAAAAGAAAAAGAAGTTAAGGCCAAGAGAACTAGTTGAAATTCTTGTTCTACCAGCAGTCATTAATGCACACACTCATTCAATATTTACTCATGCTTACTCTATGGGAGGTAATACGAACTGCATGCTGGCGATAGGTAGAGAAAGACACACTTTGGTTCTTGTCAAAAAGCTGACTGTCGCCCTGGCTGGCGTAGCTCAGTGGATTGAGCTCAGACTGCGAACCAAAGTGTCGCAGGTTCGATTCCCAGTCAGGGTTCATGCCTGGGTTGCAGGCCATGACCCCCAGCAACCTCACATTGATGTTTCTCTCTCTCTCTTTCTCCCTCCCTTCCCTCCCTAAAAATAAATAAATAAAATCTTAAAAAAAAAAAGCTGTCTTGCAGAGAATCAGATAAGTAAAGAGATACTTATAAACAGTAAATCGCAGTAAGCGTAACAACCAAGGTTAACAGAAGCTAATATGGGGAAATCTAGGCAGGTTCCCAGATCACACTGAAGGTGGAGATTTTGTAGGTATGAATACTAACACTCCTCGAAGGCTTCTCAGAAAAGATAAATTTGAATACATTAGTTAACCCCTCTGAATCTCAATTAAATTGTAGTTATTTTAAAGATTCAGAGAGGTAATAGGTTTGAATATATATTAATCACTCACAAATACCTAATACATATGAATGTTACTTCTGCCCCTCAATTTTTAACCTTTATAATCTACCCTAGTGTGTGATGTTAAACATAAATACTTATATCCATTTACTTTTCTAAATCAAACAAGAGTTAGAACTGGTTATTGTTTTGGGTGAATTAATAAAGCATATTAGAGACATTCAGCAAGTATAATTTATTTTTAAAAATAACAACACACTACTCTTAGAAGAAGCTTGCATGCACTCTTTCTGAGTTCTGCCAGTTTCATGATCTGTATTGCAGTTGAGAGGAAGTATTCTGAGGAGCTGTAGAACTCGGCATTTCTCATATGCCTGGCACACAGATCCTAAACAGACCAGGTGCCCAATAAACACTGAGCTGAGCTGAGTATGAGGAGTGTCCCTTGTACTCAGAGCCTCCTTGGCCTAGAGCAGCGATTTTCAGCCTTTTTTCTCATGGCACATATAAACAAATTACTAAAATTCTGTGGCACACCAAAAAGTATATTATGTTTTTTGATGACCTGACCAAAAAATGAATATAATTTTGATTCATTCTCACTGGACAGCTATTCTTGTGTTGACTATTGTCATTTTTTAAATTGTATTTTATTATTTGTGCTATTACAGTTGTCCCAATTTTCCCCCTTTGCCCCCCGGCCTCCCACTCCCTCAGGCTATCTCCACGGTGTTGTCCATGACCATGGGCCATGCATATAAGTTCTGCTCTCTTCCCTGTGCTGTGCTTCACATCCCCATGACTGTTCTGTGACTACCAACTTGTACTTCTCAATCCCCTCACCTTTTTGGCTCATCCCTCCAACCCCCCTCTCATCTGGAAACCGTCAAAACATTCTCTGTATCTATGATTCTGTTCTGTTCTGCTTGTTTATTTTGTTTTTTAGATTCAATTGTTGATAGATATGTATTTATTGCCATTTTATTGTTCACATTTTTTATTTTCATCTTCTTAAAGAAGACCCTTTAACATTTCCTATAATACTGATTTGATGGTGATAAACTCCTTTAACATTTTCTTGTCTGAGAAGCTCTTTATCTGTCCTTTGATTCTAAATGATAGCTTTGCTGGGTAGAGTAATCTTGGTTGTAGGTTCTTGCTTTTCACCACTTTGAATATTTCTTACCAATCCCTTCTAGCCTGCAAAGCTTCTTTTGAGAAATCAGCTGACAGTCTTATGCGAGCTCCCTTGAAGGTAACTAACTGCTTTTTCTCTTGCTGCTTTTAAGATTTCTCTCTTTGTGTTTAACCTTTGGCATTTCAATTGTGATGTATCTTGGTTGTCTTTTTAAAATCTGACAATCTAAGGAATATTAAATTGTTGAGGACTGCCCTGCCTGGATTTAGAAGCTGTAACCCCTGCCAAGGCTAAGGCTGAGGGAGCGAGCTTGGACCTTAAGCCACCAAGGAGACAAAACCTTATCTCCCTGGCAGGAGTGCTGCTTCTGCTCCTTTTACTTCATCCATAACTGGCCCCCAATGCTTGGTCGGTTAGCCAAAGACCGGTAGGATTCCCCAAGGGGGGAATGACCTAGGATAGGCACGATCACGTGGGAGGCCCCCAAGGAAGGACTTTGGGGGCTGCAGCAAAAGGGGGTGATGGACCCTTGCCCCTCAGCTTTGACAAAGCCAGGGTCCTCATTGTCTGCGAGAAATCTCCTAATCTCTAGGCTGCCTTACTTCCCTTGCTCCACCTAAGCCTGAAACAATGACAGAGGGTGGTGCAGCCCTGTGCTGGAAGGGGCAGGTTCCCTGGGCCATCAGGCCTAAGAAAGAATATGTAAAATTCTGTGAAACCTGCTTTGTTTAGAATGCTCTCAATTAAAGATAAGGATCCAAACATGAACTAAGTTTGTTCCTCAAAGTTTTACAGCTCTTTAGCTATCTGACTCTGACTCAAAATAGGCCCTCAGAGTTCTTTGTTATCCATTGTTTGATCCTTACTGCCTGGCAGTGATTAATGAGCTTTACCTGAATTCTTGTGTAAATGAACCCAATAAAAGCACAAGAGGAACAGGCTCCTGGCCCTTCTCCTCTGAGAGACTGGCCACCTTTCCTCCCCAAGCAGATCATGTCTTGGTAGACTTGTTCTCATCTGTGGCATCTGGGGGGGCCCTGTGGGTGGAGCCCCCCACATTAAATCAGGGACCCTGACTGAACAGTCAGGTATTATATATTTTAAAAATTCTCTGGCATATTGGTTGAAATCACTGGCCTAGAAATTCATCAGGATACACTCCACCTTCTCTGCAAAAATGTAGATAGTATTTAATGTTTGAATGTGCAATGAAATGGTGCTCCTAGAGATACACATTCTAATATTATGCTAATAAAAATGTTATACTGTATGTCACAAATGCAAACACCAAAGGAACAGAGTTCAAATAAAAATATAATCTCCTACATATTTCTTAAAGCTCTTAATAATCAATTTGGTAGCCAGCCACTTGCCAATATACTTTGGCCATTAGAAATTAATTTATGGTAGCAGACATAAAAGAAGGATGGCACATGAATTCAAAACACAGGCTTTTATAGTGAGACACACACAGTCTCATGTTCTCTGCTATTTACTAGCTGTGTGATCTTCAAGTGACTATATCCCTCTAATCCTCAATCTCCTATTCCTGATGGCATAATAATTCTGTAAGACCATAACTAGAAGCTTTGTGAATATACAGGGTGGGGCAAAAATAGGTTTATAGTTGTGACTATGTAAAACACAGAGTTTATTATTATATTATTACAATATTTATCAATTATTGTGTTATTTTCCATATGAACAATGGTAAACCTATGTGTGCCTACCCTGCATTTGAAGACAGTTAAACTTATTCAACTTGTCTTCAGGTTCTAGATACCTAAAAGCAGGTTTTATAAATACCTTTTTTTATATATATGAGATATATATATGAGAAGGTATATAAATACCTTCTTTTATGTATATGAGAGAGGGGAAAAAGAGAGGAAGAGAAATATTGATATGAGAAATGATTATTTCGTAGAGGCACCAACTGGGGACCAAACACTCGACTTAGGCATGTGCCCTGACTGGGAACTGAAACCACGGCCTTTTGGTTTGGGGGACAATGACCAGCCTACTTAGCCACACCTACCAGTGCTAAATACCTTCTTTTAACCTAACTTTGTTGCAAATGATGGAAAATATGCCTCCTCCAAATGTCATCTCACTTAATCCAATCAGTTTTGTAGAAAGTTCCCTTTCCAAAATACTCCTCAGATGTAGCTTTGAACAATGATTGAAAACTTACTTCTTTTCTAGTCCGTTCAGGGCTGCCACTGTGTTACATAACACGTAGAGAAGGCCATTATCCAGCAACATATCTGCCACCTTGGAGCAGGAATTCAGCATCTGGAGAAGAAACAGGAGGGCCGCGTGCAGGAGCGCGTTGTCGTACAGAGAGGTCTCTATCAGTCCCAGCACGGGGATGACAGCCCACTTCTGGAACAGCTCCAGGCTTTTCACGTCTTCCAGGTCAAACCTGCGATAAACAATGCGCAGTGCAGAGCACATCAGAAGCATTAACTGTGAAATAAGAAAAAACAATGCAATATGGGCCATTTTAACCTGATTTTGAGGCTATACAAAATAAATTTGGCAAACAAGGATTGTTAACCCCTTTTTAAGACCATAGACCCCTACAAAGATAAGAGGTATTGTTAAATGTATGTCCCAAGGCAAAAACACATACAAGTGAAACATATAAACAATTTCATGGTTTCACATGACTCATTTTAATTCACCCATTGGCCCTCCCCTTAGGTGTCCAAAGAACCTCTGCTTTTGGGCTCTATGTAACAAGTGCACAGGAACATAATTATTATTAATAACTACTACTAATTATTATTATTTTCCATAGAATTTGACAGAATGAGCTAGTAAACAAAGGTCTAACAGAAGATCTCAAGCTCTTGTCCCAGCACTGTCTGCCTGTCATGGAAGGAGACACTTACTCAAGCACTTTGCGCCTCATTTTCCTTACCTGCCAAATATGGGTGGTGATGTCTGCCCTGCCCTTTCTCAAGGCTGTTGTGGGAATCAAATGAGATAATGCAGGATCGCTTTGAAAGAGCCAAAAGCTGTATGCAAATGAAACATACTGCTGCCATGACGACCACAAATAAATTTCTCAAGGTCTAAATCGGTCTACTTAATAGTAACTGGGAGACACTTAATAACAACAACAATAAGAAGAAGAAGAAAAAGAAGAAGACACTCATTTCCATCATAGACAAAAATAATAGTTTGTCTTTCCTGCCAAACTTCTGGTTCGGAGAAAACATTCTTTTATTTTTGTGCTTGTTTGCTAACCCTCCAGCATTATGCCAGGGCCAGAGCTCAGTAATCAGAACACCAGGAGTCCCAGGAGAAGAGCCGGCGGGTCCCCAGATGACCTGAAGGGTCCATGGGGACAGGGGCTTCTCCATGGATCACTCAGGTCAGCTGCTGCTGAGAACACACAGGCCACCCTTCTGTTCAGTAGCCTTCTTCTGTGGATACTAGACATATAATCATAACTCTCACTCTCATCTCATGCAGCATTTATGTTTCTAGCCTCCAGCTAGTGAATGAAATAAAGGAAAAAGTTATATCAGAAAGAATATCACATGGAAAATAGTAAGTCGATTCACCTGGAAAATGACTTCTGGCAGATTTTTTCTAAAAGTGGCCAAATAATTTTGTTGAGGGCCAGTTTCTTAAATTTTACATTTAAGACAAAAGACCCTTAGTTATGGTGGAGGGAAGAATGCACTTACTCTTCATCAAGGCCAATATGTCGACCGAAGAGCATTTCTATGAAGCTCTCTAACAGCTCCCGAGTCCCCCGGTGCAGATACAACTGGTTGGCTAGCAAGGAAAAGCCACGATTCTTCAAAAATTTATCTTTTAGTTCCTTAGATGCTCTATTAAAATATGCATCTAACAGCTAAGGAAAAAAATTAAGACAATTTAGATAACATGTTAAAATTTATATAATGTATGCAAATCAGACTATTAGTAGTAATTGTAAGTTATTGTTTAATTTCATGTGCATAGACATCGAAAGCTAAAAAAAAGATGCCACTTCCATGGCAAAACAAAATAAACTTTGTCTCTATTACAGGATGTTAATAATGACTCTGCCTTGGAGATCATAATACATTTGTGATGGGAAAACTAGTTTTTTAGCTGAACATAGACACCTAGTGCACTGGCAGCCTTAGTCAAGTGTATGCAAAATATTTGTGCCAAATTCTGAAGAGAAAAAATTAGTCAACCCCATTCTGTGCTCACTCTGCAAATGCATGTGCACATGTGCACACACGTGCACCTGGACCTCTGTTTCTCGACTTCTTGGCAGATTATTTATCATAAGCAAAGGCCTCCATTTCCACCCCTCCCTAGCATCTTAAACACCAACGTGTGTAAAACCAAATCAATTCTCCTTTCCGAACTCACTTCTTCCACGGTTCTATTCTTGGAGCACAGCAGCACTACCCTCCCAGGCTTCAGGGCTAACCTCTTCTTGCCCTGACCCTGTGTGTAAGATGAAGGCAGCACAGCTCAGCTCCAGCCAGTGTCTCTCCCATCTGCCCGCCCTCTGAAGTCCCACCGCCCAGATTAGAAACTCCTCATTTCCCCCCTGGACTACTGCCTTTCCCCCTGCAATGGCTCCCTCGCAGTGCTGACAGACTCTTCCCCAAACACACACCTACACACTGTCCCACTTAAAAAGCTCTCTGAGTTCACAGCATAATACAAAACACACTTTTTGCATGAAACCATCCCTCATTCCCCCATCAGGATTAATTGCTTTTCCTATGTTCCTGCTCCTCCTTATTAATACTGCCACTGAAGCACTCATTGCAGAAGTCCTTACATTTTACTTAGTTGGTGTATGTCTCCCTCTCACTAGGCTATAAACTCCTTGAATGTATGGGCGCATGTTATTCCCCTTTACATCCCACATAGCAACGAGCCCAGTGTTTTACACATGAGATGGAAGCTCAATATATACTGGGTTGAATGGCAAGTGATTCAACAATATCCTACATCTACGTATTTATCTGTATTTATTTGTTTAGTACCTACTGTATACCAGGCACAAGACGCCTACCCTCATGGAATTTCTCTTTCAGTGTGGGAGATGACAAGTAAGTGAGGACAGGGGACAGGGACACTGTCTCAGAAGGTGATCAGGGAAGGCCCCCAAGCTGAAACCTGAAGTGAATGTCCGCAATCTAAGACTGCACTGCCAGGGAGAGTTCAAATGAGCTGTGTGTTCCTTGTAAATGGTAGACTTAAAAAAATGCATAATGATATGAATCAGTCCATGAAGGGCTTAAAATTAGATGGTAATGCATACGAAAATATGAGTAAGAAGTAACAAATGATAACAGTTCATTATTCCCAAGTATAAAGTCAACCTTTAGGTTTACTTTAACATACATATTTTCAAGTCATGAATAGCACATATATTTATTTTCCAAATTGAAACCACAGGCAGTCCTTGCCCTTACTTTGATGACTCCTTGCTGTATAGCGGGTGATGGGTGGTTCACGAGGACCAACAGCACGTCTGCTTGAATCAGCCTGCCCATCACGTCTTCCAGCATAGCGTCAGGCAGCACGAGGAGAACCCCACTCAAGAGCTCATATAACCCACAGCATATGGGAACCAAGCAATCTTCACTGACACTACAACAGACCAAAAAAGTCATACTGACACAGCATAAGGGAGACAAGGACACGCCAACTCCCTTAGGGCCGGATGCATTCTGAGAAATGCTTCCTTACTCGATCTCATCTTCGAACGACCACAGAGTGCACCCACACATGCTGGGTGGTGCGGCCCACTGCCCACCCTGATCAGAGGGCAGCCCGCTGCCCACCCCAGTCAGAAGGCATTCCGCCGTCGTGTGTATGGTCTCTTGTGGAACCATCATTATGTGGTGCATGACTGCCATCATAATTTTAACATGTGAAACATACATTCATTATGTTAAATTAAAAAATGTTTCCTGATTTAACTATGATTCACAAATTTGCCATCACTTTTTGTCACCAGTATCTTTTGGGCAGGTATTCTCCTGAACGGTATTCTATTCTACACCTATGATGTCTAATACTATAGTCACTAGCTACTGGTGCTATTTAAACTATTTAAAAATTAAATTAAAAAATTCAGCTCCTTGCCCTGGCCAGGTGGCTCAGTTCACTGGGAGCATTGTACCGCACACATGAAGCTGTGGGTTTGATCCCCGGGTAGGGCACATACCTAGCTTGTGGGTTTGACCCTTGGTCGGTGGTGCTCAGGAGGCAACTGTGCCACGTTTCTCTCTCACATTGATGTCTCCCTCTCCTTCCTGTTCCCTGTCTCTAAAATCAATAGATGTATCCTCACATGAGGATTAAAAGAAATCCCACTCCTCCTCTGCACCAGCCACACTTCAGGTGCTCAGCAGGCACACGTGGCCCGTGTCTGCTATGCTGGTCCGCGCAGGGAAGACATTTCCATCTCAAAGTTTCCTGGACGGTGCTACTTGAGATGCTTCTGGAAGCAATACTAAACCTTATAATTTCCATGAACTGAAGAGTTTTTCTCTAATAACCATAAGAATGAAATAAACTACAAGATTGTTTTCTTTGAGAACTATTTATGGTTTAGTGTTTGGTTAAATGTGGAATTCAATATTATCTAGCATTCACATAAGGAGAAAGGTATCTTCTTTGTCATTAAAATATGTTATATGAGCCACGGCTGGTGTGACTCAGTGGATTGAGCATGGGCCTGGGAACCAAAGGGTTGTCAGTTCAATTCCCATTCAGGGCACATGCCTGTGTTGTGAGCCATGTCCCCAGTAGGGGGTGTGCGAGAGGCAACCACACATTGATTTTTTTCTCCCTCTCTTTCTCCTTCCCTTCCCCTCTCTCTAAAAATAAACAAATAAAATCTTTTTAAAATATAAAATAAAACATGTTATATGAAGGAGGACCCAAAAAACAGATTTTTTAATTAAAAATTGTGTATTCTTACATGTTTAAACTTTAGTCACCTTCAACACACTCTCCATTTGATGCAATACACCTATTAAGATGTTTTTACCACTGCTCAAAACAGTTTTTGAACTCATCAATTTTTATATCTTTTAGTGCTTCTGCCATTTTTTGCTTCATGTCTTCCACATCAGCAAAACATTTCCCTTTGAGGCTGTTTTTGGTCAGAAAGTGCTCAATACACGCAGTGCAATGTGGGCAGGTGCACTTATAAATCACCCATCATGAAATGGGCAAACACACTGAAAGAGTCTTAAAAAAAAAAATCCCTGAAACTGAACTCAGCCTTCACAACACCGCTAGCCAGCGCACTGATACAGATGGGTTTCTAGAACACTCTCCTAGCGAGGGAGGCCTGTACTACAAGGGGCCGGGCCTGCCCTCCAGAAGATAATTCCAGTTTTTTGGGTCCCCCCTCGTACTGTAAGAAGTGACATAATGCAGACATTTCTAGAAGTACAGAATTCTTAGTAAAAGAATAGTAAAACATGTGGAAGGGGCGTGGCACGCAAAAACACGGGAGTACCTGTGAGCATTTGCAGTTCGGTGGTGGTTTGGCTCATAAGCAGGAGAAAAGGCTAGGCTTTCCCAGTCCTCCGTGCTCCTGTCAGCAAGACTCGGCCAGCGGCTGACGGCTGCAGACCCGTTCTGTGAAGGAAACGCCAGCCCTAGGCTTGCAGTGGTGCTGTGGCTTTGCTGGAATGAGGCCAGGCCCTTGAGGTAATCAGGGCGCCGTGGGCAGGACTCATCGCCAGGGCTGTCACCATCTGCTCTGGGTTCTGCTTCCGACTCTCTGTGATCTACTTTGGCCGCTGGAAACTCCAACGTTCCTCTGGGGCCACTCCTGACAGAGGCTTGTCCTGAAAGGACAGCTTCCACCTCACACACAGTTTTTGCAGACTCACAGCTACTGATGAATGCGTCCTCTTGCTCTTTTTTCAGCGTCTCTGAACTCCCTGGAGGAAGCCATTGCTCAGGCTGGCAAGCAACATGATTACCTGCGGTACTCTGTAACTTGTCAATGCCACAGTCCAAACTTGCCATCAGTTTTTGTGGCAGCATCAGAGGAGAAGCAGGAAGTGCTGGCAGGCTTCTAGAACGCCGCAGGGTGGCAGCCGTCTGCGGTGGAGTAATTTTGGAGGAACTGCTTCCTGCTAAGAGCAGACAGAAAAATACTGCCTGAAAACCTGTTAAGTGGGAGCACATCCTTTCTACATTATCAGTCACAACCAGGGCAATAACCCATTCACCCAGCATCATTAAAGAATCCATACAGTCACTGTTTCTAGTAACTAATGCTTAAAATTCTCAAGTGCCAGAACTATTGTTCTTTTAACTACTTTTTATTAAAATCTCCCAAAAATGTATGTCTTTTCCTGTCTACTTAACAAAATACAATATTATAGAATGACTCAAAATCATTAGGACTGATGATTCTACTGTAGTGAAATTAAGTGAATTAAGTAAAACTTAATTTACCTGCAGTCACTAGGACGCAGTTTGAGATAGTGGAAGGAACGGGCTTAGCAGCTATAACTGGAATCAAGTGATCGCTGTGTTAGTCAGGTGGCCTTGGGCAAACTACTTAATTCTACGAGTACTGGTTTCTACAGATGTAACATAAGGGTTCGAAAGTGTCTGCCTTGAAGGCTGCTTTAAAGATTAAGTGAGATATTTGTGCTGCGCCAAGCACAGTGCCCGGCACAGAACAGGGGCCCCATAAACGGCAGTAATCGTCGTCTTGCTGTCATTATTACTGGACTGAATGAATCTAGGCTGTTCTCTCTACTCCATTTCTGCAGTCACTTCTTGCTGCTATTCATGAGAAGCAATAGTTTTTTTTCCTTCTTGCTTCAGCTCTCCTATTTGCTGCTTCTAATATTCTATGAAGACCAGAAACGTCCCTCATTCTAAGTGCACGAGATAGAAGTGCATGCTATGGAGTGGTCTGTTGGCCATCAGCTGGGGGCCAGCATCCCCTGCGTGACTGTTAGGGACACACAGGCTCGGGTTCCACCCCAGGTCCATGCAGGTCCAGGGAACTGTGTTTTATTTAACAAGCTCTCCAGCTGATTTTTCTGCTACAACTTGAGAAGCCCTCATATAGAATGAATGGGCACTGAATGAACCGCTTTAGGGCACAGACTTGGTGGTAATAAAAGAGCTCCACAGCTCAGATGTTTTTCCTAGTTATTTCTGGATTTTGGCTGGAGGGCTAAGGCTGCGAAAGGGTTCTGTTCAAAGAGCTGGAAGAAATGACTGTATTTGAAAATGTTCCAGAATGATGCACAATGATTTTTAAAATAGACATTTGCTATAAAATAAAATTAAAACACAGGCTTAAAATAGTACAATAAAAGGCTATAAAATGTGCAAGAGAATAACTGAAATACTTTGGAAGAGAAACAAAACCGGAGATCGATGCCCATGTATCTCATCCCTCAGCCACAGAGTTGAGTAATTTTGCTGCAGCCCGAGATGGGACAGATGGGGCTGCAATCAAAGCAATGCCCAGCAGTGAGGAGGGGAAGACCCTTGGCCAGTTCACAGCCAGGACACACACACCGGTTTTTTCTCATAACGGTAGAGATGAGGTAGTCGGTTACGAGCAGTAAATCAGGAAAGTAGCAAAGCTCTGTAAGCTTGAAGACTTGAACATACTATGAAAACAGGAGAGAGAATTAATTCTGAAAACCAGGAATATTAAGGGCAGCCAGCATGAAAGGCCAATGGCCAGTGGAGACCCCCATTATGGCAGGAACCCTCAGCCATGACTTTCTCTAGCGGCACTCAGCAGAGTGAGGGGAGTGAGACGGAGGCAAGGGTAGGGCTTTTCAGGTCAAGAAAGGCCAAGAGGACAAGGAAACTGAAGACAGTGTCCAGAAAATTACTGGCTCAAGGGGTCTAGGCTGGGTGAGGAAAACAGGCAGAAGGGAACCTGGAAGGGTGATCAACCAGGGGACAGGAGCCTGACATTAAGGAGGGGCACACGAGTCTCTGAGGTGGGAAGCGCTCCTGCTGCGACGAAGTCCAGGACAGATGCACCCATGTCGGCAGACAAAATTGAGAGACAGGTCCCCAGAGTCAATGACCATGACACTGGACTACTGGATGGCTATTCACATGGCAAGTGAACTTGTCTAGGATGATGTGTTTAGGTAGGAAGGAGAGGGTAAGCCAAAGCTTCCAAAGACAGTAGGAAAATAAATCAGAAGTTTCAAGACAAATGACTATGATAAGAGGGCACAGAGCCCTGGCTGACGTGGCTCAGCAGATTGAGTGCCGGCCTGTGAGCCAAAGGGTCTCCACTCCGATTCCTGGGCCGAGCACATGCCTGGGTTGCAGCCCAGGTCCCCAGTAGGGGATGCACAAGAGGCAACCACACATTGATGTTTTTCTCTCTTTTTCTCCCCTTTCCCTCTCTCTAAAAGTAAATAAATAATTTTTTTTTAAAAAAAAGAGGGGACAGAGAGCTACAGAACAAGACAGCATGAGCCCAGTTTCCTAAATTCTCCTGAACATGTTATACCGAGTGAGGGTACTGATACCAGAGGGCAGTGAAATGGATTCCTTACATATGTTCTGTAATTGTTGAGTTCAGCCTTTCATTTATCTAGTCTGAATATCAGTTTGTACTGCAGTGCTGAAACATGGACACTTTATGTATCTACTACTACTCAGATCTAAACTGGGGAGGCTGATACGTTCATTCTCGTTATTTTTACCTTCCGGTGCTGATGCGGTAAAAGCGGATGGACGTATGACCATCAGTCCAGGGCTAGGGACAGCCTTCCCCCCACTGCTTGAATGCCTCAGATACACGATTGACTCTACTTTCTCCTGGAAGATCTTGCCATCTAGAATTGAAAAAAATTGTGAGACAGTAATGTGTTAAAAAGGATAAAATACAAATTTAACTGTAGTAGCAAATCATTAAATATAATTTTTACAAAAATACTGAAGATGTTCAAAGTGAGAAATATGGCATACTGTAATAATAATGCATGTTTGGTCTGTGAGTACTGGACAGTTTCTTACTATAGATATTTTTGTGGACTTTTACTATTTTCCTTGAATTCTTGCTATTATTTCTATACTTGAACAGCCAATGGTCCATTTTTATGTTCATCTGATGTCTCTGAGGAGACTGTTCATCTTTTCATTCATGGAGGAAAGGACTGTGTCTTATATTTTTATGTATCTCCTACAAGGTCCGAAACGACTCCAGAATTCATACCTATAGCTTTATCTTCCTTTCTGAGCTTCATGCTTGTAAATTCAACTGCATGATTTCTTAAATGCAACACAAATGCAACGAATCTAAACCTGGATCATCTTTTCTGCCCTAAATTCACTCCCGTTCTGTTCTCTGGTTGGGTAGAAGCACCCACTTCCCACACATAACCCTGGAGCCACCTCTGACCACTGCCTTTCTTTCACCAGCAGCAAGTCAGTCTCCAGGTTCTGTGACTTTATTTCCTGCTCCCTGAACCCCCCTGCATAGTCCCAGAATGCAGGCTCTTCTCCCCTCTGACCTGGATGACCGTCACAGACTTCTGAATGGCTCTCATGATGGAGCTGTGGTCGCCTCCAACCCTCCCTGCTACAGTGTTCTCTCTAGCAAATGCCACTCCTGCTGAAAACTACCCAGTGCCTCTCTGTGGCCTCTGGACATGCACCTTGTCTACAGGAATCTCCATGACCTGTCCCCAGGCCCCCTTCCAGCCATTTTTTCACATTACATTTTAGCCACATCTACTGCTGTGCCTGGGAGGCCCTCCCTCCAACTCCTACTCAACCTTTACAATGGGGAGCAGGCATCGCCTCCCCCAGGAAACGCCCCTCACCAGTCTCTACGTTACCACAAAACAAGATTTCTGTCACCGTGCTTTCTACAGTGTAAGTGCCTGTTTAGGTCTCTGTCCCCTCTTCTAGACTGTAAACTCCTTAAGTGGGGGGACCATATTTTATACATCTTTGTAATTACCCTGCACCCAGAGTCTTGATGGTCCTTTAATCACTACATGTGCGCTGAACCTAACACACAATCATGCGAATTTCATGTGGATTTTTACTGCTGCTGAATCAATTTATTCCATTTCTTAAAATGGCTGTTTTACAACACTTTTCCTCTCTACATTTACTATCTAGCTTTCTCATAGGTACAGTGTTGCCTGCTTTCTTGCATTTTCCCAGTTCTTGTAGAAGTCTGATTAGTCTATCTTTCTCTCGTACTGATGGCTCTTTCTCATCCTGACCTCTCAGTAGTATTATTATCAACAGTTCTGTCCTTAGCTTCCTTTTTCTTCTCTCTCCTCTTTTCTCTAGTGGCCTCATCTGTTCCTAGAGCTTCAGCTCACTTAGGTCTGGGTAAGCGTCTGTCTCAGCGCCTCCCCTCTCCGCTTGGCACTGAAGCTCTCTGGAGGCAGAGAGCACGCCTGGCTCATTTCATGGCCCTCTGCCCTGTCCCCACCACGGTGTTAGGGCAGTTTCTAGCTCACAGAGGCCATCCGATGACTATCAAACAAATGCGGATGAAGTGGGAAGGAAAAGCAAAAAGGGAGATAGCCAAGATCTGACAAAAATGATTATACCTACCTATATGCAAAGAAAAGTAGAAGTTTGTTGGATTGTGACAAACATAAGTATTAGTAGGAGGGTGAACTGCTAAAAGGAAATTGAAGACAATTGTCAATAATTCCAAATCTGGAGGAGATCCAAGGACTTCTGCTATAATTTTCACAAATGATCTACAAACCTCTCGGGGTAAGGATGTAAGCTGCCCCTCTTTGTGTTCCTGGAAAAATAAAAATCAAACTCTCTTTAGGTTGAAAGAGAACTGCCAAGTAACATTTTTCACTTAAGCAAGATATTCCTTTTAAGATAGAAATAGCAACACTGAGAAGCAATTTCTCAATCAAGCAATTCTGTTATTAGATGCATGGCCATTTAATCCTAGTCCACGCATCTTCATTGACTGAGGCAAAGTTGTACCCCAGCACCCCCAAGCAGGGCCTCAGACTGCCTAGGTTTGCACCCAGCTCCTTGGCTCACCAGCTGAGTGACCCTGGACAGAGTTACTATCTCCATGCCTCATAGACTAATGTGGGAATCACACCTGGTTACTTCAGAGGGCTGTATCAGGACTGAGTGACAGTGCCTCACACAGAGATGTTACTACTATTGGTACTATGATCACTGCAGTCACCACTACTGCTGCTATTATGGGACTGCAGAAGCTTCCAGCAGAGAAAACCAATGACATGAACACAGTGTGCCCCAGTTTACAAAGCACTTTCTCACAGCAGCTCTCAGAGGTTTTGCCCCTCGTTTCTAGAACATGGAGGCTCAAAGCAGTCATGTACATGACAACTTGAACCTCACAGAAAATGTGTAGGCAGCGTGGCACTCAGACTCGGACCTCTGCCATTCTCCCACAGTGTCACCTGCTGCCTGGGATAATGAGACCCGGAAGACTGCCGAGGAGTCACTGAGAGTAACAAATTATATTCTCCATGGGCTGCTGCTGGCCTCTAGATGAAAGCTATGGGAGTTAAACTTCCTCTTCCCCCCTCCCATGTCCAAACATCTATCTCAACATCCACTCTTCTTCACTGACTCTGCGTATTGCTCAATCAGAAAACAGAGCATCCAGATGATAACTTGGACACGGCTCAGTCTGACTACCTCAGATGCAAGAAGAGAAGGCCGAGCCTGCAGAAGCAGCACAAAACCCCTTGGCCATGCCAAGATGAGAATGCAGGTCTCTGGGTTTCCTGACTCCCGGTCCAGTGCTACTCCTGCTACGACCAGCTTTTCTAAATTGTGCCCTTTTCTAAATCGTGCCCTTCTACTATCCCAAATCTCCTGGTCGCCACCTCAGTCACTCATTCCTAAGTCCACCCCAGCCCATTTCTGCAATCTTGCCCTCTCCACTGACTCCTTACAAATAGTTGCTGGTGACCTATTTCATTAAAAAAAAAAATCCCCGAAGTTGACCTGCTGGAACCCTTTCGTTAATATTTGGTTTCTCTCCTTTTGTTGCTGGACTTTTCATTTGTCATTTCTTTTCACTGCCTCCAATCATTCTATTGTACATGCAGCCTAAAGTCCCCAACATTCGGCTCTTCTTCATCTTCTGAAATCCTGCCAGCCATTCAGAGCAGCCAAGTCAATGGCTCTTTACAGCTACGTGTTCTCTGAACCTTCTGCATGATTTGGCACAGAGACCACCTCTTTCTGGGCAGGTTCTCTTCGAAGACTCTGTCTGTAGCTCCTTTGTCCTCCACATGCTGAAATGCTTGTTTCCTGAGGTGCACGCTCCTCTCACTATGCTTGTTTATCTTTAGTGCCCACCTATCCCCGGGCTTTGCTCATCACCAGTGCAGACCAATCCCAGCCTTGCCCTCTAATCCGCTCCCACTGCCAACCCTGCACACCGCTGCCCAGTAGTCCCTGCCACTGCAGGTCCACTGTAACCGCAAATGCAGAGGGTGTAAACAACAAAAGTGGCAGGTTTCGTTCGTTCTTGGACAGTGCTCTCATTCCTCTAGTCTCCCAGCAGGAAATTTTACATGGTGTACGTGATTCTCCTGCAGCTTCTACTTAAACAGAATTGATCTCCTTCGTATTTGTGCCCATTCTTATCACACAAGTTCAGGTCTCCACATTACACTCACGAGCTGATGGAACTGCCTCACATCCAATATGCCACAAGCGATTCGTCTTCCTTAAATACTCTGAGATACCTTAAAGGCAATGGCTAGGTTCATTTCTTTTTTTTTTTAATATCAATTGAATTTATTACAAGTTACTAAGCTCCAAGGCACTAAGTTCACTTCTTTATACACTTCCCACAACACCTAACATAAATCTATTCCTAATAAATGTCAATTTGATAAACAGGCTCTTTGAATGAAGAAGGGCAAAGAAATATACTTTTGAGGAAAAGAATTAGTACCTAGACTTTTCTAACATTTTAGAAATAATATGAAGTGAGAATATATACTGAAATATCCAAATTTATGTGTTATTTTTCTGACATGGTAAGACTGAGTAAGAATTTCACACTGTCAGATAAACTCACTGGAAATTGACCAAGTTTCAAAACAGATATAAAAGGAAGTGACCTGGAGGACAGCTGATGTGTAAGTGGTACATAAAATATTCAGTGAGCAAGAGGCCTGAGACCACTTTGTTATATTCCTAAAGACGGCCGTCTAATTTATCAGAGGGGCCGAGAAAGACTAAATAAAGTGTTTTTTTGTTGTTGTTGTTTTTTCAGGATTCATTCATTCAACAAACACAGGGTGTGACAAAAGTAGGTTTATAGGTGCCCGTATGGAAAATAACACAACTGTAAACCTACTCTTGCCCCACCCTGTCTATTGGTGCCTGTATGTGCCAGACACTGGGGTTCCAGTGTGATGGACAAAAACATTGTCCCCACCCTCGGGAGGTTTATAGAGGGAAACAAACTGTGATGTCATAATTGGCATAAAACTGACAAACTGTACACGTGCATAGTAGAGGAAGGGGAAAGAGATGATTGTACTTGTTATTTAAGGAATGTGGAACGAGCATTAGTTGGGAACAATCATGTCTCAGATAAACCCCATCAGCCATGATCCTGCCACTGTGCGAAGCTGGGAACACGTTGAATGTTCACCATTGCTGACGCTCAAGAGACTACAGAGTTACTATTATACCCACCACAAAGAAACATCTCAGAAATTCAGTAGTTGTCATTCTTTTGTAATTGAGTTGGGAATAAGGACAGGGTGAAGGTCAAACTATGAGAGGCAGGGGTGGAGAAACCCCTTTACTATTAGTTGAAAGACGGGATCTGGAAGAGTAGGCAGGATGGAAAAGAGATATGCCGTTGAAAGTCCCACAGAAATTTGAGTTCACAGTATTGAGTTATTAAACAGAAGTAATGGCAAAAAAAAAAGTCTCCAAAAATAAAGCTACATGAAAAGTACCTGCAAAACCTGACAAGTCAGTAGAAAGTGATGAACCACTCGTGCTTTCAGCAACTGCTTAACATTGAACATCTGCTGGTGGTGGTCTGCTCGGATGAGCACTTCCAGAGCTGCTAGCAGAGTTCCCCAAACACCTGGCTGAGAGAGCAAGCACACACACACACGCCAGTTAGCACACAGTGACGGAAGGGGGCACACGTGCGGGTCAGAGACACGCAATGGATCAGGTTACCACTGTGTATGAACTCAGGTTTATGCAAAGATTAAATCTGCACAAAAAGCAAGTCTTTATTCCCAGGCTACTTTTTTTCCCTTTGTCAAAATGTCATTTCTAAACATTCATATTAAATGCAACATGGCACTAGGTGCTTTAGTACATTAACCTTCCTGTGGTATTAGATGATGGATAGTATTTTCGAAAAGTGAATTATCTTGAAATTTATTCAATATAGAGAAACACACCTTTTCAATATAATTGTTGACAATTTATTTTCAAAAAGCATTATTAACAATGTATAAACTTAAATGTTGATTTGTGTTTGTAGCATTTAATCAAGTGACTTTAGAATTTGTACTAAATGGAATAAAAAACACTGACATTGTGAAAATTATGCATTTTTGGATTAATTTATTTCTAAGCCCAAATAACAGAATTCTTCGCTGCCATTACCTAGTCATAATGGACAATGAAAAGCCATGGAATTGACAGCTTAATCACACTGTTCTACTATTCTAACTACAGCCTCTCTCTTCATAAGATGAGGCCAAGATGCCCTAAAAAAGTGGCATAAAAACTGGAACACAAGGCAACCCAAGTAAGAAAACTTGATTTGGGTTTGAAAACAGCACCAAATAAAATAGTGCTAAAGTCAACAAACACCCACAACAAGAAGAAAAAATAAAACAAACTCAATTAAAATGAGGAAAGAAACCTTATTTAAGACTCACAGAAGTATGTGTATAACTTTTAAATTCAATAAAAATATTTTACTTTTTAATCAAACCACCCCAAATCAGCATCCTTCTTTAAAATACTAAAATGACTGTCCAAATTTATTAGGTTTGGTCTTCCAATCTACAACTGAGCTCATTCCTCACTGTATGTTTATACTTACATTGCCTTTGACCCAGTTTGTTTACTGTGCTGTAATTATATTCATTTGCTTTCTCTTCTTGCAACATTACACTTTCATATGTGTATATGTGTATATATGTATATACATATATATACAGCATTTTATTATGAAAGCATTTATTCAGATGAAAATCACAACAAATTACAAAGTTTTAAAAAGTGACAAATAAGATCCAAAAGAGCAATGGTGTAGGTAGCTGCCTGACACACCTCTCCAATTCTTTCCCCTGTGTCTTGTGGCTGCATGTTCTTTGATTGCCTCTTCATGTAACAGCACATTTGTAACAGAATTTTCTATAGAAAGGACAGGAAAATAATTCTATCTTTCCTCTAACATAGTTGATCAAAGTTTATTTTTATTGATGATAGATTAGCAAACTTTCTTTCAGCTTCACAACTCATTGATAATGAGTACATTTTTTTTTTTACTATTGCCAAATTTGGGGAAAACCATTTCTTTGAAAATTCTAAAGGTAACACTTTAAACTGGCCTTTACTTAATTATGTTTGATGATGTTTTTATAGTCTAAAATTAACTCCAGACAATCTATATTCTACACTAGAACTAAGCAGTCTGTATGAGCCTACACTGAGAAGATTGTTTAAAACCTGGGCGGAAAGGAAACAGCCCTGTATTCATTCCCTGGCTGGGTCTTCATGAAGGCCAGGCCGTCCATCCCGTTGCTGGGATGCTGTGCCCAGAGCTGATCAAACCTCACTGCTCAGCTCATGTCTGTGATGAAGCCAAGACTTCACAGCCCTGCCCTACATGCCCTCATACAGCTGTATGCCTCCTGGGCAACCTGGCTCCCCCACTCACACCTGCATCCATCTCCTTCTCCTGGCCTGATTCCTGGTCTCTTAGCAGGATCCCGTTCTGAGTTCATGGTAAATGCAGTCTCCAGCTGACTCAGATGTGCCCTTGTTCTCCAGCCTGCATTCTGCTTCCAATTCTGCATTAATTACGGCTGCCCAAAAAACTTGCATGGCAAATAATATCCACATTCCCATTTACAATTAATATTATAATTCATAAGAAGCAATAATTTGTTCTGTTGCCCAGAAGAAGGATTAGACAAATATTTAAAAGTGCATGGCTCTCTGTGCAGCAAAGGCAACAATCAGAATAGCAGCAAATACTTGAGAACCATATATCAGATAAGGGATTAATATCCAAAATATATGAAGAACTCCTAAAACCCAATAACCAAAAAATCAAATAATCCAATTTTAAAAAAGGCCAAAGAACTTGCACATCTTTACAAAGAAGATACATAAGTGGTCAACATGTACATGAAAAGATGTTAATCATCACTAATCCTTAGGGAAATGCAAATTAAAACCACAGTAAGATGTCAAACCCAAAAGAATGGCCACTATCAAAAAAGGAAAAAAAAAGAAAAAGAAAACCAAAGCAGAAAATAACAACTGTTAGTGAGGATGTAGATAAATCTGAACCCTTGTAAACTGTTGGTGGGGTGGTGAAATGGTGCAGCTGTACAGAAAATAGTACAGAGGTTCCTCTACAAATTAAAAACAGAACCACTACATGATTCAGCAATCCTACTTCTGGGGCTGCATATTCAAAAGAACTGAAAATGGGATCTTGAAGAGATATTTGCACACCCGTGTTCACTGCAACATTATTCACAATAGCCAAAATATGGAAGCAACCCAAATGTCCATCAACAGATGAATGGATAAAGATAATGTGGTTCATACATATAATGGAACATTTTTCAGTCTTAAAAAAGAAAAATTTTGTCATACGCTACAACATAGATAAACCTTGAGGACACAATGCTAAGTGAGACAAGCCAGTCACAAAAAGACAAATACTGAACGAGTCCTCTGAAACGAAGCACCTAAAGTAATCAAACTCACAGAAACGGAGAGCAGAAGGTGGGCTGCTGGGACTGGCAAAGGGAGAACAGGGAGCTACTGCTCAGTGGGCGCGGGCGCAGTCGGGCAACACGAGAGGTTCTAGATGCGCAATGACGTGGGTACAGTCAGCACTGTACCGAACACTTAAAGAGTGTTAGAGCGTGAACTTATGTCACGTGTTTTACCATAAAAAAAGAGTACGTGCCTCTGCTTTATTCCATATCTTCCAGTCAAGCAATAGCTCCTCGAGCAGCTTAACATCTTGGATTATAGCTTTAGAGTCCGTATCTAATTTAAACTCTCCGTTCTCGCTGATATGAAGAATATCTTCACCACAGCAACCTTCGAGGAGGGTCTATGGAAAATTAACATCATCACAGGCTGCATTAACAATCGATTAATCCCAAAATCAGCAGAAACATTAAGCTTTCAATCTTAGCAAACATAACATTAAATTCAAAGGAAAGCTGGTGAATAATTCAAAATTTCACAAAGCATCTTTAATTTGTTGTGCAAAACAATTCAAATAATTAGAAAACCACAACCTTCTAACTATTTGTACATGATTACTCAGTTTCAAACATGAGGTAAAATAAGCCAGGTTCTGTTTTTACTTTTTAAACGCAGTAAGTCTATTAGGACCTACAGAACCTTCCCCAGGAAGTGGTAAGGATTCACACAGCAAGTGTTTCCATCTCAACCGTGTGAGGGGTTGGGGACGGGGCACAGGCAATGACGACATCTTTTGCTTTAGCACTGGATGCCCCTAGAGAAATAGTCTTGCCATGTTACTAACTGCTTTTGGCTAGAAACACATTAAATATCTGATGACAGCTGGATCGTAAAAAGAGCTCAGACGGCTTTCAAACACTGGCTGTACAGCAGCGAGACCTCGTAGGAATGCCTAGCACCAGGTGTCCGGAGACTGAAGCTGAAGTGACAACAGCCTCTCTGAGGGTCTCAATTCCATCATCCAGAGGATGAGGGGCCAGCAGAGGACAGGTCTCTGGGCAAACACAGACCTAAAATTCTACGCCCTTGTTTTTTTTCTCTTACTCCTCTAAAGTGTTTTAAGTAAAATAAAAATGTAATTATTTAAATGATAAAAACGGAAGAGCCCCTCAGTTTGGGTAAATGTACACGGTTGCGATCCCTTCATTCTTCAGGAGTACGGGACACAGGCTCCGCGACAGGAAGGCTGTAACTGGAGGGGAGAGGTACCACTGCACACGGAGCTGTGAGAGTAAGCTTTGTAGGGACGTACCTGCAGAATGTGAAAGCCCACGGTGCATTTCTGTTTGATCAACACCTCATGAATCATGGAAAGCCCATTACAATTTTCTAGTTCGTGTACTCTCTGTTGGTTGTATTTAATTAATGAGAGTACGACTCTCAGGGCCAATGCTTGTGTTTCTTCACAGCTACTGAGTTCCACAACCTAAAAAAGAAAGGACTTTTTTTTTTCTGGTTTGTTGAGAGTAAAAATTTAACATGCGATTATCTACCATTATATAATCAATCCAGCAGTTTCATTTGCAAGTTTACTTTTTATTGCTCAAATTTTGTAATTATTTAAGAATATAAAAACTGACATGAATTCCATGCTCTTTAGCCTCTAAAATATACTATAAATGAACTAAAATAATATTAACAACCTTAGAAGTCAGTATCATTTTATTAATGATCTGAAATGTCAGTGGAATGCCTGACATTTCGGCTGATGGGTCAAGCAACAGACAGGTTCTGGTCCCTGCTGTGGGGATAAAAAGGAGTAAAAGGTACGACACCCGCCCCAGGGGGCACACGGTCCAGTGAAACAAGATGTTCACAACAGCCATCCACTAGGCCTTGTCTGTCCATTCGGCCAACGTGTTGTCACAGCTACTAAACACACACCCTCCTGTGATGAAAGGCAAAGAAGAATGAGACCCTGTCAATGCCTTGAGGGCACAGAAACTGCTGCATCCACTCCGCCTGGGTCAGGGAAGCACGAGCAGGAGAAGACGGCTGGGAAGAGCCGAGTCCTCGGAGCAGAGCTGGGTGGTGGGTGGCTAGGGCCGGAGGACAGTCAAAAGGAAGGGCAAAGATCTAAAACTAGAAGCTCACAGGTTGCCGATCTGACCGAATGGTGGAGATTAGGCTCCAAAGCTGGGCTATGGAGTAAGGATTTTAAGGAGAGTGACTTTCATTTTTGTAGGGGAGGAGGAAAGATACTGAACAGGGTTTCTAAGTTGTGAATGTAAAAACATACTTTAAAAATCTTACATATATGTGAGATAGAAGTTAACCACTTTCTCTAAGGATCCAGTCACTGAGTAGCAGTGATCATAACAAATTTATATTCAGTAACTTGATGAGAGAGGAAAAACTAAGGATGTACATTTTGAAATTAGACAAGCTATAAAAGTAGATCACAAAATGATGAGGCGTTAAATAAAGAGCTTTTACTTTTAAAATACCTTCTAGGGAATCTTCAACTAGATATTTAATGCAAAAAAAAAGTTTGAAGAAGGCAGGGGAGGGGGGAAAAAGACAGCTGAGGGTGTGGTGAGCCAAATACTAACAAAGTATTTATTAGAACAGTATCAATAGCAACAAACACTGACAAGTCTCTTATTACAAAGTTAATAAAAAATGGCTCCATTAAAGAGAGAAAGCCAGGCAGGCAGACTGAAAATTTGATGATGTTGCAGAAGTTATAATTAGGGATGAGATGGTGAACATGGGAGTTGCTCAGGGCTGCTCTAGCTAAACAGGGATACACATGCCCAGGACGTCGAGGTGGGTCACCCCAAAGCGAGCACATCTGTGTCCCTGCCCCCAACCCTAAAACAGCCACTGGACGCTGACTGACTGTCCAACCATGCCAGGAAAGGTGCTCTCCCTGCCCTCAGGTGACTCAGTGGAACAGGTAATTAAACAATTTATCCTAACACAGTACTCACAGCATGAGTCCAACTTTTTAAATTTCTCCTTCTCTTTAAGAAAAAAAAAGCAACTTCAAACCCAAATAAATTCAATGATTTTTTGTACTTACTTGTTGACCCTTGTTTTTGCCCCATACAACTGGAAACTTCAAGGGAAAAACAAGTTTTGCAAACCTTATTTTAAAGAATACATTTCTTCTATATTGTCATTGCAGCATGCATTTTTTTCCTCATAGACCATTTTAATCTTATAATTTAACATTTAATTGTCCTAACTACATTTTGGGCTGAAAGAAAACTTAAAATCTTCATGAATCAAAAGAAACCATCTGTGTCAGAAAGCTTGATGACACCTTAAATAATGTGATTTTTTTCATCTTACAAGTTTAATACAGTTGATATATAGCTTTTTTGTAATAAAAAGAAATCCTAAAATTTATCAGCAATTAAAAATTTCTCTGTAGATAGAACTATCATCTTACCCTAGCAAAGAGAAAAACAAATATCGCAGTTCCCCCAATCTCGTGCAGAATGCCTTGGAGAGTTTTACATTCAGTGGGTCGGAGATTCCTTAGATGATGAAGTTCCAATGAGATGCTCTGAACGTCTTTTGAGCTGAAGGGTCTTTGAGAGAGCTGGGCTTTCACTTGGCCTTTGAGTCTAATAACTGGCTCATAGATGGTGTACTGAGCAGGACAGCATGTCGTGTAAACAATGGAAAGGCTTTCCTGAAACACAGATATTATTCCCTCGGTTATCACTGACATTAAAGAATAAATACTGTAGCCCTGGCTTGTGTGGCTCAGTGAATTGAGCGCAGACTGCGAACCAAAGGGTCGCCAGTTCGATCCCCAGGTAGGGCATATTCCTGGGTTGCACGCCAGGTCCCTGGTGGGGGTCATGTGAGAGGCAACCACACATTGATGTTTCTCTCCCCCTCTTTCTCCCTCCCTTCCCCTCTCTCTAAAAATAAATAAACAAATCAAAGAAAATGTTTAAAAAAGAATAAATATTCTAAAATCTGAATATATGTAATTAAAACTAATATAAAACCTAGCATTTGTTATTAAGCATGGAAAGATAATACAATAAGCAATAGTTTTAGGCTAACATGTGATATTTCACTATATCATAAACACTTTTCTTGAATGATTGACAGGTATAAACTAAACTGATACTTAGTAAACAAATACATTTCCAAGGAAAAGGGGATGAAAATTTGAAACCTGAAAACAAATTCTGAAGTCAAAGTATTTTTTTCCAGAAAAAAACATATTCTGAGGAGAGAAAACATTAAGAAACAACAACAACAAAAGAAACAGTGGAAATCTAATT
Organism: Phyllostomus discolor; assembly: GCF_004126475.2. NCBI lineage: Eukaryota > Metazoa > Chordata > Mammalia > Chiroptera > Phyllostomidae > Phyllostomus > Phyllostomus discolor. The sequence goes on along the minus strand of NC_040917.2, from coordinate 5,603,098 downwards.
CATAGCTAATTACATATTCAAGAAACATATATATATGTATGTTAAGCATACATATAAAGTTAAACATAAATGAAAACTTACAATTAAGAGACCAACGTCCACATCTTTGCTGGTCATAAAAAGTTCCCGGATTTGTTCACACTGCAGAATTTCCTTATTAATGTATTTGGAGTAGTCATTCACAGGCTTGCCATATTTACATGGCATTATAGAGGTGTGGTTGGGTCCACAAGCATACAGATAAAAGGCCTCTGGTGAACCGATCTTAGCTCCTGAGCAGCAGAAAAATACAGTTACTTATTGAAACAATTCCAACCAGATTTTCTGACGAAAAGCAAGAAACCAAGAATACTTTTATGCCAGATTCTTTTAGTTGTTCACTATATCTTACAAAATTGATTAAAGCACCAATTTCCAATTTGATGGAAGATGAATTCATATAGCTTCTTACATAGCTTCTGATAAAATAAAATCATAGAGTTTCTATTTGCTCCTTAAACTAGAAAACAGGGTTTTTTTGTTTTGCTTTATTTTTCAATAAATAGAAAGTAGACCTCAGTAAATTCTTTTTTGAAATGAAATGTGACTTGGTATCTGTATTCCTTCCACCTACACATCTGTTTAATAAATACTGTCTGAATGCTACTGACAGGTTTAGTGATATATATTTTTTAAATATTATTTCCCTTTTCCTAAATTTTGGTATTTTTTAGATTACACTGAAATTACAAATAAGAGACGACGATTCTGAGTTTAGCTGTCATGATACTGCCTTTTTCAGGATTACAAAATAAAACTGATTTAATATAAGCTTCTCTTTGGGGAAGTGAGGGTAGGAAGTGTACCGCAGCATTAAGTGTATATATCAATTATAAGACACATCTAGATTATAAAAATGTTCAAATACTTAAAAAGTCATCTTGCAATCTAGGAAACACGGTACTTATTAAGTACAAGTAAAGAAATAGGGATTAATATTTTATCCAGGATAATTTACTTAGTTTAAGCAAAAAAATATACCATTGAAGAGGAGTAAATTTCCCAGGTCCCACTTTCCAGCCAACTGCAAAAACTCTTCTTGGGATGATAAACAATGGCCAATCATGCAGAATGTTTTATTGTTTTCAGATGACAAACTTGTTTTTCTTGGAAGTGTAAAATCCAAAGTAACATCAGGTTTCCTACATTATAAACAGAGTTAAGTCAATTATGTCAGTGAGGACTAAGCACTAAGTATTTTTAAAGCATGAGTGTTTAACAATGAGGAATTCTTGGACAATTGTCTCAGTTTACTGTCAAACAGTTGGTAAGAGGAGAACTGGTTCTGTGGTCTTGGTCTGAGGTGCTGGCTGTGCCCAGCCCTGGAAGCTGGGGAGCAGAACAGAGATGCCGAGGATGCAACATGGGGCCACGGGAAGTTTTTCTGCAGTTTTCTTTGCCATTTGACTTCTGCATGTGCACCTTCCTGGTTTACAGACAAAACCCAACCACCTCCCCCTAATTTTACCAACATGTCTCCTTTTTAAATTGAGCTTTGACATTTCATATAATAATAAGGGCTTAGTGATAATGAACTTCTTTAACTTGACCTTACCTAGGAAGCACTTTATCTGCCCTCCCATTCTAAATGATAGCTTTGCTGGATAGAGTTATCTTGGATGTAAGCCTTTCAGGACTTCAAATACTTCTTTCCAGCCCCTTCTTGCCTGCAAAGTTTCTTTTGAGAAATCAGCTGAGAGTCTTATGGGAACTCCTTTGTAGGTAACTGTCCCCCTTTCTCTTGCTGCTTTTAAGATCCTCTCTTTATCTTTAATCTTGGCTAATGTAATGATGATGTGCCTTGGTGTGTGCTTCCTTGGGTCCAACTTCTTTGGGACTCTCTGAGCTTCCTGGACTCCCTAGAAGTCTATTTCCTTTGCCAGATTGAGGAAGTTCTCCATTATTTTTTCAGGTAAGTTTTCAATTTCTTGGTCTTCCTCTTCTTCTGGCACCCCTATGATTAGGATGTTGAAACATTTAAAGTTGTCCCAGAGGTTCCTAAGCCTGTTCTCATTTTTTTGAATTGTTTCTTCATTCTGTTCTGATTGAATGTTTATTTCTTCCTTGTGCTCCTAACTGTTGATTTAAGTCCTAGTTTCCCTCCTGTCACTGTTGGTTCCCTGTACATTTTATTTCACTTTACATAGCCTTCACTTTTTCCTCTATTTTGTGACCATACACAACCACTTCTGTGAGCATTCTCATTACCAATGTTTTGAACTCTGCATCTGATAGGTTGGCTAGCTCTTCATTGCTTAGTTGTATTTTTTCTGGAGCTTTGATCTGTTCTTTCATTTGGGCCATACTTTTTTGTTTCCATGCACCTGTTAGGGGGCGGAGCCTTAGGTATTTGCCAGGGTGGGGCAACCCAGCTGCGCCATGGCACTGTTTAAGGGAGAGGGGTCAGAGAGGGAACAATGCCACTTGCTCTGCTTTCAGCCAGATTTCAGTCACTTCCCCCGCTTCCCACAAACAAATTGGGCCCTTCTGGTGCTGATTCCCAGGTGGGTGGTTTTGCGTACGTTCTAGAACCCTGTAGATCTCTCCAATGAACTCTACTGTGAGGTTGGGAGTCTCTCCCACTGCTGCCTCAACCCCCACAGGTTTTTTCAGTCAGAGGTTTGAGGCTTTATTTCCCCTCACTGGAGCCCTGGGTTACGAGGTCTGTCTCACTCCCCAGTTGTTGCTCCTGGTTTATCTGCTCATGAACGTGGGACCACCCAGTTTGCCAGCCACCACCTCGCCTGGTTCGCCAGCTGCCACCTTGCCCACTCTGCCAGTTGCTGCCTTGCCTGCCCCAGTCCTCCAGCCGCTGCCTGGTCCTTGTCCTCTCCACCCTGGCTGCCTGTCTCCACCCCAACCACCAGTCTGGATGAATGTTTCTTCTTTAACTCCTTGGTTGTCAGACTTCCCTGCAGCTCAACTGTCTGGCAGTTCTGGTATGTGTTTTTTTAAATTTATTGTTGTGCTTCTTTTGGCTGTGTGAGGAGACAAAGTGTACCTACATACACCTCCATCTTGGCCAGAAGTTACAGAAATATTTTAATGAAGAAAATATGTAAGATATCTACCTTTTTAAATGGAGGTTTAAATGACCCACATTAGAGATGACTTCCCTTACAAACATCTTTCTTGAACCCAATAGATGGCTGTGACTGAAACACTACTGACACCTAGTGGTGGTATGATGATACAGTTTTAAACGGTAAAGAAACCTTATTACACGAGCAATGCAAGATGAACTGGACAAATTTAAGTATCTGCTATGTAGCATATATTCCTACACAATCTGTGTGAAGCTCACCAAATAAAAATTAAAAGAAAAATATCAAGTTGTTTTTCAGTGTCATTATGTATTACTAAAATGACCTCTTAAATGTATTATCTGTAGAAATTATTAGTTCTGAAAGTGATGAAGTGCCAAATTTCAATCAATGGAATAAAATATTTGTCCTTGGTCATTTGCTCATTGCTCTATTAACAGAGGCAATCATTAACTTGTATCAAATGGCAAAAAGTTCCTTCAAAGTAATGTAGAAATACATGGGTGGGTAAAAAATAGCGGTAATGTGAATCAAGTGACAACGCTCACTAACCTCAGAAATGCCCACAACGGACATCTAACTCTCACTCTGAACATTACCTGTCAGCCAGCCTGAGTCAGTAAAAGGCCTGTCAGGCCATCAAACCTGGGTTCCAACACGTGGGTGCTGTCTAGGGTTCGGGTCTAGGTTCAGCTCTCAGCTGCACCCTTGTTGGTGCCACAACTTTGGGTCAGAGACTTTCCCTGCTCTGGGTCGAGGGTGCCTCCCATGTAAAATAGAGATAACAATGTACCTACTTCACAGTGCTGGTGTGAACACTAAAGAAGGTCTCCAGGCACAAGTTGAGAGTTCAAGAAATGAGGAGGAAGAAAAGCAGCGCCCTACTCACAGCCGCATGCCCAGCTCTAACCCAGCTACATGGAGGTTCTGAAAACGACTTACTGGTTGGCTGCAGCAGCCATTCTGGCTTAGGCAGCTGTGAAGACTGAGAACTTCTCAGAAAATAATTTATTAGGAATATGGAAACAAAGCTTCAATTATGTGTTTTCATATATAAAGAATAAACAAAAATGAAGCCCTTGATTTTGTTTCCAAAGCCTGTTCCTTCCAGGGGCTGATGCAGGGTCTGGCCACGCTACAGCATCACAAGCCCTTTCTGTTGCCTCCCTCTGGGGCTGCAGCCTGCCCTCGAGTCTCCATCCTGCCTGGACACTCAGCCTCTCTCCTGCTCATGGCACCTCTGTCTCCTCCTCCACTGTCAGCTTGAATAATTTGTTCCTGGGGAGGCTTCCCTGATCCACCTCTCTGAAGTAGCAGACCTGATATTTTCTGTCTCAGGACCTGGTTGTTTCCTTCGTGGTGTTCGGCACAATTTGTATGTATTCCTTTAATTGTGTGCTTGTTGTCTGCTTCCATTAGACTGTGAGGTCAAGCAGGAACGGGGCGTGGCTGTCCTGTTTAGCACTGCCCCCAGTCTAAATGAGCAGGTGCTTGGCACACTCATAGTCACAGTAATTCCTCAATAAACACATGCTGGATGAACAAATGAATGAATGAAAAGAGGTTAATTTGTGCTCAGGGTATATTATTTATTTCTGTGGTCCAATCTACTTGGACAGATTTTTGAGAGAATTGTGAGATAGCGGGTAAGAAGTACCTAGCAAAAGTTCTGCAACACAGCAAGTATGCAGTGTTTCACGTTCCATCCCATTAAACCCAGACTCCCCATCATGGCAGTCAGGTGGCTTCGTCACGCCCACTCACTTTTCCTTTGCATTATCCAACTTGGGCTCTTCCTTCCAGCAGGCACGACCCTTTCTCTGGCCACACTAGTTTCCAATACTGTATCCCCATTTCATGGTATTCCATTCAATAAAACACTTCCCAACTCTTATAAATCCTAGACACCTTGTAACTTTCTCAGGGTTGCATTTTACATTAAGATATTCCAGAAAATGTTTCTTATTAACTTGACCCATAATTCTCCTGGCCGGTAAAACTCCTGTAGTACTTATTGCACCTGAATCTGTCACCCAGTATGTTTCCAGGGCACTGTCTTAATCTAGCAACTGATACATGGCTTATCTTTTTCTCTAGTCATTCTAATTCTTTTCAATCCCTGATTTTAACTTAAGTATTATGCCTTATTAGTCACTTAATGTAAATAATCCTTCTGGTTTAATTTTATAATATGTGGGTTGAAGGACCAAATTACAGTCCCTGATCTAATAGATATCCCACAAAAATGTCTAGATGTCCAGATTTCTGCATTGCTCCCCCAAACCCAAATATTAATTTTCAATAGTTACTTCTATGGGAAATTAATTTTGAATAGAAGTGATAAACTTCTATTCAATTAGGAAAATATCTAACTCTGACCTAGTTCCCTATGTTAAAATGTAGTAAATTTTATCTATAGTTGCTTGCAATGTGTTTTAGAAGCTATAACAGACTACCCTTAGACTTGTAACTGAGGTTAATAAGTGCTTATTAAAAATGCTGCATACCTCTGTCCAGAGACCCATATGGAGATTTCCCCATGAATATTCTTTTTCCCCTGGGGCTGCTGTAAGTAGGTGAGTACTAAATGTTGCCACTTGCTTGGCAGGAAAACATTCTCCTGTGATTCTGCTTGCGCTAGTAGAACAGCTTTCGTATCATCGTTTGAGTCCATGCACACACTACATGAGGAGGGAAAAGGCAGAGGAGAAAACATGGGATTTCAGATCTCAGCATTTAACACATGCATGGCAACTGGAACTGCGGGTAGTTCAGTGAGACTACAAGTCAGTTCTATTTTTAGACTAACTTGAAAAGTTAGTAGGTCTTTGTTTCACACCATATCTGCTTTCGTTATTTTGTTGTATTATTACCTCGATTTATGAACTAAAATAGATTAGGCTCATTTGCTAGTGTTAATAACTTAGACAAAAAAAATTCAGAATTCCATTTGCAAAAAAATTATCATTACTATTTATAGTCATTGCCCTTTTAGAAATTACAATGCAGTATTTGGTTCATATGAAAATTAATACATATTGTGTATAAATGTCTAAATGCCAAGATGTGTTGGAGGTCTGACCTACTTCACAGAATTGCTAAGAGAATCAGGATGTAATATATGTACTGTACTAGTAACCTTTATAAACCTTACAAAGCATATATCCCTAAATAACATTTTTTACTTAGTTTTAAGTTTTATAAAAATAGTCTCATACTATTCATACTCACCTAATACAAGTAAAAGACTTGTATCTAAACTAGTTAAGAGAGGAGGCAGGACAAGATAGCAAGGAGATCTTAAGCTTACTAGGTAATGGCTATTAAATATATAATCTGCATGTGGAAAACAGCTATCTGACATTAACAACATCTTAAGCTCATTGCATCCTGACAGAATACGCCCTTAGATAGGACTTCAGTAAGTATTTGGTCTCAAATCTGATTGAGAATTAACATAATCTAGTTCAGAATTTAATTTCAGATTTTCAGATAGAGTATATTGCTACAAAGGTGGTATTAATAACTGTTAGAATGCATTTCATTTTTAAGTCAGATTGTTTTTTTGCTGCAATGATCTCTATTAGCAGATTTCACACTTATGTCTCTTACATAAACTATTTAAATACATGATCTGTTTGTGGGGCTCAGGGGTGATCAATACCGGAAGGTGAACGTGCCAGTGTGGGGATCGGCCCACACTTGGATCATCAGCGCTCTGGATCCCAGCGAAACCATGTGGATGCGGCCTTCCTCTACGAGCCTTTCACCAGGATTTGTGCACTCTGCACCTTCTGGCCTGCTGTTCTCTAGGATAAAAGATGTCAGAATGATCAGTAAAGCAGCTGATAAAAACCGAGTGAAAAGCGAATATGAAAGAATACAAAGCATGGTTGTTCATTTGTAGTAATTTACCCAGAATGTCTCAACCTGCCCTGTTCCAACCAACAGTATTTCCAAAGTTTAGATGTTAATTAACTCCAAAAAGCACCAGGAGTGAAAACCGTAATTGAATGTGTTAAATGTTATTAAACGTTTTAAAATGCATGATAGCTGGGGACTAATTGGAGGAAGGAACAGACCCACTGTGATGTCACTGCAGTGAACTACCATAATCTGTGCCACGGTTCTGTCACCGACTGGATCGGGCCACTCTGACAGCAGGGACCTCAGCCCAGGGGGGCACACACGATGGTCACAGGCCCTGCACTCCTGAGACCATCCTATAATCATTATGACAGCATGATTTTTTATAATGGATCATATTAAAATTCCTTTTAGAAATATTTTGTGTTTGAATATATTCCCTGATGAGTGATCTCTGAGTGCAATGGCTAAGTGTTTCTGAAACTCTAAACAGTTTCTCAAAGGCAAACTAAAGTAGCTATACGCTTTGGGCCATCTGCTTTTTCATGCTGACTTCTCTTTCTCACCGCTTACAACCCAGCACTGCCTGAATGGTATGACGAGCTGAATCCCGAAGCCATCCATCTACCTATGACCATGACGTGTGACTCTATGTAAAACTATGTTAATTAAGACATACTAGAATGAAAAATGCACGTCCAAAGGCTCAGACTTTTAAAGAGGATGAACACTCCAGTTGCTGGATTCCATATATACTTGTCATTTTTCAACAGGCGTAGCCACCACCAATCTTTAAGAACACTCCCCCAGCAATGATAATGGTCTTAAAAAAGAGTTAAATTCATTGATTATTCTGAAGACTAATGCTCAAAACACAAGATGTATGAATGACTCATATCTGGTGTGATATTAAAAATAGTTTCCATATCAAATCTGAATTTGTGCAAAGACTAGAACAAAAACCAGTGTGTACCCAGGATTTGTAGAGTAGGACTACTACACATATTTCTCAATTTAATGTTCACAGCAATCTAATGAGGTAAGCATTGTCCCCATTTTGAGGTGACAGAATGCAGGTGCTCAGCGGCACATAGCTGGTTTACTAGCAAAGGAGGTATTATCACTGTAATATTTTCTTCTCTCTTTAACATTTTAACATTACCATTTTTAAATGTTCTTTTAAAATGCTTATGTAAAATCATTTTTCTAAAACATGTTCTAATATATCTTTATAATAAAAATTTAAAAAGTTTTCCCAGCCCTGGCTAGCGTAGCTCGGTTGATTGAACTCAGGCTGCGAATCAAAGTGTCACAGGTTCGATTCCCAGTCAGGGCATATGCCTGGGTTGCAGGCCATGGCCCCCAGCAACCGCACATTGATGTTTCTCTCCCTCTGTTTCTCCCTCCCTTCCCTCTCTAAAAATAAATAAATAAAATCTTAAAAAAAAAAAAAAGGTTTTCCCATTACCTACTTGTCTCAGATCATTGGGCATATTTATTCATTTTATAGGAGACTGTTCACATTATGACTGCCACCCCACTTAAATATGAGGAAGCAACCTGCCCCGTGTACAGTGTTGCAGTGACAGGTGGGTATAGAGACCCCGGGAACCAGACAGTGGTGAAGGCTTGGCATCCCAGCCCAGAGGCTGCAGTGGGGTGGGGGGAGCCTCCACACAGGCATCGCCCCTAAACGTCTGTCTCTTCTGGTCCCCTCATCCCTTCCATGGACCCTAAGGATTTTTCACCAACGGCTGCTTCTTGATAAACAGGTTCTTGCTGCCCTAGTCTTGCTGCGCTGAGGTAAGATACAGCTGGAGAATACAAGCCAGAGTGAAGAGAGGAAGAGGGGGTGGGAGGAGGGCTGGCCAGTAGGGGCTGGCGAACAGCAGGACAGAAGCAGGGTGAAGGTCAGGAGCCACCCTACCCCAGTACTGGGACCAGGTAAAGGGCAGGAAATGGGGATGATGACCTCAGTAACAGCTGTATATGGGGTGTGTGCCCCCCAACCTGCACATAGACACACACACACACACACACACACAGGCAGAAGTACAGAAGAAAACGGGGTTTTCAAGGCTCTCTGACAGCTTTGGCCGTGGTAAGTTGCAACCTGCCATTACCAAGACATTAAGGAGAACATGTTAGGAGTAAGTTAGGACTCACTATATTCTTATTGGTCAACCAAAACTGCGGTACAAAAAAGCTGAGCGTGACAGGTCACACAGCCTTCATACCTGCTCCATCAAAGCTGCCATCCTGTGAAATGAATGACTTCTTCCTTCTCCTGACCTTCTTCCGTTTCTCTGTGGAGCCCTCAGCTTCGCGGACGCACTCCACGTTGAACCACAGGGAAACGCTGAAGCCCTCTGACAGGTGCGGCCAGCAGTTCTGCCCCAGCAGCGGTAAGTGCACCGGGGCCACGTGCCACGAGGAGAGCAGCTGCTGAGGGAAAGCGTCACTCTCCGCCTCCTTCTTGCTCCACGAAACACGTGCTCTTCTCCACAACCCCATGGCCTTGCTGTTGAGAATCCCAGGGCCCTTTTGTGACGAAGCGCCGTTGCTCGAGTTCGGAGTGTGCGGTAGAGGGAAGGTCAGGTACTGTAAAGGGCTCATAGCAATATCGCTCTCAACAATCTTCAGAATACCCAGAAGAAGAATTTCCTAGAAAAAAGGAAAAACTAAATTTTGCAATCACATTACAAGGTACATAATAATCTTGAAATTCAGGTTACAAATGAACACACAAACATACCCACACACGCATCAGCATCCCTATTTACACACCTCCAATCTACCGTGTCATTATATTCTCGCCTTTTTGTAGAGTTGAGATAAAATATGAGAGACTTCATATTTTAAAATCCCTTCTGGTTAATTTGTTTGAAACTTAAATGCTTTTATGGTACAACCCTTAAAGATATGTGTTGGCCCTAAGTGTTAGAAATTAAATACAATAATTATACTAGGAATCATTTCTACCAAGGACAGGTGTTTATTTCCAAGTAGCTATAGTTGCTTCTCTCAAATTTTTTTAAATGAGGGGCAGAACCAGAGACCTTACCAAGGCTCCAGGTTTCTGAATATTTATAGCATGACTGGCTTTATAAAACTGAGTGCTCAATTGTTTTCCAATTCACTTCACATGCCTTTTCCATAATCAAATAAAATTTCTCATCTGTGCTTGGTAAATTAAAATAAGGTTTTTAGGTTTTATTTATAATTGCAAGTTTTCAGTTAAACTGAAATGTAGACTACGTAGAAAGAAGAGGAAAAGCAAAGACAAAGGAGACAGTAAAAGAAGATTAACCTTAAGTACAATTAGGTATAATGCCCTACTCATGCACGAAATAACATCTAATGTTGATCATGATGAGAAACGCACTCAGAGCATTCCATAAATGCAGTCACTTCTCAACTGTCCACACGAGTGGTTTTTAAGCCTGTGTTCCACAGAGCTCAGAGCTCCCTCGGGGCTCACAGGCTGTCGAACGTGCAGGGCTCAGGAACAGCAATCTTGCTTCAAAGAAAGGAGCTCCAAGGTTTTCTGTTTTATCTGCTTATGTTTTGAGTCATTATTTCATTATAAAAATGGATCCTTGGGCAAAGAGAAGTCTAAAAGTCACTAAGCCACACCATGGAAAGGAGAAGTGATAGAAGATAATCAAAGACTGAATAATAATTTTCTAAAAAAAGATAATTCTTTATAATTACTCATAATTAACTTCTCTTTGGTAATTAAAATTATGTAGCATTTCTCAAGCACAAAAAAGACTGGGGTGGGTTGGGAGTAAACAGACCATGATCTCACTGAAATGTCTGAATAGCCAAAACAGAAGAGAAATGGTTAAAGTATGTGCACATAATAAAAGAACTGGGAACTCACAAATAACAACATGGAGTTGACTGTATAATAATTACCACATCGAAGGAGACAGTTTAATGATTTTCAAGTACTTTAAAAATACTCTATTAAGTCAGTGAAAAATATTTAAATTATAGCATATTTACTGTACAAGGAGATTTCTCCAGAAATACTCTCAAAAGAAGGGTGAGCTCTTCTGAACATGTTCTTGAACTCATCAAAGATACCAAAAGATCCACCAATACTCTCTGGCATGCTAAATTAAAGAAAGATAAAGGGAAAAATGAAAGCCAAATACACAGTTAATTAAAAACGCAGAATAAGCAGTTTCACTGAAAAACATCAAATACTACTGTCACATTTTAAATGGATTACAAACAACCTAATACTACAAAAATTTGCTGAAGAAATAACAACATGATTAAATGCAAACCAACTAACCAACTGACAAAAAACAACAAAAATCAGTTTTCTTAATGACTGATTAGCTCCAAGTCAAGTAAAGGTATATTTAAAGAAGCATAAAAAGGTGAAGGGATTAAGAAAAAAAACAAACCCTCAGAGACACAATAGTACAGTGATTACAAGAGGGAAAGGGGGCCCTGACTGGTGTTTCTCACATGGTTTCTCTCCCTCTCTTTCTCCTTCCCTTTCCCTCTTGCTAAAAATAAATAAAATCTTTAAAAACAAAGAGGGAAAGAAGTGGGGGGAAGTAGAAGAGGGTAAAGGCGGGCAAATGCTGATGGAAGGAGACTTGACTTGGCGTGGACAACACACACTACAATATGCAGATGATGATATCATAGAACTGCACACCTGAAACCTATGTAATTTTATTAACCAATGTCACCCCAATTAATTCAATTAAAATTATTTTTTTAAAAGAAGCATACATTAATACAGTATTTACTAAGTTGACACTGTTAAGTACCATAACATAGTCTTGTTATCTTGAAAATGCTTAAGTTATAATTTTTACTTTCTAAATAGACAATTAGATGACAAATAAAAGTAGAAATATTAAAGATTATAAAAACACTTAAATATTATGAATTAGTTTGAACATTGTCTTTATTCCACTGTGGGGTTTAGCATAAAATATAATTGGTTGTACATAAAATCAGAGAACTTTTAATAGCTAGTATTTGTAGCACACATTACAGTGTTCAAAGTACGTTTGCATGCATTATCTCAGTTGTTCCTCACCTCCCTAGGAAAATCCTGCGAATTGAATGTTATCTCAACTTGAGACATGACAAAAATAACCCCTCTGAGAAGCCTGAGGACAGAAGCCGTGCTGAAGCCATGTATTTAGTAGAAGCAATAAACCAACAGATTCATCTGGAAGGAAACCTGCAACAAGACTGTCAAATGGCACAGACTTTATCCCACAATTAATATGATTAAAGGTTTGAGAGTAAGAAAGAAATAATGATAAAAGCAAAGCGTATGTGCTTAATTTTGTTTTTCAGTTCGAAACTGACAGGGTCCAGTCCAAATAGGGGAAGGAACACACACACACACACACACACACACACAGCATTTGCCTTTGTCTACTACTGGAAACTCACCGAACTAAAAGTACAGAATTACAAAAAAGGAAGAAACTCATAATAGAAAAAAAAAAGTGGGGGAGGCAACGGGCACTGGGAGCACATCAGATGATAGATTTACAACTATTTCAGGAAAATGGAAGAGCTGACAGAAGAGAAAGCTGCAGCCTAGACTCTCTGAACCACAGAGGGGCTCAGAGGAGTGGAGAGCCAGCCTGTCTGTCTAAAAGCTGGAGAGGAAGTAAGAATGGGGCTGCAGCACACGGATTGGTGGAAGATCTGTCTGGGAACATCCACTCTCCCCCTTGATGCTGAGTACGGAGCACAGACAGCTCAGCTTTTACCTTTATGCCCCAAACCTACTAACTCTTCTCTAAAGAAATGGAATGAATTGCCACACAAAAGCTGGGACGTATAGTGGGATGTGAGCATCAGCGTTCTAAGTGTAATGGTACAGCCTGGCCGAGTTGCTTATGAAACATCCAGAATAGGCACATCTATGACGGGAAATAGATTGGTGGTTGCCAAGGGCAGGGGAGGGCGTGTGGGAGGGCTGTGGGGTAACATGGAGTGATTACTCAAGGGTGTGGGGTTCTTCTGGAGTGATGCAACACTCCAATGTGAACTGTGACAATGGCACGGCTGTGAATGCAATGAGAAACATTGAACTGTGTGCTTGAATGGGTGAGCATCTCATTAACACTGTTATTAAAGGATAATGAAATAGGTCCTGACTGGCACGGCTCAGGGGCTGGTGTGGCTATTGGATGTCGTCCCATCAACCCAAAGGTTGCCGGTTCAATTCCCTGTCAGGGCACATGCCTAAGTTGAAGGCTGGTCCCTTGTTGGGAACATACAAGAGGCAACTAATCAATGTTTCTCTCACACAATGCTGTTTTTTTTCCCTTTCTCCTTCCCTTCTCCTCTCTCTAAAAAGAAATAAAATCTTTTTTAAAAAGATAATGACATAGAATCTCTCAAAGCTAAACTGCTGGAAATGTCTTCAGATCAAAAGGGTCTACCGGGTTCCTAGCGCAATAAATAAAAATATACACTAAATAAGTAAATGGGGGAGAAGGGAAGCTTTTCCTCAGAGTACAATCCCAAATAATAAACATCAGAGGAATGCTGGAAAAAGTCATTATTTGGCAAACACCACAGTATTAACCAACTCAGTCAAGAACCGTCCATGGATGCTAAAATTAGTGGATTAAAGTATGATGGAAGAAAGGGTATTCACACCCTCTCAAGCTATCTCCCACAAGATATTCACTATTTTAAAGAGAAAACAGTGACTTTATGAGGGAGAAACCTGGCAAGACACCACCTTAACCAAGCGACCCAAGTCCACATCATCAATCAGACAGAGAGAGCACAAACCCCCGGATATTACGCACTGAGAAAGGCGCATCACTTCTGGCCCATCTGCTAAAAATGCTTAGCTTGAATTCATCACAAGGAAGCATCTGACAAGCTCAAATTAACATTTCCTGTACGTTAACCTTAATTCTCCAACTGAAATGCAGGTTTTTCCAACTACAATGTAGGTTTCTGTATGTTATATACAGTGAAATCATACTATCGTTCCATTTAGAAGTTCTCGAATGTCTGCGAAAGTGCGGAGGAGACAAAAGGACCCCAGCACTCCCACGAAGCAGCGGCCCTGCACAGTGCTTATGCCTGGCCCCAGTCCTCGAGAGGCCACCTCTGTGTGTCCGACAGCAAACAACTCCCTCCCCTAGGAATCTAGGCTTTTCTCTGTAAAACCAAGGGAGCTGTACTACGTCCACTGCACTGGGTGGGTCTGAGGAACAACGGAGATGATGCATATGAAGCTACTTTTGAAACCATAGGGCACGATGCCCCTGAGAACCCTTATTGTCCACCCTTCATTTCACACCACAACGAAATTGCTTCAAAAGTATTGTGTAAAACTAACATTTTCAACGCACCTTGAAAATCAGAATCAGCCTGTGTTAAAATACTCAAGAACCCTCCTAAAAGATTTTTCACAGTTCCCTGAAGATTAAAAAACAAAAACATAATAAATTAAACTTCTTACCTCATGAAAGCATGAAGCACTGTAATGTAATAAATTATTTGACAGTCTACTGTACATACATATCTTCATGTCTAAAAGGACTGCAAAGAAGGCTATGTGTAGGATCACACACAATTTTCATTTTATTTCTCACACTGCTTTTGTCTTCTAATTTGTCAAAACAATGGCCATACATTAAAATTAAATTGCAATTTAAAATATATTACCCACTCTCAGAAATATGCCAGGAGTCATTATTAGTTGGTCAGTGACATCATTAATTTTTTAAGCTCCTTTAGAGAACTATGGAATTAGAAGATTTTTAGAATACCACTTGCAGCTACAAAACATGCCTAAGGTATTATGGAAGATGAGTAATCATCTCAAATAATTTTCAGACAAGCTGAGTTATAAGGAAGGAGATGAGTAAGCAGGGGCATGACTGAGATAAATATTGATCTCATTCAATGAAATATATCTTTTACCTGCTGCATGAGCAGAAATATATTCTTTTCTTTCTGCCGGATGATTTTCAAAAAACTCTCAAACACGTGGGCAAGCACATCAAGTTTGGCTTTACTGGTGGAGAGCAAGTTTAACTCCAGCATACAAATCTCAGGATATATTATCTCCCCTTGAGTGAGGTTTTCAAGTGCGTCATTTGGACTGCTTGATGCCGTGAGACCTTCCGCTTCAGGCTTTATGTCTACCCCTGAAAGGGGAAAAGAAAAGATTGTATTTATTCCCTATCCACTGACTAAATGTTTAAAATCTCATTTATCATTTGAAAGTTCCAGTGGCAAAAGTGCTATTTATAAGATGTTCACAAAACCTTTTCCTACAACATGACTTCTGATTATGACAGCTACCCTGAATAACCAAGTCTTACGGATATTTTGAAGATAAATGAGTAGCCTTCAAAGTAATTTGGATCTTCAACAAAACTACGAATATTACCAAGAGCATGATGGACATGTGGTATAGACCTAGCACAGTCCTCTGACACACACACACAAGTGCTGTCCCAAACTTTCAGACCCCCAAACACCTAAGTCACGGGACAGTTCACGTGCTTGCCATCTCTCTGTGAAAACGCAGCGTGGCTGTGGGTTGGATAAATTCTATGTTTTGCCTTCTTCATAAGTGAGAAACAGACACTTTCTCACTAACTATTACATTTTGGAAAATTTAATTTATATGCTCTTAAAGAGATCATTATGCTCTTAAATAGTTCATGTAATTAAGAAATTTATAAATTTCTGACTAGGTCAGAATTCCTTCAATTAAGATCTAGTTTGCAAACTTATAAAAAGGAGGAAATCTGTCATTATAAAATCATGTCTGTGCTCTGATAAAACCAACACCAATTAAACCAATATTTTTTCAAAGGCACCTCTTGAGGTGTCTGGGGAGGGGAAATTGGAGGAAGGTGGTCAAGAGGCACAAACTTACACGGTAAATAAGCACTAGGGATATAACTTACAGTGCAGTAACCACAGTTAACACTGCTGTATGATACACAGGAAAGCTGTTAAGAAAGTAAGCCTTAAGAATTCTCAACACAAGGGGAATTTTTTCTTTTTATTGTATCTCTATGAGATGATGGATGTTAACTAAACCTACTGTGGTAATCATTTCACAATATATGTAAATCAAACCATCATGCTGTGTATCTTAAGCTTATACACTGATGTCTGTCAATTATATCTCAATAAAACTGGAAAAAACAAAAATTGTTTAACAAATCAAGTGAGCTGTATGTATATGTAGGTTTACAGTTGTGAGTACATGAAACAACTTATTCTTGCGTTATCATTTATTTGTTATTGTGTTATTTATTAACCTACTTTCCCACCCCTGTATATACACACACATATATTCTTTCAATTTGTGGCAGTTTTTTTAACTTTTTAAAAAAGATTTTACTTACTTATTGTTAGAGAGAGGGGAAGGGTGGGGGAGAGAGAGGGAGAGAAACATCGATTGGTTGCCTCTCGCCCATCCCTGACTAGGGACTTGGCCCCCAGCCCTGGCGTGTGGCCTGACTGCGTATGGAACCGGTAAGACAACGCCCATCCCACTGAGCCACACCAGTCAGGGCTGTGCCTACTTTTTTAGTTCTTTTCACTCTCTTTTGTGTAAAAACAAAACAAAAAACCTGCTCTGGGTCCATCAGGCCTGTTAAGCAGGACATGAGCCATTACTCTCATTTGCTCCAGGGGAAGAGAAAATAGACCTTGGGGAAGGTAAGCTGCTGTACACTCAGCGAGGACTCCCAGTGCCGGGACAGTCAAGACCGGCCTATGAGCAGATGCGGGGCTCTGGTCAGCCCATCTCTTCCGTTCCACCCAGGGCCTGAGCCCTGAGACACAGGACTGTGTGCACTGTGGCTCCACCCACAGGACAGATGAACTGAGATGAAACCTATGCTGCAGCATCCCTGGAAGTCTCAGAAAGATGTCTGTATTCCCTGTTATTTAATCTTGATAACAAAGGCCATGAGATGCTTTTCCTCTCAATGTTTATCTGGACAGACCTTTTTTATGTATAGGCCTCAATGTAAATATAACATCCTCGGAGGCCTCCTCTAGTCACCCAATCACTACTGCATCACCCCGTTCTATTTCTTCAGACTGTGTACATCGGCTACTTATTGTTCTTTTCACTAGGATATATGTGAAAGCAGGGACTTGCCCTCTGCTGTATTCTCAGGTCAAAGACTGTGATAACAAAATCCACCTTGGTGTTTTCAATCGCAGATACGAATGCCAAAATTCACTGTGAAGATCCAGTAAAACAATGATGCAATGTACTTCTTAAACTGTAAGGCAATACCGATTCTAAGGTAATATTGTTAACAGTCATTGCGTTCATTAATAATCTGACTGGCAAAGCGAATCACAAGCACTTCTGTGATACTTACCATCCTCCCGGGTCTCACTGTCCTCAGGGTCGCTTTCACTGTCTGCTTCATAACCTTCTTCTTCGACCAGAAGTTTAAAACTACAGCACTGAGCATCCTCGGCTTCTTCTGGAAAATCTCCAGGTTGGGATGACCATTCTTCTTCAAACTGATGACTCTGTGAGATTGGTGTAATTAAAAGGCAAAACTTGTAACATTTGCTCATTTTTAGTAATGTAATATTTATTATGCAAATGTCCTTTTAAGAACAGCTTCTGTATTTTCTAAGAAAAAAAACTTATGAATTGATCTTTAACATTATAAATTATAAAATTCACACAGCAAAATTTTACAGAATCTCTCAGACAATTGGATTAACACCTCCAAAATGGGTGGGAGGTATCTCTAACAGAACAAGCTATAGGTGGTTTCAGTTTCAGTGAAAAATAAACCTAAAAATTACATTCTAGTTATATAATGGAAATGACAAAAACCACAATGAGGTGGAATTTACATCTTATAACTTAATGCTAGTAAATATGTATTATTTTTATACATCTGTTCATGGAAAAAGATTTTCCCACAGGATTTTTATATATGTTTTGTAAATTAGATAATCAAAGAGGATATAACATTTTTTTCAAAGGGATTAATTTTAAGATTTCAGAATGCAATTGTCTATACACTGTACACAAGCATCTCAGATGAATACCATACGATCTCACTTATATGTGGAATCCAATGAACGAAATAAACTGACAAAATAGGAACAGAGGCGTGGACACACGGAACAGACGGTGGAGGGGGACTGGATGAAAGAAAGTGAAGGGGTTAGCTAAGGAACATATATGCATAACCCACAGACACAGACAACCACGTGGTGATGGCCAGAGGGAAGGTTGGGGGACTGCATAAAGGTGGGCAGATGGGGGGAAAATGGGGGCATCTGTAATAGTGTCAACAATAAAAATAAAGGAATTCCAACATTAACTTCCTGTGCAAAATCCTGTGGGGTGAAATTTCCCTTTTCTTATAAAAATCTACAAATATCCTCACTTTAGACAACATTTTCACTTAAAGGTAGAATAAAGTAGGTATTTTAACATTTTCCTGTTAACCTACTGATTCAGTAATATGATGATGGAATTAATAGTGATTTCAGTAAGGTTTATTTTTTTATAGATTTTTTAAAAGATTTTATTTATTTATTTTTAGAGAGAGGGGAAGGGAGGAAGTTTTTAAGTTATGAAAAACAGCAACATTAAATATTATGTCAGAAGATAATCAAATGTCACATACATCAATGTTGCCTCTCGTGCACCCCATACTGGGGACCTGGCCAGCAACCCAGGTATGAGCCCTAGACTGGGAATCAAACTGGTGACTCTTTGGTTCACAGGCTCGTGCTCAACCCACTGAGCCATACCAGCCAGGGGTGATTTCAGTAAGTTTTTAAGTTATGACAAACAGCAACATCAAGTATTATGACAGAAAGTAATCAAATGTCACATGTATGGCTAAAGAATTAAAAGACAAGTTATATAAAGATGAAGAGCAGATAACAATTAATTAAAGGTAAAATAAACATGAAAGAGGAGGGAAATGAACTAAATATATATCATGGTTTCAGGAAAAAAATTAAAATATTTCTTTTAGAAAATAATGTTAACATGAACAACTAAAAACTATGATTGCTATTTTCTCTGAAAGTACTAGTCATTTTTACATGGAGTGATTTAAAATTAAAGTGAATACAGTATTCTGGAATTATCAGCTGCACCGATATAGATAAGATGCCTGAGTCATCACCATCCCTGAATTACCATCTAATAAACTACCAGTTATTATGTGTAGACATCAAATCAAGTAATGCATTTCTGCCTTACTGGGAGTAATCCCCAGTCAATTTCCAGGCTGGGTGCAGAAAAGCACGCCACGCTGCTCTCCTGTTTTCATGAGACAAGGCGCTGAGTGAATACCTGCAGCCCAGACGACAGAACACACCAAACCCTGGCCCGCCCATTCTAACCACCTTCACCCGTTCTAACCACCTTCACCCGTGAAGCCCCACCCCACACACTCCCGCTTCCGCTGGCCACGCCCAGCCCGAGCAAGACAACTCTGTTCGTACCTTCTCAGTCACAGCCTCGCTGGGGCCGAAGTCTGCTGAGCAGTCCCCCAGAGCAACTCGGAGCAGGGCATCGAACAAAGGCTTCGCCAGTTCTGTTTCAATCACCTTTGACTGGGAAAGGTGGTCCCTCATCTCAAGCAATATATTTTCCACAGACAAGCTCTAAGGCAAAAATAAGACAGACTGAGAATATCCATAAAATGCTTTAAGAAAAAAATGAAATAGTGACAGATAGTTATCTAATAAATAGAAAACCAGTCTATTCATCTGCAGTTGATATGAAAGTAAAAAGAGTGTATGAATACCTAGCCTTATATAAACATCCGACTACTGTAACTAATATCTTTTATTTATCAAATGTTTTACTTATCTCATTTGGTTTTGAATTTCACTGTATCATAAATTAATTGTATCACAAGAATGATCAGTTGAAACTCCAGTTTTGATTACCCATCTCTAGATTCACAAATTCCTGAAGACTCGAAGAAGCACTTAGACTCTCATCCTTCTCTCTCCCCTTTTTACTCCTGTGCTTGAAGGGAACTCTGGCTGCCTGCCCTCTGTCCCGACATCAGGTGATGAGGCCACAAAAATGGACGAGAAGCTGACATCTACCTTAAGGAATTTTCAGCCCTGTGCGAGGCACGGACCCACACAGATGAGCTAAGAGGACGGCCACATGAGAGCTGTAAACAGAGTTCTCTGCGAACAGAACGAGAGAAGGGGCCTGAGAGACCTGTCAAAGGCGCCCCAGAGGGAGGGATGTAGGAGAGGAACAATGAAGAACTCATGGGAGACAGCGGGCATACAAACAAGGGAGGGGATGGGAGGTGGAGGACCATGCCCAGAGGTACAGAGTCATGACAAAGAATGGCATCCTGAGGGGCGGTCAGCTCAGGGGGGCTGGCTGCCCCTGGGGAAGGATGGCAGGAAGTGAGGCGAAACAAGGAAGTGGAAGCAAGGCCGTCAGGGCCTCTGCAGCTGTACTGAGGATGTGGATTTTAATTGGGAGCAACATGGGAGCATCAAGATGCTTAGACAGGAGGCAACAGGGAGGCAGCAGACAGCCTGTTGGGCTGACGGAACAGTGAAGGGTGGGCTAAAAGGGAAGAAAGGGCCCTCCACATTTGAAGGTTCCTCAGGCGAAGGGCCTGAAACTCCCTTTTGTGTTGAGAAGTACTGGCAGGAGAAACTCGGAAGGATATGAGGAAAGCAGAAAATGTCAGGGGAAGAATCTAAGCAATGTGGTTTTAGAATAAATGTCCAGCCCTCGCCTAATACCAGGGAAAGCCCTGGAGCCTGGGCTTCCCCACGGAGGCTGTCCCCCTGTTACTGGTCAACACCCTTCCCAGGTATCTTAGATGGGGCAGCTCTCCTCGGGAGATGGGTGCAGGTGTGAGTCCTCCGCAACCGACACCTGCAGCAGATGGTGGATAGGGGCATCAGCTCGGGCGGGCGGAACTGGGCAGGGCACCACACAGCATCACGCCAAGACCGCAGAGCATGAACTATGACACACAACATCCATTATTACTCGTGTATCTAATGCCTTTTTGGGCTGGTAACTTGGTCACATGTGGGTTTTGCAGTCCAAACTAAACTGTAAGCTTCTTGAGGGCAAGAACCGGGTCACGTGCTCATCTGGGTCCTCCACGGCCCCTGGTACCCTGGTGCTAAGCATACCGGTGCTCCTCAAAACTTAAGACTCTTTGGAAAAGCAAAACTTAGACTCTTTGGAAAAACAAAATGACAAACATATTACGATAGAACTTTTAAAGCATACCTATTACACAATAGCTGGACAACGAACAAGCGATATTACCTGATCGGGCAACTCCAATTCCACCTTGTGCTGACCAGCTCTGGTGCTATGAAGACAAATGGCCAGAAGCGCTTCCAAAAGTCGTATGCTCTGAAGCGAGGCCTGAGTGTCTGGACTCGTAAGGACCTTTGCTTCCTTGGGAGCAGCTTTGGCAGCTGAAATTCGATCCCTGCTTACGTCAGAAGCATGCTGTGACTCTAATTTACCTACACCATCCGCACTCTCCCTTAGGCTACCCTGTTCCCAGGGTGTGGCGTGACTTTCCACAGTCAACAGTGACGAATCCTCCTTCACTGTGATCTCAGATTGAGAAGTTCGGATTGACTCTTGGTTCTCACTCACATCTGTGTCTCCCACCTTTTTTCCTTGCTCCTCTTTATGACCTCTAAACAGTTTCTCTATGATCATAAATATCAATCTATGGCACACTCGGACACCGCCCAACCGATAAAACTGCTCCTGGACAACTGGACTCAACATGTAGATCCGACGGCACATGGACCAAACGTCTGCCGCTTGGTGCATGTGCTCGGGAGAAGGCAAGACGAGGCTCTCGAGAGGTAAGCGAGGCAGCATGCGGTGCAGGGGCTCGCTGGCTGTGCTGTCGTAGCCGGAAGTGTCTTCTGAGTCGTGGGTGGACTCCCCATCAGAGTCTGCTTCTTTGCTTACACACAAGAATGCCACGCAGAGGAAGAGGTGTATCGTGTTGACGTGAACGTCCTGGCTAACAGACTTCTGTTTCTTTGGGTAGGCGTCTCTGAGGCTGGCATAAAACTTGCTGAGGCTCTGAGGAGAATCTGAAAGTGCCGGCTGGTTATGAAAAGAGGTAACCACATTTAACGATGATGTCAGCTCCTTCTGTTCGACGTCCATCCCATTGGTACCTGGAACTGAAGACTCTTTCTGTTGTTCCCCGAGGCTGATTATCAGAGTTTCAAATGCTTTTAGGGAATGACCTCGAATACCATCTAAGTAATTTAATTCAATTATTTGACTTACTCCATTACGACTTAAAAACAAATCTCTTATTACCCTGTGAGGGGAAAAAAAACACATAGGAGGTTTTACAAATAGAAAGATCATTTATAAATAGGTACATATACTATTTAAATATGTCATTGCTGCATGTGGTATACTCTAAACAAAGATTAACTAATTTAATTAATCAATCATCTGGCTTAAGTTCTCAGCTGGATGTGACCAGAATCTCAAATCTACCTTCCAATGACTTTCTTACTCTTTTTCAAACACTGCATATATGACTTCAGCGTTTAAAAAAAACAAACTACATGTGTCCCAAGTTAAATGAAGCAATTCAGGAAAGAACAGTTTTCTTCAAATAGCAGATTCTATATAATTTTTAAATGCCACAACAGCCACCCACTTCAGATAGACACTCTGAAAGGAGGGAGGCATTTGTGCATCCTTTTGTTCATCTGCCTACTGCTTCACTAAGGACTTTTTATTTGTTTTAAAGCTGCACCTCAGAAAGGGCAAGCACCCAACGACAGATCTGAAGATGCTCATCTCTATCTCAAGTGAGGCTGAGGAGTCCAAGTCACTCAGGTCCTCGCAATAACTTTAATACCCATCAGCTCAGCAAAGACCAGCTTGCCCACAAACATGACAATGAGTTTACCAACTTCAAATCAAAGTCAGTTCCAGTGAAACAATGTCAGAATGTCAGAAATTTTTAAAGTGACTGTAAAGATAGTGATGATATAGAGGTTGTATTTTATTGTAGGTTTTAAAAACGGTATATGCATTCATTTTAAAGGCCAGGCTACCTATTAAAAGCAAGGTTTATTTATATAATCATTTTTTTAAGTACCAGGTTTGACAATCACAAATTCTGGAAAACTCACTGGTGAAATTCTAAGTAATTTTAATTTTCTTTTTTTTTTTTTTTTTTGCTTTTCTGTATTTTCTAATTTTTCTACACATATTATTTAGGTAATAAATATAAATATAGCATTTAAAAATAATAAACTCCACATTCCTACTGCCTCGATAATTAACATTTTATATACATGCATATTTTACACAGTGGTAAATAAGTGAGCAATATTTTGAATTTTGTATATCTTATCAATAACATGGTATAAGTTTTCTCATGTCCCAACATGGTCTTTGTAACCATTATTTTTAATGGCTAGTAACTCCATCAAGTACATATGAAACAATTAATTTACCTTGAGCTGCTGCTGAATTTGTCTTGTGTATATTTTCTCTCAGAAATATATTTATAACTTTACTGAGAAATTAAAAACAATAGCCCCGTCCTTTCCTCTCTAACAACCCAGTAAAAATAAATGTAAAAAATATCTGACATGGGATGGGAAGTTTTTTGTTGTTAAACTACAATTAAATCATACAAAAAATAAAGGGTACAGATATTCGAAAGCACACAATAAGAAAAACGCCTGCACATGCGCACACATACAAACCTTGATTTGAGCAGAGTAGGCAGCGTTTTTAAATAAACCTGAAGCACTTCCTGAGGCAAACACTGGTTGTGACGGCTACACACGTGAGTCTGAGCTGAAGTAACGCTAAGGTGCTGGCAATGACGGGCTAGTTCAACTCCCCTTTGGAGCACAGGATTAAATACGAAATTATACAACTTCCACTGAACAACCACATTGCCTTTCTGGATTAAATTGCAAATGTGGTTTGCAATCTGCACACTATGCAATCTGTCTTCTTCAAAAACAAAATCCTGATACGCCTCTAAGGCATCCCATCTCCACAACAAGTGTTCAGACACGCTGCTGGGCAGGACCCCTTGACATCTGTAGGGACTGGACAGGCCTGAGGAAGGCTCCTCGTCCTGTGCGGGCCCCTGCAGTGTATCTTCTAATTTGGCGAGTTGATCAGAGTCAATGGTACAAATATTGCAAGCTGCCTTTTTAATTTTCTGTGGTATCTCGGCGCCTCCTAATTGGTCCAAAATAAGTTTGTTAAGGATATTCAGTATATGCTGCTGAAAATTCTTCAGTGCTGGCAACCTAAAAGCGTGGAGCAAAGGGAAGATGACAGACTTGGGGTCCATGCAGCAGCACACCCCGACGCTCTGCACCCCTGCCAGCACCTGCACGCACGTGCTGCTCAGGGAGGCCTGCTGCAGCAGACGCAGGCACTGGTGCGCACACACCGCCAGGCAGCAGCACCGCTCAGGGTAGCAGACTGCGCCGTCTGCAGCCTCCTCGAATGGGTTCTTGGAAACCTGGTTTTTAAACGCTGAAAACAGAAGACCTGAGAGATCTCTGTGGTGATGCATAAAGTGGGAGTATTCACATCGTCTGTGCCTCTTCCTTGTACACATTGAATGATGTAGCTGCTCTGATTTCACTTTTTTGACAGTGCTCATTATTTTCACCACACTATTTATTAGGGCTTTCAAGTGTTCCGAGGCCTCAGTAGACACGCCACCCCTTAAAATCAGCCATTCCATTTGAAGAACTGATGTTTCAAATAAGTTGAAGCCATGATGCTGAATGAATTCTTGAACCAAATCCATGGCCTGACCGAAGAAGAAGGGATTGGAAGCTGCACTCTGAAGACAGCAGATGAGGATCTGTAGCACTCCTTCCAGAAGCTCAGGCAAAAGAAGGGCTCTGTGACGATACTTGGAAAACACAAAACCTTCCCGAACCTCCTGTAGTGTTTTCTTTTGTCTTGGTACAAAAGGGTCAGGCTGCTTTTCTAGGCAAGCTCTGATTTTTAAAGCGGCTCTAAGCAATTCAGTTAAATTTTTTTTAAGACTTTCTGGCATCATCTCTGCAGTACTAATGTCTACTGACATAAGATGCAACACTGTTCGAAAAAGCATCCGCTGGATCAAGGCCACGGGTTCTTCAGTCCAACCTGCAGAAAACATCTGACTCTCCAAATTGTCGCTGAGATTACAGCAGTCCCCAAAGCCTGCAAGGAACTCAGTCAGTGTGGGCACGACACTGGCTGCCAGAGCAGAATTATGATTCAAGGTAATATCAAACCTACAAACCTTCTCTAATAAAGATAACAAAACATGACATAAGTCAAACGGAGAGTTGTCCCTGTGACTGATAATAGACAAGGCAGCTGGCTCACTTAAAATGTCGGTGTTTGCCTCCTGTCTTGGCATAATCTCTCGGAGACTTTCCAGAGCCACGCTATCAGGGGGAGTCTGCTCTTTGGTTGACAAGCGGTCAAGTTGAGCCATAAACTCGTTTTCTTTAGGAGACTGTGTTACAAAAGGCTGCAGCTGATGGGGCCGCCTATGCTTGCTCACCACTGTCCTCCTGTCGTCTGAATCGGCTCCTGAGTCGGAGGTGGACAGCTGGGTCTTCCTTGCATCTCGTACAGAATAGCGATGGGTGGTTTTACGCTGCCGTCTGCTTTTTCGAAAAACATTTACTTTTGTAGAAACCTGACCTGATGGGGCACTTCCTTCTAAATATAGTTTTTCCTGAGTAGATCTTTGTGAACTTGAGTTCTTTTCTTTGGTCAGGATTATATCAGCTGAGAACGGTAGATTAAAATCTATGAAAATGAAAAAGGAAATTATATATGCCTATGTTTTTAAACTCAATTCATATTTAGTATCCATTTTAGGAGTTTAACCTCAGTTTTTTGTGTTTTTTGTATTTTAAACTGGGGCTGGTTTCCTTTAGCTATTGTTAAGTCTCTGGGTCACTTCCCCCCACACTTACTAGTTCAAAGGATACAGATTGATTTGGAAACAATGAAAAAGAACAGACTTAGAAAAATAAATCTAATTTAAAACCATATACCTATTGCATTCTCACATCAACATAAGAGGCTCTTTAAACCAGAGCATTCAGCACTACTGTTCACGCATTTTTACAAATCTTCTCCAATTATGCTGTCAATTAAGACACAGGGATATACTATATTTTCAAAAATAGTGTTTAGGTTATAGCCTTGATATAACTTAAGAGCTTTAAGATTTTACAAAATTATTTCAAAAGCATAGAGTAGACACCAAATACCCTCCAAGACTGACATTAAAAGAGCTCTTTCCTGCATGCGCCATGCACTGAACGAGGCCCAGACACAGGCATCACCCTGCGTCCTCAGGGCTGAGGACAGGGGGCCTGGTGTGAGGCCAGCGCTCCACACCTACTTCCCGGGAGAAATGAATACATCCTCCTTAAAAATTAAAAGACCATAAAACTGATAAAACTGGTCTCTTTCTCTTTGCAATAGCATGTAACACATCTATATGAAAAATACAGTTGCAATTTAGAATGAATAAACACCAATCTGTAAATAAGACCTGTGTCTTAATTAAGGGGAGGATTAAAACAAGGACAATTTCCACTGGTGCAAAAGATACAGGCAGTGAAGGCTACATGCCCAAAAGAACACTCATCAGCATCTTAGGCACCTAACAACTTGTGAATTCTACAAATTCAGAAGAAAATAGGAGCGGAGGGTCAGTGAACCAACAAAGAAGCAGGACAACATTACAAGACGTTAGATAAATCCCCAAGAAGAAAGCTCCATATCGCAAATGTATTAAATATGCCACATGGCATTAAAATACAGTGCAGAAGGACTTCAAAAAAAATCTGCGAGATCCTAGCCCTGGCTGGCGTAGCTCAGTGGATTGAGCACGGGCTGCGAACCAAAGTGCCGCAGGTTCGATTCCCAGTCAGGGTACATGCCTGGGTTGCAGGCCAGGACCCCCAGCAACCACACATTGATGTTTCTCTCTCTCTCTCTATCTCCCTCCCTTCCCTCTCTAAAAATAAATAAAACAAAAGAAAGCCCATTCCTTAAAAAAAAAAATCTGAGAGATCCTTAAACATCTCACAATTTACATATCCCTAAAATGGTCAAGAGAGAAACCTGTTAATCCCTTTCCTGAAACATTTAAACTAAGTTTCATACATTTAATGTGATGTATATTTTTTAATTTTTCAAAACAGAAATTAAAATATGTATTGACCTTAAGTGGAGTAATTCTACCCAGACATGAAACAAAATATTACTTCAAATTTATTTTTTAAAAGCAACATTAGAAAAAATAAAGTGCAAAAGTCACTGATAGAGTGTGGTAATAGAAAGCAGTTTTTAAAAATGAGCAAAGGAACCTTAATTTCTTTCTTCAAACTTTTCACTATTCATTTCTCAGGTGTTATGTTGCATGTCTAGATTTAATCCTTTGCTTCTGCTTCTTCATATATTTCTAAATTATTGTTACATTCATTTAATCCCCCTAAGAAACACCACAGTTTTTGTATCATTAGAAGAAATAAAAATGTGTTTTGCCTAAAGAATTTTTCATACTAAGTATCAAACTAATATATACTGCTTTGATATTCTAGTGTATCAACCAATAAGGTAGAAGTAACTTTTTTTAGTGTAAATATAACAATTTTTAAAATTTTATCTTTCAATGACAGTTTACATTCAATATTATTTTGTTTTAGTTTCAGGTGTGGAGCACAGTGGTTAAACAATCATATACTCTGCAAAGCGATCCCGCCAATATTTCAAGGGCCCACCTGGCATCACACCTAGTTATTGCAATATTATTGACTATGGCCCCTATGCTGCACTTTTGAACCCTGTGAATCTTCTATTCTGTTACTACCAATTTGTACAGAAATAACTTTTCAGTGGAACCTTTTTTTCCCAGGGGAATTTTGATAACACAAGTTGTACGATAAAGGTAGTTTTAGTGCCTGTTTACAGTAGAAGAAGAAGAAGAAAGAAAGAAAAGAGGAATGTACCTGTTGCCTTTTCTTCTTGAACAGGTATCTTCCACACCAACGGAAGGAGTGACAGAAGGAGAGTAAGGAGTTCTTCCCTGCATGTCAATGCCTGTGTTAGAAACGAAAGAATCATTCATGTTCTGAGGGGTTGATTACTAATACCTTGTTATCAATTTAACCAAAAAATCCTTTTGTTCTTGAAAGGCTGCATTTGAGAATCTAAGAATCAAATTAACCTATCTCAAATCCAGCTAAAACTGTGACAACTTTTCAGTTTATAAAACTTTCCAATGACAGAAGAATGTAAGAGTATCTGACAGTACTTAGCATGTTCTTGCTGATTTTTCCCAAAACAGCTGTCACAGCACCATGCACATTGCAAGAATTCCTCACCTATGAGAAAACGAATTTGCCAGGTGAAAGTGAAAAGTTAAGCCCTATTAATTAGCAAACAAATAATATAAAGTTACTAGAAAAATGTAAAGTCTTCATGCAGTTAAATGTAAGAGTCAGAGAACACCATTTTAAAAAGAAGAGTAGATATTATTAATGAGTAATAGATAAAAGAGAGACGTATTAGTGAGGGTAATCCAATATTTATTGATGGCACACTATGTCCACAGCACTTACTGTCTTACCCTTTCTGGAGATCGTCCAAGCCCTGGAGAAGGTCCCCTCATTTGGTCCATAAGACACATACACACAAACAGTTAAAGAACAGAAGGCAGGCAGCATGAGTAAGTACCCAGGTGTGGCACACGTGTTCAGTTTAGCAGTGCACAGGAAGGAGTGATCACATCAGTTAGAAGTGGGGACAGGAGCTACAGAGCTGGAGCTGGGACACCTGACACATGATGGTCAAGGAATTACTGACAAGTCACGTTTAAATTCCTCACATCAGGGAGTGGGGAGGGAGCCAGATCTGTATTCTAGAAAGACCACTCTGGCCACTACACACATATGTCAGATTTCCTAGGGAGGGTACACAGAATGACAAGAGAAATGTGATGATGACGAAGCTCTGAAGAACAACACTGAAGGAATTACGGTGGCTGTGCCGAAGAGAGGTCTGCAGAAGAGACGGAGCAGCAGCTCCCAAAGGAGAAGTGTGGCAGAGCGACCAGGGAGAGAGCAGTTCAGGAAAGAGTGGCCGCACTTCCTCTGTGGAGGTGAGAGGTCACCAGAGGCCTGGACCAGTGCAGCTTTCATGGAATGACTCTGTCTCTTCAGTCCAATGACAACAGGCTGAAGAGTCAGAGGGAATGAGAAAGCAGACACAGCATTCAACCTATTCCTTCTCATGTCCTGATTAGGAAAAGGCTCAAAATCCCCCAAAAGTAAAATCTGCACTCATTTTGAGGCTCAGAAGGCCTTTTATGATGTGTTTCCCAGGGACTTGTCCAGTTTCAGCTCCACCACCACACCTGACCTCCCACAGATCCAGCTGTGAAGGGTCTCCCCACCCCTCTGCCCCCTGAGCCTTCCTCACACACACACTGCTCTCGCCTCCTCCCAGCTGCCAAACTCCAACTCGCCCCCCAGGTCTCAGTTCCTCTGATCCCCTTGGTCAAGTTCGGTTTCACGTTCCTGATTTACTTCCAGCCTAGCAGGCGCCTTGCTGAACCGCTGGTGTCTGAGCGCCCATTTCCCTCTTCTGTTCTCACACATGCAGACTGTGCCCCACCAGGTGCAGGACACTGGATGCAGCGGTGAACAAGGATGACAATGTCCACACCCTCACAAAGCTGACACTCTAGTAGGGGAAATGTAAAATGATGGGTACAAATAAGTGTTCATAGAATGAAAAATTAAAAGGGGAGGGGTGACAGAGTGACGACAAGCAGGACACTTTACAGCCTACTCAGGATGGGCCACTAGAGCAGATACACTGAGGAGAAGAAGGAATCCACAAGAAGATGTGGAGGAAAAGGGATCCTAGGAAGTATAAATAGGGAACGAGGAGAGAGCTGGGAGAGGAGGCTGGAGGGTGCAGGCCAGCGAATGGGCAGTGCCCGACATAACGAGGTCCCACGGGCCATGGGCAGGAGGAGTTTGCATTTATCTCCAGATACAATGGGAAGCTTGTCAAACACACCTGCCAGTCCTCCCTCACGGCACAGACTCCTGGGCACAGGCCCAGGTCCTCAGCAATCATCCCCCTCTGCCACCAGATCCTGGTACATAGTTGAACTTGTATAAACATTGTCTGCATAAAAGACTTTAAATTCTGGATTCAAAGTGAAAATTGTATCGAAGGGCCCCATTTCCTTGTTATTACTTCAAAATTAACAAGTCTAAAGATGTCTGGGTAATACTTTCATGTATAGCTCAGACTTAGGAGGGACCTCAACATTTTTTAGGATGCCAGCAAAATGTATGTGGTCTTAAAAACCTGTACCCCAATTGTGGGCGCGTCGTTCCTGTAGAGTCCTCCTGACGGAGTCTTGCCCTTGAGCAGATGAGCTTGTAACATTCTAATGGAACTCGCAGAAACCTCGAGGGTGTGTGAAGTGCTCTGGACTCGCTGTCCTTGTAACTGAGCCCTTGGTCCCCATCAGTGCACTGGCAAACCGTTGCCACTGCATGAACAGGCACTCCTGCCTCCTGGCCTCTGCATGACCATGGTCTGGAACTTCTCTCGCTCCTTTCCCTTAGCTAAGGGCTCGCTGGCTCGCTGCCTTCAAGGCCCAGCCCCAGCAATGCCTCCCCTGTGAAGGTTTTCTTCCTGCACCAACCCAAGATGACTGTCCTCCTTGCTGAGGAGGTCAGGCCCACTGCCCCCATTCCACCAAGTGGATTAGTTCTTGAAAACCATGGGCCTTGGAAACCGAAAGAATGAGAGGGAAGCAAGTGCAGGTTTTGGTTTTGGCCACTCTCCTGGAACTGCTGACCTGATGACACTGCCATCTGCCTCCGGGCCGCCCGACACAACAGTGGGGCACAATGCTGCACTCCACACCAATCACGATAATTTCTAATGCAACTCACCATGGGGGCACTCTCTCTGCTCCTCCAGATCTATTACTTTTGGGAAGTATTGTTTATTCCCAGGTATATTTATCCTTTCGAGTCCTTAAGGAAACCACATGCATAATTCTACCCTTTTCTAAGTCATAAAATCTTTTCCTCGTATTTTCGGACACCGTGGCAAATTAGAACTTGCAGCGTTGTTTTAAACCAAGTAGTCACAGTATCCAGAGGAATGGGTGTTACCTCATGCCACCAAAGTGGAAAGTTCTTAATACGCCATACCAGGGAATATATGCCATAAACGATCCTTTCCCTGGCTAGAAATCACGCCACTCTTCACTTAATACTTAACATTTTTAGGTTTCCCATTATGCAAGGAAAATGACTGTTTAAATTCCCCATAGCAATAATAATCAGTCAAAGTAGTCTCCCTTCAGCTGGTAATTTTTTCAGTTCAACTCAAGAAACATATTTATGTACCTACCAGGGGCCTGGCACTGTGCCTTTCACAAGTCTATTGTTTAGCCTGGATTTTATATTAGTTGCCTATCCTACCCAACCTAAAGGTGGTGGGACAATGAGAGAGAAAGGGCAAGCGAGGCGGGAGAAGAGCTGAGACCCCAAGCCAGAAGAGCATCACTGAAGCTGCAGTGGCAGGTGGGCACCAGACCAGTGGGTTCGGACCTCAGGATGACATGCTAAGACACCTGGACTGTATCCAGAATGTTATTTTAATTGGTATTAACAGTACTTAAATCAGCACTTTGACATGCTAATTAAATTTACTGCCCAATTCCGGCCAAGATGGATGTATGGGTAGACACACTGTGCCTCCTTACACAACCAAGATAAGGACAACAAATTAGAAACAGAATAACAACCGGAACTGACAGAAAATTGAACTGTATGGAAGTTGGACAACCAAGAAGTTAAAATAGACCTGTTCATCCAGACTGGTAAGGGGGGTGCAGGTCACAGGCGTGGAGAGCAGAGAGCACTGGGACCGGGCACGTAAGACATCGGGGTGTGCAAAACCGCAGCAGGTGGACCCTGAGTGTGCAAACGGCAACTGGCAGACCCAGGCAGAGGGGTGGCAACCAGCAGAGCCAGCGAGGCAGGGATTGTGAAGCAAGGCACTGCGTGCAGCCCAGGATCACAGCTCTAGGAAATAGAGCCTTGGGGCACTGATTGAAAACACCTGTGGGGGTTGAGGCACAGGGAGAGACTCCCAGCCTCACAGGAGAGGTCCTTGGAAAGTCCCATAGGGTGCACAAGCCCACCCACATGGGAATCGGCACCAGAGGGGCCCAGTTTGCTCCGGGGAAGCAGCAGAAGGGACTGAGGTCCGACGGAGAGCGGAACAAGTGCCATTGTTCCCTCTCGGACCCCACCCCCACATACAACGTCACAACCCAGCGACTGGGGTGCCCCACCCTAGTGAACACCTAAGGCTCTGCCCCTTATACATAAACAGGTGCACCCAGACCAAAGGCGGGGGGGCAAGATGGCTCAAACAGAATTGAAAGCTCCAGAACCAGTACTTTTAAGCAACTGAGAGATAGCCAACCTATCAGATGCACACTTCAAAGCACTCGTGATCAGGATGCTCACAGAATTGGTGGATTTTGGTCACAAATTAGATGAACAAATGAAGGTTACAATAAGAGAAATGAAGGAAACTGCACAGGGAACCAATAGTGATGGGAAGGAAACTGGGACTCAAAACAATAGAGTGGACCAGAAGGAGAAAAGAAACAACCAAATAGAAAAGAATGGAGAAATAAGGATTCAAAAAAAGATGAGGAGAGGCTTAGGAACCTCCAGGACATCCTTAAACGATCCAACATCCGAATTATAGGGGTACCAAAAGGAGAAGAGGAAGAGCAGCAAGTGGAAAACTTACTTGAACAAATAATAAAGGAGAACTTCCCCAGTCTGGCAAAGGAAATAGACTTTTAGGAAGTCCAGGAAACTCAGAGAGTCCCAAAGAAGTTGGACTGAAGAAGGAACACACCAAAGCACATCATAATTACATTAGCCAAGATAAAAATGAAGGAGAGAATCCTAGAAGCAGCCAGAGATCAGGAGACAGTAACCTACAAAGGAGTTCCCATCAGACTGTCAGCTGATTTCTCACAAGAGACCCTACAGGCAAGAAGGGGCTGGAAAGAAGTATTCCAAGTCATGAAAGGCAAGGACCTACATCCCAGATTGCTCTATCCAGCAAAGCTTTCATTTAGAATGGAAGGGAAGATAAAGTGCTTCTCAGATAAGGTCAAGTTAAAGGAGTTCATCATCACCAAGCCCTTATTTTATGAAATGTTAAAGGGACTTATCTAAGAAGAAGAAGATAAAAAACATGTATAGTAAAATGACAGCAAACTCAAAATTGTTAACAACCACACCTAAAACAAAAACAAAAACAAACTAAGCAAACAACTAGAACAGGAACAGAACCACAGAAATGGAGATCACATGGAGGGTTAGCAACAGGGGAGTGGGAGGAGGAGAGAGGGGGAAAAGGTACAGAGAATAAGTAGCATAGATGGTAGGTAGAAAATAGACAGGCGGAGGGCAAGAGTAGTATGGGAAATGTAGAAGCTAAAGAACTTATGACACATGGATGTGAACTAAATGGGGGAAATGTGGGTGGGAGAGGGTGTGCAGGGTGGAGGGGAATAAAGTGGGGGTAATGGGACAACTGTAATAGCATAATCGATAAAATATATTTTTTAAAAATTTACTGCTCCAGACATAAGCAGAAATAAGAGCATTATTTAAGACTTTTATTTTTTATTAGAATTTTATAATTATTTCTAATATTTGTTGATATACATATATGAACATGTCTCCATTACTACTGTTAATAGAATCTTGTTTTTCTAGCTGTACAGCTATAGCTAAAGAAAATAATATGTTCATCTCATGTTCGGTAACTTTGATGAACAGTTTTCTGGATGATCTGGATTTCTCTTACACATCTGTTTAAAATTTGTATTTTTATTTCTCTATCATGCTCACATTTAGCTGTCATGCCTTTTATATTCCACTTCATTACTGCATGTTTTTAAAACATGGTATCAAACAGAAATAGTAATGGTTATTCTTATGTTGGTTCTACTGCAGAGCTTATTAAAAATATTATTATTTTTTACAGCATAATGAATATAGTGATAATAATGGAGTACCTGTGTATGGTGCTGGGTGGGAACTAGACTTATTGGGGGGATGACTTTGTAAGTCTAATTACTATGCTGTACACCTGAAAGTAATATAATATTGAATGTCAACTATAATTAAAAAATAAAAAATAACTTAAAATACATTCTTGGCTTTACTCCTCTTGTATATGAAACCCTCTATTCTTAACTTATTTTAGAGCTTTTGTTAAGAATAGAGGAATTTGTTAAATGTTTTTGAGGTCTCAGAAGAGTCTTTTTTCCACTGATGTCAAACATTATGCTAATGGTTTTTCTTGAATTAGATACAGGTTGCAATGTGGTTTTTTTTGTAAGGGGCCAGACAGTAAGTATTTTAGGCTTTGTAAGTCATATATGTTCTCTGTTGCATATCCTTCTGTTTCTTTGAACAGCCTTTTAAAAATACAGAATCTATTCTTGGCCTGCGGCCTGTCTAAAACAGACCGTCGGCAGCAGTTTTGGCCTGCAGGCCGTGGGTTGTGCCTGCTCCCCTCCCAGGAGAGAAGTGGTTATCAGCGGCTGTAATGCTGTTTGTTAAGACTCCATAAGGACTTGTCAGCAGGCAAGTGTACAACTAAGAATCTTGAGGGCATTTGTTCGACACAAGCCTACATGCCCACAGTACAGAGAGGTCTGTCTCAAAACAAAACAGATTGTGGCTTTGGGGCAAGGGGTGAAATTCCATTAAAATAAGAGCAAACCCACATTTTAAAGAAAGTTGTATCATCAAAAAAAAATACTAACAGCTTGGATTAAAAGGGACACAGTTCAAAACAAATAGAGTATGAACAGGTATGCAAATAAGATACAATGAAATTTTTAGAGGTATTTATACACATGGTGTGCATACTAGTTCAGTTTTAGTATAGTCTGTTGGTAATAAAGCATTGCAATTTTGTACTCTTTACATCAGAATTAAGCTCTCTCTATATATATTCATAATCAGGGTATAGAAGAAAGCAGAACTATTAGAATCAAATATAGAAACAAACAATTTTTATGTTGAAGGAGATCTTTAAATCATCCAATTAGATGTACTTAGGTTACTGATGAGGATACTGAGATCTAGAGCAATTAAATGTTAATTAAAGTCATCTACCTACTTGATACTGGAGGCAAGATTAAAATCGAGAATAATTGTTACTTTTTAAACTGGGCAAAGTTTCTTTCAACAAACTTGTAAAGGTCTGAGTGTAAACTTCAACTCTGCCATCTTAACTATTAAAAAGAACATTTTGTACTACTTAAGCAGAGTATTTTTCCTAAGAATAAAGAGATCAACATGTCTGTGTATAATAAATCATGACCAAATGAGGTTTAATAGAGAAGCGCAAATTGGTTCAACATTTAGAAAGCATCAGTACAGTTCACCCACACTAACAGAACTTTAAGGAGATACGATAGTCTCAAGATACAGAAAAGGGCATTTGATAAAATCCAACATACATTCAGAATGAAAGCTCTCCACAAACTGGAAATAGACGAGAATGCCCTCAGTCTGATAAAAGGCATCTAAGAAAAGCCCAGCGCTGACATCACACTTGGTGGTCAAACACTGAATGCTTCCCCCTAAGGTCAGACACAAGAAGATGTTGGCTCTCATCACTTTTCTCGCCCTTTGTACTAGAAGCCAGTGTAAAAGGCAAGAAATGAAATAAAAGGTATAGAAATTGGAAACCAGTAAAATTATTACTCACAGATGACATGATTGTGCACACAGAAATTACTAAGAAATCTACAAAAAATGTTTCAAGATAAATAGAAATGAATGAATTTAGCACAGGTCAACATACAAAAATCAACGTATTTCTACGAACAAGAAACAACAGGGATAAAGTTAAATGTCATTTCCAATAACAACAAAAATTTTAAATATTTAGAATAAATTTAACCAAAAATATGCAAGGCCTCTAAGCTGGAAACCACAAAATATTGCAAAGAAATTAGGACTCAAAACAAAAAAACAAACAGATTATACCATGCTCATGGACTAAGAAAGTCAACATTGTTAAGGTGCCAATTCCTCTCCAAATTGATTTCTAGATTCAGTGCCCTCACAACTGAAATCTTAGAGGGCATTTATGAAGATTAATAGCTGATTCTAAAATTTATATGGCAATGTAAAGGATCTAGAATAGTCAAACATTCTTGAAAACAAAGAACAAATGGAGAACATACACCATCTAATTTCTAAACTCACCATAAAAAGCCACAGTAATCAAAACAGCATGGGATTAGTTAAAGATACATGACCAGTACATCAACTCATACATATATAGTCAATTGATTTTCAACAAAGGTGCCAAGGTTATTAAGTGGGGGAAAGAGAAGACTTCTGAAGGAGAAGTCTTGCTGGAACAACCAGTAACTATACAGGGAGCAGGGGCAGAAAGGAACCATAACTGGTACCGTCACTGGATCAGATAAAAGTAAAGTAATAACTAAAAAGCTCCTAGAAACACAAGCAAACAAACATAGAGAGTATCTGTACATGTTGGAGTTGTAAGACAAAGGTTTCTTAGACACGATACAAAAAGCTCTATTCCCAAAAGAAGAAATTGCTCTTCTAAAGACATTGTTAAGGAAAGAAAGGCAGCCACAAAGAACATATTCACAATCCAACAAAAGACCTTTTATCATGATACCTGAAGAACTACCACAACTGACAGACAAATGACCTCACTTTAAGAATGGCACACCAGACTTAAAAAAAAAAAAAAAACAGAAGAGAAAAAGATAGACAGAAAAAGGAAAAGGGAAAGCCACCATTAATACAAAGCACAGCAAGTTTATATTTAATTTGGGGGTTATGTAAACATGGCCATGTGACTCTCCATGGCGTAATTAATATTCTTGTGCAGTACAATGATCAGTGTTGATTTCATGTACTCTAAGATATTATTGTTTTTAAAATGAAGAGTAATGGGCACAAGCCCTGGCTGGTGTGGCTCAGTAGACTGAGTGCCAGCCTTCGAACCAAAGGGTCACCAGTTCATTCCCAGTCAGGGCATGTACCTGGATTGAAGGCCAGGTCCCCAGTAAGGGCATGAGAGACAATCGCCATTGATGTTTCTCTCCCTTCCTCCCCATTCTCTAAAAATAAATAAATAAAATATTTTTCAAAAAAGAAAAATAATGGGCACAAACTTGAACAAACATTTACAAAAGAAAATATGGAAATGGCCAGTAAGCACACAAAAAGTGATCGATATCATTAGTTGTCAGAGAAATGCAGATTAAAACCACAGTCAGATGCTATTTTATGTTCACTTCGACGCTAATACTAAAATGACTGGCAATAGACAATGTTAGAGGGGATGTAAACATTAGTGGATTCTGGAGCATCAAGTATCAGAGAGGATGTAGAGAGGACAGTAGAGAGCATGGATTCCCACACATAGCTGGAAACTGCAGTGGCATGTCCACTTTGAAAGCAGTTTGGCCTTCTTCCAAAGTTAAATACCCTTTTGACCCAGCAATTGTATGTCTACACATTTACCCAGGAGAAATGGAAAAATATTCACAGCAGCCTTATTCACAATAGCCAAATGGATGTGACCCGAATGGTCAAACAGCAAGAGATGTAAACAAGCTGTGGTGCCTCAGACAACAGGACGCCAGAGACGGAAAGCCCTGAGCTGCTGACTCACGCAAATGGGGGAACCTCGGAGGCACAAGGGCACATACGGCATGATTCCCTTTACGTGAAGTTCCAGCACAAGCCAAGGTACACTCAGATGCTAGAAATCAGAACAGTGGTTTCTTGCAGGGGCGCCTGGCAAACTTTCCAAGAGGGTGGAAATGTTCTGGACAGCGATGTGGGTGGTCGCTCCACAGGTGAATGCATTTGTTACAAATTAGATGTCAATCAAGTCTGTTTAATTCTTTATATTAAACATCAATTACTAAAGCAAAAGGACTGCAGTAGACTGGTGAGGGCTGAAACTGTTGCTCTCCCAGAGAACCCAAGTGTTCCTCCCACAAGTGATCTCCTTGTGAGAAGCAGACGAGTGCTCAAGGTCCTCCTGAAACGGGCAGCTCGGGATCCAGCGTTCTGATTCTGCCTTAAACAGTGAACTCTTGTGCAACTAAATTCCCCTGAAAGATCCAAATGGTCGTTCTCCATTCCCTGGTTTAAATAATTAAATATTGATAAGCCCTATTTTTAAAGGCTATTAATTTCACTCTACTTCTGCTGTTCCTACTATCACTGCTAGAGATATCCCCAAAAATAAGTGACAGAGGAAAAAAGGGATTAAAAAATATCACCATAGAGAAACATATTATTCAATGATGACTTGAATGATTGCAGTTAATAATATATGAAAAGTTATTCCATGACTTAAAAGACAAAGCAGAAAATCTACAGAGATAAAAAGTAGATTAGTGTTTGCTTAGGGCTGGGGGCATGGGAGGAATAGGGGAGAGCGAGCCAAAGTGCACACAGTTTCTATTTGGGGTGATGCAAATGTTACAGAACTGACTGTGACTGCACTAAAAAACTGAATTTTGTGCATATGAAAGAGGTGAGTTCTATTATATGTGAATATACCTCAATAATGCTGTCATTAAGAAAAAGCCATTGAGATTTTATTGGAGAAAACAGATATCTTTACAATTATGTAGTTCTGAATTTATTTGGTTCCTTTTTAGTTTCTCTCAACATCTGTTCCTGGGTATTTGATATTTATCATGTTATTTATGTAGTACCTTTTAAAAAGAGAAAGCACTAAATTGTTCTAATGTGGGGTAAGATGAACAGAATATGACTTAAATATGAAATCATCAAAATTTCAAAATAGAAAATCACTAAATGTAGTCTAATGAATAATTTTTTCTGGTTTTTATTTATTTATAGTCATACAAATATATAAAACTTAAATTACATTTAGTCATACCTCCAATAAGTCACATTCATGAAAAACAATATTACATAAACCTATAAATATTATGGAATATTTCATGGTAGATAGACACCAGGGTGAACAAATACATCCTCATATTTGTTTGGTTCCTTAGTTTACAGTGTAAACAAAGACATTTAATTTTAGTCTCTATATTTATCCAACATATGTTTTTACTAGAAATATGCTTCATATCAAAGAAATTTAATAATGGCTAAGTGTATACCTAAGGCCAGTAACATTTAAAGTGTTTAAAAATGTCTGTCACACAGGTGCTACAGAGACTTTATCACCTTTCAATTCGAGTTAGTTGAAATGTTATCTAACTACATTAATTAGTTCCTAAAAACAGATGGGAGTTTTTCTTTCCTAAAATAAATATTTGTTTTCTACTGCAATGAAATAAAGATATAGATCACATTTGGGCTTCAAGTGGACCTTGTCTGAGTTACTTAATGTTTCTGCATCTCATTTTTTCATCTGCAAAAGGAGGATGGATGAACACATATCTATAGTTCCAACTCGCTTTCAAACTTTGTTAGTTATATAATTAAAAATTAGCACAATGCCATATGGTCATACAATACTTTAAGCAAACATAAGAATGCACTAAAGAAGATGTATACAAGTTAGAGGACTCAGTAATTACTGGTTCACACAAAGGGTTCTTCTCCACTTTCACCCATTTAGCAAGCTCCCTAAATATAATTTACACTAAACTTTTCAAAAACATATCTAATGTTTATTGAAAGTGCTAATTCATATGTTTCTGAATTGTATCTTCTATCTTTATTAATAATCACAGTTACTTTGCACTGGTATTAGGATAAAAACAGTAAATATGAAACCATTTTAGAAGAAAGGCCATTTATAATTTCAAGATATTTCAGACATTTTAAAAAGTATCCACATAAACATATGTCTTAAATGGGGCTACTTTTCTTTGTTGGAGTGATGTAAGCAATTAGATTTTATCTCAGAGGCTCTCAGAAATTATGTAACCCAGAAATTATGTACCTAAAATTGACGATAACATACTGATAAAAAATTATTTGATAGGAAAGTTACCTGATCAATGATCGAATCTAGCTTGGTGAGTAAAAGAAATCCGCGGCCATGGACAAGGTACTGCCCAAGCGCAGCCATGTGTGTCTCCTCCTCCTCTTCGTCCTCCTCCTCCCTGGCCTCCGCCCTCTGGACCACGGCATTGCACAGCCGGTTGACGTCGGTCAGAAATTCACGTGCCAGAGAGTTACTGTCGGTGCTCATGACCGAGCTAAAAAATAAATATTAAAAAAAAGGATTAGAAAAACAAAAATTTACATTTAAAACTATGAGGTTTTATTGTTTGTTTGCAGTTAAATTAATGTCACACTACTATGTGGTTTCATCAAAGCCTTAAGCTGAACCAAGTATTCTGACTGGTAATATTTATTACATGAAATACTTACCAATCTTTCAACACTTCTGTAACATTTAGAGTAAATTTGAGCTCATGAACTAGGTGAATCAAATATGCTTAGAATAAAGCTTCACCTACAAGAAAAAAAGACATATTGGTAAATAAATAAATAACAAAGTTCTAACATAAAAACCAATGGCCAGTCTCATATCTGATGTATGAAACAGCAGTGAATTTTTGGAATCTCGAGAGCACACTAAATACATCTAGAACTTCAAGAAGGGAGTCTTGAGAGAGGGAGTCTCGAATGTATTTCATCTGAACAAGGCAACTTGATCACAGCTCCTCAACCCTCCTCTCCCAATGCCTAATTTACAACCTCCCGGTAAATCACCAGTTAACTCACAAAGGAAGGAGATGAGATCAGTATCAGTTTTCTCAACACTGGAATCTAGGAGGTAGTGGAATATCAACTATACTATGGACAGCCCAGTAAGTTACTCTTATGTAAGAGTGAAAAGTATTTGAGACATATAAGAACTCACAAT
Source organism: Phyllostomus discolor (assembly GCF_004126475.2). Classification (NCBI taxonomy): domain Eukaryota; kingdom Metazoa; phylum Chordata; class Mammalia; order Chiroptera; family Phyllostomidae; genus Phyllostomus; species Phyllostomus discolor. The sequence goes on along the minus strand of NC_040917.2, from coordinate 5,562,085 downwards.
ATACTAAAGTCAATGAATAAACTACCACCAAATATCATATCCTTACTGAATTTTTTAAATGAACTAATCTTTTGTGTACTATACAATGTAGGCTGTTTATAAAATACTGATACATTTCAACAGCTGGGATAGCAACAATATGCTTCTCCTTAGTTATTTGTTTTCCTCTTCTCCCTAGTTTTTATCAGAGGCGTGAAAAAGAGTTCCTTATTACAGTTATGAAACAAACATGAAGGTTTATTTTGAACCACAATTTTTTAAAAAATCAGACTGATCTTTCAAATCTAGAGAACTGTCTTGAATTCCTTTCAGTGGGGCAAACAGTTCCTATAACCCACACTAACCCAGGCACGTGAGGGTAACATAGGCAGGAAATGGGACAGAGCTGCTGTCAGATTACACAGGACTTTGCGTGAGTTCAGAAAAAACTCCCTCTGCCCAGGCTGGTGCAGGTCCACATTAGGCACACAGCTATCGAGGCCAACGCCAGTGCCCAGTGTATCAACTGCTCAACCAGACAGAACAGCTCTGGATGGAGTCTCAACACGCCTTCCACACCTGTCCCTGCTGCCTCCTGAGCTACTCAAAATCACCCATGCATTTTTAACCCTAAAATTATGGAAAGGGAAGTTATCAGTCAAACTATGAGCACAGAGATGGTACCGTATTAATTGCTCTGATGCCCAGCCCCTCCAGGTGGACTACAACAAGGTGGAGCCTTCTATCCTGCAATGCCAGGATGACTCCAGCTAACTCAGCGTGACCATTAGAAGTGAAAACTGACAGACAACAGGGTCCGTCTGTGTCTCTCTCATCAAGGGCCATTTCTAGGCCAAGGGAGGGATTTCTCTAATGTGCTGAGATGAGGATGGCTTCTTGATCTCTGTATGTGGCAGAACCCAGTTTGGATATCCGTGGAGTTTCCTTCTGTCTGGGCTCATAGTCTGTCTGTCAGCACAATCAGCTGTGCCTCCTTTACTCCGGTACCACTCTTCACGCACAGCTTTGTTCTAATCTGTATCCCCCTAGAACAGGAGGATATACTGGGTGTCCTGAAAGTCTGGAAATACAGTTTTTTAAAACAGACTGAAGAGGTCCTTAAGGGCACTGCACACATTTGCCTGTGTTTCCAAACGACAGAGACACCATGTAGTTACTTATCTACATGACTGTCTGATCACCTAGGCCCTGAGTTCCTTAAGGCCAGGGACCCTGTATTATTACTTTTTGTGCTTTATAGCTATAATGCCAAATTTTAAATTTATCATTATTACTGTAATTTTCAACCTCCAATGCAACAATTGTTGTAACACCATAATGAATAAACTTGCTATCGTTACTAGAATTTGTATTCTTAAAACTTACCATAAATGAAAGTCATAGTAACAAAATGCTATAATCACATAAAAGACCTCAGAGAAACAACAGGCTTCACCTTCTCTAATACAATGACTGATAAAGTATAAAACATGAATGGCCAAAACAAACAAAAAACCAGACAAGGTCTGAATTCGTCAGAGATCTCATCAATATGCCATTCAAGTAAACAAATGTTTATTGAACATTACCACACGCCAGCTACTATTTTTGGCACTGGATATGGGGCAAAAACAAAATTCCTGTCCTCATGGAGTTCAGTCAGGTAGAGCCGGACAAAGACAGGCACAGTCACATCAGGTAGCACTCAGTGCCACGGGAAAAAGTGAACAGAATAAGGGTACGGTGTCAGGGGTGCTGCTTTAGATGGGGTGCACAAGGACGTGTGAAGAGCTGATGTCTGAGCAAGTAAGGAAGTGGAACACAAGGGTATCTGGGCAAAGAGCACTCTAGGGCACCGAGATTAGTGTATGTTTGATGCATCAGAGGCTGAGTGCGAGAGGAAAAGTTAAAAGTTACTACTGAGTAAGAAAGGCCTACTCACTCCTGCTTTCAGGGACGGAAGTGAGGTGTGGAAAGCAGAAACAGAAGTGTCCCCTGGAACAGAGTCTCTCTGTCGAAGTCTTCTTCCTGCTTGCCCCCAGTCCCTTCCCCCAACCCTCCCCACAAAAGACTACAGGGTTTTTTAAGCCTGTGTGAAGAGCAGCACTGTGCTGTTAGAAACCGCAGAAAGGGTATGAAGTGGGCAGGGGGGTATACCAATCGGAGTTCAGGCAGGGAGACTGAAACTGGTGAACCCATCTGGAAGTGGTCAATGTGCCGCTGTATTTTAATGGGACTAGATGGGTGAGAGAGCCCGGAGCAGAGAATGGACCTGGGGTTAGCATCCCTCAGCCAAGGAGAGGAGAAGGACCCAGCACAGGGGGCTCAGAAGTGACAGCAAACAAAGAAGGGAATAAATTGGGAGAGTGGTGCTGCCCAGAAATGAGGTAAAGAAAGTCTGAAACAGGAAAGAGTGATCAACTGGGTCAAATATTGCTGAGTGGATGAAGACTGGGGACTGACCACCAGATTTAACAGCATGAAAGTCACCAACACCTTGTCAAAGGTGTGGAGGCAAGGAGTTCAGACAGCTTTTAAGATGTTCTGCCCTAGAGGGTGGCAACGAAATGGACACAGGGGACACAGGTGAAGGGGACACAGGATAGGAGAGGGTTTTATTTTTTTTAAAGAAAGATGCTATAGTGTGTTTGTAAGGTGAAATATTATAGCATGATTGTACAGCATCTTTGTCCAACAAAGAAAGGAAAATACATGAAAAACTACTATGAGGGGAGATAATTTCAGGAACAAGTAAGCAAAATAAAGAAGATCCGATGTACAAGTGGGAGGAACAGGATGACAGAGTGCATGAGCACAGATGCAGGGAGATTAGTGGAGCTGGCAGTGGGAGGACCAAGATGGAGAAGCTTCTATTTCCCAGGGAAATAAGCTGCAAGGTCATCAGTGGACAGTGAGCAGTGGGAGACGATGTAAAACTGCCAGGGGGAACAGGATTAGAACCAGCAGCCCTGGAAGCTTCCTTCGAGTCTGCAGTAAGTTCCTAAATTGGGTGCTGTTGTTCACTAACTACCCATACTGTAGTCCACTTCTCCATCACGTCCCCAAGAATAAACTATAGGACAGATGATGTCGAAGACCTTATGGGAATCTAGGTCTCTACACTGGCAGTATCCTCCTACTCTGCACACAGAGGGACCCTGTTAACAGTGAAAGACTGGGCCTGGACCAGATGCTTCTTTGAATGTTTGGTAAAAACGTTTTACCGAACATTCAAAGACGAACCAAAAGCCATCCTTCTCAAACTATTCCAAAAGAATTCAAGAGGAGGGAAGGCTCCCAAGCTCATTTCACGAGGCCACCAACACCCTGATTCCACAATCAGACAAAGACACTACAAAGAAAGAAAAGTACAGGCTAATATCCCTGATGCACATAGATGCAAAAATCCTCAACAAAATATTAGCAACCCAAATTCAGCAATACATTAAGAAGATCATACACCATGATAAAGCTCACTAAAATCTATGGCATCTGCATTCTTTTTAAAATAATTTTGGAGCTTTATCCTTGACAGTCTTCTAGAAGTTTTCAAATCCATCATAATTACTCAACAATCACTAGTCTGGCAATGACATGAACAAATTTTCTCAGCTGTGAACCTGAGATGTGAACTCATTTGGAGCAGCCAGAGGTTCTGGTACAATCTCTTCCCCTCCCTGAGGCTCTAAGTTCTCCTATTATTGGTCTTACTTCTATCCTCATTGGTCTGTGTGTGGATCACCTTTCATGTTAGAGACGACAGAAACAAAAAAAAGCTGAGTAGTTTTATTTACTCTTTCTATCTGATTATAGGGTCAGTTTGTTAATAAGAATATTAATTTGCTTATTGTTTTCATCTTTTATATATAAAATGTGAAAGGTCAGCCTTAACCTTTTTAAAACCTCAGCTCATTATTCTCCTAGGGTTGCGTTCCCCTTTTACATGTCATGCAGATACAGGGTTCAGCACAAATAACGCCCCCACTTTTTATTACAAAATCTTTTATTACAAAATCATAGGCGTGTAATTCTGTAACACTCTCACACTCAAACACACCATATGACATTTTAGGTGAAATGTTCAAATTAAAATTATAAATGATTACACCCGTATTATCCTACCAACCACACTCAAGCAGGCATTACCTCTGCCAGGCCCTGTGTTATAAAATATATAATTTTATATAATTTGTTTCACATCCTTCTGCCTTTCTTTCATGTATTAGTTCCACTTGTTCAATGAAAAACACTCTCCCTTCTAGAAACTTTACCCATGGCATTTTGCCTATACTTTCTTGAGATTTAGGAACTCTGTATTTCCAATTCTCTAAATTCTGGCTTTGCTCCAAATTCTCTTCTTGTTTATTATTTTTTCACTTAGCTATCATTTACTGAATACCCACTCTGTGCCAGGCACTAAATATACAAAACATGAAAGTAACCTCAGTCTCTGCCCACAAGAAGATCACCCTGTGTCCTGATCAGGGCCACTGACCCCAATTTGGATGGCCAGAGAAGCTGCATGAAGGTGGCCATCCTTGGGTAAAAGCCAACTGGAAAAGGTAGAACACGAGGGAATAGAGGCAACACAAGCTTCAAGAGCGGCTCAAGTCCAGTCCTGGAGAGACTTATGGTAAGTTCCGTATCAAATCTCAACATGAGAAGCAGGAGGCCAAGGAGGGAGAGAGTACTGACCAAGGATGAACAAAGAATTTATGGTGGTCTGAGAAATGAGCAAAGGCTGAAAATCGGGAATTCTGGGGATATCAGAGTGATTCTCCAGCAGGATCTAACAGTTGAGAATGCAGAATGCATCCCTGATCTGGATATGGTGGATGGAGGCAGCCGAAGCAGAGGGAACAAGGGCACAGGTGAGAGAACAAGCCACATGATCAAAAATGGGGTACAGACTGGGCGGGAAAGAGGAAGAGGCCAGGCAAACGCTGATACAGAAGGAGAAATACAGGCAACCAGTCATTGTGAGACTGAAGAAAAGACAATGTGGGAAGAAAAGATATTGGAATTTTTGATTTTTGAAACAATTCTAGATCATGCAAACACTCAGCGTGTGACCCTGCAGCAGGAGTCTGAAGTGACGTGAAAGTTAAGGTCACTGCGGTCAAGCAATCACGAGGCTAGTTTCTTGGACAACAGATCTTTGTCAGCTCTTAACATGAAAGCTTCTCGACGACAGGGATTTTGTCTGTTGCATTTACCAATGAGCCCACAGCATCTGGAGCAGCATGTGACACAGAGAAGGCATTTCAATCATTTGCTGAATTTGTTGAGTGAGCAGCATGGCCTTCCACTCAGAATTCCTGTTGTGTTTACCTGTCTGATTAAGCCCTTGCTGTGGGTCAAATTAGGTTCAGAGTATCAATACCTCTGATCATTTCCTTTGCATTCTGAAATTAAATGATCAATAAAATTAAGTCAATAATGGCTCTGTTTCATTGAGTGAGACTTCCCACAGACAGTTAGTTAACTTTGATGTCTTAGCTCTGTGCTGGTTCTGTGATTAATTTCCATAACCTATTATCCAAAAGATCACAGAATTAAGCTATCACCCTCAGTCTTGTGGATTTTCACACATTTGTCTGCTTGACGTATAGTACTACACCTGACACTTACACCAAGTCATTACTACACACATTCTTCACTTTTAGGCATGTTTAAATACCTTGTCACTTCTGTGTTTCAGTCAGCACTACCAATGACATTACATTTACCACTGAAAATAAAATCTCAAGCTCAACAACAGGTCACCAAGTTTCCTTCTCGAGAACTATCAAATAGCCCAGGGGTCACAATAAGAAGGAAAGAGTTCGTGGTGCTACAGTTCCCCTTTTCACTAACTCACTCATTAATTCATTCATTCATTCATTTAACCAATGCTTATTACTCATTCAATAAATATTTTAATAAATATGCACTAATCTGCTTACTCATGCTATTTTGCTAGTTCCCAAATGTGTTCTGAATGCTGCAACAGCCAGCATTGTGACAGTGGCAAAAACAGAGGCAGCAACTGGGAATCTAGCAACTGCTAGCCAGTCATTCAGAGCTGTGTGAAGTCTGGCTTCCTAACCCACAGAGTAGGCGTGTGGCTCTTCCGGATTATGTAACATCAGTAAACATTCTGTTTTAAATGCTCAGCACCCACAGAACAGAGTACAGCAGAGAGTGCCACCTGAAGGAAGAGACAGGTCACTGCACCCTTTCCTCAGCACAGACGGCCTGGAAACGGGGTGTTCCGCTGCGAGGATGTAATTTCCAGCTAAGTGCTGAAAATAAAAGCAGGGAGCTCCTGTATATTTGCCTTTTCCCGGCTTTGTGACTTGCACAGAGAAGAAGTACTACAAGTAAAAAGACAAGAAAAAAGGTTATAGTAATGAACTTATTCTTACAGCCTGATTAGAAAGCAATACCTTATTCTCATCAAACAGTAACATCAATTCCTATTCTTTCACCAAATGCCAAAATCCTGGTAAATTCCCTTTAAAAATAATACTGTGTACTTGATAAATTTTTTAATTACAGTATTAGAGAAATTACCATTGGAAAGAATTTTTTCAGGACTATATTATGTATCAAAAAGGAGAAGAGAGCTATAAATCTCAGGATTATTGTGATTCAACAAAATAATGGGCAGAATAATAAGTACTCAGTGAATTCTACTGACTATGAACATGCCATAGTCTGAAGCGGCCTTCTTGAAAATAGGGGTTGATGGACATGGATTCTTAACTGTACTAAATCCCATTTCTTCAGAGTTCAATGCATATTGATTATAGACGGATATAGTGATGGTCCCAAAGATCTTTGCAACACATGACTAAAAGTCAAAAAACCATAGGAGAAAAAAATATTACACCATTTTGTAAACACCATGAATAAAGGAATGAGCATGAATAAGTTAGCATCATACATTTTCATGCTGGCAGAAATTTCAGATATCGTATTCTCCAACTCCACATTCTACAGGTGACAAAAACCGAAGCCCATAGGCCCAAGGTCCCCTGGCTAGTTCCCATGGCAGTTGTCTTGGAGTTATAGGATATTTTTAGAGCTAATTAACTGCAACTAAAATAACAAAGATTAGAAGACACAGGCGTTCTTCTGCTGTCAGGTCAATTAAAAATTAGACCATCAGCAGAGACATTTCCCTAACACAATACGCTATCTCTACATGTTATCCGGAACCTTTACTCAAGTTCACTAGGTTGCAATTTGCACACCTGGAAACAGAATTTTAAAACCTCTCCCTACAAACTTTTATAATTACAATACAGAGCTATGTTTGAAATGCAGAAAACTTGGCTGGCATGGGGAAAGAGACTACAAACTAATCCTGTTCAAATTAATAGACATCTCTCTGAGGAACAAGCTAGTTAAGGCATGTCAGCTTAATAAAATTATACAATATTTCAGCAAGTGACTATCTGTTTACCTAGCCTTTACCCTGCAAACTTCGGGTCACGCTAGATGTGTTAAGCACATCAAACTTAAAACAGAAAGTTTATCAGGATAGTATTTACACACCATGTATATTTTAATTAGTATAAGCACCTTTATAATCTATGTTATAGTAGATAATTTTGATAGTTGCTGAATATAGAAAATTAAAATATATTTTAATAGGCCTTGTTTTTATAGAATTCTTAGAATTTAAAATGTGGATTAGGGAAGGATATGACTCCTTAACAAAGTTCTAAATTAAATAACTGAATCAGAGAATCCATTAAAAACCACTTTAGCAATGAGATTAATGATTACACAAACAAATCACAACCCCATAGTAACTGATAACTCACCATACTTGGGTAAGTATTCAACTTTCGTTGACTTGATTAACTTCAAAGAAATTGTAACGGTCTCTTAGACTATAGAAGTTGCTTGGACTACAGCAGTTGCTTAGAGCTCATGCCCTGCTTGACAAACACTGACTTGATTTTCTGAGTTCTGTGTTAAAGACCCTCCGACTGCAAGGTGTCACACACCCTAGTAGAGTTTGGATGGTGGTCTCCCGCTCCTTAGATACCAATGTGGTATGGTGAAGTGAATGTCAGGAGGGAGCCCACGTAACCACTTATAGTCCCATGGGGTAATAAATTCAGCATTCCAATCGGAACTGCCAGGGACACATTTTGCCTCCCCCTCCCCTAGTACCCTGCCTACCAGGCAAGGGGGGAAGGGATTCCCATACCTCCAAGCCCTTTGCGGTGGCTCCGGTGATCTGGAAAAGGTCTCCCACAGCAGGGCAGTGACGTGAGGCAAACAGGAGGCCACATGCCTCACACAATCTCAGCACTTCCCCAGACCTTCTTCCCAGGGTTCTCTCTCAAGGCCAGTCAGGGACATGGCACTTTAAACAGCCTGGGGGAGAAGAGCCCTGTGGATATACACACCGCATGCAACAGTGATGGTAAGGGCAAAGCGCTGACATGCCAAACCACCAGCCTAGAAACGAACCTTTGGAACACAACATTTGTAAGAAGTAACTGCCATACTCAAAACAAAGTTTTTCAACTAACATTGGAGTAACATGTTGACTGCCAGTGAAGGAAAACTGCCAGGGAGTTTGGATTTTATGAATTATCTGAGAATGCGAATTTACTTTAGAATCAACCCTCTGAGAGCAAAATCACCTTAGTACCTCTCTCAACATTTTATAGGGAAGAACCCTAAGGCAAGATGGAGGTTGAGAGATATCCCAAAAGTCATAGGACTTCACAGCTAGGTCTTCAGATTCCTACCCATTGTTCTTCCTAAAACTGCATGAAATTTTTGAGAGACTACCAACAGCCAAACCATGTCTTTCAGAAAGCCACTTGTCAGAGCCATTCAGTGACAAGGTCTGGCCCTAAGTGCCATGGAATTAGGCAGTGAGCCTGCCTGTGGTCCCATGCCGTTTCACCCATCCAACCAATAGAGTCTGCCACCCTAAACTTCTCCAGGTGTTCTATTGCTTCATGCTATCTCCTTTCATACGTTTCCACACTTCTCATCTATGTCAAGAAGTAAATGACCAGAAAAAAAATGCTGCTGCTCCTAGAAAGGTTTTGCATTGTAACATGCAGCAACACCTTCAGCTCCAACTGGAACTGCAGCACAGCAGCGGTAAAAGTTGGCTCAGACCTAGATGGTCCCTATTAAAAATGTAGGACTATAATAATCCTTAACCAGTAAGTGTGGGGGAAACCACTGTACTCTGCCTACTTTTATCCTGTATTATGCATTTAGGCTAAGTCAAAGTACAACAATGTGTTGAATAAAATATTTTCAATTTATGTAGAATAGTATAGTGTGTTCAAATAAAGAAAACTCAATGAAATGAAAAATGGCAGTGGTCTGGGGGGAAGGATGGAAATTTAAGAAAGGAGTGGCCCCAGGAAAGTATACATATTGGGTTGGCCAAAAAGTTTGTTTACTTTTTTCCATAGGATGGCTCCAGTAGTGCTTAGTTGTCTTAACTTCATTCTAAACAATTTTGTTAGACTGTATTGTGATAGCTATCATATCAGTGTGCATTTTCAAAACAACTTACCAAAATTGGTGAATTTTTGTGCAGCCATTTTATATATAAGATGGAAGAAAATATGCAACATTTTCAACATATTATGCTTTATTATTTCAAGACAGGTAAAAACACAACTGAAATACACACAAACAAGGTTTGTGCAGTGTGCATTTTTAAAACAACTTACCAAAATTGGTGAATTTTTGTGCAGCCATTTTATATATAAGATGGAAGAAAATATGCAACATTTTCAACATATTATGCTTTATTATTTCAAGACAGGTAAAAACACAACTGAAATACACACAAACAAGGTTTGTGCAGTGTACACACAGCAAGGTAGGTGCTGTGACTGATCGAGAGTGTCAAAAGTGGTCTGTGAAGTTTATTGGTACTACTTACATTTTTGACCAAATAATTCTTTGTATGGGGTTGTCTTATGCATTGGAAGATGCTTAGCAGTGCCATGGCCTCTACCCACTAGAAGCAGGAATAGCTGACATACTCAAAGTGTCCAAATCAATAGTTATGGGTGAAGCTGAAAAATGTGTCATTTATTTCACAGAAATAACTAAATGGACTTTTTGGCCAGCCCGATGCTTCCTTTCTGTGTTTCAGGGAGGTGGCAAACAGCACTGCCTGTTTCTGTCCCCTTCCTCAAGCCCAAAACATCTTGGTCAATACTCCCCATCACAGCTGCCTTGAAACCTGTGATTGGCCAAAGAGGTGAGGCCATTTGGGCTCCTTGTGTGACAAAGCTGACCAGGAAATCAAGGACACACAGGCATAGCGTAGCAAGGCAGAATTTTAAAGGAAATTCAGAGGAAGACACCAAAATGTATCAGACTTAAGTCTTTCAACAAGCTGTTCATTTTTCCTAAAACTAACTGGGTAACCAGGTATCTAAGAAGAACCTGTGTTCGATCCTGAGCACCTTAGAAGAATAAAAATTCTGCGACTCTGCGGTTACAGGTGAGGTTTCACTACAAGGAATTACGGAGGCCCATTCAGGCAAACCATTTCCCAGGGCTCCACATCCCTGCTAGAAGGAAAGCACTGTGAGTTTTACACCAAGCAGTGCATCCATCTTCAAAACGGATCTCTGGATTTTTACAGAATACAGATAATGGTATCGCTAACACCGATGATGACTGATTACTCCACAACAGGCACTACCATAAGCACTTTACTAGAGGAGTTTGTTTAATCCTCATCACAATCTCGGAAGTACAACTGCATCCCCATTCCTCACGTGCTGGAAACTGAAGCCAACTGCTCAGGGTCACAGAGCTACTACGTGTCAGAGACAGGGCTCAGACCCAGGCAATTTCTCTGTATTCTGTATACAACTTCCATTCTCCGAAGCAAACACGGACTCCTCCCTCCAATAAACCAGCTCTTGCTTCCTCATTCCTATTTCACCTAATGGCTCTACCCGTTCACTCAGAAGAGAAACCAGAGTAGCACTTCACCGGGGGCCTTCTCAAGTTTTCCTCTTGACAGCTTGCTGGTTCACCTCTGCATCTGCTACTTGCTAACTCTGTGACCTTGGGGACTTGACTGCCTCTCTCTAAACCTTAATAAAGTATCTATAAAACCAAATTACTAAGAGTACCTAAAATTGTAAATAATAAAATTAAATGATAACACATATAAAATGCATAGCACAGTGCCTGGCAGACTGTGGTAAAATCAACAATTATCAGCCATTATGACCATCCCCTTTAATCTGGCCCTTCCCCTCTAACGTCTCGCCAGAACATGCATCTCCTAGGCCCCCATCTCCTCTCTCAGTACCAACCACCTCTTCTTTAGTCCTCTGCTTGGCCTTTTCTTCCATCCAGTCCAAATTCTACAATGGCTAAAATGTCACTCACATTCCTTAAAATCATAAATGACACTCCAATTCCTAAGAAATAAGACCCCAACTCCTCGTTATCATGCTATGCAACTCCTCCACCATCTACCCTTTCTCATCTCTCTACACATCTCACAACCCACCCTACTGCCCAGTCATCCCTCCTAAGGGTACACACTTTCTCAACACTATCTCACTGATATTTGTTACACCATGTTGCTGCTGCTACAGAAATTCCATTAATTCCAAATGAACTACTTTTCTACATGCCTCTGTCTTAGTTCTCACTGTACTGTACTATCAGACTGTACTGATTCTTTCCAAGGCAGACTCTACTTTCCTTAAGGAGGGAAAGCAGGTCTTATTTGTTTTTTTAAAAAAATCACTTGTGCCTAACACAGTGCCACAAATAAACATTCACTTAATACTAACTTTGATAGAAAACATTTTAATAGTAAAATTCCTTTAGGAAAGTTTCCCACAGCTGAAACTCCAAGAAATAAATAGGTCCATTTACAAAGCCTTTCTCTACTCCACAGCAAGGAACGTGCTATAGAAACACCTGAAAAAACCTTATCAAAGATTTGGCCTTTTAAAAAAAGGCCAAATCTTATAAAAAAAAGGCCAAAAGATTAAAAACAATAAAAAAATTCAGCAATAAAACCTTTGATGTATATTCCTCCTATGTTAAAGATTATAGTATACGTTTAGAAGTTCTTTACAATCACCTGCTCATATGATAGTTTCCCATACCTCCTAAAAAACACACTAAAAACATAGCTTGGACCCTTTCCTAAGTGGGAAATGAAAATAATAAGCATAATTTATATAGTAATATCATAGTGATCAGTAAGTTTTTAATATATATTTGTACAAGGTAAAAAAATTTGCAGTTAGTTTCAGAAACACTGAACACATGTTTATAAGCTTTAAAGACACCTTGCAGGTGTACACAGTGCTGCTTTTCTCATATTCCTCCATAATTCTTACAGACACAATGAAAATTAGCTTCCCTTCTAGAGAAAAAAAAATTTAGTTGAGGCAATCAATTATAGACAAGTATGTTTACTGTTACAAAACATTTCACATCAAACAAGATAACAGTGAGACCAAATCGAGGTCCAGTCGCTCAATGTGTTGCCCTCCAGCCACTCACAAAGAAGGACAGACAGTAGGACTGACGGGAGTGGGGACTGGGACGCAAGAGAACAGCAGTAAGAAAGGAGTACTTGTTAAACACTTTCTGAACGCATGCATTTCAAGTTCAGCCTATACTTAGTATTTTTTGTACCACATTGGGCAACATCACAATTTAGTTTCTATCACTATGGCCTAAATGTAGACATGTGTAAAGAAAAATGTTAAAGTTATCAATGAATTGCATGTGAGAAACCACACACCATGGCTTTCTCTGGGTATAGGGCATATCTCTCCAATAGACATGTCCCACTCATCCGAGCTTCTGACAAAGCGTCTTACTTGATCTGAGATGCATCTTCCTCTCACTTTCTGACTAGATGTTACTAGGAGGCACTTGCTGCACTTCCAGCTTCTGTTTTTAACCCCTCATCAACACTGGCTTCTCCACTGCTTAAATTTTACATATGTATATAATTTTATAAATACATATATGAAGGGGGACCAAAAACTGAAATTTATTTATGAAAAAAACGTGTACTTATTCTCACAGGTTTAAACTTCAGTCACCTTCAAAGTACTCTCCATTTGATGCAATACATCCTACTGAGACGTTTTTTCCACTGCTTAAAATAGTTTGAACGTGTTGATTTTGATTCCTTTTAGTGCTTCTGCTGTTTTTTGTTTCACCTCTTCCACATCAGCAAAATGTTTCCCTTTGAGGACTTTTTTCATCCAGAGAAATAAAAAAAAGTTGCTGTGAGTGAGACTGGGTGACTAGGGAGGGTGAGGCACAAGGTTCATGCCCTTTTGGCAAAAAACCGCTGAACACTCAGCTCGGTGTGGGCAGATGCCCTTGTAAATCACCCGCCATGGAGTGGGCAAATGCATTGAAAGAGTCTTTTAAAAAATCACAGAACCTGAACGCAGCCTCTCACAACAACACCAGCTGGTACACTGATACAGATGGGATCCTAGAACACTCACCTAGCAGGGGAAGCCTGTTCTGCAAGAGGCCTGCCATCCAGATGATAATTCCATTGTGCGGGTCCCCCCTCATTTATATATCCTGTTGGCACCCCCTCTGTCAAGATGACTCAGGGTAGTCCGCACTTCGAGTGGTCTTCTCACCTCACTACTCTCTGCACTCTGCCGTCGGCCCACACTACTCCACTAGAACTACTTGGCCAAGATCAACAGTAACCTTCTGACTGCCAGATCCAATCCAATGGACACGTTCCAGTCCTTATCTTATTTGACCTCTCTGAGGAATATGAGCATATGAAACTATTAATCATTCTTACATCTCTCTGGACTTGGGAGATTCCAAATTTCTTGGTTTTCCCCCCACCCTTCTGATGACTACTCCTCAGTTTTCTTGGCTGGATTCTTCCTCACTACCCCCTTCATGTTGGTGAGCCTCTGGATTTTCCCCTCTTCCTCACCTCTCTTTGTGTTCTCCTTTGACCATCTCATCTACTTCTAAGGTTTCAAGCTCTACCTATATGTTAATGCCTTCTAAATTTTTTTCTAGAGATTAACCCATAACTTCCTTCAAATCTCCAGACCCTTATAGAACAAGATGCACCCAGAACATTTCAGGGTAGTATCATGGGGCTGGAGAGAATAATCTTAGGCTAGTAGTAAACTCCATTCATGCCCAGGGGTTCAATTCAATCATTCTCAACAGCACAACCCCTTTCCAAGGTGATAGCTCCCCTGGTTACCTATCAGTGAGATGACTAAACATCTCAATTTGCCAGGACAGTCCTGGTTGATGCCTGATGCCCCAGGATAATATTCCTATTAATAATATTCCTTTCATTTTCAAAGTAACACCTGTTTGGTTAATAATTTATATAATCACCCTACCTCCCCACCAATCCTTCCTGACTTTTCCTGCACAACTAGGTGAGGCCTCCTCCCTCCCTGGATTTCATACATCCTACCTTTAAGAACCCTAGTTCTGCTGCTAAGAAGTTTCCCTATATCCTCCACCTTCACACAGGAAGATCACTTCATCTTTTCCTCTTAATAAAGCACTACACTCACTCCCAGGCCAGGAAGACAAGCCAATTATCTGGCTTTCCCAGAGTGGCTTGTGCATCATGATTATCCCATTTTATCCACAGTTAAGGCTCTCTCTATGTTATAGCTACATTTGTAGTTGCCACCTACTGACCTTTGAGTCAATCATCTCCATTTACTGAGAACTTTGTCATACAACTGCTGTCTTCCTCTCCACGAATGACCTATTATTACTGGGGGCTTTTTACCATGAAAACAATTAAGCTTCACACACTGGCATTTAGAACTCTCGGAGTTCCCCTTCTTCAGTAAGCCCTACTCTGCAGAAGGCCAGCCTGGTTTAGTAGCTGGGCGTAAGGGTTTGCGGGTTAGAAAGTCTCACGTACTTCTTGGCTATGCCTTGGGGGAGGTTGCTTAACTTCACTGAGACCCAGTTTCCTCATTTGTAAGATGGAGATCCTAATATGTGCCTTGAGGATGGTTGTGAAAAATAAGTATGATGATCAATGGCAAGCATTTAGTATAGCGACCAGTATGTAGTACGCAATAAACAGTGGCTTTTACTAATATTACTGTTGTATTAGCACTATTAATCTTGGCTTCCCAGTACCATCATTGGTCATTATTTGGCCTTTGTGTCACCTGCGGTTGCTCCACCTCTGGAATCTTGGATTAGGTCTCTCACATCACAAGTGCTCACTGTCCCGGCTCTAGTACCCCTTTACTTCTACCAGTTGTACACCTTACTCATTGAGACTCTTCACCCTCTTCATTCTCAACATTTGTCAGCCCATCTTGGCTCAGCTTTCTTCCTTAACCAGGCAGGATATCTATGGTTCAGCCCATCAGTTAGCAGCCATATGACCACCCTCAACTCCTTAACTTCATACCACCCCGCACCCAGTTCTCCAGCATACTTTCCTTTCCAGTCCCCATCCAGGTTCAGTAGAATGATTTGCTTTCTGCACTATAATAGGGAGCTGCTGGAGTAAATTGCTTAATCATCCTGATTGACCTCTTTCTACACTTGTGATTGCCAGGGTGTTTATCAGTACTCAGCAATTAGGCCACTCGTCCCTGGTCAACTCCCTTCTCCAATCACAGGGTAACTTTTCTTTTCCCCTCTAATATACCCCAACCCGTGCACTTGCTTCTCAATCTCAGCACGGGACGCCCTCCTGGACACTTATCTATATCTGTACCAACTCCCTGTTTCCTTCTCTTTTTTAAACAGGAAGGCACATCACTGCTCTTCTTCAAGGTAACCCTTTCCCCTGCTCTCGTGTTCCAAACCCTTCCATTTCCTCTGAGATTATGCCTGATTATCTTCTTCCCCTTGTGACTTTAATTTTCTTTCCCCCCTCAGTGCCTCTTTCTCCCAGTCTGCTAACGTGTCCTTGACTATTCACTTTTAAAGAACAACAAACTTCCCCGATCACATCGCCCCACTCAAGCTTCCGTTCACTGTCCTCCCTTCCTCACCAAACACGTTTGAAAGAATATATTTACTGAATGAATGCTTTTCTATTTGATTCTGACTTCTCTCTTGAGTGTGTGTGTATTTTTTTTTAGAGAGAAGGGGGAAGGTGGGGAGAAAGAGAGGGACAGAAACATCAATTGGTTGCCTCCCACACATGCCCCAAATGGGAACCAGGCCCAAAACTCGGGCATGCACCTTGACTGGGAATCGAACCAGAGACCTTTGGCTATACAGAATGATGCTCAACCCACTAAGCCACACCAGCCAGGGCCAGACCTATACATTTTTTAAATTTAATTATATCTGACTCAGTTCCAACAAAGAAAATAAAACAGCCATTTCCACCAAACTGATGTGAACTGATGAATCTCACATCTCCAAATCTACTCCTCTACCCATATTTTTAAAATTAAGAGCAATTACTAGCATCGCCACTCACCCAGTCAGACAATCGAGAATCCTCTCCTTTACCCCATACCTAAGCATGTCCTTCCTAAAATCTCCCACATCTGTCTCCTGTCCCTTCCCAGGGCTCCTACTGCACAGGGATGTTGTAAGGGTTAAATGGAATAATAAATGGAAGCACACTCTGTAAGATGTGTGCTGTGCGCACAGAGATTATTTAATATTATTATATCTTTGGCAAAGTGAACATGAAATTAAATTTAATATGACTTGTTCTTTTTTTTAAGATTTTATTTATTTATTTTTAGAGAGGGGAAGGGAAGGAAGAAGAGAGAAAGAGAAACATCAATCTGTCGCCTCTTGTAGGCTCCCGACCGGGGAACCTGGCCCACACCCCAGGCACATGCCCTGACCCGGGAATCAATCAGGGAATGGAACAGGCAACCTTCTGGCTTGTGGGATGATGCCCATCCAACTGAGCCACACCAGTCAGGGCATAACTTGTTCTTAAAAATACAATTCTGGATCTTAGTAATCAATACTTTCTTTTCTAATCACAAACACAAAGCATCTGTTTGGCAACTTGGTCTATAATTTTTTCAGGAATTGGTCAGTGTCAAGTTGTTCAATGTACATTTTCTGGTTGCACCTCTCCTCACCCCATTTTTAAATGTAAAATATGTGGTTCTTCAGGTTTATGGAAAAAATCCTCTACTCTCGTAATTTATTAAAGGTGAGAGGCAGTGGTTGTGCTGCACAAACATTTCCGAGGTCCTGTGGTACTCTACCTTAGCATTCATCTATTTCTTCTACTCACGGAAAGTGGCCAGAAGCTCTAGTTTCCTCATCCATTCTGAGTTTCAATTTCAGAGAATTACATTTCAATGAAACAATGTTTCACTTTGTTTGATTCCTTTCGTGTTTAATTAAGATGATCACACTTTAAGCATTACTCTTTCATATTATTAGACAAGATTTTTCCTTTTTTTTCTTCCCAGCAGTTAGATCTGGAAAGTGTTCAAAATTTCCAAATGTATCAAGTCACCCTCTATTGCTATAGACCAAGGCCAAGAGACTTAAGAGGCACTGGTGAGAAGTAACAGCAAAAGAAAGTAGTATCAACAAGAATATAGTGTTCCCACTGATTCCAAGATAAGTTTATAATTAGTTATTAATGTGACATTTTTATATTCTTTCAGGATATATTTAGGTTGAGAATACATTTAAAAACATTAGCTTAGCCAAGGCCGGGTAGTGTAGTTGGTTAGGGCATCATCCCGATTCACCAATGTTGCAGGTTCCATCCCCAGTCAGGGCACATACAAGAATCACCCAGTAAATGCATGAATAAGTGGAACAACAAATCCATGTTTCCCTCTTTCCCTCTCTCTTTCTCTCTTTTCCTCTTTCTCACTCTAAAAGTTAATTAAAATATATTAGCTTATTACCTAGATTCTTAATGTAAGGAGCAGATCTTAAATTCTAGGGGTCTGATACATTTTGATATAAGTTTTATGGGTCAAATTCTATTGATCCAAATACTGCATAATTTGGCTTAAAAAAAGATTTCCATTTAACATGAGATGGCTTATTTATTTAGAGACATCTTTTAAAAATAGTTATTGATTTTTTTTTGGAGAGAGAAAGAAAGAGAGAGAGAAAGAAACATCCATTTTTTTGTTCCACTTATTTTCATTGGTAGATTATTGTACATGCCCTGATTGGGGATCATACTATTTAAAGCCATCTTTAATGAAACAGAAGACTTAGGATCCTCTCTGTATGTTACTGACTTATTAGTAAAGTATTAAAAATGCAGGTCATTTCCATTGTAATTTCACAAATGGCTAAATGAAGCCACATTTGATAAGATTTCTGAGGCCTAAAAAAATTTAATTGAATTTAAGTCAGGCATCTAGACATAATTCAGGAAAAAAAATTAATCAGATGAAGTTGTTCAAGTTAAATACAGCAACAAACTGAAAAGATACTCTAACATTCTGGACTGTATGGCTCTCCCCACAACTGAACCTACCAGATACACTGAGGGCAAGTAAATAAAACCAAAACTATATTTGGTGAAAAGAATGACTAGATTGTTCCAAAAGAGCCAAAAAGAATATAAGCACGAAAGTTGGCGGTACATGGGTGAAAATATTAAGCCCCTGATATAGTCAAGATAAGGTAAAACGTGTCTTCCATACAAAGTCAGGACAGTCTACTGCGAATGGGCTCCATTTGGATGTCTCATTTTCTGGTCTCCTAGCCAACTCCCAACCTTCTCCCCACCAAACTGCTCCTCTCATAAACCTTGCTTCAGTACATGTCTAAAATCTGGTGTTCCAGAAGTCTGCTGTTGACTCCACAACCCTCAATTTACCCAGAAGTCAACCACTCCACCAACTGCACTCTGCACCATCTCTGGCCTGGATTAAGGCAGGAGTCCCCAGACTGATGTCCCTGCTTCTGCTGCTGCCTAACACCCACCCCCACCCCAACAAAGTCTATTCACCATCCAACACCACAGTGGCCCTTTCAAAAAGTAAATCTGAGTATATCCCTTCCCCATTCAAAGCGATGGGCCTCAGAGTGGAAGCCCGGTCCTTACAAAGGCCTGCAGGCTGGGCACAGTCTGCTTTCCCATGCCCACTCCACCCTGACTTCATCTCTGTGGCTCTTACGTTGGTTGCTTGCTCCACCAAGCCAAACCAGCCTCTCTGCTTTCCCCAAACGTGTCCATACGCTCCTGCCTGGAAGCTTCTGCTGGTGCCTTTGCCTCTGAACACTCTCCCCCTAGAGAGGTACTGGGACTACCCCCTCGCTTCCTTCCAGTCTTGTGCTTCAATGTCATCTTTTCCAGGAAGCCTTCGGTGGTTACCTCCAGTTACAGTTTCAACCCTCTCCCTGCTCCTTACCCCTCCTCTTCCCTGCTCTGCACCTTCAGTCCTTAACACCACGGGACACAGCACACATTTATTAATTATCTCCCAGTAGAATGGAAGCTGCATGAAGGAGGGCAGTTTTCATCTGTTTAGAAAACTGTGTGGCACACAGTAGGTGCTCAATAAATATTTACTACCTGTATATATAATTGTATAGTTTATAAACTGCTTTCATGTAAGTTAAATTCTACAGTAACTCACTTCCTCCTTATGCCCCCTTTTGTCCAAATTCTCCAATCTTGGCGGTAACAATATGAATGACAGCAAGGGGTATCAGGCAAAAAGTTGCTGGCGACTTGCAAAGCTCTTTAAAAAGAGATAACCCCGCATTCACTAACTACACCCACAAAACGAACGCTCAGAGTCAACATCTTTATTAGCATAAGGTTGCTGGGTGTGTCGATCTGTTTGCTGAAAAAATGAAAGTTGAATTCAATACTCAAGGAAGCACGGGTCCGAATTCAACACCAACGTATATTCAACTCCCTCAACATTTTCGATCTGCTTCAAGCGGACCGGGTGCTGTCACTGGGTGTGTAAGGTCTGCAGAGCACACAGGGAATGCTTTGTTTTGTTTAGCCTGGTGAGGATCAGGCGGGGAAGCGTTTCTTACAGCCTGTGGGCTGATCCCCGCCGCCGCACAACGACCCACCCGCTGGCCTCCACGCTGGCTCCGGTGCCGGGGCTTCCCCACAGTTTAATCCCACAGGTGGCGAGGGGGAAATTAGTTTAATCCCCCCCCACACACACCCCCAACAAGGCTCCCGCGATGCCCGGGACAGACGGCAGACGTCCCAGAGGACCCTCCGGAGAGCCTCTCTCCGGGACAAGGCAGGTCACAGGCTGGAGCGGGAGATTTGACAGGTGGGCAAGCAGCCTCGGGGACAGGGCGCCAGGAGCGACCAGGGGGTGGTGGCGCGGAAACTGTCAACTCCCGCCGTCAACCAGCCAGTCCGGGCCCGGCCGGGGTAAGGGCGCCGTGGCACCCGATAATCAATGCAGTCCAGACAGCAGCGCGCTCGACCTCCGACCCCGCGCCGGGAAATAAAGTTAGTATTGGTGGCCGCGCGGCGCCGCCAAGCTCCGGCTGCAGCTCGAGGCTGCCCAAGGCCGCGGGAAGGCGTCCCGAGCCCCTAGCAGGAAAGGAAGCCCAGGCCGGGGCGTCGGGCCGCGACCCCAGCCCAAGCTGACAGACGCCACCCCAATTGCCTTCCCTCCAGGCCGCGGACAGGGTCCCGGACTCAGCCCTCCGCCAGCATCGTCGGTTCCCCGCGCCACTTTACCTCTAGTCTTGCCACCACCACCGCCGCTGCTGCCGCTGCCGCTGCCGCCGCCGCCGCCTCCTCCGCGCGCTCCCCTCACAGGGCGAATCTTGAGTCCTCGCCACTGCCGCCGGGGCCAGGAGCTCCCACCCCCGCCCCCTCAGGTAACCCAGGAAACCGGGAACACCGCCCCCTCCCCCGCATCCGGGCCCAGACCCGCCCGCTTGCGCTTGCGCACTGGCTCCGCCCGCGCCCCGCGCCCCGCCCCTCGCTGGTTAGACAGCTCCAGCGTCGCAGAAGTGAGGCGTAGACCCAATGGGGAAGGGAGGAGGGCGGGTCTAGCCAATGAGGAAGGGAAGAGGGCGAGCCAAGCCGCTGGAAGGAGGCCGGAGCTGGGACTGGACCCGGGGCGGGGCCGGGTGCGGCTGGCTTAATGAGAACCTGTGCGTTAGAGCCGGGAGAAAATGACACAGGGACTGCCCGCTAGTCCCCAGTTTTGGTGCAGAGCAGGGGATCAGAGGAATATGGGAACGGATTGGGAGAGGGAGGCAGCGTCTCTTGTAAAGGGTTACGGTGGGCTTCTTTCAAGAATCGTGAAGATGTTTACGAAGCCACTGTGGAATTAGATGAGCGCAAATGTGCATTTTTCAGCTCCCCAACACATTTGGGTGCAGCGCTCACTGTCCACGTTGTATGCCTTAAAATAGCGGCGCCTCCAGAGGGTGGGAGCCGTGGATTAAATACAAGTCTGTTTCTGGCTGCATCGCTGACATTGGCTGCTGGTCCCAGCTTGAGGCTGGACAGGCTGCGGCCGCGGGCAGTTGGGTGTTTTAGAGGAACTCCTCCTCACCACCCAGAAACTATGACAAGCACTGCGGGGTGTCCAAGGCAGTGGGACAGAGCCTGAACTCTGAGGATCTGGGATTCAAGGACTACCTAGCAATTCAAACTATAAGCGCATGGTCTGTAAATTGACAGGAATTGCTTTAGAATCAACAACTCCAGTAATTTTTGCACAGGGATCAAGAAATAGAAATAATTTGGAATATTTATATCCTAAGGCTGTATACCAAATGCGACTTTTAATATCTTAAACTCCCATCTGACTCAATGACAAGCAGAGTAATAATTGTCCAGTGATATGCTTTGAAGAGGCTCTTCGGGAAAATCCCGCACTTTGACACATGTCCCCACTGAACTCGGAAGTTCACACCTTTAGGCACACGTTGCCCACTTCCTCTGGCAATGTTTCAAAATAAAAACACTTGTCCCTGGCCCAGTACGCGGTTAGAGTGTCGACCCCGTATCTGAAGGCTGTGGGTTCCATCCCCGGTCAGGGCACATACAAAGGGTCAACAGTGAATGCATTAAACAACAAATCAAAGTTTCTCTCTCCCTCTCCCTCTCCCTCTCCCTCTCCCTCTCCCTCTCCCTCTCCCTCTCCCTCTCCCTCTCCCTCTCCCTCTCTCTCTCTCTCTCTCCCCCCGCCTCTCATAAATAAAATAAAAAATGTGCATATTCCAGGGATGGGCAACATCCCAAAGGAGAGCAGAATGTGCCACCCCACAAAATGCCACTTTGGCAAGTGGATTATATTGAGCTGAAGATAATCAAGACCAAGCAGATTTAGGAAAAACTTTGACCTTTCCTTTAACTACCTAAAGGGATTTAGATCGGTCACCTGCACCATGGGGTGAGCACCAGATTACCAAATATCTGCTTTTCTTATCTTCCTGTCAGTTGCCCTCCTCTGCTTTTGAATCCCCAAGTCCCCTTTTCATTCCTTAGCTCACAGGTGGCAAACACCAGGCCAGTAGGCCGAATCTGGCCCTCCACCTTGTCTTATCCGGCCCAGCACCTTGTTTCTACCCTGCAGCAGCACTGAGCTCTCGCTTAACTGTTAAGGAGTAGTTACACTTACACAGTCCTAAAATTACATTCGGTCCTTGGAAGGCAACCACAAGGCTGATGTGGCTCCCAGTAAAAAGGAGTTAGACACCCTGCAATTGCCTGCCTCTGGGGCTCATATTTCCAATACATACAAAATTAAATTTGTTTTTTTTTTCTGTCTTTTAAATTTGTTTAAATCTGTCTTATGTCAATTTAATTAGTAGACCAGCCAAGGGAAGAAAGGAAAAATTTCCCACTCCTGCAATACAAAATCCCTAACAAGTTAGTGAAAGAGATATCTAGGGAAACTGTTGGTTGTTTAACAAATATAGTTGACTCTTGAACAAGTGGGGGTTAGGGGCTGCGGTCCTCCACATAGGCAAAACTCCTTATGTAACTTTTGACTCCCCCCAAACTTAACTAGTCAGCCCTTCAAATCTGCAGGGCATTGGTTCCAGGACCACCCCCCATAGATACCAAAATTCACAGATGTTCAAGTCCTTAAAATGGTGTAGAACAATGCCCACAGTCAGCTCTCTGCATCCATGGATCCCCAGCTGTGCAGGGAAAATACTGTTTTCCATCCACCATTGGTTGAATTGGCAGATGCAAAACCCAGGGACAGGGAGGGCCAACTGTATATTTATTGAAAAAAGTCTACGTACATAAGTGAACTCACGCAGTTCCAACCCTGTTGTTCAAGGGTCAATTGTATATCATGAACACCTACTGTGGGCTAGGTACTGTGCAAGGCACTGGACATCTTGGTGAATTTATGTGAACTCAAAGAGGAAGAGAAGTCAAACTTGACCTATTTCACAGTTTTACCTATAACTAAACCTACTCTTACTTACATCAGCTTTCACCTACTAATCTCAAAATGACTAATTTTTTTAATGGACAAAAGAAGTCATAGAATTGTTAAGTCTTTGTTTCTCTTGAATGGAAGATAATAGATAATCCTGATTTTGTTAAAGCCGGAGACTGAAACAGACTTTATATCTGTATACAGATATCAATATCTGTATACAATGTATACAATTGGCCCTCAAAATATTATGTGTTTTTAAAAGACACCAAGTAATGTTATTTGTGACTATTCTTTTCTCTGATTATCTGAGTTATAAAGCATTTTAACTAAGCTACCACAGTAATGATTTTGTTCAAGAATATTTTAAAATATAGATACTAAGTATACATATTACATTAAATTTAGCTTAAAAGATTTCAAATGAACATAAAAATGTATAATCATGTACATGCAACAGAAGAAAGAATAAAGATAAAGTAACAGGCACATAGAAGGAAGTCAGGTATATATATCACACACTAGAAGACTTGGGGAGTAGGAAAATCTTTAGATAATTTGACTTTAAAAAGTAGATTCTAAAATCAAGGTTTTAAAAGATGCAGTTAATGTATATGTGTATACTTTCACACTAATTATTCGCCAGAATACATTAAAATAGTAATTTTGTGACTACATGGACATATAAATCAGATCATGTCATAGTCTGCTCAGAAAGCTGCAGTGACTCTCAGGTCAAAACCTAAGTCCTCGCCATGGCCTATGGAGCCTACACCGCAGGGCTCCCAGGTCCTCATCCCTTCCTGCTCTCACATCCCTGCAGACAGACACACTGGCCTCTTCACTGTTCACTGATGTTCAGACAGACTCCTGCCTTAACGCCTCCGCCTCCACATTGGCTGTTCCCTCTGCCCGAAATGCTTTTTCTCCAGATAGCCGCATAGATAACTCATGTCTTTGCTCAGATTTCACCTTCTCGATGAAGTCTGTCTCGACACTGCTCTTAAACCTACACCACAGGCAACTCTGCCCTGGACCCCACACTTGAGTGTCCCTCTTATCACAAGTGCCATCTATTATGGACGGAATTGCTCCCCCCTACCCTCTGCCCATGTTGTAGCCTTAATCCCCAGTGTGACTCTATTTGGAGAGAGAGGCTCTAAGGAGGTCCTTAAGAGTAAATGAGGTGATAAGGGTGGGGCCCTCATCCAAAGGACTGATGTGCTTAGAAGAAGGAAAAGAGACACCAGACTTTCCACACCAGCACAGGCCATGGAAGAGAGGTGTCACCAGAAACCGGCCCTGCTGGCACCTTGATCTTGGACCTCCAGATCCCTCAGAAAATAAATGTCTGTTGTCTAAACCACCGAGTCTACAATATTTGGTTATGGCAGCCCCAGCAGACTAACACACCCTCCAAACTAATTTTATTAAAGAATACACAGCTTCTCTGTCACTTGGGATCTGGTGTGGAGAGTTGGCATGGTGTGATCCTAAACGTGATCTCTTTTATCGCACTTATCAGCTTCCAACGTCCTACTTAATTTACCCATTTATTATGTCTATTTTTATTGTCTGCCACATTTAGACAACCTTTATTCTGGTTACGCTGTACCCCAAGTGCCAGAACAGTACCTGACACAGTAAGCACTCAGTCAATATTTATTGAAGGAATGGTGTAATTAAGAAAATTTTGTTTAAATTCAAATAAGCATGTAAATGCTCGGTTAATCATACTTTTAGATAAAGTGTGACAACTTTAAGGCCCATGTGTGGCGGTAGAGAGGAATGGATTTGTAAAGAATTGGTAGAGGGGATGCAGTTACAGGAAGATGGTCAAGATTAGACAGAGGGTCCTCATTTGACTACAGACCAAGGAATTGCTACATTATAAATTATAGATATATACATTTATTTTCGGAGTGTTTTACTTTATTACAATGCCTATGAATCTTCTAAAAATTGCTTTTTTAATAGGTACCTTGCAACTTTATTGAAGAGGTCAATTCACAATTCATGTCTCCATTAAGTTGTTATTACAAAATTTAGCAGGTTAGGTTTGTATAAAATTCTTTTGTGTAATTTTCTCTATTAAACCCCTGATAGCATTTCAAATCCCACGAAGTATGTAAATTTTGCTTTAAAAATTCATGTCATTGCAATAAAAATTGTAACCATCGAAAATATTTTATGAGATGATCTTTTGAAAAGCTAAAAAGTGTTAAAAGAACCTAATTTTCCCTTCTTTGCTGTGGAAACCGTGTGCCTTCCTGTCCTACTTTAGTGCGTGGGAGAGACTGCTTGTGGGTGACAGTGTCATTAATTCTCATACAAGGTTTTTTTTTGTCTTTTTACATTCAGGATTGTTTTTCTGCTTAGAACAGAAAATATTGAACATATGCCACAGTCATAAATTCAAGTGTTAAGACAAATATCCAACATAGAAAATGAAAGTTTTCTGTGACCTGCTCCCAAAAGTCACCGCTCGTGAGTGACACGCATGCCCACAGCTGTCTCAGCGCAGGCATGCTCGTTTCAAACGTTTTTATATGTAATTCGCATGAGTGAGCAAAGAGTGCTCTGGGGAAGCTGTCACTCTGAGGGTCTTGGTACTTAACGATAAAACTTATTGCAGAGGAAAGGGGTGATGGTACCTAGAACAGGGTGTCTGGCACCCAAATTTGCTCCCCACCAGCATCCTAGATATTTTTAAGTCCTAAGATGTCAAAGATATTTCAAAGGTAACTGAGATTCACAACTGAAAGGCCTCTTCTCACTGACGTATCTGTAGGATCCCTAGTCCCAGACCTTCGTGCCCAGGCAACCACGTGGTCACACCACTGAAAAGCGTGGCTCTTCCAGTTTAGAATGGTTGGGCAAGTCCCTTCTCATTATTCTCCTTGTCAAACTGGTACTCACTGTTTCATTTCATTTCCTTTTATTTTATAGGACATCCTTTTAGAGTTTTGATTGGTAATTGTACCAACCAAATGTGTATGCAAATTTGGAGAGATCTGGCATCTCCAATATGGAGCCTTCCCATCCGGAAGCATGTGTGCCCTTCTATTAATTTAGAGCTTCTTTTACTTTCTTCAAAAAATTTTTACAGCATGCTTCAAAGAGAGAGGGAGGGGGAGAGAGAAAGGCCCCACGTGCCACGTGCAGTGGCCTGCCTTGCGCCAGCTGTGAGGAAGGGGTACCCTCCCTGCAGATGTGTTTGCCTGAGACTTGGAGTGAAATGAAAATCCTTCTCCCTGCCCAGCTCTGCTGCATTGCAGCAAGACAGGAAAGAGTACCCCATAGGACGCAGATTCCATTTTGAGAACGGGAGACACAGGCCAGCTTGTGTCTTTTTAACGCAGCTACTCCAGGAGTGAAGTTCTGAGACAGTTGCTCACTTAGCATATAGATAGATGTAACCCCGGGGTGCCAGCTTACTGAAAATAAAATATATGCTGTAATCTGTTTGGAAGTGTACTAACATCCGACACAGTAGAGAGGTCTGAAACACACAGCTATGCTGGGGAAAATGTACACATTACGTTGGAACAGGTGATCATTGAAATGTAAAATAGAAAGGGTGGGGGTTTTCAGGTTCTAGGGCTCTGAGGAAAACAGTTTATCAGATAAAACCTAGTAAATCTCCTTTGCGATCTGTAAAGGAGCTTAAATAAGCATAAAAATAAAATATGTGGGCCTATAATCTTCTGGAGTTTTAACCCACTCTTTTTTTTAATCACGTCACTTCACAGATGTCAGTGTAGTCGTTTAGCCAGCAAAGCCCCAAGAACATGGCCCGGCCTGGGAGCAGGTGGGCAGGGCCTTCCACCAGGAGCTGGTCTCACCGAACTCTATTGCCTCCCCGGAAAAGGGGACAGTAGCCCTGTGGCAAGTCACTGTTGGGGTGGGGGGGTGTCTGTAGCCAATGTGCAAAAATGCCCCTTCACTCAGCTTCTCCTAAATTCTATGTGACTTCTGGAACATTCTCCTCCTTCTATCGCACTCTCCTTCCCTCCACCATCACACACTCTCCCTAAAAATTAGACACCAGCAATTTAAATAAAAATAATGATTCTAGTCCTGCTGCTGCTAGTGCTGCTCGTACTGTACAAATTTCACCTCCAGACATCCAAAGCAGCAACCAGGAATTCGAGGTCACCAATTCAGAGTGACAGATGATCCAGGAAATGTGCTGTAAGGCACTGTCCTAGGGCCGCTCACCCATCAGCATAACCTCTCCTGACTTGTTCCCTGCCCAGCCTACAGCCCCGTGTCTGGAGCTCAGCTGCTGGCTGGTAATTAGGTCCATTGGAGGGTTTCCTGATGGGGTACAGGCAGCACTGTGTTTACTGGCAGCTGAGCCTCTGCTAACTGCTGGGAGCCTGGCTTTTAACCCTGTGCTTGCTGTCCACTGTGCCCAGCTCAGGCAGTCCAAAGAAGGGGGTTTTTCATGCACTGAAGGCAGCAAGCAATTGAGCGTCCTCCCCACGGTGGCTGATTCCTAATAAAGAGAAATGGTTTTAGAACATTCATCACTAGGGAGAGAATGCTCTTGCTGCTATGTGGGGGCTTCCTAAAATTGATACATTCAAGTCAGAAACTTAATAGATGTCTCTGAACGTAAGACAGATCCTTGGCCTAACGGGGACTGGGTTAGCCAAGAAGGAACATATGGTGGGAAATGGTTGAGTGCCAAGAGTGTTCACCCCCCGGTGCCACCTCTGTTTACTAGCTCCCTAACCAGATGCCTGAGAATTAGTGCGAAAGACACCATTTAAAGGGGAAAATGTTTTCCTCCAAATGGATAGTGTCTTGCTTTAACACTGTGCATTGCACTCACCTTTTCACCTCTAATTAGAAATGCCACCTTTATTGCATACTAAATTTCTTTCTGCTTTCCAGGTTCTTTCTGAGCTCTCTAAAATAAAGAAATACATATCCATAAACTGATAACCCTGAAAATGGATCTTAACTTTCAGAAGTTCTTCAGAAGTGCTGTCTCATTTTTCCTTTGACTTAACTGCTATTACATCCATAGCCCTGTGCCCTCTATCTTGTATATACAAGTGATAGATTATATCACCTGAACCCTGTCCGTATTCCAAACACATGTTCTTTTTTTAAATTAAAAACAAAAATTGAATCCCCACCTGAGGACATTTTTGTTTTCATTGCTTTTAGAGAGAGGAAGGGAGAGAAAAAAAACATCCACATGAGAGAGAATCACCAACTGGTTGCATCCCATACATGTCCTGACCAGAAATCGAACCCACAACCTTTCAAGTATGGGATGACTCCTCAACCAACTGAGCCACACCAGCCAGGGCCAAACATGTATTCCTTTTCCTGGCCACTTCTTCAGTTTCAGGGAGCAAAGAGGAAGGAGTGAAGGAGGGAGAATATATCCTCTTCAGTAGTAATTTATCAGTCTATATGAAAAAAAAATGTGTTGCCTTCTAGAGAATCAACAGTAGATTCTGAAAACTTGGAAGAGAAGAGTGTGGGTTGTAAGATCTAAAAATAACTTTACTGGTCAGTTCTCTTAAGGCAAGGAAACTATGTTGACTTATTACGCAGCAAAAGTGTCATGTTTAGGCACCAGTATCTCATCAGCGACTGTAAATAAACACATCTTTGCTGCACATAATATGCACTGTAGGCCAGAAGTAACCATGAGAAGTAGTTTAGAGTAGTTAGTTACTCTACCTCCAGGCATTCACAAAACCTCATGTCAATGCTGCCTGTACGGGATGCACAACACAGACCTTACCCATCTATTTTTCCCAAGAGTATTTTTTAT
The DNA here is from genome assembly GCF_004126475.2 of Phyllostomus discolor. Taxonomy (NCBI): domain Eukaryota; kingdom Metazoa; phylum Chordata; class Mammalia; order Chiroptera; family Phyllostomidae; genus Phyllostomus; species Phyllostomus discolor. The sequence continues at coordinate 5,532,976 of NC_040917.2, read as the reverse complement.
AACCTTGGCTCTCTTTCTCAGTGCCTATTCCTCACGTATGGAGAACGGTCTCCTCACTGCCTTGTTTCAAATTCCCATCAGCAGCTTTCCTATTACTCCTCAAAGGTCCCTGCAGTTCCACTTCTTACTCAAAGATGTTTCATATCCAAAAGGGAATGATCAGATGTTACTGCACCACGTCCTCTAAAGAATTCCATTTCACTTCCTTTGAGAGAGGACCATGTGTCCAACTTATGACCACTCAGTTCTGCTAAACGCCCAGGGCTGCAGAGGGTGGCGTATTTATCAGTATGCTAATTCAGCCAATCTGTGTGTGTGTGTGTGTGTGTGTGTGTGTGTGTGTGTCTGTGTCTGTGTGGTTGCCAGAATGCTTTCATTCTCATTGCTCTTTTTATCAGGAAGGCGCAGGGACATTTGTGATGTTGCGGGTGGTAAAATGGGAGCCTAGAGACTTAAGTAGCTTAACTGTTAGTCACAGGCAGGGCAGGGTGGAACTCAGGTTTCTGGACTCTGAATTCCGGGCAGGTCTTAACAAAGTAAGCACAACAAAAACTGCTAATTGGACTTCTGGAAAGGATTTTCTTAAAAGCACTTTTCCAGAGCCTAATTTTAGAGTTCAAATGTTATTAGCTCTGCCGTGTTCCAGCTCGTTTGCAACTGCTCTATGTGGAAAACACACGTCTGCTGCAAGGAAGAGTCGGGTACTCTTTGCCGAGCCTTGGCTGTGCTTTAGTTGCCTGACATGACTCCCAGGGAATGTACAGATGGCTACGTTACCGGATGTGTTCTTAACACGCACCATTGCCTTTATGCAAAAGAATAGGAGTTAGAATTACTATATAATCTAGCAATCCCTCTTCTAGGTGTAGGCCCCAAAGAGTCAAAAGCAGGGACTCAAACAGATCTATCTAACGCTGATGTTCACGGCTGCATTATTCACAATATTCAAAAAGTGGAAGCAACCCAACTATTTGCAAACGACTGAATGTATAAACCATGTCTGCTCTATCCATCCAGTGGAATACTGTTGTTCAGCCTTAGGGAGGAAGGTCTGACACATGCTCCGATGTGGATGAACCTTGAGGGCATTGTGCTAAATGAAACAAGCCAGCCACAAAGGGACATATATTACACGATTCCACTTATATGAGGCCCTTAGAGGAGTTAAATTCAGGTAGCTAGAGGTTAGGGGAGGGGATAGTTGCAAAGGGGGACAGACTTTCAGTTGGAAATGATAAAAATTTCTGGGGAAGGGTGGCGATGGTGCACAATAATGTGAAGGTACTTAACGTCACAGAATTCTACACCTAAAATGGTTAATGTGGTAAATTTATGTGTATTATAAAGAGAGGGAGAATAGGAGACAGAACAATTAACCCTGATCTGGAGGGTTAGGGGTGGGTAGGGCTTCTCAGAGGAAGTGGTTTTGTCTTGAAAGATAAGGAGAGGTCTGGTGGGCAGGCCAGAAGACAACGGTATTCTGAGGGAATAACAGAAAGTAAGAGGCAATTACAAGGTCACATTCAGGGAACAGCAAATAATCCCGATGACTAGATACTTGCAGGTGACTGCGTGCTTGCAGGTAAGTTACAGGATTTATCCCCACAGAGGCAGAGGGGGCAGATCCCAAAGCCTCCTGCGTGCTGTGCAGGAAGTTTGGGCTCTATTCTGCAGCAACGGGAAGCCACTAGTGTCCCTTAAGCTTGGGGGCATGACCAAGCTTGCATTTGAGAAAGATAATGTCTGGCAGTTGTGTGAAGGGAAAGACACCAGAGGCAGGGACACTGGTGGGGAGACTGTCGCAGTTGCCCAAAGCGGAGATGATGGGGGCCGTGCTGAGAGAATGCGGGGGCCAAGGAGAGGCAGGGAGTGAGAGGCTGGGAACGGAGGATTGCACCCTGCCTGCTGGTGTGGTTCTGATGGAGTTGTCTTTCCACCCACTTATGGTCTCCCCCAGCCAGGCCGACCTGCCCACCTGCTCTCCAGGTCTCCTGGCTCAGGGCCATCCCTCAAGGACCCTCCCAAACTTGACTTCTTCTTTACCTCCCAACCTCTAAACTCCTGGCTTCCACACTATCCTTAGCACCCCCCAATTCAGCAGGCAATCTGGCTCCTCCCACTTTCCCTTGAATTGTTTGCATGGTTTCTCCCTTCCCCTACAACTCCAGCCATGGGACTTTGCTTTTCTCCCTCCACAGTTCCTCGCTCCAGTCCTGGGCTCTGCACCGACTTTCTCCTCCTGCCAGACCAGGCTCTAGTCGCTAAAAAGGGGATGCAAGGAGCGACTCAGATGTCTCTGGCACAGGTCAAGAATAGGATAGAAGCTGGAGAGTTGGAGAGGGCCAGCAGTGAGGAGAAAGGGCGGAGGGGATGGGTGGGGAGAGGGAATGAGAACAGGAGTGCATTGGGACATGCTGGGATTGACCCACATGAACCCATCTGCCCCCACTTATGGGACAAGTCCTTGTGATTACATCACACCCCAGACCAACAACCCCAGTTTACTGGCACCCAAGAAGCAGAGCTGGAATCTTTCCAGCAAGGGAGTTTGGCTCCCCCCACTTCAGAGTAAGACCTTCATTCTCCTTCCTCTCTGCACAGTATTCGGCCCCTCTGAGCAAGCAGTCATAGGAACCAGCTCCTGAGAGCACCGGGGCTGCCAGGAACCCATCTGCTAATCACCTTCCTCAGTGGTTCGACAGCTTTCAGCCTGCACCCAACCTGCCCACCAAAGCTGCCGTGCTCTCGGCTGGCACTGGGAGGTCTCAGAAACACTTTAACCTACCTGCACGATAATTGCCTCTTCGGGAGAGCAAGGAACGCTTCCCTGTGGTTGTCACTCTGTAGGCACCATCACTTCTTGGGAGCTAGCAGCCACCCACTCCGTTCGCTGCAGTGACTCTGGTCTCCTCCATGCCGTTAAGCAAGCTGGGCTGCTTGTTTGCAGTTAACTTCTGGCTTCTGTTCAGCTGACTTGGGGTAGGCTCATTCTCCTGGCATTAGAGGATGTGCACAGCTGAGTCAAACAGCCTGCACCCCATCAGATGGCCAAGGCACACCCTGCTGCACTCTGATGTCGCAGGAAGAAGATGCAGGAGCAGATGGTGAAGGCGGTAGCCTCAGGCACCACAGGGGCCTCAGAACACAACTTCCCCGTGGAAGAATGGCTGAGCTGCCAAAAGAGCGATGCACCGAACGCTGGCATGACAGCTGCTCCTAGCAAAGCCAAACCATCACTGGAAACGGCTTCTTGGAAGCCCTGTGCTGCTTTTTCTATCGCGGATGGGGCTAGGAAATCTCTGTGGCCAGGAGGCAAGTGGCCTTCTCTCCCTCTGGCTCTTTGGCAGGTGGCCATGCCTGGGTCACATGGGGGATTTGGCAAGCCAAGTTCAACTCCTTTGCAGTGTCGCTGCAGCAGGATTTCCAGTCAGTGATTTTGGGGTGGCTCCTCTGAGGCATCCTGCCCTGATTCTGCTGCACAGGGGGAGGGCCCAAGTCTGTCCCCGTGAGATCATCAGTACTCTTGGTTGGAGAATGCTGCAGTCCCTGGAGGTCACAGAACTGAACTGAACACCAGAAGGGGAGTCCTGAGCCCGGCCGCCACCATGAACCCTCTGCTCGTAAACTTTCACCAAACTCCAACTGTGGATTTTTGCCCTCTTTGTGCTGATTTCTCCCTCTTGCCTTTCTTTATGCTATTATTTCTTTTTTAATTTTTTTGATTAAATACTATCGTCACCCTTTTAATTCCATGCCTATTATGGATTTCTGAATTAATGTTTTAATTAACAAATTTATGAGCATATACGTGTCTGTAAGAAAACCATAAACTGTTACTTATTTCTTTTCGAATTCTACTGAGGTGAAATTGACATAAAATTAACCCTTTTAAAGTGGATGCTTTGATGGCATTTAGTATATTTCAAATGTTGTGTAACCACCACCTCCATCTAATTCCCAGTCATTTTCAATTGATCATTGAGCCAGGTTTTACAAACCTGATTGTACTTAGTCATCACAATAATTCCACCAGGTGGGCATATTTATGTTCCCATTTTATAGTTAAGGAGCCTCACACTTGTGCAGTGTCACACTGCTTGTACATGGTGGCACCAGCACCAGAACCCAGGCTTGTTTAACGTCCAGTCCCATGCTCTGAGCTAACTGGCCGCTGTCTGTGTGTCTGCATGATGCATGTGTGTACATACCAATGACGTAGTAGCTGCACAATGAATATTTGTTGACTGGGTGTTGTGTATTGCATGTACATGCTCAGAACTTTCCCGGTTATTACAGCACCAAAACGATGTTCATCATGTTATATTCTGGACACAGACTCTAGTTGAAGAGATTCCTGTCACTGCATCGTGGCGGGTCTGGAGCACTGGCTACTGAAGTGGGTGCTTGCGAAGGATGATACCACGTTGCCACATCCTCAATGCCTGTGCCTGGCTGAACGCTAGAGCGCATAGCACAGTCTTTGTAATTAGTTCTGAAACTAGGACTTGTAAACGTCTTCCAGCACATCGGTGCTGGTGTGTGTTAGGTCCCCAGGAGACATCCTTTCAATGGGCAGTGACTGCAGTCACGGCCTTTAGTGCCTCCCAGTCTGGGCCACTCCAGTGGCTTCCCGGCCACACTCAGGGACACACTGCAGGTCTGACCATATTTACCATCCTTGTATCAGCTCTGGGTTAACTCGGGGACACACCCAACAGAGATGTCAGGGTCACAGGAACCAAGAGATAATTCTTCATCTTTTCAACGTAAACACTGGCTGAATGCTATCAATGATAAAGTCATACCAATGTATACTGCTAGGGAAAAAAAACAAATCCTCTTTACTTTGAAGGGTTGCTTAGCTCTGTTTTACATTGGAACACACACAAAAAGCCCTTGAAGTAGTTCCCATACCAGGGCAGACTTACCTCTCCAAGGGTTACCTGCATTTACCATGACGCTTCCTGCCTCACTCAATCCTACTGCTGGCTGACCACCGCCACCAGGTGATGCCCTGAACTGATGTTTTCCTCTTGAAAGCGATATATCTTGGTTCGATGGTGAACTTGGAGGCTCTTGTAACCACTAGGATTCAAATCTTGTTCCCCAGCATATATCCTCCCTCAGTTTGGCTCAAATAAACTGTTATACAAATTCTCTGCAGGTTTAGATGATTCTTACATCAACAAGGGTAAATGGGAACTCTCTGTGTGAATTCTGTGGCTTTTCTGTAAGCCCAAAATTACTAACAACAACAACAACAACAACAACAACAACATGATGGGCAGGAAACCTCCTCGGTACCTTCCTCTGTGGCCCCTCCAGCTGTGAGCACACACACTGAAACGCTGGCCAAAAGCAACACCTTGTGGAAAAGGGGATATCTTAAGGCCTTCGGACTTCAGGGAGCGGGCAAGAGTGAGGGTCTTCCTAGAGACCCTGCCCCTCCTTCAGGTAGCAGCACTGTGGTAGCCCCCCATCCCCGCCCCCTTGATCAGCCCATTTTCACCCTCACCAGCCACGAAGCCCACAGGCCGGGTCCCACCCTTGACCTCATCAAAGGTCATTATCACTGTAGGCCATTGCCACTCTCCCCGTAGCGGCTCACTCAGCCCTTCCCTGACCCGTGCTGCCGTCTCTGAATCTGGGACAAGTGAAGGCCTCTGTGACCACGCCAGCCTCTGCCACAGTCCAGGTCAGCAGAGAAGAGTCCAAGGCTCAGCAGTTTCTGTATGAGAGATGATGTTCTTGTCACGTGGCACGTTCTAAGTGGCAGAATTCCCACTGAAGCCGTGCACGCAGAAGACCACACCGCCCTGAGGACCCTGCCCCGGGGCAGGGAAGGGGCAGAGCTCTGCAGGCTCCTTGAACTGCCACTGGAGTAGTTCCCCTGTGTCTAAAGGTCATTAGCAGGGCAATAGCTCTGAGAGCACATTCATCTGTTTATTGTAAAGATCCCCCCGCCGTGCCTCTTTGTAAAAAGGTAACTGTGAAGCTAGAGATTCACAGAGGCTCTCATAGAGGAGGCGTGGACCGCCCGCCAGTGAGAGCAGAGGGAGGCCTGCTGCCAGGTCAGGCCTGCTGAGCAAGGCTGACCAGGAAGAGCTAAGATTGCAGTAGCACCTGGCCAAAGTCTTTGGGAAAATAAATAGGCTTATCAGCTGCCCTAGGACCTGCAGATACTATTCTGTTGACAGGAAGAACAGCCCCTCCTGTTTTTGGATTCCCAAAAGTCAGCCAGGGAGAGGCAGAGCCCACTTCAGAAGAGATGGTCCCCTGTATTCTCCCGAGCAGTGCATCCAAGGCCGCGTACACGAGTAGAAAGGCTGCAGATGAGACTTCTGGCCAAGATGGAAGTATAGGAAGATACACTTGGCCTCCCTGCACAACCAAAAGAAGGACAACAACAAATTTAAAAACAAAAAACAACCAGAACTGCCAGGAAATCAAAATGTATGGAAGTCCAACAACCAAGGAGTTAAAGAAGAAATGTTCATTCGGACCGGTGGGAAGGGCAGAGACGGGCAGCCAGAGTAGAGAGGACTCGCAGCAAGGTGGCAGCTGGCAGAGTGGGCGGTCCCACATTTGTGTGCAGATAAACCGGGAGGAGCAACTGGAGAGCAAGACAAACCACACAACCTAGGGTTCCAGTGTGGGGTAATAAAGCCTCCAAACCTCTGACTGAAAAAACTTGGGAGGGTTAAAGTGGCAGGAGAAACTCCCAGCCTCACAGGAGAATTTGTTGGAAAGACTCACAGGATCCTAAAACATACACAAACCCAGCCACCCGGGAATCAGCCCAAAGGGCCTAATTTGCTTGTGGGTAGTGGGGGAAGTGACTGAAAGCTGACAGAGATCAGAGCAAGCAGTAGTTCCCCCTCTGACCCTCCCAACATATATCGCCACAACACAGTGACCTGGGTGCCCCACCCTGGCGAATACATAAGGCTCCACCCCTTACTACCTAACAGGTATTCCAAGAGAAAGAAATATGGCCCAAATGAAAGAACAGACCAAAACTCCAAAAATAGAACTAAGTGATGAAGAGATAGCCAACCTATCAGATGCAGAGTTCAAAATATTGGTAATCAGGATGCTCACAGAAATGGTTGAGTATGGTTGCAAAATAGAGGAGGATATGAAGGCTATGCGTAGTGAAATAAAGAAAAACATAGTCAACCAACAGTGACAGGAAGGAAACAGGGACTCAAATAAATTATTTCTAGCAGAAGGAAAAAATAAGCATTGAACCAGAACAGAATAAAGAAACAAGAATTCTAAAAAATGAGGAGAGGCTTAGGAACCTCCAGGACAACTTTAAACATTCCAACATTTGAATCACAGGGGTGCCAGAAGGAGAAGAGGAAGCACAAGAAATGGAAAACTAGCTTGAAAAAAAATAATGAAGAAGAACTTCCCTAATCTGGCAAAGGAAATAGACTTCCAGAAGGTCTGGGAAGCCCAGAGAGTCCCAAAGAAGTTGGACCCAAGGAAGCACACACCAAGGCACATCATAATTAAATTACACAAGATTAAAGAGAAAGAGAGAATCTTAAAAGCAGCAAGAAAGAAGGAGACAGTTACCTACAAGGGAATTTCCATTAAGACTCTCAGCTGATTTCTCAAAAGAAATCTTGCAGGTGAGAAGGGGCTGGAAAGAAGTATTCAAAGTCATGAAAGGCAAGGACCTATATCCAAGATGACTCTATCCAGCAAAGCTATCATTTAGAATGGAAGGGCAGATAAAGTGCTTCCCAGATAAGGTCAAGTTAAAGGAGTTCATTATCACCAAGCTCTTATTATTATATGAAATGTTAAAGAGACTTATCTAAGAAAAAGAAGATCAAAACTATGAACAGTAAAATGACAACAAACTCACACCTATCAACAACTGAACCTAAAAAACAAAAACAAACTAAGCTAACAACTAGAACAGGAACAGAATCACAGAAATGGAGATTACATGGTGTATTATCAGTGGGGAGGGGGAGAATAGAGGAAAAGGTACAGGGAATAAAAAACATAAATGGTAGGTACAAAACAGACAGGAGGAGGTTAAGAATAGCATGGGAAAGGGGCAAGCCAAAGAACTTATATGTACGACCCATGGACATGAACGTGGGGGTGGGGGTGGGGAGATGCTGGTGGGAAGGGAGTGCAGGGTGGAGGGGAATAAAGAGGAGAAATAAAATGGGACAACTGTTATAGCATAATCAATAAAATATACTTAAAAAAGACTGCAGGTCGGAACAGCTAGTTTTTTCTAAAATTAACACGAAGAATAAGAACATCCGCAGGAGGGGAGAACGGAATGGGGAAGGAGAGGAGGAGCTCAGTGTAGGCCCTTCTGTTACTCCACTCAGCTTTTAAGGGCCGACAACTCCAACCAGTAAGACAAGGATACTTGTGTTGATGCTTAAGCAAACGCTTGAGGTGATATGTCCTTGTTTTCTCTACTAACTCACTTAATTTCTTTTGGAATCTCTATGACGTCCATTGGATGGTGAAATGTGTTTGATAACACAGACATGTAGAGTCACAATTGTTTTAAAGAAGTATCATTATGAATCCTGTAGTGAAGTATTGACGTGGTCGATGATATGGAAAGCTACGTCATGCAGCCTGACTTTCTTGAAAACAACAACACTCTTGCAGTTTCGATGAATAATCAGGACCATCATTGTTTGTGTTTCCAAGTGGAAAAAAGTTTCTGACTTTATGCGGTGATGTGTGGTTCAGAGAGCCCGGGCTGCAAACCAGAAGGCCTGAGCTCCTCTCCTGTGTGGCTGGAACCAGCTATCTGACTGTGGGTCTCAAGTGTCTCATCTGTGAATGAGAAGTGACACTCCTGCCTCTGATCACTGAGATGCTGTAATCAGTGTTATTCATGAAGCTGGAGAGGAGAGTGGCCATATGCAAATATAAAATCTATATGACAAGTATATACAAGTATATATGTATATGTGTGTGTATATGTGTGTGTATGTATATATAGTCTGTCCAGAAGATATCCAGTGATGTGATATGAAAAATAGAGACATTTATTGAAGAAGATAAAAGACACAAGAAATATTGTACACAGGACAATGACACCTCAGTCCCCTTCAAAGCAGGCACCTTGGCACCTCACACAGTTCTCCCAGTCGCCATTAGCTGCCCTGTCATATTTTCCTGAATCTCATCAATGGTCTGAAATCTCTTCCCTCTCAAAGGTGATTGTATTTTGGGGAAAAGTCAGAAGTCTCAGGGCACCAAATATGGGCTGTAAGGGGGCTGAGTCACCTGGGTGATTTGATGTTTCGCCAAAAAACTCTGCCTGAGACATGCATGAGTGGGAGGATTTTCGTGATGAAGCTGCCAATCACCAGTTGCCCACAGCTGCGGCCTTCTGAATCATCTGAATAGTTTCTGTGGAGGAATATTCAAGCTTAATGCAAAATCTGATGCAGATTCATTGCTCTACTAGCTCAGGCATTTTGAATGCAATGGCCACACCGTACACATGCTCACCTAACAGTGTCCACTGCCCCCACTGACTAGTACAGCAAAGCCATCATTGTTCACACATGTGCATTCCATTCCACTCTCCTTGGCTGCCAGGTTACATCCATGTCTCGCAAACTATTCTTGTTATATTAACAATGGCTGGACTTTTTCTGGACAGGTGTTGTGGTGTATATGTATATGTGTGTGTAGCATAAAATTAAAAGTGTTGCTATCACAGATAATTAGCCAAAGAAATTTTCTCCACAGACAAATAAACATTCAAATTGGTTGAATATGTATGGGACATTCACCTTCTGGATCAGAAGGGTCTGTGTATTATCCTCTAAATGAGTTTCAGAAAAGGACTTTAAACACCTTCCCTAGCTAATTGTCTCTTGTCTACAGAGGCTACGGGTGAGCAAGTTATTCCTTTCATTTAATCCCCTGCCACCTTTGCTTTTAATCCCAGGAGGTGTGGCCACAAGGGCATGGATTCAGATAAGAGCCCCTCTTGGCTTTGCCACCTGCTGGCTCTGTGTGAGCCAGATCCTGACCAACACCCTGTGTGTTCCAGACCCTCTGTCTCTTCAGTGAGGATAGTAATATTGGAGCTAGAATCCATGAAAAGTGCTTTATAAAGTGACAAAATGCCAATAATTATCATAAATTTAAGGTGTCATATTTATAAAAGACAAGGTATTGACATTCTAAGATTTTAAATAATTAATTCACTGTAGTTCAAGACGACCACATAAAAGCGTCATGCAAAACATGATGTTAAGTGAAAGACGCTGGACACAACGCAGTGGGCTCCGTGTGATTCTATCAGGGGTCCTCTAGGAGGCTGGACCATGCTGTTTCTTGATGCATGTGCTGGCAACGTGGGTGTGTTCAGCTGTGATCCCTTATCAAATTGTGAGCTTAGAACCTGTGCCCTTTTCTGCATGTATCATACACTTCAACAAAAAGTTAAAGAGTTTTGATTTAGAATAATTAGTCACCATAGATAAAAACAACAGCAACCACAAAAATTTCCAGGTTTTTCATCCTCCAGAATAGTGACTATTTTTTACATTTTTATTGATTGATTTTAGAGAGAGAAAGAGAAAAACATCAATTTGTTGTTCCACTTATTTATGCGTTCTTGTGTGTACCTTGACAGGGAATTGAACCCACAACTTTGGCACATCAGGATGATGCACTAACCAACTGACATACCTGGCCAGGGTCCAGAATAGCCACTCTTCATGTCACAGATCCTCCTAGAATTTCTTTTCTTTCTACATAAACACATAATTTACAAAAATGGAACTATCTTTGTAGTTCCATTTTCGAACTATTTCCAAAAATGGAACTATCTGCATTTTTTGGTAACCCAATTTTCTCATTAGGCAATATATTATAGTTCTTCCATGCCAATAAATAGTCAGTTACTAACCTCACAGTACTGAGGTCTGTTTTTATCAATGCCCTATTTTACTATGACAAATACTGATAAAGAAGACTTGTTCAGACATCTTTGCCCAAGATTTGGTTTATTTTTCCAGGATTCCCGAAACTGGCGTGGGGGACTCCCGGTCGCACATCTCGCAGGCGCTGGGCCTCCTTCTGGAAAGACCGGCACCAGGGCGCATGCGCACCTGCACTGGGTGAAAATTCACCTTCCCCAGTGTGTTTTTCACCTTGGCCCACCTGGAAGTTCCGTGTCACTGAGCACAAGGGCCACAGAGAGGCCAGAGGTTTAAGTTCTGATTCTAGGTTAGAACAGATATGGGGCTGCCTTCCAGCTCAGAACCTCAGTTTCCTCAGCTATAAAATGGGCTAAATAACAAATAATATTTCCTAAAGAGAGGAGTTAAATACCTTAAGGCTAGCTCCAATCACTTCTTGTTTCTTTTTTAATATATTTTATTGATTATGCTATTACAGTTGTCCCATTCCCCCCCCCTTTATTCCCCTCTCCCTGTACACCTCCCCCTGCCCCCGCTTTAGTTCATGCCCATGGGTCATACATATAAGTTCTTTGGCTTCTACTTTTCCTATACTATTCTTAACCTCCTCCTGTCTATTTTCTACCTACCATTTATGCTACTTATACTCTGTACTTTTCCCCCCCTTTTCCCCCCTCCCACTCCCCTGTTGATAACCCTCCATGTGATCTCCATTTCTGTGGTTCTATTCCTGTAGTCCCAACCACTTCTGACTGTTCCCCCTTCTCTTTCCCAAACTCCTTTCCAAGCTGTCTCCACCCAGCAGTCCAGACACTCCCTGTGAATGTCAATCACACCCCAGCAGCCACAGCAGCCAGGGTAGAGAGCAAACTGTAACTCCTGAGCCTGTCTGGCCTGAGGCCAGGCCGCCTGCCCTGCCTCTGCCAGCTGATGCTACGTGCCCTCTTTCCCTCTCTGCCTTTCCGTGACTGCGCTGGATGGGCCCCCGGCACAGCCTGACCACTCCTCCTCCACCCCTTCCTGTCCTTGCCAACTTGAGCTTAAAAACCACATCCTTAGGAGCCCTTCCCTGCCACACCTCTATTTTCTTCCACAGCATCCTGCCTAGTCCCTCCACAGTGCTTATTACTACACGTAATTACACATTTCTTTGTCTACTTTGGTATTTTCTGTCTCCCCATCTCCTGGTAAGCTCCATGAGAACAGAGCAATGAACCTGTGGGTTTACTGCTGTATCCCCAGAACTTCTTTCTTAGTAGATGCTCAGTAAGCACTGGTCGAATGAGTGAAGGACCATGTCACTTTTCCTCTGGTCTGGTGGCGTGTAAACCCTCAGCACTGTGATATGTCAAGGGAGCTATTCAGTCTTGGTGACCTGTCCTTCTGGGCAGCTCTCTTTCCGATCTGAGCCCCTCCAGGCCCTTTCCGACCTTTCCCCTCCCCCACCCCTCTGTTCCCTGTCCTGTTCCACCTTCTGCCACTCTGAAATGAGACACCTGCGATTTTGTAGTGTTTGTTCGGTGTTTGAAGTGCCTCCCTCCACCTTAGGGACCACATATGACGCTAACCTAGTTCCTTCTAGTGGCACTCTGTCTCCAGGGTGGGAGGGTTTCAACAAATACTGATTAATTCAGTATTTATTTATTATGTGAATACCAAGTGTGCTATATGAAACACTAAGGACATGAAGATGAATGAAATACAGCATATCTAGGGAGGGAAGTACATAATTATAACATCGTGTAGCCAGTGCAGTGACTTGCTACAAAGGACAGTCTCACGGAGGAAGATATCTAAGCCAGTCTGGGAGAGAGGAAGATCCGGGCAGGCTTCCTGGGGGACATGTCGTGGGATCCGAGCCAGAGAAGGGGCAGGAAGGCACGACAAGCCCCGGGAACTGCATGCACCCAGATATGGAACTGAACAGTGACACGCTGTGGTCAGGAAAACAGCAGTTCAGAGTTTCCAGAAAGCAAACTGCTTCTCAGAAAGCGCTGAAAAGTAAGTTGGAGAGACAGTCTAGGGCCTGAGCAGGGAGGGCTTGGGAGTCAGGGGTCGAAATCTGGGCATTTATGCAGAAGAGGTCACTGAAAGTCATAATGGGGAGGCAGGCAAGGAAGGGCAGATTTGAGGACACATTTAGTGGCAGGGAGACCAGGGAGATATAATCAGTCTCTTACCTGGGGAGTGATGAGAGGGAGAGAGAGAGAGAGAGTCTGGGACAGTTTTAAGAACGTTTAAGAGCCAGAACTTATAGGACTTGGGTGCTGGTTAAGTGTGGGGTATGTTGGCCGAGGTTGCAGAGAGAGAGCAGAGTTAAGCACCTGGGTGATGATGCAGTTAGGATGCAACTCTGCCCAAGGTGAAGAGAACGCCTAGAGATCTGGCGAGTGGGAGAGAGTAAGGTGGGGGTCCTGGGACGTAACGCACAGCATGGCGACTATGGCCAGGGATGCCGTGTTGTAGGTTGGCAAGTTGCTGAGAGAGTAGATCTTAAATGTCCTCATTGCAAAAAAACAAACTGTGATTGCGACGCTGGGTGCTGACTAGACTCATGTGGGGTCATTTCCCAGCACACATGGACAGCGGATCGTCAGAGTGCATGCCTGCAACTGACAGGTGGGTGACAGCTCCATTGAAGAAAGTGAACACGGCATTTCCAACTCCACTTTGGGCAGAAGTGGAGAGCAATAGAAGTCTACATACTGTTTCCAATTAAGTCTCCAAGTGAGGCAAGAAAGGTGAAATCATTTAGTTTACCCATGAGCAGTCAGCTAAAATACCAAAATTCCATCTTAAAATGTTGTTGGGACAAACACATGCTTTTATAGAATTCACACATTCAGAGGTGTTTTGTGTATATATAATTTAAATATACGCAATTTACCTTGATAACTGAGTTTTTGGGGTACCCTTAAATGTTACACAGGAGGCTAGTGCCTCAGTCACCTCACCCTGGCCCCAGCCCTGAAAGTTAAAACCTCTTGAAGAATGACATAGGTCACAGGACTGGAGACATTAAGGCAAAGCACCTTACACAGCATCTCTGACCAACACTCAAAAGTTCAGCAACTCAAACTTACAACTCTGTGGTCATTATTGCACTTTCTCTTCCTCTCCCACACACATCTAGAATCTCAGACAGACACACGTTCTCCCTCTGTGGCCCTTTATTAAAATGTCAACGATTTCCAGCGTTACAGCTGCAGCTGACTTTGTAGAACGCCCACTCTCTACACCCGTTGGTGTAATCCGGAAACACTCCCGTGTGGGAGGTGCTTTTAGTCCCACTCCCATGACAAACTGAGGCTCAGAGGAGGTAAGAACATGCAGCTTCAAGGGCTGCCCCTGTCACCCCCAGGTGGCTTAACCAGCTGGAGCAAGTAGACCCTCTGTCACAGCTCATGGCATCTAACCATCCAGAGCCCCAGGTTCCTTCTGAGTAAGACGTGACTGCTGCTTGCCCACACTTCCTCGTCCTGCATAAGGGTTAAGTAAGATAACAGACTTGAGTCCTCAGCTCAGTGCCTGGCACCTAGCAAGAATTCAAATTGGTGATGGGGATGTGGATGATGATGATGATGATGATGATGATGATATAATTGGCCAAAGGTCTATAGCCACTACGCGGTAATGTCATGCTGCTCCTGAACTCCCAGAATTCCTTCCTCCAGGGTCAGAGCCTCAATCTGCCCTAGGAACCTGGGAGGATAAATGTAAAGGGTACGTATTTACCGCCTTCAAATTAAGTGCGGTAGACTGAACTACCACGTATTTCCTAAATGTATCATTGCCTTGACCTTTGCCATCAGCTGAGCTGTTCAGTGGGCAGCAGCAGGGACGGCTCCTGAGTGGCCTGGAGTGTCAGCTGGCCCCCACCTCCGGCCCCCACCTTCTCGCTCTCAACATCCCAGCGCCACCGCCCAGCCCAGTTTGGAAAGCAGTATTCTCCCCACTTACCCTGCAATGTCTGATTCGGCACCGCAAGCTACCCTCCTCGCCTCTCCCCTGCGGATCCCCGCTGCCCTCTCCCACACTGGTGCACACTTTTTTTCCAGTCCGGACTCTACATCGAATCATTTAGTCATAAGCGTTTTTTTTTTTAAATCTCCTTTATTTAAATTCCGTTCAATCACTGAGAGCCCAAGAATCTAAACTAAATTTAATGTCAGCCTCTCTGTCCCTCGCTCTCAACCTTTCTCCTTGTCCCTGGAATGAGTGCCATCTCCTTCTGAGTGGCGTTAGTTGTCTAAGCAACTTTCCCCCTCACCTTCCCATCTCCAGCACCACCAGTTTCTCCCTCTGTTGGTCTCACTGATATACAAATTATTTCTTTACAAAAACCCTTGGGTCCTAAATCCCCTCCAGCTGCGGCTGCACTGCTCCGCTGTCCTTCCTGGGACTCTGTGCTCTCTCTTCTCTCTCACTCTTTCTAGCCTATTCTAGTTGGGTCTGGCCCCTTTCTTTGCAGAAAATGCTCTTCCATGGTGAGCAGAAATGCTGCTGCCATACAAGGCAGTCGTCTCTCTGTCCTTGCTGGACCTGACTTCTCAGTGGCACTGGGCATAGTGACCACTCCCAACTCAGCGTGGGCTCCGTGGCTTGGGCACATTGCTCCTCCTGGGTTTTCTGCTGCTCTCTGTCTGCTCCTCCTGGGTCTCTGAATTTTGGTGGACCCTTGTCTCATTAGGTTGCTAGGACAGCTGTAACAAAGAACCATAAACTGGGTGGCTTAAACACCAGAACTTATTCTCTCAGAGTTATTTTTAGTGAATTATTGGGGTGACATTGGTTAATAAAGCTATACAGCTTTCAGGTGTCCAGTATTATAATACATCATCTGTATATTGCACTGTGTGCTTACCACCCAACATCAAGCCTCCTTCTATCACCATTTAGCCCTCCTGCACCCTCTTCTACCTGCCCCCGGCCCATTTTCCCTCCAGTAATCACCATATCCTTGTCTGTGTCTGTAAGTGTGTTTGCTTTTTTTTGTCTTAATCCCTTTACCTTCTCACCCAGCCTCCCAAACGCCCTTCCCTCTGACAGCTGTCAGTCTATTCTCTGTCTTGTTGAGTCTGTTTCTATTTTGTTTATTTTGTTCATTAGATTTCACAGATAAGTGAAATCACAGGGTATTTTCTTTATCTGACTGTCTTATTCCACTTAACATAATGCTCTCCAGGTCCATCCACGTTGTTGCAGAGGAAAGATTTCCTTCTTTTTATGGCTGAGCAGTATCCCACCGTGTAAATCTACCACAGCCTCTTTATCCACTCACCTACTGATGGGCGCTTGGGCTGCTTCCAAATCTTGGCTATTGTAAATATCACTGCAGTGAACATAAGGGTGTATGTATTCTTTAAAATTAGTGTTTTGGGTTTCTTTGGATAAATTCCCAGAAGTGGAATTGCTGGGTCATAAGGCAGTTCTATTTTTAATTTTCTGAGGTGACTCCATGCTGCTCTCCACAGCGGCTGCGCCAGTCCGCATCCCCGCCAGCAGTGCACGAGGGTGTCCTCTTCTCCACGGCCTCGCCAGCACTCATCATTCAAGTTGTTGATGATAACTATTCTGACAGGTGTGAGGGGACATCTCATTGTGGTTTTCATTTGCATTTCTCTGATGATTAGTGACATTGAACATCTTTTCACACATCTAATTGGCCACCTGCATGTCCTCTTTGGAGAAATATCTATTTGGCTCCCCACCCCCTTTTTTTTAATTGGATTGTTTGGTTTTTGGTGTTGAGTTTTATAAGTTCTTTATAAATTTTGGATACTAATTTCACATCAGATGTATCATTGGCAGACATGTTCTCCCACTCAGTGGGTTGTCTTTTCATTTTGGGGATGGTTTCCTTTACTGTGCAAAAAGTTTTGTTTTGCGTAATCCCATTTGTTTAATTTTTCTTTTGTTTCTCTTGCCCAAGGAGATATATCAGAAAAAATATTGCTGTGAGAAATGTCCAAGATTTTGCTTCCCATGTTTTCTTCTAGGATTTTTATGGTTTCAAGTCTTACATTTAAGTCTTTCATACATTTTGAGTTTATCCTTGTGTATGGTGTAAGAAGGTGGTTTAGTTTAATTTTTTGCATGTATCTGTCCAACTTCCCAACACCATTTATTGAATACATTGTCTTTATACCCCATTGTATGTTCTTGCCTCCTCTGTTAAATATTAATTGACTATAAAGGCATGGGTTTATTTGGGGGCTCTCTATTTTTGTAAAGATTTTATTTATTTGTTTTTAGAGAGAAGGGAAGTGGGGAGAGAGAGACAGAGAGAAACATGGGTGTGAGAGAAACATCAATTGGTTGCCTCTCATATTTGCCCCAACCAGGGACCTACAACCCAGGCATGTACCCTGACCAGGGATTGAACCAGCAACCTTTTGGTTTATAGGATGATGCCCAACAAACTGAGCCACATCGGTCAGGACTGAGCTTTCTATCCCGTTTCATTGAGCTATATGTCTGTTTGTATGGCAGTACCCTGCTGTTTTGATTAGTATAACCTTGTAGTATAGTTTGATATCAAGGTAACATGATTCCTCCCATTTTGTTCTTTCTCAAGATTTCTGTGGCTATTCAAGGTCTTTTGTGGTTTGATATAAATTTTTGGAATATTTGTTCTAGTCTGAGAAATATGCCATTGGCATCGAGATAAGAATTGTGTTAAATCTATAGATTGCTTTGAGTAGTATGGACATTTTAATGATTTAAGTCTTCCTATCCATGAACACAGTATGTGCTTCCATTTATTTGTAACTTCTTCAATTTGTTTCTTTAGCATCTTATAATTTTCTGAATACAGGTCTTTACATCCTTGGTAAAATTTATTCCTAGGTAACTTATTATTTTTTATTGTTGCAGTTGTAATATATGGGAATTTTTTTTTTTAGTTTCCATTTCTGAAAGTTCATTATTGGTGTATAAAAATGCAACTGATTTCTGGATGTTTATTTTGTATCCTGCTACTTTACTGAATTTGTTTATCAGTAGATTTTTGGTGGAATCTTTTGGGCTCTCTACATACAGCCTCATGGCATCTGCAAATAATGATGGTTTTACTTCTTCCTTTTCAATTCGGATGCCTCTTATTTCCTTTTCCTGTCTGATTGCTGAGGCTAGAACTTCCAGTGCTATGCTGAATAAGAGTGGTAAAAGAGGACATCCCTGTCTTGTTCCTGATCTTAAAGAAGTGCTTTTAGTTTCTCCCCATTGAGTATGATGTTGGCTGTGTGTTTCTCATATATGGCCTTTGCTGAGAGTTTTAATCATGAATGAATTATGGATTTTATCATATATTCTTTTTTCATCTATTGATATGATCATATAATGTTTACCTTCATTTTGTTCAAGTGGTGTATCGTGTTTATTGATTTGCAGATATTGTACCAACTTTGCACCCCTGTAATAAAGCCCACTTGATCATGGAGTATGATCTTTTTAATGTACTGCAGGATCCACCTTGCTAATATTTTGTTGACAAATTTAGTTTTTGTGTTCATCAGTGATATTGGTGTGTAATTTTCCTTCTTTGTATTGTCCTTATCTGGTTTTGGAATTAGGATAATGCTGGCTTCATAAAATGAGCTTGGGAATCTTCTCTTTTCTTGAATTTTTTGGAGTAGGTTGAGAAAGATGGGTCTTAGTTCTCTGAATTTTTGGTGAAATTTACTTGTGAAGCCATCTGGTTTAGTAGGGCTTTTGTTTGTTAGTAGTTTTGTGATTACTGCTTCAATTTTATTAGTTGTAATAGATCTATTCAGATTTTCTGATTCTTCCTGATTTAGTTTTGGAAGACTCTGTTTCTAAGAATTTATCCATTTTCCACAGGTTGGCAGTTTTTTTTTGGCATATGATCATAGTATTTTCTTACAACCCATTGTATTTTGGGGTGTCAACTGTTACTTCCCCTCTAACATTTCTGATTCTATTTATTTGGTCCTCTCTCTTTTTTTCTTGATGAGTCTGATTAAAGGTTTGTCAATCTTGTTTATTTTTCCAAGAAACTGCTCTTGGTTTCATTGATACTTCGTAGTATTTTTTAGACTCTATTTCATTTATTTCTGCTGTGATCTTTATTATTTCCCTTCTACTCCCTTTGGTCTTTGTTTGTTGTTCTTTTTTCAGTTTCCTTAAGTGTAATGTTAGATTGTTTGCTTGGGATTTTTCTTGTTAAAATCCCCTACTATGACAGTATTACTATTGATCTCTCCCTTCATGTCCATCAAGATTTGCTTTATAACTTTAGCTGCTCCTGTGTTGGGTGCACAAATGTTTACAAGGGTTACAGCCTCCTGTTGGATGGATCACTGTAGCATTATGTTATGTCCTTCATTGTCTTTTGTTATGGCTTTTTTTTAAGTCTATTTTGTCTTATATGAGTATTGCTACCCAGCTTTTAGTTTTCATTTTCATGAAATGTCTTTCCCATCTCTTTACTTTTTAGTCTGTGTGTATTTTTAGTTCAGAGCTGGGTCTCTTGAAGGCAGAATATATATGGGTCTTGTTTTCTTAGCTATTCTGCTACCCTATATCTTTCCATTCGTGCATTTAAGCCATTCACATTTAAAGTGATTATTGACAGGTACTATTTATTGCCATTTTATTCTTTATAACTTGGTTCCTCTGTTTTGTTGGAGGGTGGTTTTCCTCTTCTTAAAGAAGACCCTTTGACATTTCTTGTAACACTGGTTTGGTGGTGATGAACTCCTGGCAACATGAAGTGGAATTTGCCTCAGCAGGGTCTGGTGCCTGTTGAGAACTTATTTTGAAGATGCCACTTGTGAAATTAATTGGATCTTTCTTTGATGTTTTCTGGACCTGGCTACTGGGTATGTTGGTTCTGGGGCCTCTTTGGAGGGACTCAGGTGTACGTCAATGTCAGACACAGCCCATGCCTGGCCCTAGGGAACCTGTTTAGAGCTAAAGATCAATCCACAGTTTGTGGCTGCTTCTGCTGGGTCAGAGTGTGCTTGGGAAGGACCACGCTGTGCTCCAAGGCCAGCTTCCACCAGCACTGAGCCCAGAGGCAGGTCATTAAAAGCCCCAAAGCCCCCAGAGTTTCACCTCTACCTGGCCTTGCCTCTGAGCTGCCTATTAGGCTGAGTCACTGAAAGAGCATCTGGCAGTACTTAAGTGGCAGAGCTAGGTTCTCAGTGAGTCACCAGGTAGGGGCGAGTGGTATTCTCCAGAGTGATATAGGTTCAAACTTGTGTCTGAGGCCACTCAGCAAAAGTCCCGGGGTATACCAAATGTAGCTGCCACTTGCCAGGTGCCTGCAGACCTCTGTGGTAGAGTGGGGTCTCAGGGAGTTGTCAGGTGGAGGGCAGCAGAGTTCATCAGGCCCAAACAGACCAAGATTTGGCTGTGTGAAAGGAGGGTTCTGCACCAGATAGGTGTGCAAGAGAAAAATGGCCTTTGTCCTAGAGCCACACAACCAAGTCTGTCCCAGATTCTGCAGGGATACTGAGCTCATTAGGGTGGGGCCACCAAGATTCAGGAGGGTGGGGTTAGTATCTCTCCCATGAAGGGGCTGTTACAGTTGGGGAAAAGTGGGGGGATTCTCCCCTGCCCCAGAACCACAGAACTCTGTCTGTCCTGGATTCTGACCAGACCTCCTGGGGAGCTCAAGTGTGGTAGGGTGGAGCCATGGGGCACCCAGGTGGTGGAAAGAGGCATCAATCAAGTTCATGGCAAAGTGGGGGGAATGATCCCCACTCCAAAGCCACACAACTCAGTCAGTAACTCCTCCTGAGTCTGCCCCATTCTCTACACCCGGCCAATGCAGCTGACTCCTCAGCAGGGCCTAAGCTCTGCAGGGTGGGGCAAGAGGGAGTCCAGAGCGTGGGACTATTGCTTTTCCTCAGGCTGAGGCCACAGGGAGGGGAGTGCTCCACCCAGAAAGATGGCATCTCTGGTGCAGGAGGAGGACTCGCTGTAGGTACCCTGGTGGCTGTCTCCCTTCAGCTCTCTCCCCAGAGCCACAAACCCTAGCCTCTCCTCACAAGACTGTAGTCTTCTCCACCCTCCCTCTGCTGGAGCCCAGGGTGAGTGGCTACAGATGAGATTTTGTGCATTGGCCCTTTAAGAGGGAGCCTGTGTTTAGCAGACTCGCATCTCTCCCTGGTGAGCAGAATCCCTGCTGATTTTCACAGCCAGATGTTCTGTGGGTGCCTCTTCCAGGCTCTGGTTCTCTGGGCTGGGGAACCCACTGTGGGGCTGGTGCAGGGTTGAGACCCCACAGTCCTCCAGGGTAACCTTTGCAACTGAGCTATACCTCTGGAATCTCAGCCTCCACCCATGGGAGCAGGGCCAGAACTTTTTGGGTCTCTGCCTTTCCTACCAGTCTCGACGCGGCTTCTTCTGTAAATCCTTGGTTATAAGAGTTCTTTTCAGCTAGTCTTCAGTTGGTTATTTGGATAATTGTCCTGTATTTTGTTGTAATTCCAGTTTGGTTCTGGGAGGAGGTGAATGGAACTCCCACCTACTCCACTGCCACCTGAGAAAATCTGAGTGCTGAATAATGAGAATGAGAGAGTACATGCATGAGTGCCCAGCTGCACAAATTCCGTGTCAGTGCAAATTTGTTTCACTTGCACAGGGTCCCTTTTTAAATCTGTTTACCTGTCACCTCCCACATGTGGCAACGATTGTGCCTTCTAGTCCCCCTTTATTCCTGCATCAGACAATAGAACTAGTGTTTGCTTGAATAAGTAATAGTGTGTCAACAGTTATTGAGTACTGGCTATTTTAGGGGTGTTTAAAAGACAAAGACTTAAACACAAACCAGAGTGATTTTCAAGGAGGTCATGGTGGTCTGATTCTTTTCATGGTGGTTACAATTTTTTCTTCTTTAAAAGAGTGTCTTGTTGCAGGCAAAACTGAGTTTGGTTTAATATTTATTTCTTTGTTATACTTTTCATAGAAATAAAGCAATAAATCACTTAAAATTTCTTCTGCAGACCACAGGACCTATTTTTTTCAGCAAACACAGTTGGTATGCCAATCAGACTCTGACTGGGGTGCACTCAGTCCACATTACTGCCTGGCTGGATGTCAAGGTTGCTGGTTCAAGTCCTACTGTGTGTACTTATGGGGGGGACTAGGGTCCCTACAGTGGGACATGTTTGAATCTGAATCCAAGTAGTAGTGGGGCAGGTTCACTTTAAACAGCATGCACCTTTAGAAGTTCTGGCACTGGATCCTCTGCTCCACGCTTTGAGGTGAAATCAAAGCTTACTTTGGCTTTGACTTTAGTTTTGGTCTAATAATAGTCTGACAGGTAACAACTGCTTTGTAATTTAACTTTTCCCCTTTCATGACAGGAACACAAACT
The DNA here is from genome assembly GCF_004126475.2 of Phyllostomus discolor. Classification (NCBI taxonomy): domain Eukaryota; kingdom Metazoa; phylum Chordata; class Mammalia; order Chiroptera; family Phyllostomidae; genus Phyllostomus; species Phyllostomus discolor. Next base: position 5,510,692 of record NC_040917.2, on the reverse strand, counting down.
CTTTGGCTTTCTTGGCATCTGTGAGGTGAGTTATGCATATTATAGATGCAGAAATGGAATGAGGAGTGGCTTGCATGCAGCCAGACAGCAAATCCAAGAATACAGTGACTGCAGAGCCACAAGGCTGCCCCGAACTCCTTGGCTGCTGCCACCTTCTTGTCCCTCCACTGTGCCTGGCAAATATCAGCAGGGAAGAGCAGTTTGGGCCCATGGACAGGAAGAGAGACTGAAGACAGAATTCCCAGCATTTGAAAGGGTGAAAGCTGGCCCAGGTTGCACTTCTTTCCTGTCCAGTTGGGGTGAAGAAATATGGATGGCGAGTTCCTTCCTTCTTACCTGCTCCTTGGCCTCTGAAATGCAGTCAGCCTGCTTTCTTCAGCAAATGTGTGCTCAATTCTGGGTGAAACAGGTTATAATAAAAACCAAAGGTGAACCATGACATTGCCTCTAATTGCCCCAAAGGGGTTTTGACCCTGAGCTAGAAGACATGTAATATTGCATTTTCCCGTTAGGGAGGGAGACGCTTTACTTGTCACCCATAGGCGATCTCCCACTTCCTTAGGTATAATGGGTCTTAGCAAAAGCATCCATCACTTACTGAACACCTATTTGAGCTAGGCACTATCGGGCATTTTCTATGGTGTCACTTAATCCTCAAGACCACGAATATTGACTGAGCAACTACCATGTGCCAAACACCATGCTGGGGAGAGGAGATACAAACAATATATTGGGTACCGTCCCTGCTCTCCAGACCTGTATAGTCTAGTGTAGAAGATATAATCATGGCCAAGTAATTATAATCCAGTATTATAAGGGCAAAGAGGTGAGCCCAGAGGACTATGGAAATACATAGGAGGAGACCCTAACCCTGTTTAGGGGTGCCAGGGAACTCTTAATACATAAAGTGATGTCTAAGTGCTAGCCAATGGAAATTAGTATCTCCAGAATTATCTCTGAGCCTCCTAGAGTTCATGAAACACAGGACGCTGGCCCCAAAGATGCTCACATTCTCATCCCCAGACTTTGTTATCTTATACATCGAAGGGTCTTTGTTGGTGTGATTGAGGTAGAAATCTTGAGATGGAGTGATCATCTTGGGTGTTTGGGAGGCCCAATGTAAGCACATGTAAGCAATACTGTGTATGTGATGATGGAAGTAAGAGGTTGGGGCAGTGAGAGGAAGGGACCGCAAGCCAAGGCATGCAGGCGCCCCCAGAAGCTGGAGAGGGCAAGGGAACGGATTCTCCCTCAGAGCCTCCAGCAGGAACCCACCCTGCTGGCATTTGGTTTTGATCTGTAGACTCATTTTGACTTATTAGGGCTGCAGTAGAATAAATGTGTGTTGCTTTAAGCCACTAGGTTTGTGGCGATTTGTTATAGCAGCAGTAAGAAGCATACAGATGTTCAGTAACAACTTGCCCAATGCCAAATTAGACAGGATGAAGCAAGGATCAAAACCAAGAGTGATGTCAACTACATTTCAATAAAACTGGGGAAATAACCCAGAAAACACGACTGACTACCCCAAAGCCCGGGTGGTCCTTTTCCAAAGCTTACGTTGCCACGTGAGAAACAGCTCTGGCGTAAGCTCAGGCTGTTCTGAAGAGCCTGCGTGCCCATTTCCTTCCCTTCTCGCTTGCCAAAGGCACAGCGTGTGCTTATGGAGACAGTGAGTGGTATTAGATTCTAACATGCTGGAATGCTAGATAGAGGACGAAACCTGTGGATCGATGAGTTGGTTTCTGGACAGCAGAGTGGAAAGAGAACAGATTTCAGTTAAGAGGCCCAGGCTGCAGCCCTGGGACTGGAACTAACTTGCTCTGAAGCTTGAGCTAACCCTTTCACACTTCCGGGGCTCATTGCGCTTATCTGGATAGGGCCCGAGCTAATGGTTTTGACGATCCTTCAGTGCTGACATCGTACCATTTCTCAAGACTGCCAGTCTGTCCTGTCCCCTCTCCCCAGCATAGGCACTGTGAGGTCGCTAAGCCCGGGAGTTCAGTGTTAGCAACTCAGATGCCAGTTCATTTATTATTTAACCACAGAAAAGGAAAGAACCCTGTCCTCTTCCAAAGGGGCCAGACTTATAGAGATCATCTTAGACTCCCTGAGTTTCAGACACTCTGCAGATCAAGCTGAGAAATTAATTAACAATGAGCAAAGGTGAAGAGGATAGTTTTAGTTTGTAAATTCTTTGAAGGCACATCATAAAGTATTATTTGAACGGTTCAAGTGAAAAATGATGCTGGCTGATTCCGGAAACCACCATTCTCCGTGTTATCTGGTGCTGGAGCCTGAAACGGGAGCTGGAAATGTGATCGGATCTTTGGTAAATGATCTCAGGGGCCCCAGCACAGGAGACAAGGCTGTTTCAGATTATGTGTTCAAATTAAATGCCAATTTGTTCGCCTAGAGCGATGCTGAGGCTTTAGCAACGTTGTAGTGATAACTTGTGGGTTTCAGGCAACCTTTATGGTAACACCTGAACCTCTCACAGCTTCGCACCTTCGACGCATGGGAAACCACAGCACACACTCCACCCCCGCTCTGTGCTGTCCCGGGTGCAGTGCTGTGAAAGCCACTGATGCTGCCAAATGGCTTTCTCAGCGTTTCTTTGCTTTGTGCCCTGCAGATGCCCAGGAACACTCAGAAAACATATTGGTTATTAACCTGACCAATCAACAAATAATACACAGCCCCATGGCCGCAAAGTACTTCCCTCTCTTGGCGCCTCTAAATGGCACTCGACACTATCATCATTCTCTTCTAGAAGGTGTTGCCACCTTATTCGGCGGTGCTTTACTCTGTCCACTCCCCTTCTTGGCTGCTCCTGCTCAGTCTCACCTCTGGCTTCCCACCTTCCCTTTGCCTGCTCACCGCTGGCCTTCCCTGTCCATCCTTGGATCCCAGCTCTTTTCTCCGCACGTTGTCTCCCTGGGTTACCTCGTCCAACACAGTGTTTGATCAGCACCCAGAGCCTCCAGAGACCACTGAGCCCTCTCCAGCCTCAGCTCCCACCAGCTGAATCTGCTGGGGTCCCAGAGCCCAGGCCCACTCCCACCTCTGCACTCAGGAACAGCTGTGTGGAGGCGGACACGTGAGTAAAGCCTCGGTTTCCTTGTCTATAATATGGGGAGAACAACATAGCCTGCCTCACACACAGTGTTGCAGCAATATCAAAGACATTAGTTTTGTAAAGTGACTGGCACATAGCAGTCACAGAAAACATGTTATCTGTCATTCTGATTTGAATAATTGCACTTTTAAAATATTTTTAAAAATTTATTATTTTTTATCTGCACTCAAGGGTATGCTTTATTCATTTTAGAGAGGGTAAAGAAGGGAGAGAAAGAGGGAGACAGACATTGATGGGAGAGAGAAACATTGATTAGTTGTCTCTTATATGCGCCCTGACCAAGACTGAACTCACACCCAGGCATGTGCCCTGACTGGGAATCGAACTTGTGAACTTCTGATTTATGGGACATCATTCCAACGAATTGAGCCATACCGGCCAGGGCAATAATTGCACTTTTTAGCATGGATATTCTGTTAACAGATCCAATGCACACCCTCCTCCCTAAAAAAAAAAAAAAGAAAAGAAAAAGAAAAGCACAACACTTCACATGACCTCTCTCATGATTCTCACTGCTGTTTCTGGTATCACCTGCTTCCCCGTTTTCTAGACCCAGGAGTTGAACGTCAGCTTGGAGCCTCTCTCTCTTTTGTGCTTTTGTCTGATGAACTGCCATGTCCTGCCTCTCGGTTCTCCCCAATCACCTAATTTGGTTACTGTCATGGCTCCCTAACCGACCTCCCTCACTCATGTTTTTTTTGCTGCCAGTGCACCCTGCACCTCGTGAAAATGTTCCTTTTGGCCTCCAGCTGTAATTGCACGCTCCCTGGTCCCAAACGAACTTCCACTGACTCACCCCTGTGTGACTGAAAGCCAGTTCCTCCATGTGATGCTCAAGTCCCTACAGCAGGGTTGAGACTGTTGGGCATGTGCCAGGGGCCGGGAGGGGACTGCCCTCTGGCTGCCAGAGGGGGGCAGCTTGGGTGGGAGCGAATGTGAGTCACTCAGTTGTGGCAAAGAGTATGTAGAGAGAATGGAAACTCAATGCTAAATAGCAAAAACATCAAAAATCACATGGGCATGGTTGGCATTGGATCAGAAATACTTATCAAGCATCTACTGTGTGCCAGACCCCCAGGCAGGGTGTTGGGGACAGAGCGTGGAGGGAGCCCAGTGTTTGTGCTCACGGCTGCACAGCCAGAGAGGGAGGCGGGCAAATGCACGGGCCCTTATCACAGCCTGCAGCCCACCGCACTGCTCTGCAGGGGCTCACCGAGGGGCACACACACGGGGGTGCGCAGGGGGAGAGCTGCTGGGAGGAAATGACATCTTGGCTGAGACAGAAGCCTGAGGACTCACTCAGCCAGGTGAGGGTGGGGAGGTGAGGGTAGGAAGGGGCTCCAGGAGGAGGGGGTGCCTTGGCCCCGCTGAGATGCAGAGAGGCCTTGCTGTGCAGGTGCAGCTGGTCTCAAGCTGAGGTGGGGGCTGCGGAGAAGGGAGCTAAGAGATAAGGCTGAGAGTCTAGCAAGAGTGTGAGCTTTCTTACCATGATAAAAGGGTTGAATTTTATCTGGGGGGTGAGGGGGAGCCACTGACAGGTTTTAAGCAGAGGAGTGGTTTCATCTGGTGTTCCTTTTTATCAGAGCTGAGAGAAAGGCCAGGATTTTGGTTTGGAAGAGGCTGAGTATATCAACAATCAGCACTTACACAATTTCAGTAATTCTCTTTCAACAACTGAAACGATTTTAATTTCCACGCAGTGACCTCTGACCCTTCCAGTTTATAAGTAACAAGAGAAGTCAACTGATTTATGCGCTGTTATCTAGATAAGTATTTATTAGGATCATAATTATAGCATGTCAGAGTCTGAAAAGACCTCAGACAGGGTCTGCTTGAAAATAAAGGCATCAGGGCCCTGAACAGTGGGTCCTTGCCTTTTTTCTGGTTTGCTGCCTAATTTAGCCCGGTCTGTTTCTGTGACCTTGAGTAACTGTAAAACCACCGGTGGGGACGGGGGGGGGGGGGGGGGGGGGGCTGCCGCATGATGCCTGGGAGGGCCCTGAGGGGCCCCGGGGCCTGGCCCAGCCCAGCAGCCTCTTCTCAGGGAGAAATGTCCTGGCGAGCTCCTCACCCACGATGAGCCAGAAGCAGGTTCGCTAGGGAAGAGATGAGAGTGAGCTGAAGGGGCGGGTGTCCTGGGAGGGAACTTGCCGTGCTGTTCACAGACGCTGCCCCTTCCAGCCCAGTCTGGAAAGGTGGAGGAGATACAGTCTCCTCTCCAGGCCCCGGCCCGAAGGCTGCTTCATAGAGGTCGCTGTCAGGCAGCACGTGTCATTTGGAGAAAAATCTGTCTGATGGCTTAGTCATTCCAGGGGCAGAAAAGGGTGTTAGTCACAGAGTGGAGATGACTTAAGATTTGATTATTTCTCACAGTGAAGGGTGACAAACTGGCTCCCTCAAACCCCAAACACTTTTCAAGGTCATTGGAAATGTCAGTGTCACCACTATCTCACCTTTGAGCAGAAGGAGGCAGCCTTAGCACTGGTCCTGACGCTGGCCCTGGCCCTGATCCTGGCCCTGACCCTGACCCTGACCCTGGCAGGTTTCCAGGCCTTTACCGTTCGCTCACGTTTGTCCCAGACTCCCCCACCACAGCCTCCATTCTTTCACAAGAACACCCACATCTTTTCCTCCTGTTAATCTTCTCGCCCCTTCCTATGTTCCCTAAAAACGTAGGCTCCCTTCCTACCAAAGAGACGCTGTTAGATTGTGTACACAAACCTCCACGGATCCCAGGGGGGAAGCTGAAGTTAAAGGAGAATGAATGACACTCGGATTTCTCCAGCATCTTCTAGTGGTTGCAAATGGCATCTATTCAGCCAATGACCACCTAGTCAGCACCCCCAGAGGGTCAGGCCAGGTGCTGGCACCTGTGCCGAGTGGGAAGACGCCGAACAAGGCTGGAGGGGCTCAGGCCGAATAGAGGACCCTGCAGGAAAGGGACAGGGACCAGGGATGGGGGGAGGTGGCTGCCGGAACCTACGAACAAGCAGACTATAAGGAACAGTGGGCTGTCCCGAAACGCCCCCTGCAGAGGGCATTCAGTTCACTGTTTATCTTCCTCTCCTTATGAAGCCCTGGAAGGTCAAGTCCTCCTCACCTTCCTTCCTGGCCTCGCTGGGCCCCGAGTCTTTGTCCACACTGCCCCCACCCATGTCCCTCCCCCGGAGCTCTCCACGTCCCACGTGCTGGGTGGCATCTGGGAGCCCAGGACACAGTTGTGCGGTCAGATCGCAAGTGTCCGTTGACCTATCCTCTCAGACACAGTGAGTTCAACTCCAGGTTTTATTCCAACAGAGCCACAGAAACCTGCGAGAGAAAAGGCAGTTGCTTTTTGAAATGCCCTCAGTGTGCTAAGCACGTTATATTGAATCCGCATAACAAGTCTACGAGGTAGATATTATCTGCATTTTAGAGATGAGGAGCCAGAGGCACAGAGACATCAAGTAACTTTCTCAAAGTCACACAGCTGCTAAGTGGTGGTTCCAGACTTGGGGCCCAGGCCGGTCTCTCACTTAATAGATTGCCAAAGGCTGGGAAGCTAAGGATGAGGACCTTGGGGGCAGGTGTACTCTGCTATGCCATGTAGACAAGGTGCTGACAAACGCCGGAATTTGTCCAGGTAGCCACCTCTCTCCAGCTCCAGAGTGGAATCTGAGTATTAGAAGCTGGTGTTTTCATACTGTAAACATGAAATCAGTTTGGTGAGTCACAACCAGTGTCTTTCTAAAAAATGAAATCTAGTAAAAACAGAGTTCGTCGTACCTTTCATCTGGAATTCTGACAAATGTCTTTATTATTTAAGCCAATCTGTGCTGTGGTTATTGTTCTCTTGCTGAAAGCATCCTGGGGGATTCAGTGAAAGTGTGATATTCCTGGAGGGCCACCCGACTACACGTGTGCAGACTTAACAAAAGCAGCAATGTCACTTCTAGGAATATAAGTCAAAAAGGAAATGACTGAACCGTCAGTGAAATCAATGTTTTTAATAGAAAAAAAATGACATGACCTAAATGATCATCAGTAAAGATCATCAGACTTATAGAATGGAATGCCATACAACCAGTAATACAATGAGATTTAGAAAGCAGTAAATTTTTCATTCTGTCTTAGCATAAAAGACATAAACAGAAAAGTACACAAGCCATTGAGTTAAAATGAAAAGGTAAGACAGCTGTGAGTTTTGCAACCTCTGATGTATGATTGGTAGGGGCAAAGAGCATCACTGGATGCTGAAACCACTGGGTCAAAGGTTGGTGAAGCAGGATGGTTACTCCTGAGGTTATCAGTTACAAGTGGCGGAAAGGACCCTTATTGGAGAGATGTGGCAGAGGCTGCTTGAACCAACCAATCAGACTGTGCCACCGAGGGGCAACGCTGGAATTCAGCCCCAACCTCAGTCCCCGACTCCAGGGCTCTGTCCCAGCACCCAAGCCACCTGGGGGGCGGCCCTCCCCCCAGTGAACACTCTGAGCAGCTCCAGCCTCTCCTGTGGGGGCTCCGATAGAGACCGTGGCCCGAGGGCCCCCAGCACAGGAAATTAGTCAGGTTGCTGGAGTGGAGCCCAGGAAAGGTCCAGAAGCTCAGATCAGGCCTCACTGGAAGATGCTTTGTAAAATAAAAGCAGGACCGCATCCACCACATCATCTGACGCTCTGATTAAGAATCACGAGTGGCCACACCATGTGGCAGGCAGGAGGCGGTGTGCCCAGCCCCAGAGACATGATCCGACACGCTCCACTGTCAGAGCACGCACGGTATTCAGGCGGGGCTACCGTGTGCAGGGGGAAAGCAGGTCAGGAGTCAGATGTCATGGCTAAGCCGTGTTTTCTTAAAGTAAATACTATTCAGTTTTCATTTAATTTTATTTTTTAAATATTTTATTTGTTTCTTTTTAGAGAGAAGGAAAGGGAGGGAGAAAGAGAGGAACATGGATGCTAGGAGACACATCAGCTGGTTGCCTCTCCCCTGCCCCCCAACCGGGGACCCGGCTCTCAACCCTCAACCCAAGCGCGTGCCCTGACTGGCGATCGAACCGGTGACCTTTCAGTTCACAGGCCGGCACTCAGTCCACTGAGCCACACTAGCCAGGGCTCAATTTTCATTTAATGTTAAATGAAATTGAGATGTTTAAATAAAAATGAGCATTTTTGTTTAATTTTAATTATTTGATTAAAAGACTGCTTTACTAAAAGTCTTAGGCTGAAGAACAATGAAGTCATTGATCAAAATACTCCCATAAGAAAAAAATATTAATAATAATAAAGGAAGGTAAGGGAGCTGTGAGTTCTGCGTGTGCACAGGCCCCGTGCAGTGGGGACCCTGCAGACAGACACTGTGCCTGCAAGGAGACGCCTTCTCTCCCACTGACGGAGGAGACTCCCGCCGGATCCACAGTGGCTGTGAAGCTAAGGTCACCCACTGAGCGTTCATGCTTGAACTTGGAGGAAGCTGCCCTGCTGTCATGGCGACAGCAGAGTCCCAGGTCTGCCCCTGGGGAAGCTTCTGCCCCCCAGGGCCCTGAGGGGCCTCTGTGCTCTGCGCAGCCTGGCAAGCCCCTCGCTCTGACCGTGGGAAGGACTGTGCGAGGAGTCACAATGGCCTCATTTCAAATAACTTCTAGCTCAGACACTGCAGCAAATGTTGATCTGAGCCCGGAGTCCAGGAACGGTCACGGTTAGTGCTGAGTGCCCAAGATCCGGGCAGCAGCCCACTGAAGGGTGATGTCGGTGGTGGTGGTCAGAGCGCAGCAGCCGGTGCCGCCCCCAGCAGGCTGGTCGTAGGGGCGGAAGCCCAGGCAAGCAGCCACGTGGGTCTGATCAAGGTGAGTCAGTGAGTTCTGCTGGACGCTGTTCCCATCCTGAACTGGTTTTATGACCCTGCCTGAGACCTTCATCCCGACCTGTGTGAAATGGGCCCGACACGAGAGCTGCGAAGCCCAGCAGCAGAGGACGTGTGCTAAAACCTTCCAGATGCTTCTCTAGACAGCCAGCTTGTCTTCTCTGTTGTTCAGCCCTGACCCAAGTCCTGACTATGCCCAGTGCTCAGAAAAATGTGATTCACAGCCAGGAGCAGAGGGGAAGGGGCTCCGCCATGTGGGTTAGTGGCTCTGCAGCCCAGAAAGGCACCCGCTTCCCTGGTTTCCCCCTGCCTTCTGAGCCACAAGGTGGTTGACCTGGCCAAGGGCTGAGGAACCCTGGGTGGCCCAGGCTCAGAGCAGAGGCCCCCTGACTGAGAGGACACTGGAGGGGCTGCAGCCAGTCCCCCCTGAGACTTCGTGCGGGCTGCCACTTCCTGGGACTTATGGCATCCGAGACTGCTCCTGCTGGGAGGAAGTGATGGTTTCGACCCCGTGGAGGAGACGGTGGTCCCTGTGGTCACAGCTGTGCTCTGTGCTGCCTCGGCGACTCAATGCCACATGGTCTCCAAACTGAGAACATCCTCGCCAGGCATCACACTCCCGCCTCCCTCCTCTCCCCATCCTTCCTCCCTGCCCCACCACACGGTTCCCGTGCTGAGCCACTCATCCGTGGTGCCGTGCATGACCGCCGAGCAAACGCACACACTGGCCACCTGACCGTCGGACCTGGGCCTGTCCCTGTCTTATCAAAGTGCACGTTCCACAGCCCGTGCCGCTTCAAGGAGTCCAGAGTGTAGTGCGGGGCTGACGTGGGACCAGGTGACTGCCCGGCAGCTCTGTAACAGCTCTGTGCAAAGCCCCTAGCAGCCATGGCAGGGAGCGTGGGGGGCATGGGGCTGTAAGTGGCTACAGGCTGACGGTGTCTGGGTGTGGCCCGTGGGCTCTACCTGGCTCGAGAGGTGTGGTCTGGAACCTAGTGTGGTGAGCACACGCCTCACCACACACATGCACGTGCGCACACGTATGTGCACATGCATGCATGCATGGGTGTGCATGAGCACACACAGGTGAGTGGTGCCAGGGTGTGGAGGAGAAGCCCCCAGGAGGCAGCGCAGAGTCCTGGCTCCATTCTAGCTCTCGGACAATCACATGGTTTCCCAGGCCCTCACTTCTTCCAGCTATAAAATCGGGATAACAGTACCTGCCCACCCTAATAGTGCGGGATGGTGGCCCATCGATGGCCCATCTATGAGATTTATGTCTGGGAGAAGCTGGTTTGCTTCCCAAACTTGGTTCAGCCTGGGGAACTCTTGAAACATCCAGATTCCTGGGTTCTCTCCCAGAACTGCTGGTTCAGTGGTCTGAGGGGCTACCACGAGTGTATATGAAAGAAATGGTGTCCAGGTGATTCTGGTGGAAACCACCAGGAAAACAAACCTGGTGCATAAACAGAGCAGACGTGGGGCTTGGATTCAGATGCCAGGAGGCAGCTAGGTGCTGCCATCTAACCCCCAGAGTGCTGCGCCGAAGTCGACCCAGACGCACATGCCAGGTATGGCAGGTGCCAGCAGCCAGCTTCTCACAGTGAAACGGACACTCTGGATTTGAGTGAAACGACGCCGCCCACACACACGCCCCCCCAACACGGGCTGTGAAGAAGTCAGCCTTACTGTGAGCAGGTCTTGAGCGATCATGACAGATGGCCGTGGACATGAGGGGTTTCAGGAGCAGCTGTAGCTCTACCTGGGTCCTGGGGGGTGTAGCTGCAGCGCGACACCCAGAGCGCGGTGCCAGAGCTGGGAAAAATCCAGAGCGTGGAGCGGTGAGATGGGCATGAATACAGAACCCAGGAAAGGGGGATTTTAGGGAGACTGCTGACACCATGAAATGTCACGCCAGGCCCAGTGATACACAGGAGCGTCGGGTCAGAGATGGGTCTGGATAAAGAACCATGAGCAAGCCCGTATGAACAGCAGCGAGGGGGAACCAGAAGCCAGGGGAGCAGGAGGCTGGGTGGGGGCGGGTGTGGTGTGGTCGCGTGCAGCTGGGCTGGTGCTGGAGGGCCATGCGAGCAGTGACTGGGAGACCACACTGACGTTCTCATCGAGGGGGAGGCAGCACTCAGTATTGTCGACTGTAACAGACGTGCTTCATTTCAGTGAGTGCATTTTTGCATTAATTTACTTGTTCACTCAATAGCTAGCAACCTATCACATTTACCGGCTAATGTATAGGAGTTACAGAAGAAGCTTTTTGGCTCAATATGAAGAATGTTTAACCAAATTCCAGAATAGCTCTCTAGGAATAGGATCGGCTAGCTGATCCCATGGGGCTGGAGCCTGTCTAGGTTAGGAGTCTGAGGATTAGAGCCGGGCTGGGCAGTAAATTCACCCTAAGTTGTCGGTCACAGCGTATAGGGAAACATTCCGCATGGTGTGGGAATGTAGCCCAGCTCCCACTCAGAAAAGCCAGTGGGAAGCAAGGTCTGGTACACAGGAACCAGGCCCACGGATAGGTTTTCCCATGGGGAATCAGGCCTGCATTGTACCTAGGCTGCTATGAGACTTGCTTTTGCTAAAACTCCCTCAGCCTGGATGGAGGCAGCAAATGTTTTCTGTGTATCTTTAACTTCCTAAGATCTGTGCTAAACCTCCCAAGTATGGAATATAACCAGTTCAACCACTTTTCACCTTGGTCTGCAACATCCTTCTCTTTGAAGTAATCAGCCACATTCTTTCCTTTGTTATCTATAAAAGGTAATCACCTACAGCGAAGCTGTGCATAGTAAATGAGGACCATCCTCAATGTCATGTACCCAGAAAAGCCATAAAGGCCTGTCTGGGCAGGGGTCAGGCCCTATCTCTCTCTCTTAGAGAGTGGCCATGCCATCCCTTTTTCTCCACTGGACTTCTGTAGTCCGTGTGAATTTGTTCATGGTGGCCACAACACATGGATCTTGCTGACCACGGTCTGCATCAACAACTGGGAAAGCCCAAGCGGTAAATACAGCCTTTAACTGCAGAGCATTTAACTTTGAAGTGCCAACTGGGAGAGCCAGGTTCAGATGTCAGGTCTGAAGGGTCAAGGGAGGTGACTTCACAGCAGCAGGGACCCCGGGTGGGGAAGCTGAGGGCTGGAAGATGGTTAGAATCCAGCGGGAAGCAGGAGGCAAGAGCCAGGGCAGGGCCTGAGGCAGAGGGTCCTAGGTGGTGGCTGGACATTTGCAGGAATGTCCTGTGTGCGGCCGTGGGTAAGGAGTCCTCCAGCCTGCCAGCTAGACTGGCTCTGTAATCTGTGAGACCTGGTGCAAAATGAAAATGCAGCCCTCCTTGCTCAGAAATTGGGAGTTTTGAGACAACCACCACAGAACACTGACCCAAGCGTGGGGCCCTTCCGAGTGCGGGTCCTGTGTGGGTGGCTGGCCAAGAGGCGGCCCTGTGGGCTGGCCTGTGTGGAAGGAAGGCGGTGCTGTTTGTGTTAGAGCAGAATCTGCTGGGCGCCGTGGGGGCAGAACAGCCTGGAGGATGCCCGGGAAACCATGCCAGCGCTGAGAGCCTTTCATTTTATCAGCTAAAAACACCCTGAGATTTTGTAGCTGGTGTAATGCGGTCCAGACAAGTCAGCCAAAAAGACAAAGCAAAGGTCCCTCAAGGCCCATGTCTAGCAACCCAATTACAGGGACTTGCCGTATCAAATTCTGCAGCCCGCCCGTCAAAGGCGCCGGTTCTGCTGTCATTTCAACGGGTCAGCAAGCACAGCCGACACGGGATGTCCCCACAGGCGGGGCGTGGTGCACTGCATTCATTTCTGTTCTAAGGTTTCCAGTGCATTCTTGGGGCCAGAGATCACGGGCCTCTCGCCCCTTCTCAGGGTCTGCTTTCCTTCTGGCACGTGCAGCAGTGCTGACAGGTGAGAAGAGAGACACCTGGAAACTGGATTCACCCTCTGACGGGGCAACACGCCTGCTGAGAACAGATCACAGGGAAACGCATGCTCCAGTTAAAGCCAAGAATCTAAGCAAACAGTTCACCCCTTCTCATCCTGGAGGGACGATAAAAGGATGATCTGAAGTGTTAAGGTTAGTAGATGTTGTTCGGAGGTCATGCATCAGTCTCTCAGCTGTCCATCTACCTGTACATACATGAATATGATGTATGTATATGTAGGTCTATATGTGTCTGTGTATGTATGTGTGTATGCAAGTATTTGTGTGATGTATATATAAATATACACACATATTGTACACTCACACACCCATATATATTATAATACATAAAGCACTGACAAGAGTTACGGGGAAAACTGGTTCTCCCAAGTCCGCCTGTGACTGGCGATTAAATCTCCCACAGGCCAGATAGCGTGGTGGATGAAGCACGTCGCTTCCTCGGGCAAAGAAACAGGGACTGCCAGGCTAGGTGGGCGACCCTGACAAGTTAAATTAAAGCCTCTGTCGGTGAGAAACCACCCACACGAGCTCTCGGTGCCAGGCTGCCTCGAAGCCCCATGTTGACAGCTATGACTCAGCTTCCCATTTGCACCCCCAGGATCCTGGCTCCAAGGGAGGACCCAAGGCCGGCCCTGTCTGTTCACGGCATGGTCTGCAAAAGTCGGACATTGAGACAAGCAGCTGAAACCAAGTCTCACAGTCAAGCAGTGAGACAGCAGCCTGCTAGGCCCTCCCTGGGTAGAAGAGAGGGTTCCTTACACACAGCAGTAGTGGCCTGTGTACAACAGATTTGGCATCTGCACAGGCCCTTTATGATTTTACGTTAACACCACGTCAGAGATGTCTGTGTGTGCAGAATGAGGACGGGGCACCGTCCACACGCTGGTTTGGCTCCCTCATGGCAGCGGGACCTCACCTGGTGCGGTCCTCGGGGCCGCAGCCCACGAAGGTGCTGCTCTCCCTCGGGGAGCAGGGGCTGCAGTGATGGCTGTTTGAAGAGACAATGATCAGCCTTTTGGATAAGCCTTGAATAGCAAAACCTACCAAGTGATGGTGTGTCTAATGGCACGTTTTAAATGACAACAGAATACAAGAAAGACAAAATAGTAAGATGGATTAAACACAACTGCGTTTTTTTCCTTATGAAAATCAATGTAGCTGTTTTAATTTCTCTTTTTGACTCTAAACTCAATATATGCAGGTTGTTTACATGTTTGTCGAGTATTGACTCTTGCTCGAGGTGGGGGCAGGGCATGGGCTGTCCTTTAAGACAGGGGTCCCCAACCCCGGGGCCACGGACCGGTACCCGTCTCGGAGTGTTAGGAACCGGGCAGTGGCACAGCAGGAGGTGAGCTTGAATGTCATGCATTGAATCATCCTGAAGCCAACCACCCCCATCCATGGAAAAATTATCGTCCATGAAACTGGTCCCTGATGCCCCAAAGGTTGGGGACCGCTGCTTTAAGAGCTTGCATGGTCACAGGAATAACCTTCGAAGGGACAGAACAGACAATAATGACGGGGTGCTAGAGAGGCACTGAAGCCAGGAAGGGGAGCCGATCGCACAGCATGGTGAGTGCCCCTGATGCCGCTGAAGTGCACACCTCAAAATGCTCACAATAGCAAGGTTTTTCTGTATGTATTTCATTACCATGCAAATGAGTAAATGCCCATTAGACACTGATTCAGAAGTGAAAGTGAAAAGAATAAAAAGCTCACAGTTGCCCAAGTTCATCATCACATGAGTCCACACCCTAGTGCCCAGACACACAAACATGATGATCCAAATTGCATCTGGAAGAAACAGGAGAGGAAGAGACTGGGAAAACCCACATGCGCCGTGCCAAGCCTAGGAACGGTGGCTGTAAGTCCAGCACCTAATGAGAAAAAGAATAATGAATGTCGAGACAGTCTCAAAACGAAACCCTCCGGACTGAAAAAGGCATCCGCAGAGGTTGCCCAGCTGTGACCCCCAGACCACATCCAGCCTGCATCTGGTTTTGTGTGGCCTGAGAGCTGAGGACAGTTTTCAGGTTCAAATGGTCGAGAAAAAAAGCAAGAGAAAAATACCAGCGCTCTGTGACATGTGAAAATGAAATGAAATAGAAATGCCGTGCCCCGAAACAATCTTGCACTGGAACACAGCCACACCCAGTCCCCAGGCATCTCCTCTGGCGCTTTAGTGCCGTGACTGTGGGGTTGGGTGACCGTGGGGTGGGGTGACCGCGAAAGAAACCACCTGGCCTGCCAAGCCAGAAGTGTTTTCTCTGTGGCCCTTTAAGAAGTGTGCTCTGGAGAACCGAAGGTCCTTCCAGATGAAGGTGGGCCACCCAGAGCCTCCATCCAGGCAGGGGCCACCTTCTTGATAAAGCCACCCTACTAGCAGGGCTCACTTAAAACAGAGGGGGCGAGGGACCAAGGCTGCTGTGGGTAAGGACCCCCATTCCACCCCCTGTGCTCTCAAATACCCTCCCCCACTTTATCTGCATCCCGCTTTTTCCCCTTTCAAAGCTTCTGTGTTTCTTCACCATAAACTATGCAGCAGGTACCCCAGCGCTGGTGGGGGAGGGGTGGGAGACTGCTGAGGACCAGCAAGTGCTGGGCAGTGAAGTGTAAGCTCTCCATCTTCCCCACAGCTCTCCTATAAAGTAGGCATTACAGTTCCACTTTGTACGTAATATTAGATCCTTTATTTTTCTTTTTCTGAGTGAGCGCCATTGTCCCTGGCATTATTCCACAAGCTTACATAAATGAGGTCATTTAATCCTGAGAACTCCGTAAGTAGGAAGAGATATTATTCTTATTTTACAACAGAGGTCATTGAGGCCAAGATGTATTAAATAATTTGCCTGAAGTTGCTCTGATGGAAAACACCACATCAGGATTTGAACCCAGGGCCTGACCTGCACAGCTGCACGGGCTCCGAGGCCAACAATGCAGGCAGGCCCAGATTTCACGGAGGAGACCTGGACTGCAGCAGCGTTTCAAGGCGACCGCACCTGGCTCCAAGTCCCACCTGCTCCTGGCTCCTTCACTGATCTTCCTTCAAGGCTCTGGGGCCCAACCATGGCGACCAGAAAGCGGTCTTCATGAATCAAGAAACCAGGACACTTTTCAATTCTCGGCAGCCCCTCCGACACCGAGCAGTGAGAGCAGCTCCCTTTGTCCCCTCCTCTAAGAGAATTTGACGGGAATAGAGTGGATGCCTGTCCTCCATGAGCGAGGCTGCCCTTCTGGATCTGAGTTGGAATACTGGCTTTTCAGCCCATTCTTTTCAGGACTAAGACTGATTTGCTGAAGGCGAGACGGACGACCACTCAGTTACCAGTGGGTGGACAAGGACGAAGAGGACAGACCACCCCAGATGGATTTAGTTTATCCAGGGAGACCCTCTTCAGCTCTAAACTGGCAAACAGGGCGGGGCGCAGGGATCTCTGAGGGAACCACCCCATGTACTCCTACTGCGGCTGCAGTAATGTGCGAGGCCAGCTGCGAGGACGAGGGCTCATTCCAAGGAGAGGTGTTCACAATGAACCGTGCCAGGAAGTCAGCATGAAACTCGGTCTGAGAAGTTTGCCAGAAGGACCAGCTCAGCACTCTGGGCCCAAGTGACTCGACTCATGTCTGCTTAAAGTGGACTGCTGTGGCGAGCCAGCTACTTGGAAGACCTGATGCAGAACGCCAGAGCGCAGAAGGAACCTCAGTTTTGTGTTTCTTTAGGCCTCAGGGGGTCCCACTCAGCAGGTTAGGGAAGACCTGACCCCTCTGTCCTCCATGGACAATGTGCCTCCCCACTTCTAGGCGCTCCCACCTGGAGCCCATGGGGACACTGGAGATGACAAGTGACCTTGCTTTGCAAAGTGAGGCAGAGAGAGAATCACCAGAGCATTTTGCAGGTGCGCAGACACTGCACAGACGCAGACAAGGGCATACCACTAAGCTGGCAGGAATGTGCCCCTGAATAACATCTGGGGAGACCCTGTTGTCTGCATTTCTAAAGGGAAAAAAGACATCAGAACCCAACAAGGCAACAGCAAGATGCTCTCATGGCAGAAGACCTGGTACTAGTTCCAGCTGGCTGCATGGATCTGAGAGCTAGTTTTTGTTTTAATCTGTAATTGGATTCCCTGCATCTCTGATTCTGTCCTGCAAACACTTTTGGAACAGCCACTTTGGGCCAGGCCTGTGCCAGCTTCTGGGAGGTAAACCAGGTGCCGCCCCTGACCACGGCATTCACATTCTGGCATCTTCTGCCACCCCCTGAAAGGTCAACCCCGAGTGTTACACTTTTTACTCGTGCCTCTGAGGGTGGAAATGCCGCAGGCTGGGTCTCCCAGCTGTGTCAGGGGACTCTCCTCCCCTCTGGTCCACACACAAAGAGTGGAGAGCTGCTTTGTGCTCTGCAACCTCAGCCATGAAGAGTGGCTCTATCCTCTGTCCCCAGGGACTCTGATTGTCCTGTAATTATTGCTTTGCCGCCACCTGGGGCCGGCTGATTCACACGGAAATCACAACAGTGCTCATAATTCCTGCAGAGGCCAACCTGCCTATGGCAAGCACACGTGTGGGAGCGTGAGCACACACACACACACACACACACGCCCACCAACTTTCTTCCTGGGCTGTGAGTCGAGTGTAGGCACTGTAAGATGAAAACTGGAGATGGGAACTCAGCCACCACTGGAATGAGATGACACACATGTGCACACGCACACACAGCCTGGGCACACGCACACACATGTGCATACACAACCCTCTTCCTGGTGCTCTGACCCAGTTGCTTATGTGATTCCAAAGTCCCAGAGAAAGGAAGCTGCCCTGAGCACAGTGCATTGAAAATTAAACACAAGCGGTTTGAGAGCTTCCCGGGGAGCGGAATTGTAGGGCAGGACTGGGTTTCCTCTGGTTCTGACTGAGAACTGGCCCAGGCAGGGTTGGTAGTAGAATGATCTCCAGCCCCCGATCTGGGAGCTGACCACCAAGGCTCAGGTTTGCTGTGTTTAGAAGGTGGTGCCCTGCCCATGGTATGTCAGCCATGTTCCAAACAAGCAGAGAGATGTCTGGGACTAAGCTTGTTTGGCAGCTTTTTAAAGGGCGGCAAAAGAGAAGAATGCCAGTAACCAAGAATTTCCCAGGATGCACCACGCCCGGGCCCTGTGATGAGGTCTTCACGGGCATTGGCTCGTGGACTCCTGATACCACCCTCAGAAGTGATGACTGTTCCCAGCCCCTTTTCCCAGGTGGGGAAACTGAGCTTTAGCAGGGTTAGGCAGTTGGCCCAAAGGCCATGGGTCTCGTAGGTGGTGGAGCTGGCCTGGGAACAGAGCTGAGTGACAAGGATGAGAGGGGATCCCTGCCTCAGTCTTGCCCACCTCCTGCTCCAGTGCTGGGGCGGGACCAGGGGCACTGCCGGCTGCACTGCCCCAAGGCTGCCTCGAAGGGCAGAGGGAGGGGCCCAGAGGCCCTGAGGGACCAGCCCCAGGATGCACAGAGGAGGGAAAGTGTGTGCATTTCTTCGAACTTGGCAACAAAATCTCTCTTCCCCTTTCTTCTGGACCCCAGGAGCATTCAGTTAGGACAGCTCAGTTCCTGGCCTCCTATCATCCAAGCTTATCTCCTGTTCTGTTTTATATTTTTCCCCTCGATCTCCCTTCCAAATCCCATTCTCACCCCCATTAGGTTTGCACACTAGCACATTCACATGCACATTCTTGGATATATGTGTATCTGAATATATACATAAATATTCTGGTACAGCATCATTCCGCGTGTGTGTTTAAGGTACTCTGCTACCGACTTTATTGTCTTCTTTCAACTGACTTTGTTTTTAAGTTCCATTCACATTATTTTTTTAAGTCTATCTTATTACTTCTGATGGTGGAACATATTCCACCCCTAGCCCCTCGCTGCAGCCTGATGTGTGTGTGTGTGCATGTGCGTGTGCACATGAGCATGTGGGCAACATGTGTTTCCTGGCTTGAGCACCCACTGAAATGTATGTTTCATGAGAGCAGGTGCTTCGTCTTAACACAGCTGCCTCCCCAGCAATTAATAGCGCTGGGCCTCGACAGGCTGCTCATAAGTCTGGTGAACACGTGAGAGTGCGTCTACTGTATCTCACTCTCTCTTCTCCCTAGGGGCTGCTCTTCCTGCTACCAGGACACAACCGGCAGAGTTGTGGGTTGAGAGGTGTAGTATTATTAAATATTAATATTTATAGTATTTGTAGTATTTGCACTATTTGTAGTATTTGTACTATTTGTAATATTTGTAGTATTGTGTAAATATTAATATTTATAATATTAAGAATCATATTAATATATAACTAATTATATATCTATTTCCCTCCCTCCTCTCTTTCCTTCCTTCTCTCTCTCTGTCCCTTCCTTCTTCTTTTTTTTAAACATGTATTCTATTGAAAGTTTTCTCTGAAAGTCTGAATGCTGCATAGGCCGAAGAACAAGAAGGTCATTGAGTTCTCTGGGGCCCCAGTTCTGTTAGCTATAGACGAAATCTCTCTGAAAGGTACTACTGTGGAGGCGCTGATTCCTGAGAGATCCCAGGACCTCAGAGCATGTATTTCTTATCTACTTCAACTCGACAAGTACTCTGCAAACCTCTGTGACTGGTGGGGGAGGGGCATGAGGAACGTGCTCTGTTCTCAAAGCAGGGGAGGGCAGCACAGGAGGAGCATGCCTTGTGAGGGAGGGTGCGGCGGCCAGCTGAAGACTGGGCACCTGTGTCCCGCGGTGTGGCCTTCCAGTTGGTTTAGAAACCACTGGGGCAAGTTTGACAAGAACCGGATATTTATAGTCCCATAGTAGCTCCCCACAGATTAGCACCACCATCATGTGCCTCCTGCATGACTCACTAAGAAGACAGCACTTATGCAACATTTCTGCCCAAAGTGCCTAATCTGAACTGATCAAGAGGAACAAATCAGACTGGTCTAAATGAGGGGCGTTCTACAAACTCTGCGGGATCCGCACGAAAGCCACGGCTGAGGACTATCCCAGAGGAAAGGACAGAACATGACAGGCAGCTGCAGCAGCACATGATCCTGGGTGGGGCTCCAGGACAGAGAGAAGCAATTTCTCTAATGGACGTTATTGGGCCAGTCGGTGAAACTGAACGTGGCTTGCGGATTAGATCATATATTGTATTCATGCTAGATTTCCTGAATGTGACCATTGCATTGAGGTTATGCAGGAGAATGTTATTAGAGGCTAAGGGCAAAACACTGCAATTTAATTCTCAAATGGTTTAGCAAAGTAACAATAACGATAGCAAGTATCGAGAGGAAAAAAGGCAAACTATTAACAATCAGTGGACCTGAAGAGTGTACAGAGTTCATTGTACTTTTCTTGCAACTTCTCTGTAAGGTTGAAGCTTTTCAAAATGAAAAGTTTAACAATGTTCTCGTGTTAAGTCAAGGTTTCAGCCCAGGTGGAGGCCAGAGCAGCGTAAGGACGGCAGCCATCGGCACATGTGGCTCTTGTGGCGTGACAGGCTCTGCACACCTATGCAGTCATTCAATCATCTCAGCCTCAGTACCAGGTTCCAGTTGCTATCGCCCTCCCCCCTGTACAGGGGAAGGAGCTATAGCCCCCAGGGAGGCGATGTGTCCTCCCTCACCCGGGGGGGCCAGGGCTGGCCTGTTGCGGGGCTGGGATTTAGGCCTGGGACGGTGGGCTCAAGAACCACGTTCCCCTCATTACTGTCCAGGTGACTATGGACAAGCTACTAGCCTCGGTTGCCCAAGTGTTTTCCACAAATGCGGATGATAACAGCACCTACCTTGTAGGGTTGTTCTGGGGTTAAATGAGGAAGATCATGCTAAGGGCTCCAAACAGTGCCTGGTGCATAATAAACGTATTCTCATGCAGAACCTTCTGGAACCAGAAGCCCAGAGGGGGTCGCTTTTAAATTCCACTAACTGTGTGGGTGGCCAAGAGCAATTAACCAGAAATGAACGACTACAGCCGTGAAGGCAGCTTTGCGACGGGGAGGTCATCGTGTGCAGGGCCTGCTTGGTGTAGGACGGGCAGTCCTTTAGGGAAGACTGGAAACCGCGTCGCATCAGTCTGGAGCTCTTCTGACCTTCAACTTCCAGGCCCCTCCTGGGTCGGGTAGCGATACTCGTCGCCAGAACCACCACCTACATGGAGCCCCGAGGGCAGGCAAGTACCCGGTGAGCAAAGCAGCGCGTTCGCTCGAGTCCTGTGTGCGTGGACTCGGCCCCTCGGCCAGAGTGCTGACTGTGCCTCTCTCTTCACCTGAGTCACCCTCATCACTGTCACACCATGGAGGTCTTCCGTGTGAAGCCCCACAGGCACGCACGTATGCACACACGCACGCCCGCACGTACGCACGCACGCGCACATGCACGCACGCACGCACGCAGCAGCACAGCGCCCCGCTGGCCACGCTAACCTCCTGCTCCCCCGAGAAGCTCTGCTGCTGGGAACGACTGTACCCATGAGGCCCCGCGACAGCCACCCGGAGGACAGGAGCTGTGCCGTGTGCCGGCAGACGGGCCGACGGGCCGACAGCTCTCTGGGACCTCAGCCACCCCTGCGGCGAGAGACAGAGCTGAAGCGGGACGTCCCTTGCGGATGGATACCCACGAGATGTGTGTGAGGGAGGGACGGGAGGAGAGAGAGGAGGCACAGAAGGGACAGGCCCAAGTTTGGCTAAGTGATGACCGATGGCAGTGGCCGGACATCGAGGTCGCGGTGTCCACAGAAAGGGAAAGAGCTGGAAACACGGAAAACAGCTGGCACAGTCCTGTCGCCAACGCTGGTGCGAACACGGCGAGGATCGGGCCCCAGGAAAGCGAGCCCAGAGATCCGGCCCTTTTGAGGCCACTGACTTCACTAACGCGAACCGTTTCACACTTACTCGCCTGAGAGCCAGGGAGGCTGCAGGCGGGGGCTCCTTGCTGGTGAGTGTGGGGGCAGCCTGGTGGGCAGAGTGGGGCTCAGGCACCCACAGAGGAGCCGGGATTGTGAGAGGGAGGCTCCAGGGAGTGGAAGCCTGGGATCCCTTTTGTGCGGGTTCAAATTGCCTTTAGGTGGCTGTCAGTGAGGCGGGAGACGTCTACTGGGACTTGATAGGACGTTCTCTTGTTTAAATCTAGTAGTATGGATGGCTTCAGCCGTCCTTTGTCCATGAAGAGGCCAGATTCTTCAGATTATCGAGGTCATGTGAACACCCACCGAGGGAGCGAGCCCGGCTGCTTCCTCCTGGGGGCACGCTGTTATATTCCAGTCAAGGCACCAGCCCAGCACCAGCGTGCTGTCGCACTACCGGCCTTCAAAGAGACTGTTTTGTTGAGGAGGTTGAGTGCCTAGAAGGAAGTTGCTCAATCTCAGTGGCAACCAAACCCTAGCTTTGGTTTCCTCGGGAAATTTTGCAGTAACTGCTTCGCCCCAGCCTGGATGCCTTGAAGCTGGTGCAGACGCCAAACCGCCATCTCTGCTGTCCTGGAAGCTCCGCCCACCCATCCTTCCTGAGTCTGCTGCGGATGGAAGGGGAGGAGGAGGGAGTAGGGAGGAGGAGCACCTGGCTCACAGCAGCTTCATTTTCATCTCTTGCACAGACAGGCCCGCCTTTGAAAGGGACCCAGAGTCAACACCCAAGGATTAGTCTTTGCCTCTTCACTGATGACAGCGGGAACATCCAGGGAGGTTAAGGGACTGGCCCCAGGCTGCGAGTTTGCGGCCAGGCACACACCCAGCAACATGGAACAGAGCGGCAGGTGCTGCCAACGCGCCTCCTGACAGACAGGCCGATTGACAACAGATCAGTCACTCGGACATCTGTTGATTGCGGGTGCTGTGAGGTGTGCAAAGGCTGTAGCTCGCATCAGCTCTCCCTCGCAGGGCTTACACTACACTTTAAGAGACATGACACGTGTTCAGAACACGTAAATAACAGAGAGAAACCAGGATGGTGGAGGGCACAAGTCAGTGCCAGGGAATCGGAGGAGGGAGAGGGCTCTTCTGGGAACCCGGGTGGGAGGGCTTTCAGAGGAGGGGAGCCCGATGCTGAGCCTTGGAGGACACATTCCAGCCACAGGCGGGAGGGCGGCCTGGGGACCCCAGGAGGACAGTGTCAGCAGCAGAAATGGAGAGGTGGAGAGGACATAAGGGGGTATCCTGGGGTGGGGGTGTGTTCACGCTGGGGGAGCCGCCTGGATCCACCGGCTTCCCCACCTTCACCCTGTCGCCTGGCTGATCTGTGAGTCATAGTAAGGCAGGATCCCGCTGATACCCAGAGCTGGGTCCTTGGATCGGACTTTCCTCGCCCTGCCCCCATTCCCCACCCCTGGCCTTTTCCCTGATCTTCTGGCCCTGGATCCGGAGTCCCAGCCTTCTAAAGGCCACCAGAATTCTCTTGCTAAAAAGCCACTGTGACCACATCCTCACTCTCCTCTCAGACCCGGGCACCCCACTGTCTGTAGGATGAGCCCACAGTCCTTTTCGGGCAGCCCAGAGCCTTCAAAGTCTGACCTACTTTACACCTACTTTACAACGTCCCCTCCCTCCTGCACCCTGGGCTCCAGAGGACATCCCCAGAGCCCCTTCCTGTGAATCCTCTGTAGAATATCTTTGTTTACCTTATAACTTTTCTTTGAGGTGTATCTCAGATGCCTCCCCTCCTCCAGGAAGCCTCCCTTCCTCAAAGCTCAGGTTCCTGGCCCTGAGCTCCAATAGCATGTTGTCCTTGTTCCCATTCTGTCCTCTTTTGTTTAAACAGCTACCTCCTCTGTGAGCCAAAGCCGGAAACCCAGGGCCTGGTGCTCGTCCTGTGATGCCCGTGGCCCGGCGTGGCTTGCTGCTCATGGACAGCTACTTAATAAATGTCTGATAAATGAACAACTAAGTGGAAAAATATGACAGAGAAGGGCAAAAATGAAGCCAGGTTTCCAGGGTATTGGGGAAAAATGAGTGGACACTGCATGGGTAGATGTGGCCCCACAGAGAGGCCAGCTCTGCCCCAAGAATGGCCCAAGACTGCCATTGCTAGGGGTCACCCCCCTACTACTGACCACCGTCCTCTGAGGCTGAGATTAGAGTTCCCAGAAGGGTGCCCTGGCCCGAGCGGGCTGCAGTCATCACAGCAGCAGATGTGTAATGTACTGTACAAGCCTATTTTGATGTTTAAAGCTGAAAAATAACAAAGTCAGGAAGAAAACAAATCAGTTTGGCTATAATCCCCTGACGTCAACACAATCGATTACAATCATTTTCATTTCCTTCTAAGTGTTTTCCCTTTTGTCTTGTGATGGTCAATTTTATGTGTCGACCTGGCTGGCTTAGAGATGCAGAGATGGCTGATGGAACATTCTTTGGGTGTAGCTGCAAGCGAGTGCTCCCAAAACAGGTTAGCATTTAGATCAGCATGTTGAGTCAAGAGCATCTGTCCACCAGGGGCCTGAACAGAACAAGAGACGGAAAAAGGGAGAACTCTGTCCTTGAGCTGGGACATCCACGTTCTCCCTGTGGCCATCAGCCCCAGTGTCCTCAGGCTCCCGGGCTGGACTGGAGCTACACGGCTCTGCTGGGCCCACAGCCTGCCGATGCACCTGTTCGACTTTTTTGTCATCGCACAGGCCAGGTCCTCATAGCAAATGGCTTCCTCAAATCACCTTGAACTTGCTTTACACATTCAGCTGACAAAAGTCATATGTAAATCATATCTTTTTATACATCTGTATACTTCTTATTGGTCCTGTTTCCCTGGAGAACCCTGACTAATACTTGTCTATAGGTGTAAATATATTTTTTATATAATGTAAGTGGGGAATCAGAATTCTTAGAAAGACCTCTTTTATTTGCATCCCAGGAATCTGCATACAATGAGTGCTTAATAAGTAAGTTTTGTCAGACTGACAGGTTACCACTGCAGTAACCCCTTGAGAAGGAAGATGGCAACCACGTCTCTCCATCACTTTCCCCACCTGGACCACATTTTTTAAACTGCATCTTTCATTCCTTCAGTCAGTTATTCGGGCAGCAAACACTCAGTGAGTGCCAGTTACAGAGTGTGCCTGGGCTGGGCCCCGTGCTTCCTGCCGCCACAGTGCCCACACCCCGGGCCCAGTTATGCAGTTTGTACTGAGAGTCCAGGTGGACCCAGCCCCTTTTTTCGTGTGAGTTGCACCCAGAGGCAAACGCTGTCCAGGTGCCCCCCGAAGAGCCTCCAGCTGCGATTGTGTCAGCCTTTGCACCATTCCTGCCAAGAATGGCTGGTTAGGTAATAAATAACCCATTCCCGAAGGGAAACACGCCTTTTGCAAGGCCGAAGCTAACTGTTGCCACATCCCCCGTCAGGCCCGCAAACAGTTCTTAACTGTGGAAGAACAAGCTTAACTAACTAAAACGAGTCTACAAATATCTTTTGTAGCTTTTTTAAAAAACAGGGACTGTGGCCCCAGGACACGCCAAGGCGGACAACATGTGAGCAGAGCTCCCGCGAATGGAGTCGGGCGGGGGAGCAGGACTGGCCTCATCCTCCGGGGGCAGCCGCCTTCCTAAATGGCCTTCCCAAATGGTCTGCCACCACGAGGGTGGTCCTGGGGAGGTGGCAGTGGCCCAGCCAGTGCTCTGAGGAAGGCCTCTCTCGACACCACACAAATGGAGGGGGACTCATCTCAAACCCCAAGAGCTGAAGCACCGAGCGCCCCTGTGACAGGCCGGGTCCCTTCAGCCGCCTCCTGAACCCACACCCCCAGGAGGAGGCCAGAAAGAAGTCCGATCTCCGACACCCCGGTGCTCTCGCAGGGCAAGGTTTGTCCCCTAATGCTCAGGTCAGAGCCCTAACCCCCCGCAGCTCAGAATGTGAAGGTGACACAAAGGCCATATGGTGGACCCTGAGCCACTCTGGGTGGGGTCCTCACAAGAAAAGGAGACGGGGGCGCAGACACGCAGAGGGGAAGACCATGAAAAGACCCGGGGAGAGGACGACCGTCCACACACCCCACAGGCGAGGGGCTCAGAAAGAGCCCACACTGCAGACACCTAGGTCACAGGCTTGCAGCCTCACCTGCTATGAGCTATGAGAAAATTGCTTCCTGTTGTCTAAGCTGCCCCGGCTGCGCTGCTTTGTTCTGGTAGCCCGAGCGGACTAACACGCCCACGGACACACACACATACTGTCACACTCACACCCACAAAATGCTCGCACTCACTCTCACACACCCACACACTCCCCTCGCACGCTCGCACAAACTGTGAGCCCAGAGACTAGGGCTGCAGCAGCAGCTCAGGCCCCACAGGCCTGTCCCTCCCTTGAACTGGGGGGCTCTGCTCTCTGTCAAGCTCATTCCCCTCCCGAGACCCTTGGGTCCTCCTAGCCTTTGCCTAGAGTCCAGCTTCTTGCCTGGGGTCCCAGTACTTTGTTCGCGTGTCTCCCAACCTTGGCCTGGTTGTGGGCAAGGACCACACATTCTGACCTCAGGACTCTCCTCTCTAGTGTCCACAGCGCAAGCCAGCACGGGGGTTTGAAGGGTGCGGCCAGACAAGCTGCAGCTGGGTCACCTGGAACCTGTTAGAAACACATGCTCGGGCCCCACCTGGGCCCATTGAATCAGAGCCTTGCAGGGTGGAGCCCAGACACCTGGTCTGAACGTGCCCTGTGGATAGTTGGGATGCAGACCAGACTTGGAGAACCCCTGAAGTGGGCGGTGTCGGAAATTCCTCCCAGACTTGCCATAGACATTCCACACGATAATTATGATGGCTATTATTTATAAAGTGCCTCCCATGTGCCCGGCCCTTCCCAAACATTATCTCTATGACAACCCTCTAGAGCAGCTGTCATTAAAGAGTATTTTCCGGGTGAGTGAACTGAGGCCCAGAGAGATTATGTAACTCACCACGGGACACACAGCTGGGGATGAGAAGGAGAGGATTTGAACCCGGGTCCCTCGCTGTGCTGTCTCTGCTACCCCACCTGGGCTACCACAGTGACAGGCACCTGACTCACTGCCAGTCCTCAACGAAGGTCACTTTCTGGTGGCCTTCGGCTCTCCCCACCCCCACCCCAGCCTTGCCTTCCTTTGACTCTGAGGTAGTGACCTGGGAGGCATCACAGCCAGGCCATGGGTAGATGCAATGTCAGAGTCAGCTGAGCTGCTAAAGGATAGGCCAGTCTTGCGTTCAGGAGCTGTGGCAGCCTGGACAGCGACCCTGTCCCCTCAGACTTCCCCCTGAGAGGAAACCTGCAGGCAGCAGACGCGGAGGCTCTGATCCTCACAGATGCAAGTGCCTGTGGGAGAAGCAGGCTCCCACGGTGCTTCCACAGCTGAAGCCTGCGTGTGTGTCCTGGGAGAGAGCCCTCCACAGGCGGGATGAGAGGGGAGCCAGACCACCCAGGGTGCACCTTTGTCCAGTTTGGGAGGGTGGCCTGCCTGGGCCCCTACCCCTCACCCCACCAGGAGGACAGGGTCTTGTCTGTCTTTTCACTGCTGTGTCCCTGGCCCGAGCACCGAGGAAGTGCCTGGTCAACCTTTGCCGACTGAATGGATGAATTCTTATCCCATTTACTAAACTTGGTCTTGGGGCAACTTCACATGTGCACACACTCATACAGGCTCACCTGCTCGAGCTCCTGCTCTGGGCCTGCAGCAGGCCAGGGTCGGGGTAGCTGTTCAGGGCCCACAGGCACGGGTGAGAGCAAAGCCCAAAGGGACAGAAGGGGATGAGAGTGATCTTTTCACTGCCAAGGCCCGTCAGGAGGAAACCAAGCCAAGGCTAAAGGGAAAGTATCATAACTTGGAAATGGGGCTTGAGACCTAGTAAGGGGTGTTTTTCAAATTCCAGTGAGGTCTGCTCACAAAAAGTACAATCTTGTGTTGAGTGCAGAAAGGTCGCTGACATGGCCAAAGATAGATCCAGGCCTGACTGTCCCTGAGCCTGGAGGTGACCCAGCTGCAGGGCTGCCTTGTGGATGGTGCCCAGGTGGCACCCACAGGTGCACCACCAGGGTTTGGGGGCTGGACTTTCACCCGACACCATGGCAGGTTTAGCTCCGCTTCTATCCTAGGGGAAGTCCTTCAAGCCTTTGGGGCACACGTTCCGCATAATGTCACACACAGTGTGCCTTGCACAAGATTGCATTGCCACATGAGCAGGCTGGGGCCCCCACGCCTTCCATGCCCAGGTTGGGTGGATTCCTCCTCCCCCCAGCTCCTCCTCTTCACTGGGGCTCGGGCCCTCATTTGCTTTCTCGGGTCCTCTGGTGATTCGGTAGCTCCCCGGCCCGGCCTGGCCCAGCAGTCAGCAGGCGGGCTGGCTCTCCGAGGCCTGTGCTGCCGCCACTGTTCTGACTGCTGGCAGCTCTGCATCGGGGCCACTCCTGCTCTCGAGGACCAGGCAATGGTCACAGAGAGCAGCTCCCGGACGCAAGCACGGCTGACAAACCTGTCGAGGCAGGCACAGAAATGGCCCCTCTGTGTGCAGGCTTGACCACTGACATTGGATGAGGACCCGCCACAGGCCCCGCACCCTGCCAGCAGCTGTGGCTCCCATTCACAGAGGAAGAGGAGGAGGCTGGAGTGACAGCAGGGAGCAGCTGGACCCTGCCTTCTGACTCCTTTTCCCTTCCTTAAATCCCAGTTATGAGGACAACCCACCCTGGGTCCTGGACAGACTGCCCTGGGAGAACTCGGTCCCCCCACGGATTTTCTGCGTGCTGGCAGAAGCCAGTGACCCGTTTGACCCAGTTTCCTGAGCTGCACCCCCAGCTTAGGGGTGCGTGCGGCACAGCTGGGGCTCTGGCCTGAGCACCGTGCGCACCCACGGAGAGGAAAACGCAGGAACTGGGAGCCTCCTGCTCCGTGGCCAGGCGTGTGGGTGCCTCCTTCTCTTCGTGTAAAGCAAATGAGACATTGCTGTAAAGGGATAAGGGGGGGCAAAAGGTACAAACTTCCCGTTATGAAATAATCTGTGGGGATGTAGTGCACAGCAAGGTGAATCCAGTTAATGATACTGTGTTGCATGTTGGAAAGGTGCTCAGAAAGTAGGTCTTATCACAAAAGAAACGAATTTGTAACTGTGTGTGCTGGTGGGTGTTAACTAGACAACTGGGCTCTTGCGGCGATCATTTCACAACATATAAAAATATCGGATCACTATGGTATACACCTGAAACTAATATAATGTTGTGTGTCAATCAGATCTCAATGAAGAAAAAATAGCTGTGAAGTTTTCACTGTAATATATAAGCACTGAGTGAATATTTGTGTAGTAAATGAATAAAATAACGCGCAAAGCGAGTCTAAATCACTCTCATCACCGAACCCACGCTAACGTTTCCCATTCCCTGAGATGGCTTCTTTTACACTTTTCAAAGGAATTGGTAATAATGAGCTGATGATAAACTGCCCCGGGGGAAGGGGAGGGGGAGGGGGAGGTCAGTTTCATCTTTGCTTAAACTCCAGATGCGAAAGTCAATTCTGTAAAAACTAAATGTGTGAGCAACAGCTTCCCGCTTCGCGAAACAGGGGAAGAATTCCTCTGAATCGGCAGGAAATCAGATATTAAAGGACTGAACTCTAGCTAGGATGATTGTCAAATCCACCTGAAAACTTCACTAAAATATCGGCTCTAAACACGGGAACCTGCTCCTGGCCGTCGAAGGGGCGGTTCGAGGATCTGAACGCAAGCTCCCAGGTCGGGCCCTGGCCGAGATACCGAGGCAGCGCCCCGCCCCCAACGTCCTCAGCCCCGCCCCCAGCCCCCGCTGGCTCCCACGTGGTCCCTGGCACAGTCCGCTCTGCAGAAGGCTGGTTTGTTTCATTCTCCACTTTCCCTTTCCCGCCAGGGTCAAGGGACTGAATGTGAAAATGGCTACTAAGCCCTTTCAACAAAGCCTTCCAGAACACTGTTCTCCTTACCGTATAAAACATCAATTTCCCTTAGGGTACGGGCAGCTGTCCCCCTTTTTCTTTTCGGAGAGGTGAGAGGTATAAAATATGTAATTTCATTAGCTATAATTAATTGTCCAAGAAAAGCGTAAGTCAGCTTTCCTCTGGGCAGATGGTGACCCGTCTGTGTATTTAGGACCAGGATGTTTGCCAAGCAAAATGCCGCTTGGTTGAACCGGCAGGAGCAAGGCTCTTCGCTTGCTGGGTCGTCACCCACACCAGGCTCTCAGCTCCCAAGGCCACCAGGCTTTCTGCTGGGTCCTCTGTTGCATGTAGTCTATTGAGCTCGGCTGGGTGAGGAGGGTGTGATTTGGGAGGATGCCAGCCCTCCATGGCCTCCGCTGTACCTGTGGCTGGTCTGTGTTCCATTTAGTGACGCCTTGTCCATGGTGGCCCATGACTGGCCAGGCAGCGGTCAGCTACCAGGACTGGGAGGGCTGTTACCTCAGGGTGCAGGATGGCCTGGAGTAGCCAGCAGCACCCCACACAGCCCTGAAAGACAGGGGCTCCTCAGAGACCTGCACCCAGCCCTACAAGAAGAGCAAAGTGGCCTCTCCTGCAATGTCCCCTGGCCATCCACCCTCCAGGGTTCTGCTGCCCGGCACAGTCCTGGTTTGCCACACCCCATCCTCCTCCTGCTCATTCCCCTGCCCCAGCGGGGCTGGGGCATGAGGCCGCAGGAGCCACAGCAGGGCTGGGAGGAGGAGGCGGCTGCGTGGCTGACATGTGAGCTGTCACCCGGAGCTCTGCTGCCTGAGGGAACGTCCTCCAGCACCTGCCCCGGCAGCCTTCCCTGCAGCCACGGGAGAGCCTCTGCTCTTCGCGTGTTCTTCACCGTAAAGACCCAAGGCTAGAACCTGGTAGTGCCCTTCTAGTTTTCAGTGTCTTCTGGGAGGTAACAGCAGGCCTCCTCCACAGCGCCCCGGAGACCCCAGACCAGGCCAGGTCAGACGGGTCCCGGGGGCTCACCCAGGCCCGAGAGCCAACAAATAGGTCCAGCTGGCCCCACGGCAGCCAGAACCCAAACCCGCCTGTGGCGGGGCCTTTGTGCACAGACCCGCCCTGTGGTCAGGACCCAGAAGCAAGGCTGCCGTACCGGGACCTTAGCCAACGACCCAGCCCACCTGGAATTCCTTTCTGTTTCTTCTTACCTTCCCCATTGCTCCCTAGATGGCTTGGCTCCTAGACTGTCCACCCAAGACTCCCAAGTCAGAACACACAGCACGTGCAGTTTCTCCTTCTGCCCCTCTGAACTCCCTCCAAGTCCTCACTCGGGGAGACGGACCCGAGCCTTGTCTCCGGTCCTGCCTGGCTGCCTGCTGGGTCAACCTTGTCCTCCATGGAGGACCTGCTGCCTCAGACGTTGCTTCTCTGTGGTGACAGGCAACAGGCCCGCCAGCTCTGCTCAGTCACCAGCCTCTGCTGGGGACTGCTGGGGGTTCCCCTGTCCCGGGCTGAGTTGTGCCGTCCTGACCCCAGTACTTAGAATGGAAACGTACTTGGAGGCAGGGTCTTTACGAAAGATATCATGTAAAAGTGAGGTCATCAGGGCCGACTGCTGGCATGGACACGCACACGTGTGCCAGAAAGCGCACCTGCCACCCTGAAGGTCTACGGCCCTGGGAGGAAGCTGTGGAGCTGCTCTCTCTCAAAGCCTCGGGAGGAGCCAGCTCTGCTGACGCCGTGAACTTGGACTTCTAGACTCCAGGATGGAGGGGGATTTCCATTTCTGCTTCTACAGCCCTTGTTGTGGTGCTTTGTCCTGGCCGTGCCAGGGCACGGACACCTCTGCCTGGCCCAGGGGCCCTCAGATGCCACGGTCCCACATCCTCTACAGCGAACCCAGCACTTTAACCCCCATCCCGTCCTGCAGTGAAACCTTGGATTTTGTGTTTCATTTTGTTTCAGACACTTCAGGACAGGCATATGCATGCAGCTCTAACAGTTGATTCCCCCTGTTATTATGTCGTGTTAGTACGGGACCTTACTGACAGCGGGTGAGGTGATGCCCTGCACTGTTCCTAAGTCCATGGTTCCCGTCAGGGTTCACTGTAGGTGCTGTAGGTGCTGTATTCACTGTAGGTGCTGTATATCCTATGGGATTGTCCAGCGTTTAAAAACGCCTTTACATCATCACACACGATAGCTCCACTGCCCTAAAAGCCCTCAGTACTCCGCTTATTCATCTCTCTCTCCCTCCAAACCTGAAACCACTCATTGTTTTCGCTATCTCCTTGGTTTTTCCTTCTCAGAGTCATAGAGCTGGGATCACACAGCATGCAACTGGTTCAGATTGGCTTCTTTTACTGGGTAATATCCATTTTTCCCCTCCATGTCTTTTTGTGGCTTCAGAGCTCATTTCCTTCTAGAGCTGAATGACATTCCCTTGTCTAGATGGACCATCATTCATCCGTTCACCTCCTGAAGGACATCTTGGCTGCTTCCAGCTTTTTTTGCAAGAACATGTTTTCAACTCCTGTGGGTAAGCTGAAACACCAAGGAGTGTGATCACTGGATTATACGGTAAGAGCATTTGAAAGAAACTGCCGAACTGCCTTCCGCAGTGGCTGCGCCAGCATGGCGCCTCTGCACCAGCACGGGGGAGCGTTCCTGCCGCTCCACGTCCTCGCCAGCACTTGGTGTCGTCAGGGTCAGGATTCTGGGCATGCTTGTGTGTGTGCGTAGTGGCGGCTCCTCATCGTTTCAATTTATAATTCTCTAATTATATAGGATGTTGACCATCTTTTTCATATGCTGTCTGCCATCTGTGTATTTTCTTTGGTGAGGTGTCTATTTAGACCTTTTTCCCCATATTTAAAATTGGGCCATTTCACCCTGGCTGGCGTAGCTCAGTGGATTGAGCGCGGGCTGGGAACCAAAGTGTCCCAGGTTGGATTCCCAGCCAGGGTACATTCTTGGGTTGCAGGCCATAACCCCCAGCAACCGCACATTGATGTCTCTCTCTCTCTCTCTGTATCTCCTTCCCTTCCCTCCCTAAAAATAAATAAATAAAATCTTAAAAAAAAAATTGGGCCATTTCCTCAGTGTTGAGTTTTAAGAGTTCTTTGTGCATGTTAGATACCACTCCATTATCAGACGTGTTTTACAAATATTTTCTCCCTGTCTTCTCATTGTGGTAAGCCTGCTCTGTTTTCAGACACTTGGGAGGGGCGGTGGGGATAGACACCTGGGTCTCCGGGCAGTGCCATGTGTGTGCCGTGCAACATGTCTCCCGGCCCGTGCTCCCGGGGCAGCAGGCTGATCGCGGGGCACATCTAGGCAGGGGGAGAGTGTTTCGGCTGGAGGAACACTTATGTTAGGGGGGAGCGTGTTAGCTTCCATCAGGTTTGCTCCATCTGTCCATCCGTGCCTCCATCGACGTTTAAGGTATATTGATGCCCTATGTGATTCTAGGCATTAGGAAAGCAGAGATGGATGCAACAGAGTTCTTGGCTTCAAATACTCACAGGCCAGTCTGGGAAGTGGACAAAGAAACGGGTCATTTTAGTGCAGTGTGAGAAGCACCCAGCAGAAGGAAGGCGGGTGAGTGGGGACTGGGCTGGCCAGCTGTTGGGTGGGGGGTGGGGACAGAAGGGAGAAGGAGAGTCACAGTGAAGGTCTCTCCTATTCCGTGGTCAGCAGGGGCCCCTGAGGCAGCACCAGGGACAGCCCCTGTCCTGCTGAGCCTTTGCCTGGAGCATCCCGTCCCCAAAGGACAAAGGGGAGGTGGCCCTCTCCCCACCCCACTCTTACTCTCACAGCCACAGCTTCCTCCTTGTCACTTTCATTGGGTGCCTGGGTCCCCCAAACAGGAACTGCTGCAGGCCCGTGGGTGAAGCAGCTCTGGGGCTAGGGTGAGAAGCCTGCGCCACAGGCAGAGGGACGGCCCTCGGTGTGACCCTGAGGGCGGCAGCCCTGCCCCGAGCACAGCCAGCCCCTCCGAGGGCCCGGGCATACCAGGTGCAGGCCTGCCCCTTCAGCCCGTGTGCTCCCTCCCCTGTCCCCACCCTGCAAAGTGTGGCGTGTTCAGTGACCCTCGGGGGTGGAACGCCCCCACAGCCACCACAGCTGTGAGCGGGAACCAAGGAGCTTCCCACTTGTGAGGCTGTGCAACCGGCAGTATGGGGATGATCTTGCCCCACTCTCTCTCAGCCTGAAGTTCTTTTCATGGGAACGGGGGTGTGTCCTAACGATGGGGGCAGGGTCCTCAATGAAAGGTCCCAGCCCTTCTCACTCACCGTTCGCAGAGAGAGGCGTGGGTAACAAACCACGCTTCCTCCCCGGCCTCCCTGAGTGCAGAGGCACGTGTGTCTTGGGTGTTTCAAGAACAGGCTGTAGGACAGTTCCTGCCGGTTCCTTTGTCACTTATCTCTGTGTCCTTTTGAAGGTGACAGATCAGGCGAGTGACACGCTTGAAGTTAGAAGGGGCTGGGGCTGCCAGCGCCCTCGCGGTGAGAAGGGACAGCAGAGTGGAGCGGCAGCCGCGGGAGACAGGCCGGCCGGAACTGCGGCGGGCCCCGGCCAGCGGCCCCTCTTCCCTGGCCTCCCCACCTGCTCGGCTCTGACTCCACGTCAGCGAAACGCAGGTTACGTGTGATCTGGGCGATGAGCCAGATCCTAATAGTTACTCGAGAAATGTAGCTCCTTTTTTTTTTTTTGGTCCTTCCTCTTTTTAGATTTTTTTAATTAATTTTTTCTTTCAGTTACAGTTTACATTCAATATTATTGTGTGTTCATTTTGGGTGTCCAGCACAGTGCTGTTAGACAATCATGTACTTCACACAGCGGTCCCCCCGATATTTCCGCGACCCACCTGGCAGAGAGCTGTGGTGCGTACATGTGGTGGAACATTACTCAGCCCTAAAAAAGAAATCTTACCATATGTGACAACACGGAACGCCCCAGCAGGTATTAGGTTAAGTGAAATAAGTCAGACAGAGAAAGGCAAACACCAGATGATTCCGCTCATAGGTGGAATCTACACGACAAAACAAAGGACCAACAAAACAGAAACAGACTCAGAGACGCAGAGGACAGACAGTTGCCAGAGGGCAGGGGTTTTGGGGGGCGGGGTGAAGGGACAGGAAGTACAGGCCGTTGGTTACAGACCATCACGGGGATGCAAAGTACAGCACAGAAAACACAGTCAACACTATTGTGATGTAAATACATGGAGGAACTGTCGCAGGTGGGCACGGGTAACCAGGTTCTTAGTGATCAGGACAAAGAATTGAACTGAACACACAGAGTGTATAGCAGAGAACATGGGAGCAGGCCAACTCTGAGCAGAGATTGACCTCATGGGCTGGAGGGACTCTATTCTTATAGGGTGGATCCTTCCTGGCTAGTTTTGGCGGGATTTTATTGCTCGTGTACAAGTAGTTGTGTTACTTTAAAGCTACTGCACATGTGGTCTCCCATGATTTTCCCTGATTGGCCACTGAAGAAGGGGTGGTACAATGTTACCAAATGGACTCCCCCTTCTCCTGGGGTCCCCCTGTACTGGGTTCGCCTTACCCACTGCCAGGGAATTATAGCTCTCCATGTCAGAGATTGGTGAAAAGGAAAGGAATTACTTATTCAAAAGTTATACAGACTTAAGAGTAATGACTTAATGTCTTTATTAAAATCCCAAAGTCCCTTAAAACACCCACAAACACAGTCCTTCCTTCCCTCCTTTGCCCAGTCAGTGGTACTGTATCTCAGGGAAAGAAATAGAGGTTAGTGGCTCAGGTGGCCCCCGGTTCTTCCCAGTAATCTGTGCTCAGCTGGCAGGCCTCCCTCGGTTCCCGACACCATCAGCTGTGTCACTGGGATCTCCAGTTCTTAATCCAAAACCACATGGCACCTCCTCGTGGCCCACCAGCAAGAGTCCTCTCACCCCTTTCCTTCCTGCAGCGTCTCTCCTGCTTTCTTCTGAACTGCTACAAAAAGCTCTGCATGGCTGCTACATCTTGCTTTCTGGCTTCCTAAACTGCGTGGCAAAGGGAGACCCAAAGCCATGTAGCTCTTCTTCACATGGCTGCCAAACCTGGGTCTAAATCCTAGTGCCAATCTTCCTCTGCAGCCCCATTTTCCGACTCCTCCCACAATCGGTTACACCTGCCAGCATTCCTGTGTTTTTGCAGCCTTTCTGGGCTGTCATCATAAGCCTGGGCAGGCGTGATCCTGTGGTGTGGAGCCAATCATCTCCAAGCTCTCACGCGGGTGCTGTAACCAGGGGGAGTTGCCTCCCAGTCACACCCTGGGTGGAAGTCACTCCCATCCCCCTGGCCCAAAACATGGCCACAGCGATTTAACATACCCGTGAATTATAGATATGTTAAAATGACTGGTCTAGAGGTTCTTTGCAAAACTGGTGCTATCCAAAACAACTCTCAGTGATCCTGCTCCATGAGTCCCATCCCCCAGGGTCAGACTTGTGGGGGTGGGGACGTCCCATATTTTTAATATTTCCTGGACACCCTGAGTTCTGGACCCCATGACAAATCCTTCTTTGGGGGATCCCCTGGCTGCACCCTCTTACAAAACGGTTCATGTTGATGGACAGGAAGCCTCAATGTTACTAAGAGGGCGATTCTCCCCAAACTGATCTACAGATGCAACCCAGTCTGCATCAAAACCACATCGGGTATTTTTATTTTTCTGATGGTTCTCATTTCGCTGCACGTTGGCATCACTTGTGGGGAAACCTGTGCCCAACCTCAGAACCCTGGTCGAATGCCCGGCTGACGCTGCCTAACTCAGGGCTGGTTCTGAGTTCTGACGAAGGCCGGCTAAGTGCGGTCTCCCGGTCGGAGCCCCACACGCCTGCAGCGAAGGTCGGTTTCCTTCTGAAACCCACGTGCTCTGCGATCCCAGGAATTCTCCGACTGGAAGAATTGGGGCGGGGCCTGCCACGTGTGTATTAGTAAACATGCCACGGGCGGGTCGGTTTCCTGAGGCTCTTGTAACAAAGTGCCACAAACTTAAACAGAAATGCACGGTCTCGCGGGTCTGGGGGCCAGGAGTCCAAGATCAAGGTGCCTACAGGAGCAGCTCCTTTTGAGGCCATTAGGAGGACTCCACTCCAGGCCTCCAGACCCTGACGAAAGGAACACAGGCTGAGGGATGCTGTGGCCCCGATGTCACCAATGTCCTAAATGTGTGCTGAGTAAGAGGTGACAGTGGAAGGCAAAGTGCAGGGCTGTTTGGGGGAAATCTGCGTTGAAATGCGGAGGCTTGAAGACATTGGGGAAACCGACCTATGGGTCTGCTTTGTAACAGGTTACGCAACTGACCCATATTAAGAAAGTTCTTGAGCAGGATGATAAGAAAGCCTTAGCGCTGCAGCTTTTGGGGAAGTTATGGTAGCTGGGCCTCCTGAAACCTCAACCCCTGGCCCCACCCCAACCCGACCCCACCCACAACCCCACCCCACCTCACCCCACCCCCCACCCAGCAGGCATTGAAAGGCCTCTCCTGCCCTCTAGTGGTCTCTTCTGGAACTGCACCTGGGAAGAACCTCCCAGAGTAAAAACTGTGTCACACCTGCTGGAGAACCCAGGCTGTCCTGTTACCTGGGCTCATCTCTCCCCACCTGTGCTTCAAGTAACCAGGAAGCCAGTCCTGGAGCCTGTCTTTCAAGCCTTTTCGGCCCTTCTATCTCTTAACTGTGTGTGTGTGTATCCTCACCAGAGGACATGTTTTTATTGATGTTAGAAAAGAGTGTGGGGGGAAGAGAGAGAGAGAGAAGCATCAATCTGTTGCCTCCTGTACATGCCCCAACTAGGGATCGAACTTGCAACTTTTTTGGTGCTTTTGGTGCACAGGATGTTGCTCCAACCAACTGAACTACCAGGCCAGGGCTTAATTGTGTGTTGTTTTAACAAAGGCCCCTCGTAGGGGTTGTCTCCATTTAAGGGACTCTCATCCTTGGAACAGCAGCTTTAGGCAGTGTCTCTCACTCTGACTCACACAGAAGGGTGGCGGCCAGGTGACTTCAGAGCCACAGCCGGGAAATAACAGTCCTGGGTCTCGTCTCCCTGCCTTTGCATCTTCAAAGGTGACGCTTGAGTATCCACCAGAAGAAGTTTGTGCAACCATGTTGCCCCTTACATTTTTATTGTCTTGCGGTTGCCTAGTTACAAAGAGATAGAACTACAAGCGTTCCATGCTGGCATTTAAAACACAAGTCTGTGCCCTGGCTGGTGTGGCTCAGTAGATTGAATACCGGCCTGCAAACCAAAGGGTCGCTGGTTCGATTCCCAGTCAGGGCACATGTCTGAGTTGCATGCCAGATCCCCAGTAGGGGGCACATGAGAGGCAACCACACATTGATGTTTCTCTTGCTCTCTTTCTCTTTCCCCTCTCCCTCTCTAAAAATAAATAAATAAAATCTTAAAAAGAAAATAAGACTGTCTCACACATGTAATTTTACACTGATCACCGGTGGTTCGAAGAGGTTCAGTAAGTCCTCTCTCTCTCTGTCGTTGTATTCCCATTCAACCACAAAATGCTACTGTAAGGTGATATGTCTTTGTTCTTGAAGATCTTTGACTGCCCACCCTGGACTGAATAGCCCAGACCGGAGGCAAAGGAAAGGATCTTGGAGCCTGTCAGGTGGTGTAGACCACAGGGCTGGGTGTAGACGGGACTGCAGGCAGGGCTGCTTTGGGGTGGCGGGGTCTGCACCCTCACGCAGTACCTGTCAACCTCATGCTGTGAGAGAAGAGAGGGGATCCGGGAGTGACTTTGGCCCACGCTCTGCCCTGTCTCCCGAAGCCCTCAAGGGGGAAGAGGGTGGCCATGGGCCTGGGGGGCCAGGGACCCTGGAGGCCCTGGGGAGCAGAAAGAATCACAGACATCCTCCCTGCTGCAGGCTGGACATGCCAGAGGTGGCCCCTGCCCGGCACCACGCCTGGCACCGAGAGAGCCAGCCCCTGAGTGGACATGAGCAGACATCCCCTACCTGCCCGCTCGCCGCTGGTGAAGATCGGCTGCACAGCCGCTAACGACGCTTCCTGCTCCCTGACTCTTCGGGGGCAGCCTGCCTCCTGCTGCCTGTGCACCTTCGGTGCAGCACTGGGCCCGCCGGGCCGCCCACAGACCCTTGCTCCCTCGGCCAGAAACGATGAGACTTCACTTCCTGCCAGGATTCCAAGTGCTAACGTTTACGCTCTGGGTGTCAGGAGACTCAGTCCATGGAGGTGGGGTTTTGTATTATTTTATTTAATTTTATTTATTTTCAATTTGTTGATTTGAGAGAGAGAGGAACACTAATGTGTTGTTCCACTTACTTATGCATACCCCAGTCGATTCTTGTATGTGCCCTGATTAGGGATCGAACCTGCCACCTTTGGCTCTAACCAACTGAGCTTCCTGGCCAGGGCTTTGGAAGTGTTTTTTTTAAATTAAGCCTGTGAGTGGAAACAGTGGAGGCCTCTTGGGGGGGGGGGGGGGATGAGCAATCGGCCCCCAAAGCCCTGCTCCTTGGGGGAGAAAAGGTAGCCGCTGTGTTACAGTGGCCTGGGCTCCAGGGAAGGAGTTTGCGGGCACCAAGTCCCGTGTATCCACACAGCACATCTGTCTGAGACCCACCGCCTCCCTCTGAGGAGTGTTTGGGCAGTCACGTCCCTGCTCCTGCTTTACTGCAGTGTGTGTGTGTGTGTGTGTGTGTGTGTGTGTTAAACTGACCATTTGAGGCATTACCTATGGGGTGTCCTTTCTCTCAACCTGTCACCTGTAGCCTCTGCCTTTAGGACCACAGCACAGGAACTCCATTTGCTCCCAGGAGAGCTGTGGTTAGAATGACCTTGAACATGGGTGTGAGACAGCACAGCCTTGCCAGGCCATGAGCGCACAGAGGACGACACCCCCCTCTTGGCCCCCAGAGAAGCCTAGAGCAGAGGGGGAGGCTGAGGGGGAAGGGGGAGGCAGAACCCCGCTGGGTCAGCAAGCTCTTGCAGGTGGAGTGGAGCCTGCTGGTGGGCAGAGACCCCTCACATGGCCCCATGAACCAGCCCCCGAGAAAGGGCAGCAAGAGGAGAGGGCATCCCACAGACCACTCGTGTCCCTCAGGGAAAGACACTGCCCCTTCCACATCACAGAGGGGTGAAAGGGGGCTGAAGGAGCAGCAGGGTCCCCATAGTCCAGGCAGCCGGGATGAGGAGGCAGGAGGCCCTGGTGGGACAGCCATGAGCAGGCCCACTCTTGGAGGACCACCTGCTGGGAAGGCCAGCCTGACCCCATGCAGTGGGGCTGCAGGGGAGCCGGGGGAGGGTGTCCTAAGTAGCAGGTCTGCAGCCCCAGAGAGTCGGATCTGGGACTGGGGGAGAACTCTGAGCGGGGATGGGGTGCTCACACTCCTGGATACACCTGAGCCTGGTCCCCGAGTGACAGAAATTACCGAATGGAAGCAGAATCCCCTGAGTGAGCACGCTGAGCTGTCTGCCACTGAGGGCCCCTGGCTGAAACCCACAGCGAGCCAGCGAACCCAGCAGGGCTGCGCTGCACCGTTCTGTGCATCCGTGAGACTCACGCCTGCGCGTCACCTGTGACTAACACGCATCCCAACCGCACATAAGCATGTGCGGTGTGTGATCATAAAAGAGGTGTTGAATGGTTTTTTAAAACTAAGCTACAGACATCTTCAAACATCCTCAAAAGTACAGGTCACAGAATTATAGATTCATGGCAGCTAGAGTTTTAGCAAAATCCGGTGTACTCACTGTAGGATAATTTGAGGCTTCAAGCTACAGGGGGGCGTGGGGAATCTCCTAGGAACAGAGCGGTCCGAGGGATGGTGCCAGGGTTCTAAAGGTGTCCCCTTCCAGACACTCTCGCTGGCAGGCTGTGCGGCTCCCACCGAGGGAGCCGTTTCACAGGGGGCACCTATCCCCTTCCCGATGGCGATGGTGGCTCTGAGCCCCTCGTCCTGCAGCGTCTGAGCACCCCCCCCCCCACCCCGAGTCAAAGGCCTGTTCGCTGCACCCTTCGTGTGCCCGGCTTGGGTGGCGGGTCAGAGCTGACTTCCAGGTGCATGTTCCTTCTGGAGGGGGGAGGGGAAACGGCTCATCTTCAGAACTGAACCAGGAGATGGAAATTTTCCTCAACAGTGAAAACAGCGTCCAAAAGGGTGGTTTGGGGTCTGCGACTGAGTTCATGTTCAAGTCACTTACAAGCCCCTCAGATATCTGCCAACTCGCCCAGGAACCCGCCCAGCCCCTGACACTGGGGTCCCACCGGCTTGCAGATGACTCAAGGGTCCTTTTCACTGTGAATCCACCTCCCAACATTAAATTCCTTCATCAAATAGGATAGAGGAAAACTTATTAACAATTTTTTTTTATTTTCAGCACTAATATTTATACAGCTGTAAACTCAGGGAATTATCCACACTGGTATAACCTGGGGGGACAGTTAGTAAGCACCTTCAATGGTTTCCACAGTTTAAGAATTCACCATTAAAAAATAGTTATAAAAATTATACAAAATCATGACACACATTTGATATGGAGGGCTCGATATGGAATGAACGATAAATACAAAAAGAAAGTGAAACTAACATATGGGTTGGGCTATATAAACCACCCATGGGTTCCCCAAACCTTGTGATTCTTGGGGATACATCTGCCTCTGAGAAGACACACTCCAATTATTCCCGGAAGGCTCCCTCCCGATTCCGGGGCCCATGGGCTGTGGCCCTGGCTGGTGTGTCAAGGAGCAAAACGGCGAGCATGTCAGTGACGCTGAACTTGTAAGGCCACAGGGCGGGGCTCAGGCCTGGGAGGTTCTGGGCACCCTTGGGGCACTCTGTTGGGGAACGGTTCCGGGGCTCTGGGGCGGGGCATATAACCCTC
The DNA here is from genome assembly GCF_004126475.2 of Phyllostomus discolor. Classification (NCBI taxonomy): domain Eukaryota; kingdom Metazoa; phylum Chordata; class Mammalia; order Chiroptera; family Phyllostomidae; genus Phyllostomus; species Phyllostomus discolor. The sequence continues at coordinate 5,468,974 of NC_040917.2, read as the reverse complement.
ATTTGGGCTGCGTACACTTGTCTGAGGGTTTGGGGGGGGGGGGGGGGTTCTGCCTTTGGGTAGGTACAGAGACTTTCCCGTTCCGGAAGCTCAGGGCTGATGTTTTGGGGAACAGTGAGGGGCACGTTGTTGAGGCTCAGGCTGGTGGTCACCCAGCCACCAGGTCAGACAGTTTTTCGTCCGGGCCCTTCGACTAGGGTGCTGCTGCGGAATGCGCAGTGAGGGAACAAGGCACTCTCATCTTCACTTGTGCTCGATGCAGTCCACTCCCAGGGTGTTGTCCGGGCAACGGCAGGTCCTGCCTCCCGGGGTGGCCAAGCAGAGGTGCGTGCAGCCACCATTGTTCACTGCGCAGTAGTTGTGACCTGGAAAAGGCGGCAATACCAGGGAAGGCTGTGCCAGGCACTCAGCTAAGCTCGTCTCCTGGCTGCCTCCTCATCCTCCGGGATTCGCCAGGTGGGCAAGAGCCCCGCCTGCTGCTCTGGGGGCCACGGGGGTCTCAGGGAGAGTGCTCTTCCTCTCAGTGTAACGTGGAGTCGGAGTTTCAAAGCACAAAGCACCCTCCATCTAGCCTGCCCGGCGGGCTGTGCCCTTGACTCGGGGGGAGGGGGGAAGCAGGGAGGAGAGTGTGTAAGGGGAGAGGTCCTGAAGGGACAGCCCAGGCTCGGCAGCCAGGCTGCCTAGAGGCCCCCAGCTCCGCCGCTGTCCGCTGTGTGCCTTTGGGCCTCGCGGCTCCCGTTTCCTTCCTTACAAAGTGAGCACACTGCAGTGCTGCCCTGGTCGGGCGGCTGTGAGGGCGGAATGAACTAAGGAACACAGAGCCCCTGGAAGGCTGAGTGAGTTAGTCTGTGTAACGTGCCAGCTCACAGGAAGGTGTTCATGCTTGTAATTATGTTGGTTATTAATTATTGTTGCCTTTAGACCGAACAGATGGGCTTCCCGAGCAGCAGAGACCCTAACACTGACGCTCCTGTTTGGAACCTGAAGACCCCACACGTCTCGACCCAGCCTGAGATTCAGCACCTTTCCTCCCCCCTGCCCACCTTTCCTCACCCCTGCCCACCTTTCCTCGCCCCTGCCCACCTCATTCCCTCCCGTTTTCTCTTTACCTGGCCCCCCTCCCTGGCAAGAATTAAGGCAGGCCCTGACGGAAGGAACATGTGATCGGGACCACCAGAGGCTGCGCCGGTAGCAGCCAGAGGACGGGCCCTGAGCCGGGGGCCTTGGCCCTGGACAGTCAGAGCAGAGCCGAGTTACCTTGGGGACACTGAGGCAGGGCGGTGGTGATGCCGTACAGCCGGGCCTGCTTGTGGGGGTGGAAGGCATCCGTCTCTTTGGAAACAGCGAGGTCAACGGCGATCACGGAATTCCTGCAAGAACCAAAGGGCAGAAGGGGGAACACGCCTGATGGCCCAAGCGTTCTCTACAGACCAGCCTCCCTCGTAGTTCGGGAGGAAATCAGAGGCTGTAAACAGATACACTGGCCAGCCTTGCTTTCTAGCCATCCCTCCCTCCCTCCCTCCTCTGGGCTGGGTCAAGCCTGCACTGTTCTATCTCCTAAAGCAGGACAGGGATCAGCTGGTTTCCTCCCCACCCAGCACCAAATTCCAAGCTGGGAAATCGGCTGTCTACAGACAGCCCTGGCCGCAGCACTGGCTCGCCGGCTGGGCTGAACCCTCCTTTGTGCAGGAAGGGGCGGTCAAGACGGGGCTGCGGTGTCCTGCAGTTTAAGGACAATGAGGAAGCAGAGGCACAGAGTGGGCATGGAGCCCACCAGCCAAGGGACCCTGGGCCAGTGCCTGGGGAAACGGCAGACGTGCCCAGCACTCAGCAAGCTCAAGTTCACCGACTGAAACTGCCACCCACCCTGCAGCATCTACATTATAAGTGGTACCCCCTGCCCCCACCCAGGAGCCCCGCCTTGCCCATCTCCGACGACCGGAGGGGGCATCTTGGAGGCCAAGCCAAGAGGCCGATGGGAAGGGCTCGGCAGCGCCCCCCTCCCCCGAGGTGGAGAGTGGCAGGGCTGGCGGCCGCTGACGTACGTCTTCCAGTCCGTGTAGTACAGATTCTTCCCGAAGCTCGTGACCGAGAAAGGATACTGGAGCCCTTCAAGGACCCTGCGTCGGCTGGACTGCCCTGGCTGCAGGCACTCGGCCCTGCTGGTGCCTGCGTGAGGGGAACAGGCCACTCATTGTTCGCACAAGAAATGGCCCCTTTGTGTCACGGGACAGGAGCAGCGAGAGCGAGGGCGAGAGGGCTGGTGTTCGAATGGCGGGTCCCAGAGAACATGGGGGGCGTGCCCCTCAGAGCTGGGGAGCTGTGCCCCCACCCTCTCCTGCCCCCGTGGGCCGACGCCCGCCTCTGTCGGGCACCTCAGCCCGGCTGTGCGGGCAGCTGTAAGAGGAGCAGAGGCCCACTCCCGGAGCACGGGGCTCGGCCGGAACGCCGCCACCGGCCAGCTCTGGCTCACATCCCGATGCCCCCCGGGGCTTCTCCAGACCCCTCCCTGAGTGCAGGCCGAGAACCAAGCCTCTTTGCTGGTCAGCAACTGTGCAGGGCCTGGCGCCCGTGCCCACGCGGCCACAAGGCTGTGCTCCTTCAGCCAGCACACTTTGCCCCCACCCCCATGTGCCCCAAGTTCAAGACGTGGTCCCTGTACCCCAGCAGTACCTGACGGTCTGCACCAGAGTGGGTTCTCAACAGACACAGATGGATGGTTGGTGTCCCGCCCCAACTAAGCACCCTGCCCACAGCCCTCACCCGAGGGGCACCCCACATCTGCCGGGAGACACACGTCGGAACAGTACTACTTCATCTCTCTTGGCTCCAAGTCCTGCCCTGTCCCCACTTGTGGGGACAATGTGAGCGACAGGAACACAGGTTGGGAATTACTAGGTATCACGGTGAGGACAGGCTCTGGGGTTGGCGAACTTTTTCTGAAGAACCAGACAGTAATTGTTTTAGGTTCTGTGGGCCACGAGGCAAAATCAAGGACACTGTGTAGGCATTTATGTAGCCAATTAAAATACAGCATTTAAAAATGTGAAAACTGTTCCCAGCTCCCAGGTTACTACACCAGGTGGTATAGGAGCAGGTGGCAGGTCGGCCTGGCCTATGGGCTGTGGTTTGCTGACCCTAGACTTTGATGAGGGAGAGACCCCACCCCAGAGAACCTCAAGCCCAGAGAAATAATAAATTTCAGAGCGAGGATGTGCAGCTATTTTGTGCAGGAAAGAAAAGTGATGCCCTTTCCCGTAACATCCTCTTGAGGTATGGCCTGGGCTGGCTCCGTGTGGCCGACAGTAACTGTTTGGTTTAGAAAAGCCTGCCCCACCCCGAGGTCACCTGCATCCACCCAGCAGAGCTGGGATGAGTAGGCATCAAAGGTCAGCCCGTTGGGCAGGCCCAGGTCCTCGTGCACAAGGACCCTCCGGTTGGTGCCATCCATGTAGGAAGTTTCAATTTTGGGGTTGTCTCTGTTCCAGTCTGTCCAGTAAAGGTTCCTGGAGGAGGAATAGGCGGGGAAAGAGGAAGAGAAATAATGAAGACGCACGAGAAAGCATATTGAAAACCCCCCGAGGAGGAGCCTTGGATGGAGCCGTGAGCAGACACGATGACCAGGTGGGTCAAAAGCACGTGGAGGGGCGGAGCCATGCTGCCCTCTGGCTCTGCATTTGAGCTGGCTGCTCTGTGAGCACCGAGTCCCCTTCCCTCAAACGCCTCCGCAGAGTCATTAAAGGAGGAAAACAGAACAGGACGCCACAGGCGGCACAAACACGTGGGAGCCCCACGTGCTGTCACCGCCCAGGGAGGCTCAGCACACCCGTCCTGGGCACAGGTGGTGGCGGCCCCTGAACAAGGGATGTGGCCTCAGAGTGTCGTGGGGCCCATGGGGCCCGGTATGTCAGGCTCACAGCCTGCAGCTGGGAGAGGGAGAATGAGACGAAGCCAGAGGCGCTGACGAAACCGTCGGAAGGGGTCTCCTCGGCCTGGGCGCTGGGCAGCCCCCGGGCAGGGCCCTGAGGGTGCATTTATACCCAATGCCCTGCTGAGGTTCGTACAGCTCAGCTGTTGATCCGCATTCAACCCACGTGGAAATGCCCGACTTACAAAGTCTCTCGGGAAAGGATGTGAAAGTGGAACATGGTAGCAAGTCCCCGACAGTAACAGACCTTCTGGCGTCTCACTGTGGGTCGCTGTCGGCCACCCACCGCAGCCATGCATGTCAGGGGAGAGGCGCTGGAGTCAGAGCCTCACACCGACACCCCCGGGGGCAGGGGCGGGGGCGGGGACAGCAGACGCTCGCAGACTGACACCACGCACCCTCTCACGGAGTCCGTCACGATGCCCCTGGGGTTCACCAGGTCGGTCTCAAACAGCACCCGGCGCTGGGTGCCGTCCAGCTTCGCAACTTCGATCCGATCCAGGCGGGAATCCGTCCAGAAGAGGTTGCGGCCAAGATGGTCAAGGGCAATGCCTTCCGGGCTTCCAAGATCTAGAAGCAAACACAAAACAGGTCTGATTTTTTGAGCAGGTGAAAAGCAGTTTTTCTGATCATTCTGTGCTGTTTCACACGTTGTCCAATCCTTGCACCATGACATGTTTGTTGTTATAAAGTAATACTCAAAGTGGCAAATTAGTAGATGTCACTCATTCCCTGGGTGGACCCACCACCTGTGCACCACATTGGGAACCAGGTCCAAACGGTGCTGAAGCTTTGGCCATGCCTTTAAGGAACCCACAGCCAAATCTGAGTTCTGGGTCCCTTGGGAGCACAGGGAGGGTCACTGGCCTCAGCCTGGGGAGACCAGGGAAGGCTTCCTGGGGGAGGTGACATTCATGAAGCCGGCTCCTGAAGGAGCAACAGGAGTCTGTCAGGCAAAGGTCCTGCATGAGGGTTTTTCAGGTTGTGGGGCGGGCTCCTAAATCTAAAGGAAGACGGACATGGTCTAAGTGACCCGTGTGTAATTGTGTGGCTGGACACCGTTGAGGGTTGACAGTGGCCAGAGATGTGGTTAGGGTATCCGTGTTAATGAGCTTACAGCTTATCATCCCACAGGCAAAGGGGAGGCACAGGAAGCTACTAGGATGAGGAATGAAACAGATTTACCAAATTCATTCACTATTGGGGAAAAAAGGTCATTTCAGAGAAAAAAATACATGAGGCATTAGGAGTATAAAGAAGGGGTGTCACGGACCCCAAGCAACACTCGGTGAGTCTTCGCTGGGGTGTAAGTAACTGATCCTCACGCAGGGGCTGCCACAGGGCAGGCCGACGACGGTGGGGACCTTCAGCGCCCACCCAGCTCCTCAGGCACTCAGGGCGGCACGGCCTCCCGATGGGAATGAAACCAAAACCCCACCAGGGTTTGCTGGTGTCACTCAGGGGCCTTTCCCCTCGTCTGACAAGAACGTCGAAGGCCATTTACTGTGGCCGGAGGCGGAAGCTGCCCTCCCGGCGGGGTCTGGGGCGTGAGGAAACCCTCGAGCCCTGTGTTTCCTTTCTCATCAGTGCAGGAGTGAGCAGGACCTCAGCCCCTGCAGCGGCCTGCCCTGGATGGTGGGCACACGTGTGACTGCGGGTGCTGGGAGCACCAGGACCCAAAAGGCACCCACCGCAGGCAGTTTATTAAGAACTAGAAAGAGCTCTCGAATGAGATCTTCACTGTTCAAACTCCAAGTGGAGATTTATAAAGGATGGAATCGTTTCCCATGCTCCTAGAGGTGAAGGGACGGCAAGACTGACCTCCAAAGGCCCTCCAGACTTCCAGACGGACCCAGAACACGTAACTCTGGGCTCCGTTGGCAGGGAGCACATCCCGTGCAGGCGGCAGGAGCTGCTCAGACGCACAGCGAAAGGGGAGAGGCTGCTCAGTGGGAGCCTCCTCACAAGACCCCCTGGAAGCCCCAGTCCTGACCGCAGGGCCAAAGGCAAGCAACCCTGGCCCCCCGCCCCGCCCCAGCCAGGAGCCACTTCTGTATGGGCCACGGCACCAGCAGGGGCCTGGAGACGCCACCCTGCACTGTGCTGTCGGGGTGAGGAGCGAAGACGGCAAGGCGACATACTCAGGAAACAGATTAGGACACACTGAAGGTTACTGCGCTAGGACTTGAACTCCAGGAACGAAAGAGAAGCCCAGGACTGTATGAAATAAGGAAGACGAGACAAAGAGAAGCCCACCGCCACGCTCACGCGCCAGCGATGCACCGACCTGCCCCGTGCTGAAGGCTTCAGTGGGAGTTCCTTGCTCTTTTTCACTAACAAAAATCGATTCCCTTCCTTCTGCAATATCACACGTGGGTTTACTCATGTCCCCACAGTGGGCCCCACCTGGAATGCTTCTGACGGGCCTTCCAGCTTTCTTGGACGATTATCAGCTTTAGAAGTGACCGGAAATAGTGGCGAGGACCTGCACCCCCCCCCGACTGGGTTTCCAAGTCAAATCGCAGATCACGGCACATTTTTAACAGAGAGAGGCAGGATGCGAAAAGGCGTTTCTGAACTTCTGTTCACTAAACCAAACTATGAAAACTAGCAGATGTTGTTGAAATAGCACGTTAGCTTCCAAAAAAGGACGCCGGGTCTGCGTCCAATGCCGGTCACATTCGTCTCAACCTCAGCTGCATGTCTGTGGCATCATCTCTTACCAAAGAGGGAGCCAGAGAAGGGAAAAGGGCTGCTCCACGGGCAAAGGAACCTTCCGGAAAATCAACTGTTAGGGAAATTGACACAGGAAAGTGGAAAAGCTTCCTTCTGCCCCAAGGAAAGAGAAACACCCAGTGAGGCCATCTACTTTAAAGATGCAGCTTTGATTTGAGGGTCCTGCGGAGGACGCAGGATGATTTCACACAAGCACCACCAGCATGAGCACATCTTTGGGTGGAGAATTCCTGAAAGCCCGCTGCCCTCTCCAGCACACGGGGATTTGTACAGAGCCCTTGGATTTTTGTTGTAACGGTCAGTCTTCAGTGCTGACAAAACACATCCAGGTAAAACAGTGTTGACTTGTTGAATGTATGCATCAAAATAATACATAGAGTCCTTGGCTGACAACGGCACCCCTAAGTTAAGGAATTGAGGTTAAAGGTTAAGGGGTAGCAGCCTGTGCCAAACCATCATGAACGTGGCTGTCAGTTGTGCAACAAAGGCAAGTCAGCGAGAGTTCGGCCTGCTCTGCTGTGCTGCTCTGGGACAGTCTGAGCCCTCGGGGTGCGGGGTGGGTAGTGAAGAGACACCTCCTTCCCCGGGGTGACGTGACAACCTCTTAACATGAACAGTCTTGGGAACAGACTCAACTATCACGGGCAGTGCTGGCCAGTGTGCTTGTGACCCTCCACCTGTGTGGTCCGTGTGCCTGTTGCCGGTGGGAAACCCTAACGGAGCACACAGTGGGCAGACACTCCGAGGACTAACTCTACGCTCAGCAGCCAGAGGGTGAAATGCACATCCTCGCTGCACAGTTGAGGTTGGCCTTTTACTGTTCATTAAAACTGGCCACACGGTTTCAGAGAAAGGCATGCGCTTGCCTGACTTTGGTTTTATTCTTTGTAGCCTAGCAACGAATCCCAGCTGAGGGGTTCCTGGTTCAAGGACGAGTCCTCGGGGGACTCCTCAGAGAATGCTGGACAGACCCAGCCCCTCAGAGGTCACCATGTCCTGTGGGCAGCATCCACTCAGCGGAAGACAGGCCCTCCCTCACCCACCTTGCCGGATGATGGTGGTTGGCTCCCCGCCAAGCAGGCTGGCTCTCCCAATGGAAGGCTCGCTGATGTCGGTCCAGTAAACCATCTTGTCCACGCAGTCGAAGGCCAGTCCGATGATGACTTTGTCCTGGAAGCACAGATGGGGGATGAGAACGGGCCGCCCTGGAGCACCACAGCGACCCAGGTGCCTCTGTGCTTTGTTTCATCAAGTGTCTTCTAGTCTTTTGTCCACTTTAAAATGTTTGTTATTGAGTTGTGTGAGTTCTTTACATATTTCAGATAAAAGCCTTTTGTCATCTACCTATGCATGTAAGTGTATGTGTGTTATATTTTCTCTCAGTATACAGCTTACTTTTTCGTTTGCTTAACAGGGTTTTTGAAAAAAAAGTTTTTAATTTTTATTAAGTCCAATTTATTTTTTTCTTATAGCTAATGCTTTTTGTATATCATCTAAAAAAATTTTTGCCCACCTGCCCTGGCTGCTGTGGCTCAGTGGAGTGAGTGCTGGCCTGTGAATCAAAGGACTGCCGGTTCAATTCCCAGTCAGGGCACATGCCTGGGTTATGGGCCAGGTCCCCAGTAGGGGGCGTGCAAGACACAACCACACATTGATGTTTCTCTCCCTCTTTTCCTCTCTCCCTTCCCTTCTGTCTAAAAATAAATAAATAAAATCTTTAAACATTTTTTTGCCTACTTGAAGATCATTAAAAAAAGAAATATAAGACATAAATATTGGGAAGAGATAAAACCACTCTATTCCAAGCCAATATGAGTGTTGAAAATCCTGGGGAAACTATAAAACTATTATAACTAATTATTGAACCTAGCAAGGTCACTATAAAATTGTATCTTTACTAGCAAAAAATAAAATTTGAAAACAATAGTGTTTACAATAGCATCGAACTCAAAGTATTTAAGAATGTTTTTAAATGTGCAATATTCTACACTGAATCTACCAAACAATGTAGAATGAAATTAAAGAAGACCCAAATAAATGAAGAGATAATTAGTGTAGTGGATTATAAGATATGATATTGCTGAAATACCAATTCTCCCTAAATAGAGTTAAAGATCCTAAACCATCTTCATCAGAATCCCAGCAGGCTTATGTTGGGGATGGGAGGTGGGCAGAAACTTACAAGCTTACTCTGAAATGTATCTGAAAATGCAAAGCAAGGCTCTGGGGACCACAGAGGTGGAGGAGCAGGATGACCTTTGGTGGGAAAATCGGGGTTCTCAGCAGACACTTTTCCCTCAGGAGTCAGGTCAAAAAGGACACAGAGATGCTCACCTCACACCGCACACAAGAATCAGTTCTAATGAACCAGAGACCTCAGTGTGAGAGCTGAACTACAAAACTCTCAGCAGGAAACAGGGGAGCCTCGTATCATTGGATGTGGCAATGATTTCTGGGATAGGACATTAAAAACAAAAATAGATAAATTAGACTTGATCAAAATTAAAAACATCTGTGCATGAAAGAACACAATCAGCAGAGTGAAAGGCAACCCTGAAAGGGGAGAAAATATTTGCAAATCACGTATCTGCTAAGGGGTTTAATATCTAGACTGTATCAAGAACTCCTACAACTCAATGACAACAAAAAAAACGCCTAATGACCAAATGAGCGAAGAATATGAATACAGATTTTCCCAAAGACACACGAATGGCCCACAAGTGCATGAGGACATGCTCTCTGTTGCTCATCAGTAGAGAAACACAAAACAAAACAGCAACAAGAGCACTTCACATCTGTTAGGGGGGTTACTGTCAAGGAGCGGAAAGCAGGTGCTGGCGAGGTGGCAGAAACGGGAGGCCCTGGGCTCTGCTGGTGGGAATGCGCACAGCACTGCTGTTCGGGGGAACGGAACAGCAGCAGGTCCTTGGAAAATTAAAAACCGAGCTACCGCGTGATTCAGCAATTCCACACCTGAGTTACACCCGAAAGAAGGGAAAGCAGGACTCAAATATCTGCACATGCGTGTTCACGGCAGCGCTACACACAGCAGCCAAATGGTGGAAGCGACCCTGTCCTCTGATGAGCAAACGAGTAAAATGCGGCTGTGCATGAAAGAACACAATCAGCAGAGTGAAAGGCAACCCCTGAAAGGGGAGAAAATATTTGCAAATCACGTATCTGATAAGGGGTTTAATATCCAGAATATATCAAGATTGTGTTCCGACACCCACGTGACGGAATAGGAGACCCGACGCCCACGCGACGGAACACCATCGGCCTTGAAAAGGGAATGCCGACACCTGCTACAACGCGGACAAACCTTGAGGACATCATGCTGGGTGACGTGAGCCCCTTACGAGAGGACAGACACTGTGTGATTTTCCTTACATGAAGTGCTTAGGAAGGCCAAGTTCATAGAGACAGAAAGCAGAAGGCCGGTCGCCAGGGGCTCGGGAGGAAGAAAAACAGAGTTCACTTTGAACGGGCATAAAACGTCAGGTCGGGGTGCTGGAAAGTGGCAGAAACAGAGAAATTATAAACAGAGTGTGATGAAGATTGCACAACACTGTGGATGTGCTTAACGCTGCCAAGTGACAGTTAAAACAAGTGAAGTGGTGATAAATGAAAAACCTGAAGTACACAGCGGACACTCCCCCTGTGCATTGGCCCCTCCCACCTCCACTCTCGGCTCCCAGAGCCTCATGGACACTCCGCCTCTGCCCCTGGTCTTGGGGGGTGGGGGGGCTGCCTTTCCCAGAGAAGTAAGCCGTCCCCACGGCGAGTGTGTGCAGGAGGCTGCCCAGGAGGAAGAGAGGCCACCCTCAGGGTCCCCATCTCCCAGGGCAGCAGGAGAACACCCAGGCCATGCACCCTTGCGTGCCATGAGCAGTTCGAGCACCAAAGCGCCATCCTGGGACCCCACCACGGAACGAACGGTCCGTGAAACAGATGGGTGGTTTCTTGTCTCGGGTCTCCTATTCTTGGCAGGAGGGCACACGTCTGATCCACAGCACATGCACCAGCGTGTGTGTGGCAGGTGTGCTGAGAGCCATGATGACAGACAAAGCAGGAGAGGGCACGAGACCGGGGCAGGCTTCTCTGAGAGGTGGTCTGGCTACACCCTGCTGTGTCCCCAGGTCATCGAAGCGTCACCAGGCACTACAAGCCAGCACTCACCGGGGCATGCAGCAAAGTCTTGGCGTCTGTCTTCCGCATGGTGCTTCCCTCCAGTGGGAGGCGCTCTATCTTCCCAGTCTGGGCAAAGAGTAAGTGGGTCCCAGGGGGCAGGGGGATCACAGTGGGAGGAACCAAAGGTCGCTGGTGAATCGGAGGAGCTACTGTACTCAGACCTAGGGGGCAGGAGAGGTCAGTGAGCAAGGCCTGAGGGCAGCAGGAATGCACACCCACACACGCCTGTGCACACTCATGCACACACACACACACGCCAGGTCACGTCACCTGCATGCCACCACAGACCGCAGGCATACAAAGCACGGGAGCAAAAAGACCGCGCAGGGCGCTGGTGAGGAAGACAGTGCAGGGCTGAGTGTCACAGAAACCGAAGTTGCCTCGTTGTGCACGCCTGCTTTGGACACGGGCCACAGCAGGGAACAGCAGCATGGCAGCCCTGAGAGCCCTGCCCACAGGGAGCTCCATACAGTGGACGCTGCTGAACTTTGTGCAATACAGACTGTCAGTGAACTGGCCCGAGGTGGGCGGCCTCACGCCCACTGCAGCAGCATGCCCTCCGGCCTTTCCAGAGCACGTGACGACCAGGGGCTGCCTCTCCCTGGGACTGGGCCTTGCCTCCTTGCTGCTGGCCTTGTCTCGGAGCATGGCTCCCTGGCTCACCTGACAAGAGGATCCCAGGAGGGGACAGGCAGCCCGTGCTGCAGGGTAGGGGCACCAGATGGGTATCGGGACACCTGGGTCCCATGGCCACAGCTGTGGAAACCTGCTTGCATCCTACATGGCCTGGGGCCTACATGGCCCCGGGCACAACTGTGGAGGAGGCCGGGGTCCCAGGGCGAGAACTGTTCCTCCCCGCTGCCCGAGGAGGCCAGGCACCGGGGTACCTACCAGCCTGCGGGGTCCCAGTGTGGGGACGCTGGAAGGCCTGGCTGCCCACTACAGGGAGTCACCTGGGGCTCACGTGCCCTCTCTGCTGCCAGCCACAGCGTGGCTGCCGCAGGGGCCGCTGGTCTCTTGCACGCAAGGGGAGGGGAGGGTAAGGGGAGAGAGCATGGGAGGGGCAGAGAGAGAGAGGGAGGGAATGGGGCTCAAGCCAGGGGAGCTCTCAGGACCGAGGGCGGCAGAAAGCGACAACTGTGTCCCCGGCAGGACCCCCCCACCCCGAGACGCTCACAGGCACTGGAAACGCTGGTCTGCAGGCCTGTCTGCGGCCCAGGCCCAAGCACACGCTGGCCCCAACTTACAGGGGGGCCTCATCCTGGTCCTGGTGCCCTCCAGTTCTCGGCCGTCGCGGTCCACACACCAGCAGTAGCCGGTGCTGCCGTGGCACTGGGTGGGCACGTAGTTCCCGTACTCGTCACACTCGGGCACAAACAGCCCCAAGGGCAGGGGGTGCTGTGGGCCCGTCACACCAGCTGTCTCCAGGATGTGCTCACGCTCCAGCTGGCAGCGGGTTTTCTCCACTTCTGTCAAGAGAAGCACGGGGGGGTGTCAGCTGGGCCATCACCGGGGGCCATGGCCTCGGCTGCACGGGTCTCCGCACCTGACTGGGTCAGCACTCCAGTGCCCTTTACCAGCTTTTTAAAATTCAAAACATCTTTCTATTTAACAGACTGAACAGTCAAAAAAGACTACATTTGCATTTGCTTTTCTCTCCTAGGCAATTTTTCTTTTCAAGGTTGAGGCAAAATCAACATCACTCGAAACAAAGCATTTTAAGTGATCAATCCAGTGGCATTTCGGAATCACAGTGCTGTGCGGCCACCCCCCATCCAGTGCCGGCACATTTGCCCGCAAAGGAAACCCACGCCCCCACTAGGCATGGCCACCCCGCCCCCACAACCACCAGTCTGCTCCGTGGCTACCCCGAACACGTCACGTAAACGGAATCCCACGACACGTGAGCTTCTGTGCCGGGCTGTCTGCACTCGGCAGCAAGTGTGTGACTCAGGCTGCAGCCTCGTTATCAGCGCACACTTCCTTCCTTCGGCGGCTGAATAGCGTGCGGAGCAGCCCGTTCTGTGCGCCCTCCCCTGCACGACTGGAAGGGTAGCACTGACATTTGGTTTAAATTTTTTTAAAAATTGTTTTTTCTTACATTTGACTTTTTAAAAAAATTCAAACTTCTGGACTACCTACATTGAGTCACAAAGATTTAAGGACCGAAGGCAGAAGGGCCACTCACCAACGTGCGTGTCTCTTTAATGACACACTCACGTTTGGCACAAAACACGGCCTCCTAACTGCGCCGCAACTCACATCCCAGAGCCGGAAATACTTCTGGATCTGTGGGGAGCTGCTGATAACAAGCTGCAGCTGAGAATAAACAACTCCCAGACCCTACGTGGCGCTGTGGCTGGTTCCACACAACCAGAGTCCGACCAGCGCAGGGCCAGGCCAGCGGTGCCCCCCACCTGTCCTGCACGGCCCCGCCCAGACACCCGCGTGAACCGCACTGCCCACACCCCCCAAAGGGGACGCTGTCAGCTGTCTCCCTTCCAGGCCTTTCCGTGGGCTGCTCACTGTGTGACACCCCCACCCCTTCCCACCCAGTTAACCCTTTAAACCAACTTGGCGTTCCCTCCCTTCCTCCAGGCCCCCCAGGCTCTGTCACTGCAGCCTGTCCCAGTGACAAGTCCTGCCTGGCCTCCCTGGGCCCACTCCAGGATCCGAGGCAGCGAGTGACTGCCTCTCCGTGACCCAGGGATGACCGCAGCCCGCCCCCCGGGAGCTCACAGTCTGGAGCGAGGGAACGGGGAACACAGTGGCGGTCCCGCCGGAGTATTGACAGAGGGGCCCGGGATAGAGCAGACACAAGGAGAGGCTGAGATCCTCTCCCAGCATGGAGCACCAAGGTGCACCCACACGCTGTTGGCGACCTTCAAGGGGAGATGCGGCTACAGACCTGGGGCAGGGCTCCACCAACTCTTCCGCTGTGTGGGTCATGGTCCCTTTTATGACTACTCAACTCTGTGGTTACTGCATGAGAGCAACGAAGTTTAGTACGTAAACATAGGAGTGTTTCAATAAAACCTTATAAACATGGGCACTAGGCTAGATTTGGCCTGTGGGGGCTGTGGTTGTCAGCCTCTGCTCTAGGGTACCACTTGTGCCTGGGGGAACTTTATCTAAACATGCTAATTTATATATCAATGTAGCATATAGTATATATACAGGATATATTGTAGTCATAGAATATTGACATATATATATTTCAAGCATTCTTTCTCTGAGAAATGTTTGTGATTCCCAGTTCCAGCACTCCTGCTCTAATCTCCAGCACATCAATGGTGCAGGTGAAGCCGTGACCCCTTCAGCGGCAGGACGGCGGCGGGAGCAGTAACTAACCTCCCAGCAACACTCTGAGCAGCGAGGACAACGCAATGAGACCACGCTCGCGGAGGGAGCGTTCAGTCCCCACCCACGTCCACCATGACGCACTTGCGCAAGGCTGAGCATTCAGTCCCCGCCCACGTCCACCGAGAGCACCTGCGAGAGGCTGAGCATTCAGTCCCCGCCCACGTTCACCGTGACGCACCCGAGTGTAGCTGAGCCTTCATCCCGCACTCACATTGGTGCTCTGTGCACATGTTGCCAATAAATGTTTAAAGTACTTTTTGGCCACGTTGCCAGTTCTCCGTCCGCTGGCTGGACGTGGCTGCCCCTCGACAGCGGCAGTGAGCCGCAGTTCAATCCATCAAGGGAACACTGTGTATGCTTTTGTCTCAAAGGCTAATTAAAAAAAAAAAAACATATTTGATGTAACAAGAGCCAAACAAAGCCAGAAACAAGCCATCTGGTTAAGGATAAAAGTGTTAAGCTGTGTTCACTCTGAAACATAGGGTGCTTACTTCAATATCGTACATAAAACAGGGTTTTAGAGTTTTCTTATAAGCTGTCTCCATTCACACGTTTCACCTAATTCTCACTACAATCCCATGCATCAGGCAGCCATGCTTTTTACACCCTGTGAGAAGGGGCCAACAGCGCAGTGAGTGGCAGCTCAGGCTGGAACCAGGGTCTCTGGGTCCCTGGCCCGGCGCCCCCGCTCTCTGCACCCACGACGGCTCACGCACACTAGACACACTGTCAGGGTAATAGTCACAGGCTGGCATAACACACTTGCCAAAATTATTTGTGGCCCACAAACCCACTTCCCTCCCATCCACGTGTGTCCACGGTGCTGCCTTTCCAACGAGCAAACGGCCTGCTCTGTGTGCACTGCCCCAAACCTTTAAGGGAGCGGGGCTGACAGTTTCTTGTTAGCATGGTGTTTGGCCGACATTCAAAACCTCTAGTGAGCTAGAATTCACAGTGGAATGAAAAACCTCAGTAGTGACTCAGGACATGGAAATTCATGTGTTAGGGACAGCTGGGACATCCTTGGTTTTCCTGGGACGGTTCTCAGCCTGGCCAGCAGCTCTAGCGGGAGCCTCAGGCCCCATGGGGAGTTTAAGGGGAGGGGGGGGGCAGGGGGAGGGGGAGGGGGCGGGAGGGGATGTGACAATAAGGATGCATTTCCTGGCCTTGTTTCCAGTTGATGAAATGATGATTCAGGCTGGGATCTTTTTACTCCCCTAGTTTGATCTGCTCAGGGAGAAGCATTCAAGACCTGATACTTATCTGGGAACAGCAAGAGGTCTAGGGTGACTTTTCTTGAGGTTGGGGACAAAGAGAAGGAGAGGAAAATGAAATAGAGGAAGAAGTCCAGAAAAACCCACCTTTTCAATCTCTCGATTTGTACCCCATTCGCTTGCCTGATTCAATGTCCTCACCCGTGCTATTTTAAATAAATAGGGCTCGCAGCATCTGATCTCCTTACTGCTGGGTGGAGGAACTCGGGGAGGGGGCGGTGGTTCAGTTCCTCGTGCACAGTCCGCACCACCCTCCCCTGCCAGGTGCCACCGCGCCTGGTGGCCTCTGCACGCACCCTCCGAGGAGCTCCTGTGGCCTGAGAACCACGCCTGCGCTCTGCTGGGGTTCAGACTTCCTGGCCCGTGGCCTCGTCTCATCAGCTGCCAGACGGACAGTGATTCGTCCAAGATCACCAAGTTTCCCAGAATGGGGATTTACCAGGGAAGGAGGCAGTGTCAGTCTGATGTGGTCTTTACCCTTACGTTCCCAGGGGTTTACTAAGAAGGCTGCCAGACGATGAGGACGAAGATGCCTCTCCCTATGAGATGTCTTCCAGCCCCGCGCCCACACGCATCCCCAGTCCCGACAGGTGGGAGAGGAGAGACAAGGCCCCGAGTGGGGAGGGAACCAGCAACCAGGATGGGGCCAGAGGTCTGCAGATGCACAAAGCCGGGACACTGCAGGCAGAGGAAACGCACCTGCAGCCTGTGCGCAGTCTCACCGCACGGAACTGGCTCCTGGGTCCCCCCGCTGTGCCGACATCTCCCAACATCCTGCCAGCGCAGGGTGTCAAACTACCGTATTCGTGATATTTCCTAAACCAGGAGCGCTGTGGCCCCCTGCATCCTGATTCTGTGTTACAAGCACTTACTGAGACTGCTGGGAGCAGGGGCCCTGCGAGCAGCAAGGGTCAGAGCTGGTAGGAGGCCTAGGGTGCCCAGGACCCCGTCAGGGTGGCACTGTGAGTGGCTGGCCGGCCCGGACAGACTGCAGTGGGTGCAGAGGAGGACGCCTATGCCCTGTGGTCAAGGGCTGGCCTGACGCAAGGGCAACAAACCTGCTTGTTCCTAGCGTGCGCGGCACGAGGCTGGGCCCAGCAGCCGGGGTGAAGGGCTCACCGACTGAGGCTGCGGGTTTGCAGGCTGAGTTCCGGGTGTCGGGGAGGGTGGCCAACAAAGCCCCCTGGGTCCAGGTCAGAGGCCTTGGAGGAAAGACGGGATGGAGGAGCTGCAAGGCTCAGCCGTGACGCCACCGAACAGACACGAGGGCCCGGGACAGCTGGGAGGCCCAGAGTCATCAGCAGGGTAACCCGGCCTGGCTTTCAGGCCCGACCTCCCCCCACTGCCTAACCTTAGCCTCTCCTTCTCATTATTCCACCCCATCTCCCATTCAAATCCTACCCATCCTGCAAAGCCATGCACACCCTCCCCAGCTCTCCGGGGTCTCCAGTCCCTGGCTACACTTACAGATTCCCTAGGAGTTACAAATGCCAGCCCCCGCCCCCGCCCCTGTTTCCTGCCCACTGATAGTGTGAACTCCTCCATCACATGGACCTTACTGTCCACAGGCTGAACTCACTGCTGAGTGCATGACAGATACTTAAGAACATTCACACCTGGTCCTGGCTGTGCTCCAATTAGCTGGGGGCCTTGGGCAAGTTAGGTCTCTCTAAACCTGTGTCCACTGACTAAACTAGTTGTCCCCCAGGGACACACAGGCCAGCGATGGGTGCCCTGGGCACCAAATGGGGAGGGTGTTTCAGGAGGGAAGGCGGGATCAACTGCACCAGGTGCTACTGGAAAAGGTGGGGTCTGAGATCTGAGAGGTAGGTGTCACCGGGGACTGTGCAGGAGCAGGTCCAGAGTGGAGGTGGGGGTGGGGGCGCAGCCGGGTGGCAGCAGTTCAAGAGCAACAGGGACTCTGGGAAGAAGGTAACCATCCCATTTTAGAATCTAATTACGCACAGAGTGACTAGACAGCAAACCTCCAAATCTGTGGGAAACATTTATAACAAAGGAAGGTGACAAAGAGTCCTATGAACCCCAGGCACAAGCAGGGGAGGCCACAGCAGCAGCCACAGGGGGCAGTGCCTATGAGGACAAAGTGGAGGGAAGCAACAGGCCTCTAAGAGTTCTGGGAAATGGTGAGAGCCATTAAGAGACCCAACCCGTTAAGAGCTCTCAGAAAGCAAAGCGGAATGTAGCTCCTGAAGCTCAGAGGGCTCTCCTACCCTCCTGGGACTATTTGCAAAGCCTCAAGGGGCTGGACACCCAGCCTCCAGGAATTCTCAACACCGACCTGGCCGGCAGGGCCCCCCAGTGGAAGAAAGTGCTGGGAAGGGAAGCTTGATCCGGCATGCTGAACACAGCAGGGACAGGGAAGGAGACAGCCAGATGCAGGGGAGGGAGGGGACAGAGCCGGGACATCTCGAAAGCTGAAGTATTTTTAAGAACTTTGCCAAGAGAACAAAAGAGGAAGCTCTGCCAGTTGGGGAAGGTATTTGAAACAAGCTTCTTTCCGATAGTTCAAGAACACGAAGCTTCGCACAAAAACAAGCCACAGTAAAGCATGGAGGTCAAATCCAATCCAAAGTGACAATAAGCAAAAAGACCATAAAGAGACCGAAAGCGACAAACTTCTATTATTTCAAAATAAGCAAGAACAGTAAGACAACGCGGTGAGACGTGCAAGAACAAAATGAATCAGAACTTGATAAACTCAGGAATGAGGCAACAGAATTCAGGAAAGAGGTAGAAATAAAAGAAAAAAAATCGTGTCAGAAGTGAAGACCAAACCAGAAGCAACATAAAGTGAGCAAACACAAGGCATTCTGCTTTGAGAGGAACGGAGGGTGGAGATGAGGGAAATGCCTGGAGCCGGAAAGAAAAGTGACAGAATGAATCTGAGAAGGGGACCGAGACTGGAGACAGGCCCAGGAGGTTCGACATGCAAAACGGGAGCCCCCGAAGAAGTACACCAAAGGGAGGAGAGAACTGATAGGGGACTCAAGAGCTGGAAAATTTTAGTTTAAGGTAAAAAGTTGTAAGTCTAGCAAGTAATGTGTATAGTTAAGCTTTTGTTTCAGAAACTACAGATAAGGCCCATCCTGGCTCCTGGGAAAAGCAGCCGACCTCCTGGGGCACTGGCTAGAGATTATGGCCTGGGGACAAGTTGGAGGCATCCAGGCCTTTTGTGTGACCGCCCCCCCCCGCCCCCCCCCCACCCTTGGGAACAGCTAACTGCGGAGAACAGGAATGCTGCAGCTTCGATCACCTAATCCTCCCTGAATTTCAAAGCCCTCACCGCACCTTGCTTGTCCTCCCCCACCCCCTTATACAAGGTCTGGCCAGGAAAGAGAAGAGAAGATGGTTTGCTAGGATATGAACCCTCCATCTTCTCGGGTCCCGGCCATCTAAATAATGCGCCCATTCAAGATTCAATCGCTGTCATTGCTTATTGGATTTGGTAGTGACAGGCAGCCTGAACGCCAGTATCTTTTCCGGTTACAGAACAAACACTGAAACTGTTAATTCAAGAAAAAAAAATCCTGATATTAAAAACTAAAGACCTGAAATGACAAATTGAAAAAGCACACAGTGTAACTACCGATACAGACTCAGACCGACCAACACCAAACCATATTCTAGTAAAACCACTGACCTTCTGAAGGGAACGAAAGAAGGCAAAGAAAAAGTCCTTTGGGCATCTAGGTTACAAAGGGGGAAATTACCTTTGGTGATCATTTGCATTTGCAACTGGCATGCTTTATGTCAGAAGGAATCTGAGACAGTCCAGGAAAGAAAGTGAACCAAGCAATAATAGTGTTGGCAGGAGCCCTTTCAAGGAATCGACCAGAGAGGAAGCTTCTGACAACCACGAAACCAGAGAGAGACACTGACTTAAGGCCCGGTAACAAGCAATACAGTTCCTCCTTGAACTAAGACCAAAGCGGGGTAGAAAGGGAGAGAATGTATACAATGGTTACAGGCTCGGGCAATAGGGGTGCAACCATAAAAATAAGGTGAGGGGGTGCGGAGAGCAGATGCAAAAAGCTTTTAATTGTTCTCAGAAATTG
This sequence comes from Phyllostomus discolor, assembly GCF_004126475.2. Classification (NCBI taxonomy): domain Eukaryota; kingdom Metazoa; phylum Chordata; class Mammalia; order Chiroptera; family Phyllostomidae; genus Phyllostomus; species Phyllostomus discolor. The sequence continues at coordinate 5,449,406 of NC_040917.2, read as the reverse complement.
TACTGGTGGTGGTAGTGTTGGTAGCATTATCCTCAGGCTGTTAGGTGAGTGTGTGGGATAAAGCCAGTAAGGAATTGTGGTCTAGTCTAATCTCATCACCCACTGCACCGTGAGAACCGGGATTCTCACTCAAGAAAAAACAGCTACAGATACAATCCAGAAGCGGTTAAGAAAAATCCCGTAGTTGTGAATTTGAACTGGAGATACCAACATGAACTCATAAGGTGTTCCTAGCTCTGTCTGAGCACCCCTAGTACTGAGATCGCTGTCCTGCAATACCGTTTTCCATCAAAAGAAGCCAAGGCTTCGTGGAGAAGGGCTGGCTCCGGTTCTGAGGCAGGAAATACACATGAGCCCAAACACACCTGGGCCCACTAGAGAGCAAGCAAGCTATCAGAGGCTCCTAGGATCGTGTCAAAAGGACCAGGGGCAAAGCAGGGAAGGGTTTTCAGGAACTACTATAAAGGACACATGGACAAAACCAAAGGGGGGGCCCTGGCTGGTGTGGCTCAGTGGATTGAGCATGGGGTGCGAACCAAATTGCCAGTTCAATTCCCAGTCAGGGCACATGCCTGGGTTGTGATCCAGGTCCCCAGTATGGAGCACATGAGAGGCAACCACACATCGATATTTCTCTCCTTCTCTAAAAATGAATAAATACAATCTTAAAAAAAAACCCCAAAGAGGAGGATGGAAGTGAGGGAAGGAGGTGGGTTTGGCTGGGGTGGGGGAGTAAGGGGGTAAACTCAGACAACTGTAGTTGAACAACAATAAAATAATTAAAAAGAAAAAAAGACCTGAGGAAAAAAAATGGACCGGGGCCGACTGGAAGAGGTTCCATGGGCCAAAGATGGGAGGGACTCTGAACTACCAGGAGTACAATAATGACAGCCAATTGAGGCCCCTGAGTTTATAATGGCATTAAAAAAACTGAAAATGTGTCAGCCACTTCAGGAATCAATCTGTTGTCCCAACAACTAGCAAACAAGGTTAAGACCCAGGCATCTGTCCTGCTTTTCATAAAATGTGCCCCCGCGCAACGAAAGGGTGTGTGAGGGGCAGCATTTTCTAAGTACTCCAATTAACAAATGACAAAAAGAGTCAACAGAATGCGACCGTCACGTTTTCCGCCACCCAGTAGAAATGAAAGGACCTGAGCGATGCAGACCAATTTCAACCTGTAAACAAGAACCGACAGATCCAGAATCTCACTGTTTGCCACTCTCTAGAAATGAATGGACCTGGACCATCATCACAAATGGCTCCTAACGTCAGAAAGCGTGAGGCGAGCAGACGTTACATGCTTCGGATGTGAGGTAACACACCACCTACAGTCCTGCCGAAAGGGCTGAACCTGCGTCTGATCCAGCCTCTGGACCCGGCTGTGAGTGTGCGGCCGTCAGAGCGGACGGGCCATGCGACAAGCAGCAAAATCCAGCCTGTGGGGAAGTGCATGGCTCAAGGTCGTGGGTTCTTCAATACACGAAATGCAAGGAAAAGGAAGGCTGGAAGAGGGAACTACAGACAGGGAAAGGAGGAACACTAAATCTCTAGGGTCCAGGAATGCACACTATGATAAACTACAAAGAAATGCCAGGAAGTGATTATTGTAAAAGTTGAGGTGGCAGCTACTTTCGGGGAGACGGAGGCTCTGACCGGGACAAAGCACCTGAGGGGCTGCTGGGGCTGCTGGTCAAGTCCTACTTCTTGCCCAGAGTGCTAGCTACAAGGGTCAACTTAGAATAACTCCTTGAGCTATACTTTGCTCTGTATGACTTTCGGTATCTAAGTTTCATTTTATAGTGAAATGGTAGGAAAAAAAGGGAATGTAAGAAGAAGAAGTGGGTGCAGTAACTCCAGACGACCCTTCTGAGCCCCGTGAGAGGAGGGGTGGGGTTGGGGAGTCTGGTCTTTCAGATGAGCAACATCCCAGCTTCTCTGCAGGCCGAATGGAATCACGCAGCAGAGCCAACAGCTGGGACGACGGCTTCACCTCGGACAGCTGTCTGGCACGTTAAATGAAGGTTCCCCGGAAATTTATGATTTGTAATTTTATTTAATTTATAAATGCGTTTTGACTTTATAGTTATAAAACAAGTGGGTCCTTCAATTTCCCCATAATAAAAATAATCTAAGACAACACAGGAAGCCTTAAGAATGGTTTTCTTTTAAAAGCGTCTTACTCAATTTTGAGAAAATTTCTGTTAAGAAATTTCTATATACCTGGCTGGCGTAGCTCAGTGGATTGAGTGCGGGCTGCAAACCAAAGTGGTGCAGGCCACGCCCCCCAGCAACCACACATCGATGTTTCTCTCTCTCTTTCTCCCTCCCTTCCCCTTCTAAAAATAAATAAATAAAATCTTAAAAAAAAGAAAAAAGAAATTTCTATATAAAGCATTCAAGAAATCTTTTTGTAAAGCTAAGAAATGACTCAGGCCTCACGTTCCTTATTTATAAAACAAAGGAGATGAATTACAGAAGTTCTAGAGCCCCTTCCAGCTCTAGCTGGGAAATTCAGATTCTCTAACCCCGGGTTTGTTTGAAATGAAGTGCAAACGGAGACACAAACAACAACACTTCGTGTTTTCTCTCCTAAGTGTCCCTCCTCCCTACTTGCTGGACCCTCACTGCCCCTCTCTGTGCGGGGCGTGGTGTGCGTCGAAGTGGCGACGCCGTGCACTGGTGCGTGTGGGCTGGAGCCAGCCATGGAGAACAGATCCAATCCCACAGGAGTGGTGTCTGCCCTTCAGTACCAGGCTTCCCACATCCAGCCCAGGACTTCTCACTCTCCTCTCTGGCCGTCTCGTAGCTCCCCACATTCCCCAACCCTCGTGGTGACACTCCCCAGACACCGTCCAGGCGAGGCCGGTGCTGTACAGTCCCCCGATCTCCACCTCCTGGTGGTGTTCTCATGCTTATGCAGTCCCTTCTCCCACTGTTACATGTTTGGCCTGTGACTAACAGCATCAGCAGAAGCGACAGCACTGCCATGCCAAGATTAGGTTACAAAAGACTTTGGCTCCCCTCTTGGGTCCTCTCTCTCTCACCACTTGCTTTGCAGGGAGCAGGCTGCCAGGTCTCGAAGACACACAGGCAGCCCTGTGGAGAGGCCCCGTGCTGTGAGCCACTGAGGTCCTCGGTCCCCAGTCCACGAGGAGCCGAGGTTGCCATCAGCCTGTGGACCCACTAGCCCCAGATGGACCTCAGGGACGACCACAGCTCTGGCTTCTGTCTGACAACAGCCTCGTGAGAGACCCCAAACAAGACCCCCACCTGAGCCCCTCCTAGGTTTCTAACTCTCAGAAACTATGGGATAACACATGTTTATTGTCTGAAGCTAACTTTGGGGATAATTGGTCACACAGCAAAAGATAACTAATATGGTGGCTTTCAAACCTTCCGATCATGATCCACAGAAATACAATTCATTGAGCAATTCAGTTCGTACATACACACATGGCCAGGTGGTAAACGTTTTAGGCTTTGCCAGCCTTCACAAACTCTGCCACAACCACTGGACTCTGCCCTGTGGAATGAAAGCAGCCACACAGTACACATATGCTAATGAGCACAGCCGTGGTCCAATAAAACTGCAGTTACAAAAACGGGAGGTGGGTGGGACTTGACCCATGAGTGGTAGTTGGCTGATCACTATTCTAAGCAGAAGAAAACAATTTAGACCAGCAACATGTACTATTATACATCAAAATTCTAAATTTTACCCTGATAGTTTTCTCCTTTTGGATGGGCAGCTATCCTGAAAACTGATCACAGCCACCCAATCCTGCTGAGAGTGTGGATAAACACTGCCAGTAGGAGTGCAAACGGGTGTATTCGTTTTTCCTTCAACAACTCCAGATAGCTGTGAGCACCCCCACCGGCAACATACTCCACCGGACACTGGGGACATACAGATAAAATGTACACGTACCCTGTCCTCGGGGCACCGACAGGCTAGCAAAGGGGACAGACATTGCTTTAGTGATTGCTTTAAAAAGTGGTGAAATGGAATTTTCCACTGACCTCTTACTGAAACATTTATAGTGGCACAAACACATCTGGCCAAGAACAGCAGCAGTAATTAAAAGTAATTACTAACACGACAGGCTAACTCCAGTCTAGGGTGTCCAACACATGGTTCATCTCATGACAGAGCCCATGTGCTCAGAGGACAGCACCCAGCTGGGGTCCATCCATCCCACAGGCCCGGGTGGGGGATCTGGATCTGGGCCTTCCTACCTGTGAAACCTCCACTGTGCCTTTACCTTGGAAGTCTGAGTGTAAATGGAGATAGTATTAGCACCTGCTTTAAAAAGATCGTGATAAACAGTGCATGAAACTGTATGGAAAGCACTGAGCACACAGCAGGTTCTGCACAAGTGGCGGTCAACTGCACTCATCTAGCAGCATGTGTTGAGCGCCTCCCAAATCCCTGGCCCTGGCCCAGGCAGTCACCATCCTCCTGACCCAACGAGATTCCACTTGACCCTCAGGTCCGCAGGCAACCTTAGAGGCTGCACGGCCCCGGTATAATCAGTAACATGAGCACTTCTGGGGAGGCCCAGCTGCGTCTCCCTGCCCACTGGTGAGCCTTCACCCCGGCCCTCGCCCAGCCCAGCTCTCTCCCCAGGACTCCAGGAACCTGTGATGGTCAGTGTTACGTCCACATCTGACTGGGCCACAGAGAGCCCAGATACATGGTCGGGCATTACTTGGGGTGTTTCTGTGAGGTTGTCTTGGATGAGAGTAATCGTTAACTCCAAGAAATGAGTGAAGCAGATTGCCCTCCCTTGTGGGGTGAGCATCATCCGACCAGTAGAAAGCTAGAACAGAACAAAAAGCTGGGCCTTCTCCCAGTAAGAAGGATTCTTCCCTCCTGACAACCTGAGGTCAACGGGGTCACGGGCTGTTTCCTGCTTCAGGCTCAGACGAGAGCCCTGGCTTTTCCGGGTCTCAAGCCTGCCAGCCTCCACCCGGGAATGGCCCCATCAGCTCTGCCCAGCCCCCAGCTGGCTGGAGGTAGACCTGGGGACTTTCTAGCCTCCACAAACATGTGGGCCAGTTTCTTATAATAAACCTCTTCAATATGAATATATATATTTATACACATGTATTGCATCTGTTTCTCTGGAGAAGCCGGGCTGCTCCAGACCAGGTCACCAGGACACCAGGCCCCAAGCTGCCAGTACAGCCATGGTCCGTTTTGGTCCATGTCTGGCACCCATTGGTTAAGCAGTATGCACCTGCACGCCCGTTCACTGGGCCATGAGCTGCTCCCCGCCTCCACAGCCCTCAGGACTCCCGTGGAGCCCACACTGCCCCACCTCACCTCCCCCACCCCAGGGCCACACCCTCAGCACTCAGGTCCGAGGGCCTTAAGGCCTTACCTCCAGGCACGCAGCGGAAGCCGTCTCCCTGGTAACCAGGTTTGCACTGGCACGAGAAGGAGCCTGGAGTATTGTAGCAGAAGGCATCGGGGTGGCATCGGCTAGGCTGGCACTCATCCACGTCTGCAAGACAGCCCCCAGGCCCGGGACAATGAGATTTCTTCAGCAGTTCCCAGTTTACACAGTCATTTAAGCCACTTGCTCAACCCTAGGGGACCCTGTTTCTGATCCAGGAACAGCGATTCAGAATTTACTCAACGTTAATTATCAAAACACCAAGTCCCCGGTTTCTGTCCTGTGCATTAACTAGTGTGTTTCACATGAATGACAATGCTTTCATGAAAACTCAAGCTTGCAAACAGAAAAGAGGGAGGATTCTTTTGTATCACAAGGTGATTCTTGTCATCATAAATGAGAGCTTCAAAAATGTCTGAGTGTGTACACAGATTAATAACTGCTTGACAGGGAGACCTCGGAGACTAGAGAAAGCACATGTGCTCAGTGACGACGAGACGGTCTCTCGGAAATTACCATCTATCCTAGAAAAGCTTGGACTGCTCAGAAATACTCTGTGGTATAAAATAACCTTGCAAAACGAGGGACTAGGGCACTGTGTTGACAGCCACCCACCTAGAGCCACCTGCAGAGCGCTCCAACAGCTAGTGGGGACAGCTCCCAGGTCTGTGAGGACTCTGTGGAGTCATTTATACACCATCCCGACTCTGCGCCCACTCACTCAATAAGAAGACCACACCCCTCCTGGAGAGACGATCACAGCAGGCCAGGGGTATGACCACACACATCTCATTAAATAAATGGCCAGACTGCAAGCTCCAAGAATGTAAGGATGGTTTTTTTGTTTTGTTTTGTTTTGTTTTTCATAAAAGACAGCCAATCAGCCCTGGCTGGCATAGCTCAGTGGATTGAGCGCGGGCTGTGAACCAAAGTGTCACAGGTTCGATTCCCAGTCAGGGCACATGCCTGGGTTGCAGGCCATGGCCCCCAGCAACCGCACATTGATGTTTCTCTCTGTGTCTCTTTTTCTCCCTCCCTTCCCTCTCTAAAAATAATAATAATAAAAAAGACAGGCAATCTCCTCAGTTCCTAGCAGACAGCAGGTGTCTAATTGTTGCCTGAACAAGCAGGTCACAAGGACCAAATAGTAGGAGGAGGCCAGTGTCTTCCCCAACGAGAACAGCCCCCAAAAGAAAACACATAGTTCAGACCAGTAGAGAGACAAAAATGCAGCTCCTTTACCAACAGAGTTGGGCCAATAGTTCTTTCACGCTTGGGCGTCAGGAATTAGCACATAGTAGTTGCCACATAGGGCATTTCCCAGGTTATGCAGAGAGGAGAACCAGGGTCACCACGTACCTTGGCAGGCCCGGCCATCCCCAGAGAAGCCTGGCAGACAGGAGCAGGTGTAGGAGGAGCCTCCGGTGTAAATGCACTGGGCCCGCTGGGGTATGTCACAGTCGTGCAGGCCCGTGGTGCAGTGGTTGATGGGGCGCTGGTCCACGATAGCTTCGAACACAAGGCACACAGTGTTGGCAGGGAGGCCCCTGCTACGTCCCCGGGCCCCTCCCGGGTCCTCTGAGCCAGGGGTTTAGTCCAGGCACCCCCTGGACCCCAGACCTGCGGACATCTCTCAGGCTTCACTCCCTGCTCCCCCTGGGCTGGAACTCCCGGCTCTCCTGCCTCCTCCCCCCTGACGCCGCCCTAGTCTGTCCTGGCACACCAACTCCAGAGCCCTCCACAAGGCCTGGCTTTCATGCTCACTCTCACCCCAGGGCTCTGCCTCAGGCCACTCTCCCCACAAGGTCTCACGCCCAACCCCCCTCCTCTGGGCATAGAGGAGGAGCGTTGTGGGTGCACACAGTTGCTAGGGCAGCTTGGGGGGGGAGGGTTTGGAGCTAAGGCCCCGAGATTTCCGCACGGTGCTCCGCTGTGGCTCACTGGGCAGGCGGGACCGTCACTGTGAATGCTGAAGCCGAGGACAGCCATTTCCCACCGGGGAGGAGAAACGCACCTCCAGGGCAGTGGGAAAGCCTGGGCCTCTGGGGGAGGCAGCCCTGGGTCTCTAGCAGGGGTGCACGTGCCTGCCATGTGGCCTTGCGTGAACCCCAAACTCTCGGAGCCTCCATTCTCCCCACTGGAACAGGAGCTACTTGCAGCAGGCTGAGCACAGGGGGCCCAGCAAATGGGACTCCTGTCATCTCAGGGTCCTGATGGGAGGACTCACGGAATGAGGGCTCAGGAAGTGGGTGGGGGACACGGAAGTACGCCAACAACTCCATCGGTGCTCTGGCCTCGAGAGAGAAACCAAGGGCTGAGGGCGAGGGGTGATTTCCAGTGGCTGGTTCTCCCACGGCACCATTTAGCTGCTGGTCTTAAAGCTCTTAGGCCCAGGACAGAGTCCCATGCCTCACCATGTCAGAATGGAACCTTTCCTTCCCTCCCAGGAAGCCTCAGTGTCTGCACAATCCCGAGGCAGTGGGTCTTCCCATGATTAATCCTGTTTATCTTGCCTCCAGTGCTTCGAGGCAGAGGCTGTAAGCGCTGCCCGGGGACAGGTCAACAAGGGGACATTCTTCATAGGTCTGTGAGCTCAGCAAGTATTGGCAGGTGGAGGCCCAGCCCCGGCACCCAGCAGCTCAGACTCCCGAGCCCAGGATGCCAAATGAACTCCCGTGAGACCGGCACCATCACGTTGCAACTCAGGGGCCAAAAGGCTGCCAATTGTAAATTGCTACCAGTGGTCCCAGCTCCTGTCTGGCAAACAGGAACCCAGGAAGCTACCAATCCGAGGACACACTCCTGTTTCTGGAACCCTGCTCTCTCCTCTCCCCTCCCGTCATTCCGAATGCTCTTCCTTTCTCCAGGTGCCCCGCCCCCCACTCCTTCAGCTCACAAAGGGGGAACAGGAGCACTCTCAAAGAACTGGGACCCAGAAAGGTGGGAGAGGTCTATTCAGACAGAAAACCGCCAGCAGACGGGCCTCCCTGCACTTTCGCTTCTCCTTCTCTTCCAGCCAGTGCGTGCCCTTTACAGCCCATAAGCAATCGCTCTGTTTGCTCAGAGCCTCCCCGTGTCCTGCCCTCAGACCGAGGAGGCCCTCCTGCAGACGCTGGAGGTAGGTAGGGGGTCCCCTGCACAGCCACCCTCTTCTGGGCGGGTTTCCGCAATCCTCGAGTCATTTACAGAAAAGGGTAGTTTATGACTTAATTTTTTGAAATCGTGTTTTCCTTTCTGGAAGACCACTTTTAACGCCAATGGAATTTTCTTCTTCAACGGGCTTTAAAAGTCAACTCCACAGTTTACTTCCACCTTTTTCATTTTTAAAATAAATGGGGCATTTTCCAGCTACTGTTTCCCATCAATGACAAGGAAAGTCTTTCTTTAGGCCCTTGGGGGCCCAGGGAGCTCCCCCCACCCCGTCCTCATGCAAACGGACTTTCTGGGTGGCCTTACTGATTACGTTCACTCGAAGAGGAGCATTTTAAAATGGGGACAGCCACTGCCCATCACGACAAGAGAGAAGGCGCCGCCCCGGCCACCCAAAGGAGACCTGATACAGTGGAGGGGTCACGGGTGCACCCGGCGACCTGTCCTCAAGCTCCTGACCCTACAGGGAGACAATTCCCTACAACTCTGACCCCAGCCCTTCACCCAGTGGGACTCTGCAGGGGAGGACGCTGTGGGGAGGAGGGAAAAGTTTTGGAAAGGAGAGAAATTTGGGCTCAAATTAGGAATTAAAAATTACAATTACACTGTAAAGTGGGGTTTCGCTTTTTTATGACTGTACCTGACGGGGAAGGAGCAGAGTGGGTGGCTGGCTCTGAGATGCGGCCACCCACCTGACAGGGGTCCCGAGACACCCACAGGCCCGTGGGCCGGGAAACAAGGGAACGAGGGAGAAGGAAGGAGAGATGCTGGGGAAAGGAGTCACATATCAGAAGTGGGCACTCTCACATGGCCTGTAGTTACTGTGAAGAGGGTCACAAAAATGAACGCTTCAGAGTAACCTTCCCCACAGTACGACAGGGAGGGAGGGAGGGAGAGCAGGAATGCTGGGTGAGGCGCAGCTCAGCCTGGCCCCGTCCCACCTGACGGTGTGCAGGTGTGTGCGTTGCCCACGTTGAGAAGACGCCCGGTGAGGGCGCAGTAGGACCTCGCATTTCCCTGCACTCCCTGCGCCAGGCCACGAGTCACAGAGCTGAGTCTGCACAGAGCGGCGCTGTCACAGAAAGCTGACTGCCGGGTGAGCTGAGGCCTGTCTGTTCCATGAACACACTTTGTATGTTCCAGTTAGTTGTAAAACAAGTTTTCACCCACCCGGTGGAGGAGAGAAAGCCATAGGCGCACAGAAAAGTAGTGCTTCAAGTAGCACTGGGCAAGTAGCGTTGGGCAAGTAGGGACGTCACAAAGTGGCCCTCCTATGACGGACTCCAACAAGCAGGCAATGACCTTGGGCAGCCCCAGCCCTCACAGCTGGCAGGGCACAGTGCCAGCTTCTTACACGGCCCAGATCTTCCTCATCAATCCCTGCTCTGACCCAGGGAGAAAACTTCCTGGGCCCACCCTCCAGCCAGGAGACTGACTTAAGAAGGATTCCAGGAGAGGGCACTGACTACTAAGTTACCCAGCGAGCAGCCCTGTTTGGCGGCCCTGGGGCCGAGTTGGTTGGACCCAGGGAGCCATGTCCCTGCACAGTGTGTCTCAAAGGAGCAACCAAAGGGGGGAGGGCCCAGGGGAGGGCCCAGGGGACGGAGCAGCACAGGGTCTGAAGGCAGAGGGAGGACTGGGAGGCATCCCAGTGCCAGGTCTTGGTGGAACTTCATGATCCTCGGGTGGTTTTCACACTTGTTTCTGAGCCATGGGATCCATTACTCAAACAAAATCTTGCTCAGAAGTGGACACATACAAAAGTAGAAGCATGGAGGTTGGGGCCAGAGGCCAGGAGTCTGCCCACAGCCTCCTTGTAGCCTCACTGGCAGCTCCTAAGGCAGCTCCAAGGGCACAGGGGATGCACAGAACCCATGATCCAGTCCAGTCACCTCATTTTACAGGTGAGGGAGGCCCTGAGGCTCAGAGGCCCAGAGAGGTCAAGTATCTTCCTCAAAACCCTGTGCCTATGAATAGACATTTGTACCGCCCCCTGCCCCTCCAGTGAGCGTGGACATCAGGAATGGCTGGATCCAGAAACTCAGGACATCATGCACTTCACTATCCAAGGGGTAAAGGATCCACTACCCAAGTTTGAGCCAAAATGTAATATAAATGCTGCTACCAAGAAAAGCAAACCTTTGAATCTCCACTTCAAAAAGCAGAGAGGGGCCCTGGCCTGGTGGTTCAGTTGCTTGAAGCATCATCCCATACACCAAAAGCTCGTGGGTTCTATTCCCAGTCAGGGCACATACATAAGTTTCGGGTTCAACCAATCAATGTTTCTCTGTCACAGTGATGTTCCCCCCTCCCCTCCTCCCCTACCTTCCTCTCTCTCTAAAATCAATAAACATAGCCTCAGTTGAAGATTAAAAAAAAAAACAGCAGAGAGGGAAATAAGGCCAAATACACAGAAATTGTTGTTCTCTATTTTTTTAAAAAGAGAGATGTAAGATTAGCAGAGCTGAAATCTCAACTCTGTGCAAAGGGGACTGGCCTCTTTCAATTCACAGATGTTTGGGTCACACTCCAAGTATGAGAACTGCCTGTTCCCTGCAGCCCTCAAGACACCACCTCGCCCCGTGACCTCGGCAGCCCCGTCCCCGCTTCAAGGCGGAACAAACGGAAAGCACACCAGGGTTGAGCAAACAGCGGAGAAGGGCGAGGAGAGGGTCGCTGAGGCCGTAAAAGAGAAATCTGTTTCAAATTGGGAAGAAATGCTGAGTTCAGATGGCCCATCCAGCACACTGCCCTCCAGACTGGAAATATCCAAGAATCTTTGAACTTAAACATCTTGGAACCCACAGTTCAAAGTGCAGCAGTAGGAAAAAGCAGGAAAAGTCAAACAATCTGGTTCTTTGTGGATGGCGCATCATCATCATCCTCACCAAATCATCATCAACCTAAAGCATCCTTGGCCTAATTCATTGTCTCAACTCATGTACTTCGAAAAGGCTAAAAAGTGATGGTACCACTGTGGTTTGCAAAACTGAAACCCAGCAGCAGGACAGCCCCAAACGGACTTGTAGATGTCACCCAGGAAGAGGACAGCCCAAGACAGGAGAGGACCTGAGGGCCTGCAAGGTGGTTCCTCCATGTGAATCCCAAGGCCAGGGAGCTAAGGGAAAACAAGTCTAATTGTTTTCACAGCTGTTAGAAGAACAATGAGGAGAGTCAAAAACAGCGTCGTAAGAATGGAACGTAACACAGAGCTCACGACAGGTGAGGTGATGGTGCTGCCAGCGTGAGCAGTAACAGGGCCCGTTCCTTGCGCATGTGACCCCCCAGGGAGTTGTGGGACAGGGGACACAGTCGGATTTGACTTTGGAAACTGGCCTCCAGCTGCAGAGCCCAGCACTGCCACCCGCAGTGACTGACACCGTTCCACAGGCACCGACACACACCCCACAAAGAAAGGGTCAGAGATGCTGCCCTCCAGAGCTTACCCACACAGGTCCCCTCTTCCGAGAACCGGTAGCCCTGCACGCACTCGCAGCGGAAGGTCCCCGGGTGGTTATTGCAGACGGCGTGGCTCCCGCATGCCGAGGGCTGTTCTGAGCACTCATCGATGTCTACAGCAAATTTTTGAAAAAAGAAGACTTGTTTCAGCCTCTTCACATCACTACACATAATACAATAGAAATCACTTTTGCCTGAGGGTGCACCTAAACCTAGGCAAAAGCCCACACCAAATGGGGCTCAGCTTTTTGAAAATACACTGCGGTGCATGTTCCTGTGAAATGATTCAGACACGAGATCTCAGGCAAGGTGCTGGCCCCAGGCACAACCAGGAGGTTACAGAACAGAGTTCCTCCTGGGGCAGCTGCATCCACCAGTGGAAGCAGGGTGGAGGTGGGGCTCACGGAGTGTGGACTCCACAGCTCATCCCCAGCTGCTGAGCCACCTGCAGGGGCGACAAAGCCCGTTCCGGCTCCCCTGCACCACAGCTCCCTGGGCACTCCGACACAGGTGTCCAGGCGCAGTGTGCAGACAGCAGGGCCCAGGGCTGCGGCTGTGACGCCACCACCAAAGGACAGACAGGAAAACATCACCCTGGGAACGTTTCCAAGCTCCATTCACTCCGGGAAGCCTTATGGACAGGGAATTTGTGTGTTCTGAAAAAGAGGGCCCTCGACCCTCACAGCCCACCTGGAGAACCACTGGCAGACCTGGTGCGGGACCTGTGGGGGACACAACCTCCATCTCCATGCAGGTACACACAGAGGACCCCAACTGGCGACACTGGGCAACGTCCCCACCCATGTCTTGTGGTCCTTGCAGTTTGGAAACTCTCCCTGGAGTCTAATTTAAATCCCCCTTCTCTGAGTTGAGGCCAGGACTCTACTTCTTCCTCCAGTGAAGTGGTGAGTCGGTGGTAACTGTCCCTGAGGACACATCACAGTCCGCCTGACGGCTATGGTTACCACTCGGTGTCTGGTGAAGCGCTTCTCTGGGAAGAGTCTTCTCTCTCACACAAATCACTCCCTAACCCAACAGGGAAATCCTGGATTCTTCTCATAATTAATTACTACTCCCTTTTGGACTATTTTTTTTTCAGAGTAGCTACTTTTCACATGTTTTCAATGACTCCCAAGTTTCTCCAATTTGTCCCTCCCAAAGGCCAGGCCTCTGAGAGCAGTGTCATCACCTGTTTGTTAAATGCCTGCACACACTCGAGTAACCACCCCCTCACAGATTACCCAAAACTATCCTTACAGACGCCCAGGTGAGAAACACATGGAGGCCACTCTGCCAAGCAGCAGAGCTCTGTGGTTCCGCTGGAAATCTCCCCCAGGTCCCGTAGAGACGCGCCCACCAGCCCCGCAGACGTCACCTGCCATCTTATCAGTGCTGTGCACACCGGATCTCACGGGCTCTCACTCACTCTCCCCTAAGGCCCTCTCCCGGCCAAAATAATACATGAAGTGATCTGCTTTATGCAATTTCCGATCAACAGCCCAGTGTCTCAGCGCATTAACACTTGGAGGCATGTTCCAGTGACCCAGAACAAAGCCTGGGAGTAAACCCGCATTCCGCCGTGCTAATCTGCCAGAACCAGGACGAACCGCAGGACAAAGGCAAGTGCACACAAGGCCACCTGTGCTGTCGGGCGAGGGTAACAGAGGGTTTTCTGTGACGGTGGCAGATCACATCCAGCACAGCCGGTCCTGCCTTGCGGAGCCAAGCACTCCATTGAGTCAGGAGTCATCCAGGTGCCCCTTGGTGGCAGGTTATAATTTAACAGCAAACATGCAAACATCAGGCTGTCCATGTGAAAATATGTGAGGTTAAACTCTAAGTTCAACAGGAAGACAGCGTAACTGGGGTCACAGACTTGAGTTCCACTGCTGTCGGAGGCTCACTTGAGCCAGCCTCGATTTTCCCATCTATAAAAAGAGGGATGGATTTCCCACACAGTAGGATGGCCACCATCAAAAAAAACACCAGAAAACAAGTGTTGGCGAGGATGCGGAGAAACTGAAGCACCCCAAGTGCCCACTGACAGATGAATGGATTTAAAACACATAGCATATCCTTACATCATAGTATCACCCAGCCTTAAAGGGAACGAAACTCGGACACACGCTCCAGCATAGACGAACCTTGACAAAGTTATGCCGAGGGAAGTAAGCATGTTCCAAAAGGACAGTCACTAGGTGACCCCACAAATATGAGGTCCCTAGAATAGGCAAACTCACAGCAAGTACGATGGTAGTTGCCAGGGGCTGGGGCAGGGGAATGGAAGGTGGTTTGATGGGAAGAGAGTTTCAGTTTTGCGAACAAACAGAGGTCTAGAGAGGGCTGGTGGTGATGGCTGCACAGCAAGGTGTACAATGCCGCTGCACTGCACACTTAAAAATGGTTACCTGGTAAATTTTCCATGATGTGTATTTTAGCACAACTAAAATAATTTTTAAGAGACAAAAGTGACTATCTCATGACAGTGGCCGAGTTCAATGAGACGCTGTCTGTGAAGCAACTCACACCAGCGTGCCTGAGGACGTTCTGCTCTGGGAGCTGCAAACAGTGCTGACTTGAGCTTCCTTCGCGCCTGCGTGGAGTGTGCCTTGCAATCAATGCTGCTCTGCTGCTGACAGTCGGTGCACTGGGCCGGCCCCAGCATTCCCGAGGTGGCACGCCATCAGTGCTCATCTCAGGAGCCGGGTCCCCTCCCAGAGCACTGGGTCCCGGGGTGTGGCCTCTCCCGCATGCCCGTGTTCCCCAACCCCCCACCCCCACATCAGAAGCGAGGCTGTACCGTAGCAGGTGCGCCCGTCTCCTCGGAAGCCGATGGAGCACTCGCAGGTGAACTGGTTCCCGGGGCCGGGTCGACAGGCGGCATTGGTGTCACACCCGTGGGTGCCGATGTAGCAAGGGTTCTGCAGGGCGTCGGGGGAGCCTTCTGTGAGGACAGAGACAGCAGTAACCTCAGATGCGCCCGCAGGTTCTGCCTCCACCGAGGGAGGGGCGGGGCCCAGGCTCCCAGGCCAGCCACCCAGGCACTTCCGCTGTGGCATCTTCCCAGCCAGTATCTCCGCCTCGCAACTAGGGATAAGGCGATTTTGCCGTAAAAAAAGACAAAATCACAATACAAAAAAAGAGGGACATTGAGGACATCTCGAATTAAAAAGACCTCTTGGGAAACAGAAACTACGTGACTACCGCTGAGCGTGCGCAGGGTCGGACCCCACCGGTCTCTGGATGCAACCTAAGCGCTTACCGGCTCCGGGGCCGGGCCTCCCTCCTGCTCCCCAGACCCTTGTTTCCAAACAAGAAACCGGCAACGTCGGGGACAAGAAACTGTGGCATCTGGAAGAAGTGCTAACTGTTTTAAGATGGCCCCTATTTAATTTCTCTCTCCCTCGGAAAGACTCTTGGAGGAAGGGAATGCACAGAGGTGGCCTTTCGCTGACTCCAAAGCCATTTGGGGGCTCACGGGGGCCCCGAGTGGGTGCTGCAGGCCAGACAGCAGTTTACCTTTTTCCAACAATGGTGCTGCATGACCAATGAGGTGTACAGTGACAATGTTTGCAGGAATGTCGACTTCAGGCCAATTAGGTGTGCAGTGACAAAATCTGCAGCAAAAATGCCGGGCGGGAGACCAGCCCTCTCAGGGCTGCAAACCGCATCCCTCGACCCACGCCTGCTTTGTGCATCGAGCTTCCCCGGAAGCCGCTATACCCGGTTGCTTGCCTTCGGTCTCTGGCTGCTTCTGTGCTGACTGCCACAGACACTGGGTGGTTGTTGGCACAGCCTAAAATAGTCACAATCTGGCCATTTAGCCAAAAAAAAAAGCGCCAACCCCTGATGTCTAAAGCTGCAGTTGTCACTTCCGCTCCATGGGGCTAGACAAGGACAAACTGGATCAGCTGGAGAAGTGGCCTGGGGGCAGTGACAGATCCGAAGTGACCGAGAAGGAAAAAGGCCCTGAACGCCTGGACCCCCAATGTGCAGAACCCCTAGGGCATGAATACCAGGACACTCGTCACAGGAGCTCCCCAGACGCCAGCTCCTTCTGCGCGGCCAGAAGCACCCACGATGTGCTGGCAGAGGGCAGCGTGCCTGGCGTTTATCAGGTTTTATTTAGATTTCCTCAGGCCCTGAGCACACATTCCTTTCGGGGTTGGGTATCCGAGTGTTTTAAAAGCCCTGCCAAAGCCAGCTGCGGCCTTGACGGCCGGCTCTGTAAGATAACTCACAGGCGACCACCCTTCCCTCCACCCCAAACAGAATCACGAGGAGGGCCTAAGTTAGCCGAACACAGGTGGGCAGGCTTTCTAACAATCACATATTACAAGACATTTTTTTTTTCTGTTGGGAGACATTCTTGCACCGTTTTCTTCTCCCTGAGAGTGAGAGACAAAGAACAGCACGTCCCAGAGCACAGAGACAGGTGTGCAGGCCCAGGACGCCCCGGCCAAGCGGCCCTCTCTCACCCCGCACAGGCCCGATGGAGTTGCTCAGGGCGTAGCGCAGGATCCTCTCCTCCTGGTTGTACAGGACGAACACGCTGTCCACCGAGAGCTGCTGGGTGCTGGGTGGGGCCGGCCTGGCGCTGTCATGGCTGCACTCCTGGAAGGTGATGGTCTGGCGCCACTGGTAAGTGTAGACGTTGGCAGGGGCAGCCCCATCCTGTGCGGGCTCCGTCACGGTGTACTCGCGGGCGGAGGAGGACGTGATCACTGGGGGCGGGAGGGGCACGGGCAGGGGGACAGAGAAGAGAGCATGAGGAGGTGAGAGGCTCTGTCCGGGGCTTCACAGCCACCAGCAGCGTCCCTGCCACAAAGCTTCAGGAAGAGACAGCAGGAGGAGCCGGTAAATACGATTTATTCCTAGATGGAGACTCCCTGGGCAATCTAAGTTTTCCATACGACTCTTGGTTTATTTGCATCTATGACATGTATTGCTTTTTCCCATTAAGTGCCTCTCCGTAAGCTCCTAAGCTGCCCAGAACCGATCTGAAGATTCAGGGCTCCTGGAAAGAGGCAGACCTGAGGTCACACCTCGCACCATCGCTCACGACCTGTGTGATTGCAGACCAGTCACGAACTTCTTCAGCCTCGGTTTCCTCTGCAGCACAGGCTGGGGTGCGGATGAGATGATGTACGTGAAGTTTCTGGCAATGGGCTAATACAGTTAAGATCAACTACCACTGATGCAGCAGCCACCACGCGGCTAACACGGTGTGCTAACTGCTTGATAGAAGTGACCTCACTTAGGATTCAATAAACAGTGGTTGCTATGTATAATCCTAGATTAAGGAATTCGCTGGTAGTTTAAAAATAAGACATTAAGTGGATTTCAGTAGCCCATTCCTGACAAATTACTAAGTGCTGGGCGCAAACCTCAAAGGAGAAGAGGGACAGTCTTTCCCATTCAGAAGAGAGCCGGCTTTTCACCCCTTCCATGAAACTCTCAACTTCCTATTTTTTTTGAAAAAAGTATAAAAGAATCTTTGTATTTCTGTGCTCTGCTATAGTTCAAAATAAAGCCAGAGGATAAATAAAAGATTAGTGTAAGCTGCCTCCCGTCCGGCTCCCACATGCTGGGCTGCCAAAAACACCCTCTGCTTGCAGGCGGCCGCAGGCTGGGGTCCCGTGGCTCACCCCACCTGCCTTGCTCACCGCACCTGCCCGTCACCCACCTGGGCCCCGGAGCGACCACCGGGCCATGGAGTCCCGGTAACTGGTGCAACCTTTCTAGATGGCAATTTAATAAGAGCCTGGAAAAAGTTCTCAGTGTTGGACTCAGCACTGCTGTTTCTAGGAATTGAGTCTTAGAAAAGAATCAGAAATTCGTTCAAGATTTATGATAAAGATGGTTATTTCAAGCCCTGGCTGGCGTAGCTCAGTGGCTTGAGTGAGGGCTTCGAACCAAAGTGTCGCAGGTTCGATTCCCAGCCAGGGTACATGCCTGGGTTGTAGGCCACAGCCCCCAGCAACTGCACATTGATGTTTCTCTCTCTCTCTTTCTCCCTCCCTTCCCTCTCTAAAAATAAATAAATAAAATCTTTAAAAAAAGAATGCTATCTAAAAAAAGAATACTAAATCTTTAAAAAAAAGATGGTTATTTCAATTCATTATGAGAGGGGGAAAATGGAAATAACCAATTTTTAGAAAATAGAATGGTTTAAATTAACGGCCATACAACTGCATCATATATAAACTCATGAAAAAGTGTTTTCAAAGCCTACTTAATAAAACCATAAAATATTCATGATTTGACATTAACTGGGAGAGGGAAGATATGATAATGTGGTGTGATTGCAATTCCACTAAATAAAGACTGTGTACCGGATTGTATATCATACAGCAGCATGACGTCAATGTTGAGTCTCCTGATTCTGATCGCTGTACTGCCGCCATGTAAAGGCACGCTCTTGTTTTTAGGAAAACAAATGAAGTACTTGGGGATAAAAGATCACGCTGTCTCGGGGGAGGGGAGGGGAGTGGGGGGACCAAACCAGAAAGAAAAAGGACTCACAGACACGGACAGCAGCGTGGTGGCTGCGGGGTGGAGGGCAGTGGAGGTGGAAGAGGGTGTAAGGGGATACATGGTGATGGGAAAAACACAATTAAGAAAGAATCACGATGTCTACAACTTACTCTCAGAACACATACATACGGATGTAAGACAGAGACTGATAAATGTGGCAACATGTTCACAACTGGTAAAGCAAGCGGGGAACGTGGTGTGTGGAAATTGTACTATTTTCAGCTTTTCTGTAAATTTGATCTGTGAAAATAAGTTAACTACATATAGATGTATAGCATAATGAAGTAATGTTACTATATTTTGAAGTTATATAACATGTTGAGATATTTACGTTGGGATGTTATATGTGTTGGGATATATATATGTGTGTGTGTGTGTATATATATGTATATATATATATTAGGGAAAAGGCTGAAAGGAAATACACTTAAATTTGCTAAGAATTACATCCTGGTTTTGCGACTCTAAGTTACGCTTATCTTCTGTTTGTGCTGAATTCTCTGGCGTGAGTATGCACTGTGTCTGCAGTTAGGGGACAGGTGACAGGTGGCTGTATCGCCCTGGGTTTCCCTCTCTGCAGCCCAGGGGCTGCAGCAGCTCCGGCTGTCACAGTGGCAGCCGGGGGCCCATGGGGGCGCCAGGCCGTGCCCTCACCATTGTGGGAGTAGTGGTAGAGCTCCGTGTAGGGCTCGATGTGCACCGAGGAGCCGACTGCGATCTCCGGCACACGGCCCTCCAGCTCCGTGTCGATGGTCAGGTGTCCATGCTCGTCGATACCGCTGAACCGCTGCTTGATGACCAGCTTGCCCGGGTGCCCCACGAAGGTCACCTCAGCCTGGCGGGTGAACTCGCCCCCTGGAAAGCAAAGTCAGCCTGTCACCTTGCCATCAGGGAAGCCACCCTTGTGCCCACCTCCGGCTCCCAGTGCTGATCACCGAGGTGATGGGACCACACCTCCTTTGCAGGTGCTTCAGTTTGGTTGGTGGAAATGGGGCTGGTGACACCTGAGGACAGAGCAGGGGCATCCATGTGGCCTAAGTCACACTCAGAGAGAGGCTGCTTCCCAGCCACATACCAGCATCCGAGAAGGGACGGCACAAGGGTTGTACAGAAAAAAGCAGGAGCCCAGGCGGGGCTGGACGCCCAGCTGTACTGGGTGCTGGCTGGGTGCACGGAAGCCACCAAGCCTGCAGTTCCTGGTGATAACGAGGGACACAGTCCATCTTGTGGAAACGAGAGGAGATGAAGTATGCTGTGCCCATAGCGCTCTGCTGGGTGTCAAGTGCTCCAGCAGGTCAGTGGAGTCCTGGTCGGCAGTACAGAACCACCCAGGAGCGCACAGCACGGTGCAGGCTCAGAGCCCCCTGGGTCTGTGCAGGGCAGCAGCCCAGACAGGCCAGGAGAGCGCTTCCCCTCCTCCCACTCCTCCCTCTCCCACACGTGCCCACTCCCACTGCGGTGGGGCATGGCCAGCTCGCCACAGCCCAGGGTGAAATCGGCTGGTAACCCTTGAGCTAAGAATGGTCCTTACATTTGTAAAAACTTTTTAAGTCAAAAGAATGTCTCATGACATGTGAAAATTACATCCATTTAAATTTTGGTACCCACTGATAGAGTTTTACTGGACCACAGTCACGCCTATTCCTTCGCATCTTACCCTTGGCCGCTTTCTCTGGACAATGACCGAGCGGAGTAGCTGCAGCAGAGACCGCACGGCCTGAAGGGCTTGGCCAAGGGTAACATATTTACTATCAGGCCCTCTGCAGAAAAAGTCAACAACTCCCGCTTTGTAGCCACTTCCAGGTGACAGCCCGCTGACCGCACGGGTGCCGGGCAGCCCAGAGCTGTTGCAGCATGAGGATTTGCTGCTGTGGGAGCTTGCAGACTCCCTGGCCCGCTGCAGCCGGGGCGCCTTACAGAGCCTCGCCCCATGGGAAGCTGTGCGGGGAGCAGCAGGGCCTGGGTCCGACTTAAAGCTCTGCTACTGCTACATCTACACAGGAGCAGGAGAGGGGTTACCATACTCGAATCTACTGCCTGAGGAATAGGGAGAAAACCCATTAGGCCGTAAATTGGATACCTGATGGGCAGATTCCCCCCTTTTCAAATGTGTAGCCTCTCCTTTCTTACAATGGCCACACTTCAGGTAGCTGGTGTCTGTGGTCTGACTTTTGGAGCGTCACAGTGTACGTGCTAGAAGCCCTGCTTTCAAGACACGGCGGAGGCTCCCGCGAGGCTGGGTGGTGGGGAACGGGCAGGGTTAGCGGGCAGGGCAGCAGCTGTGTGCCTGGGCCCCTGCCAGCAGGCTCTCGGTCCTGCAAGAGGCCAGAGATGAAGGACAAAGGCTCTCCCACCAGGAGGTTCCCAGGAAAGGGCCTCCAGCATGCACCAGCGGGCAGAACACGGGAGCGGCCACCACTGCCCTCAGGACTGTCCCCCCAACCATCTGCCCTCGAGTGCCTGCTAAAGGCTGAGCTCCACCGGCCAGGGTCAGCCTCTAAAAAGCTTTAAGGAGACTCAGGCTTCCTGACCGGTGAGGAACGTGCCTATCAGCTAGAAACCAGCTGGAAATGACAGGTTCCTTTCTTCCCAGCAGACACTCAGGAAATGCCGAACACCCGTTTCAGATCAGCTTGGACTGTGGGGGCCACTAGATAAGCAGAAGGGGGGGCCTGGGAGCCCCACCCCAGGGGTCGTGAGCATGTAGATGGCATCACTTGCCCTGCTGGGGACTTCTGAACCCCTGGTCTAACACAGTTCCAGACAGTCCTAGTTAATACCCGTGAATGACAAAACACCGATGATTTTACCACATCTTACTCCCAGAGCCACAAGAGTTCATCCTGTTATTGGCAGGCGAAGAGTTCCCTTCCCGTTCATCCCCAGGCCCCCTGATTTTAATGTCTGGGGCACATACCCGTGATGCTGAACCCATTCCTGAATCCGTCTTGCTCCACTGCGAACATCCATCCGATGATGCCGCCGATGGGGGCCAGGGGAAGCAGGGAGTAGCCGACGGCCTCGGGGATGGTGCTGATGGCCGTGTAGGAGCGCCCGTCGTTGGTCACCACGTAGGAGTGCAGGTCCGTGTTCTCGAACACGACGGGGGCTGGGCTGCTCCCCACGAAGATCCTTCCTTTCACCTTGCCGTTAACCCGCTGCGGGGAGCCTGAGCGAGGACCAAAGGAAGCAACCAGCCTTTCACAAGAGATGCCAGGCCTGGCAGACCTGTCCCCGCAGGGCAAAGCGGCAGAACAGCGCCGGGAGCCAGGGCTCTGGGGTCAGCGGGGGTCCTTGCTCTTCCCCGGAACACAGCACCCACGCCTGTGTGTGCAACCCTGGGAAACCCCAGCATCCCGCCTCTGCTTCCCACGCTGGCCGCTGGCGGGCAGCGCGGCAGGGGCTCCCACGGGCGCCGTGTGTGATGGGAGACTTCAGGGGCGTGGAAGGTAATCCAGGAGAAGAGCAGTGTCATGCGTGA
Organism: Phyllostomus discolor; assembly: GCF_004126475.2. Classification (NCBI taxonomy): domain Eukaryota; kingdom Metazoa; phylum Chordata; class Mammalia; order Chiroptera; family Phyllostomidae; genus Phyllostomus; species Phyllostomus discolor. The sequence continues at coordinate 5,427,377 of NC_040917.2, read as the reverse complement.
CCCGGAATCAGGGACCATAAAACCAATCGCTTTGAAGAGCATAAGGGGTGGAATTAGTAACGTCACTGGAACAGGAGGGCTGCCCCAGATGGTCCTGGGAATCTGGGACCTTCGGTTGCCTGCCCTAAAACACCTTAATGAGCGTCTCTGGCTAAAATATAGCGCCATTCCCCAGGTCAGGGCTGCCAGTCCGAATCCTGCAGCCTCCTGCAGCCCCAGCCAGCACACTCAGGCACGGCAGGCAGGTCGCCACGGCCACACCAACGTGCCCTCTGACCCGGACCCGCTTGTGGATGCGGATGAGTGTGGACTGCTCCACTCAGGCAACTGGGACCGATGGGAGACCCGCTACAGCAAATTCCAAAGCTTTCTTCATAAATTGCCAAATAGCGCGTGCAGGATACTGTTTTTGTTTTAAAAGTCACGTTAACAAGGAATGTGGGCAGAGCCCTGGGTAGGAGTAATCAGAAGAGATGCTCCCGAAACTACGCACAGCGGTTAACTCGGGGCAATGTGGTGGGCTTCCCTTTCTGCACTACACGTCTCTGTAGTGTTTGTATATTTGTAACTTGCATATACTTACTGTTGTTTAACCTAGAAAAGATAAGCTCTAAAGAAATTAAGTTGTTCTTGTATTTGAGTAAGAGAACTGAAGGCTACCATTTGACCTCTATCGCGGAAGAGTCTGCTCTTTAAGAATAAGGCTCCACTGGGGACTGTCTGCAGTTCCAACTCCTGGGTGTGCACCCAAGAGGACAGAAAACACACCTCCACACAGAGGCGTGTACGCAAGTGTTCCTGGCTGCCCTGATCGTGACAGCCACAAGGGGAACCACCCAAGTGCCCACCAGTGGGTGAGTGGAAGCAAATGGGACGCATCCATGGCGTGGAATATTCCTTAGTGGGAAAAGGAACAAAGCCCTGACTCCCGCTGAAACACGGACAGACCTCGAAAGCATGGTGCTGAGCAAAAGAAGCCGAACATGAAAGGTCATATGCTGGATGCTTCCATTCACACGAAGAGTCAGAGCAGGAAAACCATACTGACAGGGGCTGCCAGGGACTGGGGCCTGGGGGGAAGCAAGAGCGACTGCTATCCGGCACGGGGCTCTGTCCGAAGTGGTGAAAATGTTCTCAAGCTGGGTGTCAGTGACAGTTGTACGTCACCTTGGACTGCTCAGGTTTGCGGTAGACTAAATTTCGTCAGCTGTTGAGTGCGCACATCTCGTTTTTGTCCGAGGTTCGAAATTACTAGGGACGGGGCTCTCCCACCCAACCCCCCACCCAGCCTCTGCAGAGTTTTCCGTGCAAAGTGGGTTCCCGGTGAAGTTGCTGACAACCCTAGGCAGACAGCATGCACCTGGCCATCGCCACCATGTCCGGAAGGCCTTTGGCTCCCTCCCCGTCCGAGGTGCTAACGGTGACTGCCGAGCAAAAGCTACGTCCCACATGGAGCATTTCGGCACACAGGCTGTCACGCCAGACGAATGTGGAAAAGCTGCATGCCCCAAAACAATCACAGGCACAAGCAGGAAAGCCAAGGGAAGGAAACCAATGGTTTTCAGCCAAACTCTGAGCTAGAAAAATGTGTCCAAGTAGCAAGAATCCAACAAATATTCAAACCACGAAATTCTTACGGGGCGTGTACACACTGTTCAAGCACGGGGAGGGGCGGGGTGGCTTGCCACAGCAGAGCTGGCTGCCAAGCACACTGCTCAGCGTTTCCAGCTCCGACACTTGGCCGGGGGGGAGCTACTGAGAGTGCTCTGTGAGAAGAAGCTTTTGCTGTGGATTTTGGAAGCTTCTCCCCAGATCGAAAGCCAAGCCTAAAACAAAGCAGCAGAGGCTCACTGCTCCTGGGGCGTGTGATTTGGGGGAAAACAGGAAACACAACTACAGAAGTTTAAAACATCCCCCTAAATTAATGTAACTATACAAAATTGTCCTTCATTGCCAAAGTTAGTGTTTTACAAAACTCACTTTATCTCATTGCAACTCAGAAGGAAACTTCTTTTTTTTTTAGTAAATTAAAAAGCTGATTTAACTATAGCTATGGCAGGTCATCTAAAAGGCAGGAGAATTCTGCTAAGTTTTATTTGTGAAGCAGCTGAGCTGCCTCACTAAAAACAAGGAAACCGAGAGGTGATTTGGCATCTGCAGGGACAAATACCCAGTGTGGTAGGGTATTTGTCGCTTTTGTTTTAAGTCGAGTTTAGGGCCCCAGGCTGCCCTAGGGCTCACTCTGTGTAAACTGTTATCTGGAGCCTCCAAACTTCCATGACGGGCTGAGCACCTCTGAGCACGGAGGCTGCCTGGTCCTTTTAGGAACAGAGCTCAGAAGTGAGGTCGGCCCATAGCTGGATCCAGCTTGGAGCTTGCTCCACAATGGGGTCAGTGCTCTAGATTCAACCGTGGTCACCTGCATGTTCTGCCATCACCCAGGAGCAGGAGGAGAGGGCGACTGGAGGGTATGGGGGTGAGGAAGACCCCACCCCCCACCTACGGTGGTCTCTCCAGCTCACCATGGCCCTGCTGGGGTTTAACAACCAGGCAGCAGTCAGGTCTGTGAGCAGTGCCAACCCAGAGGTTTGACAGAAACTGAGGGCCGTGAGAGGCACCAACAATTCCTGGTCTGAGTGGCATAATTTTTCCACCTCAGCCTCTGCCCGCCACCCCCCCCCCCCCCCCCCCAGTGTGGGCAGCTATGGAGTTGGGCCCCAGGGGCAGCTGTTTCCTTGGTGGAAAAACAGCCCTGGAGGGAAAGGGGACCTCCCATAGGACTGCCCCTCAGCAGCCTGAGAAAGACCAGGGAGAGAGTGCAGAGAGCCTGAACGGCATCTGGGAAAAGGCAGCATTTCAAAACAAGCAGAGAGAGGAAACTCCGCCCCTCCCTCCTCCCCACAAATGACTACAGAGAAGCAGGTACCTTTAGCAACACATTGCCGGCCGTTCCCCATGTAGCCGGTGACACAGGCGCAGCAGAAGCCGGTGGCGAAGTCCCTGCACTCCGCGTGCACGGAGCACTGGTGTCTGCTGTTGGCGCAGGTTGGGCGGGAATCCGTATTGTAGCTGAAAACTGCGGAGAAAACCCAGCACGCCTGTGAGCACGTGGCGGGGCTCCAGCCAGGACCACCCCCTCCTGCAGGGAGAACTCGCATCTGCGGAGGGAGGCAGTTCAGCGACAGGATTGCCTGCGCGGAGCTAAACGGTGTGCTGGCTCCGTCACTCAAACCACCAAGGCACGCGGGGCTGAAAGGAGTGTGGAAATCACGGAGGTGGATCATAAAAAAAAAAAAAAAAACCAAAACGCTGCAATCGAACCTCCTCGGGGCCCCTGCAGCAACGCTCGGCCGCTGCACTCCGGTACCGGTCTGGGTGTGGTGTCCATCCGCCGCACTCAGGAACACCAGCCTCACATTTCAGGCAAGCCTTAAATTTTTGTTTTTACTAGTATTTTTTTATTGTGGCAAAATTACATAACACAAAATTTGTCATTTTAATGACTTTAAACTATTCTGAAACCTTTTTGCCCCTTCTCCCCAGGAGATAACTCAGAAGTTCTTATTCTCAAAAGCTGATTAGAAATAATCCCTCGGTCATACCTGCTCTAAAAGCCTTCCACTCAGGTTCCATTTGTTCGGGTTAGGAACTAACTAACACTCATTACACTTAATCCAGAGGAAATTAATTTGGAATGAAGCTGAAAAGCACAAGAGAGGATGATCTTTCCGAGGGGACCAGTGGTCCAATTTACAACTGACTGTTAGGAGTAAAGAGAAAAGTCAAGTTTAACCCGGGAAGATTCAATTCGTCCTACATACTCAGAAGGGAATTCCCAGTGTGTATAAAATTGGCATTCGAAAAAGATAAATGGATTTAGAAAAAAAAACAACCAACTCGGACTAGACAACAGCCTGGTGAATTCCAGAGGGGAAGGGGGTGGGGGAGGCACAAGAAGATAAAAGGGGCATACATGGTGATGGAGGGAGACTTCACCTGGGGTGGAGGTCACACCCCACGGTGTACAGATGTGTTGTAGAATTGCACACCTGAAACCTAGAGTTTCATTAACCAATGTCACCCAATAAATTCAATTAAAAAACAACAGACATTAAAAAAACAACGGGGACACAGATGACAGTATGGTGAGCACTAGAGGGGAAGGAGGGTGTGGTTGAGGGGGTCCAGCCCAGCTCCGGGGGTGGGCCCAGCTCCCAGTGGGTCGCTGTGCCCGCATGTCTGAGGGCAGCGATGCAGATAACACCAGGAATGCATTGCCGGCCCCAGCAGAAGGGCCTGTTAATATAAGCAGTGAAATAACTGGGATAGATGGGCAGAAAAACATCTGTTTTAGACACATGTTGGGCTCAAATCGAGGCTTTTCTAGTACCCAGCAAGGCACCACCATGTGTTGCTGGGGC